>NC_138531.1:14274737-15474737 GCF_964234715.1 Podarcis melisellensis
TTTCTTCTGCTTAAAAAAACCCAAACATTTTTTATCTACTGATGAGAAAAGAAATCACATTTGAAAATTATGAAAGGCAAAGTGAAATATAGGTGAATTTTTCTATAGGTTATTGGGGTTGTCCTTAGGTTATTTCCAAATTGGCCAAAAGGTTTTGTGAGTGTCCTTTCTTTCAGTCTACATATCATCTCCCAGGAGATCTAAGTACCTCAGTGTACCCAGGTCCCCTGCTTTCTGAAAATCTCATTATGTCCTTCGATGGACTTTCCTGTAAGTGCAGATAGGCAGGGAGGCTGCCCCGCAAGCATCTGAAAGCTCTTCATTGTTATTTTTTAGTCTTTGCCCTTTCAAAGAAATCAGTGTGGAACGATGGTTATTTTTTTATTTTTTTTAAAACCACCTAAGACATCCCCTGAAAAACAAAATCAGCAAGCACACATATCTCAGGTGTTCGGTAGTCTGACTCCCTGGCTTCCCATGCTTCAATTAAAGCTCAGGAGATGATTTCTAGAAGCAACTCTTCCTAAGGGGCTCTTATTAGATCAGGAAGAATAGGCAGCCTGGGAGTTTGCAAATGCTGGAGAAAAGTTTAATGGAAACTAAAGTACAGACATGCACTCCACAACAGCTGAGCCCAGCACCACCAAAATTATAAAGAAATTCGGAGGCACCCTGAGAATAGAGTAGGAACACAGAAGCTACTTTTGTGGGGGAATAAATGTTTAGGAAGCTGGAGGAGTTTCAGAACAGGACGAATAATGTATAAGGGTACACATGTCTTTTAGCTATGATACACTACAGATAGACAGGGAGGGAAGTGCCATCATACGTCTTCTTGGCTCACAAGCTCTTTTCAGATGTTCAGAAGGGAGCTCAGGAGAGTGACATCATCCTATGACATATAAATGTTCATTAGAACATGCACAAAGTAACCACTGTGTGTTCAACTCTGTACATGGAAGGATCTTGCCACACAATGAAAGACCATACCTTTTTAAAAAACACACAAACACAAACGTGAATTTGCTAGCGGGTGAGGCATTGAAAAACAACAATTCACCCTTAATTAAATACAGTAAAATATCCAGTGCTGTGTTGAAAGTCATTTGATCTTCAGCACCTGGTTTATATTGGATGCTAAATATTTCTTCAGTAGTTAATGTTAAAGAAATTGAAACCAACCCAACAGCACCCTTCAGAAAAAAAGGTTTATTTAGGAAGTACCATATCGAAAGAGGTTGAAACAAACGTTGTGGCAGAAATTAGTCTCAAAGCAAAACCAAACTTCTCTCTCTAATTCATGCAGGGCATGAATTTGGTCTCAGAGAAAAGAAACAGGTTCGTCACCATGTGCAAGGCACAAGAAACAATGAAACAGAGATATTATCAGCCGGACCAAGGGTAATTGTCAACTAGGCCAGTGGTTCTTAAAGGGTGTGGTGTGCCACACTGGTGTGGCAAGAGAGGATGGCAAGTGTGGCAGAAAGATTCAAGGACAATCAAATAAACATTTCAGAATAGCATAGTATAGTATCTGTCTAGGATATACTACCAGAAACATTACCCACACTTCTCTTCAAGAGCATTGGGTATTCTTCTACAGTTCTCCATGACATAATGTTGTGAGCAGGGATTTTCAACTCTGACAAATATCAGAAGAGCGAAAGGATTCTTTGTGTTGACAAGGAGATGAGAGTTTGTTTGCTCCCCCCAAAAGAGAAGTTTTGGTTAGCAGTGACATTGCCCTTGGGAAATCTGGTGATATTGAGGTGGGCCCCTCTCCTGACAACCCGTTTGGTCCTTCCCCTGGTTCTAAGTCTCCACTTTATAAAGTGCTGACAAAATGATTGGAAGAGTGTGATTCCTCCCCATGTTTGCAACAAACCACATTTTGAACATTTCACATTCCTTGCCAATCTTCTCATCCTGCCCTTGCCATACACATAAATTGGACAGCACTCTTATTATTCTTCAGATTGTTCAAGCTGGGGGTTTTTTTGTGAAGCACTCCCACACACTTCCTCAAGATACTATACAGAGATCTGGCCACAAGGAGTCTTTGTTGTAGGCAAACAAATATGAATAATGAACAAAACTAGGCACTTTACTTGGAAACAAAGGACTTCAGTCTCACTTGCCTCTTTGCTTTGACATTGATGGATAAGATTAATACTTAGCTAAGGGTTGGCTTATTATACATTAGTTTATTTGGGTAGGGTTTTCTAGTTGTCAATATAGTGATGAAACAAGGCTCCCTGCATGATTTAAAATCCCAAACAATCAGAATTCTGAATTGCCTGGGGACCCTTCACACATAGAGAAAACATCCAGCTTCAGACAGGCTAAATTTGCAGCCATGAAGTACTATTCAATATGCTTATCCTCTACTAGGGATGAGAGAATCTTTCAGTTTTGGTTCCTCACAATTTCTCATTTTTCCAGTCTTCAATTCAGTTCTCCACATTTCCACAACGGTTTGCAAGTTTGTGTGCTTCTATTTTTTTGAATTGATTTGTTTGACTTACTTCAAACTGGGGAAGCCCAGCCAGATGGGCGGGGTATAAATAATAAAATTATTATCATTATCATTATTATTCAATAACAATTAAATTTTAAGAAGCTCATGAAAATGAATCAGCATTTAATGGAAATTATTTCTGTGGGACACAGGTGGCGCTGTGGATTAAAGCCTCAGCGCCTAGGACTTGCTGATCGAAAGGTCGGCGGTTCGAATCCCTGTGGCGGGGTGCGCTCCCGCTGCTCTGTCCCAGCGCCTGCCAACCTAGCAGTTCGAAAGCACCTCCGGGTGCAAGTAGATAAATAGGGACCGCTTACCAGCGGGAAGGTAAACGGCGTTTCCGTGTGCAGCTCTGGCTCGCCAGAGCAGCGATGTCACACTGGCCATGTGACCCGGAAGTGTCTCCGGACAGCGCTGGCCCCTGGCCTCTTAAGTGAGATGGGCGCACAACCCCAGAGTCTGTCAAGACTGGCCCGTACGGGCAGGGGTACCTTTACCTTTACCTTTTATTTCTTGGGTGCACATTTTTGTTTCCAATTTTCTCTAACACAATGCGTTTTTGCATGTCATTTCACTAGAACAGGCATTTTGGGAAACTTTTTACCCTGTATGCCTTGTTCTTTGCCCAATAAGCTTGAGACACCTTTGCCCAGTGGTGCTATAGCCCATACATTGCACCCAAATACAGTGGTACCTTGCAAGACAAAATTAATTTGTTCTGCGAGTTTTTTCGTCTTGCGAATTTTTCATCTTGCGAAGCACGGATCACCAAAGTCTTCAAAAACCTCAAAAAAGGCTACCACACAGCATGCTATGAGTTGCTCCTCTAAGTCAAGTTGCAACTGCACCTCTTCAAGCAATGCACCCTGGGTATTAACGGTTTTAAGAAAAAGGAAACAAACTTGCAAGACATCTTGCGAAGCAAGCCCATAGGGAAATTCGTCTTGCGAAGCAACTAAAAAAACGAAAAACTCTTTCGTCTTGTGAGTTTTTCGTCTTACGAGGCATTCGTCTTGCGAGGTACCACTGTACTGGGCAAGGTTTTGCCTCGTATCCTTTATGTGAGACAGGCCCCTTGCAAAAGGGAGAGAAAAACCTATATAAGGCTGCTTTTCCTGGAACATCTTCCTGCCCACACACCCTTGGGTTAGAGCCTTCACTGAGCAATTTTGGGCCACTGGTTGACAGGGCCAAAAAACATTTTCTTCCCTCCCAACGTGATTGGTGTTTAGTTGGTTTTTTGGTGAAATTATGGCCTTCCTTTGTTAGGCAGAAAAACATTGTTTGTTGAAGATGGAAATAGCAATGAACAGAATCAACATAGTATAGGGTGGGACCATACAAGGGGCCTGAGGGGAAGATTGACTATGGCACTGTCATGAAATTCTACTTAATATTGATTCAGAGCAGATTCCAATGTATAGCTAGCAGAGTATAAACTTAAATACATTACAGGATTCCCCAAAAATAGACCAGAGGCAATTATATTCCATCCAGCAGAGCTTTAATGCTGTTGAAGGCAAATGAGCAGAATGGTCACAAATCCCATACATTCAGAACTGGCACTGTCCATAAGAAATCCAGTTGCAGCAGACTTAACTTAAACTTACAATAACTTCTAATAAGTCTAAAACCTTAACACTAAGCATACTATGTAGAGAACACCACACCAGAAGGAAGAGAGATAAATAGATAAAATGAAACCCAGGCTCCTTCTGAGCCGACTTTTATAGTCAGCATGACCTTGAGGAGAACGAGATAAAGACAACCAGTTTAAGCCAGCTGTACTCAGCTTCTCTGAAAGTATAACCAAAACATCGGGAACCTTCTGTTTGTTTCTTTCACACAGAGAAGCTTCCAGAACTCTCTTGAATTAAATAGAATAGGAAAGATCTCTACACATCAGATCAATACTTTCTGCACTCAGAAATGCAAACTGATAGGCACCCCTAATACTGGGTTTGGTATCTGCCTAGTTGGAATCTGCAGCCTGGTCTCCCAGTGAGAGCTTGCTTACTTAGTTTGCATCACAGCAAGGTTCAACACTGGCCAACTCCCATGGAATGGGTTTGGGGTGGTCCAAATCTGGGGCGGATCCATTCCATCAACATGGGGCTTGTGGAATGATGACATGATCCTGGGAACCAATGCCATGCCAACCTTTGTCTTGCATGCTGCTGTCAATAAATTTGGCCTGATTTTATCCCATCATCATTGTACAGTCCTGTTATTTTGCTGCTCTCGTGGGTCATATAATGTACCTGCCTGGGCAAATGCATTTTTGACACATTACTTGGCTGGAGAACTGCACTGCAAAATTCAGTTTTGAAGGATGGCTGTCTTTTGGAAACTGCCAATTATTCAGATTCACCTCTAAAAGCAAACTGCATTTAATTTACACTCCTAGGTGAGTTGTCTTTGTCCATGGAGTTTTCTTGGCAAGGATACTGGAGTGGCTTGCTGGTTCCTTCTTCAGGTGGATCACGTTTGGTCAAAACTCTCCACTATGACCTGTCCATCTTGAGTGGCCCTGTATGGCATAGCTCATAGCTTCTCTGAGTTATTCAAGCCCCTTCGCCATGGCAAGACATCACCGTGCGAACAAAGGTCCGTATAGTTAAAGCTATGGTTTTCCCAGTAGTGATGTATGGGAGTGAGAGCTGGACCATAAAGAAGGCTGATCGCTGAAAAATTGATGTTTTTGAATTATGGTGCTGGAGGAGACTCTTGAGAGTCCCATGGACTGCAAGAAGATCAAACCTCTCCATTCTTAAGGAAATCAGCCCTGAGTGCTCACTGGAAGGATAGATCATGAAGCTGAGGCTCCAATACTTTGGCCACCTCATAAGAAGAGAAGACTCCCTGGAAAAAACCCTGATGTTGGGAAAGATGGAGGGCACAAGGAGAAGGGGACAACAGAGGATGAGATGGCTGTATAGTGTTCTCAAAGCTACCAGCATGAGTTTGACCAAACTGTGGGAGGCAGTGGAAGACAGGAGTGCCTGGCGTGCTCTGGTCCATGGGGTCACAAAGAGACAGACACGACTAAATGACTAAATAACAACAACAACAGGTGAGTTATGTATGAAAAGGGCACAATCAGCCACTCGCCTACCTCTGTCCCCCACCCAGGGGTTATAAATTCTCTGGGACACCATAGTCTCTCACACTGGGTACCCTGGAAATAATAAACCTATATATTTCATGTATGTAACTTTCACATACCCAAGTACATGCAACATGCTTTAAAGTAAACAGACTCCTATAATGCCCACAGGTGGGAAAAACGAAACAAAATTTCAAAAACACAGTGAAAAGATATTTAGAGTCAGGCAGTTGGAAACAGTTTGTAGAAGGGGGTGTTATCTTCAACCCTATTTTTTGAGGTTCACTAAAAAGGAGGGCAGTGTGGTGATAGATTGCACTCTTAAGCACCATTAGCAAATTACAATTCCTAGGACTGTTGTTAAGTACTCTTAACAAAGTACAATTCCCAGAAGTGCAGCAATGTCTGATTTGCCTCAGGTGCCAAAGTGTCTGGGGCTGGCCATGATGCTCAGCGTAGATATATTAAAATTTATGGACCTAAATTGAGTTACATTCATTAATTTCAGTGGGTCTACTCTGAGTAGGACCATGATCAGCTCCAAGCCTATATCTGTACTGTTTCAACTTTATAAGCCACCCCATGTTTACAAGGAAATATTCTGGAAAGTTAGGCCAATTTTTTTATTTTCTTCAAATAAAGTCTTACTGTTTTCCCAAATACCTTTGCCTGGGTCTCTTTTAATCCGGAATTTTCTCTGTTGAGGAGAGACTGCCTGCTAGATGTGTGTACTGAAGTGCAGCCTATTTTTTATTGGTCAGTATTTCTACTTTAATATGTGCAATAAATCTGAGGTAGGCTAAGTATAAAGTCCCAGTACACAGCAGTCTTTTTCTCCTGGGGTAGATGCTGGAGTCAGAAGCAGCACAGCCCGTCTTCATAAGGTGGCATCTTCTATTGAATGTATCAAAGACAAGACAGCCATGGGTGGTGTTTGCTATAACAGAAGCCCCTAAAAGGGCTGAGCCAACATCTGTCTTTCAAAAAGATAGACCTCTCAAAAAGCACCCCATTCAATGGTGGAATTGTCAGAAGCTGTAGAAGCACATCACAAAATACAAAACATAAAGAGAGGAGACCAGCTCTCTTTTGGAGGACAGTTGCTACATGAGATTAACCATGATTGGAAATCCCCTGAACAATGAGTTTGAAAGACCTGCTAAGAGGTGCTTTAGTTTAGTAATGGTGCTGCAATTCATAAGTATCTCCACCAGTCTTCTTTTTTCTTTGGTGATCACTCATAGCAGAGTATGATTGTCTTCCATAAACACAGTTTTAACAGTGTGTCCGTAAGTGACTGTGGAGGCCAGTTGTCAGTGTTTTATACGACTTTTAAAAAATATATAGTAATTTGGGCATCCTGTAATGATTACCTTTATTATGAATAGCAAATTATTTCCCTTAGAGGGGACAAGTTTACGTGCATGTGCCATCAGACACCCAACAATAGCACTTGCTCTGTAGACATAAGCAATGCTCTCAGAAACGTGTGTGAAATCAATCAAGTAGGCCTTCAATTTATGAAACAAGCGTATCTGCAGGGTTGAGCACTTCCCTTAATGGTGGCAGCATGGGGAAGGAGAGTCTGCTTGCTCATGAGTAGCTTAACCAGCAATCAGCCAGCATGTGTTGCTGCTGAATAAGAGTGGGTCTGATGAGAGGCTGCGAGTCTCAAGTCTGGGCATGATGGCCTCAGACAGAGCCTGATAAAGAAACTTGAGTGGGGAAAAAGAGTACATCTAGAATGTGGATATTGTAATGCCTGTGGGTTGGTTTATTCCCCCATTGGGTGGGCAAAATCAGTATGTTCACCTCTTCCACACTGCCAAGATGCACATTTTCTTGTTGCCTCTTATAATATCTAAGAAATAGGTGGGGTATTCAAAACTTTTTGTTACTGGTGTGTTTGTAAATCATAATGGTGCTAAGAAACAGGGCTACACATACCACACTCAAAGTCATTAAGCCTACCATAGTGCATCAGTAAAGGTAAAGGGACCCCTGACCATTAGGTCCAGTCACGGTTGCGGCGCTCATCTCACTTTACTGGCCGAGGAAGCCGGCGTACAGCTTCCAGGGCATGTCGCCAGTATGACTAAGCCGCTCCCGATGAACCAGAGCAGCGCACGGAAATGCTGTTTATCTTCCCACAGGAGTGGTACCTATTTATCAATTTGCACTTCATGCTTTCCAACTGCTAGGTTGGCAGGAGCAGGGATCGAGCAATGGGAGCTCACCCTGTCGCAGGGATTCAAACCGCCGACCTTCTGATCAGCAAGCCCAAGAGGCTCAGTGGTTTAACCCACAGTGTCACCCGTGTCCCTAGTGCATCGGCTCGTCAAAGAACTATTATGGTGTCTTCAGTCATTAAGCAGACTAGTGCATCAGAGGAGTCTGCTTAATGACCAAAGACACCATAATAGTTCTTTGATGAGTCCATTGTTTGCTTGGCATGTCTCCAGTAAAATCTTGGTTATCACACCATCTCCATTTCTTTTTTTAATTTGGAACCAACTCTGCTTTCACAGTTTTCAATCGGCAAGATGGCAGGGCTAAATTTCACGGTTTGATTTGAAATAAGCCAGCCAAATTTCTGGCTTCAAACAGTTGACAGTAAAAGGAGAAATTGCTTAGAGGGAAGCATCTTTTCTCATTGAACACATATTGTTCTTTGCCTTTTCTTGCCTTTGGCAACATATAAATTCATCATTAAACTAGAAATACTTACTACCAAACATCCTGTTATGCTTTATATTTTTCAAGATGTTTAAATAATAGTATTCATAGAATGCTTTACAGTGATATGAGGAATTCAAACAGCCTTATCCCCTCAGTAGCCCTGTTCACTTCAGTGGGGTTTGTCCAGGAGTATTGCTCTGTGGATTGAGCGCATGCATTATACATGCTCAGCATATTATATATTCAAAGGATCTGGAAAAAACATGTGATTTAGTGCCAAACTGATCAGCTGCAGAATTAACCTACACATTATAAGGAGATACATAGACCTGGATTTTACACAGAAACTGCTTTGGTCACCCTGTATGATGACCTGTGTCATGAGAGTGACAGAGGAAATATGTCTCTGTTCATTCTCCTTGACCTCTCAGCAGCTTTCAATACCATTGACCATGGTATCCTTCTGGGTGCTTTGCTGTGGTTCCAGTCCTACTTGGATGGTGATGCTTGGGGAATGCTCTGGTTCCATGGAGCCTTCAAGGTGGTCTTCTTCAAGGTTTGATTTTATCCCTCCTGCTGCATGAAAGACTGTGTGGTGTCATCTAGAGCTTTGAAGTATACAAGGAGAAGTTGGAGAAACAGAAAAGTCGCTGTCTTCAGTGTTGTCATAGAAAAGGACAAACCTGAAAAGAGGAGGTGTGAAAAAAGAACATAAAATGAACTATGTAGCTTCAGTTCAGATGAAAGCCCTCTTCGTGTATTTGAGTCCACGTGTGTGGACTTAAAATGGGAAGGGACATGGCCCCAGTGTCACCATAAGGCCACCTCCTCTTCAGATCTGCCTGTGTTCCGTTTTAAAGTCTGAAGAAGGATTCTAAATGCCTTCAGGGGAACATACATGGACCCACCTCTCCAAATGTGTAGTCTTTTTCTATGGTAGGAGAAGTGGGGAACTTTGGAAGCAACTTGGAAGGACATGTTTTAAAGGTCTAACAGCCCACCTTTGCTTTGCTGCATATTTTGTGATGTTAAATCACTGTTGGGGTTCTCATCCAAAGGAGCTGCAGTATGGGTTACTGCTGTGTGAGCCTGATCTCACATGACTTTTGCAGCATAAAAGAAGGGAGAGAAGGATGCTTCACAAAACGAGTCTTTGGTTTGATCCAGCAGGCTTCTTATGGAAACCAGTCCTCCTCTCATATCAGACAATAATCTTCCTAACTACAAAGGTATTGGAGAAGCCATTCCAAACTTCAACAAACTTGCGTCCCATTATCAAAGCATTGTCAGACCACCTACTGCCTTGCCTTGAAAGCCGGATGGGGAGTGTCTGTATGGGGTAATTTCATCCTGCTCTTCATGCAGAACTCTCTCCTGGCTTTGTGCCCTCTACCAAGCATGCTTCATTGTTCTGCCTAGAAAGCACTGGGTCTATTTTACTATTAGAATTTCAACCTTCCAGCTTTTTCTTTCCCCCCACCGGAGATTTTGCTGGTTAACTAATTCAAATGAGATCCTGCCTCTATTATGTAGCCCTGTTCCCAACTGACTAATTAGGCCCAGCAATTTCTCTTCAAACTCCCAACTTGGGTCTTCCCCCTCGCCCACTCACTCTTACACATGCAATAGACCTCATCCCACCTAGAGGTACTCATCTCCAGTAGAGTGAGTTATTTGACTCAATTGGATAATGCAATGTGCTATAAATGACCTGGCTTGATCTATTATTACAGCCAGTTAACTTTCACTAAAATGTCAAAGGTATTGTTCCTCATGCAATTCTAGGTGAATGCACTCTACTAAGTGAAATACATCTTCTTTCTCGCAGAACTAGCTAAGAGCTGGCGGGTGCCCTTGGACATTTGCTTCAAGCCATTCACACGACCGTGAAGAGAACAGCAGTACAAAGGCAAAGCCGGGATGGAAATGTTTTCCACTTCCAGGGCAAATTCATACTCCTTCGTAAATACAGATGGGGAAAGCTCAAACGCAAAGTGTATCTGTACTGCAGTCCCATCGCAGTCAGCTCAGAAAGATGATGAGCATCAGTGTCACTTTACACATTGGATTTTTATTTTATTTATTTATTACATTTATCTACCACCCATATAATTGAGTTCTCTGGTGGGTAAAAAAGACTACTAAAAATGCAAACTACAGTACAATATCTGATATAAGAGCCCTTAAACCTATTACAAATAAATAAAAGACAGGTAAAACAAACACAACAACTTAAAATCAACATAAAACCAGCTAGGGGAATCATTTAGATATGTATAAACACTGACAAGTATCATTATAATTAAATTTAAAAGGCACATGAGAACATATACAGTGGTACCTCGGGTTAAGAACTTAATTTGTTCTGGAAGTCCGTACCTAACCTGAAACTGTTCTTAACCCGAAGCACCACTTTAGCTAATGGGGCCTCCTGCTGCCACCGCGCTGCCAGAGCACAATTTCTGTTCTCATCCTGAAGCAAAGTTCTTAACCCAGGGTACTATTTCTGGGTTAGCGGAGTCTGTAACCTGAAGCGTCTGTAACCCGAGGTACCACTGTATTTGCCTGGCACCTAAAAGACCATACTGTGAGGTGCCAGGTGACCTTCTCTTGGAGGGAATTGCATAAAGCAGGACACAACCACTGACAGGTGAACTCATTACATATATTGAGAAAACTGAAGCAACCACATGCAAAATTAGAGTTATACTTTCATCATGGAAGATACTCCTGCTAGATGACGCACATGTGAAGCTTTGTAGCTCAGTCAGGATTTTGAAGGTGAGGAGAGTGGAGTATCTCCATGGGAACATACAACTTCATCCTGGTATCCAGTTATGTTGTCAAATGCAACTGTTGCACTGCTAGCAACAGGGGAAATGGAGAAAGCACCAGAATCTGATGCTGGTGAGGAGGCTTTTGTGGGAATTTTAAGAAGCGTAGGACAGGATATATTGAATAAGTATTATCTTTCCTTCACTCACGCTAATGAGTGATGCAGCAGAGCAAATTCTTCTCAATATAGCTGGAAGTTAGTTTGCACATTCATTTGAATCTCTTAGTTAAGATTATTTCCTGGTGTCGCCTTTAATCCCTCTCAAAAGAAGAAAGACCCGAGAGTCTTTCTGAGTAAAGTAACAAAAAGTTTACTCACATTTCAGTTCACAATTTGATCCCTGAAAGGCAAGCTTTACTTGGTTACATAAACCAAGTACATACTTTGTTACATAAACAAAGTGTGAGTTCATCTCATATGGAGACTGAACTCATGTGCTGCTGGCTGAGAGCCAGCAGACAGCAAAATTACATTAAGACAAAATGGCTGCAGGAGAGCAGCATGGAAGCAAGACAACAGCAGTATCAAGATGAACTGAGAAAATGCCTGCATGACTCGGCTCTTTTATGGAGTCATCCAGGGCCATGCCCATCTCCCTGGTCAAATGCAGGGGGAGGAAGCTCTAGACCAGTGAAACAGGAAGTTACACTGACTGGATGTCCCCCTGCATGTGCCCACTCTAGGGAAACAAGGAATGTTGCATTTGACTGCACCAGTGGATTACATCCCACAGTTTTCATACACATAGGCAGAGGTGATTTAGTAATGTGCATGGGACTACCATAACTGCATGAAGGCTGTTGATATAAGATATTGTAAAGCAGATTATTTTTGGGTTTACTCCTAAAAGGGGTGTCCTTGCAAACATGTGCATGCAAATATGTGTGCTACCTGTGATTCAGCTCTGAGGCTGGAGCTAATTTGTGCCTGAGATCAGTTTTCTGTGCCAAGTAACAACCTTGGAATAGATCAAGTATCAAGAATAAATGGAGGAACTCCTGAGTGACTGTAGGGGACATTTATTGAGTAACTCCAGAAAGTCCACACATTATCAAGTTTTAGGGCATTCAGATCAATGAGTGTTGCTTGTGGGAGTAATTGAGCCTTAGCATTTCTTTGTCTAGAATTTAAGTGGTTGCAGCTTGTTGTTGACTTGTAGAAGTCAGTTGGTAGTTCACCACGCCTCAACCAGTGTGTGTTAAGTATACTTGTTTAACTGTATTGTTAACATTGGGTATTTTCTATGGCTGAGAGCTCTCTGAACTTTACCTGGTTGATACTTAACTGTGATGTTCTCTGCTCTAATACGTGTTTTTAACCTTCAATCATATGAGTAAGGTATTCAGTTGCAAATCACCATCTCGAAGGGAGTTGCCTGCTAATCTTTCTCTGGACACCACAGAGACAACAAAGAATGTGATAATAGCTGTCCAAGAGCTGCATGGCCCTAGGCAAGATGCGGGCTATTACAGGCTGGAATGGGAAAGACACACAGTTTGGATTACACAGTTTGTAAAAAGTATTTTTTTTCTGAGATGCTGGGCCTCTGCTGGACATGGACAATATATTGTATGCAACTATTTTCTATGTATCACTATGGTTTTTGTTCTGTTTTGAAGAAAGTTCTGCAAGCAAAGTTTGGAACAATACTTATGGATCTAGACAATTTTTTCCCCCAAAAGGGGTCAGTTTTTAATGCATCCAGTTGCTTCAATATCTGCAATAGTGTGATGCATCTGCAGAGTATCAGGAACCCCAGCAGAGTCTCCAGAGATTTCTTGCTCCCAGCAGAACAGCTTATTCCAGAGTCCTCAGTTAAGGGGAAAATTCTTCTTCTGCACAGTTCAAAGTAACAAAGTGTTTATTGTCTCCAGGCATGAGACAAAGCTAAACACTACTATCTACTATATATACTTCTTTTGGTCTTTGAAATAAAGATTCATATGTATGGAGAGATTCACTAACACTATCACCATTCTTTCATAATTTATTATGGTCAAAGACCAGCTATCACCATGCTAGCTAATGCTGCTGTTTAAAGCCCACAGCCTCTTCCCTGGTTCTTACAGATTCAGTCATTCCCTGACAACAAACGGAACTGGACACAAGACATGTCATAATGAAAGCAATGACCTAGAGACTATTACACACATCTCTACAGGTAGGCATATTATATTTTGTGAACCAATGGGAGGGTGAATAATAATAATAATAATAATAATAATAATAATAATAATAATAATAATAATAATAATTTATTTGTACCCGCCCATCTGGCTGGGTTTCCCCAGCCACTCTGGGCGGCTTCCATAGAAACCAAAAATACACTAAAATATCACAGATTAAAAACTTCCCTGAACAGGGCTGCCTTAAGATGTCTTCTGAATGTCAGGTAGTTATTTATCGCTTTGACATCTGATGGGAGGGCGTTCCACAGGGCGGGCGCCACTACTGAGAAGGCCCTCTGCCTGGTTCCCTGTAGCTTTGCTTCTCGCAATGAGGGAACCACCAGAAGGCCCTCAGGGCTGGACCTCAGCATCCAGGCAGAACGATGGGGGTGGAGATGCTCCTTCAGGTATACTCAGCAAGTCATACACTCAACCTTGCTGGTGTTGCTACAGTAACCCAGTGCACCTGGTACCCTGATCTCAGATTTTCTAGATGTGGAGGATGTGCTCCTCAGTACATGAGCCCAAGCACTGTGTAATTTAACCCATTATTCACATTGTACTCACACAGCTATCTCCTGAGCATACTCCATTTTCCTTTGTGCAATGTGTCAAATTGACCTCTGAGCTTTCATTGTCAATTTTGCATTTTGATTCAAAGGTGTGGCATTTCAGAGGCAAATCCCGTTGGTGTTTATTACAGTCATATACCAGCATAAGAGAACTGGGAGCCAAGTCAGGCTTTGCATTCTCAGAGTTTTCTTCTCACGGTATAGATCAGTAAAGCCCTTTCATGCACTGAGCCATTGGATCATGGCTGTGTTTTGGGAAATGTTGTGTCTGGAGGATAGAGTCTCCTTCTCATGTCAACAGGACTGTAGAGCTTGAGTCCTGTAAAATGCTTTCCAGTTTAACAGGAACTAGATGCAATGGGGGGTGGGGGACAGCCAACAGAGAAAACGACAGACATCATCTGCTAAGCATCTTATCTTAGTAACACAATCTGACATACTCTCTACAAGCACATGGTGGGATTTTCTATGAGCCCACCCTAATATAAACAGTTTCTGAAATGAGAGCACAACTGGGAAGTTTCCCAAATCAAACTATTTAAATTAATAGGCTATTTGGAGGATTCTTTAAAAAGATTTTAAGAGGGAAGAGGAAAGATAAAATAAATAGTTTATTTTTTCACCCGTCTTTTCCCAGCCTGGTTCTACTTAGGCCTTGGCAAAAAGAAGCTCTTGTCAGATTTATGTCATATAATGCAAAATAAACCCGTTGATGCTTCTGTGTTTGATTTTGTCCTAAGTGGAAATCTTTGTACAAGAAAGGGCAGAATAAAACGGAATAATGATATGATTTAATTTTGTTCTTTTCCTCAAAAGAAGCCAATGCTAGCCCTAGGGAAACCTGCTTTAACAGTTTAAGAGACACAAATTAAAAGGGATAAGTATCAACGGGTGTGTGATGGGGGTGGAGTAGCTTCCAACTTTTCCTGATTCTTGGGGAATTGCTTTGCCAGCTCAACGTATACACAGGGCACTGACACTATGTAAAGATCTATGTTAATGACTGGTGTTCCCATAGCCTTTGACACCCAAAGCAGCAATGATTTGCCCTAAGTGAAATGGAGTATTGCTATAGACGACAAATTTAACTTTCTTTGGAATAAACTTTCAAAAGCAGCAACCCATCATTGGGTTCAGCAATATCCTTATTTTTTAAAAAAAATGAATGGGAGGAAGCTTTTAAGGCAATTGACTTTACTGGAATAAAACACTGAGCACCGCTTCAACAAGGTCAAAGGTAATTTCTTTGTATGGAAGCCAGATGGAGTCCTATTTATCGGCTATGTTTGTAATCCCACCTTCGCCCAAGGGACTTGGGGTGGCACGCAAGGTTGGAGAGCACCATATTCTTCTCACAACAATCCAGTGAGGCAGTTTACAGTGAGAGATGAACCCCGCATCTGCAAATAAATAAGGCATCAAGCAAGAAAAGTCTTTACCATGCTCATTTCAATGCAGCCAAGGTCATCCAGCCAGCTTTGTACTGGAATGGGGCTTTTAGCCCTTCCTGTTCTTCATCGTATTGATTCTCCCTCTTAGGCCCTGGTTATTGGGAGCAAAATGATTGTCAGCAAAAAAAAAATTCAGCTGGAACTCACCAGAACTCAGTTTCGGCACCTCTCGGGTGGCCGCCATTGCCATTCTAACAGAATAAAGGAGGTGTTCATGGTGAGTTCCGGCACCTCTTTTTCTAGAACAGTGTTTTTCAACCACTGTTCCGTGGCACACTAGTGTGCCGCGAAATGTTGCCTGGTGTGCCGTGGGAAAAATTGAAAAATTCGAAAGATTTAAAAATAAAGTATTTTATAATTTTTCATATTTCTGTTTACTTACCATTTCATAATAAAGTAATTATAAAATACTTTCTTTGTGTTTATTTGATTCCTATTCAAGAGAATTACTTTATATATAGTCAATATAGGCACAGAGTTAACATTTTCTAATGGTGATGTGCCTCGTGATTTTTTTCATGAAACAAGTGTGCCTTTGCCCAAAAAAGGTTGACAAGCATAGAATCTAGAAAGAGAGTACTGGATCGCCATTGTCCTGTTTTGGTCCCCACACTGTTCTCAGTGAGGTATGCAGACTGCGTGTTAAATTGAAATAATTCTTAAAGCAAAAAACATGTGATAAGAGCAATACAATGTAAATAAATTTAAAAAATGTTAAGTCCTGGGACTACATCTTATCAAACTGCTTTGAAACATTGTTCAATGGAATGTAGGTATCACCCGTTTAAAGCATTCTTACTGAACACATGAAATGTTGGCAGCTGGGTTGAAGTATTTGGAAGGAACATTTGATAGCAGTTGCCGTCATATGTCAACAACAACAACAAGAAGAACACTTTATTACGGTCATAGACCAGCATAAGGAGGGAGGGGCACAATCTTTTAAAATGATTTAAAATCTTTTTAAAAACACACTAAAAAGAGTTAAAGCAGAATATATATATCTATATAAGTCCATAAGAATCCAAAAGAAGCTAAGAAAGTTTAAAAGAAGGGTTAGGAACATCAAACAAGAGTGAAGGAGTGCAAATATATATATAAGACCACAGAAATCAGTTTCCAGAGCACTGGAGTGCCCATTGTACAGTGGTACCTCTAGTTGCGGACACAATCCGTTCCGGGGTGCCATTTGCACCCCAAAAAGTCCGCAACTAGAGTGGCGCTTCTGCACAAGCGCGGAGGGCAATAGAGCACTTCTGTTCATGTGTGAGCACGCAGAACACTTCTATGCATACATGTGCGACGAAACTTGAAAGTATACACTTCCGGGTTTGTCGCGTTTGCAAGCCAAAAAGATGCAACATGAACCTAACACAACACGAGGTATGACTGTATCTGGTTTGTGGCAAAGGTCATCGTCCGTTGAATCTTGATTGCTGCTATGCAGAATCTGGCAACATTGTATGTATTGGCATCTGAAAGCAGCAGGGTATAGAATTGTCCTGTGCACCCTGGGTACTTATGCAGTGATGATAAGATGAGGCTAGCATGAATGTCTCTATAATAATGACACTGGAGAAGCACATGCTCTGATGTTTCTATTTGCCGTTACCACGTCCCTCTCTGTCAAGGGAGGGGGAGTCACCTTGGGGAGCGGAGAACAGGATGGGGTGTTGGAGGGCTCTGACAAAGACTGGAGTGACCTGGTGGGCATCTTGCTTGAGATGTGACATCTGCGGCATATTTTGACAGAAGAGGTAATTGGGTGAACTGTACGCACCATGATCCCTGGGAGGAAATGACAAGTGACCATTAATTACATGGCATGAGAAGGCAGTTTAGTCTCTCTCCAGCTAGGAACATCCTTTCAATTGGTGCTGTGCTGAAATGTCTCCTTCACACCCCCCCCCCCAAATGCTCCTCCAATTAGCAAGAAAATAAAGTGCCTCCAGATATTATCAAAGCATGAGGACATTTACGTGAAATCCTCTTGGGCGAGGCAAAGCGTTTTTCCTTTTTGCATTTGTCTTATTTTTTAAAGGGTTGGGGGCTGTTTGTGATGCAATGGCTTAACTCTGATCTTAGAATTGTGGTCCCCCAGCACTAAGCTCAGAGATAAGCTTCTGCTGCTGCCTTCTCTCCCCCCACCTCACATTCTGCCTTTTTAAGAGCATGCAGATGCTGAGCTCTTATCTTAGCATCATGATTCCACAGTGCTAAGATCAGAGATAAGAGAAATTCCGCTCTTTGGCAGTCTATCGTCAGAGAGCAGGCAAGGCTGATCTTAGCGCTGTGGGACCACAATGCAAAGATCAGCGAGAAGTCATTGCCTGCTCTTTGACATTACTGTATTGGCCCAAATATAAGCTACCCTTTCCCCGCCCTAAATTCCGACCGTGAAAAGTTAAAGTGCAGCTTAAATTCGGGACCTTACAAAAACTGGCTTTTACGATATCGCTGCTGAAACAGACATATGGTAAAATGGAACAGGTGTGAGTGCCTGTCTTATTCTCTCCGCCGCCCCCCCCCCAAATTTTAAAGGTGCAGCTTATATTCATGTGCGGCTTAAATTCGGGCCAATACGGTAAATGGCATAATATGGGGTCAGGTGATTGCCAGGTGGGTCGCCCCAACCAACTGGAAAAATGGTCCATGAAGGGCTGGTCTTTCCACCTTAAAAGCACTCTACTTCAGTAAGAGTTCATGGAATGAACTCTTCAAATTCTCCCAGCATAATGTCTGCTGTCTAGTGTTCCCACTCAGAATGTTATAACTTTTATATAGAATGTTGTGATGTTCTAGCATGTTGTGTTTTTCTGTGCTTCTACCTATTTGTCTCCTGCTGGTAAAGGAAGACCCTAAACGTTGTTGCAGATATTATATCGTGGGAGGGGTGAATTAAACACCCATCTTTGGTGGCAAGCATGCTTTTAACATACCGTTTAGTTTGACCTCAATCCTTTAAACCCAGATATAACTCCATCCATTGACATTGTGCTGATGAACACCCTTCATTATGCTATTAACTTTCCATTTATGTTCCAGAGAACCACAGAGAAGAACTCCTGTTTAATTAAGAAGCTAGCAGTGCAAAAAAATGTACAGCAAGTGTATAAAACAGACACCTCTGATCCGTTTGCCAAGTTATTAATCCTTCAATTAAAAAGAGGGCAAGGTAAGTCTTCATTAGGACTTAAAAGCTAGGAATCTCCTTGAATACCAAAGACACACAATTTTTTAAATGTTATTTTACTAAACTGCTTTTATGTTAAAATATGCTTAAAGTGAAAATTGCTTTGGGGTTCTGGGAAATGAATACAGAACTCTGGTCCATTTGCAAAACTCAGAGTAGTGGATAAAAAAGGCCCAGCAGGACAAGAACGTTGTTAATATGAACTCTCTTGTACAATTTGGGTAGAGAGAAAAGGGGAAAAAGTAATAAATCATTTGATGACTAAGGATCTGAACCACAGGGGTTGGCTCCCCTCAGAGCTCTACTAAAAGGAAGGTGGGATTGTATAGCTTTAATGCTGGTAGAGAGCACCAGATTTTTAATATACACTTCTAATCTCTCCTGAATAGCATATTATTTCAGAATATAATGTTCTTATTAATTGCAATGATCTTAAACTACATTTTTTGGTGCTAATGTAATTTTGGAATATAAAGGTTAATTTAAATAAAAACATTTTTGGGGGAAAAACATTTTATTAAGTGGGACAGGACGTGGGTGGCGCTGTGGTCTAAACCACAGAGCCTAGGGCTTGCCGATCAGAAGGTTGGTGGTTCGAATCCCCGCGACAGGGTGAGCTCCCATTGCTCAGTCCCAGTTCCTGCCAACCTAGCAGTTCAAAAGCATACCAGTGCAAGTAGATAAATAGGTACTACTCTGGTGGGAAGGTAAATGGCGTTTCCGTGCACTGCTCTGGTTCACCACATAACCTGGAAAACCTGTCTGAGGACAAATGCCAGCTCCCTCGGCCTGTAATGCAAGGTAAGCGCTGCAATCCCAGAGTTGTCTGCTACTGGGCCTAATGGTCAGGGGTCCCTTTACTTTTACCACATGGTTGCTTGCAGCATGAGAAAGAAACAATTGATGTAAACAATAGATTATTGGCAACCTCATAATGGGAGTTGTAGTCCAACACCTGCACTGGATAGTAATGAATGCTCAAGAGTTTCCCTGTGTGTTTCCTCCTCATCTCCATCATCCCAATACTGCCAACTGATTTATAATCATCTGTATAGAGAATTCCTATGACCCATTCAGTATCGTAGCAACATCCTTATTGAAAATGCATCAATCATTTTAAAAATCAAATTCAAAGCGATGAACAACTTCTTACAGCATAATCCTATACATGTCTACTGAGTCCCAGGGAAGTGAAGCTGCAGTTCTCAGATTTTAGATTGTTGTTTACTCATTTCCTTGAGCAGAGAGAAATTCCATAGGCAGTTTTTTAACATGGGTTTGGCTTCCTTTTAGAGGAAAGATCACTGGAGATTTACATGTTTTCTGTAATATGTGGTTTATTGACAAATCTATCAATAGGGCATAGGTGGAGAGAAACATGATAGCATTCCTAGTAAGGCAGCAACTCACAATTAGAGATGGGGGAATTCAATTCAGTACACTTTTAAAGGTAAACATACTGGATTCATACTTCCCAAAACGGTATGAGAATCAAAACACTGCCAGCCTTCAAACTTTGCAGTTCTCTTAATTTTGCAATGCAGTCAATTAATGCATACAAAATGTGCACAGAATGCACTTTTTGGTGGGAACGACTTTACAAAATGTGTATATGAGGCATCTTTTTGTAAAAAAAAAAAGGTCTATTAAGCGTCATTTGTACTAAAATGCTGATTATTTATATGAGGATTTTTAAAAATCACACACTGATGTGCACAACTGAACACTAGATGAGGAACTGAAAGGATTAAAAAATAAGGAACTGAGAGGATTGACAGATTAGCCTAGAGCGATCCACAACCCATATCAGATTCACATTGAGGCTTCCCCCAACATCGATATGGTTCTGTTGCTTGCAGATATCTCACACTCTTTTTCTATCTCTGTCTAAAGCTATATTTCCTCCACACATGGACCTTAGATCTACCATCCGCCCATAGCAACAAGGTGGAGGTGTGTTAACTTCCTCCAGAATCTGATTTATTTGTTAATAATAATAATAGTTATTTATTTATAACCCACCCATCTGGGGGTTTTCTCAGCCACTCTGGGCAAGTCCCAATAGAATATGAAAAACACAATAACACATCAAACATTAAAAACTTCCCGAAAGCGGGCCGCTTTCAGATGTTTTCTAAAAGTCAGGTAGTTGTTTATTTCCTTGGCATCTGATGGGAGGGCGTTCCACAGGTCGGGCGCCACTACCAAGAAGGCCCTCTGCCTGGTTCCCTGTAACCTCACAGAGAGGGAACCGCCAGAATGCCCTCGGAGCTGGACCTCATGGGGGTGGAGACTCTCGTTCAGGTATACTGGGCTGAGGCCACTTACCAGACCACCGTTTACCAGACCACCCTTATTCCAAACAGCTCTCAATGTTCTGTATAATGGACACAAATGCCAGCTACACATGCAACAAAACAAAAAAATACCAACACAATGTAAGAAATTGGTGAGCTATGTGATAATAGCCCCCAGATTAACTTTAATTAAATCCTGGAAATTATCTAAAATACCCAAGATAGGAGTCAACAGCTAAATGTAGGATATGCAGCTATGGCTAAATAAGGAAAATAATTAGAAATGAGATGCATTTCTGGAGAATTGGGAACCATATGCAATTTTTTTTTTGTAGACTTAACTCATTAGTAACAAGACCACTTTAATATTATATCAAATTAATTTGCTCAGCTGGAGCATCCCCCCCAAAGGAAAGTGTTATATAATTCTTATAAGTAAATACAATACACAAATGCAGCAATCTTAACTCCAGTCTAAGGCCAGTTGGCTGGCTGGGTAGAATGGGTGTAGGAATAAGGACCCACCGGCAGAACAGTCTACTTTCCCCAGAAGGCTTTTGTGCTCTCTGCAGAAAGTACCATGGACATAGATGTACTGCCAGAGGTATATCTGCAGGCAGTAAAAACCTGATCCGAGGCATTGCAGAAGTGTATCACGCTTGAAGCTGACATTGTTAATTTCATTCCCTTTTAAAATTAAAATAAAAATGCTGTTGGAGAGGACCTCTGCTCTGACCAGAGAGTGGCTTTGTAACTGGTGAATTGTCCATCATTTAACCCCTTCCTCACCTAGGGTTGCTCCTAATTATAGGGATAGAACTACCGAAACTGTATAGAAACTTACTCATGTATGCTACTACAGCGGCAAGAATGTTACTCGCCCAGAAATGGAAAGAAACAGAACACCCAGCAAAGGAATAATGCATACAAAAAATTATGGAATATGCAGAAATGGCAAAACTTACTGGGAGAATAAGAAATCAAGATAACAGACTTTTTTTATATAAAAGAATGGAAATGGTATATTGAATATTTACACATAATTTGTAAACAGATTGGCAGGATTATTGTAATAACCTGAGCTTGATAAGAATATATATTTAAAGTAGATGAATAAAAGAGCAAATTAAGTTAATTTAGACATGCAGAAGATATTAAAAAAATAACTTTAAGGAACCACAGAAAGGGGAGGGGGAGAAGTCAAGTTTTGAAATGTTAAAATGATCATAAAATTAGTGAAATGTATAAACCTGAGAAGCATAAATTTTATATATATATATATATATATATATATATATATATATATATATATATATATATATATATATATGGATTGATTCAAAATATGTATGCCAATGAACTATTTTCTCTATGATAGTTTGTGATCCTCACAAAGGCAGGTGTTAAGAAAGATAAGGATGAAGGTGCTCTCATATGTTCCAAAATGTTAGAAAGTAAAGATAAATGTGACTGAAAGTTATATCAGATCTTATTTGAGTCTGAGGTGGCCATAGAGAACACAGAACAATTCCCTAACTCAAACTGCTTTGCGGATTTTGAAGGCTCTTTTCTCACATTCATTGTTGATATGATCAAAGCATCAGGAAGGTGACTCTTCCTAGCTATTTTTTGTATGACGAACGTTTATTTTGAACGCTACCTCAGATACCAAGATCTAGTCACTTTGTGAGGATCTAAAGAACCATGGTTTACACATACAGCCAAATGAGGTGGTAGAATGAAGTGAGTATATCATTTCGGTTGGGAGAACCCTTTTTTGAAATGGCTCTATATGGGAACAAAAAAATTACCCCCAAACACTCCATGTAGCAAAATACTTGCACAGTTGGGATTCAGTTAAGCTATAATATTTCCTTCTGGATTTGGAAGTGATGAAATCTATCTGCAGACCTGGCATACACCAGATTTTTTTTAAAGTCTTTTCAAAATGTGGGGAAGCATTCAAAATGGCACCCCTGCCTTCCATGTCAATTGATACCACTTCTCTTTTCAGGATTCTTCTACCTCATCCTGCTGTAGGCCTGCTTTAATGAACCTAAGACTTATTTACATAATGGAGTTTGACTTGATTTCTCTCAAACTACAGCCCTCCTGCCACTACAATATGGTAGTAGGTAGAGTGTTGGACTAGGACCTGGGAGACCAGGGTTCAAATAGCTACTCATCCATGAGTCTCACTGGGTGATTTTGAGCCAGCCACTATCACTCTTCCATAGGATTGTTGTGAGGGAAAAATTGGGAGGGGAGACCTTGTACACCACTTTGGAGGGAAGGTGGGATATAAATGTAATACAGTCAAAAGAGCTTAAAAAAAATTGGTTGTGTTATCATGGGAGGGGAAAGGGATGAGTGAGGTTGATCGCTCTTGAAAAGTCAAATATTTCACCAGGGTATTGCAGACACCTTACATTAGCACAGGTTGTTGTTTTAAAAAAATCTAACTCCCAACTAGATCTCTGCTAGTAGTGAATTTTTGCCACATGATGACATTATGTGGGAATTAGAGAAGATGGGATTAGCATACATCCAGATTGGGCAACAGAGCGGATTTCATGAAATGTGATGTCCGTTAAAACAGTGATTTTGAGATACCAACCAGGAGGGGGAGGGAAAACCTACCCCAAAAACATACTGTGAGGTGTATTGAAAATGAATCAATTTTTAACACATACTGGGGCTATATCATGGTTCTATTGATTTCTAGACCTCTGATTGGCTGAAGGGAATTGAAGTGGGAAGACCTAAGGCTTTAGTTTCTTGGTTCAATAACTCATCTGTTGTGAGCAATTAATCTTGTTCACTGTGTCTTTTTAGATTGGGAAAACCTCCCTCCACCAACCAAAGAAGCTTCCTGAGGAGAAGAAGTGAGTATAGATTTTTTGTTTTGTTTACCTTTAACTGGGGCATTTGCCTAAATCTAGCTTTTAAAACAGTGGTTATTTTAAAAGAAAATAGACTTAGTGAGAATGGAAAAGGCAGACCTCAGTTGTGTGTGGTTTACCCAGGAGAGATTTTGTGGGGAGCAAAACAAGTCATAATAGAGAGAAAGGAGAGAAAGAGCTCCATTGCAGAAGCAGATGAAATCCTCTGTCTAGCTCTACAACAAAACTTGCAAGTTTGGCCCCATTTGCATTATACCTTTAAAAGGTAAAAGGGATGTGGGTGGTGCTGTGATCTAAACCACTGAGCCTCTTTGGCTTGCCAATCAGAGGTTCAAATCCCTGTGATGGAGTGAGCTCCTGTTGCTCTGTCCCAGCTCCTGCCAACCTAGCAGTTCAAAAGCATGCCAGTGCAAATAGATAAATAGGTGCCACTGTGGCGGGAAGATAAACGGTGTTTCCATGTGCTCTGGTTTCCATCATGGTGTCCCTTTGCACCAGAAGCAGTTTAGTCATGCTGGTCACATGATCCGGAAAGCTATCAGTGGACAAATGCCAGCTCCCTCAGCCTGAAAGCGAGATGAGCACTGCAACCCCATAGTTGCCTTTGACTGGACCTAACCGTCCAGGGGTCTTTTACCTTTAAAGCAGTAAAATGTCACTGTTGTTAGGAGACTCCCATCTCCCACACAAAACTAGAGTTCTCAGAATGGATTCACAGTCACTCTCTCTTTGTGGGGATCTTGGGCAATTGTAGCTGTTTCAAGGAATAGGAATCTCCTAATAATGCTCAGCACCCATGATGATGATGATGATGATGATGATGATTTTATTATTTATATGCCACCCACCTGACTGGGTTGCCTGAGCCACTCTGGGCGGCTCCTAACAGAAAATTGAAAACGCATCTAAACATCAAACATTAAAAACTTCCCTATTCAAGGCTGACTTCAGATGTCTTCTAAAACTCAAATAGTTGTTTATCTGTTTGACATCAGATGGGAGAGCATTCCACAGGATGGGCGTCCATACCAAGAAGGCCCTCTGCCTGGTTCCCTGTAACCTCACTTCTCCCAGGGAGGAAACCGCCAGAAGGCCCTTGGGGCTGGAGACTCTCCTTCAGATATACAGGGGCAAGGCCATAAGGGGTTTAAAATTCAGCATCAACACTTTGAATTGTGCCCAGAAACATTCTGGGAGCCAATGTAGGTCTTTCAAGACCGGTGTTATGTGGTCTCGGCAGCAGCTCCCAGTCACCAGTCTAGCTCTCACATTCTGGATTAGTTGCAGTTTCTGGGTCACCTTCAAAGGTAGCCCCATGTAGAGCCCATTGCAGCAGTCCAAGTGGGAGATAACCAGAGCAAGCACCACTCTAGCAAGACAGTCCGCAGTGAGGTGAGGGAACCACCAGAAGGCCCTCGGAGCTGGACCTCAATGTCCTGGCTGAACAGTGGGGATGGAGATTCTACTTCAGATATATAGGGGAAAGGCTGTTTAGGGCTTTAAAGTTCAGCATCAACACTTTGAATTGTTCCTGGAAATGTATTGAGAACCTTAACTAACTACAGTTCCTAGGATTCTTTGGGGGGAAAGCATGGCTGTTTGAAATGGCATGGTACTGCTTTAAATAATATTGTGCAGATCCCACAAGGATGGGGCTCAAGGAAATAGGTTTTTTCCTAAGATATTTTATGCAGTAGACTGTATTTTTTTCCTAGTAGAAACCTGACAATATTGTCTTAGATCTCCAATTACCATGGAGTGCCCACCTTAAAATTAAAGGAGTTGTTATGTTGATATGTACTACTTTTAATCACATCCCCCCCCCTTTTTTCAATACCAGTGAAAACTGCACCATTACAGAAATGTGAAAAGATAAGAATGAGCGTTTTTGTTTGAAGTAAATAAGTACACAAAGGCAGATTTATTGCCTTCATTTTGTTGAACGAAATGGATGTTAAAATACGCTGTAGTACTACCATGTGCAAATATTTAAATTCAGTTATATTGAGTAGAGATGGGAGAGAAACATGATTCAGCTCACATTTAAAGTCAAATTCACCTAATTTGTACTTTTTGAAACCATCTGCAAATCAAAACACAACTATCTTCTGAAATTTGTAGATCTCCAGATTTTGCAATGCAGTTCTCCTGCTAAGTCATACGTACAAAAATGTATATGTGTGGTAAAGAAAACTGCATTGCGTTCCGCCCCCCTACAGTGTACAGTGGTACCTCTGGTTACAAATTTAATTCATTCTGGAGGTCCGTTCTTAACCTGAAACCTTTCTTAACCTGAAGTGTGCTTTCACTAATGGGGCCTCCTCTTGCCGATACACCATCGGCGTGCAACTTCTGCTCACATCCCGGGGCAAAGTTCACTACCAGGAGCAACTACTTCTGGCTTAGCGGAGCTTGTTACCCAAACTGTTCGTAAGGAGGATGGTACATAACCCAAGGTTCCACTGTATGCATTTTATGATATGAGTAAAATAAAATAATGGGGCATATAAATGCATTTATTAGTAAAAATATTATATAAATATGTTATATTAAGGGAAATGGCTTTGCAAAAATGGGTGTTAGATAAAATTGCAAGTAAAAAGGTGTACATTAGCATCAAATCATTTTTTTAAAAAATAAGACAATCAAATACAGGTTGTGGCTAAATGAAAATACAGTACACGAGAATAAATTATACTTAATTATCTGACTAAATAATAGGAAATTTTTACTCTAAAATGCTGGTGAATTTTCATTTGGACTTAAAAAAAAACAACAACCCACAAACTGGTGTGGAAATTTGGAGAGCTGGATTTAAGATTGGAAAAATGAGAAACAGAGAAACAGAGAAACTGAAATTGGTAGATTCTCCCATCCCTACTTGCAATGCATCAAACAGCTCTTTTAACTGAAGAAGAAAAATGAAGTATTACAGAAAATCAGATGCTGCTTACTGAGCCATTCATTGACCTATTCCTTTCTCTCGTCTTAAATAAGACTGAGCGCTAGTTATGGATTGTATTGATTGCTCTTTGATAATGACAGATGACCTAAACATTTAACTTGCAGATGACTGTTTTTTAACAACCCATGTGGATACTTGTCAATGACAGCTAAAACACTGAATGAGCTATTGATGGGTAAGACCTTCAACTTACCATTGAAAGTGTGAAGATCTCCCTGATTATGCTGGTTTTTTGGGCAGATTGAGGTTTTGAACTGCAATTTGCTTTTACAAGAGATTTTAACACAGAATTCAAAATGCCAAGGAAGTCTAAACTGTTCTTATAAACTGGAACCATTTGCATTCGCTACAATACAGCAGTTATAACAGAAAGTCTAACCTAGGAGATAATTCTAGCTATTAAAATAGCAATTACATTTAAATATAGTACAACCAATAGGAGCATAGTATTATTTCATTCATCAAAGTAAACATGACCTTCCCCACCTCCATGTTTCTATGGGTGATTTGGGGTAGCTTTTAATGACTGGTGTTTTAATGTATTTTTAATCTCTGTTGGAAGCCTCCCAGAGTGGTTGGGGAAACCCAGCCAGATGGGTGGAGTACAAGTAATAAATCATCATCATCATCATCATCATCATCATCATGTCTGGGTGTAGCTCCTTCCGACCTTGAATGAATTCAATAAGCCTTACTTAAGAGTAGAAATTGTTAAGATTGCACTGTTTATATGTGAAGCTACCTTAGAAAAAACAAAAAGCACCTCTTCTACTGAAGAATAGAAACCAAAGAATGTTAATTCACTAGAAGTCCTGGAAACTGAAATTCAGAGACAAAGAAGATGTATTCATGGTGAAACTTTAGGACTTCGGCATGTTCCAGAATTCAGATCAAACACTATCTAGATTTCTATTGAATATAGCCATGTATTGTTTCTGCATATACCTCAGATCTGGGGTTCATGAGGAATGAGAAGTGAGAAGAGTGCTGTAGTGTTAATGTACCTGTGACAAATGGTTGGCCGCAGTAGGAATACAGACCCTCAAAGTGTTCCTATTTTCCAGGGACAGTCTTGGATTTACAGAAGATGTCCCAGTTTCTAATGTGATCATGGAATGGCCTGTTTTTCCTTAGGACGTCCTTATTTTCATCAGATAAATTTTGGAAGGTGTGGTAGGACATCCTTATTTTCATCAGAGAAATGTTGAATGGTATACGTAAAAAGGTAAAGGACCCCTGGATGGTTAAGTCCAGTCAAAGGCGACTATGGGGTTGCGGCGCTCATCTTGCTTTCAGACTGAGGGAGCCAGCGTTTGTCCACAGATAGCTTTCCGGGTCATGTGGCCAGCATAACTAAACTGCTTCTGGCACAACAGAACCCCATGATGGAAACCAGAGCACACGGAAACACCGTTAACCTTCCTGCCACAGTTGTACCTATTTATCTACTTGCACTGATGTGCTTTTGAACTGCTAGGTTGGCAGGAGCTGGGACAGAGCAACGGGAGCTCACTCCGTTGCGGGGATTTGAATCACTAAGCCCAAGAGGCTCAGTGGTTTAGACCACAGCGCCACCCGCGTCCCATGTGTCCCATGCGTTGAAGGGTATGGAGTTATCTGGACACACCCACCCCATCTAAAGGCAGTTATAGGGAAGTTTTTATATTTGTAATGTTCTGTAATCTTCTGACAAACGCCAGCTCCCTTGGCCTGAAAGCGAGATGAGCGCCACATCCCCATAGTCGCCTTTGACTGGACTTAACCATCCAAAGATCCTTTACCTTAACATTTTTACTGCTAGTAAGTATAGACAGTAATGAACTCAATAAACCACTGCTTTGACTTAGTATAAGGGAGCTTCCTGTAGTGTTTTTATGTTCCTTTTTGACCTGTATTGTTTACGTTAAGTTTTCTTAAAACAGTACAATTATGTTTTCCTTATGGAAAACCTATTCAGAACTTGGCAGTTGTTTCAACTTACTTGTGGGATTTTACTTTAAAATGATGGAAGCCATAATATTTGTAGGGTTGTTGTTTTCTTCCTTATCATCAGCCAGGTGTTGGCCTTATATGTGATTGTTGTATGTTTCTGTTTTATTCTTAAGATAGTTAATGAAAATATTGAACAGTGTTTTACAAAGAAACAACACTGGTGGGCCTTTATCGAGTACCATGTTCCAAATTGTTCATGGATCAGTAGTAATTATAGCATAATCCATTTTGCTTTTACAGCGATTATTTATATCAATATTATTATTTTTCTTCATGATTTTAAAAAACCCAGAACAACCTCAAACTGGATGGGGAGGTGAGCACACTGTTCAACATCTAAATTTACTTTGATGATTTTGGTTGCTATTGAATTAGCGATGATGTCTGAGGCACAATAAAATTTACCTTGCTTTTCTATATAGTAGCCTAAATCATCTTGGGATATTTAAATTTCTTTAGCTAGTCTGAGTACAAAGCTGTTTCACCTGCTAAAGGTAGACTAAGCTGTTTAGCTGTTCCAAAATTTGAACTCTTATTTATTGACTTATTCAGTAATATCAAAATGATCTTCCTTCACAATGAGGCTACTTGCAGTTATCTCTCTGAAGCCTTTTGATTTAAGATACTGCTCTAGCTGCACATAAAATATGTGGCATGGAATGAAAAGCCAAGCCAGATATCCTTGTGCATTTATTTTCCTTTATTTGGAGATGGTTCTGTTTGGGAATCTTGTTTCTTGACAATTCCTATTCTTTTGGGTCCCATCCTGCATCTGGAGTTGAATGCCTCATATAGCAAGGGTTGTCAACCTTTTTGGGCCAGTGGAATTTTGAGAAAGTGACACATGACACAAATTGGTTGTCACCTCAAACAAGCAGAAAGATACAGGACCACAATATAGTGTATGCATGACCTCCATCAATGGGGAAAATAATGCTATATAATCCATCACCATTCTTGCTCACAGAGATAAGTTCTTTGCCACTCTCTCTGTTCAGAATAGAAAGGAGGATGAATGTGCAGTCCTGGCACATTTAAGGGAGTATGCTTAATGTAGAAGACACTGAATCAGTGCAAAAAGTAATTGTGCAGGAAGAGTGAAGGGTCTCTTCTGCATTGTGGATTTCTGTTGGGATCTTTACCACAACATTTTGCAGGCTCCATCAGAGGTACCAGCAGGCAAACTGGTGCGCTCAGGTGCCAGTTTGGTGATTCATGTAGTATGGGAAGCCAGAGCAATATAACACTGGCCTTGAACAGAGGAAACTTGACTTTGAACCCATGCTCAGCCATGAATCTCACTGAGTCACCTTGGGCTAATCACACTGTCAAGCTCATCACTTGCTTCTGCTTAAAGCCTTTTCCTGGAAGAACTATGATAGAGTGCAATGAATGTGCCATTTGGATACATCTCACCTGCACATAAATCCAATGCGCTTGACATCTTCATCTGCCAACAATGCTGTGATACAAAGCAGGAGGTTTGCCGTTCTGGATTGGCTTATAAGATTCTTGATTATAAGCTATACCTGTCAGTCCCGAAGAAGCTATCCTGGATCTGCCTTGATCTCGGAGATGTAAGTTTTGCTCTTGCACATCTGAACTCTCCCGCAAATCACTGAGATTGGAAGTGCTGGTAAATAATTCCATCTGATTATAAGCCATGCATGTCAGTCACAACAACATTCCTCCCTTCTCCCATCATCTCACCCTGGCATTATAGTATTACACTAACCTCACAAACATCATTTTTGTTTTCAATAGCCACTTGCCCTCAGCATTTTTTTGATAGCTGGACAGTGCAAACCAAAAATGTATACGTAATTGCAACTTTAAGCTGTTTTGATCTGATATAATTTAATGCTGTTGAGATCCAAAGATCTATTTTAGATGTACCCAATAGCTTGAGCATGCCTTGTGGGATAGCGGACATTTTTCCTTTCGGTAATCATAGATACTCTTTCTTTATCACAAACTGCTCCTCAAACATTTCCTCTTTGAGAAACACACACCATGTGTGTATGTTTCATGTTTCTGCATGAACACTGAATGAAGTTTGTTTAGTTTTCTTTGGGGGGGGGGGGATAAAAATAAAATGTTACTTTCTAAAAAGATCTCTCGCCACAGTCAGGGGTGGGGAAGGCAAAACATTTCTATAAAAAAAATACCGTGTCTAATTACCAGCCTTTTGAATAAAATCAAAGAAACATCCTTTGAGGAGCTCTTTTTTGAAATATCGCTCTTCAAAGCAGAGAAATCGTTTTTACTACTTATGTCGCACTTGACATATTGGAAGCATTGAACAAAATTAAGACATTACCAAGCTTCTTGCCGTAATGCCTATAATATAATCATATTTTTATATTTTCATTTTAAAATTGTATTTTAATGAACGCACACCATTCAGTTGCAAAAAAAGGAGAGGGGTTGGTACATCTTATGTTCAGGGCTGTGGCTAGACCACAAAGCAACTGTGAAATTTCTTTAAAGTGGTTATTCCTTTGCATTTCTGTGTATGGAGATCAATAAGAAGCAAAAAATCCTCTCTCTGCATGGTTGCTTTATAAAAGCATAGCTAAGAGAGGCCCAAATTCAGAGTGTCATAATCTCTCTATCTCTCTCTCCTTGCCATATGTGCCGGTCTTAAATGGATCCTTCTTACCATTTGTCTGCAAATGGGTGTCCATTGTACATAATGCACATTCCTCGTACATTTTTGAGCATAATCAGGACCAAGGCAGGCACACTGGCTGGGGCTGTAGAGCAGCAGAAGAGGACAATGTGCTTTGCTTGCAGAATGCCCCAGATTTAAACCTCGGCATATCCCTTTAAACTAGGGATGGGGAATGAATTTATTTGTTTGTTTGTTTATTTAATACCACCCTTCATCTGTAAATCTCAGGGTGGTTCACAACATAAAAAAATACGATAGCAACACAAAATCTGTGGCCTTCCAGATCTTTTTTTCTTTATTTAACAGCTTTATATCTCGCTTTTCAATAGACACTCATCAGAAAATGTGCATCAAAATACAACTGATGTAGCGTAATTTAAAACCAAGTTTCTGAACTCTCCAGTTTCCACCAACTCCCAGCCGCGTGATGGGAGCTGTAGCCAAAGAACATTAGGAGGATCATAAATTCTCCACACGTGAGAGGACAGGATCTAGGCTAAGGAACGCTTCCTGACTGAGACAGGGATGGAAGAATCTGTCCATTTTGATTCTCTCAATTTTCCATTTTTCCAACATATAGATAGATAGATAGATAGATAGATAGATAGATAGATAGATATAGATATATATATATATAGATATATATATAGATATATATATAATGAAAATGAAAATTCTTCAGCAATACAATTTTCTCCTAAAAAACACATTTTTGCATACAGTTTTAACAAATGGACACATTTTTGCAAGGCATTTCCCCAGATTTAATGCATTTTTGTATATTATTTGCATAAATAAATTAATGTTCACGTCTGCAAACATTGTGTGGTTGGAGAAGAGCACTGCAAAATTTGGGGAGGTGTGAATTTCTTGGGTGGCTATGTTTTGGTTTCCATATTGTTTCAGGAAGCGTCAATTTGATAAATAGTCTGAGACTTTGAACAGCATCTTCCAGCAGAAGTAGGCATTGTTTTGTGAGGTGAATGTCTGATTTGACGCAGGATAACGATACCCATGAAAAGCAAGCAGCACTTTACAGACAGATGGAGCCTATATATAGAAAATCACACTCAGGTCAATATAAAATGTCAAAGAGAGTTGATATTCCATCAACAGAATTTGGGGGGGAAATCTACTCACACACTAAATAGTAACTTCCAGGTGTTTTCAAACATTGGAACTTCTAAAAATTGACCTAGGGAACAAACTATCCCAAGTTAAGGTCCTGGTAAATGGGATTTAAAACCAGCTACCTTTTGATTGAAGCAAACATATAATGGGGGGGGGATCTTGTATTTTATTCTGTGAGCCACCCTGAGATCTTTTGATAAATTTTAACTACAGCAACAACTCCATTGACTTCTGGAAGGAGTAGGAAAATTTGTATGTTATTAGGGGGAAACTGAGATGGATCCAGAACTTAATTGAGGAGCCTTTGTGTTGAAATAAAGGAGATTTAATCAGGACCAACTTCTCCCATTGATTTAAATGTGCCTAAATTCAGCTAGATCACAGTGGAATCCCATACATGCTGACTCAGAAATAAGCCACAGTTATATCAATGTGACTTACTTCCAGGTAAGCTCATATAGTATTGCAGTCTATACTTGGATCTTGTCCATTATGACTATAGAAAACCCCTCAATTTATTTATTTGTGTTCAGAACTGAACTGAGCTTTTCTGAATATATACTTACCCATGAACATGAATGATCCCACCAAAGTTAAGCATCTTAAGTCTCCCTGCTGCCATGTAAATAGTATAAGAAATTAAATCTTCCCTGGTTAAATCAATGAGACTCAATGCATGTCGCTGTAGGGTGTGCACATATACCTGTGTGGTTGCAGGTTGTTGACATGCACATGTGAGAGAGGTTGTTTAGTTGGAATTGCCTTTCTTGTAACTTGAAGCCATTGGTTCAAGTCCTACCATCCAGAAGACAGGCGAACTAATATCAGTGTACTGGAAAAAGCAAAGAGCACTAGTGTTGAAGCAATGATTCTTCAACACCAACTTTGTTGGACTGGTCATGTTGTGCGGATGCCTGATGATCGTCTTCCAAAGCAACTACTCTATTCCAAACTTAAAAATGGAAAGCGTCATGCTGGTGGTCAACAAAAGAGGTTTAAAGACTGTCTCAAGGCAAATCTTTAAAAAAATAGTATAAACACCGACAACTGGGAAACACTGGCCTGCGAGTGCTTCAATTGGAGAACAGCCTTTACCAAAGTTGTCATAGGCTTTGAAGACACTCGAACTCAGGATGCAAGGGAGAAACGTGCTAAGAGGAAGGCATGCTTGGCAAATCCACACCGTGATCAACTCCCACCTGGAAACCAATGCCCCCACTGTGGAAGGACATGTGGATCCAGAACTGGCCCCCACAGTCACTTACGGACTCATTGTTAAAACCGTGTTTATGGAAGACATACGAGTGATCGCCAGAAAAGAAGACCATCCAGAGCAGGAGAAAACAAGCTTGTTCCTCCTTCTTCTTCTTTTTTCATTAAATTTTATTAATTTTCATCCAGTTATACATTTAAACCCGAATACAACAAATTGTGTCTGTTTTGAACTTCCTTCAGCGTCTCTGACAGTCATCCATTTTTATATCTTTAATACGCATTCCCTTTTTTTATATTGCCATTATTCCTCCTTAGTCCCATTATTTTTAATAAACAATACTTATTTGATTTTTTACAGTGCCTCTTGAAATTCCACTAACGTTGTTTTATACCACATATGTTTTTTAAAAAATCCACCAATTTCCCCCAGTCCTCGGTGAACTTTTGGTCTTTAGTATATCTGATTTTCCCAGTTAATTTGTCCAATTCCGCGTAGTCTATCAGTTTTAGTCTCCATTCTTCTGTCGTCGGTATCTCCTCTTGTTTCCACTTCTGGGCCAACAGGATTCTGGCTGCCGTTACAGCATATTGGAAAAGTTTAAAGTCCTTTCTTCTTATGTCCTTTCCTATCATCCCTAAAAGAAAAGCTTCTGGTTTTTTCACAAAAGTATATCTTAACATTTTTTTCATCTTATTGTATATCATTTCCCAGAAACTTTTTACTTTTTTACATTCCCAAGCTTGTTCCTTCTTCTTTTCTTTTCTTTTCTTTTCTTGAAATATTTTTTATTTTATTTTACAAGTATGCCACTACCGATTCTCAGGAGGGGGTGGAGTTGCGGGCACACGACCCCTCCCACACTCCCGCGGGGCTGAGGTCAGCCTCGCGGGATTACAGGGTTTCCCCAGTCACCCCCCACGTTCCGGCGAGGCTGAGGTCAGCCTCGCGGGGACATGTTTTCATTGGTACCCCCAGCTCAAGTTAAGGGTAAGGGTGAGAAAAGAAGGTATTACGGTAAAAAGAGGTACAGGGCTCCTCGGGTTGAACGAACTTTCGAGAATTGGCTTAACGGGTATCAAGTTTTTATGGCAGTAGTGGCTGGTTGTTATCCGAAGCGAGGCATGCACCTCGCGGCTTATCTCGCGCACGTCAGGCGGGCTCGGGAGTTGGCAGGCGATGAGGCCGCCTTGGCGTATGATGAGGAATTCCGGAGGAACGCCTCAACGCTCTCCTCGACGCGCTGGGACCAAAAGGACAACAACTGCTGGTTGGAGCATGTGGGACCGAACATCGAAAAGAGATCCTCTGAGCAGCCGAAGTCCGGTAAGGTTGAGTCGCAACGCCGTAGACAGTGTTGGGACTTCAACAAGGGTACCTGTCTGCGCACAGCGTGTAAGTACATGCACGAATGTGACAAGTGCTTGGGCAGCCACCCTGCAATCAACTGCTACAAAGGGAGGCAGCAGCCCTTTCGTGGAGGCAGGGGTCACCTCACACGGGGTAATCGAGGTGCCCCCGCGGGACCTGCTGGTACCGCCCAAGGACCATCTGGGGCCCGGTACTAACATTTCCCTCAGCCTGGCGTACTCCCCGATAAAATTACAGCCCCTGAGAGCACTGTTAAAGCTTTACCCAGATAGACAAGCGGCCTGCTTGTTAGATGAAGGGTTCTCTAGGGGGTTTAGAATCCCAGTTACCTTCACCCCTAACGCTAGTTGTCCGCCTAACCAGAAGTCTGTGCTTGAGCGACCCGACATTGCCGCGAAAAAGATCCAAAAAGAGATCACGGCTCCCATTGAAGGTTTGCATATTTCTCCCCTCGGTATTGTCCCTAAGAAGGCTCCCGGCGAATTTCGAATGATACATAACTTGTCTTATCCTAAGGGTGCCTCAGTCAATGACGCCATTCCCCAAGAAATGTGCACAGTGAAGTATGCATCTTTCGATCAAGCTGTGCGGTTGGTGAGGAGTTTTGGTACGGGCGCCTTTATGGCAAAATGCGACATTGAGTCGGCATTTCGCCTTCTTCCAGTTCACCCAGATGACTTCCGCTGGTTGGGATTCAGGTTCCATGGTGATTTCTTCATCGACAAAGCCATGCCTATGGGTTGTTCTATTGCCTGTGCTTCATTTGAGACCTTTAGTACATTTTTGGAATGGGCTTTGAAGTTCAGGACTGGCTCCGAAGGGGTTGGGCACTACCTCGATGATTTTATTCTGGTGGCTAGGAGCGCCGGTGAATGCGGGACCCTGCTCCATGCTTTTGAAGCCTTAGCCAGCGAATTGGGTGTCCCCCTGGCGAACGAAAAAACAGAGGGCCCAGTCACGACCATGACTTATTTGGGGATCGAACTGGATACATTGGCCCAAACTTCGCGGCTACCATCCGAGAAGTTGGCTGCCTTAAAAGAACTTATTGGCCAAATGCTCCCCTTAAAGAAGGTCACCTTGAGGCAAATTCAATCCCTATTGGGGCACCTCAACTTTGCCTGCCGTGTGGTTTCCCCTGGCCGCCCCTTTTGCGGCCGTCTAGCTAAGCTGTCAGCGGGTTTACGGTCTCCGCATCATAGGGTTCGCCTTTCTAAGGCTGTGAAGTCTGACCTGCAAGTCTGGTTGCAATTCCTAGATGGTTTTAATGGCATATCTTTATGGCAGGATACTTTGGTGCTGCAATCGGACTTTCAGGTACATTCGGATGCAGCCGGGTCCCTAGGTTTTGGCGTCTACTTCAGGGGTCAGTGGTGCGCCCAGCGTTGGCCTCCCTCGTGGCAAGGCAAACCAATACTGCGCGATTTGACATTCCTGGAATTCTTCCCAATAGTTGTCGCAATCCACATCTGGGAAGAGCAGTTTAGAAACCATAGAGTTTGTTTCTGGACGGACAACCAGGCGGTGGTCTCGGTCTTAAATAGGCAATCCGCGCATTCCCCACGAGTTGCTTCGCTTTTACGGTATTTCGTTCTTTCATGCCTGCGGTTGAACCTCCACGCTTCCGCCAAATTCGTTCCAGGTATAGACAATAACATTGCGGATGCTCTATCTCGTTTCCAGATGGAACGCTTTCGCTCATTGGCGCCGGATGCGCAGCAGCAGCCGCAACCGTTTCCGGAGCACCTCTGGAGTATTGGCAACGAGAAGCAATAAAGGGAGTATTGTCTGCGCTGGCGCCTTCCACCCTTAGATCTTACAATAAGGCATGGCTAGACTTTACGTCGTTCCGCAGGAAGAAGGAGAGGTTTAGGCCTGGCAGGCCGCCATCTAAGTCAGAAGTCATCGAGTATATGGTTAAGCTTCGCGATCTGGGTCGGGCCCCCAAAACACTCAACATCCATTCGGCAGCGATATCTTTCTTTTCTAAAGCTTTATTCTCTGTTGATCCCTGTTCACATTTTGTAGTTCGCAAAATGCTGGAGGGCTGGCGCAGGGCCAGACCGCAGGGTCAAGATGGTAGAAGGCCCATAACGCTTGACATACTTACCCAAATACGCAGGAAGCTTAGGGTCCTTTGTTGGTCTAGGTATGAGGCCAGATTATTCTCTGCAGCATTTTCCTTCGCATTTTTCGGGGCGTTACGCATTGGCGAGGTGGTCTGCGAACACCTTACAGCCAATAGGGGCCTGTTGTTGGGGGACGTAACAGTTGCCAGCTCGCACGTGTTGCTAAAAATCCGCAGTTCCAAAACCGATCAGCTTGGCATGGGAACCTTGATCCGCCTCCAAGCATCCCAGAGGGCTGGCCCTTGCCCAGTAAAAGATGCTAGAAAATATCTGTGCGTGAGACCGAATTTTAATGGCCCTTTCTTTGTTCATGCTGATGGCTCCTTTCTTTCCAAACATCAGTTCACGAGAGTCATGCGTAAGGCAGTGGCAGCCATTGGTCTTCCGCAAGAGGAGTACGCCGCGCACTCCTTTCGCATTGGGGCAGCGACTACCGCCGTACATATGGGCTTCCCTGCTGAGAGGATTATGGAAATGGGGCGCTGGAAATCCAACGCGTATAAGGGCTACATTCGTAAGCCCTTTTAATTCCCCGCTAGTATTTACTTTCCCCTTACCCGGTTCTCTTATTCTATTCTTCCAGGTGCTGCCTTGGTGCAACTGTGGATTATCGGTCACAGTATCGTTCATTGGGCGAAACGCCGAGCGGAATTTAGGCGTTGGGACGCTGACCTCAAGCTACCTAACTATGTTAAAGTTTCATGGATCTCTAGGCGGGGTATGCGTTGGGAAGAATTCTTCCCAGTCATATCCCAAAAAATCGCGGATGAGGGTGCCCCGGATGCCTTGCTCATACAACTGGGCGAGAACGACCTGGTATATAGGAAGGGGGTGAACTTAATGTGGAACATTATAAATGATTTGGAACGGTTACAGGCGTCTCACGCTAACACTACATTAATTTGGTCTTCCTTGCTGGAAAGGCGGCATTGGCGGGATGCGGTGAAACCCGCTGCGGTAGATAAAGCCAGGCGAATCGTGGAGCGCAATGTCGGGCGCAGGGTGGCCGCGTTGGGCGGACGAGTTATCAAGCACCCCGAAATTCAATATTGCAATGATACGCTTTATCGCTGGGATGGCGTGCATTTATCTGATGCCGGCAACGATATCTGGCTTGCGGACATTTTTAGGGGAATTAGGGATTGGTTACAGGTCTGAGGGTATTGGCGGCGAGCCTGCTCAATGCGGCTCGTGTGGCGGTAGGCATTGGCCGGGGTATTGTCATGCAAATGAGGTCGGGGGGGAGGAGCGCCATCACCTCCCCCAATGATTGAAGGGTAGTTCGTTAAAGGACTCCGAGGGGCGACGCCTCGTCCGAAACCTACGGAGGCTAGGGCCTAAAGCGCGCCCCCGAGCGGTAACCCCTCGGGGAGCGCCTAGGGATACGCATCTCAGGTAGCTCCCCCTGTTGGTGTTTAACCCTTCCCGGTTAGACCGGATAGTCGGTTAGGGGCCAATGCCTAAAGCCAATACCTCTCTTACCTGTAATCAATAAAGTTGTGGCCATTTTCGCCCATTAACTTAAATTCTTGTGTCCTGTGTCTTTATTCTTTACACCTGTGGGGGGGAGGGAATAGCCACGCAATGCCACTACCGATTCTCAGGAGGGGGTGGAGTTGCGGGCACACGACCCCTCCCACACTCCCGCGGGGCTGAGGTCAGCCTCGCGGGATTACAGGGTTTCCCCAGTCACCCCCCACGTTCCGGCGAGGCTGAGGTCAGCCTCGCGGGATTCAGGGATTCCCCAGTCACACCCCCACGCGCCAGCCAATCGGCTGGCGGCAGGGGCGGGCCTCCTAGAGGCCACATAAGGTCGGGGCAGCCACCGGCTCGCCCCTTTTCTCCCTGGCAGCGAGCGCGATTTCCCACCCACCCACCCTTTAGGTTTTGCCATCGACCTTGCTATGGGCTTCGGCCGGTTGCCGTTTGGGGCCAGGTAGGAATTTTTCCCATTTGGCTAATTGGCTGGTTCGTGAGCCACTTGGTTTTTCGCCTACCTCGTAGCAAATTCGTCACAACTTTCCTGGTTTTAGCGGTAGGCATTGGCCGGGGTATTGTCATGCAAATGAGGTCGGGGGGGAGGAGCGCCATCACCTCCCCCAATGATTGAAGGGTAGTTCGTTAAAGGACTCCGAGGGGCGACGCCTCGTCCGAAACCTACGGAGGCTAGGGCCTAAAGCGCGCCCCCGAGCGGTAACCCCTCGGGGAGCGCCTAGGGATACGCATCTCAGGTAGCTCCCCCTGTTGGTGTTTAACCCTTCCCGGTTAGACCGGATAGTCGGTTAGGGGCCAATGCCTAAAGCCAATACCTCTCTTACCTGTAATCAATAAAGTTGTGGCCATTTTCGCCCATTAACTTAAATTCTTGTGTCCTGTGTCTTTATTCTTTACACCTGTGGGGGGGAGGGAATAGCCACGCAATAAAATTACAACAATACAACCATATACATCCACATTTAAAGATTCCTCCGAATCTCTGGAATTCCGACCTACCACTCTGTGGGCCCTATTATTAACCTTTTCTACTGAATCTTTTTCAATGATCCATATTTTATATAACTCCATGATCTCTATAGTACTTGTTACATTACAAGTGTTATTGCAATCCTGCTAATGTTTTCGTCTGCTTACAGTAGTCTCCAAGACAAATTATAACTTTTCCCCATTCTTTGTTAAATTTTTGGTCATCTTGGTTCCTGAGCTTTCCTTTCAGTTATGTCATTTCGGCATAGTCCAACAGTTTAATTTGCCATTCTTCTCTGGTAGGGACTTCATCCTCTTTCCATCTTTGGGCTAATAACATCTGGGCGGCTGTCATTGCATACATGAAAAATCTTTTCTGCTCCCTTGGAATATCTGTAACTATAATTCCTAATAAAAATGCCTCTGGGTTGTTGTTTTTTTGGGGGGAGTTCATTTAAACATTTTTTTTTTATCTCATTATATATCCTTTCCCAGAATGCTTTTATTATCTTACAAGACTACCACATATGATAAAAGGTGTCTTCCTTTTCTTTACATTTCCAACAGATATTTGTACCTGTCTTACACATTTTTGCTAACTTACTGGGAGTCAGAAACCATCGGTAATTGTTCCTTCTTCTGTTCTGAAACGTCAAGCAGTGGCTTGCATATGTGAACAGCCCATCAAAGATTTTAAAAACCAAATTACATCAAGCTTACCAAAATAGCTTTTGAATTCCCAAGTCGTGTTGCAACTTTTTAGCATCCTTCATTTTCGGAATTTGAAAGCTGAAAAATCCAACATGCCCTACTGCCATAAACCAGAGACCCAGATTTGGGGTCCCTGTCCAATGGATGGTGTTTGCCAAAGCCAGGCTAAACAAAAACCACGAGTATGGGCAAGCTCTCAAGGTGAAGCTAAGTTTGTGACTGAAAGATGGGCCAGTAAGCAATTCTATTTCACCTGTTCATTAGCTGTCAGCATCTCTTCTTCACAATTTAAGCCTTAGTGGCTGAACAGCATTTGAGACTGTTTTTAATAATGGTGGGCCTTTATGTAACTTTGAAGCACACAGAGGTCACAAATCCAATAAGCTATGCTATTCCATCCATGGTAATTAGGAGCACTCAGTGTTTTTTCTTAGATCTGAGAAATTGTGTGGCGCGCTTTAAAATGGCCCAGATAATTGAGTGATTCATAATGAAATAAAATAACAAAGTGGGAAAATAAAAGAGCCTTTGTAACCCACTGAACCATTCATTTGTTGCTAGATCAACAGCAAACTGCTAATGTGCAGCCTTACATTAGGCACAACAGGCTTGATAATAAATAGGGATGCTGTTTTGTTTTTGCAATTCTGAAACTTACAGTGGATTTTTGACCTGAGCAGTGCAGCAGCTTGACTTACTTTTCTGGCCTCAGTCATATCGGCTGCAGAAATGGGTGGATGCCTCCAGGAACAATGACATGGCTCTGTGCAATGTGCTTATTATCCAAGCAGGACTGGAGGCAAAAAATTGATATGACACACCTACATGCCCCCTATGTCTCCTTTAAGTAACTGTTGTTCTTTTCTAAAGGTGGCAACAACAAATAACAAATTCCTGAGCAAACAAATGTCAAATCTCAGGAAGGAGGGCATTCTACAACAAGGGTGTCACAGTGGAGATCTTTTCTCAGGTTGCACATAACAGATAATTTTCAATTGTGGTACAGCTAAGAGGGCCTCCTTCCAAGCACAGTCTTATCTCATGGGCAGGTTGGTAGGTATGAAGCTAACTTCATAATAACTAGGTCCTTCATGTAACTAGGTCCCAAGTTGTTCTGTTGTTGTTGTTTAGTCGTTTAGTCGTGTCCGACTCTTCATGACCCCATGGACCAGAGCACGCCAAGCCCTCCTGTCTTCCACTGCCTCCCGCAGTTTGGTCAAACTCATGCTGGTAGCTTCGAGAACACTGTCCAACCATCTCGTCCTCTGTCGTCCCCTTCTTCTTGTGCCCTCCATCTTTCCCAACATCAGGGTCTTTTCCAGGGAGTCTTTTCTTCTCATGAAGTGGCCAAAGTATTGGAGCCTCAGCTTCAGGATCTGTCCTTCCAGTGAGCACTCAGGGCTGATTTCTTTAAGAATGGATAGGTTTGATCTTCTTGCAGTCCATGGGACTCTCAAGAGTCTCCTCCAGCACCAGAATTCAAAAGCATCAATTCTTCGGCGATCAGCCTTCTTTATGGTCCATTTTTCAGTTCCATACATCACTACTGGGAAAACCATAGCTTTTACTATAGGGACCTTTGTTGGCAAGGTGATGTCTCTACTTTTTAAGATGCTGTCTAGGTTTGTCATTGCTTTTCTCCCAAGAAGCAGGTGTTTTTTAATTTCATGGCTGCTGTCACCATCTGCAGTGATCATGAACTAAAATGGACGGGAATGGGCAAATTCAGTTTGGATGACCATCATATCTACTACTGTGGGCAAGAAACCCAAGTTGTTTAGGGCTTAATAAATCAGTACAACCACTTTGAATTTGGCCTGGTGGCATATTGGTCTGTGTAGTGAAGATTTTTGATTGATGCCCTTCCAAAGATTGATGAGATCCTTTCACTGAAAAGGTGCAACTATGCAAATTTAGTCACAAGTAATTCTCGTCAGTCTGACCTGTGTCACAAGAAAGTGTCTCTTGCAAACTTCCATGTCCATACAATTCCCACCACTCTCCTGTTTGATCATTTGACAAGGTCAACCAAATAAAACAGACCAAAGCAGAAATGTTCAAAAGAATTCTTATCATGGAAGCTTCTGTTCTCAATATGTCAATTAGTGTGGTTTAGGGATTACATTTTGTCCGGTGTCGAACCTCACATAATGTAAGCATGGGACTCAGGATCAGAGGAAACTGACTTATTCTGAGGCACGTCATTGGTCCAGTTAGCTCTGCTGGGCTTCAGACAGGGGCCTCTACTACCCCTCTACTACCCCTACCTAAAGATGCTAGAGATTGAACCTGCATGTAAAGCAGATGTTCTTGGGAATTATAGGTATAGAAATTTGTTCATGTATGTGACTACAACAGCAATAATGTTACTTGCCCAAAAATGAAAAAAGAAGAAGTCCCAGCAAAGGAAGAATGGATACAAAAAGTTATGGAATATGCAGAAATGGCGAAACTTACCACAAGAATAAGAAATCAAGATAACAAACTTTTATAAAAGAATGGAAATGGTTGATTGAATATTTACAGATAAATTGTAAACAGATAAAAACACTGGCAGGATTATTGTAATAACCTGCAGCTACATCAGAGTATATATTTAAAGAAGATAAATAAATGAGTAAGTTTAGTTAATTTGGATATGCAGAAGGTTTTAAAAATAAATTTAAGGAACCGCAGAAAGATGGGGAAGGAAGGGGAGTTTTAAAATGTCAAAAATGATTGTAAAATCAGTGAAATGTATACCGTATTTTTCGCTCTATAAGACGCACCAGACCCAAGACGAACCTAGTTTTTGGAGGAGGAAAACAAGAAAAAAATATTCTGAATCTCAGAACCCAGAACAGCAAGAGGGATTGCTGCGCAGTGAAAGCAGCATTCCCTCTTACTGTTCTGGCTTCTGGGATAGCTGCGCAGCCTGCATTCACTCCATAAAACGCACACACATTTCCCCTTACTTTTTAGGAGGGAAAAAGTGAGTCTAATAGAGCAAAAAATATGGTATATCTGAAAAGTATAAATAAAAATTAAAAAGAGAGAAATGAACAAAGCAAAAAAATGTGACAGTGGTGTAGTTAATTGCGTAAGTTACATAATTTGCCACCGTGTGGGCAGCAAGATGAAAAAAAATAGCTATTATCAGAGGGTGAATAGCAAGGGAATAGAAACTGCCACATGTGGCAAATATAAGACACAATGGAAAATGCTGCTGCTTTGCATCCCTACTGAAGGCAGAGTTTTGGAAATCTCTGATCTCATCTCTGCTGCTCTGCTCGGTGGCTGAGCTCACTGTTAACGGAAGTGACATTAGTACACTTATATCTGAGGAAGTTGTCTTCATCCCCATCATTTGTATGGGCAAGGAGAGTTCCACAGGTTGTTAAGCCATCTCCAAACAGTAGTCTAAAGTAATCTTCCATTGCTTCTCCTTGTTGAAAACAATACAGCCTTGCCCCCACCCCCCTTTTCAGGCTATTGGCAGAACCAACACACAAGGACGTGTTTGGCAAATGAAAGAGTCGGTGCTTTTCATTCCACGGCTGAAGCTGCCCGTAGCCAGTGACCTGTTTGAGAGGCTGTGCTGACAAGCTCCACAGGTGTCCGAGCTTAATGTTACTCTGGAGTGCTTTTAATAGATAAGCATACTCTATCTGCTGTGGCGAAGAAAAATAGGACAGGCAATCAGACAACCATCTTCCCTCACCTGAGAAGAATACTTAACATAAGCCAAGGGTAAAGAAAACAACCTTCCTTGCACAATGGCCTGAAATGTCCACTGGAACATTACCTTTTATCTGCCTTCTTCGCGTGTTTTGTTAACTGGACAAAGCAAAATAAGCGAGCCAATGCAGCATATAAGATTCTTACCAGGAAAAAGGAGAGAGAGGGGGAGATGTCTTGAAGAGGAATATAGACACAGAAGCACAAAATTGATTGTGGTGATGTGGTCTAAACCACTGAGCTTTTGGGGCTTGCCGATCAGAAGCTCGCAGTTCGAATCCGTGCAACGGGGTGAGCTCCCGTTGCTTTGTCCCAGCTCCTGCCAACCTAGCAGTTCAAAAGCACCCCACCCATCTGGCTGTGTTTCCCCAGCCACTCTAGGCAGCTCCCAACAGAATATTAAAAACACAATAAAACATCAAACATTAAAAACGCCCCTACTCCAGCAAGCAAGAATATTATTGGCACAAAAATGGAAGCAAGAAGAATTACCAATGAAAAAATAATGGAGGATGAAATTGATGGGCTATGCAGAACTTGATAAATTAACAGGAAGGATTTGAAACCTGTGGGATCAGAGATTCTTGGAAGACTGGAGTAAATATACTATTTAAAAGTAATTGTAATGAACAGATTACGCTAGTAGGACTGCAAGAAGTTTTGTAAGGAGGATTATTTGAAATATTGCAAGAAGCACTATGAGGCGAATTATTAGTTAATGACAATTAAGAGTAATAGTGAAATGCAGAATATGTGATAAAGAACAAAAAAATCATCAGAGGTGTTGATGGAAGTCTAAAACATTGTATAAGATAAAAAGTTTTGTTATATGACTGTTGGAAATGATATGTTAAAAGAAAACCAATAAAAATGTTTGTGTGTGTGTGTGTGTGTGTGTAAACTTCCCTAAGTAGGGTTGCCTTCAGATGTCTTCTAAAAGTCAGATAGTTCTTTATCTCCTTGACATCTGATGGGAGGCCATTCCACAGGGTGGGTTGCACTACTGAGAAGGCCCTCTCTAGAACTTATCCAGAACCATCTGGAAAAGCACAGCGGTTCTTCAGTAGTGAGGTTGCTGTGGATAATGTCCCTTGAGGAAAGACGTTTGAAAGCCAATTAATCAGGGCTTCTTCTTTTTTCAGCCAGAACTCACGGGAACTCAGTTCCAGCACCTCTCAGGTGGGCACCATTGCCATTATAAGAGAACAAGGGAGGTGTTCATGGTGAGTTCAGGCACCTCTTTTTCTAGGAAAAATAGCACTGCAATTAATTGTCTTGGATAGCACAGTGTGTGTGGATGGAAGTGAAAGGTAGAGCAGTGTAGAATTTCTCCGCCATTGCTGACTGGAGTGCTTGTTAATACTCCAAGCAAGTAGGACAAAGGATGTGTGAGCACATTAATTTGGAAAGCTTTATTACAAAGCTCACAGTTGGTAAGAGTGGTAAGTTCATTATACGGAAGGAATCCTACAACTATATTCCAAATAGCCTTAAAACTTAATGAGTAGGTATGTGCTACAAAAGGCTATGCCATTGTTTGTGTGACCTTATTAACAGGGTGTATTTTCTCATGTACTCCTTTTACTTCTTAGAATAATATCCTCTGGATTTTATTTCTATTTTTTTTAATGCGGATCTCAATTTAGCAAATGTCAGGTCATAATTTCTTGTGTTCTGTTGTCAGGAAAATGATCCCCTTCTGTGATCACGTTCAAAGGTGCCTAATAATCAAATGGAGCCATGTTCCTACTAAATTGGATGTGATGAATAATTCATGCTGCCCAATTTATTCTTATTCCCCCCCCCCCGGGCATTTTGAATGGGGGGGGCACAATTAGCGTTTTTAAAGATACGGCTTTTAAAAAGTAGTTCCAGGGCAGCCATTGAGAAAGAAGACCACAGGGAGAGAAGCGGAGAGGAAACTTTCACAAATTAATTCCATGCTGTGACGAGCCTCTGATATTCATAGGAATGCCAACTTTTCTTCTTGAAGGAACTTAACAGATGCAGAAATCCAGTGGCCCCAATGTTGTCCCTCATTGGTGCTCAAAAAGATAAGGCATACCAGTTGAACTGTTAAAGAAATAGAGCCTTTCTGGAAAAGCAATGTATTCATTGCCAATGCACCATGGAAGAAGACTTGAGAGATTTGATGAATGGTGGAAAGGTCATGTTTGTTCAGAGCTAACAATAGAACTACAAAAAAACCCCCGAATTATGCAACTATGGGTTAGGTGGGTTTAAATTGATGGGTATGAGAGAAGCATCCCTCTATTCCTCTGGGCATTTAAACAACCACATTCCCTGGCTCCCTCAGCCAAGGACTGGGAGAAAATTCTCCTCCCTTGCTAAGTGTATTAGAAAATGGAGGCACTCTGGATCACACAATTAGTCTGTTTCTGGGAAATGCAGTGCGCCCAACAATCGCATCTCTGAACACCTTGTTCCAGGCAACAACAAGAAGCTGTCTTGGTCACAGGATGAAGTTGGTGGCTAAGTTGGGTGGGGATGCTTGCAATTGGATGGCACAGGGGCTGTTAGAATCAATGGTGCATGTATTAGGCTGCTTGTGAAGAAATATAAAAGTATGTGTGTAACTTGGAGGCGAGGTGCCTCTTGAAACCATTTACGCATATAATTCAATTTCCAAATGTAAGTGTGTGATTTCATGTCAATACTTTCAAGGTGATTCTCTGTCCTGCAATAGTTAACCTGTGGCCCTCTAGGCATTGTTAGATTCCAAGTCCCTTCCAGGGCCATCTTAAGCATATCTGGTGTCGTGGTGCAAATATCTCTCCGGCGGCCCCCTACCCCATTTCTCAGAGTTGTCAGCCTTTGGGGGGGGGACTTTGGTCCAGCTCATTTACTTTGCATGGTCCAACGCACGCTTAGCGCTGCATGTAAGTAAGAGATGCCCAGACGGCCTCCCACACCCTCCCTGAAGCCCCTCTCTAAGTACCCGGTGTCCCTTACATACCCCCGTCTGGGGAAGTCCATGTGACAGGAGGGCCAGCAAGCTGGCTCACCAGCTGTCCCATCCTCAGGACACTTCCCTACTCTGGAGGGAGGTGTGCAGGAAGTGAATCAGCCAGAGAGGGAGAAACACCCCTGCCCCGCTCCGTGTGCCCCCAATTGCACCCGCCAGGCGCCCAGACAGCCCTAGAGGGAGGGGACACAAAGGAGCTTCCCTGAGCTGGATGCAGCATGCTCCGATGGGTGGCTGCCCCAGAGCAGGGTTGGGAATGCACCCTGACTCTCCTTCCCAGACACTCATCTTGTGGCGCCCTCCAAAATCTGGCACCCCGGTGCCCCGCATCACTAACATCCATGGGTAAGACGCCCCTGGTCCCTTTGGCCCCATTTAAGGATGGGTGGAGAAATTAAACTCAAAATTTGCACTTCTCTGAATTTTGCAATTCTGAAATCAAGCCAAGTCATTTGTACATGACTGCATACAAAACAAGGTGAAGTGCGAACTCTCAGGTTTTATTATGATAAAGCATTGCCTGTCTATTGGTCACGGCTAGACAACAAACCTTAACATGGAGAGTTCTACAACATAAGTGAATGTCAGGGAGCCAACAAGGAGAGCAGGTCATTTGCAGATCAGAGAAAGAAAGTGAAACACTTGGCTAACTTACAGTTAGTTTCTTTATTATAGAAGGCAGGACAAAGAACACACAGAGACTTCTAAGGGTTGTTCCAGTCCAAATAAAGCAGTTGTCTGGACTGGCCTGTAGCTCCCTCTTCACTCCCTAACCCTCTGTGTCAGGCCTATCCCTCTGTCTACAGCAAACTCCAAAGGACCCCCACCCTCTCTCTAATTTTTTGTGTGTGGCAGCAGGAACTTACCTTGCATTTCTTCTTCTCATGAAATTGGTATCATGGGCCAGGAGTCAACTCCACCTGCTGATCAGCAGCCTGAAGGAGCAGAAGGTGATGTGATTCCACCTGCTGATCAGCCTTCTTGCTCCTGATGAGAACCAGCTGGCTCCACCTTTCTTAAGCAGGGTTTCCAGCCTCAGTCAGTTGCTGGAAGCAACATTTGTCATTTCTGGCCAGCTTCTTGCTTCTTGTGAGCCTGGGCCCTTGGCTTTCTAGACTCCTGGATCATCTGACTATGTGAACTGAGATATTCCTGACCTTAGGACTGGACTGAGCCTTGCATGTGGGCTGTGCCTCCAGGCAAGTACCCCCCTTGTATGAGCAATGGCTCCCATGTTTCATTGTTTATATACTGATTGCTCACACACCAAATCCTATAACCTCTTAGCCTTAAGCATAGGATCATACTCTGTTGTGTTCACACAGTAATTGGTCGATAAACCTATATCTAAACAATAGGTTACATGCATGCTGCTTCTTCTTTCTCTTCATGGAGTAATTCATCATAGTTCATGTGACTAAGTGATGTATTCATTGAATTAATTGAATTTCAATGTATAAGCTTATGTAGTCTGGTGTTTTAAGAGGGCGAAATGACTAAGCGTGTGATCTCACACAGAAACATTCCACAGAGTATCATTTAATGGGTGGCTGCTCAGTTAGGTTGAGCACCACCAACAAATCAAGTCACACCCAAACACATTAAGTTCATCTGGCAACTTCGGAGAGCCAAGTTTGACAATAATCACTGCCTGTTTCCAGATGAGGAATCAGGGTGGAACTAAATGTTCAGGAGGGACCAGTATCTGGGAACCCAAGTCTCCCAAGAACTGAAAACTGGATGCAATTTGCCTCAAACTGGAAATAAATTTGAGAATTCAACCTTGGAAGCTACATTTTGAGGGAACGTAAAATTATTTCTATAAGCCTAACAGGATTTCTCGGGCGATGCCCTACACATCCTGAAAATACATTAATATTATTAATAATAGTAATAATAATGTGTTGGCAATAGTTTGTTTTATATAAAAAGAGCAATTTCAGTTTGGCTGGATTTCTAGGTGGGATTCAAAAACATGAACACCTTGATTTTTTAAAAAGCACCCTTTACCATATTTATAATGTATTTCAAAACATGCTTTTTTTGGTATGGGGAAAAATGGGTAAAAAAAAGTCAGGGATGATGCCCTCCAAATGATGTGGGACTATAACTCCAAGCATAGCCACTGGTCATGGATAATGTGAGCTGGTCCAACAACATCTGAAGGTTGACTAGCCCTGGTTTAAGAACTTCTGGTGATGGTCCAAGAAGGTAGAACTTTGACTAAAATGGCTCCATCATCTGTGGATTACTGAAACAAGTCATTTGCAGAAAACTATACCGTACTATGAAACATCCCTTTTATATCTGCATTTGGTAAATGTTCATGTTATCATCAATAAATATGAGGTCAGTTGCCATCTTAGCAAATGTCCTGGGCAAATTAATTGGGCCATCTTACAAAGACCTTCCTTTAGCAAGAGGCCAAAATGATGGCCTACCGCTTCCTCAGTTTTCTCCTCTATAAAACATATATTACACATAAACACAGAGAGCTTAGGAAATATATATGCCACATAAATGAGAAAATCCTGTTCAAGCTCTAGATTTTGGATGACATCCTATTTTGATTTGGCTAAGAAAGCTAGTGTGGTCTCTGGTGCTCATGCTGCTAAAAGAAATTAGGAAATTACAGAGGACTTATATCTGGGCCAGGCATTAAACATATGTTAGAAAGTCTGATTAGCAACCTTTGTCCATTTCATTGTCAATGTAAGGACAGTGGAAAATAGATTCTTATATTCAGTCCTAGCCCAACAGGTTATTTTTTCTAAAATTCTTGAATGAAAAATAATGAAAGAAAAAATTACATGTGCAGTGATATCATTCCCTTAGGTGGAAATACATAGAATTCCATGACTCTGTGTCACATCCAACAACCATGGGTGGAATTCCAGGGTCATCACCATTGTCCTGCAAGCACAGTCCTTTCCCCAAGTCTTGATTAACTGGACAAAAAATAAAGGAAGGATGATGTTGAGAAATATAAATGTCCTTGTGTCATAAGGGTGTGGAACTTCAGCCTTACCAACCCACCAGTGGGTCCAAATTAGTTTGTGAGGCTATTCTCACACCACCACACCTACCTGTCAATCAGCTGAAATGACTGAAGGGTGTGTGACTCCATACCCTCCAACATTTCTCTTATGAAAAAAGATACATCCTACCACACCCTTTAATATTTCTCTGATGAAAATAGGGACGCCTTATGGAAAAGCAGCTCGTTCCGAGACCAAATCAGAAACCAGGGTGGCTTCTGTAAATCCAGGACTGTCCCACTTGTCAAAGTTGATCTGTGGGTTCAAAAATGTTTCCCATCTCTGGTGTAAACAATGGTCAGATTCAGCATGAGATAGTTTCTTGTGTTCTTATGTTCCTTGGCACTGATGCAGGGCCAACCTAGACAATATGCTACTTCAGTAGTTGTGCCCTCAAGCACAGTTTGTTTGTTTTTTAAAAAATTAACAGTCAACATAGGGCCCTGATCTAGGTCAGTACCCCAGTGTGGACAACAGGGGCTTTTTAAGCCTTTGCCACCCCCCTCACCAGGATTTCAAGGTTGTTCTTCCCACACAACAACGAGGGGAAAGCTCTTATTTAAATGAGTACAATTGCTGGCACAGGCCCCCAATCTGAATTGGGGCTGGGGTGTGTGTGTGTGTGTGTGTTGGGAGTTAAAGCCCCAATGCCCTCTGATCCAGATCAGCACTACCACCCTGGCAATTTGTGTTTACTCTACTCTGAAACTCAGACTGCTACTGCCCATTTGGCTCTCTAGGCTTTCTGAATGCTCTATATCCAACGCTGGTCTTAAATTTGCTTTTGTGTCTTTAGCTCCTTTCCCTGATCTCGATGCAGTTTTCTGACCTAGATTCAGAACCACCATACAGAGATTTGCTAGAATCATCATCTCTTTCTCAAAGACTAACGGAAAGGCTAGACTGTTTGAATACTACAAAGTAAAGAAAGGGAATAAAAGCATTTCAAATTTGCCACGCCTGCACAGTAGATGTACGTAGCTTTCATTTCCCCCTCTTGTGGAATTAATTAATATTCTTCACAGTAAGTTCCAGTTTGCTGATTGCTTTTCTCCTATGTTCTATGAAGCATTACGGAAGTGATGACTCTGGACTACTTTTAACTCCCGTGCTTGATTATTCCCTTTGCAACCGCAGAAGAAAATCAATTGCATTGTATTGCAAAGTATCCTCCATGATGTCCCCCCAAATGCTCTAAAATGACACATTTCATGTGCAAGGTTTTTTTGTATTTTTAAAAAAAATATATGAAAGAAAAACATGTAAAAGCAAAACCAGATACATGAGTTGCTAACTCTGATTTCTTCAAAGCTTGTGAACTGGTAGATGAGATACAGTCATCAGATCCATATATTCAGTGCTTTTTTCTTTAAAAAAATGTTTAGAGGTACTCGCATTTTGACTCAATAAAAATCACCATTTTATAGTTCAAATTGGGGAAAATACATACAATAAATGGACATCGGGGGTAGCAACGGAACTGACGATTCACCATGCTATTCAATGGAACTGACAATTCACTGTGCTAGAGAAGAAACTTAAAAATTTAACATTTTTATTTTCTTCTCCTATTAGATTCACAAAATGTTTAGGGGTATGGGTAGCCCTGTGTCACCCCAGGAAAAAAAGGCACTGCATATATTAATTTCTGGTCCCATTTTGGGCTTCTAAAGCAAAGGCCAAAGGCATTGCCGGATGATTGAGCCTTTCAGATGTTGCACAGTATTGGAGAGCCAGCATGGTGTAGTGGTTAAGAGCGGGGATTAAGAGTAGTTAAGTGGTTAAGAGCAGTGGACTCATAATCTGGTGAACCGGGTTCGCTTCCCGGCTCCTCCACATGCAGCTGTTGGATTATCTTGGGCTAGTCACACTTTTCTGAAGTCTCTCAGCCTCACTCACCTCACAGAGTGTTTGTTGTGGGGGAGGAAGGGAAAGGAGAATGTTAGCCGCTTTGAGACTCCTTTGGGTAGTGATAAGGTGGGATATCAAATCCAAACTCTTCAATAAGGTAGGCTTTGAGTATGAAGATCATTAATACACCTGCTTTCCACTATACATTATCTGTGTTTCATAAAAAAAGAAAGAAGCCACTATTTACAGTTGTCCAGTATTTTAAGTCCTTGTATATTTATTGTTTTCCACATAAAATCCTGCACTCAAGTTAGGCTGCTTAAATCCTACTGAAGTAAATGGGATATAGGTAGCTTAATTGTGCACTGGATTCTACCCCCTTTTCTAGTATTCAATTTCTGTATATGCAGTATCCCCCCCATTGTCTACTAAATATGGTTGGTTGCAAGTATTTATTTTCATACTATAAAACATTGTTATCTTAGATAACAGGTTTTATCTCCTTTTTTTTCCTGAGGAGTAAAACTCCAAAGAAACGTATATATTAAGCATGCACAGACTGATACTGCTCAAAGCTTTTTCCATTAGTAATTCACAGACTAGTAGTCTTCTCATATACTTCTTGTCAAAAGCAATTAATATCCAGCTATAATGAGTCTGTGGAAGATGGGGGTGGGGGAGAACCTCAAGTGATTCAAAAGAATTAACTAATTTTTGGAATGTGTTCAATTAAACTGTCTAACTCTGATTTTCAGCCAAGATTATTATCAAGGGGAGGGGGCTAATGCTCACCCAAATTGATGATGGAGGAAACTCCACGCCAAGCTCTGTCAAACTAGCCAGGTTGTTCCCCACTTGATGCATCCCTCCATCTCCCTTCAACATCTAAACCCGAAGAATAGTTTGGCTGTATTCCAGCACCAAAAAACCCCTTGCACTTGCAAGTCTCCAGTAGAGTCCTACTCTCTCCAGTCTATGCAACTTCCATGCCCAATGCAAACTGAAGCTCAATCCAGATAAGACTGAGGCATTGTTAGTGGGTGGTTCCCTAGACCAAATGGGTGGGAGATCACCTGCTCTGGATTGGGTTACACTTCCTCTGAAGGAGCAGGTTCATAGCTTGGGGGTACTCCTAGATCTGCCAACAAAGGTCCATAAAGTTAAAGCCATGGTTTTCCCAGTAGTGATGTATGGAAGTGAGAGCTGGACCATAAAGAAGGGTGATCACTGAAGAATTGATGCTTTTGAATTATGGTGCTGGAGGAGACTCTTGAGAGTCCTGTGGACTGCAAGAAGATCAAATGTATCCATTCTTAAGGAAATCAGCCCTGAGTGCTCACTGGAAGGACAGATCCTGAAGCTGAAGCTCCAATACTTTGGTCACCTCATGAGAAGAGAAGACTCCCTGGAAAAGACCCTGATGTTGGGAAAGATGGAGGGCACAAGGAGAGGACGAGATGGTTGGACAGTGTTCTTGAAGCTACAAACATGAGTCTGACCAAACTGCGGGAGGCAGTGGAAGACAGGAGCGCCTGACGTGCTCTGGTGCATGGGGTCACGAAGAGTCGGACACAACTAAACGACTAAACAACAAAACACTCCTAGATCCTTTGCTGTTGCTCAAGGCTCTGGTGACCCGGAGTGTCTTCCATCAGCTTTGCTGGTGACCCAGCTATGCCCCTAACTGGGCAGGGATAGCCTAACTACTGTTGTCTATGCTCTGGTAACCTCAAGGTTAGTGGTAACTGCAATGCATTATACATACGGCTGCCTCTGAAGATGGTTTGGAAACTTCAGCTGATGCAGAACTCAGCAGGCGGGTTGCTCACCAGAGCAAGACAGTTTCAGGATATTACACAGATCCTGGTCTGATTGCTACCAGTTAGTTTCTGGGCCCAATTCAAAGTGCTGGTTTTGACCTATAAAGCCTTAAACGGCTCAGGTCCGCCATTCCTCAAGGACAGCCTCTTTCCACATGGACCTTCCCAGACCCTGAGGTCACTGTCTGAGGCCCTCCTTCATGTGTCTCCTCCGGTCCTGAGGGTGTCGGCACAAAAATGGGCCTTCTTTGCAGTGGCTCCCCATCTGTGGAATGCTCTCCCCAAGAATGTTCAACGGGCGCCTTCATAATACACCTTTAGGTACCAGGCAAAAATGTTCCTTTTAAACCAGGCCTTTGGTTGATTTGATTTGCATCCTATACCCTTTAAAAATGTTTGAGGGAAGGGGCGGGCAGGCTATTGGGTTGTCATTGTTTTTATTATGTATTTTGTGGTTGATTTTATTCTGTGAACTGCCCTGAGACCCCCAGGTATAGGATGGTATATAAATTCATATATATATATATATATATATATATATATATATATATATATATATATATATATATATATATATATATATATATATATATATATGCTTTCGTAGATTTTCACGGGTACAGGAATGCAGGTTTTGGTGTCCTCGGGTGTCTTCCCGTGTAAAAGTTGGGGTGTCTAGGCGACGTTTCGACGAGGTCTCACTCGTCATCTTCAGGCTGGTGCTTTCGGCTTCTTGTTACTGGAACAGAGCAGGATCTCAGTGTTTGAGTTCCTATAAATACTGTTGAGGGGGTGTGGTGTATAGCCTCCAATGTTCTGGGCAGAGAGGAAGTTCCCAGGCTAGTGTGCCTTTTCTTCTTTTGTTCCTTAATTACTTGAGGGATATCTTGAGTGATTTCTTGAGTGATATCCTGAGTACCACTTAGGTGGGTCATTAGGTGTGGATTAGTTGCTAAAGTCTTTGTGTCTTGACCTCTTGAACTTTGTGAAGAGTTTTTCTGAGAAGATGGCTGTACTGCACTTAGTTGTGCTCTGGCTTGGCTTCGTGTATAGGGGCGAGCTGTGGTTTTGTGGCCTGTGTCAGCCAGATCTGTGTAGGGATTGCAGGGGGGTGCAGCATCCGGAGGTGCCACCATGGTTTGGCTACTGGATGGTGTCTGTAATTTATCTGTGGAGAGGGTCTGGGTTTGGGTCTGGTGTGGTTGATTGGTGATGGCGTTCTGTGTGCCTCTGGATCTGGTGTCAGTTTTTGTGGGGAGGGCTAATTTCCAGATGTCTGGCAAGCGGGATGTGTCGTCACGCTTGTTCATGTTGTGAGGGTGTTTCTCTATCTCGATGGCTTCCATGATTATTCTCTTGTGGTGATGTTCCATGTTAAAGAGCAATTTGGAATCTGCAAAATTAATTTCGTGTCCTGTTTCTTTCATGTGTTGGAAAAGAGAGGAAGTTTTTTCTTCTTTTTTGACGGCATTCTTGTGTTCTGCGATACGTGCATTTATTCGTCTGTTTGTTTGTCCAATGTACGTGGCTGGGCAGACTTTGCAGGGTATTTCATAGACCCCTTGGTTTTCCAACTGGATTTTATCCTTGGGGTTTCTGAGGATATTGGCTATTTTTTGGTTGGTGCAAAAGGCTGTTTTGATATTGTGTTTATGGAGGATTTTGCTAATTTTATCTGTAGTGCCCTTGATATAAGGAAGGAGGGCCATGCCATTGTTTTCTTCTGTGTCTTGGTTTTTGGGGGGTGTTTCTTTTTGGATTAGCTTCGTAACCCTGTTTTGCTGGTATCCATTGGCAATTAACACATTTGAGAGATTCTGTAACTCAGTTGTCAAGTGGTCTTTGTCAGCCAGGCGTTTGGTTCTGGAGATGAGAGTCTTGGCTACGGAGTTTATTTGTGCAGGGTGGTGGTGTGATTGTGCATGTAAGTAGCGGTTGGTGTGTGTTTTTTTCCGGTAGATAGTGTGTCCTAGGGAGCCATCAGGTTTTTTGTAGATTAGGACGTCAAGGAAGGGAAGTTGGTTGTTGGCTTCTATTTCCATAGTGAATTGTATTTTGGGGTGTAGGCTGTTGAGATGTGTGAGGAAGCTATCCAGTTTTTCCTTCCCGTGTGGCCAAATTACAAAGGTGTCGTCAACATATCTGAGCCAAAGCAAACCACCCAGAAGCAATTTACACAAAGAAGAACAGAAAGCACTCACCAACCTGAAGAAAGACAACAACATAATCATTCTCCCAGCAGACAAAGGTAATGCCACTGTTGTGATGAACACATCGGACTACCAAGCAAAACTATCAAATCTACTCCAAGATCCTACCTACCAACCTATAAAAACAGATCCCACCACCTATCTGGAAAAAACCACCAAATCCAAAATAAAAGCCTCTCCTATCAGTGAAGAAATCCAGCTAAGAATCATCCCCAGATAAAAATCATCCAGATGCCCCAAACTCTACGGCCTCCCCAAGATACACAAAGAAGGAACACCACTCAGACCAATAGTCAGCTCCATAGGCTCACCTCTACAAAATCTCGCTAAATTTCTCGCCAAGCAACTTCAGCCCTATGCAGAATCCATCTCTTCACACGTTCCAAACTCCTTCCAGTTCATAGAAACAATAAAGAAGCAAAACCTACATCCTAATGACCTACTTGTGAGCTTCGATGTTGTATCTCTCTTCACACAAGTGCCCATTAATGAAGCCTTGACAGCCATTCAAAACAAATACAATCCCCCCGAATACATCTTGGACCTGACCAACCTCTGCCTAACCAACACGTACTTCATCCACAATGGACAAAGATACAAACAGATAGAAGGAGCACCTATGGGATCACCCCTCTCACCGGTCATCGCAAACCTGTACATGGAACACTTTGAAACCAATGCTTTAGACAAGTCAGAACACAAACCCAAACTTTGGCTCAGATATGTTGACGACACCTTTGTAATTTGGCCACACGGGAAGGAAAAACTGGATAGCTTCCTCACACATCTCAACAGCCTACACCCCAAAATACAATTCACTATGGAAATAGAAGCCAACAACCAACTTCCCTTCCTTGACGTCCTAATCTACAAAAAACCTGATGGCTCCCTAGGACACACTATCTACCGGAAAAAAACACACACCAACCGCTACTTACATGCACAATCACACCACCACCCTGCACAAATAAACTCCGTAGCCAAGACTCTCATCTCCAGAACCAAACGCCTGGCTGACAAAGACCACTTGACAACTGAGTTACAGAATCTCTCAAATGTGTTAATTGCCAATGGATACCAGCAAAACAGGGTTACGAAGCTAATCCAAAAAGAAACACCCCCCAAAAACCAAGACACAGAAGAAAACAATGGCATGGCCCTCCTTCCTTATATCAAGGGCACTACAGATAAAATTAGCAAAATCCTCCATAAACACAATATCAAAACAGCCTTTTGCACCAACCAAAAAATAGCCAATATCCTCAGAAACCCCAAGGATAAAATCCAGTTGGAAAACCAAGGGGTCTATGAAATACCCTGCAAAGTCTGCCCAGCCACGTACATTGGACAAACAAACAGACGAATAAATGCACGTATCGCAGAACACAAGAATGCCGTCAAAAAAGAAGAAAAAACTTCCTCTCTTTTCCAACACATGAAAGAAACAGGACACGAAATTAATTTTGCAGATTCCAAATTGCTCTTTAACATGGAACATCACCACAAGAGAATAATCATGGAAGCCATCGAGATAGAGAAACACCCTCACAACATGAACAAGCGTGACGACACATCCCGCTTGCCAGACATCTGGAAATTAGCCCTCCCCACAAAAACTGACACCAGATCCAGAGGCACACAGAACGCCATCACCAATCAACCACACCAGACCCAAACCCAGACCCTCTCCACAGATAAATTACAGACACCATCCAGTAGCCAAACCATGGTGGCACCTCCGGATGCTGCACCCCCCTGCAATCCCTACACAGATCTGGCTGACACAGGCCACAAAACCACAGCTCGCCCCTATACACGAAGCCAAGCCAGAGCACAACTAAGTGCAGTACAGCCATCTTCTCAGAAAAACTCTTCACAAAGTTCAAGAGGTCAAGACACAAAGACTTTAGCAACTAATCCACACCTAATGACCCACCTAAGTGGTACTCAGGATATCACTCAAGAAATCACTCAAGATATCCCTCAAGTAATTAAGGAACAAAAGAAGAAAAGGCACACTAGCCTGGGAACTTCCTCTCTGCCCAGAACATTGGAGGCTATACACCACACCCCCTCAACAGTATTTATAGGAACTCAAACACTGAGATCCTGCTCTGTTCCAGTAACAAGAAGCCGAAAGCACCAGCCTGAAGATGACGAGTGAGACCTCATCGAAACGTCGCCTAGACACCCCAACTTTTACACGGGAAGACACCCGAGGACACCAAAACCTGCATATATATATATATATATATATGGCAAGCACCATTGTGATATGCAGAAGGTACAAGCTGGGAGGTGCTAGAAGCAGGAGGTTTGAGTGAACACAGGAGGACAGAAGAAGGAAGCCAGTTTGGAGATGTCAGAGTATTCCATAGGAAATGGAAAAGGGAGTAAAAACTGCTGGTGTCTGCTCCTTCATCTTGTGTCTGGAACAAAAATCAGTCCAGTGAATATAACTGTTTGTTGTTGTTGTTTGCAAATGATATGTAATTGGTTGTTTGCAAATGATATGTAATTGGTGACCTCCCCCCACCACCACCGCCCCACTTTGCATTGTGTTTCCTTTGCACTACAATCAGTGATGTGGAATAATATAATTATAGCATAGTTAATTATGCACTTAATTACATAAACTTTTGCCACAGCAGAGAGCGAGATGAATAATGCCGTTTTTGTCAGAAGCTGAACTGCAGCAGAATGGAAACAGTATGCTGCTATTAAGCACCCTTCCAGACTTACTATCTATCTATCATCTATCTATCTATCTATCTATCTATCTATCTATCTATCTATCTATCTATCATCAATTTGTCACTGCATCAGTTTCAGTTTATTGGTTAGTTTTCCTAATAAGGCTATTTGATACCATTGGTCTATGCTTACTCCTAACAGGTCTCTCCAGTGTCTGGCTATGATGCATATTTATTGTATGATTGCTGTCCAGAAGAATTCGATTTTGGGACATTCCCACCACATGTGGAGGTGCATCCTCTCCAGCATTTTGGTGAGGTTCCTGGGCGTATTAGCCATTTATACCGCAATACTTTCTTCCAATGTCTTCTGAAATAAAATTGTAGATGACTGTCCACACTGCACTCACTATCTTTGGAGGCAGTGGTGCAAAGGCAAGGCATGTCCCTCAGGAACAACATTTGGTGGTGAGGGACGTAACTAGGTGGATGGTTGGCAGAAACCATTTGCTTCAGCAAGTGCAAGTTGATATATCTGTGAATACAAAGTCACCACAGGATACAGCTCCTTGTCTTTAATGCACAGGCATCTAATGTTTTGCCTGAACATTTGGTCACAATGCAGTACTGTGAACAATCTATTATTTCACATCACTGCAGCTGCTAAGGTATATTTTGAAATCCAGATAATATAATGTAAGACCATTTTTCTAGCAAATCTTTTCTCTTAAGAACAAACACCCTATTGGCTTTTGAATCAACAGACAGCAGGCTCTTGCAGGGGAAATGATACAGTAAACAGCTGAACATAGTCATCACATGTGTGAAATGGTGAAATGTGGGGTGGGGTGTGAGAACAGGCCATGGACTGCAAAGTTTGATATGAGAATATGTGTACTAGATGTGTGGCCTTATTTTCCCTTGTGAAATGTTGATGGCTATGATAGTCTCACTTTGGAATTACAGACTGTACATTTTTCATTTACGGATCACATATTACAGTATTTATGTATATTTTTTGAAATAATTTGTATTTGGTTTTACAAGTATAAAATTATAACAATACACGATACATATCCATATTGAAAGATTATTCCGAATCTCTGGACTTCCCACCTTCCCTTCCTTGGGTCCTATTGTCAACCTTTTCAGCTGCATATTATTCAGTAATCCATATTTTATGTCACTCCATTTTGTCCATAGTATTTGCTACATTATAAGTATTCTTGCAATCCTGCTAATGTTTTCATCTGCTTACAGTGGTCTCCCAGATAAGTTATAATTTTTTCCCATTCTTTATTGAAGTTTTGGTCTTCTTGGTTCCTGAGCTTTCCGGTCAGTTTTGCCATTTCAGCATAGTCCAACAGCTTAGTTTGTCACTCTTCTCTGGTAGGGACTTTGTCTTCTTTCCATCTCTGGGCTAGTAACATCTGTGTGGCTGTCGTCACATACATAAAAAGTCTTTTCTGCTCCTTTGGAGTTTCAGCTCCTTTTATCATATGTGGTGGATGTATAAGGTAATAAAAGCATTCTGGGAAATGGTATATAATGAACTAATAGATTGCTTGCCTCTTCTTCCCTTTGGCAAGTGACTGTACTGTTGAAATGGCAAGAGATCGCACTGGCTTATTTATTCTGAATGTTTGTAAGTGATGCCAATAAAGGACTGATGATGGTGATGATAATGAACTGAAAAAATATTTAATATAACTTTTATAAAAAAAACACTTGAAGCCTTTTTATTAGGAATTGTAGGTGCCGATATGGATCACATATTAAATTAGGCCAAAGGTTGCTATTCCAATTGTACCCCAAAGCATTTCTTACTAGAAGAAAAGAAGATATCATGTATTCTCCTCCACATTTGTCACATGTTAAACATCAGCAGAATAGTCCTAATGCAATATTTGAAATTGTTGCAACCTGCATTATTTTTGATGCAATAATCAGACTAGCGTAGTAAACAACATATTGGAAATTGGCAATGTCAAACTTGATGTAAAATGGTCTCCTGGTTTCCCCAGAGCAGTGTCAGCATCGCCCTGGAGCCAGTGCCACGAACTGGACTCATCCACTTCAGCCCTGACTGGGCTAGGCAAGCTGGGTAGCACTTCCAGAGACCACCTTCTGCACAGGAACAGGTCAAAGTGCTGTGGACTCACAGCTTAGAGTTGTGAGCACCAGATTCACTTCCACAAGAAGACAGTCGTCCTACAACAGAGTACAGCAGAGTATAGCAGAGCATAAATGACTCGGAGAGCAGCTCTGTAGAATATCTTCTTTATTCTGTCTACAACTATAATACACAACTATATACAGAGCTAAATGAGGTCTAAAAGAAAAATGCTGAACTGCACTGAGTGTCTGCAGCTGCTCTTAGCAGCAACCTTATCTATACACACGATCTCTCTCTAACACTCAGTCTCTCTCTCTCTCTCCCTGACACTTTGATGTGAGGCTGGAGCGGAATAATTAGAGAGCAGAAACTGCCCCTCCTCTCTGGAGAATCAGCAGCGCACATCAGCAGATTCTTGGATATGGGAGGGGTGAAATCTCCTCAAGCAGATGGGTTGACCATTAGGGGCTACTGATCCTCATATGGCCCCGTGTGGTTTCTGAGGCCTCTATGCAGGTTATGAACATTGTAGGGGCAATACTGCAATGAAACAGAAAGTGACCCGCTTTCACTTCCTGTTGAATAAAAGCATAGTGCTTCCCAGAAAATTTGCAGAGGCTTCCACTGCTACCATTGAGTTTCTGAAAGCCTTACAGTTAGCTGAAGGGCATTGTGTAAGACAGGGAAGCAGTCCAGATAAGTGAAAGGTTGGGTAGAGGCAGAGGGGAGAGATAAGGCACTGTATTTTTTGCTCTAAAAGACTCACTTTTTCCCTCCTAAAAAGTAAGGGGAAATGTGTGTGTGTCTTATGGAGCAAATGCAGGCTGCGCAGCTATCCCAGAAGCCAGAACAGCAAGAGGGATCGCTGCTTTTGCTGCGCAGCGATCCCTCTTGCTGTTCTGGCTTCTGGGATTCAGAATATTTTTTTTCTTGTTTTCCTCTTCCCAAAACTAGGTGCATCTTATGGTCTGGTGCGTCTTACAGAGTGAAAAATGTGGTATGTGTGGGGGTGGAGCAAGATCAAGTGACTGGGATAAGAAATTGACTAGATTGTAAGAAAATAAACATTTTAAATCTCAGCCTTGTTTTTACTGGGCTAAAAGAGAATTAAGAGAGAAAACTAGACAAGTACTAAAACTTAACTGAAATTGTAAGAGACTTGAGAGCAGCAGGAACAAGAAGGAAGGAATCTGATTGCTTGCAGGCTGATTTGTATCATCTCAAAAGTTCATGGTTATATCTGTGCTAGTAAGAAGTTCAATAGTGACAATAATCAGGCTTCAAAGCGAGCAGAATTTCCCAAGTGGCACTTCAGTGCTTTTCTTTTTTTTCCCAGCAGGGGAAGAAAGTATCATCAGATTATATATAATATTAGAGAAAAGTTTATTACTCTTTCAAGCTAAGCTGTTCAAAGACTGAACGGAAAAGTTGAAAGGCTGGTAATTTCAAACATTTGTTCATTCCTACACAAATTATTCCTGGGCAGGGAAGTGGAGAAGCTACATTTGGAGTCCCAATTTCCCTGCACTCTCTCAAAAGTCTGGTGCGAAATTCTGTGAAACTAATGGGAAAGTTGCAGCAGTTTATAACTACCCTTGCAATTTCCCACTTTTTATTGGCCTAGATCTTGCAGACTCTTCTGACAACCTGAAACACAGAAGTGAAGCAGGTGAGGCATTTCCTTTCACATTCACTCCCCCAGAGTTAAAGTGTTACTGACGCTTTAACTAACACCTAGACAGTGGTACCTTGGTTCTCAAACGCCTTGGTACTCAAACAACTTGGAACCAAAACACTGCAAACCTGGAAGTAGGTGTTCTGGTTTGTGAACCTTTTTCAGAAGCTGAATGTGCTCTGTTTTGAGTGTCACACTTCTGTTTTGAGTGTTACGCTTCCATTTTGAGTCTTACGCTGAGGTCTGTCTTTTTTTGCTATATGTTTTGCATTCTTGTTTTTGTGGCTCTTTTTGTTTTGTTTTTGTGACTGTGTGGAACCTAGTTCAGCTACGGATTGATTGATTGATTGTGTGACTGCAGTTCATTGTTTATTGATTTAATTTATTGGATCAGTGGTCTCGTTAAATAGTAAAATTCATGTTAAATTGCAATTTTAGGGGTTGTTTTTAAAAGTCTGGAACGGATTAATCCATTTTGCATTACTTTCTATGGGAAAGCACGCCTTGGTTTTGGAACGCTTTGGTTTTGGAACAGACTTCCGGAACAGATTAAGTTTGAGAATCAAGATACCACTGTATCCTTTTGCTCCTGGTGACTTGTTTCCAAAGCATTTTGATGATAAAATCACTTGCATTCACTGAGCTCTTAACTTTGCTGTTACAGCAGATGAATTTCAAGGGGTAAGTCCAGAGCGCTGTCCAGTCGTGTTGTGTTGGATGAGTTTCAGTTGGTAAAGCTTGAGGATGTGGACAATGAGTTTCAATCATTCAGGGCATAGAAGCCAACTTCTAGTGGCCAAGAGATCTTCAGCCCACCCAATAAAATATTTTAGGGATCCAGCCCCCCCTCAAGTTGATGGGCATTGTCAATAAAATGGTGTGTGTGCACCATGTCATGGGATTGATTATGCAGGGCGGGGCCTCGGTCCAGTATTCCTGAAGGAGCGTCTCCACCCCCATCGTTCAGCCCAGACACTGAGGTCCAGCTCTGAGGGCCTTCTGGTGGTTCCCTCCCTGTGAGAAGTGAGGTTACAGGGAACCAGGCAGAGGGCCTTCTTAGTGGTGGTGCCTGCCCTGTGGAACGCCCTCCCATCAGATTTCAAGGAAATAAACAACCATCTGACTTTTAGAAGACATCTGAAGGAAATTCTGTTTAGGGAATTTTTTAACGTTTGATGTTTTATCGTGTTTTTAATATTCTGTTAGGAGCTGTCCAGAGTAGCTGGGGAAACCCAACCAGATGCATGGGGTATAAATAAAAAATTATTATTATTATACCTGCCCCCCTCCCAATATTTTATTAAAGTTGACATCCCTAGGTCAGGGCAAGCACTTGTGTTATTTGGTAAGGTTCTTGAGCGGGTTGTCACAAACCAGGCCCAGGCACTCTTGGCGAAAACTGATTTTCTAGATCCATTTCATTTAGAGTTCATTTCTCCACCTATCCTATGCACAGTTAACCAGAGGTAATCTTCCTTGGGACTTACTTCAGAGTAAACCTGCATAGTATTGCACAGCTATCCGTGACCTTGGAAAATATATTGATTTAAAATATGAAGATGACAGTACTGCCTACCTTATGTGATAGCTAGAAAGATTACTGAAGTAACATATATGAAGGATGTTTATGAAGGGAAAGTTTTTAGGAAATTACTATTCATACTAATTTATGAATTAGGATTAGCCTGGTACAATTCTTTCAGTGGTGTTTCCTTGAGCTGTAGCACAGGGAAAAGTGCATTTTCTGCATTCTCATTTTTCAAAATTAGGTTTAAAATGGCTCACTGGAGCACAGCATAATCTATTTTGTGCTGAATCAGCATGTGGGTTAAACTTTTCTTCTTTCTTTAGAGAATGATCTTCTGTTAGGTTAAACATAACTTTTACCAGGAGTTGAAAAATGTGGAAGATTCCAATAGCCTTCAGAATGTTATAAACTGCAAAGGTTTGCTTTTCGACTTTATTAATCATTAAAAAAAGAGATCACTTATCTGAAAAACTGTAATTAGATATTTTGAAAGAGCATTTTATAAACCATGAATCCCATATTCAAGTTTCAGATATTTGCCTCTCTTTTGTGTGTGCTAGTTTCTTTTCTTTTCTTATCTGGAGGCAGGCCATTTAAAAAAAAAATTCTAAAAGGTAGTAATTATATATCCATCATAAGACTCTTCAACTAAAATAAAGAATTAATATGAGAAGCTTTCAAAAACTGCATATAAAGGCCCTTTTCTCTGTGAGTCACCATTGTCAAAGCATTCTGAGGCTTAATTGAATAGACATCTGCATTTTATATGGGGCCTTTGAAATGAATGAAATCTTTATTCTTTGGTTATTTCTCAGCCATCCAGTAAAAGACTCTGTAACACAAGGACATCAAAAAATAAAGATCACAGTAACCCCACATCCTTAAAGAAATTTAAGATTGGATACAGACTGGGGCTCAAATCACTCAGACCTATTTCGCCCAAACAACAGGTGAGGTGGTGAAACTGTTCCAGAATTGTATCTGTTTAAACTGTGAGTTCACATCATCAAATACCCTTCCATTTAAAAGACCATTTACGGGCCAAACAAGACCATGACATTAATTGCATGGATGCTTTGAACTTAAATTATTTTTTGTTATGTAAGCAATTGCTGCAGGGAAGTTAGTTCTCCCAGCTCTGAGGAATGGAAAGGGGAAGTTAACTTTCTCCCTGCTATAGCCCTGATAATACGCTTTCCTCATAAGCAACTAACCTGGGTGTCAGGGAATGGTCTGAAACAGAGGAGAGGGGAATGCATTCCCAGGCAAAGCAGTTTCTCTCCGAAGGAGAGCTGGAAGGGGAAGATTCACCCCCTTGCCTGCAGCTGTCTCAGAAGCTGAGACAGACACAGAGCAGTTTAGACAGGAGTTACCTAGCTATGAGATAATGGCAAAGGGAACAGAAGGGAGGGCACAGATAGCAGAGACTCCATTAGAGAGTGTGGGGGACCCTACCTCTCCACGAACTAGACGGTCCGACCGTATTAGAGAGCAAAGGATGCAGAGAGGAGGAGAGACTTCCCGTTGGCGCCTATTTTGTTGCAGAAGACGAAAGAGGGAAGGTTTAGAGCAGCCAACTGCTCTCCTTGGGGAGGGATGTGGATTTTTGCCTGCAATAAAAGAACAAAAGGGCCTTCTGGTGGTTCCCTCGCTGCGAGAAGTGAGGTTACAGGGAACCAGGCAGAGGGCCTTCTCGGTAGTGGCACCTGTCCTGTGGAATGCCCTCCTATCAGATGCCAAGGAAATAAGTAACTATCATGCTTTTAAAAGACATCTGAAGGCAGCCCTGTTTAGGGAATTTTTAAAAGTTTAATGCTGTGTTGTGTTTCTAATATTGGATTGGGAGCAGCCCAGAGTGGCTGGGGAAACCCAGCCAGATGGGTGGGGTATAAATTATTATTATTATTATTATTATTATTATTATTATTATTATTATTATTATTATTATTATTTAAGTAAAGGTAAAGGGACCCCTGACAATTAGGTCGAGTCGTGGCCGACTCTGGGGTTGCGGCGCTCATCTTTTTTGGCCAAGGGAGCCGGTGTACAGCTTCCGGGTCATGTGGCCAGCATGACTAAGCTGCTTCTGGCAATCCAGAGCAGCACACGGAAATGCCATTTACCTTCCTGCCAGAGCGGTACCTATTTATCTACTTGCACTTTGATGTGCTTTCGAACTGCTAAGTGGGCAGGAGCTGGGACTGAACAATGGGAGCTCACCCCATTGTGGGGATTCGAACCGCCGACCTTCTGATTGGCCTAGGCTCTGTGGTTTAACCCACAGCGCCACCCACATCCCTTATTATGATATAAGCTGCTAGTTAATTCTTATCTGTGAAGTTACTGGAGGGCAATGTGGGCTCTCCATGCATGACATTGTGCTTGGGCGGGGGGGGGGAGGGAAAGAGAGGGGCAAGAAGATCAACCTGCCTAGCCCAGGCATCCCCTGGTCCATCACACTGTTACGATAATGAAGCAATGCAGCTGCAAAGTCCTAGCTTGAAGGGTAAACATGATGGGAATGTTGGGACTGCTGTGGGAACAGAGGGCAGTCATTTCACAGTGCGCAGCACCGGAATTACCTCACAGTGTAATATGAGCTGTACTGGATGTACAGGAAGTTGTTACACACAACACTGCTGGAGTATGGGGAGAGCAGTCACGTTTTCTGTAACGCTGCAAAGACAGAAATAAAAGCATGTAAATACGTTTCTGTCTATCTCTTTCCCCTGCCTGGGGGAGGCAGGAAAGAGGGGTGTGTTCTTCTCACGTTTGAGAAGAATCGCCGATCGAGACCTTGCCTGCGTCTGCTGGGGAATGCAGCCAGGGAGGTCAACAGGAATTCAAGCCGGGTGCCTGGACTGCTGCCAGCTTCTCGTGAGAAGGGCTTGAAATTCCAACACACACTGCCCCTGCCCCCCGCCACTGCCTCTCCAGGTCACCAAGTTTCAAGCATTGCCAGCTTTCAAGCCTCCCTACTCTAGAGTCACTTAATGTGCTTTCTCTTTCTCCTCCCCCCACATCTGCCCTGTTAAAATGGGGGTACTCCCCACTTTACGCTATTTCTGTTATGTGCGTTGGGGTCCGGGCCGTAACCCCCGTGTCAGTGGGAGGGGGGGAGCCTATGATAGCTTTGTTGTGGTGGTTTTATTTTCAGGACTGTAGTAGGAAGAGAAAGGGTTCAACAGGTTTACCACCCCATTTGCAATTTGGGTGAATCAAGTCATTCAAATGGCAACAAAGCATACATTTAAATTAAATAAGTCTTTTTTCCCAAGGGACAGCCAACAGCTGGATGTATCTCTGGGCACACACAAATATTCTTTCCTTGAGTGTGTGCAATCACCTCTTTGAATGGAAAATTGACTTTTCTTTTAACAGCACTATATAACGATTACAGATTCTATAAAAAATATATGTATAAACACACCAAAAAATGGCATAAGATACAAAATGGCAATGAATTGTACAGAAACATACTTCACAGAGCCTTTGAAAGAAATTTACGGCGGGTTGGTGAAAGATGGCAGACTGGGGTGGTCTCTAAAGAGCGCCTGAATTTCTGAAGCAGTTACAGAACAGAATAGGGTCAATCCAATTATCCCTATCTAGCATATGCAATTGCCATTTGAGCAACTGAAAATAATTAAAAAATAATTGAAATTAGGAACACGTTCCTGTAAACATTTGCATATTTATTTAAACTCCTTTTAGTCTCTTCAGGAATATTTGTTTTGAACCCTCCCATTTCAAATTCATTTCTTCTTAATTTCTAACCAAGGCTGCAATATTATAACCCAGAGAGGGAGACCCTGTGGTTCTCCAGATGTGTCTGGCCAGAGCTTGTTGGGAGTTAAGAGTCCCTGGAAGGCCATGGTTTCCCTATACTTTCCCAAACTGAACTAAAAGAGACTTACTTCTGAGTAGACATGTATATGATTGCGCGGTAAGTAGCTATATATCGGAAGCTATTGTGACTTTTTTATTAAAACCAAATGTTGCATAGTTTAGGAAATGAAGTTGCTCCAAGGTTTCAGCCCAAACCTCAGTGTATCCAGATGTTTCTCAGAGATGAGAGTCCTGCTGACTGTAGCATCGTAAGCATATGGCCAGCTGTCAGGATGCATCTGTCTCAACAGAAACTGAAAAGCAAAGGATGGTGAGCAGCTGCAATTACAATATCCAGTAATCCAGGTAGAATGCTAACCTAATTCACCTGACACCTTAACAAGTGCTGTTGCAGTGCTTGGCTTCTGAATGAGTGAAAAAATAATGAAAAGGGAAACTTGAGAAGGAGGGGAGCAATGAACGTAATTTTTGGATTATGGTTGCTCTACTGTTCTTCACGGTCTCAATGAATCCTTAGTTTCTACATCAACAATCAAATTGGCCACTAGATTGCTCATAGCTGAACACCTGGTGAGGGGGTCTGTAGCAATTAATTCCCCACACTTCAGTCTCTCCTCTTTATATTCTCACGTGTATAGCTCACTCTATCCCCTTCTGGATCTCCCAGTCTTCTGGTTATTAACCGAGGAGTTGGGGGAACCAGTTAAATGTTACGGAATCCCACTCCCCCTTACCAGATGGTTGACATTTTACACAACTTTACAGGTTTTGAAGTCCAGGAAGGAGAAAGTATGGTCAATTACAGCAGCTATATTATCCACAATATTATGTTTGGGGGTGGGTTCATGCAAGTGGATTCTAAGCAACCACTTGTAATTCCCCCATATACATCAAATCTTCTCACGGAACATTTCACACACTAATAGACTTGATTAGGAAGCCTTGGGTTCCAAAATGGCTAGTAGGTTAGTTCAATATCCTTCTCTGGATAGATGAAGCCTAAAAGGAATCTTTTAACTCAAGAGGTATGTTTTGTTGCTTGTAATCTTTTGACAGTGCAGTTGCAAACATATCTACTTAGAAGTAAGTGTGTGCTTTGCCGGCATGTGAAAATAATTGTTCATCTTTCTCCACTAGGTTAGGATTTTTTGGCCAAAGTTGTTCGGCTTGGTTCCCCCCCCCAAAAAAATCTCAAAAAATGGAGTTTTTGAGCTTTTTTTTAAAGGAAATTTGCCAAAGTCTAGACTTCTGACATGAGTTGCCATACATTCAGATTTCCCCAGACATTTCAGCAATTTCCGTCCAGACGCTGTTTCTGACTCCCATATTCTGGATATGTCCAGGAAATTCTGGGCGCTAGGTACTTAGTCTGGTGTAGGGGTGGGGGAGAAATTCAATTCAGTTTGCATTGCAATACAAATATACCTAATTCACACTTTCTGAGACACTATGCAAACTGAAACATAGCCATGCTTCAAAATCCACACTTCAAAATTTACATTCATGGTTATAGAGACACTAAATATTTATTCAGGTACATTTAGCCTTGAAGGATGGATGGTGTGTTAAAATCTTGGTGACACAGATAGTGGCCAATTCATTTAAACAAAAAAACTAAACAAAAAACACCCCACACCATCAATTTCCTCCCTTCATTTTTATATCTGCTGGCAATACACTTGGGAGACTTCTTATCTATATGGGCTTCATCATTTAGCTGTTCATCTACCATTAACAGATGTATCAAGATTCCATTTCCTCAGGTCTTTTGCTAATAACACCATACATCCATATGCTGTAATGGCTGCAGATATCATGCATTCACCTCCTCCATGGGAACGGACTATATCATATACACCTCCCTCAATCTCGGTCAGACAATAAGTTCCACAGATGTGACCTAGGGAAAAGTGGTTGCAGGCTGTTAAACGCGGCAAGCTGGCAAGCAGAGGCCAAAGCAAAATATGGCCTGCCTGTTTTGAATTAGAGGCTGCAGCAATGGGAGAGATGTGGTCCTCTTGGAATGTAATGCTTTGAATTTCTCTGCCATAGACTCAGGTTGTATATATGTGAAAGTAAACCATATATCATAAAGACACCAAAGTCTCTGCTATTCCTGGGTAATTGCACCTGGACCCTTGGAAAGTCGCACAGCTGTGGAGATTGGGGTGGAATGTAGCAATATATATTGTCAGGGTTTCTGGGAGAGAGGAGGAGATGACAGAGGAGACGGAGAGCGAGTGGGAGGAGGGGCAGAAGGATGAGGAAGAAGATGACGGAATTCTGAGGGAATCCACGAGTCTGAGCAGCGAGTCAGAGGATTCTCAAAAGGGGGTTACCTTAATCAAGCAAAAGGGAGGAGAAGGGAGAAGCGGAGAGGAGCCCAGTGGAAGACAGACGCAGCAAGAGGCGTCTCAGCCGGAACGGAGTAAAGGGGGTGGAGTCGTCAGCCTCTCGGAGGGAGCAGGATTAGGAGAGAACAGAGAAAGGGGGTTGGAGCAAGGTGTTCAGCCGGAAAGGGTGGAGAGCAGAACAAAGGGTGGTGTAGCGGTCGAAAGAAAGGTCAGCAGCAACGTACGCGCGCCAAGTTCAAACGTAGAGGCGCGCGGAAGTGGAGAGAGCTCAGGGGAGGAGCCCGGCCCTAAAGCCAGAAGGAGGGGGGAAGAGGCGGCAGAGGATTCAGCCTCAGGCGAGTCACGGAGAGAGGGAACCCAGGGGGGCAGGAAGACCCTGCGGAAAAGAAAGGAGAGGAAGAGGTGGTCTAGAGCCAGGCTATTAAGTTGGTGTGGAAGAGGGGAGGAGTCAGAGGGGACTTCAGCGGTCTAACGTGACAGACGTACGGCCACGATGCTGAACTGTACGAGAAGCAGAAATCTTCAATAAACTTTTCCTGTAAATAAACTGCAACGGAGTGAGGTCTCTTGTGAGCTGGGACCCGTCCTGGGTGGCCGTGACAGTAAGTCCCCTCTCAGAAAGCAAAAAATTTTTTTTGCGAAGCTCACGAACGGGAGCAGCCATGAGCGCTGAGGAGCAGCTGGTTGCACTGCGGAATCAGGTTACCGCTCTCACATCGGCAGTCATTGCTTCGCAGAAGAAGAATGACGACTTGGAGAAGACGTGCCAGGATTTGCAGGCAAGGTGGGAACACGCGGACAGGGCGGGGGCCCCAGGTTCCAGAGCGGAGGGCATTGCGCTTGGACGGAGGGGGGGTGCCCTGGTTCCGCATTTTAATGGCAACTTGCAAGACTATCCCAATTTCAGAGCGGACGTCGTATATGCACTGCATTTACTCCGTCACGATTTTAAAGATGAGGAGGAGAAAGTGGGGTTCATTGTTTCGCACCTGCATGGGGAGGCCAGGGCTTGGCTACGCAATCTGTGGCGCGAAGATGGACCGGCCCGTCGCAATTCAACTGCGTTCATCAAAGCGATGGATTCTTGTTTTCAATCCTCTGTGGATGTGGACATTGCGCGCCGTCAAATGCACGGGCTGAGGCAGGGGAAAGCGACTGTGCGCCAATACCACTCTAAATTTTTTGCATTGCTCACCGCCTTAGATTGGCCAAAGGACAGTAAGCCGGTCAGAGATCTTTTTTGGGAGGGATTGAGCCCCCCCATCAAGGATGAGATCGCTAGGGGGGACAGACCCCAGACCCTAGAAGACGTGGTGCAACGGGCTTTAGCTATTGGAATTCGACATGAGGGACGTCCGTGGCACGAGGAGGACGGGCCCCAAGCGCGTGCGCAAGCGAGGACTCTCCCTTTTGTGCACAGGGATTTCAGCCGTGCGCACCCCTCGCCAATGGGGAAGGACAGCGAGGAGCCAATGGAGATTGGTGGTGCTAGGGCTCAGAAGCCATCCCAGAGCCCTGTCCCTGGTGCAGCCAAAGCGAAGCCTCCTAGAGGAACCAGGAAGTGTTACATCTGTGACAGTGCGCACCATATGGCGAAAGAGTGCCCCCAGAGGCTCCAGAAGCACACTGCAGCACTGGCAACTGTAACAGCAGAGGTGCAACCAGGGGAGCAGCTTCAGGGAAACGACAGTGCCTGGCTGGAAGCAGAGCTACTGGGGCTCAGCCAGGCGGATCTGTAGACAAGCCCCCAGCATCACTGCAGAGCGTGGACCCTTTGCCTCCCAGACCGGCAGTTCTGCTCACAGCAACACTCCAGTTGCCTGATGGGAGACTCCTCGAGGTTCCAATAACGATCGATTCGGGAAGCAACGCCGACTTCGTGGGACTGCAGTTCGTTAAGCAGCACAACATGGCGCTCCTGCCTGCAACGACGCCTCTAAACGTGGTCACGGTAGACGGCAGGAAGTTGCTGGGGGGGCAAGTGGTGCAGCAAACCCCTCCCATGATGATGCAGATTGGCAACCATCGAGAACTTATTAGTTTCAATGTCACCCACTTATCGGACACACCCGTCGTGTTAGGCATGAGTTGGCTGGAGAGGCACAGTCCCGCGGTTGCGTGGTACCAGCGGCAGATCACCTTTTGTTCATCGTATTGTGCTCAGCATTGCTTTCAGACCGATCAGGGAGGAGAAGCCGAGCAGCAGTTGCATCTGGGTATGGTGCAAACAGTGCCTCACAAGTACCAGAACTTCTTGGAGGTTTTCTGTGAGAAGGAAGCTGACAAGTTGCCGCCTCACAGACCTTACGACTGCGCGATTGATTTAGTGCCAGGGGCGCAACTGCCTGCTGCCAAGCTGTACTCCATGTCGGAAGACGAGATGCAAGAGCTTCGGGAGTTCATAGACCATAACCTCAAGCGAGGTTTCATCCAGGAATCTAAAGCAGCGGGTGGCAGCCCTGTGTTCTTTGTGAAGAAGAAAAACACGCCACAAAAAAGGCTTATAGTGGATTACAGGTTCATAAACAGCTTGACTAAGCCCAAAGCTTTCCCCATGCCCAAGATTGACGACCTTTTAGCGACCGTCAGGAGGGGCAAGATTTTCACCAAGCTGGACCTACGTGGAGCTTACAATCTCATCCGCATCCGGAAAGGAGATGAGTGGAAGACCGCCATGTTCACCCCTCTGGGCACATACGAATACAGAGTCATGCCTTTCGGTCTCCAAAATGGCAGCCACGTTTTTCAAGCATTTATGCACCACGTGCTAGCAGGTCTCCTCTACAAAAAGTGTGTCTGCTTTCTCGACGATATCCTGATTTTCTCGGAATCGCCGGAGGATCACGATAAGGACGTGAGGGAGGTCCTGCAGAGGCTGAAGGACCACAGGCTGTACGCCAAGTTGGAAAAATGCCAGTTTGATGTCAGAGAGGTTGATTTCCTTGGCTACAAGTTGTCCGACGAGGGACTGGCCATGGACAGGGCTAAGGTTCAAGCGCTGTTGGACTGGAAAAGCCCTCGAAATCGGAAAGAGGTCCAGAGGTTCATCGGCTTTGCCAATTTTTACCGCAAGTTTATTAAAGGTTTTGCGAACGCGACGGCGGCTATCACTGACACCCTCAGTTCCAAGAAGAAGAAGTTCGTCTGGACCGAACAAGCGGAGCGGTCCTTCCGGACGCTTAAAGGTCTTTTCGCCTCCGAAGAGCAGCTGCTCCACGTGAATCCCGGCAGACCCATGCGGGTAGAGACCGATGCGTCAGACAGAGCGGTTGGGGCCGTTCTTTTGCAAGAGGATTCACAAGGCAACTGGAGACCGGGTGCGTTCTACTCCCGGAAGCTCAGCAAGACGGAGCGCAATTATACCATATGGGACAGGGAGTTGTTGGCCATTCATGCAGCTTTCAAAGCGTGGCGACACTTCTTAATAGGAGCCAAGCACACGGTGCAAGTCCGCACGGATCACAAGAACTTAGAGTATTGGCGGACGGCTAAGTTACAGACCCAGCGACACATGCGCTGGGCGGAGTTCTTTGCGGATTTCGACTTCAAAATAGAATACATCCCAGGAGACTCCAATGTTATTGCAGACGCGCTGTCCCGAAAGCCGCAATATTTGGAGGAAGCAGCTCCAATCGCAGCAAAGCACATTTTCGCACCGCAGGCGTGGACGTGCGCTACCATCGCAGTCGACCTGGACGCGGTGCGACGCGCGTTGCAAAGGGATCAGTTTGCACAGTCCAAGATGGAGGAGCTACGCGGAGGGTCGCGAGACAACGATGAATTCCAATTGCAAGATGGACTTTTGACTCGTAAGGGTGCCCTTTACGTGCCCACCGACGATCTTCGAGCCAAGGTTCTGCAACAATTGCATGACGCCCCCAGTGCAGGCCATTTCGGCAAAGAGAAGACGATGGAGTTGGTGGCTAGAGACTTTTGGTGGCCCCAGATGAGAGGAGAGGTGGCGGACTACGTCGCCAGGTGTGATATCTGCCAGAGGTCCAAACCAGTGCACCAGAAGCAGGCGGGATTGCTAGAACCGCTGGAGACACCGCAGCAACCGTGGGAGAGGGTAGCGTTGGACTTTGTTACGGACCTGCCCAGCTCCAGAGGTAAGACGGCGGTGTTAGTGGTGGTGGACTTGTTCACCAAGATGGCGCATTTCATCCCTTGTGCCAAGGTGGCGACGGCAGAACAGACCGCAAAGCTCTTCATCGATCACGTCTTCAGAGTGCATGGACTTCCACAGTCCGTCTTGTCCGACAGGGGGCGCCAGTTTGTTTCCACTTTCTGGCGAAAGCTTCTGGGCATCTTGCACGTCAAAATCAACCTGACATCGGCGAGACATCCACAAACCAACGGTCAAGCGGAGAGGGTCAACGCGATCATGCAGCAGTACCTGCGGTGCTACGCCAACCAGCGACCTGCGGCGTGGGTGGACTATCTACCGATGGCTGAATTCGCCTACAACAACACGAAACACGCATCCACCGGGGTGACGCCTTTCTTTGCGAACAATGGCCGTCATCCCAGAACCTTCCCGAGATTTGCGGCACCAGGAGGGGGGGGGCCTCAAGATGCCGACCAGTTTGCAGCGGAGTTGCAAGAGGTGCACGAGGAGCTGCGGAGACATTTGGAGCTGGCAAAACAGGCGTATAAGGTGCAGGCCGATAAGCACAGGAGGGCGGGAGAGGACATCCAGATTGGGGATTGGGTGTGGTTAGCAGCCCACGCGATGCCGGCCAGGTCATTGGCCAAGAAGAAGTTAGGACACAGGCAGCTAGGGCCATATCAAGTTGAGGCTAAGATCAATCCGGTGGCTTTTCGCCTAGCCCTTCCGGAGGGTTCCAGGGTGCACCCGGTCTTTCATAGGTCGGTGCTCACTCCCTACAAAACCCCACACAGGTTTCAAGAGTCAGGAGCACTCCCAGAGCCACGTAGAAGGGCGCCTGAGGGGGGGGAATCGCCAAGACCAGAACCTCTTAACGAGGTCGCAGAGATACTGGACTCGAGATGGGGGGAGGAGGGAGTTGAATATTTTCTAGCCAGGGAAGGCACTCCGGCCTCTGCCAATAGCTGGGTGCCGGGTTACGCGTTGGACGAACCCCTGTTGAAGGAGGAGTTCCATGCACTTTTTCCGCACAAGCCCATGCCCGAGGAGTATTTTGATGATTGGCTTTTCACGCCCACTTTGTCAGACAGCACGTTCGAGGGTTTCTCCTCACCCGAGGGCCATACGCCCGAAACAAGCCCGACCAGGGATCCGAGACTGGGGGGGGAGGAGACAGGCCCTTGTTGGTGGGTGGATCAGCCAAGGGAGGCATGGAGTCAGAGATGGATGGTAGGTCCTTGGCAGGCAGCGCCAGGAGAAGCAGTGATGGAGGAAGAGACTGTGAGGTCTGTGGGTGGGGAACCCGAGTTCGAACACACATATACGGAGATGACAGAGGAGAACGTTGAAGTGGACAACTTGTATCCTGAACCGACCCCGGAAGAACCACGTTTTCCTCAACCTGCACCCGGCGAGCGGGAGGGGGGAAGGGGGGGCTTCGAGGGGGGGATGGATGTCAGGGTTTCTGGGAGAGAGGAGGAGATGACAGAGGAGACGGAGAGCGAGTGGGAGGAGGGGCAGAAGGATGAGGAAGAAGATGACGGAATTCTGAGGGAATCCACGAGTCTGAGCAGCGAGTCAGAGGATTCTCAAAAGGGGGTTACCTTAATCAAGCAAAAGGGAGGAGAAGGGAGAAGCGGAGAGGAGCCCAGTGGAAGACAGACGCAGCAAGAGGCGTCTCAGCCGGAACGGAGTAAAGGGGGTGGAGTCGTCAGCCTCTCGGAGGGAGCAGGATTAGGAGAGAACAGAGAAAGGGGGTTGGAGCAAGGTGTTCAGCCGGAAAGGGTGGAGAGCAGAACAAGGGGTGGTGTAGCGGTCGAAAGAAAGGTCAGCAGCAACGTACGCGCGCCAAGTTCAAACGTAGAGGCGCGCGGAAGTGGAGAGAGCTCAGGGGAGGAGCCCGGCCCTAAAGCCAGAAGGAGGGGGGAAGAGGCGGCAGAGGATTCAGCCTCAGGCGAGTCACGGAGAGAGGGAACCCAGGGGGGCAGGAAGACCCTGCGGAAAAGAAAGGAGAGGAAGAGGTGGTCTAGAGCCAGGCTATTAAGTTGGTGTGGAAGAGGGGAGGAGTCAGAGGGGACTTCAGCGGTCTAACGTGACAGACGTACGGCCACGATGCTGAACTGTACGAGAAGCAGAAATCTTCAATAAACTTTTCCTGTAAATAAACTGCAACGGAGTGAGGTCTCTTGTGAGCTGGGACCCGTCCTGGGTGGCCGTGACATATATGTTATCAGGGATGCTTGGGTAACTAACCAATACAATATAAGGAAGAATTGGTCCAAGCTACGCTGTGGGTTAAACCACAGAGCCTAGGGCTTGCCGATCAGAAGGTCAGCGGTTCGAATCCCCATGATGGGGTGAGTTCCTGTTGCTCGGTCCCTGCTCCTGCCAACCTAGCAGTTCGAAAGCACGTCAAAGTGCAAGTAGATAAATAGGTACCACTCCGGCGGGAAGGTAAATGGTGTTTCCGTGCGCTGCTCAGGTTCACCAGAAGCGGCTTAGTCATGATCCAGAAGATGTATGCCGCCTCCCTCGGCCAGTAAAACAAGATGAGTGCCGCAACCCCAGAGTTGTCTGCAACTGGACCTAACGGTCAGGAGTCCCTTTACCTTTACCACATGGTTGCTTGCAGTGTTCTTCAGCAGCATGAGAAAGAAACAATTGATGTAAACAATAGATTATTAGGATATATTAGGCTTCATTGTATATTAGCTAAAATTAGAATTGGATAAGATGGTTTGAGAAAACAATGGATAAAATTATTTCAATCATAATTTTGTTTGGCAGCTTAGTGAAAACAATGATGCTCCGTGGCTATATCTACTAACCACAACAATTCTTGTGAGTTATGTCAGAATCCTGTATTATTTCCAGTGCTACCGATGGCTAATTGAAAGATCTAGAAATATAGGATTATTCTGTCTAATAGATTTTTTTTTTTAACCTGGCATCGGTAATACCAGAAAGAATATAGGGTCCTGAGGTAAATCATGGCAAGAAAAGAAATTGTTTATACCAGGATAGTCACCCCACTTTAACTAAGAATGAAATTCCTCTTTATTCTTAATGGGATCAATACCAAAGGACAAAACTAAACTACTTAAAAAGGCTTGCGTAGATGGTGCTTTGAGCCCGAAAAGTGGGATAAACAGAACAGAGTCTCAGGGGTGATTAAGAGAGCATCAGGTTATATTTAAAGGCTTAGAGAAAGACAAATTAGTCTTTACTGCACATGTAGATTAGTCAAAGGTTTGGAAGCTTGAGTGACACATAACAAGCTTTGAATGTGGAGATGCAAAGGATTTTAGAAGAGCTAGGAGGTATCACAAGACGAAATATCTCGAGGCTGTTTTTATAGCTAATAAAAAGTCTGTAAATTGCTGTGTTGAAGCTACCCTCAGGGCTGTTTGTTGAGTTTATTTATTGTAGCCAGAATTACATTTGATTCATAACTGCTCTTGTATTCATCCTTCAGAATGCCCACAGGGATATGTGAGTAAAGCTGTGAAGATTCAATATGGTTTTATTGCATTTTAATAATAAAATGTCATTGTTGTAATACTTCTACAAGCTTGTTAGTCTATAAATATCATCCTCCCTTTTGTGAGCCCAGTGGTGACTGAAGTCCTTACTCATGTCCCATGTGTTTCAAATTCCTTCTCAGGTTCGCAGTATCTGACAGGTGGCCACGTTGGTATAAAATGGAAAATTGTTCTTTGCCTTTCTAAGACTTAAAAATAAATAAAAATGCACATACCTGTGTTAATGGCCCATTCGTAGGGATGGTGAATCACCAAGAAAAAGTGATGCAGGCACAGTTGAACTAAATTTAATCACAACTAAGGTCCTCTGAAAGCAACAGACTAACTGAGACACTTCTAACTTCAATATGATCTAGTAATGAAAAGGAAGGGAGGAGAATATCACATGATTCACATTTTAAGGTGAACTGACCTGATTTGCAGTTGTAATTTGGACTGATATATTAACCATCACACTGCAGCCTTCTCTGAATTTTGCAATTCAGTTCAAAAATGGCACAATATGCATATTTTAGGGGGAAACCCTGTTAAAATGCATATCATAGGCCAAATAGTGTACAGAAAGACATACATAATGTAGTTTTAAAATGCATTTTAATGTGGTTTTAAAAAATCTGCAGAAAACGCAATGGAATGGATTTAGCACAACTGAAACTGACATATAATAGAAATAGGCAGATCTGTCAATCTGGGATTTTGACTAACTTTTGCTAGATTCTGTTCATTATAATATAATAAGGAATTAAAGCAAACTTCATAGTCCAAGACAGATATGAACATACTATTCTATTGGTCCTCACAAAGTTGCAAAGACTTTTGAGACCAGGATTACAGGTTATATTGATTAAATATAACAAAATTAGAGCATCTAAAACCAGATTAACCAAATCAAATTCCTCTGGGCCGGTGAGCTAAAATAAAACGAGCGAGACTCCATCTCCTGGACTTGTTTACAATGGCACACTGTGGTCACAAAGCAAGGTTTGGAAAGAATTCTCTCTCCCTGCCATGGATGTGGGAACCTGACATACACACTGTGGCCCCACCAGCCAGCATTTACCCCAAGTGTGCTTATGAAGTCTAAGGGGCCCCTGGCCCCACCAAGACATAGCTCATGGAAGATGACTGAAGTGTGCCCTCAACCCAATAACACCTTGGGTATTTAAGCAACAAATTCTTTTCTTTTTTGTAAATTTATTTGGGTTTTTCAAATTGAAATTTTGCAATAACATGTCAACATACAATATAGCAACAATATTCTACAGAATCTCCTGGTCTTGCCCCCTCCCCTTTGTGGGTCTGTTGTTAGTCATTTCCTCCTGCATCTCTTATAATAATCCAAATCTTTTGCATCTCCATTATGTCCACAGTTAGTGGGATTGGAATAACACTTGTAGTTTAATGGTGAAAGCTACAAGTGTTATTCCAACCCCACTAATGATTTTAGCTGTTTACAATGGTTTTTAAGATAGATTATAAATTTTCCCCATCCCTTATTAAAATTTTGGTCTTCTTGATTTCTGATACTTCCAGTCATTTTTGCCATTTTGGCATAGCTCATCAACTTAAGCAACAATTTCTTAATTCCCATCACCTACACAAACTCAATGACAGTTGATCCCTGTTGTACAGAACTTGCCCCGATGGGACTCAGTAGGTGAATCCTACCCAAGGAGTCTTGAGAACTGCAAATCCGTGAGGAGAACAAGGATTTCTACCCATGTACTCTCTCACCATGTTTGCACATAATGGTAAGCCATGGTTAAAGCCGAGGTGTCTGGCAGATGATTGCTTAAGCCTTGATTGATTATGTTCTCACCCTTCCTCCATTAACAGAGACAAAACCCAGTATGAGCCACACTTTTGCTCACGGCTTTGTAGCTTTTTGCATGCCCCAAAGAGCTAAAAATGTGCTTCAGAATACAAAAGGGGAAATATTGGCATGTGAACATTTGGCAACAGCACTACCTCACAGTTCCCATGTGTACAGCGACAAGAAAAGCCAAGAATGCCTCAGACACCATTCACCAATTCACATGGTGAATTGGCGGCGCAGAAAATCATTTGTCTTTTCACTCTTGGGCTTAGAGAACTAGATATACTGACAGTGGGAATATGTTTCCTAAGCCTTAAGAAGGCAAAATGAAAGGAGACATTGTGGCTGCTTCTCAGCCTGTGATTTAGGTCACCCAGAGGCAAAGAAACTGTCTGGTGTGAGGCAGCTCTCTGTGACCCAGCAACCATCAGTGTTATTTTAGTCTGTGGCACAAACAGCTCAATCAGGAAAGTAATAGGAAGAAAGGAAACTCCGGGGACAGCTAGCTACACCTGAATATGGTCAGTTGAGCACTTTTTGCTTTTACCCACTCAGGATAGGTGTACAGTAGTACATCTGGTTACGAACGCTTCTGGTTACGCACACTTCGGGTTACGAGCTCTGCTAACCCAGAAGTAGTTGCTCCTGGTTGCAAACTTTGCCCCAGGGTGCGAGCGGAAGGACAAAGAAAAACATGACCTCTCTCCTTGTTGTTCTTCTCCGAGAGAGAGAGAAAACAAAAGCAATACAGAGCGGCTTTTCTGCTCACGGGACTCCAGCAATCTGTGCTGGAATGTAAACAGACATGTGACAAGTAACAATCCCACCTATCTGTAAACGACATTTCCATGCACTCTGGTTTCCATCACGGTGTTCCGTTGCTCCAGAAGTGGTTTAGTCCTGCTGGCTACATGACCCGGAAAACTGTCTGTGGACAAACGCCGGCTCCCTCGGCCTGAAAGCGAGATGAGCGCCACAACCCCATAGTCACTTTTCACTGGACTTAACTGTCCAGGGGTCCTTTAACTTTGACCTAGCATTGGGTAGCCCATGCTACAGCATCTTGATTAACACCCTTATTGTGTCAGACCAAAGGTCTATATAGCCCAGCATTCTGTTCCAAGCAGTGGCTGTCAAGACGCCTCTGGAAATTTCAAAAACAGGGCCTTATGTTGATGGCCTTTTGTGAATACGAAATGGGCAAAGTGTTGCCTCCACCCTTTTTTATCTTTCCTGCCATCGCTATAGCTCTGTGTGATAAAGATACAGCCTAAAACTTGCTATCTGCTTTATCTGTCACAATCTAATTCCAGATATGACACCTAACCTACCAGTAAAGGTAATACATTATTCAAGTGCTCCATTACAGAACAGTTTCCCCTCGTTGCTGATAATAGTAATCAGAAATTTCTGTCTAGCAATTTGCAACTTATTTTGAGATTATCACAGGAGATAGACATTTCCTGATTGGTTCCTTCTGGAAACTTGCATTGTGAAAGAACAGGGATGCTTGGTGAGCATTGTGTGATAGATACAGGCTTCAAGTCATCATAAAAATCTTTTTGTTTCCACGAAAATTTGCAGAGACACTGCTTAGCCATGGCTCTCTCTTCCAGAGCAAGGAGTGGTCAATTTTGGTGTCATGACAATGGCAATTAAGCAACAACAATGAAAACACTTGGACTCAACACAAATGTCTCATAACAAATGTAACTGATGGGTAGAAAAGACTTTGCAACCTGAAAAAAGAGACAATGCACAAACTTTAGTAAACCAAGAACATATTTAATAAGAATTATATTAAAAATAAATCTAGCCTCCCATTGGATCTAACCCAGGAAACTGTGATTTAATCTTTGACCACAAAACAAAATATTTAACAATATTTCATTTACAGTGGTGCCCCGCAAGACGAAATTAATTCGTTCCGCAATTTTTGTCGTCTAGCGAATTTTTCGTCTTGCGAAGCACGAAATCCCATAGGAATGCATTGAAAATCAATTAATGCGTTCCTATGGTCAAAAAAGGTCTAAACAAAGCCAAATTTGGTACAACAACAGTTTATTAACTGCTCTTTAAAGTCACACATACTGTAAAGAGCAGTTCAAAAACTGAAGGGAAAATAAATTAACTTTATAAACAAAACATGTCTTTGTTTTTAGACGTCGCAAGACGTTTTCGTCTTGCGAAGCAAGCCCATAGGGGAAATTCGTCTTGCGAGGCAAATCGAAAACGGAAAAACCTTTCGTCTAGCGAGTTTTTTGTCTTGCGAGGCATTCGTCTTGCGAGGTACCACTGTATTGAGACAATTATTTCCTTCCCTTCTCAGTACACCAGACTGCCACTGACTTTCCAGACCTACTGTAGCCTTTTGCAACTTGGTTCACTTTAGTTTTCAAACTTTTAATACCCTTCCTCTTAATTGGAAATTCCGGAAGCAGAGAGAGATATACCGGTATATAAAAAATGTTCTGAAAATGCTCCTTTAAAAGCACTTTTAAAAATACAGTCATGCCTCATGTTACGTTTGCTTCATGTTACGTTCTTTCAGGTTACTTCCCACGGCGACCCAGAAGTACCAGAAAGGGTTACTTCCGGGTTTCGCCACTTGCGCATGCACAGAAGCACTAAATCGCACCGCACACCTGCGCAGATATGACGCTTTAGGTTGCGTTCTTTTCATGTTGCGATTGGGCCTCCGGAACGGATCCCGTTCGCAACCAGAGGTATCACTGTACATTGAATATTCCATAAGGCTCACCATTGCCATCTAGTGTCACATTGTATATTGCACTTAAAACACACTTAAAATATTTTATTTGCGGCTGTATTGCTCAGTCTGAGAGATAGAGACAGAGAGAGAGAACAATTGGATTAATAATAATAATAATACCACGCCCATCTGGCTGGGTTTCCCCAGCCACTCTGGGTGGCTCACAGCATATATCAGAACATAAAGGTAAAGGTAAAGAGACCGCTGACCATTAAGTCCAGTCGCGAATGAATCTGGGGTTGCGGCGCTCATCTCGCTTTATTGGCCAAGGGAACCAGCATACAGCTTCCAGGTCATGTGGCCAGCATGACTAAGCCACTTCTGGCGAACCAGAGCAGTGCACAGAAACGCCGTTTACCTTCCCGCCGGAGCAGGATATACCTATTTATCTACTTGCACTTTGATGTGCTTTCAAACTGCTAGGTTGGCAGGAGCAAGGACCAGGCAACGGGAGCTCACGCCATTGCGGGAATTTGAACTGCCCACCTTCTGATCGGCAAGTCCTAGGCTCTGTGGTTTAACCCACAGCACCACCCACATCCCTACATATCAGAACATACTAAAGCATAAAACATTAAAAACTTCCTGATACAGGGCTGCCTTCAGATGTCTTCTAAAAGTCAGATAGTTGTTTATTTCTTTGACATCTGAAGGGAGGGTGTTCCACAAGGAGTTCATCTGAGGATCAGCGAAGTACTCAGCTCTTGCTGCTATGACAGAGAGTGAGTATATCTACATCAGACAACCAAGTATCTTAGGCCTTTAGAAGCTTTTAGAATCCTCTACCTGTGTTTGTTTTGCCTTCTAAAAACACACATTCTAACCATTGGTTCATTTCTTCGCTTCCCTTTATCTAGGCTGCATGTAAAATATTGTATGCATGGAGACAAACCGATCTTGCAACTATAAATAGCAACGAAAGCCTTCCGGGGTCTTGTTTCACTTCTGCTCCAATTGCTTCCACAATACAGGCCAACCCTATGTTTGAAACCTCTCTGTAGGATCCTCTGATATTTCCTGTAAATTTAAGCCCTGCAGGGTGGAGAAGTTAGTCCATTTTCCACTTAGTTGCACACTGTTCACTCCTGCAAGTTGATGGTGACTGGAGATCTTGGCCATTATAATAACATTTATGTGGAACAATGCTGCTAACAAGATATACCGTATTTTTCGTCCTATAGGGCGCACCAGCCCATAGGACTCAGCTCGTGTTTTTTTGGGGGGGGAATGAATTAAAAAAAATCCCCCCCAGCCGCGGCTGCCGCCCCAAGCCTTGCGCACACCTGCCCAAAGCACGGGGCGCCCTCCAGAGGGCTCCCCGTGCTTTGGGCTGCAGGCTGCCGCCCCAAGCCTCGCGCGCCTGGCGGGAACTCCCGCCAAGCTTGCAAGGCTTGCAGATAGCTTCCTGAAGCCTGGAGAGCGAGAGGGGTCGGTGCGCACCGATGCCTCTCGCTCTCCAGGCTTCAGCAAAAGCCTGCATTCGCCCCATAGGATGCACACACATTTCCCCTTCGTTTTTGGAGGGGCAAAAGTGCATCCTATGAGGTGAAAAATACGGTACTTGGGCGGCTTGCTATTAGCATACTAGTCATGATGAATTTCACACAAAGAAATGTGGGACTGACACGTCTGGTGGCAAAAACCTTTATTACCAGCCTAACAGTCGCCTTTTTATGGGCAAAATACCAACAGGGGGTAGGGATGAGTGACTGTCACATTTTTACTGCAACCGTGTCTAAAATACGCTATCCCCCTAATAGAATGTTTCAAATTGTTTTCACTAATATATGCATCTTTTCTGAACACTTTACTGTAGTATATGTATTTTTGTACATGACTTGTTGGTATCTATCATCTATCTATCTATCATTTATCTATCTATCTATCTATCTATCTATCTATCTATCTATCTATCTATCATCTATCTATCTATCTATCTATCTATCTATCTATCTATCTATCTATCATCTATCATCTATCATCTATCATCTATCTATCTATCATCTATCTATCTATCATCTATATCTATCATCTGTCTATCTATCTAATCATCTCTCTCTCTCTCTCTCTCTCTCTCTCTCTCTCTCTCTCTCTCTCTCTCTCTTTCTATCTCTCATGTTTTCCCTAGAAGAAACATGCGAGTACTCACCATAATCCTCCCCCCCCTCTCCTGTCCCTCCTCAATTAATTAAAGCCCCACTTTGTACCTCCTCCCCCTTTTCAACCTCTCCCCTACACCTTCATCCATCTGCTCTTTCCATCTGCCCCCCCCCACCATCTCCATCTCCTTTTCCTCCCTTCCTCTCCTACCAGCTGCGCTCACCTCTATGGCAAGTTCATTCTGCTCATTATGATTCTCCCATAGCCAGCCATAGTTTCCAGGCTCAATTCAAAGTGCTTGTTTTGACCCTGGCAAAGGTCAAAAGGGACCCCTGACCATTAGGTTCAGTCACCGATGACTCTGGGGTTGTGGCACTCATCTCGCTTTACTGGCTGAGGGAGCCGGTGTACAGCTTCCGGGTCATGTGGCCAACATGACTAAGCTGCTTCTGGTGAACCAGAGCAGCACATGGAAATGCCATTTACCTTCCTGCCGGAGTGGTACCTATTTATCTACTTGTACTTTGGTGTGCTTTCGAACTGCTAGGCAGGGACTGCCTCTTTGCATATGAACCTACCCGGACCCTGAGATCATTTTCTGAGGCCCTCCTTTGTGTGCCTCATCCTTGAGAGGTCAAGATGGGATAACACGAGAATGGGCCTTCTCTGCAGTGGCTCCCTGTTTGTGGAATGCTCTCCCCAGGGAAGTTCACCTGGCCCCTTCATTACACACCTTTAGGCACTGGGCAAAAACATTCCTTTTTAACCAGGCCTTTGGTTGACCTGATCAACATCCTATACCCTTTTAAAATGTGGCTCTTTTTTAGGGGGGAGGTGTTATTGGGTTATTGTTTTTAATTTGATTTTATAGATTGTGATCTTTTTTGTGAAGCGCCCTGAGGCCTCTCGGTATATAAATTCAAACAACAACAACAACACATCCACACAGAGTCCAAAAATGCAACCAGATCACACATACCCTCAGATTGGCAGTACATAGCATAATAAACAATGGAATGGATCAGCTTAGGATAAGTGAGCTTTCAAGGGGGGGTGTAATAATAGAATCATAGAGTTGGAAGGGACCCCGGCTCTCGTCAAGGCAGCATCCCTGCCTACAGCCATCCCTGGGTCGGCTCGAACCACCAGCCTTCTGGTTAACATCCCGACCCACTGACCCCCTGTGCCACCTATAATGTTAGCATACTGGAACTGGGCTGGGCACGTCTTCCTGGGTTCCTATTCCTGACCAGCCATGAGGCATGACTGCAGTCCTTAGCATTGTTATCTGCTGTCAGGATGCTACCAGTGGCTCCCGGCTGGTTGCCCAGGACAGTATAAAGACAAGGAAAAGTTCCTTACCGTCCTTTTTTATTTCAATGTTTACAGAGAGAGGCTATAGGACCCAGCTTCTTGGATAATGGCATTGTCCCGAGCGAATCTCCACACACCCCCATCTCTCCCACCTCCTCATTCGTCAATCTCATCAGCTTTTCTATGGGTGCTGCTTCCTGTCCTCTGTCTTTGAGCTCTTTGTTCTCCTACTTTCAAGGCTCACCGGGTTCTGGGAGCTGGAGGGTCTGGAATGCTTTCTAATGACAACGTGTCAGCTGGGTGCTGCTCCAGCTCTCCCATGATTTCCTAGCTTTTCCCCTCATCTGCCTCTGAGCTGCGTCCTCCCTCAACCCCCTGCTGTAAATCTATCCTGTCTTCCTCTTCCTCCTCCCTGGAAGGGTCAGGATGGGGAGATGGTCTCCACCATTCCTACACCTACTTGGGTGTAAACTCCATCGAACTCATTGGCGCTTGCTTACTTCTGATTAAAGTAAAGGTAAAGGGACCCCTGACCGTTAGGTCCAGTCGTGGCCGACTCTGGGGTTGTGGCGCTCATCTTGCTTTACTGGCTGAGGGAGCCGGCGTACAGCTTCCGGGTCATGTGGCCAGCATGACTAAGCCGCTTCTGGCGAACCAGAGCAGTGCACGGAAATGCCGTTTACCTTCCCGCCGGAGTGGTACCTATTTATCTACTTGCACTCTGACGTGCTTTCGAACTGCTAGGTTGGCAGGAGCAGGAACCGAGCAACAGGAGCTCATCCCATCACAGGGATTTGAACCGCCGACTTTCTGATCAGCAAGTCCTAGGCTCTGTGGTTTAACACACAGCACCACCCACGTCCCGTACTTCTGATTACATAGCTTTAATTTGTAAAAAACCATTGTGCTTTAGCCAAAGCTCTTCAGGCAGCTGAAATGTAACCTTTAGATTTGCTCTCTTGCAAATAAGCATTAGCACTTAATCTCCTGGAATGAAACGGGAACCCCCTCAAAGAAAAGTTATAGCTAGATTCTGCTTTATTATTTCCAGCCCTTATTTTCTACTGGCAGGGACTTATGCAGGTGAGTATTCAAAAATATTATCTCTGTTCTGCAGATTGAAGTGGAACAGTCTGTTCTGTTATCTTGAATCACCGAGTCGTGGAGTTGGACAGGATCCTGAGGATCAATAGTCCAACCCCCTGCAATGCGGGAATTTGCAACTGTCCCTTATGGGGATCGAACCTGCAACCTTGGCGTTATCAGCACCACACTTTAACCAACTAAGCTATCCAACTGATGCCTCAGAAGGTCTCTGCCACCTCCTAGTGCTGCATATGTATGTAGATCCTGTCTCTAAAACCATAACAACTGTCTTGTAAAACAAAGCAGTGTTATAATTCTCATGATGTTGATGGGAAGTTCATCTAATTAGTGCATAGCTAAGGTGTCATTTGAATGAAGGGCTTCTCGGTTCACAGCCTTTGCCTGCACACGATACTGCCTTTTCCTCGTCCCTATTCACTCAAGTGCTGAGGGGCAGGGAGCGGATAAGAAAACAGCGCTAGTGGAAATGACTAATATTTATAGAACTTGCCAGTGGTACAGATAATTAGAGAATTCAAAACATTCTCTAACGATGATAAAGTGCTTTATTTTTGTAAATATTGAAATAAAGTAATTAACACTTGACCAGTATTTATCTGCTTTCAAATCACAGCAAACACTATGGCATTGGAATTTATTCATTCATTCACATATGCGGGGAGAAGAAAATCTCTGTGTACATTCTTAAAGGAGAAATCTCTGTGTACATTCTTAAAGGAGAAATATGAAAAGCATTTTCTAGTACAGCGTTGGGAAGCTTGTTTATTATAAACGATGCTTTTAAAAAGTGCCAGTTAGGGCTGTTTCCACACTAATGGCAAGATCCACTGGAATGAATAGCTTGGGATGCAGTGGATCTCCTGAATAGCTTGGGATCTAGTAGATCTCCGGCTGAACAGGGATGTTCCTGCTCAGCTGATGTTAACTTGCTCATCCTGGTTCAGTAAGGGATTAACTGGCATACAACACTATTTTAGAGGTTTGTTTCCCTCTGACGGACTTAGGCCATTCTACGGCTAAATGGGTATTAGATCGGGGGACAGGGGAGTGACAAAAAAAATTGGATTGAGGAAAGCCAGTCGTAGGGATAGTGGCAGAAACACAGACGCCGAAGGGGCAACTGCAGGGCAGAATATAGACAGACATAGAGAGACACAGATACCCATCTGCTCATCACCCAATTCCATCTTGGGAGGGGGCAAGTTTGTGTTTGTATGGCTGGAAGGGGTAGTGAATGGGATGCATCCCATTGGTGTATTGCTCAGGTAGTGAACGGGATGCATCCCATTGGTGTATTGCTGACACTTGCCCTTCCTCTGGTAGGAAATGCCCTGTGTGGAAGCTAGGGGGGACTGAAAAAGGGGCCCTCCATGTGGGTCAGTTGGAGGGGAATGAGAAAGCCACTTCCGACTTAGAAAGGAGGTGGGGTTGTGGGCTTCACCCTCCCACCATGTGTACGGGAGCTCGCTCTCAGCCTCCGCACAATTGAGGGAATCCACGACTGCGTTATCCCCTGGCCAGCCAATCGGCTGGTCTGGGGTTTGTGGCCTGATCCATTTAACACAGGCGCGGCCAGGGATCTCCCTCTCTTTGCTGCTTCCAGCTGCTCCGTGGTTCGAATCCCCACGACGGGGTGAGCTCCTGTTGCTTGATGCCTACTCCTGCCAACCTAGCAGTTCGAAAGCATGTCAGAGTGCAAGTAGATAAATAGGTACTGCTCTGGTGGGAAGGTAAACGGCATTTCCGTGCGCTGCTCTGGTTTGTGGCTTAGTCATGCTGGCCACATGACTTGGAAGCTGTACGCCGGCTCCCTCAGCCAATAAAGCGAGATGAGCGCCGCAACCCCAGAGTCGGTCACAACTGGACCTAATGGTCAGGGGTCCCTTTACCTTTACCCTTGAACTGGCTTAGTTCCAATGATTTCTCTCTCTGAGACCTTCCTGCTCTAAATCCAATTAAACTTGCTATTAAGTCCAGCGGTTTCTGCCCTGAAAACAGAACAGAAACAATTTGACACCATTTGTGGTTTCCCAACCAAACATTTTAGTGTTGTTCAAAGTATCCAGAGTTTTGCTGTGTTACTATTACTCTCTGTGTGTTCTTTCTTTTTCACAGGGTGGTCAAGAAAAAGATGTATTGCAGTAAAGGAAAATGATCCCACTAACCGAAAATACATTGAATTCTCACTGGCTGTAGTGGAAGAAATTTAAGTATGTGCATAAACCTTCTACAGAAATCAACAGGACTCCAAAGGGCTTAAGAAGGCTGGATTTTGCCCAATGTTTGATAACAGCAAGACCCATACCGTGCATGACTTTTGGACCATTCTGTATATCAAGAGCATCTTGGTAAGTGTATAAGCAGATGATATTTGCCCTGTGGTTTAGTGCCTAAAGATGCTCTGTCTGTTCCTTTGGCTTATCTTTGCACTGCTGTTATTTTTGACAGCCTCTTTAAACACCAATTCTTTCTGCAGGTGTAATGTATTTATTTGCACTAGACATCCCTTTGAAAGTCTGTTGTCACCTGCTTGCTAGAATTCTAATGAAAGAACGAATAAATATTCTCTCTCTGAAGGAGACAAGCTGATCACTGTAACCTTTCCAAAACACAAGGGTTTCGTTCATTTCCTTTCAAACTACCTTCTCTGCTGCTGCAGCACATCAGAGAATTATCTCATTATATAGAATGCCACTGACTGAATGTTATCCTTGCAGTAGAATTCATTTGGCTGCACAGCCCTCTATGGATATTTGTCAAACTGGATTTCTCAGAAACTCAGTTTGAATTTGCTGTTGTTTTCCCATTACTACTGCTAGCCATATAACCTGCTTATGTCCAGAAAGAAGGGAGCACACCTTGGGCTTCAAGGGCCAGGTTGACTTTTGTTAGGCATATTCCTCAGTATATCGCTCCCCACTGTCTGGCTCCAAATGGGCCAATAAAGTGGCCCTAGCTTTACCTAATTTTTATTATTATTATTATTATTATTATTATTATTATTATTATTATGCTTCTTGGGAGAAAAGCAATGACAAACCTAGACAGCATCTTAAAAAGCAGAGACATCACCTTGCCGACAAAGGTCTGTATAGTTAACGCTATGGTTTTCCCAGTAGTGATGTATGGAAGTGAGAGCTGGACCATAAAGAAGGCTGATTGCCGAAGAATTGATGCTTTTGAATTATGGTGCTGGAGGAGACTCTTGAGAGTCCCATGGACTGCAAGAAGATCAAACCTCTCCATTCTTAAGGAAATCAGCCCTGAGTGCTCCCTGGAAGGACAAATCCTGAACTGAGGCTCCAATACTTTGGCCACGTCATGAGAAGAGAAGACTCCCTGGAAAAGACCCTGATGTTGGGAAAGATGGAGGGCACAAGGAGAAGGGGACGACAGAGGTGGGGATGGTTGGACAGTGTTCTCGAAGCTACCAGCATGAGTTTGACCAAACTGCGGGAGGCAGTGGAAGACAGGAGGGCCTGGATTTCTCTGGTCCATGGGGTCACGACTAAACGACTAAACCACAACAAAATGACACCCATCTGACTGGGTTACCCTAGCTACTCTGGGCAGCTTCCAACAAATAAAAACACAGTAAGAAATAAAATAATTAAAACCTCCTTCTAAAATTTAGATAGTTGTTTATTTTCTTGACATCTGATGAGAGGGCGTTCCACAGGGAGGGCGCTACCTTCAAGAAGGCCCTCTGCCTGGCTTCCTGTAACCTCACTTCTTGCAGTGAGGGAACTGCCAGAAGATCCTCAGAGGTGGACCTCAATGTCTGGGCTGGAGGTGGTGGGAGGTGGAGATGGGGGTGGAGACTCTCCTTCAGGTATACTGGGCCAAGGCCGTTTAAGGCTTTAAAGGTCAGCACCAACACTTTGAATTGTGCTCGGGAATGTACTGGGAACCACTGAAGGTCCTTTAGGACCGGTGTTATATGGTCCTGGGCCCCATTCTGGATTAGCTGTAATTTCTGGGTCACCTTCAAAGGTGTCCCCACGTAGAGTGTGTTGCAATAGTCCAAGCAGGAAATAACCAGAGCATCTACCACTCTGGCAAGACAGTGCATAGGAAGGTAGGGTCTCAGCTGGTGTACCCGATAGAGCTGAAAGACAGCTGTCATGGACACAGAATTTACCCACTCTTCCATGGACAGCTGTGAATCCAAAATGACCCCTGGACTGCACACTTTGCCCTTTAGGGGCTCAGCTACCCCATTCAGGACCAGGGAATCCTCCATACCTGCTTGCCCCCTGTCCCCCAGAAACAGTACTTCTGTCTTGTCAGAATTCAATCTCAATCCTAAACCACCATCCATCACCATCCATATCTTGAATCTTGCCTTTTAATTTCCGATCCCCCAATACAGTATATTATTAGTATGTGAGAGTGCACACTAACTGTCCTTAAACATGGCATACTCTATCTAACAAAGGGGCAGTCATCCATATAAAAACACAGTCTGTTTCCTTTGGGCTCAGTATATCTGAAGGAGGGTCTCCACCCCCATCGTTCAGCCCAGACACTGAGGTCCAGCGCCGAGGGTCTTCTGGTGGTTCCCTCACTGCAAGAAGTGAGGTTACAGGGAACCAAGCAGAGGGCCTTCTCGGTAGTGGCGACCGCCCTGTGGAACGCCCTCCCATCAGATGTCAAGGAAATAAACAACTATCTGAGTTTTAGAAAACACCTGAAAGCAGCCCTGTTTAGGGAAGTTTTTAATGTTTGATGTTTTATCGTGTTTTTAATATTCTGTTGGGAGCTGCCCATAGTGGCTGGGGAAACCCAGCCAGATGGGAGGGGTATAAATAAATAAATTATTATTATTATTATTATTATTATTATTATTAGCCAAAATCCTTGCCCTGGCAGAGCTGTTTACTTAGATACCGCCCTCATTTTAAAAATTGACCTAGATTCATGCCTTACAAAAATTGCCATTTATGGAAATATGAGCACTTAAACATTTTGTAAGAAGTTAGGTCATTTCCACAAATCTACGGCATAATGCAATTGCAGTGCTTAGTTACAAAAAAAGAAGGAAAAAAGAAGAGGGAACACATACTAGCCTAGTAATCATTATCCAAATAGGCAGTAATCCTAATGGGTGGATGGAAAAGAATGCTATTTTCATTCTGTATCAGTTTGCACTCAATCATGGGTTCTTTCCATTCTGTTTTTGTGATGTTCTTTTAAACACACGCACACATATCTCATGTTTAAATTGTATGCATTTTTAATACAATCTTCCTTAAAATACACATTTATTCATATATTTCCCTCTAAATATATTCCCCCCTAAAATAAGCATTCTTCTACACTTCTTTGAACCACAATTGAATAGTAAAATTCAGAGAAGTGCATGATCAGATTGATAGCTGCATTCTGATGGACAAGTTCAGGACCAGCGATTTAGGTTTGTTCGCTTAAAATTGTGGCTTGAATGAGTTTTTCTTCCACCCTTAAACCTTGCATACACTTACGCTGAGCACAATGGGGCTTAATTCTCAGTAGACAAGCATATGATTGCACAATTGGTTCTCTTTCTGCAAAGGGAGAACATATGCTAGGCTCTTTTGTAATTACCTTTTAGGATACAAGGAGGAGGTTTATGGGCTGGGAAATGAACAAATTGTCTTCAGATCAGGGCATTTAATTGTTTAGCACCGTTTCCTTCTTTCTCTTCTTCAAGAACTGAAATCTAAAGCAGGGCAGAACATTTTTTCCATAATTGATTGATGTAAAATCTGCTTTTGATTTAACTCCCAAGGAATGCAGAGCTGGAATGGCTGGCTGTTGAAAGCAGACCTTTGCTTTTAATTTGGGGTTTTCTTTAGCCAAGCTGAAATGGAGGGGTGTTGTGGACATGCAAAGCACGTTTCTGAGTCAGTATCAACTATGAGAGGAGTACGCCATGTACATGGCAGCTCCATTTTTGTTTAAGTTTTTATTAAGTGAGGCATACAATGGGATGCGGGTGGCGCTGTGAGTTAAACCACTGAGCCTAGGACTTGCCGATCAGAAGGTCAGCAGTTCAAATCCCCACAACAGGGTGAGATCCTGTTGCTCGGTTCCTGCTCCTGCCCACCTAGCAGTTTGAAAGCATGTCAGAGTGCAAGTAGATAAATAGGTACTACTCTGGTGGGAAGGTAAACGGCATTTCCGTGCACTGCTCTGGTTTGCCAGAAGCGGCTTAGTCATGCTGGCCACATGACCCAGAAGCTGTACGCCTGCTCCCTCGGCCAATAAAGCGAGATGAGTGCCGCAACCCCAGAGTTGGTCACAACCTAATGGTCAGGGGTCCCTTTACCTTTATACCCTACTATGAAACATCTGTACTATATCTGCATTCGGTAAATGTTCATGTTATCATCAATAAATATGAGGTCAGTTTCCATCCTAGCAAATGTCCTGGGCAAATTAATTGGGCCGTCTTGCAAAGACCTTCCTTTAGCAAGAGGCCAAAATGATGGCCTATTGCTTTCTCAGTTTTCTCCTCTATAAAACATATATTACACATAAACACAGAGAGTACCTCTACCTTACAATGGGGCAGTGCAAGAAGGAATGAATGGAAAAGGACACCAAGAGAAGGGATGGGGTGGGGTGGACCTGTGACTAACTGCCAGCGAGACTGAAATGGGATGAAATTACATACCCAGTCGCAGGAGGAACGCAACCCAGCCGGGCTGGAGAAGAGGTGAAATAATACACGGGGCATCCATATTAGGGTTCCAATAAGCCACATCCTTTATTGATGTACAGATGTACTTAAATATGTTTTGGCAAAGGCACTGGGTATGAATCCAACCTGCTGGCTGATTGGAGGGTTGAATCGATCCTGGATTGAGGGTTGTGTGTGGGTCAAACCTATAAGGACTGCCATTTGGATGGGTGTTATGATGCATCGGCCTCTATACAGTGGTACCTCAGGTTACATACGCTTCAGGTTACACACGCTTCAGGTTACAGACTCCGCTAACCCAGAAATAGTGCTTCAGGTTAAGAACTTTGCTTCAGGATGAGAACAGAAATCGTGCTCCGGCGGCGCAGTGGCAGCAGTAGGCCCCATTAGCTAAAGTGGTGCTTTAGGTTAAGAACAGTTTCAGGTTAAGAACGGACCTCCGGAATGAATTAAGTACTTAACCCGAGGTACCACTGTATGGGCTCCTGGACAGAGGCCTCAGTCCAGGCCATGGCAATGTTGGGACACAAATTGTCTCCAGGGTATTCCATGAGGTGCTTGCTCATCTCTAGAAAAACACACACACTGATCAATAGCAAGAATTTCTTCATTAGGATTGTAGCTTATCAAACTCAACAGTTGCTGTCCCCTTTTTTATTCCATTCGCTCTGTGATAGCAAAATGTTACTATTTGCGAAGATCTGCTGTCTCGCCACAAAGCGTGTTCTCCATAACAGAGAGCACGTGTTGCGGTTGGGGAAACAGGCCACCCTGCAGTGACTAGGCAAATTTGGTGAGGAACCCAAGCCTTTAAGTGGTTAACTTTGGGTTGCTGGGGAGTTTTGATTGTTGCCAATTTGGAGGAGGGGTCAGAGTCTTTAAATACAGGGGCCAGACGTAGGACGTCCTCTTGGCCATTTTGCACCGGATCACCCGCCCTCCCTCCCTTTTATAGGGTGGTTTTTTCATATCGCTTGACCTTGCTATGCCTGTCATGGGGTCGTTCGCCTTGGTGCGGGGGCCTGGTAGGAATTTTGCCATCTGGCTGATTGGCTGGTGCCATTTGGTTTTTGCCTACTGCGTAGCAAATCGTCACAACTTGTAAGGTTGGCGGTTAGGCATTGGTTAAATTGGTGCTTGGAGGGGTAAGTGCCTATCCCTCCAAATGATGCGAAGGGAATTCCGTTAAAGGAATCCAGGGGCTTGCCATTCTTTTCGTCCTTGTCCCCGGAGTCGGACTTGGGCCGTGCAAGCCCCACCGGAACATGAGGGTGAGAGGTGATGGTCTGTGTCTCAGCCACATTTTCTCACCCAATACTTGTTTCCTACGCTGGCTTCCGCTGGTGTCCGGAAGGCCAGCTCTGTCCCTGAGGGCAAGGACAGATAGTCATAACCAATGCCTAAGCAACCACTCACATTTTTTGTATTTTAATAAAGTTGTGGCCAAAATTATGCCAAAAACCTTAAACAAAAAATCATGTGTGAAGTGTGAATTTTTTGGTGGGTGGCATTGTGGGACTCAACACGCAACAGATTGAACTTCAAAGCCTAACTAACAGGCATCATACGGAGTATATTTTGACGGTACAAAAATATATGCCACTGCTGTGGCTGAAACGGCAGGGGTACTTTGAATAAACACTAGTGACAGCCCAGAATTTGTCAAGGGAGGAATATACTTTTCTCACCCCAAACTATTTCTGGTTTTGCTAAATCTAGTAACAGATAGCTATGTTGAAAGCTGGACACAGCCAAGGCTGTCATTCCAGATCTAGGCAAAGATGCGTAAGCAGATTTTTAGGCACTGCGTTGTAGGCGAGAATCTAACTACAGTACTAAAAGTTCCTGTCAGTTAAGAGTCCTCACTGTCCTAATTCTCTATTGATAAGAGATGCCAGCAGCTTCTTTTATCTCTGCCCATATACAGTTAATCCTTAATAATAATAATAAGAGAAAGCCACTAATTCAAATTAGCTCATTTGCCTACCTTGGGTTGGAGAAACTTGATTTTAAGAAAGGTTTCCCTCCCACCAGTTCCACCTCCATTCTTTTTAATGATTCCTTGTTTTTGCCTTCAAAAGTTGCTAGCAGGTCACTTTTAAGAAATGTATTTTAATTTACTTGCAAATGAACTGAAAACCTGCAGAGGAACTGGGTTGTTTCAAAGCACAGTTCTGTGATCAAAAAGACTCTGTTCAACTCCTGGGCAATTTCCATTAAACAACAATGTCATTTCATTCTCATTGTTTCCTGGGCAAATGGAACAGGAGATGCCTCGTTTCAAATTTGACCAATTTACAGGTGAATAGTTAAAAATCAGCCTACTCACAGCTTGGTGGCTTTCACATTTTGGGGCTACAATTTCCATCAGTCTCATCCAGCATGGCCAGTGGAAGAGATGATGCAAATTGAAGCGCAGAACCTCTGTGAAGGGGCCCAGATTGGAAAGGCTAGCTTAAGTAAAAGAAATTTGAATTAAAATTTCAATTGTGCATTACCGTATTTTTCGCCCTATAGGACGCACTTTTTCCCCTCCAAAAATGAAGGGGAAATGCGTGTGCGTCCTATGGGGTGAATGCAGGCTTTCGCTGAAGCCTGGAGAGCGAGAGGGGTCGGTGCGCACCGACCCCTCTCGCTCTCCAGGCTTCAGGAGAGCCGCAGCGCCAGCCCCACAAGGTCGGGGGACAGGGGGGAGGCGGAACGTCGCCATCCCGCTGTCTCCCGATGTGGTTTGGAGGCTGACGGTGGGGAGACACGTGCTTCTCCCCACTGCCAGCCCCGCAAGCTCCGGGGACAGCTGGGAGGTGCAGCGCGTCCTCCCGCTGTCCCCAGACCTGATCTGCAGGTGGGCGGCGGGGAGAAGAGCGCTTCTCCCTGCTGCCTGCCCCGCAAGCGCCGGGGGGGGGGAGAAATTTTTTTTTCTTTATTTCCCCCCCAAAACACTTGGTGCGTCCTATGGGCCAGTGCGTCCTATGGGGCGAAAAATACGGTACTTTACAACAAGCACATTACAATTCTACCAAATAGATGTCTTGGTTGTCTTCTGTTGGTTGCCTTCCTTCAGGGCATCTTACTCTTGTCAACCAGTTCATATGTCAACTGAGGTCTTCAAGTGGTGTTCTTCCTTTCCCTCACCATGCAGAAGTGGAGCTTCCATAGAAACTGTGGATCTTGTATAGATCTCCCTGCCCTCCATAATTTTTTTTTGAGCAAGAGTGGAGACAAAATCTCCATGAAATCAGAAGCTTGGTTGCTGCAGTCCTGGTTCATGCGCCACAATACATGTGTGGTAGAGAGGTGGAGGCATAATATTTTTTTTTCAAATGAATTTTTATTGTTTTCCTTACATATTCTTTTCCAACAAATTGTAATAGCACCATACATTCCCTTTGACTCTGCCGAGTCGCGACCCCCCTCCCTCCCCACAACTGGTATATTTATCCGCTTTCCATCACGCACATCATTCTCATATTAGTACTATTATACATTGGAGGTATTAGGTCAATCGTGCTAGTGTCTTAACCTCTTTACAATTCTTCTTTAAATATTCAATAAATTTACTCCAGTTATTTTGGTATCTTTGATCTCCCTGGTCCCGGATCCTCCCTGACAGTTTGGCAAGTTCTGCATATTCTGTCAGCTTCGCCTGCCACTCCTGAATAGTTGGTATATCTTGTACTTTCCATCTTTGGGCAAGAAGGGTCCTCGCGGCAGCTGTACCATACATGAATGGTGGAGGCATAATAATAATAGTAATTTATTATTTATACCATGCCCATTGGACTGAGTTTCCCCAGCCACTCTGGGCGGCTCTCAACAGAATATTAAAAACATGATAAAACATCAAATATTAAAAACTTCCCCAAACAGGGTTGCCTTCAGATGTCTTCTAAAAGTGATATAGTTGTTTGTTTCCTTGACATCTGATGGGAGGGTGTTCCACAGGGCAGATGCCACTACTGAGAAGGCCCTCTGCCTGGTTCCTTATAACCTCACTTCTCTCAGTGAGGGAACCGCCAGAAGGCCCTTGGCGTTGGACCTCAGTGTCCGGGCTGAATGATGGGGGTGGAGATGCTCCTTCAGGTATACTGGGCTGAGGCCGTTTAAGGCTTTGATGGTCAGCAACAACACTTTGAATTGTGCTTGGAAACGTACCGGGAGCCAATGTAGGTCTTTCAGGATAGGTGTTATATGGTCCCGGCGACCATCCCAGTCACCAGTTTAGCTGCCACATTCTGGATTAATTGTTTCTGGGTCACCTTCAAAGGTGTCCCCACGTAGAGCACATTGCAGTAGTCCAAGCGGGAGATAACCAGAGCATGCACCACTGGTGAGACAGTTTGTGGGCAGGTAGGTTCCCAACCTGCGTACCAGATGGAGCTGATAGACAGCTGCCCTGGACACAGAATTGACCTGCGCCTCCATGGACAGTTGTGAGTCCAAAATGACTCTCATGCTTACATTACATGAACGCCCTGTGAGAAACATATGAACAAAGCCAATGAGGTCAGACTCTCCAAACCCTCTCAAGCCCTTCATTGGTACTGGTCCTAACCAACCTCACATCACCAAAGCCATCTACTCCTTTCTTTATTTGTCACCAAACCCACCCACTCCCCTTGAACTTGCCAAGAACCCTCCCCTTGGATTTCACCAAACCTTCCCAGCTTGCTTTGGCGGCCTGCCTGCCCGCCTGCTTGACTGGGCTGCCCACCTGCCTGCTGCTATCTTTGGTTCCTCCCTCCTCAGCCTCCAATGCTGCTTCCTTCACCTTGTGTTAGCTTGAGTGCATATACACATTCCATCACCAGCGTGGACAAGTACAAATAGAGAGAAAAATCCTCTCTGTTTTCAGGAAGATTAAATCATCGCCCTGTGTGGACTGTTCTTTAGTTCCAGCCATTTCACAGTAATGCCCACATTTTATTAACACCCAGTAGTCTTCGGAGGATGCCTCCTATTTGCTGTTGGGATGAAATTGACCGTGGACGATAATACGGCTGCATGTTACATTTCGAAGAAGTGTTGGGTGTTTATGACTGCTAGACAAATTTGTCAAAAGCTATATGCAGACAGGAGGGGAAGCTTGTCAGTGCTCAGATTGCTTTTTCTCTTCACATTCTTCACATCCGATGTTTCCAAAAGATTCACAGATGGTAGAGGTATATGCAAATGGTAGAGTTATATGCAAATGGCCATTTCTCTTCAGGGCAGAGAAATGGGAGAAGGGATCGCTCAACAGTTTCTCAGTGGTGGGAATCACCATTTGCAATGGGAGTAGAATGGCTACCTCTCTCCCCCCCCAACAGACAAAGTGTGTGTGTGTGTGTGTGTGTGTGTGTGTCTTCCTGCTTGCTCACATGTGCACACACAATGCTAAAGCAGCTCAGATAATACTTAGAAGTGAGATTCATTTCAATAATAGGCTATCGGAGTTCTCATTATCAATAGCTTGTGATGTTTCACAGACTTCAGACTTGCATTTAAGTCAGGTTACCTCTTTCTATCAAGTTTCCATGGTTTGGGGACATTTCCCCCCTCCTTTTGCACTATTCCCCCCCCCCTTTAGCCCACACTTTTTACAACAACAATTTGGAAGAAAAGCAATGTGACCCCTGTTAGGGCAGCAGCAATTATGTGTCATTCGTCTCTTCGTTCACAGTTCTGCAACTCATGTATGTGCTCTACAAGCTTGTCTGATGACTGATTTTGACTCTTCTATTACAGTATGGATTTTAAAAAAATATTTAGTTGCAAGAGTGTATCTGCAAAATATGTGCATCCCTTTGCACTTTAATGAGTTTTCTCCCAGATGCTTCCAACAGCTTCTGTATTAGCAAGTTGAGATATACAGAACAATCAGTATGGGAATTGTAGCAGCAGAATGTATGAAATGATGAACAAGTATTGGTATGTCCTATCTAAACAGAGGTGAAGCCTGGAGGCAATTTGTAAATGGAACAGGTCAATAAACCAACTACTGCTACTGAAGTTTTCCAGTCTGAGTGCCATTTTCTGAGTACTATTCCTTCTAGATTACAGAAAGGTTATTCAAACTCACTATGTTAACATACTTGCCCTTTCATTCAAATTATCATCAACAGAGGATAAGGCTAATACAGGATACAGGCATGACATCAATTCTGCCTATTTGTGTCATCATACACAAACAGATTACTTATGGAATTTAATGCAGTAAATTGAAATGTGCAGACTTTCCAGAAATGCAAAGGAATTGGCAAATGCACACAGTGAGAAGTTTCACCAGGTATCTCAAGGGCTGGTGGTGATTAGTAACTACAACGCTCCCCCAGTTGGCCACATATAGTAAAACTAGGGAAGTGAGAGCTGGACCATAAAGAAATCTGATCGCCGAAGAATGGATGCTTTTGAATTATGGTGCTGGAGGAGACTCTTGAGAGTCCCACGGACTGCAAGAAGATCAAACCTATCCATTCTGAAGGAAATCAGCCCTGAGTGCTCACTGGAAGGACAGATCCTGAAGCTGAGGCTCCAATACTTTGCCACCTCATGAGAAGAGAAGAGTCCCTGGAAAAGACCCTGATGTTGGGAAAGATGGAGGGCACAAGGAGAAGGGGACAACAGAGGATGAGATGGTTGGACAGTGTTCTCGAAGCTACCAGCATGAGTTTGACCAAACTGCGGGAGGCAGTGGAAGACAGGAGTGCCTGGCATGCTCTGGTCCATGGGGTCACGAAGAGTCGGACACAACTAAACGACTAAACAACAACAAAGTAAAACTAGACCATAAAATGAGCTAAAGTCCATTAGTCCTCTGGCCATTTTCAAGACATGTCATCTTTTCTGCCAAAACCACTGTCCACACCCACTCATACCATGAATACTTTATATGGTAGGTTCTCGTTTCAATCCTCAAATAAACCCAATAAGTCTAATAGAGGTTAAGCTATCACTGCCTACTTCAATATAGTTGACGTCTCTGACAGGGCTGCCAACCTGAATGAAATATTGTGGGGGCCCAGGTAATCCTTACCCCATGTGATCAATGACACAATGCAGTGCACTCACACCATTTGAATGGGGACGCCCATAAACATTGTGGCCCCTCAAATATTTTATTATGGGGGCCGAAGCCCCCACAGCCCTTAGGAGTTTGCTCCTATGATCTCTGACATTTTGCAGTGTAAGCAACAACCACTCCATGTGAAAATATGACAACTGCACTGTGCACCCACCCCTCTGCAATGGTGACACCCACAATATAAGAAAACCAAAGGGATTTGAGGTGCATATACATAGGAATGTAAGAATGTGCCCCAATCCATTCTGACATTCATTCACACTTTCATCCAGTATTTTCCATTACTCTGCACTTGGTTTATTTTGTACCACCCCCGATTTTTCCACTTGCTAATGCAGAAAATACATAGGTTTTTTTTAAAAATGTACATTGGACTGCACAACGGACATGCATACCTCAGTCATAAATATATGCTTGCAATGTGCGCCCTTGCAAAATTGAAAGCAATCCACATATCTATTGACATATAATTGTGCACATGTTAAAACAAAAACACAGAGTTTGTTCTGTGATGCAGGCCAAACAGACAAACAGAAGGAAAGCCATTTGATGATGATGATGATGATGATGATGATGATGATGATGATGATGATGATTTTATTATTTACGGTATACACCGCCCATCTGGCTGGGTTTCCCCAGCCACTCTGGACGGCTTATAGCACATTAAAAACTGTAAAACATTAGACATTAAAAGTTTCCCGATACAGGGTTGCCTTCAGATGTTTTCAGATAGTCCATTTTCAACAGATTCATCCAACATTCCCACCAACTAATGGAATTTTCCCTTTCTAGGGAGTATGTATTTATCCATAACAAGTCTCACAATGAATCAGAGGTCTAGAGACAAGCTTAGCTGAATATTTTAAGGTTTAAAATAGTCTGCCTATTTGAGCTATATTCATGAAGATACAAAAGTTACTCACCCTGGCTTAGTGCCACTTCTTACTGAATTATTCATTTAACAATTAATGATACATATTGCTAGGTGGCTAACCTTTATCACTCACCATATGGAATGTAACCTTTGTGTTTGCGGTACGTTTCACTAAAGGAAAAGATTGGCAACCAATGGCCAGGGGGGCAGGGAATTCATTTTTGACAAGATGGTGTTGGAAGTCAAATAAATTGCCAATTCAAATGGGGAAGGATTAATGAGGGAGTATCAAAGGAGGGCTTAACTATAGGCATAAAAATATTCACTGGTATAATGTGAGATATATCGAACCCAAATTAAGGGGGAGAGGCTAATCCAGAGGAACACAATAACAAGGATATGGATGCACAGCCACTGGAGTCCTGTGCATGCTTACTCAAAAGTAATCCCCACTGAGTTCAATGGAATTTACTCCCAGGAAAGAGTTGCTGCCTGCATCTACTAAATATATGAAAAATATGGCATCCAAGTCAGTAAGAGTAAGAAAATATGCAAACAGCACAAATAAGGGGATTGTAAAAGTTCTCAAACTCCACAGTTGCTAAAAAATAAAAATAAAAATTCTGTTCTATTCTCTGAAAATGTTGTGGGGAAATTCCACAATTTCTAAATTCATTGTCATTATTTCTGCACTACTCCACAACAAGCTGCTCCATCAGTTTGTTTCAATATTTCTCCAGATTTTAGCATAGCAGGGAGCCACTGAAGCTTGTTAAAAGGTAAAGGTACCCCTGCCCGTTCGGGCCAGTCTTGACAGACTCTGGGGTTGTGCGCCCATCTCACTCAAGAGGCCAGGGGCCAGCGCTGTCCGGAGACACTTCCGGGTCACGTGGCCAGCGTGACATCGCTGCTCTGGTGAGCCAGAGCCGCACACGGAAATGCCGTTTACCTTCTCGCTGGTAAACGGTCCCTATTTATCTACTTGCACCCGGAGGTGCTTTCAAACTGCTAGGTTGGCAGGCGCTGGGACCGAGCAGCGGGAGCGCACCCCGCCGCAGGGATTCGAACCGCCGACCTTTCGATCGGCAAGTCCTAGGCGCTGAGGCTTTAACCCACAGCGCCACCTGCGTCCCTTGTTACATCTACCTTATTCCACAGCTATAGCCAAAGTTCTTCTTAATGATGCATGTGATCCTATATACACACTTTACAGCTGCAGCAATAAAGGAGACATTCACAGTCCTCAAAAGCGAAATTCAAACTGTTCACTGAAACATAACAACTAGTGGATTAACATTTCAAAAATAAAGCAGTGCAATGGGTTTTACTGCTACGTTTTACTGTTCCAACAACAGAGAGAGATGAAGAGGCCCTTTGCAGTCCTCTAATACAGAACTGAAAGTGGGGAAAATTCATAGAATCATAGAATTGTGGAGCTAGAAGGGACCCTGAGGATCATCTTGTCCAACCTTCTGCAATGCAGGAATTATGCAGCAGTCCCATATGGGAATCGAACCTGCAACCTTGGCAATATCAGCACCACACTTTTACCAACCGAAGAAAGATGCCACATGTGATCGTCAGTCTTACTGAGAGTAACAATCCTGCAGCTACTTGAATCATTCATCGTGGGAAGTAAGAGGGAAAGTTAAACAATATTAAAAAAGGAACATTTAAATCAAAGATTCCCAAACTGTTGTCCAGGTACCCATCAGCTCAATTTCATGTGTTCCATGGAGTGTCCATATAAATTCTTCATAGTGTTTTTAAATTGTAGCTTTATTTTTATTTATTTTCTATATTGCATTGTGTTACAATTTGAATTCTATGGAACTGGAATTGTAATACAGTAAATACAACATAGGGACGCGGGTGGTGCTGTGGGTTAAAGCACAGAGCCTAGGACTTGCCGATCAGAAGGTCGGCGGTTCAAATCCCTGCGACGGGGTGAGCTCCCGTTGCCCGTTCCCTGCTCCTGCCAACCGAGCAGTTCGAAAGCATGTCAAAGTACAAGTAGATAAATAGGTACCGCTCCAGCTGGAAGGTAAACGGCATTTCCGTGCACTGCTCTGGTTTGCCAGAAGCGGCTTAGTCATGCTGGCCACATGACCTGGAAGCTGTTCACCGGCTCCCTCAGCCAATAAAGCGAGATGAGCGGCGCAACCCCAGAGTCAGCCACGATTGGACCTAATGGTCAGGGGTCCTTTTACCTTTACCATTAAATACAACATAAGAAATAAAAGAAACAATAACAACCATACAGCATCTAGCACAGCAGGTTACAATTGCTTACAACAAGCAGAATAATGATTAAATGGCCTAGCAAGACCAATTTTCAAGTGGTTGAGGTGGGGTTTAGGAACTGCTGATTTAGACCATTGGGGTGAGCTGTTTTAGGGACGATTGAAATGAATGCTGTCCTGTCTACTTTGCCAGCTGATAAGTTGGGGGCTTTTTGGTGATTTTGGAATGGAATGAGTAATCATGGCTTGCTTCTCCTTGCTGCTCCTGACCATGTGTTTGTTTTTAAAGATTCATCCGTTTTTCTTCCTCCAGCAGACAGAAAGCATTAATTCTACTTCAGTTCTCACTCTAAAGGCATCCATCTTGAAGCCCAGTCATAAGAAGGGCAATGACTCCTGCCTTCTATCTGACGTCTTCTATGGAGCAGAAAAAATGTGGCTATGTTCTTTCTCCCCAACATAACAAAATTTTGAGCAAAAAAAAGTTTCCCCACACAACAATTAGCAAAAGTGCACAGTTTAAACTGTACAGTCAGAAGGCTGAATTCTATGAAAGCTAAATGTCCACATTTATCCTGTTAAACTTGCAGGGACTGGTTTTAAGAGTAGAAGAAGAATCTGAGGTTTGGGACAAAACGTAAAGGACTACTGGAGAGTTACGTCCACTAAAAGGCAACTATGGGGTTGCGGTGCTCATCTAACTTTTCAGGCCAAGGAAGCCGGCGTTTGTCCACAGACAGATTTCTGGGTCATTCGGCCAGCATGATTCAATCACTTCTGGAGCAACAGAACACCATGACGGAAATCAGAGTGCACAGAAATGCCATTTACCTTCCCTCTGCAGTGGTACCTCTTCATCTACTTGCACTGGTGTGCTTTCGAACTGCTAGGTTGGCAGGAGCTGGGACAGAACAACGGGAGCTCACCCTGTTGCAGGGGTTCGAACCGCCAGCTTCTGATCAGCAAGCCCAAGAGGCTCAGCAGTTTAGACCACAGCGCCACCCACGTCCCCGTTCTCTCCCAGGAACCAACTGGGGCCCACCTGCTGGCCGTTCTGTCCCACCTGACAAACAGCTTCTGGGTTGTGCGTTGCTCTGTTACATGATATTTAAGATTGTGCCTATCAAGGTGAGCTTTCTGTTAGCTATTGCAGAAGATCAACTGAGGGTGCACATCTGCGCACTCTGGCTCAACAGCACACATAAACTGTTTTATGTGCTTCGAGAAACATTCTAAAGTTAACCATCAACAATGATAATGCCTCCAGGACGTGTGAATAGCGGTTAGTCTCAAATAATAAGGTTAGCAGGTATAGATTGACAGGGAGTATTTAGCCAAATAAATATATCGAATGTACTCGTTTCCACTTGGAAGTATTGTAAGTATAACTCTCATTCTAAAAGCTTTCCCTTTTCTCCCTTTCTTTGTTGCTTGTATGAAAGGAAAGCTTTTATGAAGAAGGTTATACTTTCAATATATCCACATTTAAATCCAATGATTTCTCATTAGCAGCAACACAGGACTTTTTGGTTTTAAAGCATTTGCTGTTGCTTGGCAGGGAGAGAAAAGGTTCACTCCCTTAAAATAAAATTTAAAAAAATGCAATAGCACTGCTGAAAGAAAAGAATGAAAGACATACATTTATCCATTCCAGAAGCACCAGTTTCTCTTTATTACACTTTTATGCAGAATGTGAATGAGTTTCCACTAGAAACATGTTTTAAGTAAGCATCAGTAACCTTGGCCGTCTCAATCTGTTGCTAAATACAGCAGGGGAAAATTCTCACATCTTAAAATTACATTTTCAGGGGATATTTATCAAATTAAATTAGCCCTCTAAAATGTCACATCTGCTGGAGAATTCTGTTGTTAGATTAGTTCTACAATTACATTTCCAGTGCACTGGAAATGTGTGACACTTCAGTTCTCCAAATAACAGTTTTGTTCTATGCCCAAGCTGTTAAATTATTCTTTTTGAAAACAAGATTTCTCTGTTTTTTTAAAGCACTTCTTTATTAGGATTGAGTGAGTGAATTAATATATATACATATATGTATTTGGCCAAATGCCCTCTGTAAATCTGTTTCTTTGCCTTGGTTATGTTTCCGAGAGTTAGGCTAACAAGTTCCTCACACTTTCTGGTGACCCCTAGAGACATCTCAGTTACCTACAAAAAACAACTAGTACAGTGGTACCTCGGGTTACGTACTTAATTCGTTCCAGAGGTCTGTTCTTAACCTGAAAATGTTCTTAACCTGAAGTACCACTTTAGCTAATGGGGTCTCCTGTTGCTGCCGTGCCACCAGAGCATGATTTCTGTTCACATCCTGAAGCAAATTTCTTAACCCAAGGTACTATTTCTGGGTTAGCGGAGTCTGTAACCTGAAGTATATGTAACCTGAAGCATATGTAACCTGAGGTACCACTGTACAGTGATCCTTATCTTCCCACTGTAAGAAATATAAAGCCCTGTGCATTCAAATGATTCCTCCTCCTCCGTCTTCTTCTTCTTCCTCTTAACAAAGGTTTAGCCCTATCTGGTGTTCCATTTCCTTACAGCTAAATTCGTATCTGAGGGAGAGCTACCATGTGGGAGTCATAAAGCCAAGGCAGAGACTTGTATTGCCGTGTGGTGCCTCCTGACCTCGGTGACCGGCATGTCTGTGCCTTGCAGTATTTAGTGTGTATTACCTTATATGGTGATGGGAGTTGTAAAGCCATTTTCAGCATGTAACGTGAGACATTGGCAGACGGCCATGCAGGCTGGGAGACAAAGGATAATAAAAATTACCGGAGAGTGGAGAGAAGTCGAAGGAGCTGCCCTCCATCCTGAGAATACTGCTGTCTCTCTGTGTCTTTTTTCTATGCTAAGCACCATTTAATGATGGCTGGTTTCCGTCACTACCGCTTCCACATTCAGATACCTTCAAAGAGCCAAGCCCAGTCTTTTCATCAGCTGATTGATTGCAGCCTATTATCATATGTCGGTCCAGGAGCACCTCTTGATTTAATGCCAATATTCCAGGTAAAGGAGGGACCAAGCACAAATCATGCTGAAGACAGAGGCTCATCTATGGGAGGGACACACTCCCAGGTCACACCCGTTCTGCCTTTCAAGTTGGCAGACACGGGCTTGAGCGGCACAATGGGATGCAGGGAACTCCCCAGACCCCACTGGGGAACATTGCTAGGATTTCTGCCCATAATTCCTGGCTTTCCCCTGCCTGAACCTCCCCCTATCTGCCTGTGGAGGGCAGAGGGGAGTGATTGCCATTCATTTGTGACATGACCGAAACCTTGACACTTCAGTTTTGATCCACCTACACTAGTCTGGGGGTGTGGGTGGCTCTGTGGGTTAAACCACAGAGCCTAGGGCTTGCCGATCAGAAGGTCGGCAGTTCGAATCCCCGTGACAGGGTGAGCTCCCGTTGCTCGGTCCCAGCTCCTGCCAACCTAGCAGTTCGAAAGCATGTCAAAGTACAAGTAGATAAATAGGTACCGCTTCAGCGGGAAGGTAAACGGTGTTTCTGTGCGCTGCTCTGGTTCGCCAGAAGCGGCTTTGTCATGCTGGCCACATGACTCGGAAGCTGTACGCCGGCTCCCTCGGCCAATAAAGCAAGATGAGCACCACAACCCCAGAGTCATCAGCGACTGGACCTAATGGTCAGGGGTCCCTTTACCTTTACCCTAGTCTGATGCAAGTCTGATGCAGGGAGGTTCTGCTAATAGTGGAATCTCTCTACTCAGTTTAAAACTCTTATTGTCTAGGTTCTAAATGGAAAGGGTTCTAAATCATGAGAAGGGACCCTCCACCAGAGGGGGGCTCTGCACTTCAGACCTTTGCCTTTAACTCATGGAACCAACAGGCCAAAGGTGATGTGCTGGGGGGCGGCAGGACTGAGCTTGGCAACACTCTTCTCTTCATGAGAGTTTGCATGAGCAAATGGAACAGCCAAAGATAGCTTCTATCATGTTGCTGTTGATGATGATGATTTCATAAATGAATCGCTTCTCATTAGGCATCCCAAAGCAATTTACATCATAATTAAAGTCATATACCACACACCCACACACACACACCCACACACCCACACACACACACACCAAGGAATCACATGGTTGCTTCTCATGCAAGTGTTGCCAAAACATAGGGAGGGCGAATAATGTAATGTAAAGCAACCATATATTACAGTATATGTAGTCTTGGGTTGCTTCCACACATTTACCAATTTTGTGCCTGGATGTCTCCATTTACCCTGACAAAGTACTATTAAGGCTTTGAGATGCTATTGTTTCTTTAATTTAAAGCTTCCTGTTTCAAAGTTCCACACATTTTACACATTCCTGTTCAATGTGGCTATGTAAATATACAGGGAACCTGGTTGGTTTCATAAAATTTCCCTCCTGCACAAAGTCAGCAAGACCTTGGGGAAATGGAGTCTCTGTTAGGCCTTCCTTAACTACCTGGGTTGTATTGATTTTCCATGTGAGGTCTTCACTAAGGTAAACTCCCAGGAATTTAAAGGAAGAGACTCTCTCCACACAGCCCCCCCCTCCCAATATACAACGGGGCTAGTTCCCCTCTCTTCCTCCAAAAGTCCAGCACCATCTCCTTTGTCTTGCCGATATTTAGGTGCAAGTTGTTCTCTAGGCACCATGTGGAGACTTTTTGAACCTCCTCCCTAAACGCTGATTCAACTCCACCTGTAATTAGACCCATTATGGTGGTATCATCTGCAATTTAATAATTGCAGTGGATGGATTAGATGAAATACAGTCATATGTATACAATGAGTACAAGTAGGGACTTAGCACGCATCCCTGTGGGGTGCTAGTGCTGAGCTTCAGACCCATAACAGGCCCAATCCTCACTATTTGTGTGTGATCCCTCAGAAAGTCTTTAATCCAATCACAGATGGTAGGGGAATCGTATCGTATAATGTATATGCGATATACTCCTCCCCCCACCTTCTTGTCTTTGCCTTTGGCACATATCTTATGTAGACACAATGGATTCTGAAGGAAAATAGAACACAATAAAATGGAAGGCATTGCTGTTTTATCATATTTGCCCCTTCTTGTCCTTGCCCCTTTCAGATCTGTTTGTCAAGACAAAAACTCCTCTAGAGAGCAGGAATACAGAACAGTTTTTATGGTAGCTTATAAATTATGTAATGTGGGGAGTTAGACTGTGTGAGAATGAGGTTGGGTATTTTCAAATTATTGAAACTAGAAATAAATTTTATGTTTCATTTAGACATTTATAATGTCTAATTTGTTGGCTCTGCTATCAAGCAATATATCTATCTATCTGCATATCTATATATAAAAAGGCTATGCTATAGCCTTTTGTACTCTCCTGTCTTGGTAGTCTTGAAGCTGACATACATTGTCTCATTTGTAAAACTGTCAACATTTTACCAGGTCACTTATGGGTCTCCCAGGATGTAACCGAAAACATACCGTATTTTTCGCACCATAGGACGCACTTTTTGCCCTCCAAGAATGAAGGGGAAATGTGTGTGCGTCCTATGGTGCGAATGCAGGCTTTGCTGAAGCTGGAGAGCGAGAGGGGTCGGTGCGCACCGACCCCTCTCACTCTCCAGGCTTCAGGAGAGCCCCACCGCCAGCCCCACAAGCTCGGGGGACAGCGGGGAGGCGGAACGCCACCATCCCGCTGTCCCCCGACTTGGTTAGAAGGGTGGCGGGGGGAGAAGCCTGCTCCTCCCTGTCGCCAGCCCCGCAAACTCGGGGGACAGCGGGAGAGGCGTAGCGCGCCCGTCCCGCTGTCCCCCGACATGGTTTGGAGGCTGGCGGAGGGCTTCCTCCTCCCTCAGCCCCGCAAGCTCCCAGAGCGATGCCAAAGCTGCGCGCAGCTTCGGCATGGCTCTGGGTCCCGTTCTGGGGGAGGGGGAAGCTCGGGCTTCCCCCGCCCCAGCCCCGCGTCTCCAGCCGGGAGACGGTTGCGGGGGCTGCTTTAGCCCCCTGCGTGCTCTCCCGGCTGGAGAGATGACGCGCGCCTATGGAGGCTCCTGCCATAGGCGCGCGTCACCTCTCCAGCCGGGAGAGGGTCGCGGGGGGCTGCTTTAGCCCCCTGTGTGCTCTCCCGGCTGGAGAGATGACGCGCGCCTATGGAGGCTCCTGCCATAGGCGCGCGTCACCTCTCCAGCCGGGAGAGGGTCGCGGGGGGCTGCTTTAGCCCCCTGCGTGCTCTCCCGGCTGGAGAGATGACGCGCGCCTATGGAGGCTCCTGCCATAGGCGCGCGTCACCACTCCAACCGGGAGAGGGTCGCGGGGGGCTGCTTTAGCCCCCTGCGTGCTCTCCCGGCTGGAGAGATGACGCGCGCCTATGGCAGGAGCCTCCATAGGCGCGCGTCACCTCTCCAGCCGGGAGAGGGTCGTGGGGGGCTGCTTTAGCCCCCTGCGTGCTCTCCCGGCTGGAGAGATGACGCGCGCCTATGGCAGGAGCCTCCATAGGCGCGCGTCACCTCTCCAGCCGGGAGAGGGTCGCGGGGGGCTGCTTTAGCCCCCTGCGTGCTCTCCCGGCTGGAGAGATGACGCGCGCCTATGGAGGCTCCTGCCAGAGGGGGGAGAACAAGGGAAAAAAATTCTTCTGCTCTCTGCCCAGCGCCCCTTCAGCGAAGCGGCAGGAGGCGCTGCGCAGAGAGTGGGAGAATTTTCCCCCTTTTGTTTTCCCGCTCTAAAACAAGGTGCCGTTTAAGGTGCGTTCAGGCGGCTACCTTGGAAGCCTGGAGAGCGAGAGGGGTCGGTGCGCACCGACCCCTCTCGCTCTCCAGGCTTCAGGTTCCTTTCGACCTGCTCTTTGGGGCTGGCGGGGGAAGCCCACCACCAGCCCCAAAGAGCAGGTCAGGGAGCAGCGGCCATAGGCGCGCGTCACCTCTCCAGCCGGGAGAGGGTCGCGGGGGGCTGCTTTAGCCCCCTGCGTGCTCTCCCGGCTGGAGAGGTGACGCGCGCCTATGGATGCTCCTGCCCTCTAAAACAAGGTGCGTCCTATTGTCCGGTGCGTCCTATGGTGCGAAAAATACGGTAATTCCATTTAAATAAGACTCTTGTGGAAGACAAAGCTTTAAAATATCTTAATGAGACCTAGGCTCTTGTCTCAATATGTCTTGTGCTTTCAAATGTAACATCTCAATTTACAGTTCTGATCTCTAACTAGTAAAAAAAAACCCTGACAACTAATAAATATGCCTTTTGTTTAAGGGCAGTATGAATTAATTTTTAAAATTCAGAACAGTCTTTTTTATTATTTATTTTTCAGCATGATGGTTCAGCAGTCCCTCTCTGCTTAGTCCACCTGTAGGTCTGCACCATCTTGGACTTACGGAATTCAATGAAATGAAGTTGACTCTAGAAGCTGCAGGATGAGTCAGTGTGATGATCTAATATTTTATTTTTTTATAATTACGTTTATACCCCAGCTTTCCTCCAAGTAGTTCAGGCCAGTTTACACAGTTCTCCCTTCCCCATTTTGCACTCGCACCAACCCTGTGAGGTAGACTAGGGTGGGAGACTGTGATTGGCCCAAGATCACTCAGTGAGCTCCATGACTGAGTGGGGATTTGAACCCTGGTCTCCTAGCTCCTACCCCAACACCCTAACCAGTACATCACATTGTCTCTCATGGCCCCATGGTGAGACAGTGAGACACACATCCCATGGTGGTTTATTGTTTTCTTTTTTAAATAATTGTATGTTGAGTGCCCTAGACATCAGAGGTGGAGCTACAAGCATGACCTCTCTACAGTCTATACCTGTGTTAGACCTACATCTGAGTATTGCATGCAAAGGTATAATATGTAACTTTCACACATTACACAATTGACTTCTGTTGGTGAGGCAAATTTTGGTCAGTTTTCCTTTCCCTCCACATGTGACAACCTTTTTATGATTTAAGATGTGGTCAATTTAAACCTGACAGAAAAATATATTCCTCTTTTTATCCTTGTTTTTAATAAGCTGCTCGGCAGCCTCAATAGAGAAATATATTCATAATCATTATCATTCCTGACACGAATCTTTTTTGAAACATTTTTTTATTCAAATGGCTACATGGTAGCACATAAGCCATGAATAATCTCTGCTGAGCAGCAATGTGCTTTACAGTCTTTGGAATTTTTGCAAAAGTGGACTTAAATCTCTCTGGAAATGATAAGAACTGTATGCTATAAATTCCTCTAATGCCGGAGCTATAATTTTTACTTTATGAAGCCTGCTCCTACCTTTGCTTTACAGCTGACTCCAGCTGCACTCGTTCTTTACCGTTTTCACATATTACTTGCATTCAGAAGGTGAAAGACTTTGATGCTTTCTTAATATGCACAGCAGCTGAAAATCACTACAAACAGAAGGTTATTAGAAAGGGTTTGAGGAGTCACAATTCACCTGAAGCTGAAACACTGTCCATTCTAACCATGTGCATGATGAGCAAACATAAGAGAGAATTTGTGAGAAACAATCTTGAACTACGGTACAGTGGTACCTTGGTTCTCAAACATAATCTGTTCTGGAAGTCCGTTCCAAAACCAAAGCTTTCCAAAACCAAGGTGCGCATTCCCATAGAAAGTAATGCAAAACAGATTAATCCATTCCAGACTTTTTTAAAATAACCCCTAAAGCAGCAATTTAATGTGAATTTTACTATCTAATGAGACCATTGATCCAGAAAATGAAAGCAATAATTAATGTACTGTACTATAAAATGAATTAGAAATTATTGTAAATGATAAAAAATAAAATAATTTTTTCCCTTACCTGCACTGATGATAGTCATTGTTTGGATGGGGGGCTTTTATCCATTTCCACAGTCACACAATCAGTCAATCCATCAATAGCTGAACTGGTTTCCACACAGTCACAAAAATAAATTAACTGAAAAAGCCTCAAGAACAAAAGTGCAAAATATATAGCAGAAACAAAAGCACCAAACTTAATCTGTTCCACAAGTCCCTTGGACTTTCAAAATGCTTGAAAACCAAGGCACAGCTTCTGATTGGTCCAAGCGCCCCTGAAAAAATAGCCAACAGCTGCATCAGGTGTTCATCTTTCAGAAAACTTTTGAAAACTGGAGCACTTACTTCCGGGTTCTCGATGTTTGGGAACCAAAGTGTTTGAGAACCAAGGGACCACTGTATATTAATCTTTCCAAGATTCTGACAGATTTTCCCCATATTCGGTCATACTCTCACATAACCGTGACACAGAACCTGTTACAGAGCTGAACAGGAAGGAGCTCACAATGGCTACCCCTATGTTATCTACTAGAGTGGGTGATTCTGTCAATTTTGGTTTTTCTCAGTTCCTCATTTTCCCAATCTTTCATTTTCCACATTTCCGCATCAGTGTCCATTTTCTTTTAAAGTCCTCCTGAAAATTCATTAGCATTTTAGTGCAAAGTTCTAATACACATTTTGTATGCAAATTTGCCTGATATGCATGTTTAAAAAACAATATTCCCCTATATAATGCATTTTGAATAGTGTTTTCACTAATACATGTATTTTTATGCACACTTGCCCTAGCATACAATTTTTTTGTACATATTCAGTTGGAGAACTGCATTGCAAAATTCAGAGAAGTGTGAATATTGAAGGAGTTCATGCATTGTTTCAGAAAGTGAAAATTAAGGCGGTTTGCCTTTAAATGTGAACTGATTTGAGTTCCCCTCCACCTCTAGTTCTATGGGACAAGGTAAAGAGGCAGAAAGCAGGAAACCAAGAAACAGATCTGCTTAAGATGTAGCAGGTAACAGTAAAGGGCTGCAATAAAATATTTAGAAGTTGCTTATGAAAATTATTTTGAAGGACGATGCATCTAAAATTAAATGGGCATCAGAGCTTGGTATTCTAGTAATGGAGGAAGGTTGGGAAGTGGTTTATGATTCTGATAGATAATTTCCCTTGACACTGAACAGGGGAAAAATACAATATAAAATTGTGTATAGATGATTGGTGTCTTACACTGCCAAGATGGAATAGGGTTTATAAAATGACTGAGTTAAAGTACTGAAAATGTCAGCTAAGGCATACCGATTTTATGCATGTGTGTGGCTATTTTCCCTTTGTTGTGGGCAAAAAATAAGTTTGGAGGTTTTATTTTTCTAGTAATTCAAATCAAGCTGAAAAATGAACTTTTGTGATTTTTGTTCATGGAAAAAAAAGTGAGCAAAATGCCCCTGCTGCAGATGTTAAGATTGTGATTACAGTGGTTCTCAAATGTCTCCATTGACAAATGTTTAGGAACCCAAACACTGAAAACCCAGAAGTAAATGCTTCTATTTTCGAACACGATTCGGAAGTCGAATGGCTGTGTGTTTTTCAATTTTCTCATTTGAATTTGCAGACAGCCCTTTGCTCCTCGGTTTTCAAACATTTTGGAACTTGAACAGTCTTCCGGAATGGATTACATTCGAGAACCAAGGTACCATTGTAACTAAATCTAATGTTGTATCATTACAGTGCTGCACTCTGCCCTTGGGATCTTAGGATGAAGTGCAGGTAAGAAAATTAATAAATGATCATGTCCCCATTTCTGTTTGCCATGTTCCCTGAAAAACTTGAGCTAAGTCCGCATCCTTATATTTTCTGTAGATTTAATATTTGGAGATCAGAGAGCCCCACAGATTATCTCACTATTGTGCACTGAGTCATTTCTTTCTCTTTTTTTAATTTGGTAAAAAAGAGGAGGTGCCAGTACTTGTTGTTGTTTAGTCGTTTAATCATGTCCGACTTTTCGTGACCCCATGGACCAGAGCATGCCAGGCACTCTTATCTTCCACTGCCTCCCACACTTTGGTCAAACTCATGCTGGTAGCCTCGAGAACACTGTCCAACCATCTCGTCCTCTGTCATCCCCTTCTCCTTGTGCCCTCCATCTTTCCCAACATCAGGGTCTTTTCCAGGGAGTCATCTCTTCTCATGAGGGGGCCAAAGCATTGGAGCCTCAGCTTCAGGATCTGTCCTTCCAGTGAACACTCAGGGCTGATTTCCTTAAGAATGGATACGTTTGATCTTCTTGCAGTCCATGGGACTCTCAAGAGTCTCCTCCAGCACCATAATTCAAAAGCATCCATTCTTCGGCGATCAGCCTTCTTTAAGGTCCAGCTCTCACTTCCATACATCACTACTGGGAAAACCATGGCTTTAACTATACGGACCTTTGTTGGCAAAGGTGCCAGTACTTACGTATTGATAAAAATGCAGTGGGTGCCAACCCCACTTTGGCAAAACAATTTTACTTCCTGTGAAATGTCATGTTAGTGTTTGGGAGAGGGGTGCTACACAAGGCACAGAAAAGCAGCAACAAGAAAGAACATTGTCACGGTGCTTTTTGGTATGAGGCGTTCAGTGCAATACATGCCAGAGACACACAATGCTTAACTGGAAATGTATTTATCAATTGAATACGGACAGTAATATGAAGAAGGCTTTTACAAAGTAAAAATATTACACTCACTTAAAAAAGAAATGACTATGTTTACTGAAGGTGAAACAAAGCATGGCAAAAATATATATCATTAAATCAATCTTCCATTAACCGGGATTGGATGAAGATGAAATGAACCAAAAAAGGAACTATAGGTAAAGGAGCCTATAGTTATCACACCCTCCTAAGTAAAGGTAAAGGTAAAGGTAAAGGTACCCCTGCCCGTACAGGCCAGTCTTGACAGACTCTAGGGTTGTGCGCTCATCTCACTCAAGAGGCCAGGAGCCAGCGCTGTCCGCAGAGACTTCCGGGTCACGTGGCCAGCGTGACAAAGCTGCTCTGGCGAATCGGCACCAGAGCAGCACACGGAAACGCCGTTTACCTTCCCGCCAGTAAGCAGTCCCTATTTATCTACTTGCACCTGGGGGTGCTTTCGAACTGCTAGGTTGGCAGGCACTGGGACCGAGTGACGGGAGCGCACCCCGCCACGGGGATTCGAACTGCCGACCTTTCGATCGGCAAGTCCTAGGCGCTGAGGCTTTTACCCACAGCGCCACCTGCGTCCCATCACACCCTCCTAGCAGCATCTAAAACATATTTGCTTCCCCTAATTGTTTGTTTGTTTTTACATGTTAATGCAATTTATTTCTTTGAGGTCCTTTGCAATAAGCAACATATACATTTTATGAAATAGAATAAATAAGTACTTTATTTCTTGCTCACTAAGGTTTTATCAAATCTTTCCTCTCTAGTTGTTTGTGTGCATGTGCGACATGGTGGCCCATTCCATTCAACCTGGTTGTCAGACTCAAGGGATTATCTCCTCCCCCGGCAGCCTCCAGGATGAAAGAAGAAACAAGGAAGTTCGTTTTTATGGTTCGTTTTTATTCAGCAGTTGTGGAGCAGAACAACAAATCTAGTCCTGGGTGCCATTATGACGTTGCTAATTCTGAGCCCCTCCTTTTCCTTCCCCAACAACATCCTGTGTCCTTACGGAAAGTCTCAGGGATCATACGTCTCTGCATTCTTTACTCTTGAATTCTAATTGACCAGCGTGTCCTTGGAGATGGGGAGGGGGGGTTCCCAGGCTCTCTAAGGATGCGTCTGCTATCTGTTCTCCAACCCCCCTTCTGCTCTCAGTACCTCAAAACTCTGTCCTGTGGTAAATCAGTCCTGTCTCTGTCTCTTCTTGCAGCTATTGAAGAATGTGGGGGGTTGTCTTCCCGCACCCTCTCCTCCTTTGAAAGAGGCAGGGGGAAAGGAGAGGGCATTTCACAGCCCCCCTCTTCAGACCAGTCCCTGACACTGGTCTGCTAAAACTGCTGATTCTGGCATGGATCCTCAGTCTCATCAACTTGTTACCCAGGTATAGTCCCTGTGCTTGTCTAGAACTTCCCACATGACTGCCTCAGCTGTCGGTCTCCAGACCACCAGCCCTGACAGTAAGTCATCCTGGACTTTTTGAATTATAATTGGTGCTTTCTAAATGATACGATGATTTGTACCAAATGCCAAACCAAAGCTTCTTTCTTCATAAGAAAGAGCTTCTATAGAGGTGTCATTATTATTGCTGGCTTTGCGAGGATGTTTGCTCTTTAAAAAAAAAATATCCTCCTTTGAAGACTAGTGACTTTCCTGAACAATAAAGGATTTGAAAAGAAGATTCTGATATTTTGCAGTACACTAGAAAGCCCTGTGTATTGGGGGAATTCATAGCAACATAGATCCACTTAATTAATACTGAATTACAGTGAAAATCCTATTAAAGTACATATGACATTCACATTAATACCAAATGAGATCATCAAGAATAATGTTATCACAAGAAACACGGAGGGAATTAATAATGGCTACACAATTAAACTGAGCTGTTCAAGCCACCATAGCAGAATTCAGTTCAACTGAACCAGGAAAGTGAACCACAGCAAGGGTTTTGACTTCATTTGAAGGAGGAACAGCATGGATGAATCAAATTTTCATGCATGTCCATGTGAGCTGGGATGCAAACAAATCCTAACATGTGTCTCAACCATCCTTCTGCGGTCGAGTGTGAGAAATGGTCTGTTCTGTCTATAGTTAAGAATGAAGCTTCCGGGTTCAAAAGCAATATGTTTTTTGTTACCAGATAGATCATGGGGGCACCTATCAGGGGACAGTGAACAAATTCAGTTTCCTTTTGCCAGGAAGAGTCCCTCACGGAGCATCTAATCCCCAGCCCTGCCTACCTTCTACCCCTCATTTTAAAATGCACACTGATTTCTGGCGATGGCGACAATGGAAGAAAAAGAGAAGAAACATCTTTCCATCTCTCGGATAGAAGAATCCGTGCAGCTGTCATCACATACATAAAAAGATGACCAAGTCCCAGTCAGAGTGGAATGGCAGATGAAGACCAAAGGCCTATCTAGTCCAGGATCCTGTTTGCTTTTATATAGATTTCATTGTTATTAAATCTCCACAATTTATTACCATATGCATTTTTTTAGCACACAAAGTTTGTTCTTGACTTCCCACCCCTCCTTTCCTGATGTTTGCCTTTTACTCCTTTTTATTAGTGGTTTTATCACACACATATTTTTATTATCTAAATCTCACTACCATTAAATCTTTGAGTAATCTGCTGCTTATATTTTAAACCCTGCCCACGACTTCATATATTGGTGATATTTTGATAGGTAATCCATCAGTGGTCTGCATTTCTCCTCAGCATCCTGTTTTCTACAGTGGATGATTAGATGCTTATTAGCTCCCCCTCCCCCCATTTTGGGTTTACAAGAAGTTGAACTGAAGTCTCCTTAATCCAAACCCAAGGCTACGAAGCAGAGGGCCTTCTCAGTAGCCATGCCCACCCTGTGGAACGCCCTCCAGTCAGATGTCAAGGAGATAAACAACTGTCTGACTTTTAGAAGACATCTGAAGGCAGCCATGAATAGGGAAGCTTTTAATGTTTGATGTTTTACTGTGTTCAGTGTTTTAATTTACTGGAAGCCACCCAGGGTGGTTGGGGCAACCTAGTCATTTGTACTGCATATAAATAATAATTTGTTGTTGATGATGTTCCTACTGCCGTGGTGCCCTCTCTCTCAAAAGGAAACTTTGCTCCAGTCCTATATAGTCTACTTGAAATTCATGCATATTAGGGAAGCTGGTGGTGCAGAATGGGCTAAAAACCGAGAAAGAATTTGCTTTCTTTTTCAAGTACAGAATTGTTTGAAGCACAGCCCAGAAAGTATGACAGCCAGCTGTCTCTGTGAGTAAAGAACATGGATCCTGAAAAGATAGCCAGCAAACGTTCACAGATTTAACCTTCAGGAAATTTGTTGTTGTGTAGATAGTGGTTGTCCTTTTCTGCCCTCTCTCTGGTTGCTGCATTTGCTTTATTATTATTATTGGCAATGTGTGAGTGGCCATTCTACCCTTTTGGGCGATTTTTATATGTCCAAATACTGGACATTTGTATAACCAATGGGGTTTCAAATGTTCTATTGCTGCGCCAAATTGAATGGGCTTTCTCTCAAAATGGCAGTCTCAGAAAGAGTCAACAACCCTTTTAGCACCTGGAGCAAAACAAAATATAAATAGCATCCAAATGGTCCTTAAAAATATAGTAACATTAAATAATTGACAGTCTGCTCCTTTTTTATGCTACCCCACTATTTGTCACTTGGAGCAAACATAATGGTAGAAGTGGCTAGTTAAACAGTTCTCTAGTAGGAACCACCCCCTGTGGGGTAATCAGAGAGAGATGGAGGAATATGTCATTACAGTAACTGGTCAGGAAACAGCTGTACAAGTAGGAGTATCTTTACCTTCCCCCTTGATTAGAGATGTGGGGAAAATTCAGTTCTATGCTGTGTTGAGTGTGGATAGTAACGCAGGTCTTTGTGAAAACAGCATACAAACAAAAGGCATTATATTATGGGAAATTGTCTTCCAGAAATTGCATTTGGAGATATTTGCTTTAAAACATTGAATTTTCATGAGGACTTTAAAAACAAAACAAATTGAAAATTGATACACCCTTTATAAGTGGCAGCAATGGTTGGAGGCGGTGACACAGACAGGACGGTCCTCTTCTTTGGTGATCCCTCGTAGCCAAGTAAGATTGTCTTCCATAAACATGGTTTTAATAGTGAGTCCATAAGTGACCGTGGAGGCCAATTCTGAATCCACACGTTCTTCCACAGTGGGGAAATAGGTTTCTGGCCAGGAGCTGATCACAGTGAGGGTTTGCCAAATGTGCCTTCCTCTTAGCGCATTTCTCCCTTTCATCCTGAGTTCGAGTTTCTTCAAAGCCCATGACACCTTTGGTAAAGGCTGATCTCCAATTGGAGCGCTCGCAGGCCAGTGTTTCTCAGTTGTCAGTGTTTATAGTACTTTTTTTTAGATTTGCCTTGAGAGAGTCTTTAAACCTCTTTTGTTGACCACCTGCATTACACTTCCCATTTTTAAGTTTGGAATAGAGTAGTTGCTTTGGAAGACGATAATCAGGCATCTGAACAACATGACCAGTTTTCAACCACTTGATGCTGGAGAATCATTGCTTCGACACTGGTGATCTTTGCTTCTTCCAGTACACTGGCATTCATTCGCCTGTCTTCCCAAGTGATGTGTAAATTTTTTCAGAGACACCATTGATGGAATCTTTCGAGTAGTTGGAGATGGCATTTATAAGTGGAGGTGGGTGGGGAACCCGTGCCCCTCAGACAATGTTGGGTTGCAACTCCTATTACTTCACTTCATTATTTTATTTTCCACAACATATTCTAATTAATCCCTATCTTTTCAATTTCCTCATTTTTTATATCTCCATAGTTATTACTGCTGAATTTACTCTATTACTGTTAACTTTTTTTATGCACTTACATATTTCTTAAATATTTTTTCATCTTGCCATTTCTACATATGCAGTTTCATCTGCAATTCTTCCTTTGTTGGTATTATACCCTCTTTCCATCTCTGGGCAATATACCATTTGAGCTGCTGTAGTTGCGTACATAAAAAGAGACGGCTGGTTTTCCAATACACTTTCATCTATTATACCTCAGAGAAAGGCTTCTCGGTTTTTAACAAATGGTTTTCTAACCCCCCCCCCCAGTTCATTATATATCATCTCCCAGTAAGTCTTAACCTTTTTGCATTCCCACCACATATGATAAAATGTACATTCTTTTTCTTTACATTTCCAGCAGCTATCTGATTCAGATTTATACATCTTTGCTAATTGACTCTCATGCTTTGACCCTCCCCTTCTCCTTTTGGGTAGCAGCAGCAAAGCTCAGTATTTGAAAGCCTGGCACAAAACACTGCCCCGACTGAGCCACCCCCCCCCGCATGTCAGGCTTCATGGAATTGGCTTCCTCCCCCCTGGGCAGTAGATAAGAGATCAAGTGAAAGGAACACCTTACCAGTTAGAATCTTTAACAATCACAGTGAGAGAACAAAGAACATATCTCCTAGAAATGGCAGTGTTCCCAATTAAGGATCACACCTTCTTCCGTTCCTATTAATCTCTGTCACTCCTATATCTTGTAATCTGAGCTTGTACCACCTGTGCTTTCTGTTTCAACACTTTCTGAGCTCTTCGTAACTTTGGAGAAGGGGAGGTGGATGCTATCCAGAGACCATCAATCTGTTAACTCTCTCTCTTCTATTGTTTCTTCTCCTAGCTGTTCCCCATCCATTATTTCCCAGCTTCTGCCTTCTGAACTATGCCCCTCTGCAAACCACTGTTCCAAATCTATACTGTTCTCCTGCTCCTGGGAAGATTCAGGATCAGGAGGAGGGGGTGGCTCCCACCATTCTTCCCCAGTGCAGCCCTCCTCAGCTCCCTGCAAACTGCTTCTAGGCAGCCTACAGCTTCCGCCAGCGCTCTTCCGATTGTTGAGTTTTTGAAAACTCTCATTATATAATGCCTACTTCCCTGCATTATTGCACCTGGAGTTAAAGGCATGTGCATTAAACAGAAGATGCCTTGGGTCTCCCCAGCTAATGAGGCACTGAAGGTACATGTGAGGTTGCTTTCAGCACAAAATATCTTTTCTTATCTAACAAAGGTGAGGTGCCTTCCATTTCAATCATGCTGACTGACACTCCTCAAAAGCAAGAGATATTGACTTTTTATTAGTCTTTTCTTGCTTTTAGATTTTCCCATCTCATCCTCCTCAAATAAATTGCTTCTATGAAGAAAAGGGGGGGAGGAAGAGGAGGAGAAAGAACAGGGAGAAAGTACCAAAGTGTTTTGTCTTAAGGCCTTTATGACAAGAAGCTGCATTGACTATAGTCATAAAGTGGATTTTTCAGCCGAGGAAGAGTTCACAGCACAGGCCTAATTCCAAAGCGCTCGGAAGAATGAAAACACTCACATGGCAAATAGAGGAGGCAACCAAATGAAAATTGCAGGAGCAGTCAGGCAACTACCAACAGAAAGGGGTGCATTTTATTAGCAGATCTGTTTTCCCCTAGACATAAAAGGTTTCTGGGAAAGCACAGGTAAGCAGGAGGCAGCAATTCCGATGTTCTTTTTAGTGACAGGTTGGAGCGTTTAACAACACAGGGTTGGATGGGATGGTGGCTTTGTGCTAGCAAGGCAAGGCACCCAGGCTTCACTGAATGGATCCCAACCCACAACACCACCCACTACAGCCCTCTATGACATATCTGATATTGTTTTGGGGGCTCAGAGCATCTACTTTGCATGTAGAAGGTCCCACGTTCAATCCCTGGCATCTCCACCGGAGAGCCAATGCCTGTGTAGATAATGTTGGGATGCGGGTTGCGCTGTGGTCTAAACCACTGAGCCTCTTGGGCTTGCCGGTCAGAAGGTTGGCGGTTCGAATCCCCATGACGGGGTGAGCTCCCATTGCTTTGTCCCAGCTTCTGCCAACCTAGCAGTCCAAAAGCACACCAGTGCAAGTAGATAATTAGGTACCGCTGTGCTGGGAAGGTAAATGGCATTTCCATGCCCTCTTGTTTCCATCACAGTGTTCCATTGCATCATAAGCGGTTTAGTCATGCTGGCCATGTGACCCAGAAAGCTGTCTATGGACAAACGCCGTTTCCCTCGGCCTGAGAGCGAGATGTGCATCACAACCCCATAGTCGCCTTTGACTGGACTTAACAGTCCAGGGATCCTTTACCCTCCCCTTTTTTAAGATAATGTTGAGCTAGATGAATCAATGCCATGACTGGATATAATCACCTTCCCATGTCCCCCAACCTCAGAAGCATCTTTGGAGTGCATTGCAGGGACAGATGTGGGTAGAAAGCACCGGTGAAAATCTAGGGCCCCAGAAATGCTTTCTGCTAGCATAAAGCCAGCATTGGCTACAGCCCATAATTTCTGGAGTTCCCTTGAAAACAATTTGTGGATAAAGCAACAACAACAACAAATCAGATTCCACATACAAGAAGCCCACAAATTACAAGGGGGTTACAATCTGTGGATCGTGCCTGAAGCCAAACTTATGCATAGTAAAAACCTGTTGTGTTCAATGGCAGGTGGGATTGCCAGTGTGCAAGGAGCTGCTACTGTCTGCATAGGGTTCCGGTTTGCCTCATTCTCTACTGCAGCAAGATAGAATCAAAGTTTAAGTAGGGTAGCTAGACTGGTGACTGGGAGTGGCCACCAAGACCACATAACTCTGGTCTTGAAAGACCTACATTGGCTCTCAGTACATTTCTGAGCACAATTCAAAGTCTTGGTTTAAAGTTTAAAGCCCTAAACGGCCTCAGCCCAGTATACCTGAAGGAGCATCTCCACCTCTATTGTTCTGCCTGGACACTGAGGTCCTCCTCCAAGGGTCTTCTGCTGGTTCCCTCACTGTGAGAAGTGAAGTTACAGGGAACCATACAGAAGGCCTTCTAGGTAGTGGCAACTGCCCTGTGGAATGCCCTCCCATCAGATGTCAAGGAAATATAACAGCTATCTGACTTTTAAAACATGGGTAGGGAAACTAAGGCCCTGGGCTGGATCCAGCCCAATTGCCTTCTAAATCAGGCCTGCGGACGGTCTGGGAATCAGCGTGTTTTTACATGAGTAGAATGTGTCCTTTTATTTAAAATTCATCTCTGGGTTATTTGTAGGGCATAGGAATTCGTTCACTCCCCCCCCCCCAAAAAAAATATATAGTCCGGCCCCACAAGGTCTGAGAGACAGTAGACTGGCCCCCTGCTGAAAAACTTTGCTGCTTAGAAGATATCTGAAGGCAGCCCCGTTTAGGGAAGTTTTTAATATTTGATGCTTTATTGTGTTTTCAATATTCTGTTGGGAGCTGCCCAGAGTGGCTGGGGAAACCCAGCCAGATGGATGGGGTATAAATAATAAAATGATGATGATGATGATGATGATGATGATGATGATGGATGGATGGAACAAACTCTTCTGAGACATGTTGCTGGTTTCTGTCCTATGCCTTTGGGCCTTTCTCAGATTCCTCAGATGTATCACCTGAGAAGGAACTCCTGAGTTTGAGCATATTACATTTTAATTTAATCTAATTTAATTTTTTCACAATGGTATGGAACAAGGGAGGGGAGCAGGGCCCTATCAATAGCACCTAGACTGAGCTGGCACACACCTTACCTGGTCACAGGTGGAGCTATAGTTCTCTTTTAAAATTATAGCAATTGTTTCTAAATTTGTCTCTATATGCATCAGTTAGCTCTGTGAAAATTCATGCAGATCTCTGTCTTCTTATGTCTTCTCTTTAGATGCTGTGATTTCCTTTTTGGGTGGGGGAAGTAATGCATAAAGGGGCCACCCTACTGCCAGTGGTGGGTGCAAAGAGCTGGTCGCAGAGCAGAGGTATGTGTTGCTCTCACTACAAAAGCATCTCCAAGTGCAATCCTTAACGGCAACTGTCTGCGTGGTCTCATCTTCAATATAATGTGATTAGGAAACCAGACAGGTTGTTCTGTTTAAATCAGCATACTTAATAAAACTGTCATTTAACTATACCAAGTACAATTTGGAATCAAATTTTCTTTCCCTCCCATTCCTTCCTCCTGCTGTTCTACACTTTTTAACCTGGAGATGTTTATATTTGCTATCTATCCTCCTTCACGGGAGAGCAATTTTTATGTTTTATTACTAATTTATCTTATAGCATTTCACTCTGCACAACAGGGTTTTAAGTGCTTAGCAGATGCTGGTACACGTGAATTACAATACACTCTACTTTTAAAATGATTTTGTACTTTAGCAGCACTGAAACTCTGTAGTTCCTCTGCAATCTCTCTGAAGGCTAAGACTTCCAGAATATAGGAGCTACAAAGTATTTCTCCTTGTCTTGCTCTGTGATAAAAATATATATGTCCCTTATAGAGAAAAGAATGCTCTAGGTCTCTATGACACTAAATCCATTTAAGTGCTTTGGGGGATGGAAGCCATAGATATATGATGCAATCCTATGTATATCTACTTGGAAGTAACTAAGTGGGATGTTCTGCTGAGATGGAATGAACTGTTAGTGGAATTTTCTCCCAATTTGCTGCCAATGATGGCATGTCCACTGTATTATCATTGTCATCATCCATGTTTATGACTAGTACTATTATAATTGAATAACTTTGGGGTGGATCAAAGCCAACGTGTTCATTTGCAATTTTATTTTTATGTAGAGCAAATGTAAGGCAGGACAGTGGTGGCTGGTTTCATTTGGGACTGATCTGGGGGAAGGCTGTGGCACCAATATTCGTCGGAACCAATGTTGGGCAGATCCAACTAATTCTAGGTTTGCTCCCCATTGCTCCGCTCCCTGCTGAGTTCTACAAAGGCAGTGTTGGAGGTCAAGGAGAAGGAAACTATAACATGCTGTAAATTTTATATCCATAACATCGAGTATCTAACACCGAGTAAACTGGCAAAAATGTTTAAATGTAAATCAAATAAGTGTTGGAAATGTAAAGAGAAAGAAGGTTCTTTTTATCATATGTGGTTATCTTGTAGTAAGGTTAAAGCTTACTGGGAAATGATATAAAATGAAATGAAAAGGATGTTTAAAATAACCTCTGTAAAAAAAACAACCCCAAAAGCTTTTCTTTTGTCAATTATAGGGACAGAACTACCTAAACTGTATAGAAACTTATTCATGTATACTACTACAGCAACAAGAATGTTACTCGCCCCAGTTTGAAAGCATGCAGTGCAAGTAGATAAATAGGTACCACTGCAGCAGGAAAGTAAACAGCATTTCCATGCACTCTGGTTTCCGCCACGGTGTCCTGTTGCAATAGAAGCGGTTTAGTCATGCTGGCCACATGACCTAGAAAACTGTCTGTGGACAAATGCTGGCTCCTTCGGCTTGAAAGCGAGATGAGCACCACAACCCCATAGTTGCCTTTAACTAGACTTAACCATCCAGGGGTCCTTTACCTAGTAGTACCTATTGAGATTTTGGGGGCCAGTGTATGTGCAGCTGTAAAGCAATAATGAAAACCAATAGCGTCATGGCAATCAACCTGCTAAGAGGGAAACAAGATGGACAGTGAGCATCTCCCTGAGCCAAAAGCAGAAATGAAGGACATTTTGTTTTATTTTAAGCAATACTTCATTAAGTAAAATACTCATAAGAGTGGGGGTGGCTTCTTAGTGGCTTGGAGCACTGCCTCACCCACTGCCTGCCCCCATCTGCAGTTTCCTGCTTTGTTTGTAACCAGTCTAGTGTTTCCCTTGTAGAACTCAGCAGGGAGGAGAATGGAGGCAAAACCAGAATTAGGTGGCTCTGCCTCTCATTAACTCTGGCGCCCCCTACTGTTGGCCTCCTGGCGCCTTCTAACCTACCATTCCCAATGGGTACCAGCCACCACCACTCACAAGAGAAAACAACCAATGGCTTATATCTCATGCAGCGTTAGGTAACCATCTCTTCAGTATAAGGATTTACTCTTGCTCAACAAAGCTTCCCCCTTATCCTCCCCCAATGCACCCCTCAATCTGTTCCGGGGTTTCCACAATACTCCAGAGAAGATGTGGGGAGGGCGTGAGGTGCCAAATCCTTTATGTATCATGTCTTTGGTATCTCTCCCAAGAAATGATATCCCCCCCTCAAACATTTCTCATATGTTTTGGTTCATATTGTTGAAGCTTAAAAGCAGTAGAATCATTCTTGTAACAAACAGAGCACTTCTGGGATCCAAAAGCAACTTATGGTTTGCTGAAGGATGCCTAGTGGCTTTGCATTCAATATTACTATTCTGTAATATTTTTATATTGGGAATGGGACTTCAAAAAAGTGACACGAAGGCTTAAGACAGATGCCTTTTTAAGAAAGTTGAAAGGGGTTTGGGAAGGGCACACAGACTTTCCTTTTGTCTCACTGTCAAATCTGAGCAAACAAGTCCTTGCAACAATGTGAAACCTACAAAGCTTTTTTTACGAGAGATGAATGTAGAATAAGTGTGCATAGCAGCAATTCACCTTTCAAACTTATTTTAGCTTTCTGAAGAAACTGTCAGCTGCTTTTGTGATGATCTTGCCGTAGGGCATGAAGTGTGGGACCAAATAATGACACTGTGGGCATAGTAGTTTATTAGGGGGTGCAGGGGGTGCAGGGGGTGCTGTGGTCTAAACCTCTGAACCTCTTGGGCTTGATGATCAGAAGGTCAGCAGTTCAAATCCACACAACAGGGTGAGCCCCTGTTGCTCTGTCCCGGCTCCTGCCAACCTAGCAGTTTGAAAGCATGCCAGTGCAAGTAGATAAATAGGCACCACTATAGCGGGAAGGTATTGCTGTGGCAGGAAGGTAAATGGCCTTTCTGTGCGCTCTGGTTTCCATCACGGTGTCTTGTTGTGCCAGAAGCGGTTTAGTCATGTTGGCCACATGACCCGGAAAGCTGTCTGTGGACAAATGCCGGCTCCCTCGGCCTAAGATCGAGATGAGCGCCACAACCCCATAGTCTCCTTTGACTGGACTTAAGCATCCAGGGGTCCTTTACCTTTACCTAGTAGTTTGTTAAGGGTGCTGGGAATTGTATATCTGGGGGGGGGGGTGTTTCCTAACAATCATCAGCACCCTTAACAAACTACAATTCTCATAATTCTTTTGTGGAAGCCATGACTCATGACTGTTAGAGTGGTATAAGATTTTTTAAATGTATGGTATGGGTTCAAAATGTTACTAAGCTTCTCATTAAAGAAGAAAGGAGAGATAAGAGGCTACCATCACTGAAGGTTGTTCCCACCTCACCTGAAATTATGAAGAATTTCTCCCACTTTCTCTATCCCAGAAATAGGAGAAAATGTCAGTCCACTTTGAAAGCCAGCAAATGAGACTGAAGTGGGCTGGCATTTTGGTTGTGCTATCTCAAACAGTGTGCCGTTTCCCATAATAGCCACAGTAATCACCGCGACAGAGACAGTAAGGTCACCTTTTTGATTTCACTGACCTTTATATTTTCTTGTTGTTTCTACATTAATTAGCTCCTGGCTTCTCAAGTACATTCCTGAGAGCTGATTTGAAAAAAAAATGAGTTGGCATTATAATAAACTGTGTATTTTACTTCGCTCTTGGGTTGATTTTTGAAGGGAAACAAGGGAATCTCATGGACATGTACCACAGTTGACATGGCTGACCTCTTTGAGAGTTGTCACAATGACATGTCATCTAAATTTGTCTGTGAGGCACATTTTCCAATATATAAAAAAGAGGGGGGAAGGGGGATAAAGAAAAAAAAATAACATGAGTCCCCAAAACCAAGGTGCTGAAAGAATATACAGTACAAGCAGGATTACCACAGAATACAAGTAGGAATGTAAAACCAGGAGAACCACCTTGAACTAGAAAAGCCTCCCACGATATTTTAAGACATCCAAAACCATTTCAGTTATTCTGAATACAGTACCGAACACAGACCATAATGCTGCACCACCATAATCTTCACCACCATTGGGGTGGGCAAAATCAGTTGATAACAATCTCACAACTCATTGCATTATCAACACAATCATCAGCTGAGATATGAAGAATTAAAAGCTGCCAAGAGTAATGACACTGTAACAGTTTCCATTTTGTCCTCTCTATTGCTCATCAGACATATGAAACCTGTCATGAGCCCGGTGTCGGCTTCACCTGCTGAGCAGCAGCCTGAAGGAGCAGAAGGCAAAGTGACTCCACCTGCTGATGATCGACCTTCTTGCTCCGGATGAGAACCAGCTTTTCTCCAGCTTTCTTGAGCAAGATTTCCAGCCTCAATCAGTTGCTGGAAACAACATACAGTGGTGCCCCGCAAAACGAATGCCTCGCAAGACGAAAAACCCACTAGACGAAAGGGTTTGCCGTTTTGGAGGCGCTTCACAGAACGAATTTCCCTATGGGCTTGCTTCGCAAGACGAAAGCCCATAGGGAAATCTCCGGGGACCTCTTTTAAATGCTAGCGGTGGGGAGCAAAGCCTTTTTCCCCCCTCCGGCCTTCAGAAGAGGTCCAGGAAGGCCGGCGGGGGCCGAAAGGCTTTGCTCCCCACCGCCAGCATTTTAAAAGCAGTCTGGGATAGCAGGGAAGCGCTGGACCTCTTCTGAAGGCCGACGGGGGGCAAAAGTCTTTGCTCCCCCCTGCCTGCCTTCCCAGGAGAGCAGAGAAACGCAGCGCGTTTCTCCACTGTCCCGGACGGCTTTTGAAGGCAGGCGGGGGGGAGCAAAGACTTTTGCCCCCCGCCCGCCTTCAGAAGAGGTCCTGGACCTCTTCTGAAGGCCGGCGGGGGGCAAAAGTCTTTGCTCTCCCCCCCCACCTGCCTTCAAAAGCCGTCCTCTGCTGTCCCAGGGTTTTTTAAAATGCTGGGGGTGGGAAGAAAAGCCCTTGTCCCCCCCCAGCCTTCAGAAGAGGTCGGGGGACAGACTGTCCCCGGACCTGGTCTGAAGGCGGTTTCCATAGGAACACATTGATTGATTTTCAATGCATTCCTATGAGAAACCGTGCTTCGCAAGACGAAAAACTCGCAAGATGAAAAAACTTGCGGAACGAATTAATTTCTTCTTGCGAGGCACCACTGTACATCTTGGACCCTCGGCTTTTTTGACCCCTGGATCATCTGACTATGTGAATTGAGATACTCCTGATCTTAGGACAGGACTGGACCTTGTATATGGACTTTGCCTCCAGGCAAGTACCTCCCCTGAGACTTGGCTGGTTGGATGGCTTCTGCCTCCACTGAGATCTTCCATGACTGGCAGCACAGAACTACGTCAAAACCCTTGGGTAAGAATAAATGGAAATACGAATCCTATTCTAGTGACCCCAAATAGTCATGTGAGGAGAACAGCAGGGCCATGCTCCTTGCCCCCACCTCCAGTCTCATTATCACTGTTGGACTCCTTGTCTTCACTTCTGCATGCGTGAGCCTTCTCATGTAGGTTCAGCCAATGATTTGAAACTCTGATCTTGCATGGTTCTAAATCACCAACAGACTAGGCTTCCCATTCAGTCTCCAATGTGTGGACGGGGGTGATGCTGTGGAGGGGGAGGAAGCTGGTGTCAGTGATGCAATGGAAAGGGTGGGATTGGGCGCATTTTTCTGCCCTCACACTTCACATGGTGGGGGTCGAATACCTTAAATAGGACTGTCTTGTAGTATTGCGGACATACAGCTGTGCCTTCCAGTAGCATTTGATTTTCCTCCAACAGTCAGGGCAGGTCTGCTTCTGAAAATGTGTCTTCATCACAGCTGGGCAAACTGTGCTCCCTAACCTCATTTTATAAAGCCTCCAATGCCTCTGGAAGCTGCCCCATTATTCCACCCCATCAGAGTTCCTTCTTTCCTGTGTGTTTCCTGGCCTTTAAAAGACCTGCTGGCCTCTTTCTAAGTCACTTCAGAAGAAATGGGAGGAAAAGCATTTTATTTGATAAGAAAATGGTGGGTGGCTGGTGGTGGGGTTTTTACTATTCCCCTTCTTGTATGGCTTAGGGCAGGGGTCTGCAACCTTTAAGACAAAAAGAGCCACTTGGACCCATTTCCGAAGGAAAAAAAAAACCTGGGAGCCGCAAAAACAAAAACAAATATATCTCCGGAGCTGCGATCTGACAGCGGGCGGGAAGGTGACGTCGGGACGGTGAGTGACTAACGCACGCACTGCCCCCATGCAACATCACAGCCAGTACAGCGCCCGCCACAGTGGGGAGTGTCGGGGCGCACAATGCGCCTCCTCCCCTTGCTAGTATCTGCCCCGGAGCCGCGGCAAAGGTGTAAAAGAGCCACATGCGGCTCCGGAGCCGCGGGTTGCAGACCCCTGGCTTAGGGGAAATAAGTTTCCCCTCCAGATGTTTGAGAACAAATTGCTAGGCTTGTACCGCATACGTATGATTGAGAGAAACCGTAATCAGCAATTTTGTCTTGGAATGAAAGCTATTTTTACTAGTTGTGAAATTACCAATGTGATTGTGTGTTTCTTCTTTTAATATTGTAGCCGGGGCCTTTCATAAAATCAGGGACTAGGGCTTACATTCCATTAAAATGACAAAGCACATCTACACCTGGATGAATTATAGCACTTATAAATTGTGCAGGTCCAGTATTAAAATACTAAAGGTATGCCACTTCCTTTTACACAGGCAGCATGGGGGAATCTGCACAGAATTTACCAAAATCCTATTACTACTATGTCCCCTGCAGAAAGTATATCCGATTGCATGAAAAGTACTAGAGAACTCTCTAGAATTCAGTTACCAACCAAATTTAAACACATAGTAATGCGTACAAGCATTTACAATTTCAATGAATTCAATGAATACAGTGGTACCTTGGTTCTCAAATGTAATCCGTCCTGGAAGTCCGTTCCAAAACCAAAGCAATCCAAAACCAAGGTGCATTTTCCCATAGAAAGTAATGCAAAATGGATTAATCCATTCCAGACTCTAAACAACCTCTAAAACTGCCATTTAACATGAATTTTAACATTGATCCATAAAATAGAAGCAATAATTAAGGTACTATGAAATAAATAAGACAGTATTGTAGATGATAAAAATTAAAAGTACGTTTTTTTCTTACCTGCACTGATGATAGTCATTGTTTAGATGGGGGGCTTTTCTCCATTTCCACAGTCACACAATCAATCCATTAGTAGCTGAACTGGGTTCCACAGTCACAAAAACAAATTAAACGAAAAAGCCTCAAAAACAAAAACACAAAATAAATAGCAAAAACAAAAGCGCCAAACTTAATCCATTCTGGAAGTCTGTTTGATGTCCAAAATGTTTAAAAACCAAGGTGCAGCTTCTGATTGGTGCAGGTGCCCTAGAAACAATAGCCAACAGCCACATCAGACGTTCAGCTTCCGAAAAGCTTTCAAAAACTGTAACACTTACTTGCAGGTTTTTGGTGTTTGGCAACCAAGGCGTTTGAGTACCATGGCGTTTGAGAACCAAGGTACTACTGTACATAGCAAGGAGGAGCGAAAAGAGGCAAACATCAGTGGCAAATTTACCATGCTTAGTGACTGTCAGCCACCATTTTATTTTTTCCTCCAAGGAGGCAGAACAAGCGCAGGAAGCCATCTCTTCAGGAGCTAAGCTCAAAAGAGGATTTGTGAAGCTTCTGCTTTTGGCCAAAAATATTCAACTCAGCTCTAGACAAATCCCCTTCGTATGATAAATCAAGGAACCCATTCTTTCTTCCCACAGCATTGGCCACTGCTTCTCTACTCCTATCGACTGTCCATAAAACATTAGGAGCCCATAAAACATCACAAAACCCTTTCAGTTAGGGCTAGCAATGCAAACTTGGCTAGTCTCATACATGGCTATGCCCATACTGTTACAATGTTTTATTCCACTCATACTGTCTGTCCATAAAACACCATAAAACCCTTTGGGTTAGGGCTAATAGTGTGAACTTGGCTATTCCCGTACATGCAACAATGAAGTTTCCCCCCGAATCATTACATATTTCAGTACTGTTATATGTCATTGTGAATTTGCATTTACCACCCCTCATTCACTTTTACTAAGCAGTAGCATTCGTATATTAATCCTGCTAGGATTCAGCCAATGGGAATGCACTCTGAAAAAGCAAAGCGTTTGACATTAAAATTCTGTGTGATGGGATTTGAAGTTCCTTTCATCTCAACAAAGGAGGTCAAGATTTTGTCAGGATATTCTGTCTTAGATAACTTAATTTTGACAAGCTTCAATACTTCTGAAAGCTTCCTAGCCACACTTCTTTAAAAAATTATGTTGGTAAGATAAAAAAATAATAATGCTGAAGATCTTAGACTTTTTAAAAACGATTGCTTTCATCCCTGCATTCCCCGGCTCCAAATTGTTGGCCATTAAATTAAGTATGTGAGTCAAGATTTGCAAGATCTACTTTACTGTATTTGTTATGTAATTCAATTTGCCCACTATTTACATGTTGGTAGCATTCATTCTCCTTCTGCCATATTTTCTAAATGAGAAAAGACCATTAACATATCTTTAGGTTTACAAAGCCAGAGGAGGCGAGGAATGGATCATGAGAGCTCTGAGGCTCATCCAAATTACACTAAGCTATACAAATCAAGTAATTTTCTCTATTCAGACTCAAATGAATAGACACACATTTCAATATGTGGGTTAAAATTCAGCTTTTTTGTGCTGGACTCTTTCAAATACCTCTGCAGGAGGAATGTATCACAATTACTAAGATACTGCTGGTGGTGTGATAGTGAAGCGTTTTCCTACTGGTTTCTGAACATTGCCCTTATTTTGTCCTGTATGAAAAGCTGAGGGGATTAATTAAAATGCCAGCAGAAACTCTTCTTTATTAAAATATATATTATTTTAAAATTTCTTATTCAATCATCCAAAATGTCAGATCCACCATAGCAGATTTAACAAAAAAAGAAAAGGCATGGGTCATCACAGGGATGACCAAACTGACCACTAGCCGCAATGGCCATGCTCCATTGCCAGAGGAAGCATGCGTTTGAATGCCAGTTACTGGAAATTGTGATTAGGGAGAGAGCTGATGTGCTCAGGAGCTGTTTGGGGGCTTCCAATAGTAATAATAATTTATTATTTATGGGGCCACCAGGGGGCGCATTGGAAGATGGCCAACAATAACATCTCTCCGACCCACACAAGGTAATTAAGAGGCTGATATGGGAGTATGCAGCCTCCCTTCGTTGCCCCAAGGGAATGGGGAACGCTGCCTTGCCTGCTGTGTCCATAATTCACCCCCATATTTGAAAGAAGGGGGTGAGGACACTAGGCACAAAGCTCTCGGGTGGAGTCCGGCTCTCTCGGACGCTGTCTCTGATCGCACACTGGTTTGCATCAGCTCGAAATATATAATTGGAAAAGAAGCAAATGCACATATTTCAAGTGAAGAACGGGAGTGAAGACTGCTAACTGAAGTGACCTCTGTGAAATGATTTAATGGAATACAACATGAAGAAAATACACCAGGTTTAGTATGATGGAGCGGGACTGGATGGGAAGGGGGAAACTTTTTTTCTTTTCTTCTATGTGATTAATCAATAACCCCTCCCCAAAAAGAACCGTCGCATAACCGGCCTAAGCAGGATGATTTAAAACTGCGTGGAAATGATTTACTACCAAAAGTTTGGCTTGTGAGATCGAGAAAAAGAACAAGGGCTTTTGATGGCGCAGCAACAAAAAGGGAGTCGCCATTTTGACAGGTCTTGTTGAAAGATTCATGATCGGGAGGAGGAAGCTTTGTTTTCATATTGGATTCCTGATAGAACCTCCTCGAGGACTGAGAAAGAGAGGACAGACCTGTGAAAAGTTAAGAGTAGACAGCAAGAATGTTTTTTATGGAAGCGATGAAATACGGTAGCTGTCTGAAACTGAGAGCCAGTGTGGTGTAGTGGTTAAGAGCGGTAGACTCGTAATCTGGGGAACTGGGTTCGCGTCTCCGCTCCTCCACATGCAGCTGCTGGGTGACCTTGGGCTAGTCACACTTCTTTAAAGTCTCTCAGCCCCACTCACCTCACAGAGTGTTTGTTGTGGGGGAGGAAGGGAAAGGAGAATGTTAGCCGCTTTGAGACTCCTTAAAAGGAGTGAAAGGCGGGATATCAAATCCAAACTCCCCTTCTTCTTCTTCTTCTTCTTCTTCTTCTTCTTCTTCTTCTTCTTCTTCTTCTTCTTCTTCTGAAATATGACCCTTGGACGAACAGAAAAATCCACACAGGAATACAAATTTGTTTCAACCCGCTTATGGAGACTATCAGAGGCCACAAAGACAAAGAGAAAGGAAAAATAGATGAAAACAACTAGAAGAGATGTGGAAAACAGCAAGAAAGGATTGGACAGAACTGTGAACATTATTTGGGCAGATTTGTGGACTTTTAAAGCAGCAGCAACAAGAGGATTGGATCCCTTTCGGAATTTGAAATATGGGTACCCCCAACAAAAATTTAAAATTAGGCTCTGTAATTCGGAATTTATGTGATTTCATTTGATTTGATTGGTCTGTTAATAAAAATTATTTAAAAATAAATAAATAATAATTTATTATTTATACCCTGCCCATCTGGCTGGGTTTCCCCACCCAGTCTGGGCGGCTCCCAAGAGAACACTAAAAACAGAATAAAACTTCAAACGTTAAAAAATTCCCTAAACAGGGCTGCCTTCAGATATCTTCTAAAAGTCACATGGTTGTTTATTTCCTTGACATCTGATGGAGGACATTCCACAGGGCAGGTGCCACTACTGAGAAGGCCCGCTGCCTGGCTCCCTATAACCTCACATCTCACAGTGAGGGAACGATCAGAAGGCCTTCAGAGGTGGACCTCAGTGTCTGGGCTGAACGATGGGGATGGAGACACTCCTTCAGGTATACTGAGACCAGGCTGTTTAGGGCTTTCAAGGTCAGCACCAACACTTTGAATTGTGCTCGGAAATGTACTGGGAGCCAATGTAGGTCTTTCTACATCTGCCTGACCATTATGAGAACAGGATGCTGGACATGATGGGCCATTGGCTTCATCCAGCAGGTTTGTCTCGTGTTCTTATGTAACTGAAGAAATCATTGACATGATCGCACGCTGCACCAATGCCTGTTCCATGCTCATGTCTGAAACCACCCGTCACAAAATACAAGGGGATGCATCACCCCTGGTTTTGGGGTGTAAACATGTCTCTGGGGGGAATTTTGCCAAATCTGCAAAATGTCAGGGACAACCTGGATGCATGGAAAAAGCAGAGGAAACAGCTCCAAACACTCAACAATTTGGGTATGTTCTCCCAAAAAGCTCAACAATTTTGCAGGTTTCAGGGATTTTACTTTTTGAAATATGGCAACCGCAATGCAACCATTGCTGCAACTCCAAAATTCTAGTATAGTTTTCAAAACACAGAGAGGAAAAAGCAGCACTATAATGAGGGAGGGACAGGCACAGTGTTCCGGCCAACTTTTTTTCCTGGGGGGGGGGAGAGACATGCATGTGACATCATTTGGTGGAAGGAGGCCCAATGGGTCCTGCTGCAGCCCTGGGAACCCCAATGGGGCCCACCATGACTGTAGGTGGGTCCGGTGGGGCCCATCATAGCCACAGGAAGGCCCAATGGGGCCTGTCATGGTTACGGATAGGCCCAGCGGGGCCTGCCACAAGCCACAGAATATTGAGGGGGCCCAGCTGCCTCCCTGCATTTTGGGGGGCCCTCAGCCCCTCGGGCCCCCTAGATGGCACTGCTGGAGGGAGGGTCATAGAGCAGCGGTAGAAAATCTACTTTGCATGAACATTCTCTGGTACAAACAGGTAGTACTGAGAATGACTTCTGCCTCTTGAAATCTACTGTCAATCAGTGTAGACAATTTGACAATGTTGAGTCGAATGAGCTACTAATAGTTTCCTAGGCAGTTTCCTATGTCCCTATAAATAATGATGCACCTTGCACAGCAAAAGCAGATTACCATCTTTCTTATCAGAACAACCCACAAGTCTTTATAAAACAGAGCATATCCTACGCTGGCAATTCCCTAACAATCATGTGATTTTCCTATGCAGAATCTGAAAGGATAACCCAGCAGGGTTTTAACATGCTGATCCTTCCGGCAGCCTTCACATTTCCACTTGCTGCCATCCTTTGGCTCTGGTTTGCCCTCTTATATATTCAGCCAGCAGTCGGGTGATGGATTTATACATCAGTCTGGATTGCTGCTTGTCTAAATACTACACACTGCCCACTCTGTCTCATAATCTGTTTATCGGCAGACTGTGTGTGTTGGCATTTTGTGGCTTTTGGATAGGGCTAGTGGAAATATTTGCAAATATTAATATATCAATCATACTTGCTTATCCAGCACGGGGGTGAAGTATTTGCATTTATAGGCAAACAGTGGTTTTAACATATAACCTTTCCAGCTTTCCTGTTCTACATATTTATTAAGATCATTAATCATTTGCCAGCATTTTTTTAAAAGGTCACATCCAGTCTTATACTTAAAAGGACATATATAATCTCACCCCATTCTGTCAAAATCTGAAAGCAACACATCCGATATCCAGAAATCATTAATTGATATTATCTCCACTGAAAAATGCCAAGCAAAGTTTGCTATATGGAGGAATAGTTAGCTTGGCATATACCTGGGAGCTAACTAAGACTCCGGGACAACAAATTAGTTAATTTAAACATTTATGTCCTCAAAAGTCTCAAAGCAATAACCTTGTGAACAAGATTAAAAGCGGAATCCAAACCGAAAAAGCATTTGAGTAAAACACAAATACCAACACGGAGAGCATGCAAAGACATTCACATACAGGTAAAACACCATCATTAAAAATGACCACATATCAGAGTGAAAGATTATTATCCAATTTAACACTCTTAGCTGGCCTCTGATTGTCCTATCAAATTTCAAGAAACTTGGGGTAAAATGTTTGCATCATAAAGTAAAGAAAATTATGATTTAAGTAAGCTAAAGGACTGCCTGATTGCAGCCATTATCTTCAGATGCCTTTATCCAAGATCCCTGGACTTTAGGTGTGTTGATTAGAAGGGAATCTTTTTAGCAGCAATGAAAATTGCTTCTTTGAGCTGCCGTTTGTACTGGAAGGAAAACTTCCAATGGCAACAGCAGCTTCGGAAGATTGATTTTTCATCAGGACCACATTATGGGTGGGAAAGGGTTAAGCTCCCCCTCCCTGGCATGTTCATTCTCAATAATGACCAGCCTCCTGGCTGCTATTTGCAATTTTTAAAGAGCATGTTAAAAGCACAGCAGAATTAATGAAGCTTTGTGTGCAAGTGTTTTGATAGAAAGCACAACAGAAGTCCAGTGAAAACTGAATGCAAAAATTGAATGTGTTCCAACTGAAATAAAGAGAAATAAATTGCTCTTTTCAACTGGGCACGCTGATTGAAGAGAATGCTTACCAAGCTAGCAATTTCTCTCAGAAAACAGACACTGCTAGGTTGGGTCAATAGTTTCTGAACTTGCCTAGCAAATCTGATCATTTAATGTTCCAAATGAACTGTTTATTTTGTGGCAATTGCAAAATGTGCAATATGAATTTAGGCATCTTGCCATACCTAGTGAATCCAAGTTGGTTTGGAAATTCTCAGACTTCTGTTATCCTTATTATCTTCTTGAGTGGGCCTCTCGTGTATCTTCTCAAATCATTGCACACCTTTCTGTTAATCATGCACCACAGAAGACTCCAAGAGAACAGCAAAAGAGTTGCTTTATTAAACAGATGATGACAGGGACAAGGGGCGCGTTCAGACCTGGAGATTACTGCCTTCATATTCCTGGTAGGGCCACAAGAGACTCTAGTGTGAAACGCTCGGGAGCTGCTGCCAGTCAATGTACATTGACTGGGCCAATGGTCTACCTTGGTAAATGGCTGTGTTGCATGGCAGAACAGAATTCCAAACAAAGATTCCACATTCCCAGCATGTTCACACTCCTGTCTCAGTGACATCTATTCTGGTTTGTTCATATCCACAGAATAGCCAAGGTCATATTCTATGGGTTGCTGGCTTCAAGCACTAGGCCTGCTGGCAGAGCAACTTGGTGTTACAAATATGTCTGCAAATATGACATGAAGGCTGGCAACATTAACCCTGCTATGTGGGAATTGCTTGTAGATGACTGCAGTGCCCGGAGACAGGTAGTCGAGTCATGTATCCATCTGTGATGCCCCAGGACTCAGGCTCAGACTTGGAACCAGAGGAGACTCAGTCAACACCGGATCCTTTGCCTCAGATGCATCTGAACCAAGTCTGGGGCCTGATCCTGAAGAGCCCCAGTCTGCACAGGTTCCCCTGCAACAAACACCAGCTGGGCCAAGTCAGGGGCCTGAGCCTGCCCTGGCTCCCAAAGTGGGGATTACCTTGTTGACTTCAGCTGGGCCATCACTTACAGCTGCTCCACTACCGGTTGGGTCAGGGGAGGCTGAGGCGGCCCCTGGGTTTAGTAACCCACCAACGTCCCAAGCTGCAAAGACTAATGTCTGAGAGAAGGAAAGACCTGACACTCACAGGAGTGCTCACCTTTGGGTGAGACAGGGAGGCGAGTCACTGGGGGGATCAGGACCAGCCGCTACCCTGACAAAGATAAAAGGCTGTCGGTTCCTGCCCCAGGTTGCGGGAGTAACATTGCTTTATGCTAGATCCTGCCTGAGATCCTGTACCTGTCCTTGCCTTGTGTCCTGCCTTGGCCCTGTCAGACTAATTCCTAGCGGAACCTTCAGATTCTGGACCAGTCCTGGACCACGTTTCACGGGTTACCCCCAGGCCCAGCACACCATCGTAGGGACATGGGTGACACTGTGGTCTAAACCATAGAGTTTTTTGGGCTTGCCAATCAGAAGGTTGGCGGTTTGATTCCCTAAAGTGGGGTGAGCTCCCAATGCTTTGTCCCACCTCCTGCCAACCTAGCCATTTGAAAGCACACCAGTACAAGTAGATAAATAGGTACAACTGTCGTGGGAAGGTAAACAGCGTTTACATGCACTCTGGTTTCCGTCACAGTGTTCCATTGCACCAGAAGTGGTTTAGTCTTGCTGGCCACATGACCCGGAAAGCTGTCTGTGGACAAACACTGGCTCCCTCGACCTGAAACCCCATAGTTGCCTTTGACTGGACTTAAGCTTTACCTAGTAGGGATTAGAGGAGACGTGACCAGTGGGAGGAGCACAGAGAGAAGATATACCATGGTGCATGTGCAGCAGCACAACTGGACGCCTTCATCTACCCCAGCTGCAACAAAACATGTCTCTCCTGCATCGGTTTCTACAGCCACAGCGGGCGCTGCAACCTTCCAATAGCTTGACCTCACCCTCAAGGGCACACTCCTTCATTGTTTCCTGAGACAGACAGGTGTCAATCTATCCTTCATGCAGTTCTATGTGTTAGGAACCAATATTGTAATGATAAACAGCACATTTCATTGGGCATGAAGGATTAGGGAAAAGACAACTTGATGAATTAAAATATCTAGAGACCATAACGTATCACAAGAGTAACTCTGGTCTATTTGGCCGATTGGCAAAATCACACACACAGTTGATCCAGATACCGCTCGTTATTTATGTAATTGGCAATTTCTCTTTAAACTACTTGGCACTCCAAAGGCAATTTATTTTGAAAACTTGGCAGACATTACAATCCTAATACCCAGCACTGGAACAGAGTTTGCTTTCACAAGCCAGCCTTGCAGATCCTATTCAATCTTTTCAATGAATGTCTCATTTTTTGTCACTGGTACTAGCATGCCATATTTCCTTTATTGAACTCCAATTAGTGGATTTTGCCAGCCTGTTGCTTGTTTAAACATTTACACAGCAACATCAACAATGAGGTTCATTTGATATCTATAAACTTTATCAATCATATCTTTTTGTGCAAAGTGTGTGTGTGTGTGTGTGCCCGCACACACACACACACAAAATTTAGCCTTTTAAAATGGTAAAACTCCAAAGACATAAGTTGCCTTTGATCTTTAAGGCTTCTTAATAAAAGCAATATATTTAGAGTGATGCTTATATATTCAAAGTTTCTGACTATCTGAATTGAGTCTCAAGGCATTGAGAATTTGCATAAATGGTCTGAATTTCCAAAATCTCTAAGTAAACACCAGTCTCTTGAAGATTAATTAGAACCTGAGTGACACCGGGGAGAAGAAACTCAAAATTTTAATAATTTAAGCATGACTTCCTTTTTTAGCCAATGAGATGACTCATATATAAGAGAAAGTCTTAGAGTAATATGTGGATTTAGAGAGCTGACTCAAGGAATTAAAATAGCTTAAAAGATAGCATTTGCTCTTCAAGAAGAAGCAGAAACTCAGTAATACACCATGACTGACTTACTGGGTCACAAGTCACAAATATTTCTTTTCCTCCGCATTCTGAAAAAAAGCAAACATGAAATGCAAAGGGAATGAACCTAAATATGTTATGTGGATTTAGATAAACATGTTTTCTATTTTTATGTTTGTATGGCAAATAATATATTTTGGTGCTTTAGAAATAGCTATGCCAGTCAACAAGAGATGTCTGAATACAAACCCATGTGTGCATTAGCATCTAAAGCCAGCTTTCCATCTTCTTAAATGTGATGCTTATCTGAGCCTTCCTGGACTGGCTGGATGCATCTTTTGATGCAAACAGGTGATGTGCCCAGGCATTTGTGGCCACTAGTTGTTAGGCAAGCCCTCTTGATTGCAGCTGGATTAGAACCAGCAGTGACAATGCTGCACTAGAGCATTATCTGGCATATGTAAAGTAACAGAAGTTGCAGCAAGATGGAGAGAGAGGCCATCTCCTGTGGTGGTTATTTTGCCGCCTCCTGCCATACATATAAGGCGACCTTAGTATTCATGCTGTCTCGTATGTCACAGTCAGTGACGCTTTCAATTCTCCTTTGAAAACTCCTTCCTCTGTTTGCTATATACTTTCAAAATCTCCTCCAGCATTCTCTTGTTCTATATCTTTGAAAAGATGAAATTGTAAACAGTAATGGACACAACACGGCAATATAAAATACAATATACTGGGGCAGCAATGCTCAGGCCATTTATTCCAGAATAGTCCCATTGATGTTAGTGGGACTGTTGGAGAAACTCTCATGCATGGATTGCTAGTTCTGCACACCACAAATCAGTCTGGGATTGGATAAATCTATTTACCATTCAGTTGACTCCCTCTTCCGAATGAATGCTCCTGCCCAGAACAAGCTATATATTCCACTATATATTCCTTTATATTCCACTCTGCTTCCAGAGAATGAAAAGTAGTTAGAGTCCAGTTGTCAGTGGAAATGAACTCAGCAATGCTAACAATGAAAGTAGCAAGTGTTTGAGTTTTGTTTTTCCGACATGCTGGCAGCTTAGCAAGGTAATGATTACCAGAACATGTTAATTAACCACAGCATGTAAAAATGGCTATGTTGATTTTGCCTATGAAAAGGCAAATAGAAAACTCTATAGAAAGAGGGAAGGAAACATCCCACCGCTTAATAAGCGGTGATCCGGGGAGAATTTGTTTATCGTTTATTTCCAAACTTTCCAGTAACTCACAAAGTGACTTATTTTACAAATATGTAAAATAATCTAATACAATATAGTACCATTAAAAGAGACCAGACCAGACCAAACACCTATCTGACATACTCTTTCCCACCTTCAGAGAGCCCATAAGGAGGGCATAGAATCAAAGAATTGCAGAGTTGGAAAGGTCATTTAAGTCCAACAATGCAATGCAGGAGCCACAATTAAAGAATCCCTGGCCATCCAAACTTTGGTTAAAAGGTAAAGGTAAAGGACCCCTGAAAGTTAAGTCCAGTCGCGAACGACTCTGGGGTTGCGGCGCTCATCTCGCTTTACTGGCCAAGGGAGCCGACGTTTGTCCACAGACAGTTTTTCCGAGTCATGTGGCCAGCATGACTAAGCCGCTCCTGGTGAAACCAGAGCAGTGCACGGAAATGCTGTTTACCTTCCTGCCAGAGTGGTACCTATTTATCTACTTGCACTTTGACGTGCTTTTGAACTGCTAGGTTGGCGGGAGCAGGGACAGAGCAACGGGAGCTCACCCCGTCGCAGGGATTCAAACTGCCAACCTTCTGATCGGCAATCCCAAGGCTCAGTGGTTTACACCACAGCGCCACCCGCATCCTTAATTTCATTTGAGATTTAGAAACCTCAAATGAAGGAGCATCAACTACCTTCTAACGTCATCTGCTTCACTGTTGAACAGCTCATACTGTCAGAAAGTTCCTCCTAATGTTTAGTCTAAATCTTTCTAGGAGAAAACATGCCTGCTCCACTTTCACATAACAGCCTGTGATAGATCTGAACATGGTTATAAAAATCACGTCTCTATCTTCTCTTCTGCAGGCTAAACGTACCCAACTCCCTCAACTGTTTGTCATAAGGTTTGTTGACAGTGCCAAGACTTTATGTGGCTCAGAAATGGAGAAATGTTTCTCCACTGACACTTAAAGACCGCCTAGCTTTGTTTTTGAAAACAGCAGAAATGGCTAAGCTTAGGGAATGTGTATATTTGAGATAGAGCCACCATTGAAGATGTGAGCCCGGGAAGATCTGCTCCCTGCCTTGCTGGCCTTTTCCCACCAGGCCTGGGAAGGCAGGGCTTTGACTGACTCCAGCTACAAAAGCTGAGATTGCTGAAGACGCTGAAGACCATCTTGGTTGTGAGTCATAGAGGAACCTCCTCCCTGCCTTGCTGGCTTTTCCCACCTGGCATGGGAGGGTGGAAACCTGACTGACCGCCCAACCAACTGATTGACTCTAGCTACAAAAGCTGCTGAACAGACTCATGGGCTGTGGTGTTGTTTATGGTGTTTTGTTGGCATTTTATGTTGTTGTTGATATTAATTTGTATATCTTTATTTTTATATATTATGATTTATGTGGCAATTGTTTCAGTTTGGTTGTGAACTTGTTGATGTACAGTATTTTATTTCTTGTGTATAACTTTTGTAATGTTTCCAGGATGTGGGTGGCACTGTGGTCTAAACCACCAAACCTCTTGGGCTTGACGATTGTAAGGTTGACAGTTCGAATCCACACAACGGGGTGAGCTCCCGTTGCTCTGTCTCAGCTTCTGCCAGCCTAGCATTTTGAAAGCATACCAGCATGAGTAGATAAATAGGTATTGCTGTGGCATGAAGGTAAACTGCATTTCTGTGTGCTTTGGCATTCGTCACAGTGTCCCGTTGCACCAAAAGCAGTTTAGTCATGCTGGTCACATGATCCAGAAAGCTGTCTGTGGACAAACTCCAGAGATGAGCACCACACCCCAGGCAATTTTGACTGGACTTAACCATCCAGGGGTCCTTTACCTTTTACCTGTAATGTTTACAATTCTGTAAATTGTGTTATGTTATAAGCCACGTTTAGCATTATGGAAAGGGGGCACACAAATAATAGGATGATAATGATGATGATGATGAAATACAAAGTAGAATTTTTTACCAATGACTGGCTTTCATTTATTTCACAAACAAAAAAGCGGTAGAATCTAGACAGTGATAAATAGAAAAGTTTCTCCCTTGCTGCGAGTTACAATTTTATAAAATGGTGAATATAAACTTATTAGGTGATGCACACACACCATGTTACTTTATCTAAATGACAAACCTTTGCTGTTAGTTATGATAGTACAGTTTTAATCATTTTTTTTTTATTCTCCTCCCTCATATGCTAAGGGATATGCAGAGGGATTTTTTTAAAAAAGCGTACTTATCAAATAAAGGCTACCATAGGAGAGAGAATTTGCTTGGATGGTTTGAGATGGAAAAGCTCTTCTAGGTCAAGAAAAAAAAATGTTTTCAAAGACAGGCTGCATTAAAGAGCTATAATTTGCTTGGATGATTTGGGATGAAAAAAGTATTCTAGACCAAAAGGAGAAATGTGGTCGAGGTCTTGGAAGGTGGAATATACCCACTGCAAAATGCAGATGATTATTGTCAGTTTACATATAACCTGAGGAGGCAGGTTTAATTCATATGTTCCTTTAATTTTTAAAATAATTATAAAAGAAATCCACAGATCACAGTAGGATAATCTAAAAAAAATAAAACCCTCTATGAACTTAAAGCTTAATCAATCTGTGGGGGGGGGGGAATGCTAAATACTTGAACCAGTCCAGAGTTTGACATGCATTCAGATGTTCTCATAGGCTCTGTGGGTTTTCCTATTCATGTGGATAGAAGATGTGTTCTTTGGAGTTCCCACACATTAGAAATTGTTGGGTTGGGTCAAGTGCCAACAAACGTTTGCCAGCCACACTATTTGCCAACAAGCTAAGTATTTTCCTTGAAACGTACTACACCGGTGGAGGTAATAACTCCTATGATCCCTCTTTATGCATAAATTATAGGAAGCCCGATGTACCTCTGAACATTGTAGCCAAATGTGGCCAGATGGATGGTCCTATTACATTGTTTCTAAATAGGAAGGAGTGGTCACTTATTAAATTGCAGTCAATAAAAATGGCACAAGGCAGTTTTTGTCCCAAGCACTGAAAGCTGGCTAAGTTGAGAAGAGGATGGCGATGCATTATGAAATGGCTCAGGATCAATGACTATTAATTTAAGAGCGGAACACGAAACAGTTTATGTTGTTATGTGGGATAATTACCATTTTCAATTAACTGACATTTCACACAGCTTGGGGACTATAGTGAGACAATAACCCTCAGCACCTAATCTCAAGTCTGCTGTTAGCCGAGCCTTTTGTCAATAGTCCTGTGGTCTTATTTCAATGCCAAACCCAATATCCTGTGAGCAATTACTTCCATTGTCATAAAATACCGAGAGCTATACAGGAACACGGTTCAAATTAAGTTCACACAAGGATCACTTTGACAAATAGAACTACTCATACTAACTTTTCCTTAAAAGTGAATATCTAGGACCCTGGATGAGGAGCAATGTAATAGCTAATGTGTAGGAGGAGATAATTGAGGCTGAAAGTGGAAAGACCAAGCTCCAAAGTTTGAGCTTCTAGTTCATTGTATAATATTTAAGAACTGTGCTTTTCAGTGAAAGTTTTGGACTACATTTTTAATTTAATACTGAATGGCCTACAGCACCCACACATTTCTGGGGTATACACTTAATATGTTACATGTTGTCCTGCTCTGGGTTAATTTACTGACAATTTACTGGCCAAATATAATTACACACAACAATAAAGAGACCAGATATATATCAGGTCATAAATGGAGAATGTTCGTTTTTCCAAGTAGATTTCAGTGCTTGTCTTTTTAGAAGACATCTGAAGGCAACCTTGTATTGGGAGGTTTTTAATGTTTGATGTTTTATTATGTGTTGGAAGCTGCCTAGAGTGGAGGGAGCAACCCAGCCAGATGGATGGGGTATATAAAGATATTATTATTATGGTCCCAAACTCCTAAGGTCTCTCTCTCTCTCTCTCTCTCTCTCTCTCTCTCTCTCTCTCTCTCTCTCTCTCTCTCTCTCACACACACACACACACACACACACTGTGATGATGCTTCAAAATCATTATCATATTGAAAATATAAAGCTGTACAGCCAAACAATTTTAAAGTTAAACTTATGATTTCAATTGGCATGCTTACATTCCTCCTACTGAAACCAGTGAAGGTTTAAGACAGGAATGCTATGCTCACTTACCTGGGACTAAGATCCATAATGAACATAATGGGAATTACTTCTGAGTATGTACATATGTTTGTGCAAAATAAGTTAACTTGGATTGGAGTCTGCCTGGGCTTTGAAAGCAGGTGTTGTGGCAAATATAAAAGGCTCATCCAGACTTCATTTTGTGTTGCATTTCAAGACACAGTTTTGTGTTTTAAAGCTTTTCCCCTCCCCCAGCAATTTCCCTACAAAAACCCACTCTTTGCGATTTGCTCCAATTCAGTGGTAATCTGCAGAAAACCCCAATTTCCATTTGTTTTGATTCAGTGTTTTCACAGGGAAAGCACCAGGAGAGGGAGAGAGAGAGAGAATGAGAGAACTCGGAGATGGTGCTTTAAAGCACAGACCTGTGTCTAAAAAACACCGGGCAAAAGCATGGATGAGCCCTAAGCTACTACTGTGGCAGATCAAATAGCAGTGGCGTGGAATACAGCAGAGATTGCAAAGTGATGGATGTAGAATCATTCCCATGAAAGGTGAGGAAATCCATCTCTTTTCCTAAAGGTTGGTATCTCTCTCTCTCTCTCTCTCTCTCTCTCTCTCTCTCTCTCTCTCTCTCACACACACACACACACAGTGTAAAACTGTTGTATTTGAAAGTGTCATCTCTGGGGCAGTTCAAATTTGCATTACGTTTGAACTTGATTTTAGCCTTCATCTTGTTTTTATTGGCTTTTGGGGTTTGCGTGTCGAGGTCCCCAAGCCACCCCCCAAATAACTCACAACACACACTTAATTTTTGTTTAAGGTTTTTGGCATAATTTTGGCCACAACTTTATTTAAATACAAAACCGTGAGTGGTTGTTTAGGCATTGGTTAAGACTATCTGTCCCCCCGCCTGGGGACAGAACTGACTTCCGGGCACCACCGAAAGACAGTGCGGGGGAAAGCAAGTCGGGGAGAAATGGAGCTGAGTCACAGACCCTCAATTCTTATCCGCATGCTCCCCGAAGGCTTGCCGGCCCTAGTCCCATTCCAGGGATTGGACGAAAAGATGGCAAGCCCCAGGATTCCTTTAACGGAATTCCCTTTCTGCAGCAACCATGGAGGGGCAGGCCCAGCGTATCCTAACCCCTCCTCCACCAATTTATAACCAATGCCTAACCGCAACCTTACAAGTTGTGACGATTTGCTACGCAATAGGCAAAACCCAAATGGCCCAGCCAATTAGCCAGATGGACAAAATTCCTACCAGGCCCCTGCCCCAACGGCAGACGACCCCATGACAGGCATAGCAAGGTCAATGCAACAACCCCTTACTTTAGGGCGGGTGGGTGGGTGATCCGTTGCACGCAGCAAAGAGAAAGCTCCAGGCTGCGTGCAGAGTATTTAAACATTTTACCCCTCCCACCAAAATTGCAACATAACTTTTACCCCAGCAACCCAGTGAACCAATCACTGCCCTGGCCATCTTTAGAGACCCTGCCTGGTAACAGAGGGGTAGCTCAGCAGACCCCACCGCAACACGTGCTCTCCATGAAGGAGAACACGCTTTGTGCAGGCAGAAGCTGCTCGTGCAATGAGCTTTCCCCATCCTTCCTCCCCACTGCGGCCTCTTTTGCTTTCTGAAAGCTTTGCTGCTTGAATGGGGGACCTTCCTGAAAGCTTTGGGATGCTGTGGTGGCAGGCTGGAATTAGAAGGGGTGTGTGGAGAAAATTAGCTGGGGCCATTTGCTCATGATTATTGCTGAACACATACACACACCTATGCCACTGTGCAGAGATCTGTGTTTAGCTCCTTGTGACCCAAGTTGAATTGAGCAATGTTCTTTTCCTTGTCAATGCTTTGCTAGATTGTGCTCCTACCGTTTGAGTTTGTGAAGGCCCTTTCTACACTTTCTGAACTCCTCCTGTTTTCTACCAATTTATGCAGTTCTGACTCTCTCTGAGGTTAATTGCTGCCTGTTAATTTTCCGGTGTATTTGCAGTGTTCTCGGCGGTAGCTTTTCCTCAAAGGATTTCTACGTTTGCATTTGTGTTCAAGCATTTCATTTTCTCCTATCTGAGTTCCTATAATTTATTTGCTGCCTGTTATTAATTGCTACTCCCCAGACCTGAACACATTATGGCTTTCTATCTGCTACTGTTTTGCTTGTTTTCTTCTTTCCACCCCTAGGTATATAAAACTTCAATCTTTCTTCCTTTTGCAGTTTTGCGCTCTATTTCTCCAATAGCAATATTATTATTCTTCCTCATGGACTATTGCAGATCTTACCTTCTTTTGGGGATTTTTTCACCTTACTCATAGAAATTTGTCTGTTTTGGTGTATCTTCTCTCGCAAAGTTTATACATTTTTATTTCCATATACCTGTCAAACAAACTCTCATTTCCCCAGTGTTCTAATAGTTGCCCTACATTTTGCCTTTAGCTACAAATGGTAACAAGATTTGGTTGAACAGAACTTGTTAAGTATCTTTTTGTTATAATAGATACAAATAGACTGCATAAGAGATCTAAAAAGTATGGCTGTGCACACACACGTACACCTCCTGATCCAGTTGTCTAATTAATTAATTAACCCTAATTAAACATGCAGTTAGGAAGGTGAATGAGAAGGAGATGCTGCTTGAGCAAAGGGGTAAATTCTGCTCAATACTGTTTCTTCCCTAGTGAAGCAGCCCCCACCCTTCCTTACGGCAACTGCTGTACAACAGCCCTGCTTTTTAGAAGCCTTGAATTGCTCCAGGTGGGCTGGCTTAATGTGGGACAATTCAGAGCTATCTCATTGCAATCTGGTTCAGTATCTGGCCTTTGGCCAGATTGGTTGCAAAGGTAAAAGGCAGTTAAAGGACCCCTGGACGGTTTAGTCCAGTCAAAGGCGACTATGGGGTTGTGATGCTCATCTCACTTTTCAGGCCAAGGGAGCTGATGTTTGTCCACAGACAGCTTTCCAGGTCATGTGGCCAGCAGGACTAAACCACTACTGGTGTAAGGAGGACCGTGATGAGTGCCAGAGCGCACAGAAACGCCATTTACCTTCCCGCTGCAGCGGTACCTATATATCTACTTGCACTGGCGTGCTTTTGAACTGCTAGGCTGGCAGAAGCTGGGACAGAGCAACTGGAGCTCACCCCGTTGCGGGGATTCGAACCGCCGACCTTCTGATTGGCAAGCCCAAGAGGCTCAGTGGTTTAGACCACTGTGCCACCCACATTCCTAGATTGGTTGCAGTACACCAATAAATAGAGTGCTCTGTTACAAATGCTTTAAGAGAAGTAACATTCCCTTATGTTTTCTTCACCACATTTTTAGTTGGTTTGTTATGGATCACAAATTCCGAATGCACCACACAACATTTTAGTGATGATCTGTCATTGATTAGATCCTTTCAAAGTTAACGTTTATTTTGTATCTGTTCAGCAACTCCCCTCTGATCATGAGATGAATGTTTGGACGAATATGTTGATAAGATGTCATCATGCATACACCTTGAGCCAGAATAATGGGTAATTAGTGTTCTTTAATGCATATTAAAGAACACTAATTACACATTATTTATCTAGCATTAGAACAAGTCAATATGGATCTGATGCTTTAGGAAGTGTTTGTAGAGGAAGTGCAGTAAACAATGACACTGATATTGTGAATAGATTGATCACGTTCATAAAATTAATTCTAATTTCCTTTTGATGATGCAAAACAGTCATGTGATGCTTTTTAATAGACAACATATTATGATTCCTACAAATTATTATTAGTTAAATAGCTTTTTCCTTTAATGAAGGGATATCACACTTATAGGTTAAAGGTATATTAAGTTTAGGGACGCGGGTGGCACTGTGGGTTAAACCACAGAGCCTAGGACTTGCCGATCAAAAGGTTGGCAGTTTGAATCCCCACGATGGGGTGAGCTCCCGTTGCTCAGTCCCTGCTCCTGCCAATCTAGCAGTTCAAAAGCATGTAAAGGTGCAAGTAGATAAATAGGTTCCACTCCGGCGGGAAGGTTAATGGTGTTTCCATGCGCTGCTCTGGTTTGCCAGAAGCGGCTTAGTCATGCTAGCCACATGACCCGGAAGCTGTACGCCGGCTCCCACAGTGAATAAAGCGAGATGAGCGCCGCAATCCCAGAGTCGGTCATGACTGGTCAGGGGTCCCTTTACATTTACTATATTCAGTTTGGACAGCAGTTTGCTGACTACAGATACCCGATACACCGTAAACTACAACTGGAATCAATGGATTTGCACAGCTTCCTGTGTGGAGGTTCGCAACCTTCTTTAACTAGGACTTCCCCTATGTCCTCATAGTCCTCCACACATCTCCAATCTTAGTGATCTGTATTTCAGTGCTGTATTATAAACCTGCATTATTAACCCCCTAATACAGGGCTCAGCAACCTAAGGCCCATGGGCCAGAAGTGACCCATGAAGGTCGTTTGACCAGCCCATGACCTGCCCCCAAACCGAGCTGCCTGCTCGCATGCTGCGCTAAACTGGAGCAGTGCGGCTCGGGGACTCGCTTCCCACGGCACCAGAAATGCGGGTGCAGTCCGGCCCGCGGAGGGATCTCTGCAGGACTGATCCGGCCCAGGCAAGATAAACCTTGCTGACCCCTGCCCTAATACCTCAGTTGGTTAGAGTGTGGTGCTGATAAGGGCAAGGTTGCAAGTTCAATCCCCGTATGAGACAGCTCCATATTCCTGCATTGAAGGGGGTTGGATTATTTCCAGTGCTACAGTTCTATGATTCAAAAACAGATTGAGTGCTCAGGCTGATAGAATTTTGACTTGTCTAATGCTGTCTTCTGAAATCTCAATTTAGCTATGAATTCACCCAGCTGATAGCTCAGTCTTGCAATCATTACAATATATTACACTTCATTATAAGATTGCCGGAAGAAATATCAACAACCTCAGATATGCAGATGAGACAACCTTGATGGCAGAGAGTGAGGAAGAATTAAAGAACCTTTTAATGAGGGTGAAAGAGGAGAGCGCAAAATATGGTCTGAAGCTCAACATCAAAAAAACGAAGATCATGGCAACTGGTCCCATCGCCTCCTGGCAAATAGAAGGGGAAGAAATGGAGGCAGTGAGAGATTTTACTTTCTTGGGCTCCTTGATCACTGCAGATGGTGACAGCAGCCACGAAATTCTTGGGAGAAAAGCAATGACAAACCTAGACAGCATCTTAAAAAGTAGAGGCATCACCTTGCCAACAAAGGTCCGTATAAGTGAAAGCTATGGTTTTCCCAGTAGTGATGTATGGAAGTGAAAGCTGGACCATCAAGAAGGCTGATCGCTGAAGAATTGATGCTTTTGAATTATGGTGCTGGATGAGACTCTTGAGAGTCCCATGGACTGCAAGATCAAACCTATCCATTCTGAAGGAAATCAGCCCTGAGTGCTCACTGGAAGGACAGATCCTGAAGCTGAGGCACCAAAACTTTGGCCATCTCATGAGAAGAGAAGACTCCCTTGAAAAGACCCTGATGTTGGGAAAGATGGAGGGCACAAGGAGAAGGAGACAACGGAGAATGAGATAGTTGGATAGTGTTTGCCAAGCTACCAGCATGAGTTTGGCCAAACTGCAGGAGGCAGTGGAAGACAGAAGTGCCTGGTGTGCTCTGGTCCATGGGGTCACGAAGAGTCGGACACGACTAAACAACTAAGCAACAACAATATGCAAATTGTGGAGGAGGAGTTTTCTGAAAGTGCTAAGGCATGTTCAATACAATATAATATATGGCATTTGCAAATGAGGTCTCCCATGTTGGCAACGAGACATGAAGCAAAAGATATTCTAAGCCAGGAAGTAGGAGTAGCTGTGCAACTGCAAGGTTCTCAGAATTGGGATCACAATGTTTGCTTTACACCTTATTAAAGCACGTCTGATCCAAAGTAGGTTTTGATACAAAATGTTCTGTTCAAATCTCTGCCTGAGGGAGCTGCAGTCTAACAAGCAAAACACTGTGAATTGTTTCCCCACCCTCCCCACTTGACAATGGGCAGAACTGCTGCTTGCAACAAACAGCCTTTTTATGTTGTTTGATATGTAGCTTAATTGGTAATCATTGCTTTACAGGACGGAGGCATTTTTTATAATGATGTTGATAAATGTTAACACTTCTCTGGTGGCTCGACATACTCACTTTTAAAAAATGAACAATTGGGAACAGAGGAAACTGCGTTCTACAAGCTGCCCATCTTGCCCTGTGTTCTACTCTGCATGGCAGAAGTTCTCCAGGGTCTTTCTCATCATGTGATACACCTGATCCTTTTAAGTGGAGATGTAAGGGATTGAACTTGGAAGCATATATTTCATTGGAGATGACAGGGTTTAGGAGGCAGCATCACACCCTTCCAGCAGAAGAAAACAGAGGAACAATGTGTGAATGCTGATAGCAGCATGTAACAGACCTGGCTGCTAGTCCATATCTGGTCCTCTTCTCCTACTGCTTTAAATTTAGAGTGAACCAAATACAGCACTACCTCGGTTTTCGAATATCTCCGTTGGCAAACAATTCAGTTGTCGGAACACCGTAAACCTAGAAGTAAATGCTTTGGTTTTTGAATATGCCTCAGAAGTCGAACATGCCACGCGGCTTCCACTGAGTGCAAGATCCTGAGGCCTAGCTGTTCACTATTGAGTTTTTGGTTTTCAAATGCTTCAGAACTTGAATGGTCTTCCAGAACAGATTACATTTGAAAACTGAGGTACCACTATACGCATCCAGCCCAAAGGTCAACAAGAGCAAGATATTATATATATATATTTATTATATATTCCATATATATATATGGAATCCAAGGTTAACCTTGGAATTTATGATAGCTTGAGTATCCAAGAAAGGTCTAGAATAAGGTTGGGGAACAGGGGCGCCAAGTATGGGGGGCTCTGGGTGTCTGAGCACCCACAAAAAAATTTGTTGTGAGTGCTCAGCACCCACACCGCAGGGACCCCACGCAACTTCTGAGGTGTCACAAGGCCTCAGACAGCATCTCTGAGGCCTTAGAGATGCTTTCTGAGGCCTTCTGAGATCTAGGAACCTGAGTGCCACCAGAAGTCAGGTTTGGAAGTCTCGGAAGGTCTCAGACACCATCTCTGAGGTCTCCTGAGGTCTCAGAACCTGATTTCTGGTACCACTGGAAGTCAGGTTCCGAGGCTGAGGGGTGTGCGTGATGTCATGGCTGTGGCTAGATTCAGAACTTACAGGGTTAAGGAGTTCTGAGTGACGTCTCTCCATTCCTGAGGCGTGACTAGAAGGGAGGAGTGGCTTTACTCACTGCCTGTTTGTCTCTGTGTTTGAAGGAGACAGAAGCAAAATGTGTGAGCTGAGTCCAGGAAAGCTCTGTAATTGTTTAACTGCATGAATAAAGACTGAGTTATAAACACACTGACGCCTAAGTGTGTTTGATCTGCTTAACACCGGGGAGCAACAGCACACTGTGTGGAAACTCTGCAACTGTGGCTGACGGAGGACCGGGAGAAGAGGCGCCAGACGGAAGTGTGCCAGGCTTCCATGCAAGCTGCTGCGCCTAATTCGGGTCCAATCCAATTAGCCACGCCACTAATTGCATCACATTATGATGTGATGTCATGACATCACACACGCTGGGCACCCATAACCTGGGGTCCAAGTTGGCTCCCCTGTTGGGGAATAAGGTTGGGGAATAGCTAGTTACACTCCAATTTCCACCAGCCTCAGCCGGATTAATCAAGGATGATGGGAGCTGTAGCCTAACATTTGGAAGGACATAGTTGACCACCCTAGGCCTAGAAAACATGTCTTATCCAAAATCAGTTGTATTGCCTGAACTGCTTCTTATTTTGGAGCTTCTTCAGTTAATCCAAACACTTAAAAAAATGTACCAGGCAAAATATACGATTGGCACATTATGTTAGTTTTCCTGGTTGTAATGCTTTTTTTTTTTTTACATTCCTTTGGCGCTGCTTTAACTGTTGCATTGTGGGACTGTGGCTTTTTTAATTGCTAAAACTGTCTTGATGTGCTAGATTTTATTCTCACCAGTGGCCATGGTGTAACCCAAAAGTGGATGTCACTGGACACAAAGTGTGCCGCCTTGCCCCTGTGACTGAGGGGGTTGGGGCTGTGTGACATGTACACACCATGTACACACCAGAGGGCATGCTGACATCACACACTGTGGGGTGTGCTGATGTGTTGTGTGCATGGTGTGCAGCTTGCATGCATGATGTGAGCATGCCTCGCAGCTTTGTGCATGGCTGCCATGGAATTTTGAGGGGATCCTGCCCCCCTTGAAAATTTATGGGGCCCTCAGCCCCCTGCCCCCCCTAGATTAACCCCCTGTTGGACACACTTTATATGCATACATACTCCTTTCAGTTTCCACATGATTCACCCAGGAGAACACTGCCCCAAAGCAGCAGGAAGTGACTTTTACGATATGTAAAATATTGCATAAAATGTGAGTTATCAGGTAGGGAAACTTCAGGAAAATGGAACAAAGTGCTGTCTGAATGCAGCTGATCATCCAATCACAATAAACAACGGCAATATGCCATATACAGTACAGAGGTGGTACTTGCTCACCTTTTGTTCTAGGGCACCTCTTCGTTTAGCATTTGAAATGTCTAGCACACCATAGTTTCTGGATCTGGTATTTATGTAGAAAATATTAATTCCTAACTGAACTGATATGATGGCATAACATCTGAGCTTTGGCATTAATGAATGTCAACCCGATAATGTGCTAATTTCAACTCTGGCATCATGAGGTTGGCAAGTCAAAGGGTTAATAGCTGAAATATAAAAAAGAAGCTATTGCAGCGTTAATAGGTAGTATTTAAATAGATGTTTAATCGGGGCAGTTATGTGGTAATGGCACCAATTAATCAAGAAGCGAAAACACATTCACCTTAAAACAAACCCAAACCATTAAGTTCTGAAGGAGATTAATTGTGTTCATCAAAAACAACAGCGGAATCAAATTATTAGCAGGACAATGTCAAACTGTCTCTCTTCATAGATGAAGTCTATCTCCAATTGCGTTAAGATTTCCCCTTCACTCAATAACAAGGGCTGTGGGCTGGGTGGCACTCTGGTCTAAACCTCTGAGCCTCTTGGGCTTGCTGATCGGAAGGTCAGTGGTTCGAATTGGTGTGATGGGGTGAGCTCCCATTGCTCTGTCCCAGCTCCTGCCAACCTAGCAGTTTAAAAGCACGTCAAAGTGCAAGTAGATAAATAGGTACTGCTGTGGCGGGAAGGTAAATGGCATTTCCATGAGCTCTCGCTTACATCACGGTGCCAGAAATGATTTAGTCATGCTGGCCACATGACTTGGAAAGCTGTCTTTGGACAAACGCCATTTCCCTTGGCCTGAAATTGATATGAGCACTGCAACCCCATAGTCGCCTTTGACTGGACTTATCCATCCAGTGGTCCTTTTCCTTTTCCTTTTCTTTTTTACCTTGGGCTGGCTCAATACTTCAAGTTCTCAATCATGGCACAACCACTGGCCTGGACAAGGGGGGTGCGATACCAGTTTTTTAAAAAAATAAAAAAATAAAAACTTAATACGTTAGTGGGAAAACTTTTGGAAGATCAAGACGTCCTTTACTGAAGAAGAGGCACAGTGATGAAGTAAGCTATCTGGATTTCGTGTGACCATCTCATGTGCTTTTATATTGGAAGTCAGATGAGGGGCATGGATCAGCAAGTTAATGGTCTGGGGCCTTGATCCAGGGAGGCATTGCCCAACAGGAGACTGAGAAAGGCAACTTACAATCCTAGAACAGTATGGTGCCCTCACATGCTGGTTACATATGGGATGCAGGTGGCACTGTGGTCAAAACCACTGAGCCTCCTGGGCTTGCTGATCAAAAGGTAAGCGGTTCTAATCCCCGCGACGGGGTGAGTTCCCATTGCTCTGTCCCAGCTCCTGCCATCCTAGCAGTCCGAAAGCATGCCAGTGCAAGTAGATAAATAGATACCACTGCGTCGGGAAGGTAAACAGTGTTTCCATGCGCTCTGTTTTCCATCACGGTGTTCTGTTGCACCAGAAGCGTTTTTGTTATGCTGGCCATATGATCCGGAAAGCTGTCTGTGGACAAACGCTGTGTCAGCATCGCCCTTGAGCCAGTGCAACCAACTGGACTCATACACCTCAGCCCCGACTGGGCTAGGCGAGCTGGGTAGCACTTCCAGAGACCACCTTCTGCACAGGAACAGGTCAAAGTGCTGTGGACTCACAGCTTAGAGTTGTGAGCACCGGATTCACTTCCACAAGTAGACAGTCGTTACACAGCAGAGTATAGCAGAGTCTAGCAAAGTATATAAACGACTCGGAGAGCAGCTCTGTAGAATATCTTCTTTATTCTATCTACAACTAATATACAACTATATACAGAGCTTAATGAGGTTTAAGCATAAATGAATGCTGCACTACACTGAGTGTCTGCAGCTGCTCTTAGCAGCAACCTTATCTATACACACAATCTCTAACACTCAGTCTCTCTCTCTCCAACACACTGACGGACTGACTGACTCACACACTTTGATGTGGTGCTGGGGCAGAATAAGTAGATAGCAGAACACGCCTCCTCCTCTCTGGAGAGTCAGCAGAGATCATCAGGAGATCATCAGGAGATCATCAGGAGATTCTTGGATATGGGAGGGGTGAAATCTCCTCACGCTGGCTCCCTTGGCCTGAAAGTGAGATGAGCGCTGCAACCCCATAGTCGTATTTGACTGGACTTAACCATCCAGGGGTCCTCTACCTCCCCCCCCCCTTTTAAACATATTTTACATGTGACTTACATGCCTCATTGTCTTCATTCTGGGGCAAGGTGAGCCCTCAGCTGGTAGTGTCCTTTGGGGACTGTACCATTTAACAATGCTGTGTGTGGTGGAAACTTAACAATGGTTCCCCCACATTTTTTGTTTTTGTTTTTAATCTACTTGCATGTAGGAAACCAGTATATCCCTGAACTGCTAGTGTTCTGTGTGCCAGAAATTTCTCTCTTTTTGCATTGAGAAGAAGGAATGTCTTCACCTTCACCTGAAACCAGAAAGCCTAGGTGCACATTGGAGCACAGCTGCTGAATGAGACCCCATCTTTCATCCATAAAAAAATAATATTGCAGAACTGGAGCAACGTAAAGACCAGAAGTTTTTTCCCCAGAGAGAACTCACCAGAACTCAGTTCCAGCACCTCTCAGTTGGGCACCATTGGCATTATAAGAGAATAAGGGAGGCATTCATGTTGAGTTCTGGCACCTCTTTTTCAGAAAAATAGCACTACTAAAGACTCTTGGGACCAATGTTTTGATGTGTGAAAGTATAAAAGCATATTTGGAAGTACATTTTGTGTCAAAGAAATCCTTGTGCAGCATTCAGCACAGACTGAAATTAAGCTTTATAATGTGCAATGTGATGGGCACAGATGGAACTTGGGCAAGAAGAAGGAGCACAATAGACCTTACTTAAGACTGGAGAAACTGGTGCCTATATAATTGCAATGGCATTTAGGTTTTGCTGTGAAAATTCTTCTTTAAAAGCACTAGTACAAATTATGCCTCACCAACTGAGGTTTATTGTTTGCGCTGATTCTCGGGAGAACTCACGTTTAACGCTTCCCCCTTCTGCACACATTAGAGAAACATTTTAATATAAGGATATATTGGTTTTGCAATAGTCCTTCATTGCCATGCTAATTTCTATCTGGAGCAATTTAGAATTGTGTTTGGGAACACTAACAACTAGCAGAAATGGGAGCAGAGACAATAGTAATTTTGTAACGACAATATGAAACACAGCCTGGTCAGCTGAGTACATATTGTTGCAGACCTGGGCTAACAGATTTTGGGGGTGCAAGGGCACCCCAAACTGCTAGAGTTAGTGAATGTTAGAAATTTATAAAGGGGTAAAATTTAGCTGATTTTTGGAGTATGAAGGGAAGATGCTAGACGGTGGATTTAAAATGCAGGCTGAACCAGTTCTCCTGTTCTGGAGATTGCTGATAGCAATACAGTGGTACCTCAGGTTACATATGCTTCAGGTTACACACGCTTCAGGTTACAGACTCCGCTAACCCAGAAATAATGCTTCAGATTAAGTACTTTGCTTCAGGATGAGAACAGAAATCGTGCTCTGGCAGTGCAGCAGCAGTGGGAAGCCTCACTAGCTAAAGTGGTGCTTCAGGTTAAGAACAGTTTCAGGTAAAGTACGGTCCTCCGGAACGAATTAAGTACTTAACCTGAGGTACCACTGTACCATTAAGAACACAAGGTAAAAAAGGTAAAGGCAAAGGACGCCTGGATGGTGAAGTCCAGTCAAAGGTGACTATGGGGTTGTGGCACTAGGTTGGCAGGAGCTGGGACAGAGCAACGGGAGCTCACCCCATGGTGGCTATTCAAAGCGCCAACCTTCTGATTGGCAAGCCCAAGAGGCTCAGAGGCCCCAATTTCCCAACGGAAGCACAACCCTGGGTGGGCACCTGGAATCTTGCTGCTGCTTGGCAGAGATTGGGGGTGGCATTCAACCTTGGTAGTACTATTGCATTTTGAGTCAAAGAAATCCTTGTGCAGCATTCAGCATAGACTGAAATTAAGCTTTATAAGGTACAATGTGATGGACTCAGATGGAACTTAGAAGGAACACAATAGACTTTCCTTAAGACTAGAGAAATTAGTGCCCATATTATTGCCATGATGTTTAGGTTTTACTGTGATAATTCTTCTTTAGAAGCACTACTACAAATTATACCTTCCCAACTGAGATTTATTTTTGAGTTGATTCTCTAGAGAATTCACATTTAATGCTTTCCCCTTCTGCACACAATAGAAAAACATTTTAATATTAGAGTATATTGACTTTGCAATATTCCTTCATTGCCATGCTGAGTTCTATTTGGAACAATTTAGAATTGTGTTTGGGAATGCTAACAACTAGCAGAAATGGGAGCAGAGACAATTTTGTAAAGACAATATGAAACGCTGGCTAGCCAGCACAGCTTCTGAGCATACAAAGCAAGATGTAAGTCACCAGGAATAAACCATATAAACATTTCAATGAGAGAGAGAAATTAACCAATTGATATTAGCCAGGAGATAATGTGAACAAGTGGTCATGTGTGGCATAAGCTGTTTATAGTATGCATAGCTCAGTGGCATAGCGTGGGGGGCGCACGGGGGGCCGGGTGCACCGGGCGCAACATCTGGGGGTTAGGGTTAGGGGGCGCAAATCCATGGGTTAGGGGGCGCAAATTACTTGCCTTGCCCCGGGTGCTGACAACCCATGCTACGCCACTGGCATAGCTCACCCATCCCAAAATCTCATGATGTGTAATGAAAGTATCAGAGGGAGGCATTATGCTTCTGAAATCCAGTTGCTGGGAATTGCAGGTGAGAAAACTGGTGTAGTGCTCATCTCAAGCATGTGGTCTTCCCACAGGTCAGCCACTGTGAGAACAGGATGCTAGACTAGATGGGCTATTGGCCTGATCTACCGGGCTCATCTCATGAGAGCCAGCGTGGTGTAGTGGTTAAGAGCGGTAGTCTTGTAATCTGGTGAACCGGGTTTGCGTTCCCGCTCCTCCACATGCAGCTGCTGGGTGACCTTGGGCTAGTCACACGCAGCGTGTTTCTTGTGGGGGAGGAAGGGAGAGGAGAATGTTAGCCGCTTTGAGACTCCTTTGAGGAGTGATAAAGCAGGATATCAAATCCAAACTCCTCTTCTCTTCTAGGAAGAGAGATGGAATGAAAATGCAAAACAGAGTCACATTCCATCAAATTAAATTCCATAGAAATATCATAACCCTTTGCCCAACTTAACCCTGAGTCTCAAAGACCAGCAGAAATAATTGTGAAAGGCACAGCATCCTGCAAACCTGCAGCAGAAGGAGGTTCCATAACTTGAGGGAGGCGGTGGAGAAAGGTCATCTGGAGATATGGTTCATTTGGGTAATGCCCTACAAGCCACAGTTTGCCCTCAGCCAGTTCACACCTACTTACCTATTTACCTCCTTACAATCAGTCCAGGGGTAAAGGTAAAGGTAAAGGACCCCTGGATGGTTAAGTCCAATCAAAGCCTGGGGCGCAGCACTCATCTCGCTTTCAGGCCAAGGGAGCTGGCGTTTGTCCACAGACAGCTTTCTGGGTCATGTGGCCAGCATGACTAAACTGCTTCTGGCGCAACACTGTGATGGAAACCAGAGTTCATGGAAACACTGTTTACCTTCCTGCTGCAGTGGTACCTATTTATCTACTTGCATTGGTATGCTTTCAAACTGCTAGGTTGGCAGGAGCTGAGATGGAGCAACAGGAGCTCACCCCGTTGCAGAGATTCAAACCACCGACCTTCCAATCAGCAAGCCCAAGAGGCTCGGTGGTTTAGACCACAGCACCACCTGCGTCCCAAAGTCCAGTGGGTAAGACTGGCCTTCAGCTCTCTCCTCCTTTGTCTTTGGGTTGCCATTGCAGAGTTCAGCAGGGAGAAGGATGGGGACAATATTAGAATTAGTTGGGTTTGTCTGTCCTTGCCTCTGGCTGCATTTCTTTTTGGTATAACTTACTTATGAGTAAATGGGCATAGGGTTCTACTGTTAATTTGACAAGCTGAATATATATTAATACTGGGAAAGCCCTGTAACAGATAATTAAACTGTTGGTCTGTGAGCACTTAGAAAATGATGCTGCGATTACTAAGACCCAGCATGTGGTTTGTAAAAAGCAAGTCATGCCAGTTGAATCTCATTTCTTTCTTAGATAGAGCTTGGTGGATTGGGGGACTGCTGTGGATGTAGTGTATCTTGATTTTGATAAGGCTTTTGGTAAAGTCCCCAATGATATTCCTGAGAAGAAACTGGTAAAATGTGGCCTGGACAAGGTTCCTGTTAGGTGGATTAGTAGCTGGTTGACTGACCAAACTCAAATAATGCTAATTAATGATTCCTCATTATCCTGGGGGAAAGTGACATGTGGGTTGCTGCAGGGTTCTGTCCTAAGCCCATTGTTGAACAAAACATCTTTACAAAGACTTGGATGAAGGAATTGAGAAGATGATAATCAAATTTGCAGGTGTCATGAAACTTGGAATCGTAGCTAATTACACAGTAGACAAAATTGCGATTCAAGATAACCTTAACTGATTGGAGAACTAGGCTAAAACCAGTAAAATGAATTTCAAAAGGGACAAATGTCAGGTTGTAAAAGGCAAGAAGAACCAGCCACACACAAATAAGATGGGGGACACCTAGCTTGCCAGCAGTCCATGTGAAAAGGATATGGGTTCTTAGTAGACCACAAGCTTAACATGAGTCAACAGGGTGGTGCAGCAGCAAAAAAAAGCTATCGTGATCCAGAGAAGTCAAAGGACCAGTATATTCTGCTTTTGTCAAACCTTACTTGGAGTACTGTGTCCAGTTCGGGGCACCACAATTTAAAAAGGATATTGATAACCTTAAATGTATGCAGAGGGTGGCCAAGATTATCAAGGGTCTGGAAACCAAGCCTCATGAGGAATGGCTAAGGGAGCTGGGTATGTTTAGCCTGAATAAGAGGACAGTGAGAGGAGATATGACAACCATCTTCAAATATCTCAAGGTCTGTCACATGGAAGATGAAGCAAACATGTTTTCTCCAGCTCTGGAGAGGAGGACCCAAACCCATGGATTCAAGTTACAAGGAAGGAGATGCTGACTAAGTATCAGGAATAACTTTCTGATTTGATTTGTTGTTTTGGTCCAAATCACATCTGTGAAATCCAAAACTTTGTCCTTTCCTCATACCTAATGCAGTGGAGAGCCAGGCAATGGCTACACCCCCCCCCCTTTTCACAGAAGTAAATGAAATTTGCAGGTAAAGGAGCCTCTCTAGAGTAGAATAAGCTTGCTAAATTTCAGGCAGATCCATCTAGACAGTTTATGGAGTTTTATGAACTGTTGAACTGTTGAAATAAATTGCTGAGTCTCTCTCTCTCTCTCTCTCTCTCTCTCTCTCTCTCTTTCTCGTCAGAACTGGATGAAATGTTCAGGTCTGCTTGCCCCATCTGAGGGGATGAGACCTGTTGACTTTCAGAATGGTAGCTGCAGCAGTCCTAACACAAGGGCAGGCATTAACATTTGGGGGAGGATACAATAGAAATCACGTGAACTTTCCTAGTGTTTTGTGGACAATCAGTCTGAAAACTGGTGACATGAGAGAGCCATGCTCCTGGCTACGTAATAGGCTGTCAATGAGAAACACAATTGGGAACTAAGTTTAAGGGATGTGCAGTCTTAGATTATTTTATTATTTTCCTCTTCTCTACTCATGCTTTATTGTCTACATGATTTTCTCCTTCCTATTTCTTTTTCTTTTTGCATATCAGAGGAGAAGCTAACGATTGCAATCAATGTAGCTTGCCTACCTATGTAACAAAGGAAAACTGACCTGTATAGTATCCCTCTGTGCTTTGATTAAAGGGACAGTTTTAAAAAGTGTGTGTTTGTATATATTCCTTTGGGACTTAGAAGACAGATGTATAAGAAATCTAGTACATCAGAGACAAAGGAAGGGGGGAAAGTACAAACCAAGTCAATAGTGCATGAGCCAGCAAAGTTCTGATATGTTACCTAACAAGGATGAAAGAAATATTTTATACCTTCTGAGGACTATCCAATTTCTTCCCTCAAGCAGCAAAACACACATATACACTTTTAACCTAAATGACCTGCTTGTCCTCTAATAACTGTATCATTTTTCTGTGGAATAATATGGTCCAAATTGTTTCTGAGAAGCTGAACTATAATATTAATGCTGAAAGTATATTGAAAATCCTTCTTATTCCTAAATGGGACTGTTAACGTTGGGGGGGGGGGATTAAGTTAGATTTTTGCACTTGTTAGATTTTTGTCCTGCAAACAGTTAATGTTAGAACTTGGTGTCACTAGAACAGTTCAATGTTTCATTTATAACACAGTTTTAACAACTGGTTCATTGCCTCTTTGATGTTGATATTAGAATAGCATGTACTGGAGAGTTGATAGCTGTGAGTCATTTGTATAATTTTTCTAGCTGTAGGTGGCAATGGAATTGTTGAAGTCAACTTGAACTTCCATAGTGTGTTAAAGCACAAAAATAACACTGTGTTTCCCTGGGCAGCACAATCATTTAGAGGAAGTGAAATACCTAATTGGTTAGCTGTATACAAAGAAACAACTATGAAAAGCTGAGAAGGATGTGGAGAGTTCTGTCAGTTTGCATTTCTTAGTGCAGAAAGTATTGATCTGATCTTTCCTATTCTACTTAATTCAAGAGGGTTCTGGAAGCTTCTGGAAGCTCTGTGTGAAAGAAACAAGCAGAAGGTTCATGATGTTTGGGTTATTCTTCAGAGAAGCTGAGTTCAGCTGCCTTAAACTGGTCCTCTTATCTCTTTCTGTCAAGGTCATGCTGACCATAATAAGAGGCCAGAAGGAGCCTGGGTTTCACTTTCTCTTTCTATCTCCCTTCTGGTGTGGGTTCTGTATATAGTGTTAAGGTTTAGGCTTATTATAAGTTATTGAAAGTTTAAGTTAAGTCTGCTGCAACTGGATTTTTTATGGACAGTGCCAATCCTGAATGTATTGGATTTGTGACTATAGTGCTCATTTGCCTTCAGTAGCAGTAAAGTTCTGCTGAATGAAATACAATTGTCTCTGTTCAGTTTTGGGGGGAATCCTGCAACGTGTTTAAGTTTTTACTCTTCTAACTGTACATTGGAATCTGCTCTGGATCAATATTGAGTAGAATTCCATGACAAGTTCTGCCATTCTTCAACATGTAACACTGCACGTTACTTGTCCTCGTGTCAATTCAAATTCTCCAACTGCAGAACAGCAATGAGACAAAACATTTAACAGCTGCCATGGTGTAGTTAAGGAACCTCATCAACTGGAGTCATAAGTCAGTTTGGTAGGGATCCCACAAACGAAAGCTAGAACTGCACATTATAATGGCAGATATACTTGTAATCCTTCTGTCCTTTACTTCACGGACTCTGGGGTTGCGGTGCTCATCTCACTTTATTGGCCGAGGGAGCCGGCGTACAGCTTCTGGGTCATGTGGCCAGCATGACTAAGCTGCTTCTGGCGAAACCAGAGCAGCACATGGAAATGCCGTTTACCTTCCTGCTGGAGCGGTACCTATTTATCTACTTGCACTTTGACGTGCTTTCGAACTGCTAGGTTGGCAGGAGCAGGGACCGAGCAACAGGAGTTCACCCTGTTGTGGGGATTCGAACCGCCGACCTTCTGATCAGCAAGCCCTAGGCTCTGTGGTTTAGACCACAGTGCCACCCGCGTCCTTTCACAGCACCACCTGCAAAGCTAGGAAATGCATAACACTGTGATATCAGTTCTCGAGATCCTATGCCGTATGGATAAAGAAAAACAGAGGCTGTCACAAAAAGTTAAGGTTCCGTGCCCTTGTACCAGCCCTCTGTAATCTGAGTTCGCGAGAGGCTTTTATGTTATCATAAAAGGTTCTGGGTATCTTGGCACTTTCTGCTGTGTGGTGCTCTTTCTGCCAGGTGTGAAACAAGGTGGAGTCTCTTACAGGATACATTTGGTTTAGTAAACCCCAATCCAGACCAAGTTAACACTACAGAGGCTAAAAGCATCACGTTGGTGGAGAACATAAAGAATTAAGGTGTAGGATAGTTTCATCCCATGGACCACAAGCTGACCACAACTAGAGAAGAATGCCCTTCCCAATTTAGCGTCTTCCAGATGTTTTGGATTACAGCTCTCATAATCTATTGGCCATTCAGGCAGGGACTGATGGTGAATCCTAGAATCCAACAACATCCACAATGCACCAGGTTGGAGAAGTTGATGTAGCAGAGCTTTGGTTTCCAACCAGTGTGCCGTGGCACCCTGGGGTGACTTGAGGAACATTCAGGGGAGCCCCAGGGAGCTGTCCTTTCATAAACCTGCAGTCCATAGCTTTCTGCAGAATGGAAAAATCCCCATATTTGCAGTCTTGTAACAGAACCCCAGTGTAAGTGGCTTCCACAGGGGAGCAGCAGAAAGAATGTGGTTGGTCAAGGGAGCGATGAACTCAAAGAGGTTGAAGTAGAGAACCCCACTCATAAAAACTGCTTCTTCACTTCACAAGCCTTGAATACTGTAAATGTAATAGGAAAAGTTGTCATAGTGCACAGCTGAGAGTTTCGTTCCTTATCACCTACCACAATTTAACATTTAGACATATTCTCTCTCTTTTTATAATATTTTTCTTACCTTTTATAATCTTGAAAACTGCAGTTATGGAACAGATGGTTAAGACATACTTTACCAGTTGATTGTGATAGCTATTCATTCACTGAGGTAGAAAATTATTGTACATCATTCATTTTCATTGCGAGAAGTCATTTTAAGCGCATGGACATAATACATTATTGCAAGAACAGCTGGAGGTTCTGTCAACTAATACCCCATACTATTTCTACACAAGACTTCCATTAAATGGCTTTTGCATAGAAAAATAGCTGGTTTTTAATACTTCCTCTGGGAATGGGAATGGTATGCTTTGGCAGAATAGAATCTAAAACAATGGTAGCTTTATAAATGTTAATATGATATTGTCATTTTTTATGATTGGTGAACTGAATTTTTATCTAATATCTTGCACTTCAGAAATATCCTTCTGGCATCTTAAGTGATCTTATTACCAAACTGACACACAGTGTAGGAGGAAGTAAAGACAGAAGCAGCCTACTGTTTGCAAATGAACAAGACAGCAGTCTCTAAATTTTCCATGCATGTTCCTCACATATGACTGCTACATATAAGGAGGACTTGCTTCTTACACCACTGATAGAATTCCCAAGAGAAAGACTGCCCAATGGATGTGCTATTATAGTTGTTGTGGGCAACTATTGGTTAGCATCTGTGAAGATGAAGATATATGTACATTAAAAAAAACCACATGAGGCTTTTTAAAGAGAAGGAGAAACATATATTTCTATTGACACTTTAAGATCGTTGCCCCCTGATTCAAAGCTAGAGGAAACATCTTCTCGGTGTTAAATGCCCCCCTCCAACACTATCTCCCATGAAACAAACATAGGTTTCCTTCTCTTTTATGACAGTTGCTTCAATCATCATATGAGCAGTGCTGTTTTTCTAGAAAATGAGGTGCCAGAACTCACCATGAACTTCTTCTTTGATCTCTTAGAATGGCAATGCTGCCCACCTGAGAGGTGCTGGAGCTCAACTCCTGCTGGAAAAAAAAGCCTTGCATATGAGAGAAATCACTCTGAAAAAGTTGCATATTATGGGACAAGGACCACAGGTCAAGGGGAAGGGCTTTAGGTTGGTGGTACAGTATCGGCTTTGCCTGCAGAAGGTTCCGGATTCAATCCCTAGCATCCTCAGGAAATGCTGGAACAGAACCTTTTCTGAAATCCTGGACAGCTGAGCTGCTGTCAATCAGTGTAGACAATCTTCTTCTTCTTCTTCTTCTTCTTCTTCTTCTTCTTCTTCTTCTTCTTCTTCTTCTTCTTCTTCTTCGGTAATCACTCGTAGCTGAGTAAGATTGTCTTCCATACACATGGTTTTAACAGTGAGTCCATAAGTGACTGTGGAGGCCAATTCTGGATCCACACATCCAGTGGGGACATAGGTTTCCGGGTGGGAAGCATGCCTTCCTCTTAGCACATTTCTCCCTTTCGTCCTGAGTTAGAGCATCTTCAAAGCCCATGACACCTTTGATAAAGACTGTTCTCCAACTGCAGCTCTCGCGGGCCAGTGTTTCCCAGCTGTCAGTGTTTATATTACATTTTTTAAAAGATTTGCCTTGAGGGAGTCTTTAAACTTCTTTTGTTGACTACCAGCATTATGCTTTCCATTTTTAAGTTCAGAATAGAGTAGCTGTTTGGAAGACGATAATCAGGCATACACACATCATGACCAGTCTTTAACCAGTTGATGTTGAAGAATCATTGCTTTGACACTGGTGATCTTTGCTTCTTCCAGGACACTGACACATTAGTGATGTGTACATTTTTTCAGAAACACCGTTGTTGAAGAATCATTGCTTCGACACTGGTGACCTTTGCTTCTTTCAGTACACTGGCATTAGTTTGCCTGACTTCCCAAGTGATGTGTTAAAATTTTTCAGAGATACCGTTGATGGAATCTTTCAACAATATTGTGCTGAATGGACCAATGGTCTAACTCAGTACAAGGCAACTTCCTGTGTTCTTGAGCAGTTTCCAACTATATCTTGCTATAGTAATCGTTTTCTGAAAGTTCACTGCTGGCCCCAGTTTAAGAATCACTGAGATTCAGAGAAAGGGTAATTTAGGTAGGATGAAATGAGCATATGGAATGCCAAAGTAAAAGAAAAAACTAGATTGCTAGGGAAGAGGAGATAGTATTGTACAAGAGTCAATGTGGCCGCTGATGGGCCTACTGGGATAGTATGGAGGCCCCCCAACTGTATGAACAGTAGACATCACTTGGTGATGGTGGTGTTCAGACACAATGCTGTCAGCATTTACATATCACATCTGGCCTTAGTCCCATAGTGGAAGGGCCAATAGGGGAAAGTAAGTAGCTCTGTTTTCATAAACTGGCAAGACGATGGGCAGGAGGAAGAGAATCCTTGTGAGGGGTGTAGCTGGCAAGGGGATGGGGAAGGAAGTACTCACAGGGTGATGGAGAATGGCAAGGGGATGGAGGTCAATGCACAGGAACCAGAGCAGCAGGACCCATCACCAGAGCCAGAGAGGTTCCTGTCCACACAAACATGGCAGGCTTTGAGGCATAGATAGCAGCGGGAATGGTGTTCTAGGAGGCTGAGGCAGGCAAGGGCTCTAGGAGGAGGTTTGTGATTCCTCAGCTGGAGTAGGCTGGGAACAGGTGGAGGTCACCTGCCTCCTCAAGCCCAGATGCTACAACCAGCATGCAAAGTACAGAACGGAAGCAGAACTGAAGTGTTGGGTCTCCCCACGTTGATGGACATTGGCTTGGATGCTCCTGGACCAATGTGGGACTGTGCTTTGGGTTTGACTCTGGACTACATTCTGATTGCTGGACTTCAGACTTGGCTTCTTGGATTGACCCTGGACTGTGTTTCCTGACCTTTGGACTTTGGCCTTGACATACTGGGTTACTGCCAGGTAATCCAAAGTTTCAGGGCATCAGTGGAAGAGTATCTGCATGCAGAGTTTCCCAGTTTCAATCACTGAATCATAGAATTGTAGAGTTGGGACTCTGAGCATCATCTAGTCCAACTGCCTGCATCCAGCTGTCTACTCCCTACATGTAGGTGCTCATTCATAAATCAATGTTTCCATATGACCACAGCCAGGTCACAAGCCCATCAACAGCCTGCTAGATGGTCTGCCAGCTGTTAGGAGTCATCTATTGCTTTCGTGAAGATGCCACCAAAACGATACTATTAATTCAATGAAGACTGTGATTTCCATTTCTACTCCCCCGAAGGAAAAAAAAAAGCTCCTGTGCCATTGATTTCAGAACACTGGAGATCTTTATGGAAGAAAAACAATCTCGGCTACTGTTCCCTAGTGCTTAAGCAGCAGTTAGAAATTACAATAATAAAGTGCTTGGTAAATATTTGTGCTCACTCCAGTGTGAAACACCCAAGCTGTATGATTTAAGATGAAATGCATTACATATTTTAGAAAAGCTTAACTTGTCAGTGCAGCTGGTTCCCCCTCCCCCCTACATAGCAAACTGTTAGGCCTTCAGTCTGTGGAACTGCGCATCATCCTTCTCTTAAAGGTTTGACATCCCTATCGTTTCTTGTCCACAGACTGAGGCATTTCTACAATACCAGTAGCACTGAAAAGAAATCAAATATCAGAATAGAACTCAATATTACAAGAGACATGAAACTGCTACTGGGATTGCCTCTCCACCCACCCTTCTCACTTCTTTCTTACAGCCATTGCCAGGACAAGTGTATGATGGCCGCGGCCAGTGCACCCCTCCTAGACCACTCTAACAGGGTACCACTGTGACTTAAGGAACCCGCTGTGGCTTATAAAATAGTTGCAAATGCCTTTTTTTAAAAATGCAATTGTGGTATACAAGTATTTTAATAAGTAACCAAATGTGCCCACAGGCTCTGGTGGTCAACAACCTATGGGTACAAACTTCAGAGCAAGTCCTACCATTAGGCAAAGTTAGGAGATGGCTTCAGGTGGTAGGTCCTTGGGGCAGTGGTGGCAGCTCCTGCCCATTATTTTCTTTGCAAGACATAGCCTGTTCTACACCTAAACTTAACCTGCTGCCCTCAGGTGCAAGGGAAGTTGCTATCCCATCACCAGCTTTGCAGGAGTGGTCCATCTATCTAATACAGGCTTCCTCAAACTCGGCCCTCCAGATGTTTTTGGCCTACAGTTCCCATCATCCCTAGCTAGCAGGACCAGTGGTCAGGGATGATGGGAATTGTAGTCTCAAAACTTCTGGAGGGCCGAGTTTGAGGAAGCCTGATCTAATACTTAATTTCCTACTACTTTTGAGTGCTCCAAAACATTTCAGTTGCAATATTCCCCACAACAAGAGATGGGCCAGTGTTGTGTTCCCCTTGTTGCAGATGAGTCTGGGTTAAGGCCTACTGAGTGTCATGGAATACTCAATATTGATCAAAAGCAGATTCCAATGTATATTTAGAAGAGTAAAAACTTAAACATGTTGCAGGGTTCCCCCAAAATAGACCAGAGGCAATTGTATTTCATTCAGGAGAGCTTTACTGCTACTGAAGGCAAATGAGCATAATGGTCACAAAGCCAATACATTCATGATTGGCACTGTCCCTAAGAAATCCTGTTGCAGCAGACTTAAACTTACAATAATTTATAATACAGTAAGTCTAAACTTTAACAGTATACAATGCGGTTGTCAGCTATTTTTCTGGGGTGCCTGCACCAATCAGAAGCTGCGCCTTGGTTTTCAAACATTTTAGAACAGATTAAGTTGGAGAACCAAGGTACCACTGTATACAGAACAGCACACCAGAAGGTGGAGAGAGAGAGAGAGAGAGAGAGAGAGAGAGAGAGAGAGAGAGAGAGAGAGAGAGAGACACTCAGGCTCCTTCTGCCCTTTAATATAGTCAGCATGATCTTGACAGAAGAGATAACAGAACCAGTTTAAGCCATCTGCACTCAACTTCTCTGAAGAAATAATCCAAACATCATGAACCTTCTGCTTGTTTCTTTCACACAGATAAGCTTCCAGAACCCTCTTGAATTAATTAGAATAGGAAAGATCTCTGCACATTTGATCAATACTTTCTGTACTAAGAAATGCAAACTGACACTGAGTTCATGGCTGAGTTGAGACTTGGACCAGAGATTTTCTAACTCACTGAGCACACTCTGAACAGCGATGCTACCCCAGACTTTGAAAAGCAGATTATGAAAAGTAGCATTTGAGAAGATGCTTGCCAACAGAAGCAAGGGAAAGGCATCTTGTTGGAAACGTCTGAATATATGTTGCAAGAAGTCCCACATTCAAGAGTAAACAAATATTTACGAGGCAAGTGTGACTGTCAAGCAGTGCAATTCAGGAGCCAGACTCTGCAGCAAACAGGCTTATGGGCTTTCAGTTTTAGCTGGGAGTATGTGTTCGTTTTCCTGCTGCATTATTAAAAAAAGAAATGTTTGACATATTTGAGAACAGAGATTTATATGTGTTCCGGGCAAGAGAAAGATATATCACTGGAATCAATCTACAGAGCTCTCCTGTCAGAATACGGGGACAAGGTGGTTAGAAAATGCAACTTTGAGGCTAGAACGAGACTTTATCGAGTGCGGGGGATGCGCAGGCTGGCACTGAAAAGAACGGATGATATTGCTTATGTTTGGAATTGAAAAGTGCATGGTAGAAACATCCCTGTATTGGAACTTACAAGCTGAGCTGACATCTCTCTGAAACTAAGGCTCATCGCGAAATCCGGTTGGCATGAGCATGGCCCATCATTTTCCTGCTGAATGAACCTGGAAGAATACCCATCTACAGCCTTCAATAGAAAGTCACTTTGTTAGTCCCATATTGGCTCGAATATAAGCTGCACCCAAATATAGTAAAGGTAAAGGGACTCCTGACCATTAGGTCCAGTCGTGGCTGACTCTGGGGTTGCCGCGCTCATCTTGCTTTATTGGCTGAGGGAGCCAGCATACAGCTTCCGGGTCATGTGGCCAGCATGACTAAGCCACTTCTGGCGAACCAGAGCAGCGCACGGAAATGCCATTTACCTTCCCGCTGAAGCGGTACCTATTTATCTACTTGTACTTTGACATGCTTTCGAACTGCTAAGTTGGCAGGAGCAGGGGCCGAGCAACGGGAGCTCACCCCATCAAGGGGATTCGAACCGCCGACCTTCTGATCGGCAAGTCCTAGGCTCTGTAGTTTAACCCACAGCGCCACCTGCGTCCCTTACCCAAATATAAGGCACATCTTTAAAATTGGAGGGGGGAGAAAAAAATACCCAAATATAAGCCGCTCCCTTCCTCGCTGCTCCTGGCTGCATACTGGGGGGGGGCGGGGGGAGCCGTGCTGCATTGCCGACGGCCTTCCCAGCTTTGGGGGAGGGGACAATGCACAGGGTGGGCACTGCTGTGCTGCGTCCCTGTTGCTGTTTGCCCCACACTCCGGGCTGCATACCGTAAGGTCACGAAAATAAGCAGCACTTTAACTTTTTATGGTCGGAATATTTTTTTGGGGGGTGTAGCTTATATTCTGCCCAATATGGTACATATATTTTTCAGGACTCCCCGCCCCCATGCATTTGTCATCTTATCATGTTCCTGTTGGAAATGGGGGGGGGTTGAAAGGCCAGCTGGCTCAGCCCCAGTTGGAGCGTCTCCCCTCAGCGTTGCCGCTGTGGAGATTCATCGACCTCGGCTCCGACGTACATCAGTAACTCAAGCTTGCAGACTTGGGCACACTTTACTCAGCAGTGCAAACTGTGCAACAGAAGAGGCTTGAGGCTGTAGACACATACTAAACTACGCATTTATTATACATAAATCAGGACAAAGAAAACATGGCATCTCTCCTTGCCGTCTTCTCGGAGAGAGACTAAAAAGCAAAAGCACTCACGCCAGCAATCTGTGCTGGAATGTAAACAGACATGTGACACGCAACAATCCCATGTCTGCAGCAATGGGTGGAATGGAATTCCCAACAGTTCCTACACAGACTTCCCAACCTATCCTTCAGTCACATCCTGGTTCAAACTCTTTGGTTTGCTGCCTCAGCGTTATTTTTCCACCCCTTTTCATCCCTTTGATTTGTCTATCTTGTCTACTGCTGCTCACATATTCATTCCCACTCATAGGCTAAGCTTAACACCATCTCTTTTTAATATTCTCCAAAACAGCCCCACTCGCTTCTTAGCTTCTTTCCATCCCGTTTTCTTATTGGCCTCCACGCTCGCTAATTCTACAAATTCTATTAATTTATGCAACCACTGATCTTTTGTCAGAGTAATTTTTTTCTTTCCAGCTCTTTGCATAGACTATTCTTGCAGCCAACAGTCACATCATTATAGGCTTTTACAGCCTTCAGAAATGTACTTTTCCGGGTCATAAGAGATCTTAGAAGGAGACTGAAGAAATTAAAGCTCCCTTCAGCTGTTATACTCCTAAATGGTGCTTATGCTATCTTCTCCATCTTCTGGTGTAACTTCCCTCACTGCAAGAAGTGAGGTTACAGGGAACCAGGCAGAGGGCCTTCTTGGTAGTGGCCCCACCCAGTGGAATCTCTTCTCATCAGATATCAAGGAAATGAACAACTATCTGACTTTTAGAAGACATGTGAAGGCAGCCCTGTTTAGGAAAGTTTTTAATGTTTAATGCTGTATTGTGTTTTTAATATTTGGGAGCCACCCAGAGTGGCTGGGGAAACCCAGCCAGATGGGTGGGGTAATAATAATAATAATAATAATAACAATAATAATAATAATAATAATAATAATAATAATAATAATAATAATAATAATTCTGTGCTGAGGAGCCTTTTCTACCCCTGAAGGATCCTCTCATGATTAAGAACCCTGATCTTCCAGGTTCTAAACCATACATCATGTCTAGCTGAACCATCATTGGGTCTAAAAAAATTAAAAAGTCATTTTTATAGTCATTTATTATTGGCTATAATAAAGATATATTCAAAGTCAAAAGAAATCCAGCAAGAACATTTTCAATGGCACTGTTAAAAGTCACTGTTTAATTTGTTTCCACAATTTTTACAAATCTTCAGTTTATTTAAAATAAGTGATAGAACAACACATCTTAGCTGATTTCAGTTTTTCATCTAATCTGCTTCTGATATAGACAGAAGGAGTGGTGGTCCAGGCATGCAAGATGATCCTCCATTTCCCATTTCTCATCCAAAATCTTGTTTCTCATTAAAGAGGTAAACACATTTGAGCATTTGATCTGCACTGATGTCTCATGCTGTGTAATTGCATTTTCTAGCATACAAACAGACTTTTAAAGGATTTGTAAAACAGCCACTTACAAAGGCTTCCAAAAATTAATGAAAGGATGGCACAACATGAGCATTCTCTGGATAGATTATTGTATATCACAAAATTAGCTCAGATGATCCCTATGCAGAGCTGATTTTTAGAGTGTATAACTAAATACAAAGAGAGATGGAAGAGACAAGGAATGCCATTCCCAGTGGCCAGCAAAAATGCAAGCCCTGTAGATGAAGATCAGAAGCAGCGGGTGAAATTTTGGGTGGGGTCGATTATCTAAAAGGAACATTTTGCTCTGTTTTTAAATGCAAGAACATACCCTCCAACTTTTCTCCAATGAAAATAGGGGTGTCCAATTCCATGATGATGATGATGATAATTTTACTATTTATATCCCTCCCATCTGAATGGGCTGTCCCAGCCACTCTGGTCAGCTTCCAACATATATAATGTACAGGGCTATATAGGGCTGCCTTCAAATGTCTTCTAAAGGTTGCATAGTTACTTATTTCCAGTGCTTTTTTTCTCAAAAAAATGTTTAGGGGTACTCTCATTTCCCTACTCATATTGAAATACAGCTGCTCAATGAGGCCAAACTCAGATTCGCAAAATGTTTAGGGGTATGCGTACCCCTGCGTACCCCCAGAAAAAGCACTGTTTATCTCCAACATTTCTCTGATGAAAATAGGGACGTCCTAAGGAAAAGTGGCACATTCTAGGATCATATCACAAACTGGAACGGCTTCTGTAAATTTGGGACTGTCCCTGGAAAATAAGGGACACTTAAGGGTCTGCAAGAATACATGTCATTTCTCAGTTCAAAGTAAAAACAGGTTCTCTGACTATGCCTGGTCAATGACAACTTCACATGTGCTCATTCACAAATTCCTTAAAATACTTTTTCTACAGGGATGAGCATTTAAAAAAATAAAAATATGAAATTTGTATTTTTGATAAACTATGATAAAATGTATATTTCAAGAAGTATTCTATCTCAAAATAGACATTCTAAACATATTTTATCCTAAAATATCCCTTTCTATATGCTTCAGTGCATTTTTTTGTTCCCATAACTCCACTGTAAGATTTGGAGAAGTGAAAATCTGAAAGATTGCATCCTTATTTATGTACTGTATTAGTCAAAGTGGTGCAAATTACGATGTCTCGTGCAGGCTGAATAAAATTCAACTCCATCCCCAGTTTAAGTCTGCTTCATATTTATACTTTCCCATCTAAGATGGGGGACCTATCTACCTGCACTTTTATCAAATTAAAAGCATTATGTGTTCCATTATAATTCCTGAAAAGGCCAATATGTTTATTCAAGATAGGATTTCACTTATCTAGCAAAGATAGATTGTGCTCATTTTATCGTGGATACAGATCAGCACGTACAAAGCCAGGGGCGGGGGGGGGGGAGGAGAGAGAGAGAGAGAGGAAAAAAAGGCAATTCTTAGTCCCTTTCACTGACAAATATCTAATAGAACAGCAGTAGCTGTAAGTGCCAGTGGCCTTGCCTCTGAATTGAAATGTCAGAAGAAGTCCTGTAATGTAGCATTTATCTGTTCAGACACTTCAGAGTATGAAACCTTAGTGCTGTCATTATAACAAGAGGGGGAGGGAGCCGAGGAAATGTAATGGCACAAAAATATTAAGAATCATTCCATCGGCGCAGAATGTTTAAGTGAGCCAAAAAGTTAGCTATATCAAACGTGCAATCCCAGAGGGCAAGAGTTTAGACATGGACCAAATTTATGCAAATCGGTAAAACTTTTCTTAAGAGGATTGGGGTTTTTTTGCCCTCCCAACATGGAAGGAAGAAGGGACTGAAAGTAATTATGAGAGGAAATGGGCATACATCTATTTATTGGCATATAAAGTGAAGGACAGCTCTAGGGAAAGCAAAAAGGGGGAAGCGTTTCAGCATAATTTTTTTAGTATTGCCTCACCACATACTTGTGTCGAACGGAATCCCTGCTTAGAAAGCAGCCGTATGAAAATAACTACACACTGATGTCCCACATAAACATAGGTAACTGCCAGGCCATAATAAGACAACTTTAAAGCCATTTGTCACGCATGTGCACTTTTTCTCTCTCTGGAGGAAATAGGTACTGCATTCACAAAGGATGACCAGGACACATACACTTAACCACAACGTATTAATACTGCTACCTGTTTGCTTACATTTCACTGATCAGTTTTTTCATGGGATATACATTTGCTGACTAACCTCACAATCCACCTGCCAGCCATTAGATAAGCGTTCAGCTGGTGCATGTGTATTGAAGAAGCAAAAACCACCAGTGTCAAAGCAATGCTTCTTCAAAATCAACTTTGTTAGTCTGGTCATGTTCGGATGCCTGATTATTGTCTTCAAAGCAACTACTCTATTCCGAACTTAAAAATGGAAAGTGTAATGCTGGTGGTCAACAAAAGAGGTTTAAAGACTCCCTCAAGGCAAATCTAAAAAAAATGTAGTATAAATGCCGACAACTGGGAAGCACTGGCCTGCGAGCGCTCCAATTGGAGAACAGCTTTTACCAAAGATGTAATTTACTTTGAAGAAGCACAAACACAGGACAAAAGGGAGAAACTTGCTAAGAGGAAGACACTTTTGGCAAATCCTCACCATGATTAACTCCTGTCCGGAAACCTATGTCCCCACTGTGAAAGGACGTGTGGATCCAGAATTGGCCTCCACAGTCACTTACGGACTCACTGTTAAAACTGTGTTGATGGAAGACAATCTTACTCAGCTACAAGTGGTCACCAAAGAAGAAAGAAGAAGATGGAAGACATGTTTGCATTGACTCTTTTCAATCAGTTAGGAGAGGGGAGGAGAGCCTGAGGTTCAGGCCTCTTCATTTGGGCCTCAAGGGTCTGCCTAGGTGATGCTTTAGCTTAGTCAGAATGTGTCCTTGAACTGTAATAAGACTTTTTCATAGGATTGTAGAGTTGGAAGGAACCCCCAAGTGCCATCTAATGGATGGAGAGGTGTGTTTGTGTGACTTCTGCATCGCTGGTCATTTTCAAAGCATAGTGAGTGTCTATCACATCCATCCTCTACTGAGTCCATACAGGAACCAGTGATCATACAGATAGATTGGATTTCCCAAACTTGGGTCTCCAGCTGCTTTTGGACTACAACTCCCATCATCCCTAGCTAGCAAGACCAGTGGTCAAGGATGTTGGGAATTGTAGTCCCAAAGCAGCTGAAGGCCCAAGTTTGGGAAACACAGATACCGATCAAAAGCAAGTTCTGATGATACAAAAGTGCTGTGGTGGCCATCCAAAAAGACGTCACCAGTTTGGGAAACCACATCTTGTGGTCAGATCTGTGCTTGGAAGCCATGTCATTCAGCAGAATCACACAGCGTGTCTCTGAAACATCAGTCAGATGTGGTGGTGGCGGCAGAATTGTTCTTACTCCACTGAAACAGTTTTTTCTACAGTGACAAAAGCACACCGATAGCATGAAAACTGTCTCTGGATTAGGAAATATGCTTGTGACCCAGAAGATTTTGTCACGTATAAAGTCATCCAAGGTGGCACATAAATAAATCTAAGTAATTATCGAAATGCTTCCCTCTCCACCAGTTTCAGCTGTCTGTTAAGACACCTTCCTTTTCCTTACCTGATATAAAATGTTCTCATCAAAACATGCACTTTAAGTGTTTGTTTGCCTTCCGTTTATGGAAAACAATGCCCAGCTGTAATTGAGGTCAAGATACCGCTATGAACACAATCAATGCCGACAAAGAGATTTGAATAGCTCATATAAGCTGAAAAGATGTAAGCAATTATGGTAATCTATACTTCAGAGTTAAACTTGGCTACTTTGGAAGTGCCAACAGAGCGTATACCTTTTGTCTGTGCTTTATGCTGTGTACACAATGTACACTCGACAGTTTATTCTAGAATCGACGGAGACTGAGCAACTGTCTTTTCTACATAGTTCCATTGCATATTTTTTGCCCCTGAAAAGCACTTGCCTCTCCTTAATGCCTAAACTGCCTTAATGCCAAAAATAAAAGCCCACTGTGGATTGATTCTGAATGACGCCACAGTGCATCCGTTCGAAAACAGATGGAAACAAATGGGAGTGGTGTTCAAACCTGCACAATGAAGTTGTGAATGGCTGTAAGTGAAGATTGCAATCCTCACTTCCTTCTTCGCATAGATAGCATAAACCAAGGGAGGGTTTTCAAATGCCTGTCAAATAACCACCCCTGCTCTTGTGGGTGGACAGATATAGAATCACAAATCACACTTTTGCGGTGTGCCACCCCCGGATCCCTTTAACACTGAATCCTTGAACTGGTGTAGGGCTCCTGTCAGAGACCAGAATGAGGATTACAGCTCTGATGAGGAATGGTGGGGATCTACCCCTCTTCCTGCTCCTGACCAGGATTCTGAACCTGCCCGGGAACAATGGAGTAGCATGGATTTCAGAGGGCAATCACCCTGATTTGATGTACGTCAGTAGGGCAAGTTATTTGCCAGATAATCAGGAAGACTACAGAACAGGGAATTGTCCCTTGATGAGCTCTATAATGGGCTAATCCAGGGCTGATTACAAAGAAAAGTAGAAAACGATTGTTTTGTAAATCTTAACTGCCAGCTCGACTCTTTGCGAGTCAGTATTACAGATACAAAATTCGCGCGCACACAATTATCTGCATCAGTAAACATCAAGGTTGAGCAAAAGTTGCTTCTGCAGCATCTATTTCCAGCTACTGGTTATTGAATCAGAAAGGACAATTACTTTCACATCCTTGTGCTTTGTACAGATGAAATAAGTTATTACTCTTGCTTTAATCTTCAAAGTATGGCTGGTGTAGCTGCAGTGACATAATTGTTCACACTCAAACATGAACAAAAGACCTAGCAAGAATGATATAGAAAATAAACGTGTAAGAAACTCGCTGCAGCAACGCACATTTGTGTGACAGAACTTCAATGTCTGCTGCATCTTTGTTGTGTGCTTGCAAATACTCCTCTCCCTTTTTCTTTTTCTTTTTTATCCCAGGGCAAAGATTAGTATTAAATCTGAAATGTGGTACCAGACTAACCCATTTTCATGACAAAGAACATAATAAAGGACAGAGAAAAGCACAGGCCTTTTCATCCTTAGAGTGACAGGCAGATGAGGAATGCATTCAAAGGGGGAGGTCTGGACTCTGATAAAGATTATGACAAAGAAAAACATGGCAGTATTAACCCAGTTTCAGGAACATCACTGCATCGCAGTCTCACGATACTCTCCTTAGATGGCTGTTGCCGTCCAAGGCACTAATAATTTATTTTGCTCTTTTATCTGCTTAATGCAGCGGAGTCTTCCCACCGTGGGCTTAGACTGCCTTGGGACATAGAGAATATCTAAGAGGAAGCAGTTTCCGGGGTGGATCCTGGGCAAGTGGATTTTATCTTTTCTTAGTAGTCAGTTAGAGGAGAGTTTAGTGGAAAGTCTTCCATCACATTGGATTTGTGGTGGCGATTTCTCCACTACTTGCCTCATTAGTCCAATGTGATTTCAGAAGTGCTACAGCTTCGTTCTTCTAGTATCTCCCTGGGTATCATATTTTTATAGGGGTTTTTTTGGGGGGGTCCCCCTAAACCCTGGGAGTGAATAAATGCTAGGGTTGTGATTGATTTGGGTAACATAATTTCAGAGCTGTGTCAGACAGGGAATTCCTGGGCTGGCTTATGCAAAGCTACGGTTGTGGTTCGAGGACCCGACCCCCGCAATGTGAAATGAATATGCAAGGACACGTGATATAAGGTTAATAGGCAAGAAAAGGCCACAACTTTATTGATTACAGCAGTGAAAAGGTATTGGCTTAGGCATTGGATGTCTAAAACAAGGGGGTTTATTCACCAGTAGGTGGATGCTAATCCAACTATAGGCTCTCCCCTGATGTCATCAAGGGTCGTGCCACGGCCTCCCGCCAAGCAGGCATCGGACAGAGTACACGACCGCCAGATTCCTTTAACGGAATACGCAAAAATTGAAGGCATAGGCAATGGCCACACCTAGCCCTTGGACACACCACAACACATTATTCCAATGCCTAACCTACCCACCAATACCACAAAAGTTGTGATGATTGCTACGAGGTAGGCGAAAAAACCAAAAAGCCTAATGCCAAATGGAAAAATTCCTACCAGGCCCCCTGGACAACCAGGGTGACCAACCTAAGGTCCATAGCACGGCCAATGAACTAAGACCCTGAGCTCAAAGGGAGTGGAGGGTGGGTGACTTGTGACGAGACGACGGAGAGAAGAATGAGGCCGAGGAGGAGCTGGCGCCGCAGCAAAAGGCTGCTGTAAACGCCCCCTCGGAGGCACCTGGTTGGGTGCCTGCCGAGGGGCGTGGGCACCAGCCAGGTGAGAGGAGGAGGCAGGGGGCTAACGCCCCCTGCTAGGGGCGGAGCTCGGGCTCCCGCCCACAACCACTCCCCTCTCTTCCAGGGAGGAGAGTCTCTATCAAGAGAACATGAGGACTTGGACATTTGCAGGGAAACCAAAATGCTTGTTTACAAAGCTATTGTACTACCAATCTTACTGTATGCTTGTGAAAAATGGACCACTTATAAATGCCATCTCCAGCTCCTCGAAAGATTCCATCAATGGTGTCTCCGAAAAATTTTACACATCACTTGGGAAGACAAGCAAAGTAATGCCAGTGTACTGGAAGAAGCAAAGATCACCAGTGTTGAAGCAATGACTCTTCAACATCAATTTCATTGAGCTGGTCATGTTGTGCGGATGCCTGATTATCGTCTTCCAAAGCAACGACTCTATTCCGAACTTAAAAATGGAAAGCATAATGATGGTGGTCAACAAAAGAGAACCCCCCCCCGTAAATAAATTCTTATTGGTTTTCACAACTGAATTCCACATTTAATCACAATAGCGCTCCCCCCCATACTGAAATTCAAAAATACATTTTTCAAAACCTTATCTTTGAGGGTCTTTAAACCTCATGACTTCCCTCCATTCCCTCTTCTTGATTCTTTATATAAACAAAATTCTTCTGCATTTCCATGTTCATTCTTAACCAATTATTATTTCTCTTAATTTATCCATATTTCTATTAATTGCAAGGGTTTAGTCAAGGCCTGCCGGCATTTCAACCTATTTCAACATATTCAACTCTGCAATTGAACAGTAATCATTTCCCATTCTTTTTCCTAACTTTAGCATACTTAAATTTCACGGGAAGGCAACTGTCTACTGAATCAGATTTCAATTCCTGCTCCAGTCGGCAATCACGTACAGATTCCCTGTAACTCTTCATTTTCTAAGTATTTCTGTGGACAATATTGAAATTGGGTTTGGCGGGAATCCAGAATGACCGCTCCCCACATCAAATGGGGGACGCCTTTTGCGATCCCATGCGATCCCATGCGGCTCCCAGCAGTATAGCCCCTAGGTATGCCCGCCCCCAGGCTGGACACCTGGAGATAGCCTCCTACCTCTGCCAGTTACCAATCCCAGCTGGGGTGACATTGCCAGAAGAGAGTTGGCTAGGTAAGGGGAGAGAATCAACCAGCCCACACAACACTGGGTGGAACTTACCTTGGAGTTCTCAGTCGGCTCCACAACTTCACCAACCCTGCCCTCCCTTAGTTAAGCCTTCTTTTGCAGGTTAACCTCTTCTTCATAGGTACATGGGCGCTGCTATGTTATGGTTGCTGTTGAAGGGCTGGAAAGGAATTTTCCTGCACTGGCAGGTTTTGCCTTCCCCGTTGCAAAACGTCACAACTTTGGCAGTTTCAGGCCTTGGGCGGAATCCTTTAGTCTATCTTCTCTAAATGGGGGGGGGGGTGAAGTGGTGACCCATGCCCTCCCTGCGGCAGCAATCCCAGAGTTCCCTGTTTTGAGGGGAGGCATTGGCCATATGCCATTAGATTGTCATTGCTCTCCCCTGCGATGGCGGCAAAATGGGGGGGACAGGCTCTCTGCTTGAACAGACCTTCTCCAGAGCCAGCCCAATCCCCACACATTCTGGATAACCCTGATGTTCCCCAGAGGGGAAACGCCCAATGCCTAAGAGTAGGTCTCCCTACATCTGAAGTTTTAATAAAGTTGTGGCCAAATTTTAATCCCATAACACATTGTCTTGAGTCATTATTCCACGCGGGTGTCGCCCAGGTTCGGGGGGTCTCTGCCTGTCTGCACAATGCACCACGTCGACCAAGGGGGCGGGGCAACAGCTAGCAGAAGGGTGTGGCTCCGTGAGGACGATGGGGCCGCAAATCCTGCCCACCACCAGACAGGGTGAGCAGGCATTTTTTATGTATATTTGATGTTTTAATTCTGCTAGGAATACAGTTCTGCAAGTAACAGTTTGAATAATATGAGTCTGGACAGTGCTTTATTTCCAAAAGGAGTCAGTTCTTATGCTTCCAGTTGCTTCAAACTGTGCCATATTAATATCTGCAATATTGCTGGGGTCGGGGTGTCAGAGACAAATCATCTGCTCTTCTTTCCAATGCCAGTCGTTGGATTGCTGTAATAGTGAGTGGTGCCTCGCAAGACGAAATTAATTCGTTCTGTGAGTTTTTTCGTCTAGCGAATTTTTCGTCTTGCGAAGCACAAATTCCCATAGGAATGCATTGAAAATCAATTAATGCGTTCCTATGGTCAAAAAAAGTCCAAACAAAGCCAAATTTGGTACAAAAAGAGTTTATTAACTGCTCTTTAAAGTCCTCCAGCCACCCACCACACAGAAATTCAAAAAAAACAGCAGACTGGCCCAATGGTCACAAAAAATCATAAAAAATAATAAAAAACCCACACAAGCTCCCAGATTCTTGCAAACCCCCCCCCAACACCAAGTCCTTGAATTCCTAACACCCCAACCCAAAATCCAAAAACCACAAAAAAGTTTTAAAAATTTAACTTACCAAATGGATGCAAAAGAAGTTTTGGAAAAGCTTCAAAAATCACCAAAGTCCTCAAAAACCTCAAAAAAGGCTACCAAATCATGTGCTATGAGTTGCTCCTCGAAGTCAAGTCACAACCGCACCTCTTCAAGCAATGCACCCTGTGTATTAACAGTTTTAAGGAAAAGGAAACAAACTTGCAAGACATTTTCGTCTTGCGAAGCAAGCCCATAGGGAAATTCGTCTTGCGAAGCACCTCAAAAAATGGAAAACTCTCTCGTCTAGCGAGTTTTTCGTCTTGCGAGGCATTCGTCTTGCGAGGCACCACTGTATTACTGTTGCTATTTTTAATTTATTGTGTGCAAGATACCTTTTATGGTGGGCGATGGGTGTGTAGGTGCACAAATCTTCAGTGACAGTTTTAGTTACTATCTTACGCTAAGTATTAGCTGATCTTCATTTTATTTGTAGAGCCTGAAGGCCTATCTTCCCAGCCATAAACCGAGTCACCTTACCTGAGCTCAGGTCTTTCACAAAGCTATTAGGCATTTCTCTTTTTAACTATAGAGTTAACCATCATTGCAGAGATGACATGCCTTATTACTATGACATTTTAATTCAAGACCCTTAGGCCGTTGTGTTCCGATTCTTGCCTTTCCTTAAATGTTGAAAAGGAGCCCCCTCTTATCTTCAGAAAATCAAGACAGCCTGTGCAAAAACCACAGGAGTGCTAGATTTGTTTAGGAAAAAAGCAGACTATAAAAATGCTGCGAGATTGGTTCTTTCCTATAGCTTGGCTGCAATATATGTGCCTCTCTATGATTTCTGAGCTTTTCATTCTTTATGTTCTCCTATTCCACAGTAACATCAGAGTCTGCTAAGAGTGTGATGTTTTAGGACAGGGCTTAATATTATAAATGTATATTATCCCCCTTTACCACAAAAGCATCCTGCATGTGCCTAGATTAATGTTTGCTGTACATAATTCCTATGTAGGGAGCACCTAGGTTCCTAAGCTGAGCATCAATACCTTTCTATATATATATAATTTTAAAGCACAGCTTTAGAAGAAAGTCACTCAATGTAGCTTGAAACCAACAAAACTCCACACTAAAACCATCTTTCAGCTCTCCAAAGCATTTACTTTCTTCATCTAAAATGGATAATGCTACATTTTTAAATTTACTTTTGGTTAAGTACATGCTTTGAATAAAGAAAGACCCAAATTGGCCATCTCCAGGTAGGAATTGGAAAAAACTCCTGTCTGAAATCCTGGACAGCTCCCGCAAGTTTGTGTATGTACTGAACCAGATGAACTAATAGTCTGAGTCAATAGAAGGCGATTTCCTGTGAACCCAGAAAGTGAGAAACTGCTGTATGTTCTTAAGTATTTTGCACATTATATTCAGATGTCAGTCATTAGTAATGGTCGTTAATATAACGAAATCTCAAGCAAAAACATGTTAAAGCTGAACTCTCTTCCAATATTTGCATATTGGATGAGAGATTAATAGATAAATGTAGAGATAACTGGATTGTTTTGAGATTAGGGGCCGGATCCTTGCAACATTGGTCTACAGACACTCTCCTTAGAGTCTTGAACTTTACTGTACGGGCCCAAGGAAGGTCCTGCAATCTCTTCAGTGAAATAGACTTGCAGAAGCCCATGGTAACATTTCTTTTCCTTCCTTCCTTTCTCTTTCTGCATACATACATATATACAGTACATGTCTCTGTTTCAAGATCATAAAGACTTTTTTACATATCAGAAATATTTGATGTGAGACTTTAATGTACAGTGGTACCTCGGGTTACATACGCTTCAGGTTACAGACTCCACTAACCCAGAAATAGTGCTTCAGGTTAAGAACTTTGCTTCAGGATCAGAACAGAAATCGTGCTCTGGCAGTGCGGCAGCAGCAGGAGGCCCCATTAGCTAAAGTGGTGCTTCAGGTTAAGAGCAGTTTCAGGTTAAGTACAGAGCTCCGGAACGAATTAAGTACTTAACCCGAGGTATCACTGTATGCAGCATAAGGTTGGGGGAGAAGAGAGGGGGGGAAGATGAGAGTTTTTTTGTGTAAGCGTCATGTGGGTAGGATCTCTTTCTTTTCATTTATTTGTTTTCATTGGCAATGAGAGAAGAATTGGGGGGGGGCAGGACATGGTTGGTTGCCTTCTGTTGACTAGAGTGAGTTTTGCTCATTGTAATAAAACAGCACATTCTTACTTTTAATTCCAAAATGGCGACAGCTATTCCATCTTCAGTGATGAGCCAGTTCCACTCTAGTTCGCTGGGATGTATTTATTTTCCAGATGTCCACTGCCCCTTCCTACATCCCACTTGTAGACTGCTTTGGATTTTAGAGACCGGAATTTTGCCAGCAAATGTACTGGAAGATGATGTGTTACAGCAGCACATAGTGCGACAGGAAGTCTTCTGCACTGATGTGGTGCATTTGTACCACTATGGCCTATCATTAAAAAAGAGGGGGGGGGGATAAATGTAAAGGACCCCTGGACGGTTAAATCCAGTCAAAGGCAACTGGATTGCTTTCTCCTCTCACTTTCAGGTTGAGGGAGCCAGCGTTTGTCCACAGACAGCTTTCTGGATCATGTGGCCAGCAGGACTAAACTGCTTCTGGCGCAATGGATCACTGTGGCAGAAACCAGAGTGCACAGAAACACCATTTACCTTCCCGCTGCAGCGGTACCTATATATCTACTTGCACTGGCGTGCTTTCGAACTGCTAGGTTGGCAGGAGCTGGGACAGAGCAATGGGAGCTCACCCCATTGCGGGGATTTGAACTGCCAACCTTCTGATCAGCAAGCACAAGAATCTCAGTGGTTTAGACCACAGCACAACCTGCTATCTGTGCACTAGTCTGAATGGCTAACCATTTAGGAAAGGTTGTTGAGGTTCAAGCTTTCTTTCTTTCTTCCAGCATATATTTCTTTTGTGACCCTTCTTGGAGAAGACTTATTTTTTAAAAAAGAAGAAGAGAGTTGTCATCAACAGGTGTGAGTACTTAAGTACAATTGGATTCCTTCCCCATACCCTCGAAATTGTTACATCTGGTTACAGGTAGCTGCAGTAACTGCTCTGAAGGAGAAATTTCCCTTGCTTCAGTCTTAAAAATTTTGCAGCAGAAAACATGATTTCACTCGAACCAAAGCAGTGTGCCACTTCATATTGAGGGACATTTGTTATGCTAAGTGCACAAATATGTGCAATAATCCCTTGTGTGTCCAAACTTCCACTGAACAATAATATCAGTTCTGACTGATCTTGGAACAATATATTAAGATTGGGAAATGGAAGAGTAGTAATAAGATTGATAGGTTTCAAAGAGTAATTTTTAAAAAGTTTGCTATAGGCTTTTGAAGAATTAAATAACAGAAAGTGGAAAGAAAGCTTAAACACGGTTATTTCATTGTCTGCCGCACACACAAAAACCTCTGAAACAGAATACCTTTGGAGCTAAGGGCTTCTCCTGCTGAGGGATTGTCACTCATACGATATAATGAAAAGAATAATCACATTGCATTAGTTTCCTTCCTAACAAAGATAGCAACTTTTACTTATTTTAATTCACAAATGCAAAGATTGCAACAGCATGTCCTTGGCTTTAAACAAAGCCATTTATCATGAAAATCAGCATGAACTGGGTCCCAGTTTGAGGTTTGGCTTGATCTAAAAGCAGCTGCAGTCACCAATAGAGTATTGGAGATGCCACAATTGTCATCCTTGGGTTTAGTATATTGGAGATAAATAAGGAATCCTATGAGAGATTCACTGGAGAGAGCCAGTGTGGTGTAGTGGTTAAGAGTGGTAGACTCGTAATCTGGTGAACCGGGTTCGCGTCTCCGCTCCTCCACATGCAGCTGCTGGGTGACCTTGGGCTAGTCACACTTCTTTGAAGTCTCTCAGCCCCACTCACCTCACAGAGTGTTTGTTGTGGGGGAGGAAGGGAAAGGAGAATGTTAGCCACTTTGAGACTCCTTCAGGTAGTGATAAAGTGGGATATCAAACCCAAACTCTTCTTCTTTTTCTATGAGAGAGAGAAAGAGAGAGGGGGAAGGAGGGGGTCCAGTGTTTTTTAAAAATATGTGGGTTAGGCCTCAAGGCCCACGGCAGCCCACTGTCATCCATGTTTGCAAGTGTGTAGGATATTGAAATACAATGGTACCTTGGTTCTCAAACGCCTTAGTTCTCAAACGCCGAAAACTTGGAAGTAAGTGTATTCAAACATTTTTCGGAAGCCAAAGGTCCAATGCGGCTGTCAGCTATTGTTTCCACCAATCAGAAGCTGCCCCTTGGTTTTCAAACATTTCAGAAGTCAAACGGACTTCCGGAATGGATTAAGTTTGCCGCTTTTGTTTTTGCTATTTATTCTGCGTTTTTGTTTTTGAGGCCTTTTAAGTTAATTTTTTTGTGTGACTGTGTGGAACCCAGTTCAGCTACTGATTGATTGATTGATTGATTGATTGTGTGACTGCAGAATTGGATAGAAGCCCCCCATCCAAACAATGACTATCATCAGTGTAGGCAAAACAATAATTTTAATTTTTATCATCTATAATACTGTCTTATTCATTTTATACTCCAGTACATTAATTATTGCTTTCATTTAATGGATCAGTGGTCTCGTTAGATAGTAAAATTCATGTTAAATTGCTGTTTTGGGGTTGTTTTTAAAAGTCTGGAATGGATTAATCCATTTTGCATTACTTCCTGTGGGAAAGCACGCTTTGGTTTTGGAACGTTTTGGTTTTGGAACGGACTTCCGAAACGGATTAAGTTTGAGAACTAAGTTACCAGTGTACTGTTTTGGTTTTGAACATTTTGCAAGGTCAATCCATCTTCAGAGCTTCTTTTGTGCTCACTCCTTGAAAATGAAATTCAGTCATCACCACCTTCTGCTTAGAGGCATGGAGTCGGGACCTCTTTGCCATAGTTTTGGATTAGGGTTGGGTGACTGCTGCAGAGAGCTGCAGAGAGCTGTCTGACCAGAGAATTGACAGAAATGAGTGCAGAGCTTCTCTGAGTTCGGCGTGCAGATATAAAATGTGTGAGACACAGGAGATTCTGTGTGGCTTTTGAATTTTGAGGGAAATTTGGAGGTTCCACTAGTTGCAGTTATTTCATGTACAGCACCATATATATGCTTTTTATGCTTTTCAAGTTTATACATTTCATTAATTTTGCAAATCATTTTAACATTTCAAAACTTGACTTTCCCCCCCTCTTTCTGCAGTTCCTTAAATTCATTTTTAATATCTTCTGAATATCCAAATTAACTATATATGTATGTGTGTGTATATAACTTTATATATATATAAAACTGCATGTTATTGCAATAATCCTGCCAATGTTCTTATCCGTTTACAGTTTGTTTGTAAATATTCAATAAACTATTTCCATTATTTTATAAAAAGTTTGTGAGAGATGCAGGAGATACAGCAGATTCTGTGTGGCTTTTGGATTTTGAATGAAATTGGGAGGTTATTTCATGTACAGCAGCACAACTCCACTTTTTCATGATTTTCAGTTTTGTTGTTTTTCTTCTCCACCTTGACATGGGTAAAATGCATGGTTGCTAAAGCCAAGTGATTTCATGTTATGCAATTTCATTTTAAACTGGCTGCCATTCTATGTACGAACATATGTATTGGGCCATAAACCTACAATTTGCCAATGCTCAACTAGGAACTATCAGACATTTGATTCTATTCATTTAGATTTCCAATCAGAACTCAGAGTTTGTGTTTGAGTAATCATATTTTTATTTTTTTTAGTTTTAAATGCTTTATTGTTCATTTTCCATATATATACAAAACATAATTATCTTCATTTCAGTCATTCCAATAAGAATGTCTATGTTCACAAGAAAATACATCCTCTCCATATTTCTTTTATAATAAACCTCTTACTTTAATTTATCGTTATTATTTTGTAAAAATTCTCTTTTCTATTTCGATTTCATTTTCTTTCATACACATTATTTACAGAAATCATTCAAAGGCAACTACTGTGCTTAGATTACAACTACTTTTCAAATAAATCTTGAAATTATTCCATTCTAAAATGAACTCTTGTCTGGGCTTGTCTCTGATTCTTTTGGAAAGAGGGGCTAATTCCGCATATTCTGTCAGTTTGAGTAACCATTCAGGTCTGGTAGGAAGTTTGCCATTTTTCCAATATGTCGCAATAAGCACCCTCGCAGCCACGATAGCATACCAAAAATAATAATGATTATACCTTTGGGGGTGTTAGTGCCTGTCATATCCAGAAGAAATGCTTCTGGTTTTTTAAAGGAAATTTACCTTTAACATGGGGATGCAGGTGGCACTGTGGGTTAACCCACAGAGCCTAGGACTTGCTGATCAGAAGGTCGGTGGTTCGAATCCCCGTGACGGGGTGAGCTCCTGTTGCTCGGTCCCTGCTCCTGCCAACCGAGCAGTTCGAAAGCACGTCAAAGTGCAAGTAGATAAATAGGTACCTCTCTGGTGGGAAGGTTAACGGCATTTCTATGCGCTGCTCTGGTTCGCCAGAAGCGGCTTAGTCATGTTGCCACATGACCCGGAAGCTGTATGCCGGCTCCCTTGGCCAATAAAGGGAGATGAGCGTCGCAACCCCAGAGTTGGTCAAGACTGGACCTAATGGTCAGGGGTCCCCTTTACCCTTTACCTTTACCTCTAACATTATTTTTAGTTCTGCTGGAAAGTCAAAAAGTTCTGGAATGACATACATTCAGATCATATTTTGATTCTATGAATTATTAGACCACATGATTCTGGATTTGCTGGTGATTGGAACCATGAGCAAATTGTGTTGTCCGGAATTGTGAATCGGATTTCATGGGCTTTAATCGTGTTTCATTGGTTGCCGAGTTTATTGGTTTCCTCCTCAAACACATTGGATTACATGCATGAGTAACATACACAGAGTTTGGCCCACCATCTGTAACTGAAGCCTAAATTGCCATTAAGAGGCTTCTAGGATGAAAAAAGCTGTTGACAAAGAGCTGGAAAACTGCCTACATTGATTTCTCTACTCGAGTGAAACGTCTACTACTAAATAATACACACACAAATCCAGCAAATATAATATTTTAGATTGGAAATGAACCGATATTGCTATGAGAGAAAGATAACTCTGCAAGAAAAAGAGCTAAGTGCTTTATAGTGGTGTCAATCATATACTGTATTACAAAAAGCACAACTTTAATCTGTCTCGCTTTTCTTAGTCTTGTGGTTTGTGTGCTGTAACAATGAAATCCTATCTCCACAATATTGCTAGCAGTATGTTTTCTTAACTTCCCATGAAATTTAAGGCAAGAAGAGCATGCTACTTGACCGCATTTCATAAAAGGTAAATCTAAACAAATTGCTTTCGTCTTCACGCAGTTCTTCCTCAAGATGTATTTAGAGCTCAGCAAACTCCTTGAGACACACCAAGAAACTGTACTCTGGGCCTTGCTGTCAAATTCAAACCACAAATGTTTGCCAGCATTCAAGCTTTGTTCTACACAAACCTGAGCCAGGCTGTGGATTTCTTTTTTCCATTACAAAAAGCGGAGTATTTGCACATGAGCATAGAACAGTTTAGTAAAGGATAAAATTGAATTTGTCTAGTGAGTTTTGCTGCTAAAAGCAAACCTGAGAAATATATAAAGAAATAAACTGGGTGGGAATGTGAATTTGCATCCCAGCTAGAAAAGAATGACTCTCCTAGCAGAACAAAAAGTTTGCATTCAGATAATAAAGGAAAAAGACTACTTGTCAGCTATCATGGAACGACCTCTTACATCATCATCATCATCATCATCATCATCATCATCATCATTTTATTTTATTTATACCCCGCGCATCTGGCTGGGTTTCCCTAGCCACTCTGGGTGGCTCCCAACAGAACACTAAAACAGAATAAAGCTTCAAACATTAAAACTTCCCTAAACAGGGCTGCCTTCAGATGTCTTCTAAAAGTCAGATAGTTGTTTATTTCCTTGACATCAGATGGGAGGGCATTCCACAGGGTGAGCACCACCACCGAGAAGGCCCTTTGCCTGGTTTCTTGTAACCTCACTTCTTGCAGTGAGGGAACCGCCAGAAGGCCCTCGGTACTGGGCCTCAGTGTCTGTGCTAAACAATGGGGGCGTAGACGCTCCTTCAGGTATACTGGGATGAGGCCATTTACGGCTTTAAAGGTCAGCACAAACACTGAATTGTGCTCAGAAATGTACTGGGAGCCAATGTAGGTCTTTCAAGACCAGTGTTATCTTCTTGGTGGCCATTCCCAGTCACCAGTCTAGTTGCCGCATTCTGGATTAGTGACCCTTCACGTTAGGGTGCCAAGGGCTCTTTTTGTGAGGTGCTGCTGCATTTTACCAGTGTTTGGGGCCTCTTTGGTTGAATCTGATGTTGTATTTTCAGTGAAACCAGGATGTCTTAGGAGGGCAGCCTGTTGTAGTTTCAGTCCCTTGGGAGCAATGAATACCAGAGGCGACAATGCTCTCATGATGACTATTTTTTTACAAGCGTGTAAAAAAATGGGACACCCAGAAACTGCTTGTCTGCCACACAGAATCCCTTCTGCCAAAAGCAAACAACATATTGTTGGTGACTCCATTTCCTTGCCCATGCCAGCTGCGCCATTTCTCTCTCACTAGGTACATGCCAACTATGCTGAGCCAAAGCTTTGATTCTGCACATTTTCATTTTTTAGTCTTTCAGAGAGGGAGGCAGACTTCTCTTTAATGCTGATCTTTTTTGTTTGATCACAGGTTCTGACATTCTCCACACTGATTGGCTGCTGCTGGGAGCCTCATATTTAAACTAAAAACGTCTTCCTGGAAATAATGAAGTTTCCATGAAGAGATAGCATTGGTTGGCTCTGTGTGTCCCCTGATAATGAGGCGAATTGGATACATTTGGGGGAAATGCTCACATTTCTGAACCAGATCATCCCTGAATGCTGAAATGGGTCAGGGAGTTTATGCGAAATGATACCAACTTGATAGAAAAAATGCCCAGAGCTTGACAGAGCAGGGGATGTAGAAGAGAAAGGAGGGGTAGAGAAGGGAATGGATCTCCCCCCCCTTTTTTGGAAAATAGTTTTTATTTAATTTTACAAATTCATTCATTCACACTTCGAATCACAAATAATAAAAATTGCACAAGATTCTTCCGAATCTCGAGACTTCCCTCTGTGGGTTCTTGAGGTAACTTTTTAAACTGCATATTATAAGTCCATCTAATTTAGAATCCTCCATTGTATCCAAAATCTATGTACCATTGGAAGATTTACTTAAGACCTGCCAAAGACTTCAGGTGTTTACGGTGGTCTTTCAAATATAATGTAAATTTGTCCCATTCTTTGTTGAAGTTTTGATCTTCCTGGTTTCCGACTTCCCTGGTTAATCTTGCCATCTCTGTGTAATCCAATAGTTTCATCTGCCAAATTGGATCTTCCAATTTGATGGGCATAGCTATCTTTTAACTTCAGTGAATTGATTTCCCAGGGCCTCCCAGAGTATTATTATACTGCATATTAATTGTTTTAATTGGCATACATTTTATCAGATCCATCAGTATGTGTTACTCAGCCAAGCCTGATGCAAAGCAAACAACGGACACTTCATAGGAAAGTATACAGTATCAAAAGCACTTCTATTTGCCAAACATTAAAGGTGGGATGTGCAACAGATTTCGACAAATCTTGAATCAAGAATGAAAGCAGACTGCTTTGGACAGATTTGGGGCTTGTCTGACATGATTTGGGAACACTCCAAAGAGCCTTGAATCAGAATGATGACCTCCAAAGAAATTCAGGGGAATTTGGAGATTTGGGTGTTTTTGCAAACATTAAAATATTTCTTCCCAAACCTGCCACCTAGGAAAAATGACAGGGAGAATGGGAAGGGAGATTGACAGGTATAGCTTTGAATCAGAGGCAATAGTTTAATCAAGACTTATCAGTCACAGTGCTTGCTCTTTCCTAAAGTGGAAGAAAACACATACAAATTATGATCAGTTGGGATCACTGTACAGTGGTACCTCGGGTTAAGTACTTAATTCGTTCTGGAGGTCCGTACTTAACCTGAAACTGTTCTTAACTTGAAGCACCACTTTAGCTAATGGGGCCTCCTGCTGCTGCCGCGCTGCCGGAGCACGATTTCTGTTCTCATCCTGAAGCAAAGTTCTTAACCTGAAGCACTATTTCTGGGTTAGCGGAGTCTGTAACCTGAAGCATATGTAACCTGAGGTACCACTGTACATCCACATTGCTCACTCTCTCATATGAGAAAAATGCTTGTCACCCATCTAGAGTGTCTAGAGAATACAAACGTTTTGTCAGAAAATGAAACAAAATAAAAATAAAATTAAATAAGAAATCCTTCAAGCTCCATTCTAACATGTCTTTGTAGCATCTAGCTGGAAAAGGGAGAGCTCCTGTATCTTTTGCCAGTCTAATGAAGCAAACTCATTTCTCTGTGGCAAAAGTAACTTCTATTTGATCCTCTAAACTGTATCACCAATTAGAAATTTGTTACCTTCCTCAGCTCCTGGGAAGAAGAGGCAGACATATTGATCAGAAACTTAGCAAGGCATCACTTGGCAAGAAGCATTTGATTGGCATTTCAAACTCTCTCTCCTTTCCAACAGACTGGAAAGGTAACTTTTGGCACAGCTGTCTTGTTATCAGAAAAGGAGCAGTTTTTTCCTCCTTGGGTGGGACGTCAGAGAGTTCCATCCGAAATGGAAATAGGAGTGGAAATTGCTGCAGTTTGCCTGAGGTCAAGAATGGAAATCACACAAGCAAACACAAGTGGTATTTGCTATCTATCTTTTGGGTTTTGTGTCCGGAGAGAGAAAGAGAGAGATTATTTTCTGCATTCTTTCTGACATTTGCTTCCATTGGAACCAGGGGCTTCAACTCTGGTGGGGTCAAGGTGTCTTTGGCAATAATAGTAAGGCCAGAAGGAGCCTGTTTCACTTTCTCTTTCTGTCTCTCTTCCTTCTGGTGTGGTGTTCTGTATAGAGTGTTAACAACAACAACAACAACAACAACAACAACAACAACAACAACAACAACAACAACAATAATTTATTATTTATACCCCACCCATCTGACTGAGTTTCCCCAGCCACTCTGGGTGGCTCCCAATCAAGTGTTAAAAGCAATACAGTGTTAAATATTAAAAACTTCCCTGAACAGGGCTGCCTTCAGATATCTTTTAAAGATAGGATAGCTGCTTATTTCCTTCACATCTGAAGGGAGGGTGTTCCACAGGGTGGGCGCCACTACCAAGAAGGCCCCCTGGTTCCCTGTAGCCTCACTTCTCGCAATGAGGGTACTACCAGAAGGCCCTCAGCGCTGGATCTCAGTGTCCGGGCTGAACGATGGGGGTGGAGAAGCTCCTTCAGGTATACAGGACCGAGGCCGTTTAGGGCTTTAAAGGTCAGCACCAACACTTTGAATTGTGCTCGGAAATGTACTGGGAGATTTAGACTTATTATAAGTTATTGTAAGTTTAAGTTAAGTCTGCTGCAACTGGATTTCTTATGGACAGTGCCAATCCTGAATGTAAGGGATTTGTGATTATGATGAAAGACAATTGCCTCTGGTCTTTTTGGGATGGAATCCTGCAACATGTTTAAGTTATTACTCTGCTAACTATATGCTGGAATCTGCTCTGGATTAATGTTGAGTAAAACTTCAATGGCACCCTCAACGTCTAAGAGTTGGCTCCTATGCTATTGCACCAAAGTGACCAAAATTTTGATACAAGTTCCAAAGGATTAACCATTCAAAGGACCTGTAAAAGTAAATTAGGCTGCAATGCTACGCACATGTGAGATCAAGCCCCACTGAACCCAGTGAGACTGTTTTCTAAGTAGACGTTGCACAATTCTGAACCATGAATATTGTTTCTCCTGTATGCTACAGTAGTGTAGCAAAATCTTTAAATCACTATCTTCATTTATTAAGTACACTTAGGCTCTAATTTGGCACCTGGTGACTCATCTAAAAGTCCTATCAAGTCAGTAGGATTTATGGCACATAGCAGATGGCTAGATTTCACCCTTCCATTGCATCATAGTTAACAATCCTTAATTTACACAAAACCCTTATGGTGTCAATTGCAAATTCATATGTGGCTGCTTTGCATTTCACCAGAGAACACTGCATAAACACATTCTAAGCAGGAGGTGGATGGAGATCAAACGATCTCTTCTAATAGACAACAGGGTTCAAATTATGAAACTCACTACCACAAGATGTGATGATGCCTGTCAATTAAAAAGAATTAGATAAATTAACATGAGATATAACAGCACCCGAAGCTGTGACAGTATCTAAACCTCCTGTTCCCCTAGTGTCAGAGACTTGCTCTAGCAGAATCATTTTTCCCCCTCCTCTCCCCTGAAACCTCCTTTCACCATTCACCAAGGGGGTCTGGGGACCCACCAGAGAAGATTTGGAGGGATGTGGGGAGAGGAGCTTTGGATATAACCCAGTATTACCTCTAAGTAGGTAAGGTTAAGAGAAAGGATCCCTGGACGGTTAGGTCCAGTCAAAGGCGACTATGGGGTGCGACACTTATCTCACTTTTCAGGCCGAGGGAGCCAGAGTTTGTCCACAGACAGCTTTCCGGGTCATGTGGCCAGCAGGACTAAACCGCTTCTGGTGCAATGGATCACCTTGATGGAAGCCAGAGTGCACAGAAACACCATTTACCTTCCTGCTCCAGCTGTACCTATTTATCTACTTGCACTGGTGTGCTTTCGAACTGCTAGGTTGGAAGAAGCTGAGACAGAGCAATGGGAGCTCACCACCATCACACAGATTAGAACCACTGGCCTTCCGATCGGCAAACCCAAGAGGTTCAGTGGTTTAGACCACAGTGCCACGCACGTCCTCCAACTTCTAAGTACCAGATGGGGATAGATATAAATTGATATTACAAAGTAATATTATACAAAGTAACGCTTTGTATTTGGTGAAATTGCTTTCCAAAATGCCTTATAGGCAAGATTACAGAACATGCATATATTAGGAGAAAAATACAGTCGTACCTTGGATCTTGAATGTAATCCGTTCCGGAAGTCCGTTTGACTTCTGAAAACATTCAAAAACCAAGGCGCAGCTTCAGACTGGCAGCAGGAGCTCCCTGCACTGAATCAGAAGCCACAGAAGCCGTGTCAGACATTCGGCTTCCAAAAAACGCAAACTGGAACACTTACTTTCGGGTTTGCGGCGTTCGGGGGTCAGAATGTATGAGTACCAAGGCATTCAAGAACCAAGGTACGACTGTACCGAAAAGTGTGTATGATCTTTATGCAGACTTTCTTTAAAAACAAATGCAAACTGATGTAGAAAGGAGGTGAACTCAATTAAAAAAAAGAAAAATGAAAGAAACCAAAAGTGGTAGATTTGCTCATTCATAATATCATAATATCAGATGTTGGAGTTAAACAACAGGGGATGACTGCCATTGCCACATGTGGTTGCAAGTATCCTAAAGATGCATTTGATTGGCTTCTGTTAGTGCCAAAGCAGTAGTAGACTAGATAGAATAGTCTGATACAGCAAAACACCAATGTTCTTAAAAAGGTAAAGGTATCCCTGACCATTAGGTCCAGCTGCGGACAACTCTGGGGTTTTGTGCTCATCTAGCTCTATAGGCCAAGGGAGCCGGTGTTTGTCCGCAGACAGCTTCCAGGTCATGTGGCCAGCATGACTAAGCCGCTTCTGGCAAAACCAGAGCAGTGCATGGAAATGCTGTTTACCTTCCCGCCGGAGTGGTACCTATTTATCTACTTGCACTTTGATGTGCTTTCAAACTGCTAGGTTGGCAGGAGCTGGGACTGAGCAACGGGAGCTCACCCCGTTGCAGGGATTCGAACCGCCGACCTTCTGATCGGCAAGCCCTAGACCACAGTGCCACCTGCGTCCCTTCTCCAATGTTCTTAAGAATGCCCTTTTGACTTCAGTTTACCTCGGAATGATATTTCCCCACTAATACTAAGCACCTTATAAGATGGTTAATTATCTTATTCCCCACACTGACTGATTTGTCAAATACCTATACTATGATGCAAACTAGGGTTGCCATCTGTCCTGTATAATACAGGATTGTCCTGTATTTCAATATAAAATGTTATGTCCTGTATTGCTTCAATATGGCAAGCACTGTGGCTCGTATTTCATTTTGCTGATTCTCTCTCTCTTTCTCCCATACCCTCCAACATTCTGAAGCCAAAATGTGGGTTTCTATCTTGCCAGACTCCATCTTGCCATTTTGGAGACCATTTTGGTTGCCACCATCACTCACCACTTCTCACCGTGCTTCTCCCCAAAGTGCTTTTCCAAGCACAGCACCCACAAATGCACAGTGGGGGCACTGCACAAAATTGCAGCCCCGAAAAAGTTCTTTTTCAGGAGGAAATGGCACTGCAGAATCAAAGGAGATAATGCCAACCAAAATTTGCCATGGGATACCCTGATCCGGGACACTTGTGGGGTGTGCAACCCCCTACCCAGTCCTGTCCTGTATTTTGCCACCAAAGGTGGCAACCCTAATGCAAAACCTTGCTGATTAAGGTTGCAATCCTAAACATACTTCCTTGGGAGTAAGTATCTTGAATACTATAGGACCTACTTCTGAGGAAACTTGCATAGGATTGTGCTCAACTTGGGGTGTAATGTAGTGCAGCCCAGAAATGGAATTCAGCCTTCATTAAATCCTTCTAATTAATATGAATAAGTGAGTATTCTTTATTAGGTTGAGAGGGCAGTGGCGTAGCGTGGGGGTGCAGGGGGGGGGGCGGGCGCACCGGGCGCAACATCTGGGGGGGGCACGCTCGCACTCGCAGCTCTCTGCCCCTACCTGCCTCACTCACTCTCTCTCACTGCAGTGCTGGCTGTGCGAATCCGATCCGAGCCGCCGGGTTGCTGCCCACTGTGGAGGGGGTGGGTGCCAGGCGTGCGGTGCGGAGAGAGAGCGAGGGACTATCTGGGGGAGGGACAGTGCAGCGGCTGCCCAGCGCAGCGCTGAGCGCAGGAGAGAACCACACCAGACCAGACCAGGCAGCAGCAAGAAGAAGCTGGCAGCGGCGGCAGGTTAGGGGTTAGGGGGCGCAAATTACTTGCCTTGCCCCGGGTTAGGGGGCACAAATTACTTGCCTTGCACCGGGTGCTGACAACCCACGCTACGCCACTGTTAGAGGGGATTCGGCAGTATGCTTGGAACACATGGCGATATTTAAAAGATAACGCAGGCAAGAATTTAATTTTTAACAAGTAATATCAATAAATCACACATTAATAGTAGGTGAAAACTGTTCCCATTCTGTTATTTCCTTTTGCAAGCCAGTGCCCTATCAGATGACACTGCTGCAAAGTACACAGTATAGAAATATTATCTCCCCTCATATTATTTTCATGCTTGAAGTCCAAAGATCTATTTGTACCACTTGAAATTCAAAGACAGACATTCCACTTGATTGAAAAGGCAGAAATAATGGTTTAGAAAGATCAGTGTACTCCTGTGATTAATTTCACATTTCATACTAAGATTATCATAAAGTTCTTTGAAAAGTAAAGAAGGAAGTACTGATTGAAAAACATCTGCTTCTATAATTGTCCAACAAGATGTGAAACATTATAAATATCAGAGGACAGGCACATTTCCATTTATGCAAGATTGCTCCTCTTCCTTTAAAATGTGATGTGTCTGAAGCTGGTGTAAAGTTACACCAGAGCCAAAATTAGTTTGGCAGTGAAGCTAGTCTGACTGAGCTGGCCCAACCCCTTAAAATATTGTTTGAGCTACACTCCCCTCTTAGCTGCCTGACTTTACACTAGGTTTCCAGGTCACATGACTGAGTTGAATGCACTTAGGATCCAGTTTAAGCCCTGTCCCCACTGCTCTGCTTCCATCCCTGAGCTCTGTGGGTGCAACTTTTTCCAGACTGAAGTGCAGAGTGTTTGAGGACCAGGACATCTGCATGGAAACCAAAATGCTTGTTTACAAAGCTATTGTACTACCAACTTTATGGTACACTTGTGAAATATGGACCACTTATAAACGCCATCTCCAACTCCTCAAAAGTTTCCATCAATGGTATCCCTGAAAAAAATTACACATCAAATGGGAAGACAGGCAAACTAATGCCAGTGTACTGGAAGAGGCAAAGATCACCATTGTCAAAGCAATGATTCTTCAACTTCGTTGGACTGGTCATGTTGTGCGGATGTCTGATTATCATCTTCTAAAGCAACTACTCTATTCTGAACTTTAAAATGGAAAGTGTAATGCTGGTGGTCAACAAAAATGGTCCAAAGACTCTCTCAAGGCAAATCTAAAAAAAATGTAGTATAAACATGGACAACTGGGAAAGCCACTTCCGACCTCGGGAGGAGGTGGTGTTGCGGGCTTACCGCCCCCAACACTCGCGTGGAATCAGCAAGGCGACCCTCTACCGTGGGGATAGCATACATCTTTCCAAGGAGGGGGATGATGTTTGGCAGGCTGACATTTCTGTGGGGATTAAGGATTGGTTGCAGGTCTGAGGGTATTGGTGGCAAGCATTGCTCGAGTGGCGGTTAGGCATTGGTCGGGGTATTGTTATGTAGTTGAATGGGGGGGAGGAGTGCCATCACCTCCCCCGGATAGCAAAGGGTAGTCCAGTAAAGGATTCCGGGGGGCGTGGCCCCGTCCAAAGCCTATGGAGGCCAGGGCCCAAGGCACGCCCCCGAACGGTGACCTCGGGGGAGTGCCTAGTTGATGTGCAGCAGCAGGGCTCCCCCTGCTGGTGTTAACCCTTCCTGGCCTCTCAGGCAGACAGACTGAAGCCGGATATTTGATTAGGACCAATGCCTAAGCCAATACCGCTCATCACCTGTAACCAATAAAGTTGTGTCCAATTTTAGCCCTTTAACCCAAATAATGGTGTCCAGTGTCTTTATTTCTACTGGTGGGAGGGGGGAACTCGCCACGCGAACACTGGCCTGCGAGCGCTCCAATTGGAGAAGGGCCTTTACCAAAGGTGTCATGGGCTTTGAAGACACTCAAACTCAGAGGTGGGCCAATTGGTGCCAAAGAAGGATAGAACATTCTTTCTGTATGCTACAACAGCAGCAAGAATTCTCATTGCAAAGTATTGGAAGACACAAGATCTACCCACCTTGGAAGAATGGCAGATGAAGGTGATAGACTATATGGGACTGGCAGAAATGACTGGCAGAATCCGAGACCAGGGAAGAGAGACGGCGGAAGAAGATTGGAAGAAATTCAAGGACTATCTTAGGAAACATTGCAAAATTAATGAATTTTAGAATGACGTTGGTTTAGAAATTAAGCGGTTCTCAGCTGAAATAGTTATGTAAAAAGAAAAGAAAGGTTAAAAATTAATTGAAAATTAAGGGAGAGGATTTGCTGAATTAATAATTAGAAATTGGAATACAGAAAGGGGAGGTATGAGGAGGTCGGGAAAGTAAGTTTAAGAAAATAAGGGATTGAAATTATACTTGTTCTTTGTTTGTGTTTTGTTTGTATTATTGTTCTGTTTTTATATAATTTGTGAAACCTTAATAAATATCTTTAAAAAAAGAAGAAGAAGACACTCAAACTCAGGACAAAAGGGAGAAACGTGCTAAGAGAAATGCACGTTCGGCAAACCCTCACTGTGATCAACTCCCGCCCAGAAACCTATGTCCCCATGGTGGAAGGATGTGTGGATCCAGATTTGGCCTCCACAGTCACTTATGGACTCACTGTTAAGATTGTGTTTGTGGAATACAATCTTAATCGGCTACAAGTGATCGCCAAAGGAGAAGAATAAGGTTCCACCCCCCCTAGGCCCACATAACACTCATTTTTTTCAGAGATTATGCTGGTTTAAGATTGGGGAAAAATGCTCCTGGGTGTACCTCCTGGTTCAGCCAGAAATACACTAGATGTTATTCCACTCACCCCAGTAGATTGTGCAATAGGATTGATTCCTAACACAGCAAACTGTTCATTCCTGCATTCCTTTTATTTGTATGCCGCTTTTCCACCAAAAAAAAGCACCAATGCAGCTTATGACAAAGAAATATGGATGACTTTCAGACCAACGCTACAAAAGCAATTTCATAACCACTTCGCAAAACAATAGCATAATCACCATTTCATAATAGCATAGCCAAACAAAAATATAATAATGTATAGTGGTACCTCGGGTTACAGATGCTTCAGATTACAGACGCTTCAGGTTACAGACTCCACTAACGCAGAAATATTACATCGGGTTAAGAACTTTGCTTCAGGGTGAGAACAGAAATTGCGCAGTGGCAGCGGGAGGCCCCATTAGCTAAAGTGGTACCTCAGGTTAAGAATAGTTTCAGTTAAGAACAGACCTCCAGAACAAATTAGGTTCTTAACCTGAGGTACCACTGTACCCGAAAAAGCACACATTTCAAATCTATAAATAAACAAGATTACTCATCCAGTAGCAAAAATTATAAGGGAGCACCACAGTTTCACCTTAGTCCTTGAAATACCCTTCCCATGAAGTTGCTCACTATCCCTCTTCTTAGAAGGCTTCCAAGGGCAAAGAGTGGGGTCACTGGCAGACCTTGGGGCCTCAGATTTCAGTGGTGCCTTGGCACCAAGATTCAGCACCCCCATCTCTTCCACTTATTTCTAAATAATAATTGCAGTGTCCCCTGCAGTGCCCCCGAGGCTATGTCCCCACTGCAACCAAACTGGTCACACTCCTCTAAATCCACCTCTGCTGGTGTAGCTGGAAACACCACTCCCACTGGTAAAGGTAAAAAGTAAAGGAACCCTAGACAGTTAAGTCCAGTCAAAGGCAACTATGGGGTTGTGGCGCTCATCTCACTTTCAGGCCAAGGGAGCCAGCGTTTGTCCACAGACAGCTTTCCGGGTCTTATGGCCAGCATGACTCAACAACTTCTGGCACAATGGGACACCGTGACGGAAATCATAGCTCATGGATATGCTGTTTACCTTCCCACCGCAGCAGTACAGTGGTACCTCGGGCTACATACACTTCAGATTACATACACTTCAGGTTACAGACTCCGCTAACCCAGAAATAGTACCTTGAGTTAAGAACTTTGCTTCAGGATGAGAACAGAAATCACTTGGCGGCGGCGCGGCGGCAGCAGGAGGCCCCACTAGCTAAAGTGTTGCTTCAGGTTAAGAACAGTTTCAGGTTAAGTACGGACCTCCGGAACGAATTAAGTACGTAACCAGAGGTACCACTGTACCTATTTATCTTCTTGCACTGGTAAGCTTTCATACTGGTAGGTTGGCAGGAGCTGGGACAGAGCAATGGGAGCTCACCCTGTCGCTGAGATTCAAACTGCTGACCTTCTGAACAGCAAGCCCAAGAGGCTCAGTGGTTTAGACCACAGCACCACCTGCGTCCTTTATGTTGCTCCAGACTATAGTTGTAACTCATGTTCCAAAATACATTCAGCAGTGGAGTTGCTACTGGCTGAGTTGCCCCAAGCCTGATAGAGGGAAAACTAGCCTTGAATGTGACCTTCACCACCCTGTTTGCTGGTGTAACCTGCTGGGTCAGTAGGTCATGTGACAGTGCTGAACAGAGGTATAATTGCCTCTATGACACACCATCATTTCCCTGGAATCGTCCTTTCTTGAGATTTACCCTAGTAAATAATACAGAAAATAGCATTAAATATTTAACTGGTGCTCCATAACTATTTCCACATCAGGGATTCTATTAGGAGATACAGGTTTCCTTTGCATTGTTTTAAGAAGCCTGTTCTGTCATAGACATGCTTTTGAGACAAATGTGGCCACGGTGCCTAGCGATTGCATTTCCCAAATGTTAGTGAAAATTAAGTGGCCAGCTGCAGTGATAGTTGAGATGGAGAAATGCAGGTGCTTAAAAGGCTAGAACATTGTCAGAATAAATTATGGGGATAACACATCTCATTAGTGCATACTGTAACTCAGCATTTTAGTAGGCTAAAGAATGCCAGGCCGTAGATATTTGATATGAATACTGTATGAGCTTTAAAAGCACAGCATATTTCCAAAAACTGTAAGCAGAACGATCCTTCCAAAAACAACTGCTTTCTATAGCTGGAGACTGACTGTGTGAGATTTTTAAGCTATAAAATCACATTACACTGGTAGCATTATGCTTGGGGTAAGATTTTCCATTTTCATGACCAGATAGGGGGTTATGCACTGCTCTCTTGGCTGCTAGTTACATTTCCTTTTATTGTTTTACGTGTCTGCCTATGTGTATGTATTCCTATATATCTGGCTGCCTATGAGTTTCGGGGCCCAATTCAAGTGCTGGTTTTGGTCTATAAAGCCTTAAATGGCTCAGAACCACAATACCCAAAGACCGTCTCTCTCCATAACAATCTACCCGGGCCCTGAGATCATGCTCTGAGGCCCTTCTTCATGTGCCTCCCCCACAAGAGGTCCAGAGGGTGGCTTCTCATTTGTGGAACACTCTTCCTGGGGAGTTTTGGCTGGTGCCTTCCGGATATGGGTAAAGGTAAAGGGACCCCTCACCATTAGGTCCAGACGTGGCCGACTCTGGGGTTGCGGCGCTCATCTCACTTTATTGGCCAAGGGAGCCGGCGTACAGCTTCCGGGTCATGTGGCCAGCATGACTAAGCTGCTTCTGGCGAACTAGAGCAGTGCACGGAAGCACCGTTTACCTTCGCGCCCAAGCGGTACCTATTTATCTACTTGCATTTTGACGTGCTTTCGAACTGCTAGGTTGGCAGGAGCAGGGACCGAACAACGGGAGCGCACCCCGTCATGGGTATTCGAACCGCCAACCTTCTGATCAGCAAGTCCTAGGCTCTGTGGTTTAACCCACAGCGCCACCCGCATACCATCATATAAAAGGTTCATTTTCAACCAGGCCTTTGGCTGATTAACATTTTATACCCCTTTTAATTGTGTTTGTGGGAGAGGGTGGGGGGGGGTATTGTTTTGTGAGAGTTTTGTTTTTCTTGTTGCTTTTTATTATGCATTTTGCATTTTTATCTTGTATTTTTATGCTGTGTGAATCACCTAGAGATCTACAAAGAAAACAGTATGTGGGCTGAAGTTACAGGAAAATAGGCTTTAGGGCAGGGATGGTGAACCTGTGACATTCAAGATGTTGTTGGCATCCAATGTCTGAGCAGGCTGGACCTGATGTGGGTTGGAGCACATCACCATCTGGTTCTCAATCCTGTTTTCATAAACATGATAAACTAGAACCTGACATACTAGCATGTTGTTGTTTAGTCGTTTAGTCGTGTCCGACTCTTCGTGACCCCATGGACCAGAGAACGCCAGGCACTCTTATCTTCCACTGCCTCCCATAGTTCGGTCAAACTCATGTTGGTAGCTTCAAGAACACTGTCCAACCATCTCGTCCTCTGTCGTCCCCTTCTCCTTGTGCCCTCAATCTTTCCCATCATCAGGGTCTTTTCCAGGGAGTCTTCTCTTCTTATGAAGTGGCCAAAGTATTGGAGCCTCAGCTTCAGGATCTGTCCTTCCTGTGAGCACTCAGGGCTGACATTGGAACTCAGTTCCAGCATCTCTCAGGTTGGGCACCATTGCTATTCTAAGAGAATGAGGGAGGTGTTTGTGGTGAATTCCTGCACCTCTTTTCTAGAGAAATAACACAGAGAAATATTGGAGGGTATGCATTCTCCATTGTACAGGTGAGACATGCTTTAGGGTGTCTGGTGTATACTGTTGAATTGTCACTTTAAAATGTGAAGGTTCATTATTGCTTCACAAGTTGTGTATGTCTTTAAGGGCCAGGGCAAATAACGAGACCCAGTCTTACAGCTTTGAAACATAGCAGGTGCTGCTGAGTTGTGTTAATCAAGCTGTGTCAGCAATTGGGTATAGTATATAAGGAGCAGCACCTAGCTCTCCCATTACCCTGGGGGATGGGTTGGTGGTTGGGTCTGGTTTGTTGTTGATGTATTTAGTGTATACGGAGTTTTTGTTTTTGTTATTAAAACCTTGTTTGAGTTATTTTTGAGTCCCTTTTTAATGCATGGTCTCCCCAGCAAGCTCTCTGCAGCACTACCATACTGCAAATAGCCAAATCTTTAAGAGCCAATGCCATGGATTAGAAGGTCTAAAGCAGCCTGAAGGAAATGTATTAAGAATTCACAAGGATGGCAGAAGGACAAGCACAACCTGCTGTATCAAATAAACTATATATGTGTGTGACTTGAACATTCATGGGCCAATCCCAAGACAGTTTGCAGAAATCAGGCCTTTGCAAAGAAGCTTGCCACAAAACAAAAAAATACAGTCCATGTAAAACTTTGAAGGTATACCCCCAGATATGTGGTAGTCCTACACCCACCAAAAGATGGGTGGGGGGGTGAAACAAGGTTAGCTAACCATATAAACTGAAGCATTCTGAAGACCAGCTCATGCTGTGTGCAAACAGTTTGCAGTGACATTAACCTAGATGACTGTTGCTGGCAAACAAACAAACAAACCCTCATCAATGTGACATAAGTCTTGCAGGGCTGACACTTGTCTGTACACAAATATTTCTAACCAACTCCTATGGAAAGGTGATAAAGAAAAATAAGTTGGCCAAGTGAAAACTGATTTGATAAATTGTACAGGGATATAACAATGGTCCATTCATTTCATGAACTGCTTATGTTGCAGTTTCCACAAATTACCTTTGGCTTTTCCTGGTAGTTCTCTAAAGAGCTAAGCCGGTTAGCCTGTATCACTTTCCCAAGTAGTATGAAAGCAGAAAACAAGACTGGTGCAAGTTTGCAAAATATTAAGCGAAAGGGCTTAAGGGATTTATCATCCCATCACCTTTGAATCAAACTTTCTCAATCTGAATATTGTCTGAGTGATTGCAAGCTAATTTTTTTAATATCCTTCACTTGTGAGGCTCTATTGCCTTTAAATGGCAAGTACATATGTATATATTATCTCCAGTAAAGGGAGAGCAGGACTCCCTAAAAGCAATTGCTTAATACAATTGATTTGTAGGCTCGGCTCTGATTGGGACATAATAAATTTAGATGTTAGCTATACAAAGATAGAACTGCACAAGGCAACACATTTGCCCTGAAGGAGTGTGGACATTCTCTCCTTTTACAAGCAAGGCTCCAATCAAATGACACAGCGTGTTCTCCTTCATGGAGAGCACGTGTTGCGGTGGGGGCTGCCAGGACATTCCAAAGTTGGGGCGGGCTAAATGACCGTTGATGCGATTGGGGCTTCCCTTGTTGTTGGGTAGAAGTTAATGTTGCCATTTGTTGATTGACAGCCAGAAATGCTAAAACCTCTTGCACGAGGCTAGGGCTTCCTCTTTTCGCCCGTATTCTCAGGAGCCTATGATTTCTGGGGAGACAGGTAAAAAATGGCTCTAGAGGATTTTCATTGACACTAAGGGCTTGTGTACAGTTCCTCTTGTTCCACTGCTTTCCTCTGGGGAAAACCACTCTTTAGGACTGAGTAGGAGCAAATGGCAATCAGATTGTTCCAATTTAGAGCTAAGGAGCAACTTTCCCCTGGGAAAGGGGCAAGGCAAGGGGGAAGCCACTTGGACCTGTGCTTTCTAGGCATGGGAGAAACAGAAGTGTGGACGAGCCCTAAGAAAGCAAGAGACTTTAGAGAACTGTACCTATCATTTTAAACTCTATTTCACACTCTGAAGATGAAACCAGTGTAAGATAAGGAACAAAGCTTCTGTCACAACAAGTTTTATATATATATATAATATTTTATTGAGTTTCTTTTCTTACAGACAAAGATATAAAGCTTAGGAAAAAAAGAAAAAGAACAAAGAGAGAAAGAAATATATAAAAAATCCAACTTTCCATAATTTTTTTTAACAATCCAACTAGACTTCCCCACATCCTCCAGACCCTGCGTTCTTTGTAATAAAAACGTCAGCAATTTGTTACCTTGTTTCATAGCTTATTGTAACTTTCAATTTATCATGTTTCTAAGTTCATGTTTTGTATCCCAATTCTTATATACTTAAAATAAACATGATAAAATTATTTCATGATTCCGCCTCTTCTTTCTTATACCTTAATTCTGAGTTCACATCATCAAATTACTGAAGCTAGATTTTCCTAGGAAAATGTCACAACAAGTTTTAAGGCCAGCTTTAAATCATGAATTAAATTGCAGCTGCTCCTGTATTTATTATAGCTACATCTTAAATGCTATGCTTCATATTGTTAAATGTTATTGTGATTTCTAAAGCACGGTTATGTGGTTTTTTTATGCAGGTAAAGCAAATACAGAAGGTGGGCTGCTGTGATGAGCACGTTAACATGCCCTCCCCATTCTGGCTGCCTTCTCGTTCATTGAATTTACTCAAAGAAACTCCATGCTCCCTTCTGAACCCAGATTTCCAGGATACTAAGACATGCAGTGAGCCTTCATAAGTGTAGGACACCCCCACTTTGCAAGCTCACAACTCCAAGAGTTGGGACTACTTGGGAGCAAATGTACCATCAGCCGTGGAGTCAAAAAGGATGAAAATATCTGCCCTAAGCTATTGATCTGCTCCTTCTAGGGGAGTGTAACTCCAACCAGTACAGGCTGTTTTCCTGAGGAAAGAATTCAGATTACGTAACATTTTCTCAGGATTCAGCTTCAATTTATTGATCCACACCCAGCCCATCATCATCTTCAAGTACTCCTTTAGCCTCCTTCAGCAGAGCCAATTTAGTGTTCCAGCAGTGTGCCACACAAACGCACCACTGCTCTGCCTTGTCCTAACCAGGTAAGCCACAGTAACAAAGTGGATGGGAGACATTTGTCATTACTGGAACTATCTAGTAGCAGTAGGCTCCCCACACCATGAAACCAAGCCATTGCACCCCATAGAAGTTGGAGCCACATGTGTCCTCATTCCTTCTGGCTTGGTGTTGGTGTTCCATTGCGCCAGAAGCGGCTTAGTCATGCTGGCCACATGACCCGGAAAAACTGTCTGCAGACAAACGCCGGCTCCCTTGGTCTGTAAAGCGAGATGAGCGCCACAACCCCAGAGTCTTTCGTGACTGGACTTAACTGTCAGGGGTCCTTTACCTTTAGGATTTCAGAACTGCCCTGCCTCTGTGGCTATGGATGTAGAATGAGATTCCTCCTGCAGGATTGGACCTTAAATCAATCCAAAGCCATTGCTTCTCTGAAGCAATTAATATGTATTTCCAAATAGACAAAGCTTGCCTGATAATAGGTCTTTGTGAAACCAATTTCTAAACCGCAGATATGGAAAGCATTTTGAAAGGCTAAACTTTTAACGAGTTCTCCATCCAATGCTTTACTCAAAACTTTCCATTACAAATACAAATTGCTGAGCTACATATGTTTCCTGAGGGGAGCAGGGGCAGGAAATCAAATTTAAGGAATATCTCTTAGTGAAGAGGTGGCAAACAAATAATTATCTTCATTCTGTGTGCATGTTTAGGGACCTTGCATGCTGAAAAAAGTAAGAGAAGTGTTAAGTGTAGTAATTTAATTCACTGAAATTGTAAATGTTTGTATGCATTACTATGTTTTTAAATTGGATTGGTTGGTAACTGGATTCTAGAGAGTTCTCTAGTAGTTCTCATGTGATTGGCTAACATTGGTCACATGGGAGGTATCTAGTAAAGAAGAGACTCCATTTTATGTGAAGCAAGATGAGTGTGTTTTTGAATCCACTGTGAACACTGCTGAATTGAATAGAGTGTCGGAGTGCTGCTTCTCTGCTTAGAAGAAAGGGAACAAAGCTGCAGGAGAAAGTAAACATGGAAATTTCTCATAGGATCTGCAAGGCATGGCCTACCTGAGATACAGAAGACTGAGTGCTGTACTCTGGAAATAAAGGAAAATACAGTTGTTTGGAAGTTAGAAGAAGAGACTGTAAGCCCATGCTTGAAAACCATGTGACTGTAAATATTATGTTTTAATTCATCTATAACTAAAAGTTTCTGCAAGTAAAGTTTTTGAACGTTAAAGTCTGAACATTGGTTTAATTTCCAAAGAACAGTGTCAGTCATATACAGTGGAACCTTGGTTCCCAAACGACTTGGCTCCTGAACAAATTGGCTCCCGAACCTCACAGACCCAGAAGTAAGTTTTCCAGTTTGCAAACATTTTTTAAGAAGCCGAACGTCCGTTTCGGCTGTCATCATTGTTTCTGGGCCCAATCAGCCAACCAGAAGCCACACTTTGGTTTGTGAACGTTTTGGAAGTCAAACGGACTTCCAGAACAAATTGAGTTTGGGAACCAAGGTACCACTGTATATGATTTGAGCTTTTGATCTGCGATTTCACTACTCATACTTTAACAAGAAGGGCCATCATGAAGAAGCTGCATAAATCCTCCTCGTCCACTAGGAGTAAGAGGAGCTTACACCTGAATTATCTTTGTTGTTGCATTTACTAGCACACCAGTAAGTTGAGGCAGGTACAAAGTAACAAGACAATGAGAAACGGAGAGAAACCAAAACTGACAGATTTGCCCATTCTTAACTCATTAAATATAACATGTGAAGGGGTGCGTGAACAATACATGATAAGGGGTGGGCAGAAACACACTGACAGACAGATGGAGAGTTCTGCAGAACCAAAGGCAACAAGCCCAAAGCACATGGAGGAGCAAAGCACAATCTGTGAATGGAAAGGTAGCTAGAGACAAACCAAACAGTAAGGTGATGCCAAATCTGCGGACCTAACTGCCTTCTGATATAATTGTTTGGATGGTGGGTAGGGAAATCTGCAGTCTAATTAAAGAAAGAGACCAGGACATGTTTCTGCCTTTATTGCAGGTCAGCATTTATCACAGAATGAAGCTTCCTGCCTCAGTCAAGCTGGAACTTATTAGCAGTCTAAATAAATGGCTTATCGGAGAACAAATCTTGGCCAATTATGGCTAGATTTCAATGGACTCTCCAAGAAGCCAGAGCCAAATTAATAAAATTAGAGAGCACCCAAATTACAGCGCTCAATTAACAAGATGAAATTGGTCAAAAGACAACTTCTAAAGCAAATTTACCTAGCAGGTGGGAAATGTTTACGCTAGACTCAATGAAACAAAACAGGGAGTTAGTTGCAGAAGCTTGCAGCTAATAAGTCACGAGGCGTTTTCGCTTCTTCTTTTTCCCCAGTGCAAATTTTGAAAATGTCGAGATGGCATTCTGCTGAGGAAGAAAGACAGGAACTGGTCTTGCAGAAAGTGACTGGTATAGATTCCTGCCTTCCCTTCTTCCACCACTCAGAGCACCAAACCCATCTCCGCTGTGGTTTCTTCATGTTCCCTAGTGCTTTAATAGCACTCTAAGATGGAGGCAGGGAACCTCAGGTCCAGGAGCCAAATGCAGCGCATCAGTCCTCTCTGTTGGGCCCTCAGGATTCTCCCTACGCCACATGCACTCTCCATGCCAAACCTCCTCTCTCCAGGTCATCAGACCCTCCAAGTGTCCCTATTTTCCAGGGACAGTTCCATATTTACAAAAGCCATCCCGGTTTCTGATTTGATCCTGAATTGTCCCAGGTTTCCTTAGGATGCCCCTATTTTCATTGGAGAAATGTTGGAGGGTCTGGAGTTATGTAATCTCCCGAGCCAAGGAGATAAGTAACTGTATAACCTTTAGAAGACATCTGAAGGCAGCCCTGTCTTAGGGAAGTTGTTTTAATATATAATGTTTTATAATGGCAACCCAGTCAGATGGATAGGGTATTGTTGATCATGATTGCTCTGATTTGATCCTCTTTGGATGATTTTGCCTCTCTTGGATGTGTTAAGCTCTGGAAATGCCTGTTGGTTGTGTGGATGGAGGAGGATAAAGAGGGGGTTGTTTGGGTGGAAGCTAGCCTACTGTACAAAGGTAGAATTTTCATTTGGTGCACTGTCTACTTTTGTCAGTGGCATGCACTGGTATACAGCCTGCCTTGATGGCAAAAGGCTCGTTACCCGAAGCAGACAGTGATGTGACTCTTTGTTGATCCTGTCAATGACCCAAGAATACTAGAACAATTGGGATTAATTGGAGTGATGGCAATTCCTTCTCTTTTGTATATATAATCCAAGTTCCATTGCTTATCCCACAGCCATGCCATTCCACTGTATTTATCGGAAGTATTTTATATTCATGCTGGCGTAAACACAACTTGACTGATTGTGTCTCTAATATTTAGATACAGAACACCATTACATTTAGCAGATATAGGAGGTGGAATATGAAAGTAATTGTCTCCAAATTAGTTTTCAGCTCTGTGGATCTTTCGGTTTCATTAAGAAAAGGGGGGAGATGAAAGAAAGAAGAACCATCTTCTCTTTTAGCGTTCCATGAATGTGCTTAATATTTACATTATGATTCCACTCCAAAGATTAAAAAAAGTATGCCTGAGCAACAAATAAATTTTGACCTCATCACATAAAGACACTACCTCTAGAGACTGATTGCTGGAGATATGCTTGGCTGAATCCAATATATCAATATTTATTAAGCAGGCAGAAAGTCAATTTCACTATAACTTGCTTTGCACTAGGTAAAGAATATGTCTTTTAAAATAAAATGCTGGTCCCCATTTCACTGGGTTCTATCAATGCTATTAGCAGGAACAACTTTTAGAGACTGCAATAAGCAATCAGCATAGCAAAAGCAAGGAACAGCAGAGAGAGAAGGCTAGGCTGCTGGACTTCTGTATAGATCAGGGCTGCAGGATCTGGTGTCCTCTAGATGTTGTTGGACTGCAGTGCCAACATCTCTGACCACTAGCCTTGCTGGCTGGGGTGAATAAGAGTTGAAGTTTGACCACATCTAGAGATCCACAGGTTCCCCCCCCCCCCACCGAATGCGGATGGAAGGCTACCTGAAGGTTAGAAGAGGTTGGTTGCCCTTGACATAAACAATAGTCCTCTAGTGTCTGTTTGGCACACAGAGACGCTTGCACACTGGCTCTTGCACTATCATTTTCACAAATGTTTCTCTATTGTCATTGCACTAGTTAATGTTCCATCAGCTACAGCAGAAGGAGAGATTTCAGGGTCTCTCTATCAGCTCAGCTGAGAGTAGTGTATCAATAATAATAATAATAATAATAATAATAATACCCCACCCTTCTGGCTGGGTTTCCCCAACCACTATGGGCCACCCCCATCATCATCATCATCAATATGATCATCATAAAAAGCAATAAAACATCAAACATTAAAAACTTCCCTAAACAGGGCTGCCCTCAGATGTCTTCTAAAAGTCAGATAGTTGTTTATTTATTTGACACCTGATGGGAGGGTGTTCCACAGGGCGGGCGCCACCACCGAGAAGGCCCTCTGCCTGGTTCCCTGTAACCTCACTTTTCGCAGTGAGGGAACCACCAGAAAGCCCTCACAGTTGGACCTCAGAGTCCAGGCTGAACGATGGGGTTGGAGACGCTCCTTCAGGTATACTGGGCTGAGGCCATTTAGGGCTTTAAAGGTCAGTGTCAACCCTTTGAATTGTGCTCGGAAACCTACTGGAGGACACTCCTCTGTTTAAGGGGCTATCAGGGGATAGTTTTGCATTTGAATGTGTCCTCAGTTTGAAGAGCTACCCAAACCGCATCTGGCTAAAGATGAGGAATCATAAGAATAGAGAGCAGGGTCCTTGGATGGACAGTAGCCTGAGGCAGCACACATTCCACCTGGTCATGGTCTTCTTCACTATGGTGAGGCATATTTTGCTTCTGTTTTAATTCTAGCATTTATTTCTAATTACAGTGGTGCCTCGCAAGATGAAATTAATTCGTTCCCTGAATTTTTTCGTCTAGCGAATTTTTCGTCTTGTGAAGCACGAAATCCCATAGGAATGCATTGAAAATCAATTAATGTGTTCCTATGGTCAATAAAAGTCCAAACAAAGCCAAATTTGGTACAACAAGAGTTTATTAAGTGCTCTTTAAAGTCACACATACTGTAAAGAGCATTTCAAAATTCAAACCCAGACATTTTTTTAAAAAACAGCAGAGTGGCCCAATGGTCACAGAAAATCATAAAAATGCAGAAAAAAGCACAAGCTTCCAGATTCTTGCAAACCCCTCCCCAACTGTTCCCCCAGCCACCCAGCACACAGAAATTCAAATCCAGATTTTTTAAAAAAAACAGCAGAGTGGCCCAATGGTCACAGAAAATCAGAAAAATGCAGGGGGGAAAACACACACAAGCTTCCAGATTCTTGCAAACCCCTCCCCAACACCAAAAAAAAGGAAACAAACTTGCAAGACGTTTTCATCTTGCGAAGCAAGCCCATAGGGAAATTCGCCTTGTGAAGCAGCTCAAAAAACAGAAAACCCTTTCGTCTAGCGAGTTTTCCGTCTTGTGAGGCATTCGTCTTGCGGGGCACCACTGTAGCATCTATACATATAAATTAGCATGTGCACATTTTATGCTGGCTTGTGTATTCTTTTGATTATGTGTAAATGGCCACCCGGTGTGGTGCAATAGTTAGCATGTTGGAGACCCGGGTTCAAATTCCCATTCAGTATAAAGTTCTCTGGTTGTCCTTGGGCCAGTCACTGTCTCTGGACCTAACCTACCTCACAAGTTGGTTGTGAGGATAAATCAGGGAGCGGGTAACACATATACCACCTTTGGATCCTCAGAGGAAATGGTGGTATAATATATATATGTGGTATATACACAATAAAGAAATAATAAATCAGAGGCCAGCAACTTTTGGCTGTGCCACCCCTCCATCTAAATCTCCTTTCCCTTTTTAAAACAGTGGGCCCCATGACAATTTTATTGTCAAGGTTTGTACCGTGCCCTGGCAGCCCTGGGTAGGAGTGGCAGGGATGAAAAAATACTTTAAATACACACAAAGTTGGCTGCAGCAAAGCCAAAAAGTGCTAAAGCACACCAGTGCAAGTAAATAGGTACCACTGTGGTAGGAAGGTAAACAGTGTTTCCGTGTGCTCTGGTTTCCATTACAGTGTCCCATTGTGCCAGAAGCGGTTTAGTCATGCTGGCCACATGACCCAGAAAGCTGTCTGTGGACAAACGCCAGCTCCCTCGGCCTGAAAGCGAGATGAGCACTGCAACCACATAGTCACCTTTGACTGGACTTAACTGTCCAGGGGTCCTTTACTTTTACCTTTTTATAGAAGGACACAAATGCACCCTGTTTTTCCAAGGAACATAGGAAACTGCTGTATGCTGAGTCAGGTCATTCTCCCCTCTAGCTCAGTAAAAAGGGTAAAAAAAAAGGTAAAGGACCTCTGGTGGGTAAGTCCAGTCAAATTCAACTATGGAGTGTAGCGCTCATCTCACTTTCAACTATGGAGTGTAGCGCTCATCTCACTTTCAGGCTGAGGGAGCTGGCGTTTGTCCACAGACAGCTTTTCCGGGTCATGTGGCCAGCATGCCTAAACCAATTCTGGAGCATGGGACTCTGTGACGAGTGCCAGAGCGCATTTACCTTCCTGCTGCAGCAGTAGCTATTTATCTACTCATGCTTGTATGATTTTAAACTGCTAGCTTGTCAGAAGTTGGGAGAAAGCAACAGACGCTCACCCTGTCTCAGAATGAAGACAGGAAAAGCTGCGCTGGTAAATAGACAGTTGGGAAAAAAAATATTTACAAATAAAGTTGTATTCAATGGATGAAAGGACATATTATTTTTGACATGACTGGGAATCACATAGCCAGGGACGGAGAACTTTAAAGTGTTAAGATCAGAAGGCGGAAAATATGAAAAGAATGAGAAGAGGCAGGAATGAAGATTTGGAGATATGCTTCAGAGATCCAGACTATGGGGAGCCCGGAAAAATTAATAATCACAATTTGGAGTACAATTTGGTCGTTTTTTAATTTTAGTGTATTGTTTTTAAGTAGATTATGATGCAGATATGTTGATTGGCTGTTTTTATTGGGAAATCAATAAAAATGATTTATTTATTTATTTATTTATTTATTTTTAAAAAGAAACTCACCCTGTCATGCAGATTCAAACTGCCGACATTATGATCAGCAAGCCCAAGAGACTCAGTGGTTTAGACCACAGTGCTACCCGCATCCCTTCTAGCTCAGAGTAGTCTACTGAACAATGATGGACAACAGATCTTCAGGGTTTCAGGCAGGGAACATGCCCAGCCCTTCCTGCAAATGCCAAGGATTGAGTTATAGTCCTTTCCTTCCCTTCAAACCTACTAATCCAAAAAGCATTCCCACAGCCCAGTACAAGGGAAGTCACACTGGAGCTAAAAAATAATCCATAGGTGAGTGAGTGATTTCAGCTGCTGGCAGCATATCAGAAACTTCCATTTTGGAATCAATCAGAAAGGAATAATAAAGACCTTAGAAGCATAACCTTTATAGATATGCACATGGATTACAGTCCACATAAACTGATGCCATAATAAATTGGTTAGACTTTAAAGGTTCTACAAGACACCTTGATTTTTCACCACCAAAAAGGCTAACGTGCAGAAATGGAAATGTATTCCTACATTCTTTGCAAAAAAAAAAAAAAAAAGTGCATTCCTGCTTTTTAAACTCTTCAGGGATAACATCTTAAACAACAATAAGGAAAATGCTTTTCAACTGAAAAACAAAGCTAATATTCTCATTGAACAGCCCATCTGAAAATAGATGTGCATAATGGTAAATGTTAATTGTTCTTCAAAGTCACCTTTCTGTGAATTCGTAATGAAACACCAGAGGCCTGCTTTTCAACACAGCGGCTTCTGTCAAGAGATTTTCATTTACTTCAGACCTTGATTAAACTACCCACAAGGCTTACCATGCTAAAATTTGCTTTGATGTGCTGAAGAGGGTGTCCTTTAATAGTGGCTTGTAATAGCAGTGTTTGTAATGGCAAACATCGCTATTACAAACTGTGAAAAAAGGGGTGGGTGCGTAGGAGCAAAGACTATCAGCCCCCCATGCACTTTGACCAAAGTTTAACAGTGTGGTGTACATTTCTTTTTTTATGTATTTATAGGCACTGACAGTTATTTGCCTCACAACTCCCCGCAAAAAACAAGAGAACATAGCTCCAAAGTGCTAGCCTTGTATAAAAATGGTAAAGGGAACCCTGACCATTAGGTCCTGTCGTGACCGACTCTGGGGTTGCAGCGCTCATCTTGCTTTACTGGCCGAGGGAGCCGGCATACAGCTTCCGGGTCATGTGGCCAGCATGACTAAGCCTCTTCTGGTGAAGCAGGGCAGCGTACGGAAATGCCGTTTACCTTCCTGCCGGAGCAGTACCTATTTATCTACTTGCACTTTGATGTACTTTCGAACTGCTAGGTTGGCAGGAGCAGGGACCGAGCAATGGGAGCTCACCCCGTCGCAGGGATTCGAACTGCTGACCTTCTGATCAGCAAGTCCTAGGCTCTGTGGTTTAACCCACAGCGCCACCCGCATCCCTTGCCTTGTATACTTTACCCATAACTCTTGATCACAATGTCTAGAATTAATACATCTTAGAAGTCATACCCACCATCAGTTCTGAGGCAGAAAATGTACATCTTGCACTTACTGATCACTTACAGTCCCTTTTTATTTTATAAAATTCCATCCGTATTGTAACGTCATTGATAGTCAGGATGTTGTCAGCGGCTCCCGGCTGGTTGCCCAGGAATGTATAAAGACAAGGAAAAGTTTATCATCCTTTTTTATTTCAAACTTTACAGAGAGAGGCTATAGAGCCCAGCTTACTGGATAATGGCATTGTCCCTGGTGAATCTCCACACATACCCCATCTCTCCCACTTCTCCATTCATCACTACTACAGGTGTTGCTACGTGTCCTCTGCCTTTGAGCTCTTTGCTCTCCTACTTTTAAGGCTCACCAGGTTCTGGGAGATGGAGGGTCTGGAATGCTTTCTGATGACGTGTCACCCAGCTGCTTCACTGGCTCGCTCATTATTTCCCCTCATCTACCTCTGAGCTGTAACCTCCAGAAAAACCCTGTTGTAAATCTATACTGTCTTCCTCCTCCTCCTCCTCTCTGGAAGGGTCGGGATGGGGAGGCGGTCTCCACCATTCCTCCTCCTCCTCTGTCCAGTCCCTGACAGCAGGAGAGATCCCAACCCGATTAAACTGCACACCCTCCAATGATTGTCTGATGAAAATAGGGATGTCCTGTTCTATTGTTGCTGTTTTTGTTGTTATACCCATTTGACTGGGTTGCCCCAGCCACTCTGAGTGGCTTCCAACATACAGTCATACCTTGGAAGCAAAAGGGAATCCATTCCAGAAGTCCGTTTGACTTCCGAAATGTTCAACTTCCGAAGTGTGGCTTCTGATTGGCTGCATGAAGCTCCTGCAGCCAATCAGAAGCAGCAGAAGGCCCATCGGACGTTTGGCTTCCAAAAGAACGTTCAAAACTGGAACACTCACTTCCGGTTTTCGATCGTTCGGGGGCTGAAACGTATGAGTTCTGGGGTGTTCAAGAACCAAGGTACGACTATATATAAAAACATACTAACATTAAACATTAAAAAACTTCCCTAGACTCGGCTGTCTTCAGATGTCTTCCAAATGTTGTATAGTTATTTATCTCCTTGGCTTGGAGGTAGCATAATTCCATACCCTCCAACATTTCTCCAGTTAAAATTGGGACATGCTAACTGGGGACATGTGGGACGCTGGTGGCGCTGTGGGTAAAACCTCAGCGCCTAGGGCTTGCTGATTGCATGGTCAGCGGTTCAAATCCCTGCAGCGGGGTGAGCTCCCATCTTTCGGCCCCAGCTCCTGCCCACCTAGCAGTTCGAAAGCACCCCTAAGTGCAAGTAGATAAATAGGTACCGCTTTCTAGCGGGAAGGTAAACGGCGTTTCCATGTGCTGCGCTGGTGCTGGCTCGCCAGAGCAGCTTTGTCACGCTGGCCACGTGACCCGGAAGTGTCTCCGGACAGTGCTGGCCCCCGGCCTCTTAAGTGAGATGGGCGCACAACCCTAGAGTCGGACATGACTGGCCCATATGGGCGGGGTACCTTTACCTTTTTAACTGGGGACAGTACCACCAGTTTCAAAACCTGTCTGATACAGAAAGGATCTCATATAGGTTATTTGCTTGCAAACCCTTTCAGACTGGCGTCTGTTTTTTGAGAGTGTATTCTTCAACATCAGTGACACAAGGATGGCACATTAGTGGTGAAATTATGTATTTTTTTATTGAATTTCTATACAGCCCTATACCCCGAGGTCTCAGGGCGTTTCTCAGAACAAGATCAGAATATAAAACCACAAAATATATAATCAAAATAAAAACAAAAACCCAATAGCCCAGTGCACAAGCCATTGCTTATTAGCTGTTCTGCAATGCTTCCCCCATGTTACCGCACTATTGCTGTCTGTGATGTGTATATAAAATAATCCCAATACAGATACAGAGTTCATTCTTAACATTGAAACCCTCTTTCCTTCCCAGAACTCAATGCTGATTCCCAGTTTTTACCCCACGCCAAAGAAATCTCTCTCCCTGCTATACTGAATGAGCAGTAGTTACACACAACATAGAGTTCCTTTATGCTTTGAAAGCAAATCATCCTCTCCCCACTTGATATAATTCCTTAGATCTATGAAATGCAATCCTTTTCCTACCCCATGAGTGCACATTTGTGCTCTCATGCCAATCTTCAGACACTGAAATTGAGCGCATCAATATTAATCACATTGCCATGTTGTGTAAATGTGCTTCCAGAGTTGAACAAGTTGACTAAATGCAAACAAATAAGTAAACAAGCACACACACACCATAACACACAATACAATTAAAAGGACAATTCTTTGCGTGGACAGGCGGAGTCCCCAGATCCTGCGCGGTCCCCCCGTCATGTGGAATAATGACTCAAGACAACGTGCTATGGGATTAAATTGGCCACAACTTTATTAAATCTCAAATGTGGGTAGACCTTGGCTCAGGCATTGGGCGTTCTCCCTCCCCAGTCCCCAGCCGGGGACCTAGGGAGCATCAGGGTTATCCAGTGTGTGGGGGGGGGATGGGCCGGCTCTGGAGAACATATGTTCAAGCAGAGATAGCCGCCCCCATAACGCCGCCGCCGCAGGGGAGAGCAATGACGACCTTCCGGCGTACGGTCAAAGCCTCCCTTCAGAAACCCCTTTAACGGGGAACCCTGGTATCGCCGCCGCAAAGAGGAAGATGGACAAAAGGATTCCGCCCAAGGCCTGATACCACCAACGTTGTGACGTTTTGCTACGGGAAAGGCGAAACCTGCCAATGCAGGGAAATTCCTTTCCGGCCCTTTAACAGCGACCTTAACGTAGCAGCGCCCGCATACCTGTGAAGAAAAGTTAACCTGCAAAACCTGTGAGGAAAATTAACCTGCAACATAAGGCGTTGACTGAGGGTGGGTAGGGTGGGAGAAGCTCTGGAGCCAAGTGAGAATTCCCAGGTAAGATCCTCCCTCCTTTGTGTGGGCAGGTAATCCCTCCCCTACCTGGCCTAGTCTCATTGGCAACTCTTCCCCCAGGTGGGATTGGACAACTGACTGAGGTAGGCGGAGACCTCCAGGTATCCCACCTGAGGGAAGGCAAAGCCTAGCCTATGCTGTTGGAGCCGCTCCAGATCTAGGGGCTGCACGCGTCCACGCAAAGGGCGCCCCCCGTTTTAAGCGGGGAGCGGTCATTGTCTTTGAAAAACTTAGCTTTCATTGGCCTATTTAAAAACAATAACAGTCATTTCACACTGTGTAGGATTACTTTTCAATGCTGTAAAGTATGCCCCACCCTCTGATATGGATTTAGGTAAAGCAAACAAAGTATTACCCCCTTCCATCAGAAAACAGCTTGTTAAAGTCCGAGCCCAATTTGGACCCAATACATGATGCAAAAACAGAGCCCATGGCTCTTTTCTCTGTTTGGAATAGCACGTTCACCAACTTGGCTGTTTCAGATTTCAGATGGGCTCCTGCAATATTAGCATCCAGGAAGTTTGAAGTGGGCTCTGACTCAGGATAAAATTGATTAAACTTTTTTCCTGCAGGAATTGGGTATCAGGCGATGAATGCAGTCCTATCTGGGGAATCACTGAATTCTTTCTAGTGCTTTACTTACAGGGAAAGGTTTGAAGGATAGAACTGAACTAGAAAACTCACTCACTTTGTGAATGAATTTAGCAGGTCTGGTTTTTATCCAGCACTGTCCTTATAAAAGCAGAGCAACATTTTCCTTTGCTCACTTCCTTGTGTGGCCCCCAAATCTGTTCTGGAGAATTGGGGGAACACCTGGAGAAGATAAGTGGGTGCAGGAGGGAGAGAGGAAGGGGGACTTCTATTGCACAACAGGAGTCCTTTTGCGCAATGTTGGATACAACCAGTGCTTTTTTTCTATAAAAAAAAAAGTTTAGGGGAACTCTCATTTTGACTCAAGAAAGCTACCATTTTATAGTTCAAATCAGGCAAACTAAATTCAGTAAATGGACAAAAGTGAAAAGATTCACAAAATGTTCTGCGTACCCCCAGAAAAAAGCACTGGATACAACTCTGTTTTTGTTTGTACACATTCAACAGCAGAATCAGGAAAAACCAGTCAAGATGGTCTACAACAACACACAGACAACACACACACACACACACACACACACAGAGAGAGAGAGAGAGAGAGAGAGAGAGAGAGAGAGAGAGAGAGAGAGCTATTTATCCATTCATTCCCAGATCTCTGAAATAATTATTATTATTATTATTATTATTATTATTATTATTATTATTATTATTTTATTGGTGGACTTGTAAAAGAGTATTGGCAAATGATCCATAATGAATTGGTGAAAAAAGTTTTAAAGTACTTTCTCAAAAAAAACCAGAGTCCTTTCTGTTGAGGACAATTCAGACTGAATTTCCCAGGTGTCAAAAAAGGTTATTTATGTAGGCCATTACTGTGACCTGGGAATTTCCCTCTGAATTATCCCCAACAAAAAGGACTACAGGGTGTTTCTTTTAACCTGCTCTCATCCAAATGCACAGAAAAAATACTCGGATGCACAGAAAGCGTACGAGGTACGAAGAATCTGTCGGATATATAAGTATGAAAACTTGAGAGTAAATTTTCTTGCCTAAACCGAACAACTGCCACCGAGGACACGCTGTGAAAATTTAGAATGAGAAGGGTGACTGTGGAGCACAGATTATTGAACTTTAATTTTTAAATGAGCTCAGACATCTGTGAAATTTAAACCCCAGGGCCAACAATTTATGTGACACTGTGTTAAAAAGGGAACAAAGCTTTGACATGCAAATTCCAAGCCTTACATTGCATCAGAACAGGTAACCTTGCAAACAACCTTCACACACATACATACACAGCCCTGTTCTCGTCTGTCTGATGCCTTACATATGGATCTGTTCTTCCTCTCCCTTTTCTAATCAAGTTGACAGCACTTCTCAGTTCATTTTCTTCCAGGACTGCTAAAAAGCCAGGCTCGTCCTGTTATTAACCTCTCTTGTACTAGAACTACCCATATTTTCTCCTTTGAGATAAGCTGCTACACTGCATGATCTGATCTTTGCATATGGGACATTATAACGCACACACAAAATAGGTATTGCAAATGTCAGCCCATTACCGGGTCATTAAAGTCAGGGCATGATATTTCTGAATTTGATGTTTTTAACCTTTTCAAGAGTTAACCAACACGCGTTAGACATTTATTCATTCCTGCTCTTAAAGGAGTTTTGTTTATTCTTCAGTATGGGCTCACATACACACTATGCCATAAAATTAGGTCACATTGGATAAACTTTGCACTCAATATTAACAAGTGCTGCTTGAAGTTTTCTTTAATTCAAACGAAGAGCTTTTAACATAGGTAAATATTCTGATTTTATAAATTACTGGCCAGAGATTAAAACAAAGAGAATCAACCTTATAGCACAATCCAAACTATGTCTTCTCAGAAGTAAGTCCTACTGAATTTAATGGGCTCCACGTAAGTGGAGATCGTTCCTTCTATCCAAATGAACATTTGTCTGAGCCAAAAGGCTTTTCTTGAAATAATGGTTCTGATTCATCAATTCATAATTTTAATTTAAAATATGGCAAGACCTCAGTGCAAATACCTTTGGGAAGATCTTGAAAGCAATAGATGATTTTAAGTGGAAAAAAATTATTGTACTTCTCATTTACTAAATAACCAAAGAACATAATTTAAATTGTAATTCCAGGTTCATTAATAAGCTATTATCAGTGTTTCATGAATTAAAATTTACAGCCTATGTTACAGTAGAGTATCAACTTTCCATCTACAAATATTTATAAATATACCCATTTTCTTGCAACTTTATGCCTTCCTAATTTTGACTGTCTGGTGACCAGAGCTTGATTTCCTCAGGCTAAGCAACCAACAGGATTAGGGGATGAATTTGTTTCAGTTTTTAATACAAATTATCTAACTGGCACTTCCCAAAACAATACACAAACTAAAACAAAGTCATCCATCGAACTTGGCACTTCTCTGAATTTTGCAATGCAGTTCTCAAGCCATGGAATATGTGGAGAAAGTGCATAGGGTAAAATGTTCATAAAAATGGGTATATCTGTGAAAATTAAAGCATTCTATTAGTCAAGCCTGTTTTCAAAAAAAATGTGATTAGGTAAAATCTCACACAACTATATGTATATTGGTAGAAACTCTCACTAAAATACTAATGAATTTTCATGAGGTTTTTGTTTTTTTAAGCTGATAAAGTAATACAAGGAACTGATTAAGATTGAGGGGAAATGAGAAACTCTGGAGAAGATACAAAATGGACAGATTCCCCCACCCCAAGCGACCAAGCATGCCTGCAGGTGATTAGGTGCCACCCACTTAATATCTTCTGATATGTACATATCAGAATCAAAGGTATAGAAGGGGCTGGAAAGTCATCAGCTCAACCAGAGCTGGAACCACCAGTAACCCTCTGAAATTTAGGAGCTGGGGGCTGATTATTCATGGGCATGATAAAGCACAAGGGTAAGGGTCCATGCATGTATCTGATAGCATAATTTTATGCTTGATTACTCAGAAGCAAGGCCCATTGACTACAGCAGCTCTCCCCAACCTTGGGCCTCCAGCTGTTTTTGGACTACAACTCCCATCATCCCTCGCTAGCAAGACCAGTGGTCAAGGATGATGGGAATTGTAGTCCAAAAACAGCTGGAGGCCCAAGGTTGGGGAACACTGGACTACAGCTTTAGACCAGGCTTCCTCAAACTGGGCCCTCCAGATGTTTTTGGCCTACAGCTCCCATGATCCCTAGCTAGCAGGACCAGTGGTCAGGGATGATGGGAATTGTAGTCTCAAAACATCTGGAGGGCCCAGTTTGAGGAAGCCTACTTTAGACTGCCCCCTAAAGCACTTTACACAGTTGATTCTAATCCCTGGTTCAGACATCCTCCATAAATCAGCCCACAGGGCTCACTGGGGACTTCTTGGAGCCTTACCTAGGAAGAGGCTCTTCCCCACTATAGACCCTAAACCCCAATAGCTTAGAATACAAATAGCTCTGACATGCATTCTTTCAGTCTCTGGAATAACTGGTTTGTATCCAGATTAAATTAGTCAAACTGTTCCATTGAAATAAATGGCAATTCACTTAAGACATTACTGATTTCACTGCTAATTTCAATAGGATCTAAGATCAACTATCTGATCAAGCAATATTTACTCTGATCTGCATTTCTGGGGATGGAGGTAGATTAGGATTTGGTTGAGGTGTCCCTTGGGTTTTCTGCTGAGGGTGCTTTTCTGGCAGATAAGTTCCTGCTGAAGATGTGTGGTATTCTGGAGTTCCTTCTGGCAGTGCTCCTGCTGGCATTAGGCAGTGCAAGGTCCCAAGTGGATGGGACAGAACATGGTTGGCCAGGGTTGGCCAGACCCAAATTTTTGGACTACAATTCCCATAATTCTTAACAACTGGTCTTGCTAGGTAGGGATGATGGGAGTTGACGTGCAAAAGCAGCTGGAGACCTAAATTTGGGGAATACTATTCTAGATCTTTGAATGGCCCATTTATTGGAGATGGACCCAATTGTGGGGGCCTGCTTCACCAGCCTGCAGCTTGTGTAGCAAAAAGACAAAGGATAACTCAATCCTTTCCATCTAGACCAGAAAAAGCCAGCAGGGCTTTGGGTCTGATGGTGGCTCCACTGCACCAAATGACCCCAGGGCAGATTTAGGCTTGTTCTGCCCAACTGAATCCAACTCATAGTTGTCAACCATCCCTTATTTGGTGGGAAAGTCCCTTATCCCAGTGCCGTGTCCCGCTGCTGTCCCTTATTGATGATGTCCCTTAAATTTCCCGGGTTTCAAAAGAAGCAGCTCCTCTCCCTCCCTCCCTGCCGGCCAGGGAGGAGGGAGGCTCCAACTGTGTTGCTTGGCTGCGTTGCTCACCCAATAAGGAGTCTAAGAACGACTGGGGGGGTGGAGCTTGCCTGCATTGTGCCGATCAAATTGGTTGTGTTCCCTGGGGACTCGCCTTTGCTCAGTGCTTCCCAGCAGAGAGGTGACGGTGGTTTTCCTTGCTGCATCCCCTTTGCCGGGTTGCTGCACTGTGGGAACCACTGCTTGAGGCTTCATTTGGCTGCTGGTTGACTAAAATCCCTTATTTTGGCTGCTGATCCCTTATTTTCGAGGCTGCTGGTGCCTTATTTTCAAATCTGTAAGTTGACAGCTATGACCCAACTCATTCATTTTAAACCAGTTAATCATGTTTATAAATTTAAAGTTAGTCTCTGTTCAGTGTTACGACTGAAGATAATTTTCCATCTCGCGACAACCTTTCATAGGCAACAAAATGCCAAAGGATGAGGAAGCTGAGCAAAAGTTCACAGATCTGTTGAATGAGAAGGCTTTTCTTCGTCTCATAGCCTTTTGTTTTGGTCGTGTCTGACATTCCTTCATTGCTTTCTGGAATGTCATATTTACAGACCAAGTTCTGTGCTCCTCTTTTTGACTTTGTTTGTACTTTGCCTTAAAAAAAAAGGGTCAGGAATCTCAGGAGAGCCACCTTCCTTCTGAATTACAAGCCCTTTCGGCTTGTGCAAGGTTTGAAACAAGAAACAAGAATAGTCTTTCTCTTGGGAGCCTGGCGCTTCAGTTGATTTTGGTCCTGGCTGACACACGGAAATGCAGAGCAATGATGAATTAAGCTTCTGTGCCCCGTCCATGTGTCCTGTGCACTCTGAGCTAACAAAGACAGGAGGAAGAGAAGCTCAGGGAGGGAGAGGAGAGGAAGAAAATTCATTAAAAATGTGTCAAAACAGAGGAATGAAAGAGCAACTTTCAATTTGGCAGCATACAAGGGATGTGAATTCAGATCAATGTGCTCATCTTTTGTAAAGGTGCAAATACACAAGGGAGATCCTTGAATCTTAACTAATTCCCAGAGGGGAAGGGTGCCAAAGGAAGAACAAAATTCTGCTAAATAATCATGTTTATTATACATTCTGGGTGTGGGAAAGTGACTGTCTCCCCTTTTCCCTCCATGCAAATAGGAATGTACAGGGTTGAATGAATTTTCAGTTGCTTGAAACTACAGCTGGAACAAGACCCTCGGCTTCCATGGATTTCATTAAACAGTTTGATCCTATGCAGGCTTAGATGCAGTTAACCCCAATGAAATCAATGGCACGGGACTGCAGCTTTCTATGTATGTAAATTATCAATTTAATGTTGAATTGCATTTCTTGAAAGCTGACCTGGTGTTACAAAGAAGGGTAAGAAACTTTTGAAACAATCAATTTATTTTGCAAACAATGAGTTGTCCAGCTCCTGCTTTGCCCAAGCCATTTTGTTCATTGTACAGAGTCTAAGAGGAACACATTTTTCTTAGTAATTGCAATACTAGTAGATGATTTTGGACATCACAAAGGCAAAATATTTCTCTTCCATCCTATAGCAGAATTAATTATCTTCAGAGAAGGGGAGTTGAAGCAGCAGCTTCTTAGTCAGAGAGAGTTTTATCATCACAATGCACAAACTCATCAGATATTTGTGCTGCAAATAAATTTGCTTGGAAATGTGACCTCACACATACTGCATTGTTGTTGTTGTTAAAGTTTGTATAATTTCCAAGAAGAAATGGCCACGTTAAATTGTGAGTGCTCCATGATATAGACAGGCTCATTATTATATGGGCCAATTGAAATGAGCTAGTGTAGCTTAGTGCATGGGTAGGAACTAATTATGGTCAGTGGACCAGATCCTTACCTCCCCCAAAGGCCAAATCTGATAGGTCCACCAACTTATCCATCACCTGGCATAATTATGGCATCAGGCAATAATTTCAAAGGGACTTGTTCTCAGCACCAACCAACTGATTGGCACATTCCAGTGGCATGCTATAACCTTCAACCAGCTGATTGCCATAACTATGTAAGAATATATCCCCAGGAAAGACCCACTGCAGCTTCAGGAAAGTCAATTTTGCACCAATGGCATCTTCCCTCCTCAATACCTACAATATAAGGATAATAATTATGCATGAGCGGTTGTAATGATTACTGAGGTCCAAGTTATGTAACCATATAATACCGGTCCTGAAAGACCTGCACTGGCTCCCAGTATGTTTCCGAGCACAATTCAAAGTGTTGGTGCTGACCTTTAAAGCCCTAAACGGCCTTGGCCCAGTATACCTGAAGGAGCATCTCCATCCCCATCGTTCAGGCCAGACGCTGAAGGTCCACCTCTGAGGGTCTTCTGGCACTTCTCTCACCGAGAGAGTGGCACCCACCCTGTGGAACGCCCTCCCATCTGATGTCAAGGAAATAAACAACTACCTGACTTTTTGAAGACATCTGAAGGCATCCCTGTATCGGGAAGTTTTTAATGTTTGATGTTTTATTGCATTTTTAATATTCTGTTGGGAGCCGCCCAGAGTGGCTGGGGAAACCCAGCCAGATGGACGGGGAATGAATGAATGAATGAATGAATGAATTATTATTATTATTATTATTTGCCCTGCAAGGGAAAAACAGCCCGTTCACAACAGTTGAATTGCTCAACACAAGTAGGAAATGCCCTGAAAGGCAAAGTAAAGGTTTATCCCACACCCTGTGTTCATTTATATGAGTGATGGCACTGATTTTCCTGCCTTCTGCCTTGACCTTTTTGACCTTGACACAAGAAATGGACACAAGAAATAGAGAAGGAGTGGGACTAATGACTTTAAAGTTCTTCCTGTGCCCAGTGCCTTGTTGTAGTTTACAGGGCAGAAGAAGACCCCCCCCCCAAAAAATTATACCTAATTCATGAACAATATACTAGGAGAATCTAAAATAAAATGCTAACCTATAAAGCTGAAATTCAAGCTTGCAAAGAAATTAAGCAGATTACACAAAAGTTGGACTTCACTGTCCCTCGCCACATCTTGCTACCAGAAAACTTGTCTTATCACAGATTTCAGAACAGGTGCAAAGGTAACTGAAACCCATTATGAATATATTTAGTGATAAAACCTCCCCAATAACAGCTTACTGTGTCTGTCACAGTAAATAAGCATACTTGGCTGAGTTGTCTTCAAGATTCAGCTCCATGTATCATAAGGGATTTCTTCTTTTAATTGTCAACATGGACTTTTTCCAACGATAGACCCAATTAAGTAGCCTCCTGCTTCTCTCACGTCCCCTGACAAACATGGAGATAATCCTGAGCATGCACATTGAATCAACCACAGATAGGAAATGCAAATATTTTATTTGGCAAGGGAAATAGGTTTGAAAACACTCTGAGAAACTCTTAGTATTTCACTCTGTCAGTTTTGATTGCTCGTATAATTCCTTGCATATGCTGAGGGCTCTTTGTTACAGATGATCTCCAATCTGCTAAGGGTGGGTCCATCGACTGGAAATGCCAGTCTCTAAATGCTCCGTCAAAATGGAAATTGCAAGGTCTGTTCTGCCTGAAGGACAACTGGAGAGGAAAGAACAGTTGGTACTGCATATGGCATGGGTGTCTGAAAAAAGGGGGTGACAGTAGTTCTGCAATAATAGTGGATAAAATATGAGCAAGTGTGCATAATATTTCATGTGGCTATGTAATTACCAAATTACCCTGTTCCTTAGGGCACAGGGAAGAGGAGAAACCGGCTGAGATATTTTCCTGTTCACAAAGGTGGCAGTTGAGTTGGACATGCATGAGCAAAATTTGGCCTCCCACCGTCTCACGAGACTGGAGAGATAATCCTTGAGAAATCTTTTGGACCAGGTATAGCCAACAGGGACATGGGTGGCACTGTGGGTTAAACCACAGAGCCTAGGACTTGCCAATCAGAAGGTCGGCGGTTCGAATCCCCATGACGGGGTGAGCTCCCCATTGTTCGGTCCCTGCTCCTGCCAACCAAGCAGTTCGAAAGCTGTGGAGTTTGGAACGAGCAGGGTTAAAACTCCGTGGTGTCCTGTATCTGGGAGGAGCTTGACGCAGGGGAGTGCATCACAGCCTGTGGGAAAAGTTCCTTTCGATTCTGCCTGAGAGACACAGCTCAACGGAGAGGCTGTGAATGTGTGTGTGCTTTTGGAAGCACGGAGAATGCAGGAAAACTCTGATGGAAGAGACTGATTTATGGCTTGTAAATAAACACTTCTAGAGATAAGAACCGATCTGTCTTTGGACTTAATTTATCCCTTTCTCACATGGACTCAGGACCGCTGCATTTACTCTGCTACTATCCTGCCAGGTCAGCGCTTCAAAGCAGAGCTGCCCAGAGGAAGCGTGGCTGGATGGAGGATTTATATTCATACGCATATGCCAGTGCAAGTAGATAAATAGGTACCGCTCCAGCGGGAAGGTAAACGGTGTTTCCGTGTGCTGCTCTGGTTTGCCAGAAGCGGCTTAGTCATGCTGGCCACATGACCTGGAAGCTGTACGCCGGCTCCCTCAGCCAATAAAGCGAGATGAGCACCGCAACCCCAGAGTCGGCCACGACTGGACCTAATGGTCAGGGGTCTCTTTACCTTTACCTTTATAGCCAACATTTGGACTAAACCTCCCATTAGCACCAGCCAATGACACACATAATGGAAGTTTCCAGTCGATGACATCAAGAAGGCACCATGATGGCTACATTGATTGAGACCAGCTTCCCAATACTATAAAATCCCCACCCCTGAAAACTGTTGCTAATCTTAACAAAATTATTTATTTTGTCAACATTCTGGCAGGTTACTTGTCTTTGTGGATCTTGGATTTTCTTTTGACTGATTCTCGATGGCAACTTAGAAAGGTGCAAAGCGATCCTATGATTATTATTATTTTAATCTTATTAAAAACAAGCCGTGTGTGTGGATTGCCTGCAGTTATGCTGGACAAAAAAACAACAACAACAAAAAGCCAGCCCAAATTTAGCAGATAATCTGGTTCATCAGACTTCATCACTGAAAACTGTATGCATATTTAAAAAATAACTGTCAGTGGCAAACAAGCAAAAAACTTGGAGGGCAGTGTTATGCTAGCATAATGACCTTTAGCTATGCAATGTGATTTTCCTGCCTTCTCCTCTCCCTTCACCCCCCCCCACTGCATGCCTCTTAAATATGCTTTGGGGTTTCTCCCAACCCTCCAGAGTGGATTAACAGGGCACTCAGGGAGAGGAGAGGATGGGAAAGTTATATTGTACAGCTAAAAGGCATTGCGTGGTGAGTTCCCGCCTCCCCCCCCCAGTGGAAATAAAGACACATGACACAGATATTTAAGGTTAATGGGCTAAATATGGCCACAGTTTTATTGGTTACAGGTGATGAGCGGTATTGGCTTAGGCATTGGTTCTAACCGACTATCCGGCTTCAGCCTGTTTGCTTGAAGTCCAGGAAGGGTTAACCACCAGTAGGGGGAGTCCTGCTGATGTACATCAACTAGAAACTCCCCCGGGGTCACCACTCGGGGGCGTGCCTTAGGCCCTTACCTCCATAGGCTTTGGACAGGGCCACGCCCCCTGGAATCGGAATACCCTTCAATATTCGGGGGAAGTGATGGCGCTTCCTTCCCCCCTTCCATCTACATAACAATACCAATGCCTAACCGCCACTCGAGAGCCAGCCCCCACGCGCATGGTGGGAGAGTGAAGCCCGCAACCCCACCTCTTTTCTATGTCGGAAGTGGCTTTGTGTGCTAGTGTAACTGTTTAGTTGAATATTGCCCTAAACTACTAACTTTCCTTTATTTTCTAGACCACACAAAACTATTTTTCTGCAGCTAGCCAACCTCTTATCAGACATTTCCCACTGATAAGTACTTAGACCAATTCCGCTACATTAAGTTTCAACATTGCAAACTATCCTGGCTGAATTAGGGTTCCAGTCCAGGAAATGGGAGAGATCTCTTGTTGTATCTATATGAGGGGGAGGAAATAGCATGCAAGAGGAATGACACAGGCAAGGAAAGGGTGTGTGTGTGTGACTAGACCATCCATCAAGAATAATTTGCCGTGCAGTCATAAAGTTTTCTTTAAATATTTGAAAGCCAATTTGCGTTGAAAACCACTGTGAGCGCACATCTTGGCAGGCAGGTACGGCTATTGAATGGGATGTCTTCTGCATACATTATTTTCTCCATGCATCATGAAGATGTGGTCCTTCCAATGGCTTGCAACCAAAGAGCTAAACAGCTGGCTGTATTCTGCATTAGGGAAACAATGTTTGACAGAGAGTAGTGATGCAAGAGATGCCCTGACAATGTATTCCAAAAGAAACACGTTTGAATGCAATATGGCAGGATGACACTTTAAACAACTAATTAATATTTAAATCCTGTCATGTTTCTAAATGTGTCAGACCTTTAGTAAAGGTGGAAAAAATATATGCCAGCTTTTATGAAAGGGCACCTTAGCCCTTATTTCTTTCTTCCCTGTTTCCTCAATATATGGAGGAAAAGAAAACAAAAAATGTATAGTTGGGGTGCTCTTGCCTAATATCTATTTGAAAGAATTAATCAGAATTGGTCTATTTTTATTATTTCCATTATTTAACCAACATAGAATCAACTGAGGTCTGAGGCATCTAGTTCTACTTACCGTAGAAGAGCTACATCTCAAATATATTCAAACATGTTTACTATTTAGACAGGGTTCAGGTGAAACAGAGCACACCTGTCTTAAATAGTTATGCACAAAACATTTATATTGCACCTCAACAAAATATCTAAGCAGCAAACAATGTCAGTTTATCATAAAAGCAATATGAATCTGATTGGTTGCTATGCAGATTAACATACTCTCCAACTTTTCTCTGAGGAAAATAAGGACATCCTATTCCATAATAAAAATGTTATTATGTATACCCCACCCATCTGACTGGGTTGCCCCAGCAACTCTCAGCAGCTTCCAACATATATAAAAACATGATAAAACATTAAACAACTTGCCTTCAGGTGTCTTCTAAAGGTTGTATATTTACTTATCTCCTTGGCTCGGGGTCATATATCTCCATACCCTCCAACCTTACTCCAATGAAAATAATGAGGTCCTAAGGAAAAGCAGGAGATTCTGGAATCAAATCAGCATGATGGTCACAAATCCCATACATTCAGGATTGGCAATGTCCATAAGAAATCCAGTTACAGCAGACTTAACTTAAACTTGCAATAACTTATAATAAGACTAAATCAAAACACTATTTACAGAACACCACACCAGAAGGGAGAGAGAGAGAGAGAGAGAAATGTGAAACCCAGGCTCCTTCTGGCCTCTTATTATAGTCAGCATGATCTTGAAGAAGAGATAAGAGAACCAGTTTAAGCCAGCTGTACTCAGCTTCCCTGAAGGTATAACCCAAACATCAGAAACCTTCTGCTTGTTTCTTTCACACAGAGAAGCTTCCATTACCCTCTTGAATTAATTAGAATAGGAAAGATCTCTGCACATCAGATCAATACTTTCTGCAAGAAGAAATGCAAACTGACAGTCATGTGGCTTGTGTGTGTGTGCGTGCATGTTTAAGAAGGAGATGCACATTGGCTGTGTGTCTCCCCTTTCCACCCGTCTCCTCACTGCCATACCACTACCCCTCTTTTGGACAGCCCCAGGTTGCTCCAAATTTGACCCAGGGTGGTCCATTCAAGATGATTCAGCCAAATCCCAGGTGAATCTGAATTTGGTTTGTCATTCAGCCAGATAAGTGTTTCTTCTGATTATCATAAAGATCAGCTAGGAATATAGGGGCCAAGGAGGCCCCTCAAATAAGTTGTTTCGAGCACTGTATACTAACAGCAAAATGTTGTGTTCATGCATGTATGATAGAATTTTTAAAAGCAGAAAGCATATTGTGTTATACAAACAAAATTGTCATATAACACAGTGTCATCCTTGGGGTCTAATGACACAGGACACTAAAACGTGTTGCTGTCAATCAGGGTTTTCCATTTCTTTAATCATAAGCACTGGGAGATGCTGACACACCTCAACAGCAGCATTTTTGGAAGAAAAAGTTATTGATTCATTCTTTAGTGGGATAGATATGCAGTTAGGAAGCTCCTGGGAACTTCTGGAAGTTCCTAGAAGCAGCTGGAATATTCTGTTTTGTCAAAATCCAGGTTATCTTAATTAGAACTATTCTTCTCTAACTTACTCTTCATAGACAGTATCTCATTATTTCTGGCAATTAGCTGCAGCACCTGGTATAGATGGTTCCATCTTTGATGACAAATTATGTCTTTCATGAGATAACAGGAAGTATTAAATGTTGAATTCTTTTTTTGGCAACCAGACTGATGGGTAACAGTAAATGTATCCTGTAAAGCAGAACCAAAAACTTTGGGCAGGAATCCAGAAAAGATGGATGTATTATCAAAGCACAACCCCACTGCAGAATGATAGAGTCGACGTGGATCTGTCTAGTGTAAGTCCCTGCAAAATGCAAGGAATGCAGGAGAAGACCATCCAGTGAGGGAGAGCTGCTACCACCACCTGGTACATAGGAAGCCGCCTTAAACTAAGTGAAACCATTGGCTCTTCTAGCTCAATACTGTCTACATTAACTGACAACAGCTGTCTGGTGTTTCAGACATGGGTCTCTCCCTGCCCTACCTAGAGATACCAGGTATTGAACTTGGAACCACCAGCATTGCAGAACAGACGTCAAAGAGATAAGTAACTATACAGTTTGCAGACCCTCCAAGTGTCCCTATTTTCCAGGGACAGTTCCAGATTTATGGAAGCCATCCCAGTTTCTGATTTGAACCTGGAATGTCCTGTTTTTACTTAGGACATCCCTATTTTCATTAGAGAAATGTTGGAGGGTATGGTAGTAAAGGTAAAGGCACCCCTGACCATTATTGGGGTTGTGGTGCTCATCTCGCTTTATTGGCCAAGGGAACCATACAGCTTCCGGGACATGGGGCCAGCATGATTAAGCTGCTTCTGGCAAACTAGAGCAGCGCACGGAAATGCCATTTACCTTCCCGCCGGAGTGGTACCTATTTATCTACTTGCACTTCATGCTTTCGAACTGCTAGGTTGGCAGGAACAGGGACCGAGCAACGGGAGCACACCCCATTGTGGAGATTCAAACCGCCAACCTTCTGATCGGCAAGCCCATCAGAAGCCCACCATACCTGCATCCCTGGAGGGTATGGTAGGCCATCCCTATTGTCATCAGAGAAATTATGGAGGGTATGGAGCTATGTGACCTCCAAACCAAAGAGATAAGTAACTATATAAAATTTAGAAGATATCTGAAGGCAGCCCTGTATAGTTTAATGTTTTATTACATTTTTTTTGTTTATGCTGGAAGCGCCCAGAGTATCTGGAACAATTTACATGCATGTGAAATAGATGGCTCTAGATACAGCCATTTCCTATTTAAAGAATTTAGGGAACACTTTGTATACTTAAACTACCATAACATTGTGCAATGACCCTGGATATCTTTCCCATCCCTACAGCAACTTGCTTCTATTTTGTGACTGGCATTGCTTTATAGATCCTTTACCCAGTGTTATCAAGATAGCAAATCTATCATCAAACTATAACAAACCATAAAGCTTTTGGTCAGCTCAAACAGCAACATTTCCATCTTATGAAAATGAAGTAATAGTACCCCTTGAGTAGAAAATGCAACATGTGGGACCCATAAAATAAAATGAATTTCCAAAACACATTGTAAGGCGTAGAAAAATCGGCATTAAAGATCTTTGTAGGTATTTAGCACGTAAATTGTATTAGATAGCATTCCTGTTTTCATTTTCATTTTTAAATGTTCTGACGTGATTTGGGGCATAAGAGGAATCTCAGAGGTGCTAAAATGGAGAGTGAAGGAGGGCTAGTCATGTCTCTTTTCCCCATTTCTTGCCAAAAAAAAAAAAATCTCCTTTCTCCATACACACATTTTTGCTAGCTCTTCTGGCACAATTGGGATATGCATAAGTTCTACAGACAAAGGTTATAATAAGCAGCAACTAACATCCTTTGCATATTCAACTTCTGGCAGAACAAATATTAGCCATATTGCAAGGGAGGTCGTGCTTCATGTTGTTATATGTCAAGGGCACAATTTAGTCAAAGTTAAATGCATTTCAGCTCCACTGATTTTAGCAGGACAGAGGCATATCCAGTTCCTGTATATATTCATTTGAAAGGACCTAGATATGCTCTGAAGGCCACCACCTCACTGAAGCTAAGCAAGTGTGGGTCTGGTCAGGGCCTGTATGGGTCACCAGCATGGAATCACATGTGAGCTATCTTGGGTTCCGAGACAGATGAAAGGCAGGCTATGAATATGAGAAAAGTGCACCAAATGTTTAGTAGGGAACCCTGGCAACTCCACGGAGGGGCTCAGGTGGAGGGTTGAACTCTCTAACAGAATTCTTAGGGTCATCATTGTCAGGGACTGGGCAGAGAAGGAATGGTGGAGACCACCTCCCCATCCGAACCCTTCCAGGGAGGAGGAAGAGGAAGACAGTATAGATTTACAACAGGGGTTTGAGGGAGGTCCCAGCTCAGAGGCAGATGAGGGGGAAAGTAGGGAAATCATGGGAGAGCCAGAGCAACACCTGGCTGACATGTTGTCATTAGAAAGCATTCCAGACCCCCCATCTCCCAGAACCCGGTGAGCCTTAAAAGTAGGAGAGCAAAGAGCTCAAAGACATAGGCACGTAGCAGCACCTGTAACAGAGGTGATGAGAATGAGGAAGTGGGAGAGATGGGGTGTGGAGATTCACTTGGGACAGCACCATTATCCAAGAAGCTGGGTTCTATAGGCTCTCTCTCTAAAGTCTGAAATAAAAAAGAACTGTAAGAAACTTTTCCTGGGCAACCAGCTGGGAGCCGCTGACAACATCCTGACAATCATCAAAATTAGACTCCTAGGATACAAGATTGCAGGACTAACATTGTCACAGACTATTAGCACTGGCCATGATAAATTTAACAAGAAGAGCAGTCAGGTAATAAAGTAGGAGTAATTGGTAGCAGGAAGAAAAGAAGAAGCTACGCTGAACCCGCATTATCAGCCTTCCCCATCCTGGTGCCCTCCTAATATTGCAGGACTACAGTTCCCCTCACTTCAGACAGTGAGGGTTCAGAAAATGTGTTAAAACCCAACAGTGCTCCCTCCCAAGCTTGATACATTTAGAATCCTCCTCTGTGGCTGTCTTGTGCTTTCTTCACAGTCCTTAGTTCTTGAATTGCCCCTTGCTGCTGCAGAGGAGAAGTGCCTATTACACTGTGGAAAGGGATAGGGAGTGCTAAATCTGAAAGTTTGTTTTGCTTGTGATGGGGGAGAGTGCTCTCAGAGATCAAAAGGAGAGGATGAGGTGGGAAACTGTTGCTTGGATTTCCTGCTTCATTCTTCTTGGGTAAAAAAGGTAAAGGTTGTGGCTCTTGAATGCCACAACCCCGGAAGTGAGTGTTCCGGTCTGCAAACGTACTTTGGTACCTGAATGTCCTGTGCAGGTTCTGCGGCTTCTGATTGGTTGCACGAGCTTCCTGCAGCCAATTAGAAGCCACGCCTTCATTTCCAAACATTTTGGAATTTGAACGAACTTCCAGAACGGATTCCATTCGACTTCCGAGGTACAACTGTATTCTACAATTGTAGGAAAGGTTTCAGGTTTTTTTCGGAATCTGTATCATCTGTTTTACCTTTTGAGTGTTCAGTGGTTTATTACTGAATAAAGAAATATAATGATAAATTTAAGTCTCTCTTTAAATATGCAGAATTCGTAGAATTGTGTGATCCAGTTGACAGCTCTCATCTGATCTGTATATAAATCTGAGTTGAGAGAATAAGGCTGGTTCACTTTAATATGTGGAGCAAAGAAATTCTTCCTCCATCCCTACCTGCCATTACGTTTCAAAAACAACAACAACCTACATTGGATAGCCATCTTTTTAGCTGCCAAAGGTCAGTGCAGAGAAGTAACTGCACCCAAAGACATCGTACATAAGGCAGATGCAAACAAACTGGGAAGACTCGCAGGATCAGCTCTGTAAAGTTCACAGCCTCTTAAAGGCCTGTCTGAGACAAGATGCTTCAGATGGATAAAATCGTCTGCTTACCAATTCTGTAAGAAAAATGTTTTCCCACTCAAACTATACAGTTTAGGCTCTGAATTACAAGGCCAACCTTTCTTTTGGAAGGAAAAAAACAAGCACCTTTAGCCTCCCAGCTTTAAAAACAAGGTCAACATTGGAATGAAAGCCACTTCCCAAAACCACTTAATTGACAGGTTTCCAGAGTCTAGCATTTTTAGGGCATAGCAAAAACTCATAACTGATTGGTTCACAAATAACAGAATTTGCCTCTATCCTATATTTACATGTTATTTCCTAGGAAATTACTTTCTGTTTACATTGAAACCACAACACACTGAGACCACTTCCATTGTTATTATGAGGGCAGGACAGAATACTCTTAGAGCCAAGTGACACACAGCTCCTTTCCTCTCATTTCTACAACATTTTGAGACCTTTTGAAATCTGTGTTTTGCTATTTTTAAAAAGAAATGTTTCAAAGGCTTTGGTAGAGAAGGCACGCCTCTGCTAGACTGCTCAAGTGTGGGAACATTTACGCAGCCATTGTACAGACAGCTTTTTAACAAGTTTGTGGGAAAGAAATGCGGGTCTCCCTAAAGAGCGGGACAGACTGCAAATAAAGAATGCCTATGCAAGAAGAAGAAGCTGGCCAAAGCACCACACCAGCCCAGGTGAGACCCAGTCATGCTGATATTATTTGCATACTCAAGTAGCCTACCTCTTTGACACTGATGCAGAGAGACAGGTATGATGCTTCAGAGAGAGAGAGGGAGAGGCATCGCTGAAAATGCATGATTGAATGAAGCTTAACTCTTGTCTTGTTAGCCAATGTTGCCCCTGACGGGGATGCACAATATGTCAGAACAGCAGTGTGCAACATTGCTGCATATCAGGATGGGATGAGGAAGGGAATGATCAGGTCTCATCAAGTTTCCAATACAGTTTGCTGTAATGCTGACTTTGTTCTCCAGTGTGTTGTTCAAAGGCCATGGCTTAGTGAACTGTCAACCCAAGTCAAACATGTTTCTGTTCTTTCTATCAGAAGCATAGCTGTCAACTTACAGATTTGAAAATAAGGGGCCAGCAGCCAAAATAAGGGACCTGCAGCCTCACCTGTTCCAGGCACTCCAGTCTTCCTGTCCTCCTGCAGTCTGGTCAAACTCATGCTGGTAGCGTCAAGAACACTGTCCAACCAACTTTGTAACCAGAGGTTCAACTGAATAGAATCTGAATCACATGCACCACAAGGCCAATGCAGCCTCAACTTAAGATGGCTCCCCGGCCTGGCTTTGCACTGCAAAGTTTGCAGCAGCATGTGCAACAAAATGGTGTCCAGCATTCAAAACCCCCCTTAGCTTGCATTAACTAGCCACACACAAGCCATGCAAGCTCTACCCCCCAGTCGTTCCTAGACTTCTTATTGGGTGAGCAACACAGCCAAGCAACACAGTTGGAGCCTCCCTCCTCCCTGGCTGTCAGGGAGGGAGGGAGAGGAGCTGCTTCCTTTGAAATGTAAGGTACATCATTTAAGGGACATCCATCAATAAGGGACAGCAGCAGGACATGGCGCTGGAATAAGGGACTACCCCTTCAAATAAGGGACACTTGGCAGCTATGATCAGAAGCACCTCACTGTGTCCTTCCTCCTGATTCTGCCTTTGTGAAAGCCCTTTCCCTTCGTTTTTCATTTTTTTAAAATTGGGTTTTATAAACAAGAGTCATGTTATACAAATAAGTACACCAAGTTTTCTCATGCCATTTGTATATCACAAAAATAGCATCATAAATGTGGAAAAATTATCTGTAACATATGTTTCATTATTGGTGGTCAGTGTATAAGTTCTTGGTTCATGAATTGGTTTAAACAATTAGGAAGGAGAAGAAGGAGAAGAAAAGGGGGGAAGAGGGGGAGGGGAAATGTCGAGTGGGGTGGGGCTGGGTGTTTATGTTTCTATTCTTCTACTTAGTGTGTGTGAGGGTTTGTGTCAGCGTTACTTGTATGGGTTCTCTTATTATTCAATTGTTGTATTTCCTTGGTGGTGAGAGGGGTTGGGTGTGGCTTAGGGTGTGTTTGGTTGTATGTAGTGAGAATCGTTTTTGTGTGTGAGCAGGGTGTGAGTGTGTATTTTTGAATCAGGTTAGCCAGATTGATTCGTATGTTGTCGGGGGATTCTTGTTGTTGTCTTGTTGGGCTGCATATGTGATAAAGGGAAACCAAACTCGGGCTAAGGCATCTTCTTCTATTTGTCCCCATGTCAGTTTCAGTTTATTGGTTAGTTTTTCTAATAAGGCTGTTTCCCATACTATTTGGAACCATTGGTCCATGCTTACTCCTGATAGGTCTCTCCAGTGTCTGGCTATGATGTTTCTGGCTGCTGAGAGGAGGTGGGTTATGAGCTTTTGTGGTGTGGGTGGGCATTATTATCTTGGAAGATGTTTAGTAGGGCCAGTTCTGGGTTGACTTCATATATATATATATATATATATATATATATATATATATATATATATATATTTGCTTTCGTATATGCAGGTTTTGGTGTCCTCGGGTGTCTTCCCGTGTAAAAGTTGGGGTGTCTAGGCGACGTTTCGACGAGGTCTCACTCGTCATCTTCAGGCTGGTGCTTTCGGCTTCTTGTTACTGGAACAGAGCAGGATCTCAGTGTTTGAGTTCCTATAAATACTGTTGAGGGGGTGTGGTGTATAGCCTCCAATGTTCTGGGCAGAGAGGAAGTTCCCAGGCTAGTGTGCCTTTTCTTCTTTTGTTCCTTAATTACTTGAGGGATATCTTGAGTGATTTCTTGAGTGATATCCTGAGTACCACTTAGGTGGGTCATTAGGTGTGGATTAGTTGCTAAAGTCTTTGTGTCTTGACCTCTTGAACTTTGTGAAGAGTTTTTCTGAGAAGATGGCTGTACTGCACTTAGTTGTGCTCTGGCTTGGCTTCGTGTATAGGGGCGAGCTGTGGTTTTGTGGCCTGTGTCAGCCAGATCTGTGTAGGGATTGCAGGGGGGTGCAGCATCCGGAGGTGCCACCATGGTTTGGCTACTGGATGGTGTCTGTAATTTATCTGTGGAGAGCAGAAAGATCTGCTCACTCTTCACCTCAAACTCTGTAACAAAATCCACCCTGCACTCTGGGACAAATGCAAACAACTAGCCGTCTGGAGAGCTGAAACGGAGACCTCACATAAGACAGACACACACACCAACAAACTCCACAAACTAGAGAAACGCCAGAAGCCCAGCCATCCTCCACAACAACCCATGAAACAAACAGTACATAACATATCAGACAGGATCCTCACCACAACTGAAACCAAAGTACTCTCCAAAGGTTTCAACTTTGCAGTCGCCCCGAGACGCATCCCCACGGAAAACATCATATGCGGAGTCGAAGCTAGCCTAACCAAAATCAACCCAGATGAAGCCAATAAAATCAGACTTGAAGTCACCAACATCCTCTGCTCCAGCAAACCACCCAGAAGCAATTTACACAAAGAAGAACAGAAAGCACTCACCAACCTGAGGAAAGACAACAACATAATCATTCTCCCAGCAGACAAAGGTAATGCCACTGTGGTGATGAACACATCGGACTACCAAGCAAAACTATCAAATCTACTCCAAGATCCTACCTACCAACCTATAAAAACAGATCCCACCACCTATCTGGAAAAAAACCACCAAATCCAAAATAAAAGCCTCTCCTATCAGTGAAGAAATCCAGCTAAGAATCATCCCCAGAGAAAAATCATCCAGATGCCCCAAACTCTACGGCCTCCCCAAGATACACAAAGAAGGAACACCACTCAGACCAATAGTCAGCTCCATAGGCTCACCTCTACAAAATCTCGCTAAATTTCTCGCCAAGCAACTTCAGCCCTATGCAGAATCCATCTCTTCACACGTTCCAAACTCCTTCCAGTTCATAGAAACAATAAAGAAGCAAAACCTACATCCTAATGACCTACTTGTGAGCTTCGATGTTGTATCTCTCTTCACACAAGTGCCCATTAATGAAGCCTTGACAGCCATTCAAAACAAATACAATCCCCCCGAATACATCTTGGACCTGACCAACCACTGCCTAACCAACACGTACTTCATCCACAATGGACAAAGATACAAACAGATAGAAGGAGCACCTATGGGATCACCCCTCTCACCGGTCATCGCAAACCTGTACATGGAACACTTTGAAACCAATGCTTTAGACAAGTCAGAACACAAACCCAAACTTTGGCTCAGATATGTTGACGACACCTTTGTAATTTGGCCACACGGGAAGGAAAAACTGGATAGCTTCCTCACACATCTCAACAGCCTACACCCCAAAATACAATTCACTATGGAAATAGAAGCCAACAACCAACTTCCCTTCCTTGACGTCCTAATCTACAAAAAACCTGATGGCTCCCTAGGACACACTATCTACCGGAAAAAAACACACACCAACCGCTACTTACATGCACAATCACACCACCACCCTGCACAAATAAACTCCGTAGCCAAGACTCTCATCTCCAGAACCAAACGCCTGGCTGACAAAGACCACTTGACAACTGAGTTACAGAATCTCTCAAATGTGTTAATTGCCAATGGATACCAGCAAAACAGGGTTACGAAGCTAATCCAAAAAGAAACACCCCCCAAAAACCAAGACACAGAAGAAAACAATGGCATGGCCCTCCTTCCTTATATCAAGGGCACTACAGATAAAATTAGCAAAATCCTCCATAAACACAATATCAAAACAGCCTTTTGCACCAACCAAAAAATAGCCAATATCCTCAGAAACCCCAAGGATAAAATCCAGTTGGAAAACCAAGGGGTCTATGAAATACCCTGCAAAGTCTGCCCAGCCACGTACATTGGACAAACAAACAGACGAATAAATGCACGTATCGCAGAACACAAGAATGCCGTCAAAAAAGAAGAAAAAACTTCCTCTCTTTTCCAACACATGAAAGAAACAGGACACGAAATTAATTTTGCAGATTCCAAATTGCTCTTTAACATGGAACATCACCACAAGAGAATAATCATGGAAGCCATCGAGATAGAGAAACACCCTCACAACATGAACAAGCGTGACGACACATCCCGCTTGCCAGACATCTGGAAATTAGCCCTCCCCACAAAAACTGACACCAGATCCAGAGGCACACAGAACGCCATCACCAATCAACCACACCAGACCCAAACCCAGACCCTCTCCACAGATAAATTACAGACACCATCCAGTAGCCAAACCATGGTGGCACCTCCGGATGCTGCACCCCCCTGCAATCCCTACACAGATCTGGCTGACACAGGCCACAAAACCACAGCTCGCCCCTATACACGAAGCCAAGCCAGAGCACAACTAAGTGCAGTACAGCCATCTTCTCAGAAAAACTCTTCACAAAGTTCAAGAGGTCAAGACACAAAGACTTTAGCAACTAATCCACACCTAATGACCCACCTAAGTGGTACTCAGGATATCACTCAAGAAATCACTCAAGATATCCCTCAAGTAATTAAGGAACAAAAGAAGAAAAGGCACACTAGCCTGGGAACTTCCTCTCTGCCCAGAACATTGGAGGCTATACACCACACCCCCTTAACAGTATTTATAGGAACTCAAACACTGAGATCCTGCTCTGTTCCAGTAACAAGAAGCCGAAAGCACCAGCCTGAAGATGACGAGTGAGACCTCGTCGAAACGTCGCCTAGACACCCCAACTTTTACACGGGAAGACACCCGAGGACACCAAAACCTGCATTCCTGTACCCGTGAAAATCTACGAAAGCATATATATATATATATATATATATATATATATATATATATATATATATATATATATATATTTTCTTGGTTTTCCAACACAGATTAAAAACAAAACAAAACAACACACAATACATAGACAAACAAAACATATAAACATGTATAATTTCAAACCTCTTTTTCATAAACCTTACTTCCCAGACTTCCCCTGACCTCCCCTTTCTGCATCCCTATTTTGAAATTTTTTTTCAACAACTCCTCACACCAATTGTCTGATTACTTATTTTCTTTTTTAGCTTCTTCTCATACTTAATCAATTACAGCTATAATTCTATATTTTCCTTTCCCTTGACATTTTAGCACTCTTTAATTTTACAACAGTTCTTAAGATATACTTTAAATTTCTTCCAATCTTCATCCACCGTCTCTTTCTCTTGGTCATGGATTCTGCCGGTCATCTCCGCAAGTCCCATATAGTCAATCACCTTCATCTGCCAGGGTGGGCATTATTATCTTGGAAGATGTTTAGTAGGGCCAGTTCTGGGTTGACTTCTAATACTTGCTTAGTTATTTTGCATATTTCTTGTATGATTGCTGTCCAGAAGAGTTGGATTTGGGGGCATTCCCTTTTCATCTAAAAAATATTTTTGTTCCTTAAATTTCCCTTTAGACCCCACCACCCAAAAATACATTATGAATAACTGTATTTCTGTACATCTGTAAATCATATTCTTAGTAAGTGATCCAGAAGTTAGTATAAATCATTGGAACTAGTCATTGGTTTCCTGGAATATTTGTGAATGAAATAAAGCTCCACCAATCTCCAGTGTTGTTGTGCTTTGTTACTCTTGGCAATCTTAGAATTATAGGATTGTAGATTTGGAAGAGACTCTGAGGGGCATCTTGTTCAATCCCTGCAATGCAGGAATTTCAGCTACAGCATCCATGGCAGATGGCCATCCAACCTCTGCTTAAAAATCAGCAAGGAAGGACACTCCACCACCTCTCATTGGAATCTGTTCCACTGTCAAACAGCTCTTAATATCAGAAAGCTCTTCCAGATGTTTAGTCAGAATATCCTTTCTTGTAACTTGACTCCACTGGTTCAAGTCCTAGCTTTCAGAGCAGGAGAAAACAAGCTTGCTCCATCTTCCATGTGACAGCCCTTTAGATATTTCAAGATGGCTATCGCATCTCCTCTCTGTCTCCTCTTATCCAGGTAAAACATACCCAACTGCCTCAACTATTCTTCATAAGGCTTGGTTTCCAGACTCTTGAACATTTGGTTACCCTCCTCTGCACACGTTCCAGCTTGTCAATATCCTTCTTAAATTGTGGTACCCAGAACTGAACACAGTATTCCAGGTGTGGTCTGACCAAGATAGAATAATTTGTCAGTCAACTTTTTCATAAGGACAATACACTAGTGGTTTATTCACCCAATCCTGAATCTTATTTAAGTACAGATTCATGAATGCAAGCTCTGGAGACTTTGTGATGTTCTGGTGAGTAGTTTTCCTTATCTCATTAAGTACTTGTTTCTCCAGATTTGCCGTGTCTGGGCATGTCCACCACAGGTGCCCATAGCTGCCTTTGTTCCCACATCCACACCAGCTCATAGATGAAGCATGTTTACGTTTCCAGAGGGTCTTTGCACTGTGACATTTTGCGCTAATGCTAACCATGCTTAGAGAGAAGCAAGAACTTGCCACCATGGTTAGAAGCAGGTCCACAAACTCTGATTTCACTTAACTGCATTGAGTATCAACACTGGTGCAGATGGAGCTCCAAAAAGAGAAAGCCATGGGATTTCTTGTGCTAGAGGAATGGAGAAGAGATCAAGACTCTGGGGACTTCTGATTTTCTAACCATCGTTAGGAGGTCATGAATGTTTCATCTGCACAGGACAATAGACTCTGTATCAGAAGGAGGCTTTTCTGCTATACCTCTCAGAAGCATCTGCCTTGATTGACTCACTAGACTTCTTGTTCCTTTAATTCTGTCAGCTTGCAAAGTTCGCTTTCCATAAAAACAGAGTACAAAAAGCTTTTATCCTTTTTGCTTAAGGCCCAAAAGAATCTATGTAGCTCCCCTCCCCCAAAAAACCCCCGTTTGTCTTATGCTCAGATCGGATTGGATTGCAGCTCTTTTGGTCTCTTGTCGTAACTGGGGAAGATTCCTCTCCCCGCCCTGAGTATGAGCTCTGACTTCAATAGTCCTTTAGGGGAAATTGCATCCTTTGAAGAATGTAGAGAAATAAGGGACAGGAAAGCAATCCCTTAGAGCAATTTGCTCAGAACAGAGTCTTCTGAGGGCACACTGTGTGCACAAGGAGTAATGCCAAGCAGCTGTGAAAAAGCCAGTTATGTTAAGGGCTCCCTCCCCCCCTAACCCAAAAGAGCTAAAAGAAAATTTCATAACACAGCCATGAAAGTAAGTGAACTATAGGGATAACACTAGTTGTTTGGTCTCTTTTCCCTGTCCTGATTCAGCAGGTAGAAAAGAATATTCCCTGTGGTTCTGCATTCAGAAACACAAGCAGCATTAAAAGACATTTCTAAACAGCAATGCCAAATCTCATGGGCTGTGTTCATTGCTCCACCAGCAGGGTTTAGCTGTCACAAGGGGACTTGCCTCAACAAGGAATGGGTGGGTATGTCCATTTTGGTTCCTCTTAGTTTCTCATTTTTCCCGTCTTAATTTCAGTACTTTACATTTCCACAAAAGTCTTACGTACATATCTTCATGACCATTCATTGGCGCTTTAGTGAAAATTCATCCTAACGGACACCTATTTGTATGCAATTTTGCCTAATATACACACTTTCGCAAAGCTATTCCTCCCAACACCATGCATTTCAGTACAATGTTTTCATGAATTTATGCATTTTTATGCACACTCCACCCTAGTATATGCATTTTTGTACATATTGCTTGGCGGGAGAACTGCATTGCAAATTCAGAAAAGTGCAAAATTCAAAAGAGATGGCTGTGTTTCAACATGTGTATTGTTTTGGGATGTGAGAATTAGGTAGGTTTATCTTTAAGTGCAAACTGAATAAAATTTATCACCCATCTCTACCTAAGACACTTTGGAGTTGATTTTCAGGGCATGCGAGGAGAGGGGAGTTCTGTGGCATTCACGGAAGTCCCTTGTGGAGCTGCCACAGCAGAGATACAGCCCATAGTATTTCAAAGAGAGGCTTATCTATATTTTTAAGAACATGGAAGAGCTGCCAAACAATGAAAGGAAAAGGTGGAATGGAAAAAAACCCTAAACAAACCTAAATACTAATCAGGAAACTAGTAAAGAAAAAAACAAGGTTTGATTATTTCCGCCCTTCTTTCACTGTTCAATTAATGTATGTTAATCATAGAAATTAAGGCTCTATTAATTTGTCCCTTGGGCAAGGAAAGTTTAAAATATGAAACAGCTGCTTCCTTTGAAAAAGTGCTTTACACAGTAAATAACCTGCAGGCAATCCACAGGGCAATGGTGTAAAGAGCCCCAGAAGAGCATATCTATCTGCATTTTTAGAAAAGATTGTTCATGCATTATTTTGTAGAAAGAAAAGTGTTCTTCAGTAGAGGAGGAAATGCCTAGTTTTGAGCATTTATCAGCAGCATTTTGTTGATTTTATTGTAGGAATAATACCTTAGAAAAATAAAGGTGGTATTTACTACTTGGTTTACTACACATACTTTCCTTTATTTCTTTTTCTTATTCCCTGGTACACAGGCACACATCAGCCACCCTCTCCACTCAATACATTCTTGTAAAGTTGTGGCAACTTCAGAACTCCCAGTCTTATGAGTAACCGTTGGGGTTATTTAGCAGATGACGTCACTCCAAATCCATTTCTAGGGCCTATCATTACTCAAGAAGAAACACAGTATCTGCTGGAGAATAACATACAGACTGTCGAGTCTGACTGTTGGGGCTTAGCTAACCCTCTTTCTGATCCCTCTGAAAATGGATTAATGGGAAGCATGTATAATGCCATAAAGTGCGTGGCAAAAATTGGTTCCAATTGGTAGAGTTCATCTCCCTAAAACATGACGTCTGACTGCATTAGATGGAATCAATGCCAAATTGGACCGTTTAATATGGTCATAGCCACAGCAATTTTCACTGTTATGTATAGCTGGCATTGATATCAGAAATGTATTTGATACTTCTTTATACTGGGCTTACAACAACCTGAAACAGGAAGGAGATACCTAATAAGAAGATTGCTAGGGAGTGATGTCATTAACAGCTGGAGACACAAAAAGGCCGAGTAAGAGACTAGCAGGGGAGAGAAATCAAAACATCTCAAAGCTGATATTGCAACGAAACGTATCCCTGGCATAGGAAGGTCCCTTGTTAATCTTAATTGTCTTGGGCATTGTGTCAGCTACAACTGTGTTGAAGAAAAAGAAGAAACTAAACCAACATATGCATCACTTGATGAGCTGTGGGCCACCCCAGAAGGAATGAAATTATCCCCACAGGTAGTAATGGAAGCTGTCTGGAATATATGATGCTGATGCCAACGTTGTTGATAGAAAGGGACTTTCCGCGACACGGTTGGTAGCTGCTTTCAGAATATTGTATGGAGAGCCTTAGAAAAGAGAACAATTGAGACTGCCAAAACCCTCAATAGCGAAAAGGAGGAAATGAGCTCTCACAGTTCCTGGCTTATGACTCAAACCACACAAAGATGAGACAAAGAATATTAAGGAGAGCAGTTGTGGCAAAAGGTTTGTGATTCCTGCATTAGGCACCGCAGATCCTGCACTGAGCTGGGAGTTAAACTACTGGGCCTCCAGATCCTCTTCCAACTGTGATTCTATTATTCTTGACAGCACTCATTCCGTTTGACACTACATGGATGTCGCTGGCATCTAAATTGGAGGAAAATCCAACATGGGCAGATTGGGATTCTGAGATTTTCCTGATCTATTTCTCACAATTCAATTAGTCTTTAATATTATTAAAAATCATGGAAAGAGCAATGGAAAGATCCCTCAAAATAGCTGAGGCGTTCCAACAGAAGCACGTTATTGTGAAATGTGACTTGGCCCATTGGCAAGGTTGCAACACAAGCTGACAACAAGCCTAAGCTTGACAAGTTGTTTATAGTGCTTGGATTTCACACCTGTCTGGCATATTTTGTACCCCAGCTTTCTAAAGGACCACAGAATGGCTTCATGAAGTGTGCTCACTGCAACACATCCCTCCCTTAGTTGCAACTATGGAAATCTGACATTTCAATAAATTCTGTTCCCATTTTGATGTCCCTTCTGAAATAGTTTGTGTGACATACTTTCAGCCTCCAGAAAGTAAGAACTGACTGAGGAACTGTGGAGTTTTCAAGGAAAGGAAAACTGAGTCAGCTAAACATGTTCACTTATTTCAAACTCATTTACCTGTTTCTCAGGTTTTCCCACAGCATATACAATAGCAAGTACTACTTACTTCTATGCTGCTTTTGATCAGTTGTCCAGGATGTTCTTTGTCTTCAGCCAGACTATGTGAGATTGTTTGTCTGACTGCAAGATAACATGCTGAAAATGAAAGAAACTCACCCTGGCATTACAAAACAACTCAAACACAAACAGAAGCTCTCTGTCACCGTGCAAGTCTTGTCATCCAAAATAAAAAACTGCAGACAAATTTCATTTCTGGAATCTGGAACTAAGCTAAAGCTCCTGAGCTGTAAATTGCATGGAAATGTGCATGGAAATAACAGGCTCCCCATTGCAGATGCACATATGCACTTCCAATGCGTAGAGGATGTTGGGGTTTAAAATGAGGAAGGCATGGAGGGGGCAGAGCTACCTACCACATTTTCACTCTCCCCTTAAATGATTCTAACCATGTGAGAAGAATGCCTGCATAGGTCAAAAGGAAGCCTATGTTGTCCAAACCAGAGGACCATGAACAAAATGTTGTAAGTGGTCACCCAAGTTTTCTGATCGGGATCTATGTCTTGAAGTGTTTCCAGTATGCAGATAATGAAACCTCAGCACATAAAAATGATGAAACGAAGAAACACATCCACCCCAATGACATAAATGCCCACATAAATTGAGAAGGAAAATTAATAATTTTTTAATCGTGTTTATGTTTTCACGTATCATTGCCTTACAAAATTATTTTAAAAACCGCAAAATTGTGGCTGAAGTATGATGGGGAGTTGGAGTTGATTTTGTTGTGGGGAGAGGGATTGTATGTTAATTTCTAGTGTTCACATAACTTTTAAGCATATTTATTCCATAGCAAAATAAAAAATAAAAATAAAAATTCCTTTGGCATTACTGCTTAGATGAGTCATGATTTCAGGAGCTCCTCAGTAGACTTGTTGTCTAGTAAGTGATGGCCCAAAAGTGACACCAGGGAAGACCAACTGCAAGGTCAGGAAATGCTGCTTGAATAGCTCTGGCACCAAACAGACTCCATGATAGACATTTTGTTCCTCTCCTCTGTTCAGAATGAAAGGGAATGTAAATTTCCTGTCCTTGCATCAAATGAAATGTGGACATGTTTAAGGAGACGTGCTCAGTGTAGGAGAGACTGAACCAATGCAATCAGGAACTGAGCAGGAACAGCAAACATTCTCTTGTTCATTGTGGATTTTTGAGGGAATATTTATTGAGGTATGGTAAAAAAAGGTAAGGGACCCTTGGACTGTTAAGTCCAGTCAAAGGTGACTATGGGGTTGCAGCGCTCATCTCACTTTCAGGCAGAGGAAGCTGGTGTTTGTCCACAGACAGCTTCCCAGGTCATGCGGCCAGCATGACTAAACCGCTTCTGGTGCAACAGAACACTGTGATGGAAACCAGAGCGCATGGAAACACTGTTTACCTTCCCGACGCAGTGGTATCTATTTATCTACTTGCACTGGTGTGCTTTCAAACTGCTAGGTTGGCAGGAGCTGGGACAGAGCAACAGGAGCTCACCCCCTTGCACAGATTTGAACCGCTGACCTTCCGATTGGCAAGCCCAAGAGGCTCAGTGGTTTAGACCACAGTGCCACCCGCATCCTATTGCTGCATTGACTGGTATAGGGATCAGTTGAGGTGGGGTTAAGCTATACAGACAGTAATGTATCCAAGGCCATCCCACTCTAATTAGGCACGTAAGAATGATTGTTTTCTCTTGCCTCCTGTATTTTCTCATGCAACACTATTTCCATTCCACTGCTATTCATCTTCTGCTAAAACTATGTTTGTCTCGCTGTCCGCTATCATTACATTGTTCCTTCTGATCAGCAAGCCCAAGCGGCTCAGTGGTTTAGACCCCTTTGTAGGCACCATAGTAGGTACTGGTGGACAAACTGTTGCCCAGGGCAGCTGTGTTGCTGATCCCTGAAGTAGCTATCGCTGCAAAGATTGCTGCTCTGAGGACGGTCATAGCACTGCCTTGCCTGATTTATCAGCTGGGATTGGATCACAGCACTAGGTGGCGAGTCACTTTTTGTTTGCAAGGAGATAAGACATTCATTTAACTTTCCCTACACTTTGGAGGCTGACAGACCTCTTAAAGGATATAAGGTGGCACTTGCGAACAGCAGGCTTTGTAAGAGGCATTCCCTGGAGGATGCTAATCAAAGTAATGCCCAGAGCAAACCATTTGGTTTCCTTATATTACTGCAATGCCAGATGGTATGGCATCATGATTGCTGTCTCTCGTCTTAGAATGCATAGGGAGGATGCCGTTAAATCCATTGCTTCTGAACATAGCACCTTAATAAATAAAACTGTATGTGCTCATTTGCATGGTCAACAAACAGCGCCAAAGGCATTAGAATCTATTAAGGATCCTTTGGGTGTGCTTCAGTGGCACACAACCAATAACTCAGTTCGGCTCCCAGTACGTTTCCGAGCACAATTCAAAGTGTTGGTGCTGACCTTTAAAGCCCTAAATGGCCTCGGTCCAGTATACCTGAAGGAGCGTCTCCACCCTCATCATTCTACCCAGACACTGAAGTCCAGCACCGAGGGCCTTCTGGCGGTTCCCTCACTGCGAGAAGCCAGGTTACAGGGAACCAGGCAGAGGGCCTTCTCGGTAGTGGCACCCTCCCTGTGGAACGCCCTCACACCAGATGTCAAAGAGAACATCAACTATCAGACTTTTAGAAGACATCTGAAGGCAGCCCTGTTTAGGGAAGCTTTTAATGTTTGATGTATTACAGTATTTTAATATTTTTTTAGAAGCCACCCAGAGTGGTTGGGGAAGCCCAGCCAGATGGGTGGGGTATAAATAATAAATTGTTGTTGTTGTTGTTGTTGTTGTTGTTACTCCAGCTCTCCACGTTGAAACTTTTTAAAGACTTCTTCTAGGTTTTAAGTGACAGGTTTTGAGGTACAATTGAAACATATGTGGGGAACTTTTGGTCCTCTAGATGTTGCTGGACTGCAACACCCATCAGCCCCAGCAAGCATGACTAGTTGCCAGGGGTGATGGGAGTTGTAGTTCTGCAACCTCTGAAGGCCCAAAAGTCCTTCACACCTGCATTAAAGGGTAGCAAATTGCCCACTATTCGGATAATTACATTTTCACTATCACATAGGCACCATTTGGATTTTCGTCCTCAGACACCAACATGTATTGATTTTTAGCTATCTGGTTTTGAGCAACTGATACAATGTTTTCGAAGAAAGTTGCTTAGCGCATCAGTGTAAGGAGAGATACACAAGCTGTTTCAGGATATTTCCTTCCTTTTCAAATGCTACCCAGCCTGCACAGGAAGCACAACTCACTTGTTTTTTCTCTCCCACCACATCTGTGGAATTTGTAATATTTCCATGAGGTAATGGCTGTAACTTTTTGGAGCAGAGAGTTCCTCCCTCTCTCTCTCTCTCTCTCTCTCTCTCTCTCTCTCTCTCTCTCTCTCTCTCTCTCTCTCTCTCGTTTGGTTGCATACAGTGGAGTCTGGATGAGGCAGCTGCTCACATGTCCTTCCTGTTTTTCCAGGTGGTAGCAATGACAGGAGAGGAACTTCAGAGGCTTACAGTTATCCAAGTTTTATGTAAGACACATGCTTCTGACTCAGCGAAAGCTGAATTTCTTGTTCTCTCCCCCACTTTTTAGCTGCTAATTTTAACTGTTCCGTCTTTTCCAGTATGGAGACAGCTCATTCCACACAACTCCTTTCACTGCCGATAATCTATCGGAAAGTGTTTTAGACAGAGATAAAGTGAATGCTATAGTTTATCCTCTGTACCAGTGCTGCTTAACCTGTGGCCCAATGGGTTTGATAAGGTGTTGTTGGCATCTGTCTGTCTCAAGGGACCATATAATGTACCTCTGGGGATGAAGTCAAATGTCTGCATTAGCAGCACTGACCTGACCTCCCTGGGGTGCAAGCCTGGGCTGTGTGGATGGAAGTCCTGGGCTGCCCAGACAACAAGATGCTCCTCTTGGCCTTCCTGATGGAAATCAGCCTCCAAAGGAAATCAAAGTACCAGCTTATCTGCAAGGGTTGCCAGAAGGAGGCAAAGTAGGTTCCATCCAACCATCTTATGGACTCCATTCTGTATTTGTGTAGCCTTATCTTCTCCCGAAGATGTCCCATAAGGCATGGTTTTGAAAAGTATGCTGAAGATAAGTATTCTTGAAGAAGAAAGTTTTATTAAGTGGTCCACCAAGACATCTAGTGATTTTCAAGCAGTCTGCAGTGGCGGGGGAGAGTTTGAGAATCACTCATCTTAGGAATTAATAGGTCATGCTTCAGATGAGAGCTGGGAGGGAAGCATTAAAATTATGCAGTGCTAAATACAGAGAACAATGGCTATGAAATCTGCCTCCCTACCTTAATGATGTTTTGAGCCTACACATTTCTATCTAAGCACGCTGAATGTGTTAAAGGAAGTTCCCTAACTTTTTTCTTTTTACTTGGGGTGGGGGTTAAATTTACTTAAACTGTCAAAACGAAATGGTTATCAAAATGGTGTGACCATTTATTATTCATACAGCCAAGGTAAACCTTGTTCTTGAGCTCTTCTCCATAGTTATCTTTATTTTGACGCTAAAGTTGAGTGGCATCAAACCTGCCATTTCTTTCCCCTCCAAAATGACCAGCTGATTACTGTCTGTATATTCCTCCCCCCCCCCACTTGCTATTTGACGGAACCTGCCATAATTCCCTTTTGAGCCTACCATTGTTTAATAGCTCTTCTGCTGTTAGAAATTTGAAAAGGTCTAGTTATGGCTGACTGTCTTCTTTGGTCCAGCAAAAAGATTCAGCCAGAAAATTGCTCGGTCGATAAAAGGGATTTTATATCTACCGGAACACTGACTGATGAACAACTATCAACAAGTCGGCATATTTTTGCCTTCAGTGAGAAGAGCTTTGTAGCGTAGTCATGGCTTGGAAAGACTACTTGTTGTTTCCCAAAACAGTGTAATTAAAGTTGAAACAAAAGCCCTATTCAGGCATTCTAATTCGCCGTGCAATAAGAAAATCAGAAAAGTCCTGATGGATTAGGAAACAGGCCAATGTAATCCAGTGTCTTGCTCTCACAATAGCTAACCAACAAGATGCCTGTGGGATGCTCACAAGCAAGACCTGAGTACAACAGTTCTCTCTTTTAAAACATTTGATGTGTTTGAATTTAAATGTGTGAGATCCAAGAATGGAATTACATTTAGAACAAATGCACTGCACGCAGTTTGTACAGAGAAGAAAGACATTTTCTGTCGTGTTCCACAAAGTTAGGAGTTTGCCAAAATAGCACAACCAAATAATTTTGCTTGATGTTTCCTGAGATCAAGGAGGAGGTTTTCATCTGTGTTTGGATACCATTGGAAACCATGTTGAATCAAGATGGCAGACCTAACCTTTCAAAAGTGGACTGATTTTAACCACTGATTTCAAAATTTCACTGAATTTTTAGAATTCTCAAGCAGCATCAGGCATGAGGCTGCTAGTATACTGCAAGCCCATAATGAGGCAATAGAGTTAAAACAGTATATTAAAAACTGGTCTACGTCGTCAGAACTTCAGTTTTTTTAAATCATAGCTAACAATTAACAATGTGGCAAAGCAATTAATTTTACTATTTTATGTAGTCTTCCAAAATGCTACAAGAGGTTGTCACTCAATCATTGGTTTTACTTTCTTCTGTCTCCCATTTCTCAGTCTGACAATTTCACTCAGTTTAGTCAACTGCATTGCCTGCCAAACTCTTATTAATCACACTCTCTTTAGCAGACCTCTGGAATTTCTCCTATTCTTAGCAATAAGGTAAAAAAGGTAAAGGACCCCTGGTTGGTTAAATCCAGTCAAAGGCAACTATGTGGTTGCAGTGCTCATCTCGCTTCAGGCTGAGGGAGCCGGAGTTTGTCCACAGACAGCTTTCTGGGTCATGTGGCCAGCAGGACTAAACCGCTTCTGGAGCAATGGAACAGCATGATGGAAACACTATTTACCTTCCCGCCACAGTGGTACCTATTTATTTACTTGCACTGGTGTGCTTTCAAACTGCTAGGTTGGCAGAAGCTGGGACAGAGCAATGGGAGTTCACCCTGTTGCAGGGATTTGAAATGCCAAACTTCTGACTGGCAAGCCCAAGAGGCTCAGTGGTTTAGACCACAGCACCACCCACTTCTCTCTTCTAACTTTTACCTCTTGGGAATAACAATTTCAGCAGCTGATAATAAATCTGAAATCAATTTGAGAATATATATTTATGTTACTAATTTCTAATTTTGGTTCTATTTGTAAAACAGTTCTGATCACCCTATGTATATCTCCTCTCTTGTGATCCTGACTCTTTAGAATCCTAAGATTAGACAATCAAATGTGCAAATGATCTACTGCAACTAATTCCTAACGGGCAGATGTGATTTTTGTCAAACTAACACTCAGTTTTTGAGACACTCACTCTTCCGCCTAGGCGCACTAACATAGTGCCTTTTCCCCATTTCATTAGAAATGTGTGCTTCACTGCAGCACTTCACATATTATATGTGCAATAATTGTGAGGGGTAGTCAGTGACTATTCAATATCCTTGCACTTGATTAGCCATCCTCTCTCATTTCCCCTCATTTACTCCCATATTAATAAATGGGAAAGGACAATGTTCAGCCAGACAAAATTAGAAAGTCAAATGAAAGTTCAGGCCAATAGCTTTCCTGATTATCATTGCTGCCAAATCCACTCTCTTACCATGGACTAGCGAAGGCTCTTAACGTTATCATATCTAGGGGAGAAAATCCTGCATATCTTAGTAGGAACAGGCTCAAAGTTAAACTTGTCAGCTTCTAAGTCAGGGCAGTGGATACATTTCCTCTGATGTTGCTCTGGCTGAGGAAACTACACATAGGAGCTGAACACATATGTTCTCTGCCCTGTTCCACTCCAAACAAAAGGCTTGTTTCCAAATATAATAGGCAACTAAAGGTGTCTTGCTAGTTCAGTGCTCCTAGATTTATTCTTGCTTCCAACATATTGACTCAAGATTATCAGAGTACAGTTGTACCTCGGGTTAAGTACTTAATTTGTTCCGGAGGTCTGTTCTTAACCTGAAACTGTTCTTAACCTGAAGCACCATTTTAGCTAATGGGGCCTCCTGCTGCTGCCGCGCCGCTGGAGGACGATTTCTGTTCTCACCCTGAAGCAAAGTTCTTAACCCGAGGTAATATTCCTGGGTTAGCTGAGTGTGTGTGTGTGTAATTCTAGTCTATTGATTTCAATGGATCTGTTCAAAGCTTGAACTAATATTGAATATTACCCCATGTTTATAAGAAATGTTTCGGTAAGAAAACTACATGGTGTTCTCAATATAATAAATATTAAACCATTTTATTCAGTCAAATGTTGAGATCTAATTTCCCACTCTTGTGACAAATGTGCTGGGGTTTTTTTCCAGATGTGAAACATAGCACTCTGAGAGAGGAACTTGACACAATTTATATGGAGAATACAAATTAAAACAAATCACAATAAAACAAGACAATAATGCAAACCAACAACAACATAATTAAAACATGTCATCTCAGGGCAGAATTATGCATAAGTCGCATAGTCACATCTTTTGAAACAGAATGGGCAAGAAGCGGAGTTACGAGAAAATAGCAATCCACCATACCCAGGCCCAAGGCTAATTTGAAATACTTAGGGTCTTCTCTCTTTCTTGTTATATCTTTTGCACACTGTCATCCAATTCATGTTTGAATGCAGGTCTAGCTAATTCACACCTACTGAACCAATATGTCTTCCAGAATGCGTACTTCTCCAAATTTTATTAAGCAGACACTCAAGCAAACAGAACAAGTATACAAATCTGTGAATTAGTGAAAGTTGGGGAAACTACTCACAAAAATATGTATAAAATGAAAATATGCATGAAAATGCATGGGTTTTATTCTACACTTTGATTGGGTCTCTGCCTGGCTGGAAATCTCACCCGGGCCGCCCAGTGAGACCTTGCCAGCTTGGGATCACAACAGGGTTCAGCAGTGGGTGACTCCCATGGCAAACCCTCACCTTGATCAACTCCCGCCCAGATACCTATGTCCCCACTGTGGAAGGATGTGTGGATCCAGAATTGACCTCCACAGTCACTTACAGGTTCACTGTTAAAACCGTGTTTATGGAAGACAATCTTACTCGGCTACGAGTGATCACCAAAGAAGAAGAAGACTCCCATGGAATGAGTTTGGTGTGCCACAACCCAGCAGATCCCATTCCACCAGCAGGGGGTGAGTGGAATGACAAAATCATCTTAGCCATCCTGCCACGCCAACCCATAACTTGCCTGCCTACTGCAGTCAATAAAGATTTGGCCTCAACACCCAGTGTCCTGTCTGTTCATTGCTGCTCTTCTGGGACTCAAAATGAGCCTGCCAGGGCAATGGTTTAACTGCCAAGAGGTGGTGAGTACGAAATCTTGATTTGCTCATTTAAACCACATTGGTGGATTACAGAAATTCTAATGAATTAGCAAGACTCAGTCAGCCCGACTCCATCTAAAGTAAGAGCAACTACCTCTCTCGGCTGTCATTATGATGCATTAGGTAGTGCTGTTCACAGTGATAATAACTGTGGCTAAATTCAGTAAATTAATAGAAGACATAAAATAAGGCCAACTAAATCAGAGAAATGAGGTGGCTGCTAACACAATCCTTGGCATGTCTGCTTAGAAGAAAGTCCCACTGGGTTCAGTGGGACTTATGCCCTAGTAAGTATGCATAGGATTTCAGCCTGCAGCATTAATTGTTCCTATCCAGTGGTACCTCGGGTTATATATGCTTCAGGTTACATACACTTCAGGTTACAGACTCCGCTAACCCAGAAATAGCACCTCAGGTTAAGAACTTTGCTTCAGGATGAGAACAGAAATCGTGCTCCAGGGGTGCAGCGGCAGCAGGGGGCCCCATTAGCTAAAGTGGTGCTTCAGGTTAAGAACAGTTTCAGGTTAAGAACGGACCTCCGGAACGAATCTAGTACTTAACCCGAAGTACCACTGTAGTTTTGTATTGTTTTTTTAAGAGAGATCTGTGGCATATAGCGTTATCTAAAGTTCATAAAGATCGGCTGATAGCTGAAGGTTTCCACAATTTTGGCCACTAGTGTACAGTGGTACCTCAGGTTAAGTACTTAATTCGTTCCGGAGGTCCGTTCTTAACCTGAAACTGTTCTTAACCTGAAGCACCACTTTAGCTAATGGGGCCTCCTGCTGCCGCCGGAGCACGATTTCTGTTCTCCTCCTGAAGCAAAGTTCTTAACCTGAGGCATTATTTCTGGGTTGGCGGAGTCTGAAACCTGAAGCGTATGTAACCCGAGGTACCACTGTATATGGCAAGGGGAAATTTTGAACCTGATGGATGCCTCAGGAACTGCAGTGTTGAGGATGACTCTTGTGTGATCTCACAGACAGAAAAAAAAGGAATCACTGATATTAGAAAAATAGAAGGGCATTCTTCTTCTTCTTCTTCTTCTTCTTCTTCTTCTTCTTCAAATTTATATACTGCCCTTCAGATCTCAAGGCAGTTCACAAAATAAAAAATACAGGATAGTAGCACAAAATAATTAATACAGAAACAAAACAAAACAATAACAAATATAGCCCTCTTGAGATATTTGAGGGTTGATCTATGAATTCAGTGAAGACTCATAGGAATTATAATTTCATTGCTGTAGGGATTCCCTGCCCCTGCTGTGGATGTGGATGCCTATGGAGGGGGGGGAGCTAAAGAACCCCTGGAAGGCTGGAAGGTTAAGTCCAGTCAAAGGCGACTCTGGGGTTGTGGTGCTCATCTCGCTTTCAGGCTGAGGGAGCAGGTGTTTGTCCACAACAGCTTTCTGGGTCACGTGGCCAGCATGACTATACCACGGGACACCGTGACGGAAACCAGAGCACATGGAAATGGCATTTACCTTCCCGCCACAGCAGTACCTATTTATCTACTTGCACTGGCGTGTTTTCGAATAGCTAGGTTGACAGGAGCTGGGACAGAGCAGCAGGAGCTCACTCCGTCGCGAGGATTCGAACCACCAACCTTCTGATCGGTAAGCCCAAGAGGCTCAGTGGTTTAGACCACAGTGCCACCTGCCTATGGAGTGGTTCCTACCTGTGTACAAGTGTACATGCATAGGCAATCTGCAACAGATTTCAAGAAACATGTTGTGGAGTTGGAAGCAGACTGCCATTAACATTTCTTTTTTTAAAAAAAATATTAATTGAATTTTCAAAAATGCAGAAATTCAAAGAAGTTCCTCTTGAGTTGAGAAAGCAAAAGGTTAACGCACAAAACAGAAGTAAGCACTCACCACTTCCCCCTTCAAGATATTTATTTATGCAACATAGCTAGAAGTCACTCTGAGGTTGTGTCCCAGAATATTTGTGGGTCATTGAAAATTACCAAACCAAGAGATGATATAAATCAGATTTCTGGACCATCTTCAGTACTTAATGCCCTTGTCTGATCACAATGCTACTGGGGGGGGGGGAATCCCATGCTGTCACCAGCATTTAGACACGATGACTAAATGGGCTGCACTTAGTGTGCACTCAGAATCTTGGAAAGACAGACTCCGCAGCCGACTTGGCGACACAAACCCTTTGATCGAGTTATTAAAAGGCAAGCGAGCTACTCTCTTGCCCCTGCCTCCCACAACACACTTTCCCTTTAGGTTTCAATGGTTTGATTTCTTGTTTAGGCACCACATTATCTCCTGGGGCTAACAGTTAATTAATAGGGAGCTTGTTCGAAGGATATGCTTTTAGTGAAGCATCTTCCTCTTATTGTATTTCTTTGTGGATAATCAATTTAGGCCTTTTTGGCTGTCAATAAGTCTGTTCAGTCACCTTCTTCGCTCTTCTCCTCTGTCATTAGTAAGTAGTGTTGCCGCCAAGAGGTAAACTATCTGAAGAGCTTAAAAGCACACAGAGAGGGGTGGAGGGAGGGAAGAGAATAGGGAAACAGAATCCCCGTGAACAGAAGCTTTTTGGTTCAGTTTTCTATAAGAAGTAATTTTCAGCTGCCCTGACTCTGAAGGGTCTCTAACTGTGGTCATATTGTGGTTCTCAGTTGGGCAAAATTTTCCTTAGGAGGGAAGCAAGATTGACAGAAAGGATCAAAGGCCTGCTCTTTGATATTCCAGGACATTCTGGGATCCAATCAGAAACCAGGATGGCCTGTCCCTGAAAAATAGGGGCACATGGATGGTCTGATACAGTGGTGCCCCGCAAGACGGAAAACTCGCTAGACGAAAGGGTTTTCCGTTTTTTGAGCTGTTTCGCAAAACGAATTTCCCTATGGTCTTGCTTCGCAAGACGAAAACGTCTTGCAAGTTTGTTTCCTTTTTCTTAACACTGTTAATACAGTTGTGACTTGACTTCGAGGAGCAATTCATAGAACGCAGTGTACATAGTAGCCTTTTTTGAAGTTTTTAAAGACTGGTGATTTTTGAAGCTTTTCCAAAACTTTTTTTGCAGCCATTTGTTAAGTTAAGCTTTTAAAACTTTTGGGGGGGGTTGGATTTTGGGTTGCGGTGTTTGGAATTCAAGGACTTGGTGTTGGGGAGGGGTTTGCAAGAATCTGGAAGCTTGTGTGTTTTTTTCTGCATTTTTATGATTTTTTTGTGACCATTGGGCCACTCTGCTGTTTTTTTAAAAAATTCTGGATTTGAATTTCTGTGTGCTGGGTGGCTGGGGGAACAGTTGGGGAGGGGTTTGCAAGAATCTGGAAGCTTGTGTTTTCCCCCCTGCATTTTTATGATTTTCTGTGACCATTGGGCCACTCTGCTGTTTTTTAAAAAAAATTCTGGGTTTGAATTTTGAAATGCTCTTTACAGTATGTGTGACTTTAAAGAGCACTTAATAAATTCTTGTTGTACCAAATTTGGCTTTGTTTGGACTTTTTTTGACCATAGGAACGCATTAATTGATTTTCAATACATTCCCATGGGATTTCGTGCTTCACAAGACGAAAAATTCGCTAGATGAAAAATTCGTGGAACGAATTAATTTCGTCTTGCGAGGCACCACTGTATTCTTAAATTGCAAAAAAAGCAACAACAACCAAAACAGTGGACTTAAGATGCAGTTGTGTTTTAATACATCCCAATTATAAGCATTGCTCTCCATGCAGAGAAAACAGTCTGTGAAGGGAATGATTCCTTTAACTTAGGTACAACACAGATACATTTAACTTTCGGTACCATTTCACTCTGGGCCAGTTCAGATGCAACATTCCCAAATATTTTATTAGGTATGGAATAAATATCAGGCTTGCATACCATCCATTCCTTGCTCCCCCCCACCAATCATCCTGGCATTTTGATTTTGGTCTCTTTAAACCAGTGTTACCTGTTATGTCCAAATTGGTGACCTGTGTGTTTAATGTTGGTTACTACTGGCCCAGAGATGGAAAGAAGATAAAATCCCGACCAGAGATGAATGGCTGATGAAGATGATGGACTACACAGAAATGGTAGAAATGGCTGGGAAAATCAGAAACCAGGAAGATAGAAACCTTAAGAAGGAATGGAAACTTTTTATAACTTATTTAAGACAACACTGTAATCAGCTAAAAACTTTGGCAGGATTTGAGTAACGCTTGTAATGTATTAAGAACTAAGGTAAAATGGACTATTGAAAGAAAAATAGAGAAATTATGTGATGCAGCAGGAAAAGTTTGATAATGGTAATCATGGAGGGAAGCTGGGAAGTCTAAGGATTCAGGGGATTCTAAATGAGATCTCTTTATGAGATCTCTTTTCATGTGGGAAGGATGAATGTTAAGTCTGGAATACGGAGTATCTGGCACAGGGGCCTATTTACCAAGAATTTTTACATCCCATTGATGCTTCATCAGTACTATTTTTCTACAAAAAGAGGTGCTGGAACTCACCATGAACACCTCCCTCGTTCTCTGAGAATGGCAATGGTAGCCACCTGAGAGTTGCCAGGACTGAGTTCCAGCAGGAAAAGAAGCCCTGAGCTTCATGAACCCTTCTCTTGGAAACACCAAACCACACAAAGCATTTGTTAAACTTCATCAAAGTCCATATAAGAAAAGTTTACATGTTTGTGGAACTTCTAGATATCTGGAGCATGGTTTCCAAAAGACAGGCGCCCGCAATAGCCTGAGCATGGCTTAGCCAGTCAGATAGCAAGGTAGGTCTGCCTGGACGGCACCTGAAGGAATATATAAAGAACTTGACCCTAAAGATTATTCATATCTGATACTACAAAGTATGAATGTTTGTAGCATGTCTAAAAGCATACTGATTTATATCAGTCCTCCCCAAATTTGTTGGGCTGAAACTCCTATCAGCTCGAATCAGCATGGCTAATGGTTTGTAATGATGAGAGCTGTAGTCCAAAATGCCTGCAGGGTGAGGTAAAAAGCAAGGTAAAGGACCCTGGACGGTTAAGTCCAGTCAAAGGTGACTATGGGGTTGTGGCACTCATCTCACTTTCAGGCCAAGGGAGCCAGGTTTCCAGGTCATGTAACCAGCATGACTAAACTGCTTCTGGTGCAATGGAACACCATGACAGAAGCCAGAGAGAACAGAAACACCATTTACCTTCCTGCCACAGTGGTACCTATTTAGCTACTTGCACTGGCATGCTTTTGAACTGCTAGGTTGGCAGGAGCTAGGACAGAGCAATGGGAGCTCACTCCGTCGTGAGGATTTGAACCACCGACCTTCTGATCGGCAAGCCCAAGAGGCTCAGTGGTTTAGACCACAGCACCACCCGCATCCCTACAGCTGGTCCCTGCAGGGTACCAGGATTGGGGCACCTAATTTATGTGATCAGTGACAAGGTTATACACAAAGGCTTTTGTGTTTTACTTTTACTCCCTAAGAATTACAATGTAAAAATAAAGAAATTTCATTTTCGGTTTTTGTGTGCTTCTAAAAACATCACAAAACCTCAGAAACCTTTTCTAGAAACTGTAATAGCAGCTCCGATGGCATCCCATCAGCTGCCGCACACAGCCGAACTGAATAACGCAGTTGTCATTGAGTGCTGCAGTGGCACCTTCTGGCGTAAGGAAGAAATCATTGCCTTTTCTCTGTAAATGATCACTCAAAGCATGTTACGAACCAGCGAGTCGCTGGCAATGCATTGTAAGGGGAACAAAGTGAAAGCAACAATGGACAGTCAAATGTGGAAATAAATTCAGAAGGTATACAGAGGCATACAAGATAAGAGCACATGGGGAAAGCATGTCATTGTATTGGAAGTTCAGTGACAGAGCAAGAATTCTGAGTGCAGAAGGTCTCCAGTTTAGTCCCCTGGCCGTCCAGTTCAACTGACCTCTGGTGTTGCAACGCTAGAGAAGACTTTGTATGTCTCTAGGCTGGCAGAGGAAGTAGGATTGGAACAGAACAAACATAGGGAGCTTCCAGCCAGCCATCAGACATTTCATTCACACTCCTCCCCTGCTTTTCATCCCTAGCATGGTGAACTTTTATTATTTTATTATACATATTTTATTATGTATTTTGTGGTTTTATATCTTGATTTTAATCTGTGAACTGCCCTCAGACCCCCGGGCATAGGGCGGAATATAAATTCTACTACTACTACTATTACTACTACTAATAATAATAACTATTCAAGTAAGATAAATAAAGCTGGTACTTCTGAAGGGGGTTGAGCATGGCAGATTGTGATTTTTTGTGTGCTGTTTTTTAACCCACAAGAAACAGGGCGGAACAGACTTAACATTGAAAACATGCAAAACTGACATGGAATGGAATGTCAATTTCTTTTGCAAAAGCAATGTTGACAGACGATAGATAAACAGATGATAGATAGAGTCACACACACTCACAAATACGCAGAACAAAAATACAACAAATGGAGGTTTCAAATAGCAATAATGCAGTATAAAAACAGCAGCCAGCAATAAAAAGATGGACAAGCTAGCAAGTAAGCAGCCTGCATAAAGCACCTCGACAGTTAAAACTAAATAAAATGACCACTCATTAAAAGCCTGTACAAAGATAAGAGCCTTAAAAGGGAAGGGAGCAGGTGGACCTCTCTAGGGAGTCATTTTAAAAAGCTTGGCTTAACTGCTACTGCTCACACCTGTGGCCCACAAAGCCAGCAGTTAAATGACATGGGTGTGATCTAGTGAAAGTTAAGCAACTCTGAGCCCCATTGATTTCAGTGTAAACATTAAGCAAATGCTTCGCTTCTCCTAAAAGCCACTGTGGGTGATCTGTGGCTTGAAGGGATATTTTGACCAGCTGTTAAGAGTTTGTTTACATCTTTTCTCTTTGGATATCAGATTGGGCTTCCTTTTGGAGAAGAGATCACTTGAAATATCCTAGCTTTTTAAAAAAGAAAAAGAACAGCCCTACAAATATAAGGTGGTACCTCAGGTTACAGATGCTTCAAGGTTACAGACGCTTCAGGTTAAAGACTCCAGAAATAGTACCTCAGGTTAAGAATATTGCTTCAGGATGAGAACAGAAATCGTGTGGCGGCAGTGGGAGGCCCCATTAGCTAAAGTGGTACCTCAGGTTAAGAACAGTTTCAGGTTAAGAATGGACCTCCAGAACGAATTGAGTTCTTAACCCGAGGTACCACTGTACATGGTTTAAGTGCACCTAGCACAGCGGGTGGCGCTGTGGGTTAAACCACAGAGCCTAGGACTTGCCGATCAGAAGGTCGGAGGTTCGAATCCTCATAACAGGGTGAGCTCCCGTTGCTCGGTCCCTGCTCCTGCCAACCTAGCAGTTCAAAAGCACGTCAAAGTGCAAGTAGATAAATAGGTACCGCTCTGGCAGGAAGGTAAACGGTGTTTCTGTGTGCTGCTCTGGTTCACCTGAAGTGGCTTAGTCATGCTGGCCACATGACCCGGAAGCTGTCTGCAGACAAACGCCGGCTCCCTCTGCCTATAGAGTGAGATGAGCTCCGCAACCCCAGAGTCGGTCACGACTGGACCTAATGGTCAGGGGTCCCTTTACCTTTACCTAGCACAGATCTCTTGTTGCACATCAGAGATAGGTTTGCATACCCCCCCCCAAGTGACTACAACTCATAGACCAGATCTTTTTCTGCCTCCAAGCGAAAAATGTTGTCAGCTATTATGATCCTCAAGTCGGAGTGGTATAAGAGTCAGAGCAAAAGAAAACTGGATCTGGAAGGAAGCTTTAATTTGGTGTGTCGTGCATGTTTCCTCTATAGGTGAAAGACAGTTTGAGAACGCAGCAGGTCTGTCTCAAGAGTGTGTGCATGGAGGCAGGTAACTTAGACAGGTTTTCCCCTCCTCCTAGGAAGGGACAGTATGTGATTAACAGCTGAAAATGAAACACCATTGATATATTGATGGCTTACGCAACCACTGAAAAATTAATACCACATACGATGCAATGGAAATCAGCCAACGTTTAACTAGCAATAAATACCTTTTAAATCTCAGGCCTTCCAGAAGGTTTCGTGCATGATCGATACTGCTGTCTAGTTTTCAGTTTTTCTGCTAAGAGTTTTTTTCAGCAACGGTTTTCACCTTAATGGCCCACCTCCTTTCGCTGCTAATGGTCTGGATGTTTTTTCTCAGTAAGAGCTTCTGATCAATCTACTAGATGGGAAAAGAACATCTGGCATCATCTTTAATTTTGTTGTTTTTTTATATAAGAAAGAATGAAATACAAAGTTCCATTTTTCGACTAGGTGTCTGGAGGTAATGTGTTTTATGAAGCAAGACATATGAAGAATATTTGATTTTGGCACAGTGTAACAACCCAGCAATTGAAAGGCTTATCCCTTTTTCAACTCCTTAGGATTTTTCTGTGAATTAAAACACTTCATTGTTGCGGATTTTTCTCCGAGGTGATCAGCTATGGGTGGCAGAGTTCTGTAGAAGTGACATTTCCCCCTTTAAGCCCTTCAGCACAGTCTATTTTTGGACCCAAAACTGCTTTGAAAGAGAAAGGGTGGGTACAAAATTTAATCTGTAAATGTAGGGTGGGTCCAAAAGCCATTAAAGTGCATAGGAGCCACCTCCTAGGGGTCGAGGGGTCTTCAGCCTCCCCATAAAATGTCTGAGAGGGCCAAGCCCCCCCCCCAAAGTTGATAGGGATTGTCATTCAAGTTGTGTGCATGCATGTTATCATGTGATCAATTATGTGTGGCTTACCTGGGGGCCCCACCAATCACAGTGTATGTTCTATCTGACATTGAGCCTAGTTTTGCGCTGAAAAGATCGTTCCACGCCCCTTGCTTTCACCATGTTTTTAAGTGTTGTATATACACATGGCGGTACGCAGGTGGCACTGTGGGTTAAAGCACAGAGCCTAGGACTTGCCAATCAGAAGGTCGGCAGTTCGAATCCCTGCGACGGGGTGAGCTCCCGTTGTTCGGTCCCTGCTCCTGCCAACCTAGCAGTTCGAATGCACGTCAAAGTGCAAGTAGATAAATAGGTACCACTCTGGTGGGAAGGTAAACAGCGTTTCTGTGTGCTGCTCTGGTTCGCCAGAAGCGGCTTCATCGTGCTGGCCACATGACCCGAAAACTGTACGCCGGCCTATAGAGCGAGATGAGCGTGCAACCACAGAGTCGGGCACGACTGGACCTAATGGTCAGGGGTCCCTTTACCTTTACCTTTATATACACATGACAATGAAATTCCTGCTGAATATTTGTCTCCTTTGAAATAAACATGTATAGAACATGTTGATGTGTCTTAAATGCAATATTGGGAGGGAAGGAGAAGTGGTTTGTACAAATCAATGACGTCTTTGGTTAGCTTCCCATGCAAACACCAGGTTTTGATGCACTTAGCCCTGCAGAGAAAATTGTTCATCCTAGCAAAGCATGGTGAATTTGCTCCCAGGGCTGCTTTGGTGCTCAGATAATGCACATCTGTAGACATCCTTAGGCTGAGTGGAAATGAAAGAAATTGAACACAGTGTGGCTGGTGCAAACTTAGAGAAAAGAAGCACCTGTCTGGCTAATAGCCAGGAGTGAAAGCTTCGACGGCGAAGCGACTTTATCTGTTGCCAGTATTTTCACTTTCATTTAACATTGCATTACAGCTCAAAGGTTTGACACACTCTGTTTCTATAACTCTCTCTTTTTCATTAACCGAATCAGCGGGTTTTAATATTCCACAGCAATCCATTTGCAATCTAAACTGAGCTCTGCTGCAAAGTGAAAAGAGCATTGGGTGGTTGAAGAAAAAGAATTGACTGGTTAGTTCAAATCAAGTATCTGAAATTCAGCCCTGTGGTACTAGCCCAAGGCATTTGAGGTTCGAAACAGAGCTCAAATAATGTCAGCCCACCACCTGAACCAATACTTTAAAAAAATACTTTTTAAAATCCTTGTTGCACCATTCAGTTAGGCACTAACTTGCACACCAGGCCTGCTTTTGGGTTCTTCTTCATCTTTTATGCTTGGCCAGTCAAATGCTGCAGTGATGACAGAAACCATGACCTCTTCTCTTATATTTGAAGCAGCTATTGTCTAGACTGAGGATGGGAAGCCTGTGGACCACCAGGTGCTGTTGAACCCATCATTCCTGACCAATGGCCATGCTGGATGGGCCTGATGGGAGCTGTAGTCCACCAACCTCTGGTAGACTACAGGATCTCCATCCCTGCTCTGGAACAAGCAACTGGATGCTCCCTGTTCATCATCATCATCATCATAATAATAATAATAATAATAATAATAATAATAATAATAATGTCCCACCCATCTGGCTAGGTTGTTCCAGCCACTCTGGGTGGCTTCCAATACATATAAATACATAATAAAACATCAAAGATTAAAAACTGAAGAGTCACCTTCAGAAGTCTTCTAAAAGTTGTGAGGTTCTTTATTTCCTTGACATTTGATGGGTGCTCTTCCCTGTAACCTCACTTCTCGCAGTGAGGGAACCACCAGAAGACCCTCAGAGGGGGACCTCAGTGTCTGGGCCAAGCAATGGGGGTAGAGACGCTCCTTCAGGTATACAGGGCCGAGGCCGTTTAGGGCTTCAAAGGTCAGCACCAACATTTTGAATTATACTTGGAAACGTCACCCGTCTTGCTGCCACATTCTGGCTTCATTGTAGTTTCTGAGTCACCTTCAAAGGTAGACCTATGTAGCACACATTTCAGTAGTCCTTTCCCTGCCTCCTATATTCTTCCAATAGTGAACAGTTCCATTCGTACACTTCTTATGTTCTTTTCACTAATGTGTTCATCTGATGCACACTCCCCCCCCAAATGTGCATTTTTTGGGAAAACATTTAGAAGAACTGCATTGCAAAATTCAGATAAGTGCAAATTTTGCAGGATGGCTCTCTTTTGGTCCTCATATTGCCTTGAAAAGTTCATATTTTTTAGCTCCACCTTTACATGTTAATAGAATCTGATTTCTCCCCCATCCCTACTGCCTAGTTAATGTGCTTGGAATTGCAGCCTAATAGATACTCTCTATAGAAACTTATCCTCCATTAATCTTTTTTTTTTTAATCCTTCCTTCCGGACCAGTAGTCATCATCATATTTTATGGTAGGCAATTCCAGAATTAGCTACATGTTGTGCAAAGCATTAGGTGAACCTGAGTTCTATTATTATGAAAGAGGAAGAAAAATGTATCTTATTTCACCCAATTCATAACTTTGTAAATCTCTATTATGTCTATTAATGCATAGATTTGTTTTCTTGTATTGTCACTGAAGGTAACTTTATGAGAGCAAATATTACTTCTTTCAGCAGAGGAACTTGGGTTGTGAAAGGAAGCACAGATGAACTTTGAGACCCTCGAAACATTAGCTTTACATCTCTGAAATATTTGCCGCATTTATTAACAATAAAATAAGGCCGGGAGGTTTTTGTTCTTCTCTAAAGTTCACAGCACGCTCCCTTTGCTGCCATGAGCACTTTTATTAAAAAATACAAAGTCTTAAAGTGGCCTCCATTCTACATGTAATACAAAAAAAGAAAGCCATAAAAGGCACAAGGAGAAAAATGAAATTATACACAGGCAGTGAGTCACAGAGCCCCCAAAATAACACAAGACGCTGCCTTCTGTCTAGCTTAGCAAGCACTCCCTGTACTTACTGGCCATGGCTCTATAGGGTTTCAGATAGCATGCCTTTTTTTTCAGACTTACCTGGAGATGCTGAACCAGGTACCACCTGCATGCAGATGAACTGCAGCCGTTCCCCAATATATCAGCTATGAAGAACATGAGAGAGTCACAAGGCTGGAGACAATTTGATATAATCACTTAGTTTAGGAGTCCCTGGTGGAAGGGGAAAGGGCACAGGCTCCCAGACTCCTCTTGTGGAACTGGCATTAAGCTGCCCTTACCCTCACTTTTATGGGACGCGGGTGGCACTGTGGGTTAAACCACAGTGCAGCTTGAGCTTGTTGATCGAAAAGTCGATGGTTCGAATCCCCATGACGGGGTGAGCTCCCGGTGCTCGGTCCCAGCTCCTGCCAACCTAGCAGTTCGAAAGCACATCAAAGTGCAAGTAGATAAATAGGTACCGCTCCAGCGGGAAGGTAAAAGGCGTTTCCATGCACTGCTCTGGTTAGTCATGCTGACCACGACCCGGAAGCTGTCTGCGGACAAACACTGGCTCCTCGGCCTATAGAGCGAGATGTGCGCCACAACCCCAGAGTCGTCAGGGGTCCCTTTACCTTTTTTACCCTCACTTTTGAATGCCTGCCACCTGTCGATCTGTCCTTTACCCCTTGTTTTGTCAAATGATCAGGGGGTGGGGCATAGGAGTCAACTCCTAGCAGCTGAGGTCCTGTCACACCCCCCCAATAAAATATTTGAGGGACTTGGGCCCCCCAAAGTTGATGGGCATTGCCATTCAAATGGTGCGTGCATGCCATGTCATGTGATCAATTATGCAGGGCAGGGCTCATCTGGGCCCCCCAATATTTTATTCAAGTTGGCACCCCGGGCTTGAGAATCAACAACCATTTCCAGGTTGTTTTATTATTATTTTTTATTATTTTCAGGTTTATACATTTTGTTAATTTTACAATCATTTTAACATTTCAAAACTTGACTTCCTTCCCCCCTTCCTGCCGTTCCTTAAAGTTATTTTTAATATCTTCTGCATATCCTAATTCATTTAATTTGCTCATTTATTTATCTACTCTAAATATATACTCTTATGAAACTGCAGGTTATTACAATAATCCTGCCAATGTTTTTATCTGTTTGCTATTTATCTGCAAATATTCAATAAACCATTTCCATTCTTTTAATAAAAAGTTTGTTATCTTGATTTCTTATTCTTCCAGTAAGCTTCAACATTTCTGTATATTCCATAATTTTTTGGTATCCATTCTTCCTTTGCTGGGACTTCTCCTTCTTTCCATTTGGGGGGCCAGTGGCATTCTTGCTGCTGTAGTAGAATGCTGTACATAAATAAATTTCTATACAATTTGGGAATCAACAACCATTTTCCAACCCGCTGCCCAATTAACTGAACCATCTTCAACTGGATTAGACTGTTTCAGGAACAATTTGAGACTATAACCATTCGCCTCCAGATTGCATATGAAAAACAAAACCGCTCAGGCAAAGCTCTGTGGGGACCACTGTGTTTTGTATTGCCCTCTACCACAATTTTGTGTACAGAGTTGCAGCATGGGTCACAGGACCCTCATAAGAGAGGTCTCGATATCATGGCACGTTTAGTAGCTTGCAGGTCTTATTGTAATGGTTGCTGCTACAGTTAATGACTAGGTGGCCGCTGGTCGAGTTCCAAGAAACAGTTCTTATGCTCTCTGCTAAAGAGATAAGACGTACAATGATCTGAACAGCACAATCAAAAAGAGATTAGTCAAGGTTATGGAATTATAATTACTGATAGTGATAGATGCAAATGGAAAAATTAATTGAAGTTTCTAGTTACACAGTACAGGAAACCCTCCTGGAGGTAACGATACTTGGTTATTTAAAGAACACAGAGACAGCTATGTGAGAGGAAGAAGAAAGCTAGCTTTCAGCATGTAGCATGTTCTTAGCAATTGCTCCACATTAAAAACTGTTTTGTTTAAATGTGTATCTATAGATTTTATTACTACTGTTCCTGCTGTTTTATCTTCATTTGTATATTCTCTTCCCGGAAATCACGGAGTGGCTTAAAAGATAAAGCATTAACATTCAGTGATAAAGACAAAAATAGTCAACATACCAAGTACAAAACAAAAAAATTTCCTTCCAGTAGCACCTTAAAGACCAACTAAGTTAGTTCTTGGTATGAGCTTTCGTGTGCAAGAAGTGTGCATGCACACGAAAGCTCATACCAAGAACTAACTTAGTTGGTCTTGGTTGGGACACAGGTGGCGCTGTGGGTTAAAGCCTCAGCGCCTAGGACTTGCTGATCGAAAGGTCGGCGGTTCGAATCCCTGCTGCGGGGTGCGCTCCCGCTGCTCGGTCCCAGCGCCTGCCAACCTAGCAGTTCGAAAGCACCTCCGGGTGCAAGTAGATAAATAGGGACCGCTTACCAGCGGGAAGGTAAACGGCGTTTCCGTGTGCAGCTCTGGCTCGCCAGAGCAGCGATGTCACACTGGCCATGTGACCCGGAAGTGTCTCCGGACAGCGCTGGCCCCTGGCCTCTTAAGTGAGATGGGCGCACAACCCCAGAGTCTGTCAAGACTGGCCCGTACGGGCAGGGGTACCTTTACCTTTACTTTAAGGTGCTACTGGAAGGAAAAAATTTTGTTTTGACTATGGCAGACCAACACAGCTACCTATCTATACCAAGTACAAGATACTCCATGTGCAGCTCATTGTTGTATGGGCAATCTATCTGGAAGATATTTGTATTTCGAGTAGTTTAGTGATCTAACTCGTTTGTCCTCTTCCTGCCCCCTGTTCTTTCCTTTCCCCCCTCCCTAAGCTCTTTGATGGTTGAAGAACAGCCTTTAATGCCCTAATCTGTTGGAAGGAAGTGATAGTGTTGGGTACCTTCTGACCTTCTTTGATGTTAAACATTGTTTGGAGAACATGAGGCATGGGCAATGTGGCTAATGAATAATCTGTATGTAGTTAGCAGCACGCAGGCAGGCAGGCAAACCACACAGGCTAACAAGTTAGCTATCTATAAATCAGATGGTGTTGGGCCAAGTTCTTTGAAGCTCATGCACGGACTGATGGCTAGAGGGTCATGCAAACTAAGGTTACCTGGGGGTGTCACTTTGCCACGTCTTGAGGGCTTCCAAGTGGCAGATCGAAGTGCTTGCTTGTTGATGTCTATAATGCTTGCTGTTTAGAATGAAATCTATCCAGTCCATCTATCTGCCTGCAGATTAATAGATGCAATCTGTTAGTATTTTATATACAGTGGTACCTCGGGTTAAGTACTTAATTCGTTCCGGAGGTCCATTCTCAACCTGAAACAGTTCTTAACCTGAAGCACCACTTTAGCTAATGGGGCCTCCTGCTGCTGCCGTGCCGCCAGGGCACGATTTCTGTTCTCATCCTGAAGCAAAGTTCTTAACCTGAAGCACTATTTCTGAGTTAGCGGAGTCTGTAACCTGAAGTATGTGTAACCTGAAGCGTATGTAACCCGAGGTACCACTGTACAATACTCCAATTAATCCCTTTAAATTTACAGTCTTTCATTTCTGCCTTCTTTTTCACAGAATAGGCAATGCTAAGTGTCCTTTAAATGTCTCCTGACAAAGACATTTAGCACACATCCCATTTTCCTGCAAATTTTTCAAGACTGCATTCTGCACTGACCCACAAAGTATATTCCATAGCCCTTTGCACCAGTAACCACTTTTCATATCACAACTTCCCTCCCCATGGGAAATTACCTCACTAATGCTGAAATCAAAATTCACTTTATGAATCTTAAGAATTGTTTTGTTTTGTTTTTTAAGGTGTTCCCATGTTGTATCAAATGATCAGTGCAAAGGGTTTCAAGGCATACTCCTACAATCCATTTAACATATTCAGTGTTTGTTTTATTTAAGAGGCTTGCTCAATTTCTAAAAGTACGGGGAGCACATAGAGAGATGCATGTACCATTAAAGAGTAATGTTCCATAACCACATTCTAAATATTTTAATACCTCAATCATATCACTGTAGCCACAGAAAGGAAGTTTCAAATAAAAACCCCACATGCGTTAAGTTTTATTGAGCTGTAAAGTCCTTTTATTCTTTTCTTTAAAAAAAAGAAAAGAAGCAAAAGTCAACTCTCGTCTATAACAAAAACACAATACATGCCAAAATACGTTTTCAAGGTTTTGCCAGCAGTGGAGAAGTTAGAAAAGACAAAAATGGATGACAGGATTCCCCATCATGCAACATGCCACATTGATGTGACAGAATAGAATGTTTATTTCACAAAGAAATAGGCAAAACTGAATAATCTTTTGTGACAACTCAGAATCAGTAATGGGGTCACAGTTTCCCAGTAATGCTATCAGGCTGGGTTTCCCAAAATAGTGGGTTATTGTGCAGTTGCATTGAATTTACATTCTGGATGCCAATATTTTCCATGGGGCTGTCAGGCTGTTGAACAGAGATGGGAAACTTCAGACGCAGGGGCTGAACCCAGTCCTCCAGTCCTCTCTAGCTGGTCCTTGGGACTGTCCCCAGGACCTGTCACCAACCCTGCTGTTTAACCTCCTAATATCCTTTTGTGTGGTTCGAATTGGTTGAGTACAGGATAGGGATCAAACTACCCCAGAAAGAGATACTGCCCCTCTCCGAACACCCCATACATTCTTCTTTGGCCATCACTCATAGCCGAATAAGATTGTCTTCCATGAACACAGTCTTAACGGTGTGTCTGTGGGTTACTGTGGAGGCCAATTCTGGATCTACACGTCCTTCCACAGTGGGGACATAGGTTTCCAGGTGAGAGTTGATCATGGTGAGGGTTTGCCAAACATGCCTTCCTCTTAGCTTGTTTCTCCCTTTCGTCCTGAGTTTGAATGTCTTCAAAGTCAACTGGAGTGCTCACAGGCCAGTGTTTCCCAGTTGTTGGTGTTTATACTACATTTTTTAAGATTTGCCATGAGAGAGTATTTAAACCTCTTTTGCTGACCACCAGCATTACACTTTCCATTTCAGAATAGAGTAGTTGCTCTGGAAGACGATAATCAGGCATCCGCACAACATGACCAGTCCAATTAAGCTGATGTTGAAGAATCATTGTTTTGATACTGGTGATCTTTGCTTCTTCCAGTGCACTGACATTAGTTTGCCTGTCTTCCCAAGTGATATGTAATTATTTTCGGAGACACCGTTGATGAAATCTTTTGAGGAGCTGGAGATGACGTTTATAAGTGATCCATGCTTTGCAAGTGTGCAGTAAGGTTGGTAGTACAACAGCTTTGTAAACAAGCATTTTTGTTTCCCTGCGAATGTCCGAGTCTTCACATACTGTGCACTTCAACTGGGAGAAAGCTGCACTTGCAGAGTTCAGGTGATGCTGGATTTCGGCATCAATGTTGGCCCTTGTGGAAAGATAACTGCCCAGGCAGGAAAAGTGATTGACATTTTCCAATGTTACACCATTAAGTTGGATTTGTGGCACTGCAGAGGGGTTGTTTGGTGCTTGTTGGTGCAACAATTTGTTGGCTTTTTTTGTCTGTTGAGCAACAGGCCAAGCATTTTATAAGCTTCTACAAATATACAGTGGTACCTCGGGTTACATACGCTTCAGGTTACATATGCTTCAGGTTACAGACTCCACTAACCCAAAAATATTACCACGGGTTAAGAACTTTGCTTCAGGATGAGAGCAGAAATCACGTAGCAGCAGCGCAGCGGCAGCAGGAGGCCCCATTAGCTAAAGTGGTGCTTCAGGTTAAGAACACTTTCAGGTTAAGAACGGACCTCCAGAACGAATTAAGTACTTAACCCGAGGTACCACTGTATTAAAGATGGTTTGGAGCTCATCCTCTGAGTGTGCGCACACTACGTTGTCATCAGCATATTGAAGCACTATGACGGAAGTTATGGTAACCTCATACACCCCACAGGGGATTATCTGCCTCATTCCCCAATCTGCTTCTATAGGACCGAGAACTGCAACTCAGTCATTGCAGCCAAACATAGATGGGGCATGCAACAGCTGCTATCCCCTAGGACTAGAAGACAGCACAGAGATAGTGGTTAGGGGGAAAGAGACTGCTGTGCTAGAGAAGGAAGGATGGGTGGAATTGTGCCTCTGAACTTGCAGGGAGGTTCAGTGGGCTAAGAAGTTCCCCCTACTATTACAGTCCCCTTCAGATATGTTTCATAGGGACCAGGTCACTGTGTGTTGTCCTAGGGTTTCTGAAGAAGGAGCTACCAGGAGGCCTGCTGAACCTGTTGGTCTCTAAATGGTATAGTTTGGGGAAAGAACCACTAGCATACCATAGATCCCACAAGTTGGGGAGATCCTATCACAGATCCACCTTTTTGGGACCCGATGGAATTCCTGGAATCTACAGCTGATGTCACCAGAGAAGATGCTGGAGAAAGGCAAGGGAGATCTCCTCAGGAAGGAATTGGTGTTATTCTGTTTTGCCAGTGGAAGGGACTATGAGATTGGAGCTTAACACAAAAAAGCTGAAGTTCCTGCATTCAACATGATCTTGTCCTTAACTGGCACTTCCATATGGCCAGGGGGGTGGCACTGTGATCTAAAGCACTGAGCCTCTTGGGCTTGCTGATCAGAAGGTTGGCGGTTCAAATCCCCACAACGGGGTGAGCTCCCGTTGCTCTGTCCTAGCTTCTGCCAACCTAGCAGTTTGAAAGCACATCAGTGCAAGTAGATAAATAGGTACCACTGTGGTGGGAAGGTAAACGGCATTTCTGTGTGCTCTGGTTTTTGTCACGGTGTCTCGTTGTGTCAGAAGCAATTTAGTCATACTGGCCACATGACCTGGAAAGCTGTCTATGGACAAACACCAGCTCCCTCAGCCTGAAAACGAGATGACCACCACAACACCATAGTTCCCTTTGACTGGACCTAACCATCCAGGGGTCCTTTAACTTTACCTTTACCTTTACCTCTACCTCTTGATGGAACCTATGTCCCACGTGGCCTTCAAGCTGCCAGTCTCTCAGGACAGGCTCACACAAAATTCCTTGAAATATAAAGGACTTCCAGCAATCTTGCCACCCACATCTCAGGGCCGTGCCTTATACCAGTATACATTAAGACGAAACAAAAACTGCACTCATTGAAAAATACTGGGGCTTCCTTTTTTAAGGTTAGTATTCCCTCAAAACTGAGCATTTCCAATTATAAAGCACTTGTGTTGCCACTGAATTATACCGTCAGGTCAGATAATTAGCTCAACAATAAATAGAGGTTAAACAGCCTTCACTAGGACATTAGTTTACAAACATTTAAAACAAATTCTGTTAATTTCCAGCTTTGGAAACTTTCTTCAGTACATTTCATTCCATTATCCTGAAAAAATAATCCTGCCAAGAAGATTAATTTATATGACAAATGTTAAGATGCAGACACTAAAAACTAACCTTATTTTAAAGGCCTTACATTAACCGATGTTTAATAATCCTACTCTCTGAGCTGAAACGTATTTTGTTTAAATGATGTATCCGAGCAAGATTCATTTATGACATGATGGTGTTACAGTAAGAGGAAGCTATAGTGGCAATATTGGTACAAATTGTTCTCATCTTCACCACTAGTAATCCATTAATTTACTGGTTTGTTGCAACACCTACAAAAAAAAAATTGTACAGCATTCTATTATATAGCTTCATTAAACAGTAATTAAAGACTCCATCCCTCAGACTTATGGTCTGTTTCCAATGCCCACTGAAATGTGGGCAATAAATAAATATTAGAGAACCACATCCACAAATTTGACCAGTTATTTCAAATTGTTATGCCATTAACTTCCTCCTCCTTCAAGCCCTTGCTTTCTCCATCTGTTTGGCTCAGAGTTACATGCAAATGTAGCCAATGTGTTTTGAGGAGCCCTAGAGTACAAAAAGATAAGAATACAGTTCAATACAGTGGTACCTCGGGTTAAGAACTTAATTCATTCTGGAGGTCCCTTCTTAACCTGAAACTGTTCTTAACCCGAGGTACCACTTTAGCTAATGGGGACTCCTGCTGCTGCCACCGTGCAATTTCTGTTCTCATCCTGAACCCAAGGTACTATTTCTGGGTTAGCGGGGTCTGCAACCTGAAGTGTCTGTAACCTGAAGCGGCTGTAACCCGAGGCACCACTGTATTGTCCACACTGATTTGCAGAGGCTTTCTACGTGTCAGGGAACTGCCATCGGAGCCAGAGGCGGAGGCAAGGCTCCCAAGCGATGCTGGAGAAGGGCCCAGCAGGGAGAGAGGCAGCTCAACGGCTGGAGAAGGAAATCAGCGTAACACCAGGGATAAAGGGGGGCAGATGGGGGAATCGGCGAGGGGGCTCCAGGACTCCTCACCAGAGACCAGCGGGGAGAGCACGGGTCCTCCGCTGCCCACACCCACCCTGCGCAGAAGACTTCCGCGCAGGGAGAGTAGGCGGAGACTTGGCGTCAAAGAACTTCTTTGCTGGAAGAGGTTCAAGAAACGCCCACTGACGGATTCTGCTAGCAACTGAAACAGCCACGAAGTGAAGGGCTGTCCAGACAGAAAAGGTTTAACCAGGCAACCTAGCCAGGAGTGGCAGCAACTTACGCACGAGCAACCCCTATAACCATTACACTACAGTTTCAAACCAAACTCTCTCAACCCTAACTGGAGGTGGCAGAAACTCAACCTGGGATTCCCTACGTGCAAATCAGATAATAATACTAATAATAATTTACTATTTATACCCTGCCCAACAGAATATTAAAAACATGATAAAACATCAACATTAAAAACTTCCCTTCCACAAGTCAGATAGTTGTTTATTTCCTTGACATCTGATGTTTGATGTTTTATCATGTTTTTAATATTCTGTTGGGAGCCGCCCAGAGTGGCTGGGGAAACCCAGCCAGATGGACGGGGTATAAATCTCACAATCACCATCATCAATAGTTAATAATAGTTACATTGTACTATCTACCTGAGCAACAGCTCATATTTGACAGGTTCATCTCAATGCAGAAAGGATGAAGCCTTGCAAGAGATCCTGATAGGTCATGGTCAGAGAAAGTCTATTCATAATTGAGCATACTCCCTGTTATCTGTTCATATGTAAATATGCACAGCTTCCTAATCAGTAAATTATGTCTCACACCAGTTTTCATGAGTAAGACATTCCTCCTGTAAAACATTTCCCTGTTTTTCCTTCCTATAAATAAATATATCCTTTCTGAACTACTGTATCACTTGGTCTCTCCCAGTCTTTTCCCTTTAATATACCACCCCCACCCACTGCCCTGACAATGTACTGTGTGTATGGAGTTGTAATAAGAACAAATGTCAACGACAGGAAAATAAGTGTTCGGGAATCCTGGGATAAATTGAGATCCCTCCCGGCGCATATAATCTACAACCAGAGCATGCATTTAGAGCTGTGATACTGCAGGCCTACTTCATATTAAAATATTCAAACACCGTGGTGCCTCAGCTCAATCTTCATGCCACTCAGATCTTTTGCAGCTGCTTTATCGTTAGTGTCAAACCATATCTCAATATATACTAAGGCTGGGAATTAAACCCCAGCCTTATATGGAAACGGGAACATCCCCCGTCTCTCCAACATCATATGAGCATACTGCTCTCTGTGGTCTTCTGCCTGCTTCTCAAATATTGGAAGTCAGAAAGCAACAGAAGATTAGGCAGCTAATTAAGCAGTGCATTGGTATTTAACGTGCGGATTTTGTTTTGGGGAGGGTGGGTGGGATTCAGCTGAAGATGATTATATTAAGAATTGGCTGCTGATTCCAGCTGGCTCTGACTGATGATACCCACTGTGGTGCCCTTCAGTCCATTGGCAGAGCTGGCTGGAGCTCATAGGAGGAGGGAGAACTGCATGGTGTACCCTTGCTCTAGTGTAACCTACTCAATTTTTCATTTGATCTTAACATTCCACTTCAGACTCTGAAAGAGAAAACTAAGAGCAGAACTACATGTCCCTAAAAGAGCATTCCCAGGTCAAGTTCTCCTGTGGAGATGTCATATCATGGCATCATTCTGTTGTGCGTTTCCCAAGTCCTTCCAGCAGCAGCCAGTGGAAAGGAAAGCATGATTGTGTCACTACATAGGAAAGGTGATCCTGGATTACATCCTAGATGTATTCAAGTCTCCAGGGCCAGATGAACTGCATCCAAGAGTATTAAAAGAACTGGCAGATGTGATCTCAGAACCACTGGCAGTCATCTTTGAGAATTCCTGGAGAACAGGCGAAGTCCCGGCAGACTGGAGGAGGGCAAATGTTGTCCCTATTTTCAAAAAGGGGAAAAGAGAGGACCCAAATAATTACCACCCAGTCAGTCTGACATCAATACCAGGGAAGATTCTGGAGCAGATCATTAAGCAAACAGTCTGTGAGCACCTAGAAAGGAATGCTGTGATCACCAATAGTCAGCATGGATTTCTGGAAAATAAGTCATGTCAGACTAACCTGATCTCGTTTTTTGACAGAATTACAACCCTGGTAGATGAAGGGAATGCAGTGGACGTAGCCTACCTTGATTTCAGCAAGGCATTTGACAAGGTGCCCCATGATATTCTTGTAAAGAAGCTGGTAAAATGCGGACTTGACTATGCTACCACTCAGGGGATTTGTAACTGGCTGACTGACTGAACCCAAAGGGTGCTCATCAATGGTTCCTCTTCATCCTGGAGAAGAGTGACTAGTGGGGTGCCACAGGGTTCTGTCTTGGGCCCGGTCTTATTCAACATCTTTATCAACAACTTGGATGATGGAGTCAAGGGCATCCTGATCAAATTTGCATATGACACCAAACTGGGAGGGGTGGCTAACACCCCAGAGGACAGGATCACACTTCAAAACGACCTTGACAGATTAGAGAACTGGGCCAAAACAAACAAGATGAATTTTAACAGGGAGAAATGTAAAGTATTGCACTTGGGCAAAAAAAATGAGAGGCACAAATACAAGATGGGTGACACCTGGCTTGAGAGCAGTACATGTGAAAAGGATCTAGGAGTCTTGGTTGACCACAAACTTCACATGAGCCAACAGTGTGACGCGGCAGCTAAAAAAGCCAATGCAATTCTGGGCTGCATCAATAGGAGTATAGCATCTAGATCAAGGGAAGTAATAGTGCCACTGTATTCTGCTCTGGTCAGACCTCACCTGGAGTACTGTGTCCAGTTCTGGGCACCACAGTTCAAGAAGGACACTGACAAACTGGAACGTGTCCAGAGGAGGGCAACCAAAATGGTCAAAGGCCTGGAAACGATGCCTTATGAGGAACGGCTAAGGGAGCTGGGCATGTTTAGCCTGGAGAAGAGGAGGTTAAGGGGTGATATGATAGCCATGTTCAAATATATAAAAGGATGTCACATAGAGGAGGGAGAAAGGTTGTTTTCTGCTGCTCCAGAGAAGCGGACACGGAGCAATGGTTCCAAACTACAAGAAAGAAGATTCCACCTAAACATTAGGAAGAACTTCCTGACAGTAAGAGCTGTTCAACAGTGGAATTTGCTAACAAGGAGTGTGGTGGAGTCTCCTTCTTTTGAGGTCTTTAAGCAGAGGCTTGACAACCATATGTCAGGAGTGCTCTGATGGTGTTTCCTGCTTGGCAGGGGGTTGGACTCGATGGCCTTTGTGGTCTCTTCCAACTCTTTGATTCTATGATTCTATGGCAAGAGGCAGAGATCTCAGCACAGGCATCTCGTTGACCACTTCAAGAAAAGAATGCTGAACCAGGTAGATTTTTAGTCTGATCTGGAGGTTCTTTTAACATTTGGTTTTTCAACTTAAAATTTTACAGAGATATATCAAACATAAATCATAAAAACAAGATTCCAAAGAATCTCCTGGACTTCCATCCCCTATGTGGGTCCTATTATGAATCAATCCCCCCGCATCTTTTATGATAATCCAAACCCTTGACCTCTTTCATTATGTTCAGAATCAACCTTAAACTACAAGTGTTATTCCAGTCCTACTAACAATTTTAACTGTTTGCAATGGTTTGTAAGAGAAGTTATACATTTCCCCCATTCCTTGTTAAAATTTTGGTCTTCCTGATTTCGGACTCTTCTGGTCATTTTAGCCATTTCAGCATAGTCCATTGACTTCATCTGCCATTCCGCTCTGGTAGGAACTTTATCTTCTTTCCATCTCTGTGCCAGTAACAGGGAAACCCAGCCAGATGGGTGGGGTATAAATAATAAATTATTATTATTATTATTATTATTATTATTATTATTATTATTATTATTCCTTTGATGACTTTCTTCTAAATGTGTGAATTGACTAATGAAAGGCAGAGAAAGATCTAACTGAGCTGTTGAATGATCTGTGATGGTTTTCTCACATGTGCAAACTTGATGCTGTCATCATCAAATGAGGAGTGTAATGCTCATTCGGGAACCTCAGACACTCATTACATACCCTCCAACATTTCTCTGATGAAAACAGGGACATCCTATTCTATTATGATGATTATTTACCCCACCCATCTGGGTTGCCCCCAAACTTCCCTATACAAGGCTGCCTTCAGATGTCTTCTAAAGGTTGTATAGTTACTTATCTCCTAGGCTCAGGGGCCACATAACTCCATATCCTCCAACATTTCACCAATGAAAACAGAGGTGTCCTACCGTACCATTCAACATTTCTCCAAGGAAAATAGAGACATCCTAAGGAAAGGCAGGACATTCTGGGATCAAATCAGAAACTAGGGCGACTTCTGTAAGTCCTGGACTGTCCCTGGAAAATGGGGGCACATGGAGGGTCTACTTATAAGAGGTTTCCATCTCAATATAGACCCTTCTTTATGCATTTGGCAAAACTGGAAGAAAGTGTTTATAAACATTCATGGTTAGAATATAGTGACCACTGTGAAAAGGTACCTTAAACCTGCATGTCTGACAGCGTTGAAACATTAGTCTTGACAACAGATTAACAATTCAGCATTTATTTTATGATATTTTTTCCCCCTGTTCTGGACAATAGTCCATTTTGTTACCTACAAAAGCCTGATTACCACCAAACTGCTTTGACCTTTTTGATATTCTGTAAAGTTTTACTGACTGCATGCATTGCTATCTTTCCTTGTTTACTGCTTCGCTGATCTCGTGGCCAAGGAGCATAACATTGAACCAATCGAAAGCAAGAATTTTTTAAAAGGTCAGCATTTCATAGCTTCCTTCCTTTGCAGAATGTATAATCAATTTTCTGGCATGCTAGTCTCCAAGCTAACTGAGTGTATTAAAACTGCACTTTTTTTTACAAATGAAATCTATTCTCATTATAAAGATAATAAAAGTGGGGAACCAAACCTCTCAGCAGTCCTTGGTTGTTCATCTAGTGTATTAATTCATTTACTGATGAGGCATGAGGGAAAAGGAACACTGCTAATTCTCTTCCGCTAAAAGCAGCCTATAGCAGCCTTGCAAATAGATCAGTGCAAGTTACTAGCCCACAAAGCCTTTTTACCAATGGCATAAAAAGATAGAACATACTCTTTTCTTATCAACAAATGCTGGGCCTGGGAACTGCTTTACTTGCTACAGGCAACCAAGTGAGCTTCTATTTACATCTGGTCCAAAGATCCTTCATAGTGACATCAGGTTTTAACAATAAGTTTCATGCTAAACTGGATATTCATTCATTTTCATATTTATATACCACTCACTATAAGAAATGGTCTTCACAAATTACAATCATAAAATTGCAATGAAGAGGTCAATACGCAATATCAAAATGCAATAAAAATTCCAGTAAAACATTGCGCAAAACACTAAAACAGATGCCAGCCTGATAAACAGTGCATAGAAAAGAAAAGATGTGAAATTTAAATTATGAATGGAGTGCCTTGGCTGTGTAGCAGAAAAGTGGGAAGGTTGGGGGAAGAAAATTCACCTTCTGTTTAGGTTTTTAAATGCATTATAAACAGATGGCGCTGTAGAGCAGAAAACTTTCTATGCAATTTTACACAGAGTTTTTTTCCCTCTTGTAATAGCAATTTAATTTATGACTTATTTATACTGGTTTTTTCCTGTGTGAAGATTCACCCCTGGTCTCTGTAGAGGTGCTCAGTGCTATTTTGCTTTCACTCTGCAGCTGTTTACAAACAACAGGCAGTAAAAGCAAAGAACAATATTCCTTTCTAATGTCCAGTCTAATGGAATTGGAGAGGGAATAAAATTACACCTGAAACAAATATCAGTGGCTTCGCTGCAGCTGACATTGTCTCAAACATACAGCATTTGACAGATTTTCCCACTTTTTCCATTTACATTTTTGAATGGGAAGTTCCAAAGGAAAATTGCATACTTACTGTAAAGTTTTGAACTCAAAACTCAGTTGTTCACATCACTTCGTGTTTTTTTTATTTTGGCAGGCTTCAAATCTCATAAACTGTCAGCTGTCAAATATTAATTACTGGTACATGTTATCTATCAAGTGCTGTCAGATACTAAATATCTTTACACACTATTTATCAAATTTTATAATATGATGCCCATATAAAACCAGTTTTGAAAAATCAGCATAAGACTTGACTCGGTGTGCAGGTTTTAACTTTTAATGCACAATCCTACTAACTTGGGAATAAGCCCACTTAACTGAATGCCCTGAATGCTGACATTGTGAGGCATTCCTGCTTACACGGGTACTTCTTAGAGATCTGGAAAAAAGGACCTTTCTTTTAGTTCCTGCATTGTTTTAATGTGATTTTCTTGTGCATTTTAATTATAGAGGTCTATATTTTAATGTTCGAGTAGCTGGCTTTTATATGTCATAAACCACTTGAAAGCCTATTTTGGCACTTTATTCCTGTGACTGTAATTTGTTCAAACTGTTTTTAATATGGATTTTCTAATTGATGTAACCCACCCTAGGACCCACTGGTGAACAGCAGGCAATAGTACATTTAATAATAAATGATAGCAATTATTGGCAAAAGAGAAGGTGACTTATTTCTGAGTTGCTGTGCATAGGATTGCAGTCTTGGGTCAGAATATCTAAAGGAATACCACTTTCTATATATATTACTGTAAAATATCAGTTGATAGAGATCAAACATTTGAAATCAAATATCATTGTGACAAATTCAGTTAACCGATATTCAGAGAATATTTGCGTATATATGGAGAATCTTCAAAATTCACCCTGAAAATTTTTAAGGAACATCTTGGGGGTGAGACCTGGAAGACCTTGCAGGCATTTTTCCACCTGACTGGGAGGGCAGGACCAGGACTGACTCCAGCTACAAAAGCTATGGCTGCTGAAGAGCCCAGAAAAAATCTTGGTTGTCTCTTAGTGAACCACCATGAACCACCAATGGCAGGACTGGAAGCAACAGCAGCAGATATGCTCTATGAATAAGATATGTTATCATCATGTTAAATGATGATGCTTAACTGATCATGTTAAATTACGTGCATTTTATATTTGATTCCCTTTAGTTTTCTTTTGAAATGTTTAAGATAACTTTTTTTGTTAACTTTACTGTGTTAAAAGTACGTTCTGTGGTTGACTTCCTTTTGCAATATTTTACTCTGCAATCTTTAAGATAATATTTTAGTTTCCTGTTAACTGTGTTGCTTTGAGTACATCCTTTACATTTGACTTTCTTCAGTAATTGATTGTGTAACTATGATGTCACTCTTTGTGCCCCTTTTATTAAATGTTGTAGTGTGCTGGCAAAGAAACGAATGGATTTCCATCAATGTGAGCCCTGCATTCCTAAATTTAGGCCACTAACTGCCTTTCTAAATGCCTTTCCATTGTATGTAGCTGAGGAAATGGATTTATTTCTGTCTATTTGACATTATAATTAAACTTTACATTTATAGTTTTATAAATGGAACAGTGGTGTGCTGAAAAAGACTTAGGGTCTTTTATGTTCAACTGAGGAATAGGAGCAATTTATTTATGTAAGTTATGTCCAAGAGTTATAGGGTAATAAGTTAGTGAAGCATGGAAATGAACCACAAACCTTGGAGACCACAACTGCTAACATTGGCTACAGTATTGATCATTTATAAACATTCCGGGACATTATTTGAATTTTATTCCCTATCCAAAACTGGGAGCTAAAGTCTGCAAGTATGTTAAAGTAATACTTTTCAAACTGTATTCCTGGAAATCCATGAGTTTCCTAAGATGCTTCAGAAAAGTTCCTCAGTCTGTGGAGGCAGAAGCTTGGGCTGGGGTGTGGTGTACCATTTTTCTCCTGTAACAGTAAAAATAATAAAAAATTGTCCAGTAGCACCTTATAAACCAAGTTTGTTCTGGTATAAGCTTTCAGTGTGCACACAAAAGCTTCCATCAGAACAAACTTAGTTGGTCTATAAGGTGCTACTGGACAATTTTTAATTTTATTTTTACTTCAACTGCGTCAGACCAACATGGCTACCTACTGAATCTAGTCTCCTGAAACAGTTACAAGAAAACATTGTGACTTAGGGCAGTGTACACATTAAAACAAAGCTAGGTTGTTCCAGCATGGTGTAGTGGTTAAGAGGGGTGGACTCGTAATCTAGGGAACCGGGTTCACGTCTCCGCTCCTCCACATGCAGCTGCTGGGTGACCTTGGGCCAGTCACACTTCTCTGAAGTCTCTCAGCCTCACTCACCTCACAGAGTGTTTGTTGTGGGGGAGGAAGGGAAAGGAGAATGTTAGCCGCTTTGAGACTCTTTAATGGGAGTGAAAGGCAGGGTATCAAGTCCAAACTCCTCCTCCTCCTCCTCCTCCTCCTCCTCCTCCTTCTCCTCTCTCTTTTTTCGAACGAATGATATCTGCATCAAAACATGGTATCTCATTTTTTAAAAATGACAATAGAGATACAGGAGAGATTTAGAGTGTGGATAAGAGTATATGTCGACTGCTTCTCAAAACATCAGAAGGAGCACACCGGATGCAAATGGGAGTGTGTAAAAAAAAGGTAAAGGTAAAGGACCCCTGGCCAGTTAAGTCCAGTCAAAGGCAACTATGGGGTTGCAGTGCTCATCTGGCTTTCAGGCCAAGGGAGCCAGCGTTTGTCTGCAGACAGCTTTCCAGGTCATGTGGCCAGCATGACTAAACCATTTCTGGCGCAACAGAACACCGTAACAGAGATAAGAGCGCACGGAAACGCCGTCAACCTTCTCGCCACAGCGGTACCCATTTATCTACTTGCACTGGTGTGCTTTTGAACTGCTAGGTTGACAGGAGCCGGGACAGAGCAACAGGAGCTCACTCCAATTTTGTGGGGATTTGAACCGCTGACCTTCTGATTGGCAAGCCCAAGAGGCTCAGTGGTTTAGACCACAGTGCCACCTGCAGCCCCAGATGCAGGGAGGGACCACAAGGGTCACGTAGTCCAACTACCTGCAATGAAGGAATCAAGTGAAAGCACAAACCTGCTTGACATACCATGGGTGAAAGACATTGCAGTTTACCAACATGCATTTTATGCACTAGAATGTGTTTTCCAATGAGATAATCCTAAAAAGCCCAGCGATGGAGAAGCAAACACAAAAAAAACACACAAGCAGGTGAAGCTACCATACCGAGTGCTGAAATTGTGAAGATGCAAAGGGTAATTTCATTCATTTGTTTTGCAATTAATACAGATTTTATGGCTAATTTTATGCCTCCTCCAACTTCTGCAGCAATAGGCTTTGAATCACTTTGCAGACTGTTATGAGAATAACTGAACTCTGAAGCACTTGAGTCAGCAATCTGAAGTTTTTATGAGTCAAATTCTTTCTCAAATGAATTTCAGATGAGCTGTGTTCGTTTCATATAATTATCATATATGTATTGCTTGCTGTTGCATTTCAGAAAATTTCTGGAAATGCTCATTAAATTCATCTATGCATCTTTTTAATGGAAATTTGTGGTTGGTTGTGTGCTTTTTTTTTCAACTATAAATGGTGTTTGGAGAGAAAAAAGAAAGAAAAGAAAATCAAGAAAACAAAGCCAGAAATAAGCCCTTCACATTATGCTGTGTTTTCCCATTCATCATAATCCAATTACACATGTGCAAAATCCTAGCTACTGAGGGGATAATACATAATAAATCCAGTTATATTTCTATTAGGGTCTGAAACAAAATCCGCTGTGCGTTCAATTTGACTGAGATGCCATTATTGCACGGAATGTATTTTAGCAGGAATTTCTTTCAGCAAATTGTATTTGAGCAACATAACCTAAGCACTGTATTTGACAGGAGAAGTCTTAAATGACAGCTGCCCAAGTTGATAACCTGCATTTCAGCTTCAAATCTTTAGCCTCTCAGCTTTCCCGTTACATCTTCTGCAAGTGACATGTTCAAGGAATCGTGTTTTGGTAAAGAGGACGCCAAGGAAAAGAAGCACTTCGGAAACAAAAGGGGAGCACTTTGGAATTTCAGCAGGCAAGTTAGGGATGCGCTTAAACCACTCAGCCCATCACTTGTGCCTCTTTATCCCTGACTCCAACTGCAACTAAGAGATAGCAGTTTAAACAGACAATGCAGAGCTACAATTGTAACAGGGATGCTACCTCACAGATAATGCCGCATTTGGGATCAATTTACTTGGTAAAAACATGAAAGCGGCCCTTGCATTGTTCATCTCTATAATCAGTAATCAGCTAGGGGAAGCAGACCCCCAAAAAAGCACCACTAGCTTTGCCATTAACAGCTACAGTAGTTATCTCCAGTTATATCTGACATAAGTCTAGCAAATCCTATCAAACGGGTCAAAAGTTAAGTGTAGAGCCATTTAGTTACATCTTAGCATGACATCTGGGTGAAGAACCTGTGCGACCTTCCAGATGGGGTGTGACTAAGAAAAGGTAAAGGTAAAGGACCCCTGGACAGTTAAGTCCAGTCAACGGTGACTATGGGGTTGTGGCACTCAGTGGCGAAGCTGCATGTTCCGCTACCTGGGGTGGAGAGCAGGTGTGGGTGTGGCTTGTTCCCCCGGGGGGCATGATGCATGCCCCAGAAGGTGTGGAGAGCATCCCGAGGGTGTGGCACACTGCCCGCAAGGGTGTGGCACACGTTCTCGGGGCATGACACACTGTCTTGGAGGGGCGTGGAGCACGTGGGGGGGTGTGCAGCGCATGTCTGAGAGGGCCGCCGCGATGGCACCCTATCAGAATAGTGGTGCCGGGGGCAGTCCACTCCCTCCGCACTCCTGTTCCTCCACCAGTGGCGGCACTCATTTCGCTTTCAGGCCAAGGGAGAAGGCATTTTTCCACAGACACCTTTCTGGGTCATGTGGCCAGCAGGACTAAAGTGCTTCTGACACAACGGAACACTGTGACGGAAACCAAAGTGCATGGAAACACTGTTTACCATCCTGCTACAGTGGTACCTATTTATCTACTTGCACTGGCATGCTTTCGAATTGCTAGGTTGGCAGGAGCTGGGACAGAGCAACGGGAGTTCACTCCGTCATGGGGATTTGAACCGCCGACCTTCTGATCGGCAAGCTCAAGAGGCTCAGTGGTTTAGACCACAGCGCCACCCGCGTCCTGTTGTGTGACTACAACTCTCACCATCCCTAATCAATGGCCTTGTCAGCTGGGGCTGATGACCATATTCAGAGGGCCACAGGCTCCCATCCTGGATGTTACAGTTCTCAAAACTGGTGCATTCCACTTGCTTCTGTTTCCCCAACGCCCTGAATCAATAGCCCTCCTTCCTGTCCCAATTTCCTCCTTCTTGTACCAGCACACACATTCTATGCCTCTAGCCATTATTTGCCATCACTTATTCTGCTTCCGCACCATCATTTCTTTTGAAGAACAGTTTAACTGAGCAACATAAAATTAAAATAAAACGTGGTAAAAGAAAGCAAATGTCTACTACAGTGGAACCTCAGTTGTTGAACGTAATCCATTCCGGAAGACTGTTTGACTTCCGAAACTTTAGAAAACCGAGGTGCAATGGGCGTTCGGCAAACTCAATTGAGAAAATTGAGAAATATGCCTCGGAAGCCGTTCGACCTCTGAGGCGTGTACGATAAAGGAAACAATTACTTCAGGGTTTTCAGCGTTCGGTTTCTGAAATGTTCGGCTTTCGAGATGTTCGGAAACCGAGGTTCCACTCTATATTGTTATAAGCATTAACAATTAAGGTAGATAAAGGTAGATAAAGAACTACAATATTTAGAAGACATCCGAAGACAGCCCTGTATCAGAAAGGTTGTTAATGTTTGATGTTTTTTGTATGTGCTCTAAGTTGCCTAGTGGGGCAGGATATTATTATTTTATTATTATTATTATTATTATTATTACATATATACTTATCTAATATATGGGTATTATTATTATCATCCAAATACATATATGTTTATTTTTAACCCACTATATTTTGTATAAATGCATTCCAAATGTCATTCTACTTGTCTATGTCTATAAGCAATCCGTTCGTAAGTTACAGGTGTTCTCATATCTTCGATCCATTGATTAAATGGAGCTGTACACTAATCTTTCCAGTGCATCAGTCTTTTGGCCATAGTACAGGCATGAAGAACCCATTTACGTTGACCAGTTGTCAAATCCCATAGAGTAGGGATATAGTTCAAAAGAATATTTTCCTCTGGAAATTTTAAATGTGTGTTTTAAAGAAGCATTGTGCATAATTCTGTGGTATTTATACCAAACGCATGGATAGCTTCCACGAATTCGGCCAAACTTTACCACAATTGTGCATCCTGCAGCAACAAATTCTTTGTGCTCTCTTCTAAAAAGCACCTCTCTCTCTCTCTCTCTCTCTCTCTCTCTCTCTCTCTCCTTTTTCATTTTTCAACTGAATACAGTTATTGTGAGGCACTCCCATAGCATATGTTCCCTCTGTCCTCTAAGATACCTAGCTATCAAGTTTTTGTACACTTCTGATTCCCCCCTCCACACCGTTCAATGAAGGCCTGGTGTATAATTTTCCTTTGGTGTAAAGCAATACTGTAGTTCAAGAGGTTTTTTCCAGTTCCTTTCCTCTGTTATCTCCCTGCTGTTTTGCTTCCTCCTTCCCAAAGGCATTCAAATTGCATGCTATTTGGTACAGTTCATTAGCCTGATATAAACAAGGGCTACCATGTGGCCAATTTAGAGTCCAATAAATAATGGAGGGTGGTGTTTGTGTGTTTTTGGTTTAGTTTTTTAAATCATTCTCGAGAGCCATTATTCTAATTGAACTGCAAGTGTGTAGTCACACTATGCAAATGGAAACGTCAAAAAATAAATATTGGCTGTGGTGACATTAACTGCATGCATAATACGAAAGTTAACGTATTTGGAAATTCTGAATAAATGAGCTATGTTCTGTTTTTAATTTTAGAATCTTCGTATTGTTGCTGTTGTTAGGCTGTTATTATTAGTCTCTTTTTCATAATCAGCTTTTTAAATTCAGCTCTGTTTATGGTAAGTTTCCTTCACTATGTCATTTCATATATATATATATTTTAGAAAGCTTCTTATTCATATAGATTCAGCTAGCAGAATCTATAGCGTAATAAAAATAAGAACAAAAACAAACCACTATTTCCTCATCCCACAACACATTTAACAAGGCATCAGATGTCAATCAAACAAAGGCCAAATGAAGAGGTACATTTTCATCTGGCGCCTAAAGGTGTATGAAGGTGCCAGCCAAACCTCCTTCTGGAGAACATTCCAGAAGGGGGGAACCACTGCAGAAAAGGCCTGTTCTCATGTTGCCACCCTGCAGACATTTCATGGAGGATGCACATGAAAAAGGGCATCTGAGGATGATCTCAGGGTTTCAAGTAGGTTCTCTTTTTTTGTAAATCTATTTATTTAATTTTCCAAATAAATATTTACATTCACATAATAACATAATATATAAAAGCAGGATTCCAAAGAATCTCCTGGTCTTCCCTCCTCCCCTTGGTGGGTCTTATGGTAACTCCTTTCCTTCTGCTTCTTTGATATTAATCCAAATTTTTGTATCTCCATTATGTCAATAGTTCAGGGGTCTGCAACCTTTAAGACAAAAAGAGCCACTTGGACCCGTTTCCGAAGAAAAAAAAACTGGGAGCCACAAAACTCGTCATTATAAAAATAACTTTTTTGTCACTTTTTAAAATTATTTCTTTGTTTGACCCCTCAGATTTACTCCTCCTCATAGAAATAAACGTTAAATTAACAAGTTACCTTTGTGTGTGTGTGTTCTTCACTCCCCTTCAAAACAGTGACCAGCGTACATGCCCCCTTTCAATGTAGTGGGCGGGCAGGTGGGAAGGTGACGTTGGGACGGTGCGTGACTAACGCACGCACTGCCCCCATGTGACGTCACAGCCAGTACATCGCCCGCCACAGTGGGGAGTGTTGGGGCACACAATGCGCCTCCTCCCCTCACTAGTATCCGTCCCGGAGCCACGACAAAGGTGAAAAAGAGCCACATGCGACTCCGGAGCCACGGGTTGCAGACCCCTGCAATAGTTCTTCATTACAAGTGTTATTCCAACCCCAGTTACAATTTTAACTGGTTACAATGGTTTTAAAGATAAATTATAAATTTCCCCCATTCCTTATTAAAGTCTTGGTCTTCCTGATTTCTGATTCTTCTGGTCATTTTTGCCATTTAGGCATAGTCCATCAACATAATCTGCCATTCTTCTCTCGTAGGGAGGGTTTCCAGTAGGTTCATATGAAAAGAGGCGGTCCTTGAGGTATTGCGGTCCTGAACCATTTAAGGCTTTATAGGTCAAATCCAGCACTTTGGATTGGGCTCAGAAACTAATTGGCAGCCAATGCAGTCAGGCTGGGATTGGTGTAATATGCTCAAACATGGCCACCAAATTCTGCGCTAGCAAAAATTTCTCATTCATCTTCAAAGGCATCCTTAGAGTTCAAGGACACAGTCAGGGAAAGCATGCAGGGAGGGCATGGAACAGAGCCATAGCTGTCAACGCTTCCCTTTTTTAAGGGAAATTCCCTTATTCCGAATAGGATTCCTCACAAGAAAAGGGAAAAGTTGGCATGAACAGAGCTGGACTGAGGGAATGGTCTCGAGAGAGTCCCAAGGACAAAATTAGAACAACCTGCAAGGCCAGTCTGCGGGCTGGAGGTTTTGTGATGGATTCTGACTTTTAGTATTTATAAAATACCAATGGACTGTTAAGAGCAGAAAAGTTGTGTGGGATTAAAGGTAAAACCTGGAGATATCGCAAAAATATATTTATAGCATCCTGCATTTAGAAACCATCAGGCCACTCATGATAAATTCTTTTCAAAATATGAATATCTATGATGCTGAAGTCTTGCAGCATCAGAAGACATCCCAGAGCAATAGACAACTTGAAAAGGTATAATTTCATCTACTTACCATAGAGACTCAGAGCTCATTTCATGATTTTAATTATTCTGTTTAGCTATTACAGCTTTAAAGTGTTTTGCAGTAATCAGCAGTTATTAGGCATAAAACTATAAGATATTCATTTTCAAAACACTTAATCTTAATTACATTGTAAATGCCGACATTAACAGATTACACAGCAGTTTGTTTGGTTGCCTCATTAAAGATTGTTGGGAAGTGTTTTAAATGCCGTAATAATAAATGCATACTAATACCCTAGGAATTTAAAGCAAGTATATTTATGCTGCAGAAAGATTGTGGAATTAAACACGGGCACTTTAAAGCATAAGAGGTTTCTGTATAGTAAAAATATTAAATTAGAGTAAAATGGACAGGAGGGTCCAAATCACATTTTATCTGGACCACAAAATGTCCAGAGAATCCTAAAAATTCATAGGTAGTTCTATCCATACACACTGATTAACCATTACCCACCAAATTCTACCCCTATTGTAACGTTATTGATTGTCAGGATGCGGTCAGCGGCTCCCAGCTGGTTGCCCAGGAACGTATAAAGACAAGGAAAAGTTTCTTACCATCCTTTTTTATTTCAATCTTTACAGAGGATATAAAGCCCAGCCTCTTGGATAATGGCGTTGTCCCAAGGGAATCTCCTGTTTCTCCCACTTCCTCATTTGTCACTTCTACGGGTGCTGCTATGTGCCCTCTGTCTTTGAGCTCTTTGCTCTCCTACTTTTACGGCTCGCCAGGTTCTGGGAGGTGGAGGGTCTGGAATGCTTTCTAATGACAATGTGTCAACTGGGTGTCATATCTGAAGGAGCGTCTCCACCCCCATTGTTCTACCCCATCGTTCAATGTGTCATATCTGAATGAGCGTCTCCACCCCCATTGTTCTACCCAGACACTGAGGTCCAGCTCCGAGGGCCTTCTGGCAGTTCCCTCACTGCGAGAAGCCAAGTTACAGGGAACCAGGCAGAGGGCCTTCTCAGTAGTGGCACCCTCCCTGTGGAACGCCCTCCCACCAGATGTCAAAGAGAACAACAACTACCAGACTTTTAGAAGACATCTGAAGGCAGCCCTGTTTAGGGAAGCTTTTAATGTTTGATGTATTACAGTATTTTAATATATTTTTTTGGAAGCCGCCCAGAGTGGTTGGGGAAGCCCAGCCAGCTGGGTGGGGTATAAATAATAAATTATTATTATTATTATTATTATTGTTGTTGTTGTTGGTGGTGGTGGTGGTGGTGGTGGGGCTGCTCTGGCTCTCCCATGTTTTCCCAGCTTTTCCCCTCATCTGCCTCTGAGTTGCTACCTCCCTCAAATCACTGTTGTAAATCTATACTGTCTTCCTCTTCCTCCTCCCTGGAAGGGTCAGGATGGGGAGGTAGTCTCCAAAATTCCTCCTCTGCCCAGTCCCTGACATTGATAGAGGCACATTTTTTTTCCTCAGCAACTAAATCTCTCAAAGATGACTAAAAGACTTTTGGTTTAAATCTGGGTTAAAGAAACTGGACCTCACTGGGAGTTATATCTCCAACTTCCACAAACCCCAGTCATCATGGTCAATGGTCTAGAGGTCATGTGAGTTGTAGTCTAAAGATTCCTCACCCCTGATCTACCTTATTAAAGCAGCACAAGAAGAAAAATAACGGATGGGTAGGTTGTTTAGTCATTTACTCATGTCCGATTCTTCGTGCCCCATGGACCAGAGCACGCCAGGCACTCCTGTCTTCCACTGCCTCCCGCAGTTTGGTCAGACTCATGTTTGTAGCTTCGAAAACACTGTCCAACCATCTTGTCCTCTCTCGTCCCCTTCTCCTTGTGCCCTCCATCTTTCCCAGCATCAGGGTCTTTTCCAGGGAGTATTCTCTTCTCATGAGGTGGCCAAAGTATTGGAGCCTCAGCTTCAGGATCTGTCCTTCCAATGAGCACTCAGGGCTGATTTCCTTCAGAATGGATACCTTTGATCTTCTTGCTGTCCATGAGACTCTCAAGAGTCTCATCCAACACCATAATTCAAAAGCATCAATTCTTCGGTGATCAGCCTTCTTTATGGTCCAGCTCTCACTTCCATACATCACAACTGGGAAAACCATGGGTTTAACTATACGGACCTTTGTTGGCAAGGTGACGTCTCTACTTTTTAAGATGTTGTCTAGATTTGCCATCGCCTTTTGTGACTGCTGTCACCATCTGCAGTGATGGGTAGGTTAGGCATGCACAATGATTATTTCTGCAACTGCAATGAACAGCAGTGACCTGTGCTAAAATGGGATAAAAATGTCACGCCGTCCAAATATCATTGGCAGAAGGGGGAGGGGGAGAAAGTACTTTTCAGTTAGGTAGGTTAGGTCTCTGTACTCACATTAGTTCAGGGCACTCGTTTCTCTGTCACCTAGGAAATCCATGCTTTATTAGCCACACCAGAATCCTGGAATGAAAACAACCCAATTTCATTTTACCACATTTACACAGACCTCTGAAGGGCCCCCTAAAAGAGGTGAAGGGCATTTAGTCACAGACATAAAGTGTGAGATCCTCTCTAGCATTCAGAATTTATTTCAGACTTTCTGGTCTAAACAGAACCATAAACTTGTCAAATACCCAGCTGCCTGCCATCCACATAGTGTTACAGTCTATTATGTTCCCAGAAACATTAAGGCTACACAGATCAATCCTCAGAATAGCTCTCATCCCCCCCTCCTCCCAGGAACTTCTTGGCTCCTGCCAGCAAAACATCTTGCTTGCTGGTCTCCGAGGTGGAACCCAATCTCTCTAACATCTTTAAGGAAACACATGACTAGGATCAAATGTTCCTAATCAGCAACCAGCTGGCGCTGCCTCCGCCTAGGTAACTTTGAAGTCCAATTGGTAATTAAATTGGGGGAGAGAACAAACCATCAGGACTTTCCACAAAATGGCATTGTGTAGGGAGGGAAACATACAATTTTTCTCTGACAATGAGAGGAAATTATTCCATTTAAGGAATAACTTAATACAACATTATCCTTTCTTTGTTTGTTTTGTGATGCCATATTATTTAATGCAGTTCCCATTCCACTCCAGGATGGTCAGTTTCCCAAAACAGGATTGTACTTACTGCTCTTGTGTGTTTTAGATTGCATTTTGATATTATTATTTTGCTTTGGTTCTTCTCTGGCGATCACTCACAGCTGAGTCAGATTGTCTTCCATGACCACGGTTTTAACAGTGAGTCTGTAAGTGACTGTGGAGGCCAATTCTGGATCCACACGTCCTTCCACAGTGGGGACATTGGTTTCCAGGTGGGAGTTGATCACAGTGAGGGTTTGCCAAGCATGTCTTCCTCTTAGCATGTTTCTCCCGTTCGTCCTGAGTTTGAGCATCTTCAAAGCACATGACACCTTTGGTAAAGGCTGCTCTCCAAATGGAGCGCTCACAGGCCAGCATTTCCCAGTTCTCAGTGTTTATGCTACTTTTTTTTTTTTGATTACCCAGTATTCAACAAAATAGTTGCATGTGTACAAGAAATACTGCTCTTTCCCCCTGTGTATCTCCATACTATCCCCAAATATGCTTTGAAGGGTTAAAGGGAACCCTGGAACAGATCTGGGTGGGGAAAAGGGGAGAATCATAGAATCTTAGAGATGGAAGAGACTCAAGGATCCTTGAATCCAAGCCCCTTCAGTGCAGTAATCTCAGCTAAAGCATCCGTGACAGATGTCCATCCAACTTCTGCTTGTTCCATTTCATAAGGAGAAATTCTTAATCTTAACTGTAGACTGTAGCGCTTTAGCAAATACAACCCCTATTATTCACTGGTAACCCCCTCATTTCACTGACATTAGCACAGGATATAAATGCAATTATTTGTTACATTTATATCCTGCCCTTCCTCTAAGCCACTTGAGGCAATGACATATATGATTCTCTCCCTCACCCACATTTAATCCTGCCAAGTAGCTTACTCCAAGAGAGAGTAACTGGCCCTCACTCAGCTAGTGTGTTTCGTGGCTGAGCAAGCGCTTTGTACACAGGTCTCCCTGGTCATAGTCCAACACCCTAACCACTGTACCATACTGGTCGTACAAACTCAGCTCAGACCTGAACGTCTATACCGTTTTCGGATGAACTTACTTCTCTGTGCTGAGATTACCGGCACAAACTGCTCTGTCTTAGCTAGCTTTCTAGGTCACACCAGTAGGTCCCATTTCTCAAAGTGCTTGAACTGAATAAGTTTCTAGCCATGAATAAATAGCTTTAGACCCCCTACTGCTGCAGGATTTTTTGGTATAGACAAGGACAAATACACCCAGAGTTCACGTGTGCTACTCCTTCTGACAATTTATGAGTAGAGAGAACTCTGGGGAGCTGTAACAGTTGGTGAGTTACCTGAACATCACATCACACAATGTTTCCCTCCTCTTTGCTTGACATATTCCAGGCAGGAAAATAAGAAAGAAACAGTACAACATGAAGGGGATGTGCTTCGGCCTTCCATGTTTACTCAGACAAGCATCCCTCTGCACCCCCCCCCCCTGCCCTGGAGGCAGAGGTTGCCTCCAGGCTATCACTATTTTGTGGTAATGATTCAGTCACATACCAGAAATATAGGTTTGCAGCAATCAGAGTGGATTAAAGGGCTCTGGGGCAAGCAATCCACTTTTTATTTTTTATTTTCATGGATATTTTTTATACTTGGGGAAAATCTGAATGGGGTACATTTATCTAATGCTGACATATAAAATTACTCTAAACCCTGGACCATTGTCTCATTGCTCATTCACTTCTTAGAAAACCCAGGGTTTGCCATGCCACATTTTATATTCTTTGAACGTACATTTGTAAACAAGAACACATGGAAGCATTCTTCAAACTCTCATCCTTTGCTCATGTTGTTATAACATGACAAGCCAGCCACGGTTTTTCTAGATTTTCAGCATAAGGGTTTGATCTGAGGGCAACTTCATACATGAGCAATTTTTAAACAAAATTCAGAAGCTGGTTCCAAGCACAAATAAACTAATATGGTAGTGTGGGGGTGAATGGGAGGGTATGGATCTGTAAATGACAGCTGTTGCCTGTGAGGAAGCTCTGATTTGTAAATTGGAGCCAGCAGAAACTGGTCCACTGGGGCTACTGGGTCACAGCCCTCCCATGAAAAATGTTAAGCAGTGTTAGTATTATTTAGCTCAATCCCTGATCTGGACCTTGTGTAGCAACAAATGAGCCTTCCAGACAAGATGAGTTTCTTTTTCCTTTTTTCCTTTTTAAATTTTATTTCAAAACCAAAAAGAAACAAAATACAAACATCAAATTCAAAATCCATATTCATTTCCTAATATAAGCCTATTACATAGATTACCTAAATTAAAATATACATGATTACTCTAGGCTTCCCTTTGCTATATATAAATACATTGCAGTTACAAAATTTATATTATAAATAATATTATAGATTCCCACATACCCCCACTCCCCTTCACCCATGTGTGATCTCAATATTTTATTTATTCCATCTTGTTGTGTTATAATTTAATAATTATTCAATTGTTTCTATTATTTTCTTGCTTACCCCTGCACGTTTTATCCATTATCTACTAATATTTCAATTCTGGAACAATATTTTTTCATGTATTCCTTCACTCCATCCCACGCACAAGATGAGTTTCAAAGCTTTACTTCAGTACAGTCTTAAATGCTAGTTACAAAAGAGAAATGTTTCAAGGAAAAAATACAAAGTAACACATTGCACTGAAGTAGCAGGCAACGTGGTTCAGCCCTTTGTCCTTTATGAAGTTCAGTAAACCTTCCTCTCTCTGCTCCCAGAGAGAGTTCCTAAGCTTGTTCAACATTGCAGAGCTTAGCATCATCTGCCACTTCCTACTGCTAGCCATCCCTGACTTCTCAAATTTCCTCTCCTGCTGTGAGAGATCTGCAGCTTGGCTATCCAGCTATGACTCAGTGGATAGCCAATGGAAAAGAACCAGCCTTCCGCTTTTACCTAGAGTAGAACCTATTGCTTAATGTACACTTCTCTGCTTTGCAAATGCAAACCATTACAGAAGTTTGAACTTTGATGCATACAAACATTACATTTTATTCACATTAAACGTTTAACTCTAACAAGCAGTTAATTGTTATTATTTTTTTAAATCCTCCACAAAATCTCAAAGCAAAACACTCTTTCCTGTCCCACAAATTGTATACGCTTCCTCAAACTTCTCTGGCTATCAGCTGTCTGCACCACCCTACTAATTCCTATCCAAAATTATAGCAAAGAGGGGAATCTTGTGTGACTCTAAACAGAAATAAACCGTGTGACTGGTTGGGCTGCTGGAAATTAACCCTGGTAAGGGAACTGTTACTCAATCCTTTGTTATGAAGCCTGTCCAGCACAGCCATTCTAGTTGATGCGGAGAGGGTCAGGGCTGCTTTGGAAATGTGGTAGCATTAGCCTATCAGAATTGCACACTGGTTCTGAACATGGTCACAGCTGTTTCCCTGAAGGGCAGAGAAGAAGCAGGGAATGTTACTTTCATTTCATTTTGTCTTGTATTTGCGTGTCGAGGTCCCCAAGCCACCCCTCAAAATACACAATTCACACATAATTTTTGTTTAAGGTTTTTGGCATAATTTTGGCCACAACTTTATTAAAATATATAATCTGTGAGTGGTTGCTTAGGCATTGGTTAAGACTATCTTTCCCCCCGCCAGGGACAGAACTGACTTCTGAACTCCCTCGGAAGCCAGTGAAGGGGAAACAATATTGGGGAGCAATGGAGCTGAGTCACAGGCCCTCACCGCTCACCCAACCTGATCCCCAGGGCTTGCTGACCCTGGTCCCATTTCAGGGATTGGACAAAATCGTGGCAAGCCCCTGGATTCCTTTAACGGAAATCCCTTCCACACCACCATTGGAGGGGCAGGCCCAGCCTATCCTTACCCCTCCTCCAACCAATTTTTATAACCAATGCCTAACCGCAACCTTACAAGTTGTGACAAATTGCTAAGTAGTAGGCAAAAACCAAATGGCACCAGCCAATCAGCCAAATGGACAAAATTCCTACTAGGCCCCTGCCCCAACAGCAGACCACCCCATGACAGGCATAGCAAGGTCAACCGGAACTCAGGGCGGGCGGGTGATCCGATGCACTCAGCGAATGAGAAAGCAAAAGCTGAGTGCCCCAATATTTAAAGCCTTTGGTCCCACCCACCACATTGCAACATGCAATTTGCCCCAGCAACCCGGCCATCCAATCGTTGCCCCAGGCCATCTCACTTTTACCTGCCTGGCAACAGAGGGTTGTCTTGGTAGACCCCACCGCAACACGTGCTCTCATTTCAGGGAGAATGCGCTTTCTTTGCTTTGTGACCTTGCTAAAGGGTGAGCTAGCTTTTTTTTTTTTAACTTAATCATTTACCCTTCATTTTTTTTGAACTTGGGATCTTGGGGGGTAAATAGTGGGTGGTTTGCATTGTGTAAGTGTAAACAAAACACGAATTCAAGAAAGTATATCATATGGTATGGCTTAATTTCTAAAGAAGAGGTATGGAGTCAATCTCATTTGAAACCTCTTACATCAATGTCCATAGATATGCAGAGAATGAATGATATTTTTTAAAGAGAGAAGGAGACCATGGCACTCTGCACATGCGTAATGGCACACTTTCCTACGTTAGTTCTGCACAAGTCCTAATATAACGAAAACAGCAAGGTGAAAAATTGCAGCCCTACCAAGTGAAAATGTTACCAGCTGCCCCTGATATGCATGTATAGTTTTCTGCCTGGGTGTCATTTGTGGAAATGCAGCCTGTTTTTAATTTGACCTTAGCATTTCAATTCATTTTGTCCTGGCATTTGTTTAGCAGCTATAATTCAGGAGTCTATCACAATGCCAAATTCATCTCCTCTTAAGGTTGGAAAGAACCCTCACAATTAAATCATTAATTGGCACACAAAGTACCCTCTGATCGCACATTGTTCCCTGGGGGATCTCCAAGTTTTACTGCATGCTATTCAACCGTGGTTTTAATAATGGTGTAATCCTACCCTGATCACAGCTAGTATGTCTAACATCTTAAGCACACTAAAACGATTCATTAAACAATCCCATAACTTCTCCTGCACCCATAACCATAAGCAGGTTATTTATTTTACTGCCAGAAACTTCAAAGACATGGAAGAGTAGGTCATGCTTGCTAGTTCAATTGGTACAGAAAACTGCCTTCTGCAACAGGAAGAACTCCTGTGAATCTTAATTCATTTAGGCTGTTCGAGTATCTGGAGGCTTAACATGATTGCCATGCTATTTGGAAGGACAAATCAGTCAATCAATATTGGGGAGAGATATGTTTTTTCTTTCTTCCCTAGTACAGGCGCTGCCCTTCTGAATTGCAGAAGGCTCCCTGTCATTTTGCTTGAACATTCAGAACAGGGTAAACTGTTGCAAAAGCGAGTTCAAGAGACATTTCCCTTACTTGCCGCTTGCTCCTTTGAGCAATGTAATCGGTCTTAGCATTATCACATTCACTTTACATTTACCCTTTAGGCTGATTTTTTTTCCCCTTTAGAAAAAAAAGAGAAATCAAATCACAGCCACACAAGGGCGCCAGGCAGAATTACGATGACTTTCTTGCTAGTGCCTGCATTACATTTATATTAGAGTGCTCAGTCTAATCTTTTTCTCTTTACTACTTACATACTTACTGTCAGGAAGGAAAGGAAGGTTGGAAGGCGAATTGGAGGTAATTCAATCCAGTGCCCTGAACTGTGGGATACCTTCTCACCCGAGCATCCTTACCGATCGGCTCTCGTAATAGAATTCCATCCTCTCTGTATCTCCTATTTTCACCATAATCCTGTGATACTGGACACGTTCAAATAAGGAACAGGAACAAAAAGTGGCAAGCCGCAGAAATAATGTGCTTCCTCCCCGCCCCCATGCTCAAGAGGCAGATTAGAAACTTCCGCTTCTCATAATTTGATTTTCTTTGTCCAAATGCAGCCAGCTAATCATTTGGCCTCAAGATAGAAACCCATCTTGGGATATTTGGAATTGCTGCTCTTCTTGCAATTTTTAAACTTGGTTATTCATTACCTCCAATTATTCATTTGTATTGTTATAAATTGGGAGGGAGGGGGCTAAAACACTAAAAATTAATAAATGGCAGGATTTTAATTATTTGGGATGTGAAGGGAGAACAACAAGCTGCAGAGGAATTCCTGGGCCAACCTATGCAAAAAGTGACCTGGCCAGGCTAGGGCCATTAAGAAACAAAACCGGGACATTGCGGGCTATTGGAAATGCAAGAAAACTGTCCTCACCACTTGCCCTGAGGGGTGAACGGAGACTGAGGGATTTGGAAGGTTGCCAGGGTAACTGGGTGTGAGGTGACAGTTTTTTAGCAGGGTGTTTTGGGAAGAAGAAGAAAGAAGAACTGGGATCCATCTTGGGCAGGCTGGCTGAAGGCTGGCTGGGAGAGATGCCTTGGATTCCTGGGCCACACTGCTATGGGGTACAAACCCCACTTGAAATGACCATGCTGTAAGATATGGAATCCCTCAATGCAGACTGAAGGTGTAACTAGGTGAATAAACCATATTTCTTAAAGCTAGGACAGTCCAAGACGGAAGACAATCACTGCATACTCACAGCATGGTGGCTCTCTGTTTGCTGCATTCATAGATCAAGTTCATTGGCCCTTAAAGTTCCACATGGGGATTATTTGTGGTCATTAACATCCATTGATTTGTGCCTATCCCATACCCCTGCTTCTCTCCTTTTCCTTTGTTTATTTTCAAGACTTGTTTCTCAAATCCCCCAATTTTGTTCCTGGCTGTATGCAGAAGCAATACTTTTAATAACGCAGCATAGAGGATTTTGCCTGACATTTTGAAAATTGATTTACTGCACTTTCTACAATATATTCAGATTAGTACTAATCTTGAACCTGCAATAGGTCTATGCTGCATTGATGGTGATGATTATGCAGCCTATAGGTATGTTGCAGTCTCTTTTTGCTTTCTATAATTGTGATTTATCGCCCATTTCTTGGAGAAATAACATCCCTGAGGAAATCAGGGCATGCCATTTTCACTTCTTCAGAGCCGTGTGTGCCATCTAAGCTCCACTAGATAAGTTGGAAGTAAACACCTTATAAAAATTCACCCAGGCCCAAAATGCTCAAGCTGTACATAGCAAAAAGCAGATAAGTCCTTTATGTGTTCTTCAAACAGCAGGCACAGCAAATGTGATGGAATTTAATCACAATTAGCCTGCAAATGCATTACTAGCAACACCTATACATAACTGGTGTATTCAAAATACATGCAGAGTTTCTATAGCCTTCTTCACATTGCCACAGAGCTACTGTCTGAAACAAAAAGTATATTATACATCAGTGACTGAAAAGCCATTAGCTCAAAAACTAACAGTTTCTCCTTTTCCTTCCTCTACTCACAACACAATTGCCGCCGTGTTTCTGTATGGAAAAGGGCGCAGCTTTCTCAAACAAGATGTAAAGCATGCTTTTAGTTCAATTAAATAGAAACTCTGCTTCAGAAACAAATTGCTGATTTGAATAAGAATGCTTAGCATTTAAGAGACACCCCACACCAATACTGTTTTGGTTTGTGTGTGTTTTTTAAAAAAAAATGGCTCCATTTTAATGCTCTCTGCCACGTGCACGATTACTTGGGACCCTTTTAAAGACAAAAAGGTCCAGGCATCTGAAGGGCCACAGATTCCCCACATTTGCATCAAATCAATACAGTGGTACCTCTGGTTACGAACTTAATTCGTTCCAGAGGTCCGTTCTTAGCCTGAAACCATTCTTAACCTGAGGTACCACTTTAGCTAATGGGGCCTCCCTTTGCCACTGCACCACACCCGCACAATTTCTGTTCTCATCCTGAAGCAAAGTTCTTAACCCGAGGTACTACTTCCGGGTTAGTGGATTCTGTAACCTGAAGTGTTTGTAACCCAAGGTGTTTGTTCTTAAGTTGTGGGTGAACATATCAGGCGACACAGCGATTCTTCAAACAGCTCTTGTTTATTCACAGGCCAGGACAGAACTGAACTGAAGGGCTCAGTCAGCCTGCTTATATAGAGCTCCAGTACCACGTTACTGTAACAACTTTCTAAAGCTATCCAATCACTGAACGTCACTTTCGATCCTTCATTTGCATAGCTATCTACAGTATCCCCCTGCTGGCCCAGGGTGAGAACTTCAGTACATAACAATTGTAACCCAAGGTACAGTACCACTGTATGTGGTTAAAGGCAGAACTACACATTGCAATGAAATAGATCCCAAGCCTACATGTTTTCCTTGGGAAGCAAACAAGTGAGGAGAGTGAACATTTGCTTGGTATGGAGAATGAAGGTGGCAATCCCTAACTCATTGAATCCTCCTATAAATGTTCCTCTGCCCTAAACCCCATGGAACAGATTCAGAGATGTTGTGGGGGCACACAGGGAGTGAGGACGAAAGTGGGGGGGAGGTCCCATTGTGCAATCAGAAATCCTTGCACTGTTAATTGAATACTGTTTCATGTTTGCATAGGTAATTTATAGTTCTGCCTTTAGAGATCCTTCATCTGGCTGGATCCTGGCTGTTATAGCTCATTTGGAAATAATTCTCATGGATTTCAGTGGCATTTCTTTCCGAGGATCGCAGCCCGTACAAACTGGTTGGTAGATCAAAGTTCTGTGAAAATAAGAAAAGATCTAACTCTGTAGAAAAAGTTAGCTCCTTGATCTTTAATGTATGTTGCCCTTTTGCTAAAATTATTTGGTGACTACGTGCCACAAAGAAAATGAAATAAAAGATATAAGGCTGTGTTTTCTTCTGTTGGATTTGGAAACTTGAAAAGGTACAAGTAGGTTTTATAATTTTGAATTGACAGTGCAAGCCTATACATGTCTACTCAGAAGTAAATCTCCTTATGTTTCCTCTGGAGTTCACTGATCCTCTTGTATATGTATATAGATCTGCAGCCTTGTGTATCTAAAATCATATACATGTGTTGTATATTTATTGTTTCTGTTACTGGAAGCAAATTTCCAGGTCCTCAATATTATTAGTGACAATGTCAAGGGAAGAATAGCATTTGCAGAGGCAGATGTTCCTAGCTGTAGCCAAGGAAGGCACATGACCATAACCAATTTTTTTACTGAGGTGGACCATTTACTAGCCTGGACCATTTCAGACTATAGGTGAAGGCCTGCAGGTTCAGAAACACACCAGAAATGCTTCCATAGGGGGTGTTTAATACAGCAGGACAAAATGTGTATTGGGCTCACGCATATGGGATGGAACTGCATTTTTCTGGTGGCACTTAGTCCTGGTGTGAAGATGCTCTACATGGACTGTTTCACACTTAGGGATACAGTTCTGCTCTCCATTGCTGTTGCTAGGCAATTTGCTGGAATGGCTCAACCCATCTCTCTCTGCAGAACTGAAAGGGATGATCAGTTGGTGCTTTGGAACAAATTTCAGTGCCAGCACCTCATTGGTCCTTATATTTGCCAGTCAGTCTTGCTAGCCAGTTGGAGAGAAGAGGTTGGGAAGGTCTACATCACCCTTCTCTGAAGTGCAGCATAAGTTATTCTTGGTGCTGCCCACCATTCTGAATCTCAAATATTGCCTTGTGGGCTTCAGCTACTCACTGCTTTCTTGTAGAACAGTAAATGAGTTTTTGCTGCCATTTATCGTTGACTTATTACAGTGATGTTGCGCTGTTTTGCATTAATCACCAAGTCTTTCCCACAGCCTCTTCCATCATATCACATGCATGGAGAGGTTCAGGTTTTTCCCCTCACAGAGGTTTGCTGTGCTGGTTTGATTACAAGGTTGGTTTGTGGTTTGTCCCAGCTTGGGCCTAAGTAACAGGACAGGATGGGTTTATATGCTTTTATCAAGCTGATACAAGAGCTTCGAGGGAAATTTTATGCTTCAGATTTCTTCACACATCAGTTACTACAGTTCTGGTGTGAACATGAATACTTTCTTGTATCTGCATTTCTCTCCTAAGGTCTCTCCCACTTTGTTATGTGATAGCTGAGGGGGCAAGTTGTCTTAGCAGAATCTCAAATCTCTTTGTCAAGAGTATAATTTGTGAGGGTCATGTCTTCCTCTCAAACGCATCCTCCCTTCTATCTTGATCCTATTTTTCTCATCCTCCCTTAAGCTTTTCCTTTTTTAAAAAAAGTGACATGAGCTATCTGCTGCTTGAAGAAGAATACATAAATACAATTGTAATGGACCTCTTATGCACTTGATGTGGGAACAAAAATGACATTAACAGGAACGAAGATTTATTAAAAGCGGAAAAACTGAATGGAATAATAAGCCTTTGGATCTGCAGATAAGGCAGGAATCAGCAGGCCTATGCTTAGGCTATGAAGGATTTCCATGGTTGTCATTTCTGTGTATTTACTTTAGATAATGTTGTTTTGTGCTCTGTTAAGCTTGCAGAAGAGAGAGTAGTGATCAGATCATGCATTTATTCATTTGAGAGAAAGAAGGGGGGAAGCGAAGTCAGGCACTAGTTCTTAGCTGCAAAGTTTTTTCATACTGAACGGAGTGCGATGGAAGCAGTTCAAGGAGAGCAAGAGACAAAGGGAGCTGGTATCTCAGGAGAGATGATGGAGTGGCCCTGCTTTCTTGCTCTGGCTCTACTATAGCCTTAGGAAATAGCTGCTCTTAGGTGGCAGTTGTAGGATGGAAGACCCATATAGCTGGTCTTCCCGGAGAGCTGATGTTGGCCCTGCTTCTCTTCTGTTACACAAGAATTTGGTTTGGTCTATTGCACCTAGATTCTTGGTTTTCCATCTGTTTCACATTAATTTCGATGTGTGTTTCCAGACCTCATAATTATGGAGAAGAACATGAAGAATACTCATGCTGCCAGCTCCATTATCAAGCCACTCAGCCGATCAAGTGTTCAATCACAGTTTACCAACAGCCGTTCCCTTTGCAATGTTTGGTCTCAAAAACAAACAAACAAACAAAAACTTATCCAAAAGCATTTATTTTATAATATTCAATTGCAGTCTTAATCTTCATGAACACTGCAACTTTTGTCAAACAATCACCCAGTCAGAACTTGGTAAGGGACGAGAAGGTGCAAATGCTATTATGCAGTGATAAAACAGATGCACAGCTAATGGAAGAAGAATCATTTCACCCCAAACAATGGTAAAGGTAAAGGGACCCCTGACCATTAGGTGAGTCGTGACCAACTCTGGGGTTGCGGTGCTCATCTCGCTTTATTGGCCGAGGGAGCTGGCATACAACCTCCGGGTCATGTGGCCAGCATGACTAAGCCGCCTCTGCGGAACCAGAGCAGCACACGGAAATGTAGTTTACCTTCCAGTTGGAGCAGTACCTATTGATCTACTTGCACCTTGACGTGCTTTTGAACTGCTAGGTTGGCAGGAGCAGGGACCGAGCAACGGGAGCTCACCCCGTTGTGGGGATTCAAACCGCTGACCTTCTGATCGGCAAGTCCTAGGCTCTGTGGTTTAACCCACAGCGCCACCCGCGTCCCAATGGTACAATGGTAGTGAGTAGCAAAAGTGTCTTGGAAATCAACAAAAAAAAATGAAACATACTAGTGTGGGAATTACAAGTAACCTTGCCAAGCTGCTCCCAATACTGTTGTTTCCACCCAGTCATAGGTCCTCCTATGTCTACCGTAGTCCCATGGGAATACCTCCTTTAAGCCATGGTGGCTAAATGCAATGTCCATGTTCAGAATCATTGTACCTCTGGACACCAGATGATATGAATAAGCAACAAGGAAAGGGGACTTGAATGCTTTGCTTGTGAACTTTACTGGAGTACCTGACTGGGTGTATGGGCAAAATTGACCTTTGGTCTGATGTAGCATGATAGCGCGTACTGTTTTGTGCCTTAGCTACAACAAAATACCCCACATGTGCTGCTCATCGCTTTGCAGATTCATTTCTCTCTTGATTCCCTTTTGCAAATAATCCCATTTTGCACCAGAACACTCGATCAAAATAAATCTCCGACTAGAAACCTTCTCCCTGCACCCATAATTTGTTCTCAATTTTCTCTTTCTATGCCCTATCCATGTTTTACACCCATTTTACTCACCCCTATAGGCTTTTGCTTTGCAGCTAAGCCTGTTTTCCCAGCATAGGCAAAGGGGTTGTAAAGAGCATTGCTCATAGCAAGATCCACCATTCATCAATATATACAATAAATATAGCTTATGAGACATGATTTATCTGTCTTCTTTCCTCTAGCGCTCCGGAGCTTTGAGACTTGATAGAGCTTTCATGGGTTTTAAACTTTGCACAGATTTTCCTATAAACTGTTTCTCTCACACACACACACACACACACACACACACACGCACGCACGCAAGTTACTGCAGACTTTTTAATGATACTGGCCCAATGCACTTAGAAGCTACTGAAAAGATGTGCATAATAATAATAAAAATAAAACAGGCCGGATAGGCTTCGACTAAATTGGGTGCTGTGAGCCATTCTTCTATAAAGTCCGTCCTAATAAAAATGTGACGGCTTGAAAATGAACACCATTGCTTCAAATAGATTACAAGAAACTATATAGACGTGGGACTTTTTGCTCAATAAAATGTAACAGGGCATATTTTTTACAGAGCCATTTTTATACTCATTGGTTGCCCTATGAAACACAAGGCCAAAACCCCACAGTCTCCAGCCTACCAAAATATGCATTAATGTGGACATAAAGCACACTCTAGAGCATGTTATTGAGACTGCACAGTAATAGGCTCCTGAAATGTTCATTTAGGGGGCTAAATAGTTTTCTGAAACTTCAAACTGAATATGGCTACCATCTCTTAGCTTCCGTGATCTCCTGATAGCATTGTCTTACAAAACTAGCACCTGAGAAGGAAACTCACAAAGTAGCTCAATTAGTCCTTTTATTTATCCTGTAAAGCGTGTTCTCCTTCATGGAGAGCACGTGTTGCGGTGGGGGCCGCCAGGACACTCCAAAGTTGGGGGCGGGCTAATTGATCATTGGCCACTGATGCAATTGGGGCATCCCTTGTTGTTGGGAAGAAGTTAATGTTGCCATTTATTGATTGACAGCCAGAAATATTAAAACTCCTTGCACGAGGCTAGGGTTTCCTCTTTTCGCCCATGCATCGGATTGCCCGTCCCTCCCTCCCTAGAATAGGGTTGTTCGCTTTGACATTGCTATGCCTGTCATGGGGTCATCTGCTTTGGGGCAGGGGCCTGGTAGGAATTCTGTCCATCTGGCTGATTGGCTGGGGCCATTTGGTTTTTGCCTACTGCATAGCAAATCGTCACAACTTGTAAGGTTGCGGTTAGTCATTGGTTTATGGTTTGGTTGGTTGAGGGGCATGGATTGGCTGTGCCTGCCCCTCTAATGCTGCTGCTGCAAGGGATTCCGTTAAAGGAATTGGGGGCTAACTATTGCTTGTCCACTCTGTCAAGGGGGCTCGGGCCATAGCAATGAGCTCCTGGTTGCATTTGGGGTGAGGGCAGGTTCCCTGCTCCACGTTACCCCCAAGTGTATTCCCCTATTCTGACTTTCGCATCGTGCGGAATGTCAGTCTGTCCCCCATGGTGGGGGCAGATAGTCGCAACCAATGCCTAAGCAACCACTCACAAATTTGTATTTTAATAAAGTTGTGGTCAAAATTATGCCAAAAATCTTAAACAAAAAATTCTGTGTGATGTGTGAGTTATTGGGGTGGACCTGGGGACCTCGACATGCAACTTTCTTGTACTCAAGCAGAGTACTTTGTTCATTCTCACAGTGTAACTCTTTTAAGCAGGATCAAATGAAGATTTATTAATGTGAATAGTCCTACATTTTCATTTGATTGACCACTGCCAATTAACACTTAAAAGGTATTGGCCATGCTAGCTGGAGCTAGTGAGAGCTTTAATCTCAAACATCTGGAGAACAAAAGGTTGGGGAAGGCTGGCCTAACCCAAATAAGTTTGATACCCTGTTTAAAGCTGATCCAGGAAAAAGGATTATGCGACCTAGTTCGCATTAGTAAAGAGCATGACATTAGGAACGTTGCAAATTATCCCAAGTTGCCAGCTCCATTATCAAACCATTCAGCCAACCAAGTGAGTTCTATTGTGATTAATCACAGTTTACCAACAGCAGTTCCCTTTGCAATGTTCGATCTCAAAAAAAATTAAAAAATGTATCCGAATCATTTTACAATATTCATAGGTTTCGATCACCGTCTTAATCCTTGTGAATGCTGTGACTTTTGTCAAACAATCACCCAACCAGAACTTGGCAAGGGACAAGAAGCTGCAAATGTTATTATGCAGTGATAAAACAGACGTGCAGCTAACAACAGAAGAAATATTGAGTATCAATCAATCAATCAGCCTTTATTGGCATACAGAGAAGACAGGAATATATGAATATATGAAACATAGAACTGGCATCTGTTCACAAGAGAATATGATAACAAAAATGTCTTGGAAGTAAACAAAAATGATTAAAACATCAGAGACCTTAAATGGGGTTAATTTTAGGAAATATATGTTTTTAAAATTATCTGCTTTTATTATCATCTGACCACTTTTATTATCTCTGTCACTTTATGCTTTTACTATCTGAATAAAAATGTAAGGGAAATACTATTATATTAATGATATTTAGGGATATGCATTGTTATGGAAGAAGGCAATGTAATTGAAATTATCTGAACTTTTTGACATATTAAATACTATATTACCTTTGACTCATATTCTTTCTCCTTATTCAGTGCCTAGTCACAGTATGCAAATTGAAGTAGGAGACACACACGAAAAGCATTGCACTGATCCATAGAGTAATTGCACTTAAATGCTTGCACTTGTTAGAAAATTGAATTCCTTTTGTAGATGGGAAAGAAATTAAAATAAAAATGCTGTGAAATCATTTTAACACTATTGCATTTCATTAGGTAACAGCAGACCTCATTAGTGACTATTACCTATCACTTTGACATAAAATGCAGCACTCATTATATTTTTATTAACCAAACGGTACAGTAAGCAGATGTCTCGCGAAACCAATTCCTCTCCTACAATTACTTATACACTTCAATTCCCTCTGATAAACATAAAAGGTTGAAACGTCAGCAGTGGACTTTGGTTCCTTTACAGCAGGTAAGATAACCAACCCCATATGCCACAGAGAGTGACATGAACTCATATTTAGTCTTATATTTGCACTGTGATATGTGAGCATGTAAAACACTTAAACACTGTTGCCTTTGGGTCAAGCTGAACACTCTCTATTATCGGATCTCCTGACATGTTTTTGTTTTGTTTGTTTTTTACTTTAAAGCACAGGGAACGTTGAATTTGTTTAGAACTGCAGCATTGTGGGAAGAGGGGGTTGTGTATTCAGCACTGCACAAGTAAGAGGTATTGCGGGACCTCCCCTTCTCCTTTCACCACACAGCCCAAAAATCTTCTCTAGAGGAGCGCTGAACCCCCTGGAACAGATATTTAAAGTGTAGGAGAGCTGCGGGAGAAAGGACAGAAGTAGGGATTTTTTTTAAGCAAGCAGAAATTTGTTGCACAATCTGGAGTCTGTTCTGCAAAGATAGCAGTGGAATATTAAATGTCCATTTCCTATCAATGCAACTGCTCGGTTTTCTTACGACTTTTCACATTTTAGGTTATTGCTCTAAAACTAAAGAAAGCCTGATCTCTGCTAGTCCTATGTATATTTTGCCCACACCTCCACTTTTTCACTTGCTTAAATATCTTTTTTTGCAAAACAGAGCCTAAAGGAGGCCAATCTTTATTTTTTTTTATTTTTCCTGCTTAAAAATGATAATAAAAAGGTACATCTGTTTTCAGCTAATTCAAGCCAGCTAACTCAGGGGGTAAAAACTGAGGAAGGAAAATATATTCTCCCAATGGGCAAGAATGACAAATTGTGGTTTGGCTACCCTTCTGAAGACATATTGACAAAGCAGGCAGGCACACATGTCTAATTCAGCTTCAGATCCCTTTTCTATTAGTGTTTTGCAGGTGGAACGCATTCCATTGGGGAGGCTTTTAATTGAGGACTGGCTGTGCGGTATAGCAGTGCAAAATCAGAATGCCTTCCGACTTCCACTTACAAATTAAATACAATCCTACGGGATCTTAAACTGGCAGGCATTTGAAGAAAATTAAATGCTAATATGTGCGGTTATACATTTTTACACCCACAGACATCAAATATATAAAGGCATTAACTTTTCCTTCCTTGCAGTTTTTGTGTGATGCATGTGCTGGTGTGGAAGGTTAAATCTTATTGGTAAAGGGGAAGCTCAATATCAGATCACACATTGGCAGGATAATGTGTGCACACAGAATTTGAGCCTTAGAGTATTCGAATGGTTTGCAAACATTTTCCTTCTTTATTTCCCCCCATCCTGAAAATTCAGCATTGCTGCAGAATTCAGCAAGAACTTGGGATGGCTACTAGAATGCAAATTCTATCTGCAAGAAAGCAAAACTGAATTATTTGAATGATACATATGGAATGAAGTGTAAAAGCTAAGGTAAAAGATAAAAGACCCCTGGAGGTTAAGTCCAGTCACTTTCAGGCCGAGGAGGCCAGCGTTTGTCCACAGACAGCTTTCCGGGTCATGTGGCCAGCATGACTAAACCGCTACTAGCACACAGAGGACCGTGAAGAGTGCCAGAGCACATGAAAATGTCATTTACCTTCCCATAGCAGCAGTACCTATAGATCTACTTGCACTGGTGTGCTTTCAAACTGCTAGGTTGGCAGGAGCTGGGACAGAGCAATGGGAGCTCACCCCGTCATGGGGATTTGAACTGCCGACCTTCCAATCAGCAAGCCCAAGCAGCTCAGTGGTTTAGACCACAGCACCACCTACATTGAGATGGCTACTAGAATGCAAATTCTATCTGTAAGAAAGCATAACTGAATTACATGAATGATACATGTGGAATGAAGTGTAGGTGGGTTCCCACGAGGCAAGATGCATTACTACATAACTGGGAAACAGGAGCAAAGCAACCGCTTATATACATTTCTGAAAGCCTGGGCCACTCCCACTCCCAACGTGATTGGCTATCTAAACTTCCAAACTGCGAATCATGATTCAGAGTTCAAGGGGCAATGGCAGAGGCCCAAATCCTGAAATGTTCTGTGATTGGACAACATGTATCGAATCAGAACACAGGAACTCAGAATCCTTAGTTCAGACTGAAGCTCAGGCAAACGCAGATGACTGACTACATAACATGGAAGAAAAATATTTAACCTGTTTCTACTCTGGGGGAGCTTCAGAAATTATTCCTGGAGCCAAAGTGAGAAAAGGCTACCCGCAATGACAAGTATTCTGTGTCTGTTGTGGCTCCCATCAGATCCAGTGTTTGTTTTGTTGGTTTTTAATTTGAATTTCCACATGGTGTGTTAATGCAACGGCTTGTGTTTATGCCATTTCTCTCCCCACATTCCTCACAAACATTTACATTATGGCTCCTTTTTAAAGGAAACCTTAAAGAAAACTGCAGACAGCAGACTGGAAGGAAGCTCCATTCTATCTTACAGTTTATAAGATAGGTCCTAACAGATATTGCAAAAGATGCCAGAAATGAGCTTTGCCCATTGTCACTACCTACAGTTGCTTCAGATTTTAGAGACAGGGGTGGTCTTGTAGTAAGGTTATAGCTTACTGAGAAATCATATATAATGAATTGAAAAGGGTGTTTAAAATAATGTTTGCAAAAAAACCCCAAAAAACCAGAAGCTTTTCTTTTCAGAATTATAGGGACAGAACTACCAAAACTGTATCAAAACTTATTCATGTATGCTACTACAGCAGCAAGAATGTTACTTACCCAAAAATGGAAAGAAGCAGAAGTCCCAGCAAAGGAAGAATGGATACAAATCTTATGGAGTATGCAGAAATGGTAAAACTTGCTGGAAGAATAAGAAATCGACATAACAAACTTTTTATAAATGAATGGAAATGGTTTATTGAATATTTACAGATAAATCGTAAACAGATAAAAACATTGGCAGGATTATTGTAATAACCTGAAGTTTTATAAGAACATATATTTAAAACAGATGAATAAATGAGCAAATTAAGTTAATTTGGATATGCCGAAGATCTTAAAAATAAATTTAAGGAACCACAGAATGTTTAAGGAACCACAGAAATAGGGGGAAGGAAGTCAAGTTTTGAAATATTAAGATGAGTGTAAAATTAGTGAATTGTATAAACTTGAAAAGCATAAATAAATAAATAAATAAATAAATAAATAAATATTTTAGGGACAGAATACACTGGCATTCTGTGGTACTCAACATATTCCTGACTGATGTTGAGCACTTCCTCAGCTCTGGTCCCCAGACATCTCACTGCTACCTGAGAGATGTCAGTAACATCTGCATTATCCAGACCTGTAGGTAGGAGTGGAAAGATGATGGGAGTTATAGTGCAACATCTGGAGAGCACCAGAGCTGGTACAGAGAGACAGACAACATATCCCTATGTTGAGTAGTCACTGCTACATTACAACTTACACTTCCACCACAAGATTACAAAGAATTTCTCATATATATATTTTTTAAATACATTCTCAAAATCAGCCTTTCCCAATGTGGTACCCTCCAGAAATTTTAGACAACTCCCATCAGTTCTAGTGAGCACATGCTGACTGGGCCTGATGGGAATTGTAAGCTAAAACATCTGCAGGTTCATATTTTGAAAATATAATGTCTAAAATTGGTACACATGATCTCTGAATTTTATATCTATGGGGGAGATTGTGGTGGGTTTTTATATGGAACCTATGACAAGGAAATTTGAATTTGGTAAGGAAATTGTGGCATTAAACATTATTTGCAACTGATACCTTTAATGTCTGTTCTGATCTGGTGAAGCTTTTTCATGTATTAAAGTAGTACGAATTGCTTCAATCTCACATAAAATGTCATGATTTCATAGATGTGTTTTTATAAGCATACGCAAAGGAATTCAATAAGGTTACCAGAAAGGTACTATGATAGAAAGGGTAGTAAAAGAAAAGTATTATGTTTCAATACATCACTGAAGAGCACTATATCTCATAAATGACTTAAAAGAATACAAATCTTTCATTTTTCACACTATTTAGATTGCTATAAACTGATAGGCAGAAAACACTTACCTTGAGATACAACACAGGACCTCTGATTTGTGGGTGGGAAACCAATGACCTCCAGATATGGTTGGACTGCAACTCCCATCATCCCTGACCAATGGCTATGCTGGTTGGAATATATGGGGACTGAGTCCAACAACATCTAGAGAACCTTAGTTCCCTCTCCCCTGCTGCTATTCAAAATGAACAAAGAAGAATGGAACAGGAACAGAAGATGGAAAATGAGTGTCTTAGCCTCCTGGGGTGAGGTCCGTTACAGTTGCTGCAAATGAAATTATTCTGATGATGATTATGTCTATCTGGCCGGGTTTCCTCAGCACTCTGGGCAGCTTACAGCATATCTAAAAACATAAAACATCAAGTGTTAAAAACATCCCAATACAGGGCTGCCTTCCCTAATCTGTACCAAGTGCAGAGTAGAAATGAATGAGTTTTCCAACACAAGAAAAGGGTTTCATATCTTTAATTGAAACATTCTTAAAATAATTACTAATAAAAGTTACAAAATGCAAAGCTCTTAAACATTGACTGGCAAAGATGCTGAGTTCTCAGGTTTCACCTTCCTGCTGTTAGGGATCTCTTGAGTTTCCAATGATGAGTCATCAAGTAGCTTAAACCTTCAAATGGAAAAATAGGCAGCCTTAACCTTGCCGCATTTGCCAGAGTGAAACCTCCTGCCTAATGCAAACTTCTCTGTTTTGCAAATGCATTTCAAATACACAAGTTTTTCAAACCTCAGTGCAGACAGACGTTACATTATATGTATATTAACTTTATGTCTTTAACAAGGTCTACCTTACTGCTTGCCAAAAAGCATAAGGAAAGTGTAAAGGACAGCAGGTTGGAATGACAGGTCTTCACAAGAGAGACAGCAAGCACATGCAAAATGAAAAAGGTATAGGTGAGAACAGCTAGGTAAGATGTATGCCAACTGGACCATAATTCAGTGGCAGAGCTAAGAACCCTGGAGAACAGGTAGGCTCCTTGACCTCTGATGGCCAAGGCACTTGGTTTCCCCCCCCCCCTGTTCAGTTCACCCTGAAGAAATTGCATACTCCTGGAAGCCTTTTAAAAAGAACAGCAAACCTAGTAGCTCCTTCAAGTAGCTGTCAAATGTTTTTAAAAGGAAGAAAGCAACGCTGGGATCTCCAACAGCACTGTTGCCAGACCCACACATAGCTCAGTTCAAAAATCTTCTGTATGGTCACTTAGACATCTTGGAAACTTCTACTTGGGTTGTGATTCAAAAATGAGTCCTTCCCTCTGCCATGCATTAAGCAGCAACCATCAGTTGCTTCCGGCATCTTATAAAGATATACCTTTTCCCCTAGGCCTTCCCTGACCTATAAAGCCCATTATTTATTTGAATTCCCCAAATTCCTGTTTTTATTTGCTTTTATATGATTTTGTATGACTTAGATTAGTGGTTTTATATTCTGTTTTGTTTTAATAGCACTGTTTTTTTTTATGCTGTACACCACTTAGATTTTTATTTTTATTTTTTGAAGAGTGGTTTAGAAATGTTTTAAAATAATTATATATATAATATACCTCATGGGAAGGCAAACTAAGGCCCAGGGGCCCGATCTGGCCCAATCGCCTTCTAAATCCGGCCCAATCGCCTTCTAAATCCGGCCCACAGATGGTCTGGGATTCAGCGTGTTTTTACATGAGTAGAATGTGTCCTTTTATTTAAAATGCATCTCTGGGTTATTTGTGGGGCATAGGAATTCGTTCATTTCCCCCCCAATATATATATATATATATATATATATATATATATATATATATATATATATATATATATAGTCTGGCCCCCCACAAGGTCTGACTGACAGTGGACCGGCCCCCTGCTGAAAAAGTTTGCTGACCCCTGATATACAGTGGTACCTCAGGTTGCAGACGCTTCAGGTTACAGACTCTGTTAACCCAGAAATAGTACCTCGGGTTAAGAACTTTGCTTCAGGATGAGAACAGAAATTGCTTCCCGGTGGCACGGCAGCAGCAGGAGGCCCCATTAGCTAAAGTGGTATCTCAGGTTAAGAACAGTTTCAGGTTGAGAACAGACCTCCAGAACGAATTAAGTTCTTAACCTGAGGTACCACTGTACATGGATCCAAGAAAGGGGCTAAAACGGGCCAGTTCACTCCAAAATGCAAAGTGAACTGAATTTGTTCTATAGCATGCCCATCCCCCCTCCCTAGAATTAGGGTTGTTCGCTTGGCCTTGCTATGCCTGTCATGGGGTCGTCTGCTCTTGGGGCAGGGGCCCGGTAGGAATTTTGTCCATCTGGCTGATTGGCTGGGGCCATTTGGTTTTTGCCTACTGCGTAGCAAATCGTCACAACTTGTAAGGTTGCGGTTAGGCATTGGTTTATGGTTTGGTTGGTTGAGGGGCATGGATTGGCTGTGCCTGCCCCTCTAATGCTGCTGCTGCAAGGGATTCCGTTAAAGGAATCGGGGGCTAACTATTGCTTGTCCACCCTGTCAAGGGGGCTCGGGCCACTGCAAGAGCTCCTGGCTGCATTTGGTGTGGGCTGAGGGCGGGTTCCCTGCTCCGTTGCTACCCCCAAGTGTATTCCCCTCTTCTGACTTTCGCAGGCGTGTGGCATGTCACACTGTCCCCCACGGTGGGGGCAGCTAGTCGCAACCAATGCCTAAGCAACCACTCACATTTTTGTATTTTAATAAAGTTGTGGCCAAAATTATGCCAAAAAAACTTAAACAAAAATATTGGTGTGATGTGTGAGTTATTGGGGTGGCCCTGGGGACCTCGACACGCAACCCTATTCCCAGATTGTAGCCAAAAGCATCTAACCAGAAATAATAAGTACTCACATGCAGACAGTTTCAGATATGTAGCAGCTGATCGCTTCTCCTAGGTATAACATTTTATTAAATAGGCTATCTTTTTGTAAACATTTACCTCAAGTTTCATAAATGTTCATTACTTTTTTTTGCAGGCCACATCATTCTTTTCTACATGAGTGCTATCTTGATGTGACTTTACGATCATAGCAATTATATTTAGTTCATTTTATGGGTCATAATTAATTCTTATATAATGTAATTGGCTATTGGAGATTTATGTCAAGGGCGCTACAGTACAGGTTGGAATCATCTTTGCACTGGAAGGAAAGGGAAGATTCTGAAGACACAGTCTTTTATAAGACCAAAACCAATAGCACCAAACCAAGTGATAAAACAAAATTTGAATTTGAATTTAAGTTATCTTAAGCATCAAATTAATTTGGAGTTAATTATACCTTAAATCCATTTAATACCTTGTAATAAAAGATATATTGCTAATGGATGTGTTTGGTTCATTAAAACAATAACTTTTTATTGCTGTGATGAGACCAATTTAAAATGAAATTAATTTCGGGATGCAAGATAGAATTCCAATAAGCTAGATTGCTGTAGATTGACTCTATGATTGCCAAGGGCACTTCTTTCAGTATGCAACATCTGGTATAACAAAGGCTGCATCCATCTCTCCTTTTTTTTCTTTCGACATGCACAGAGCTATCATGGTTCTCCTAATGCATAACTGCATCCAAACACAGAGGAAGCTGCATATAGTCACTTCCTCTTCTGCAAAATTATATATATTTCCTTCAAAATGGGGGGGGGGGAGTGTAGTTCTGGAATACCCACTGTTCAAAACTCCTGTAAGGTCAAATTGAATGCATCACTGCAAAGCTCTTGAAAATGATCATATGAATGTCAGTACCTTTTGGAACCTGAAACAGACCCACAACCAGAAGAGATGGCAAAGTAGCTGAAGTTCTCTTTTAGCCTGTGCAGTTCTTCTAACATAGTAAAGCTGGAGGCCTAGAGTTGCACATCCTCATGACCAAATGTTAGAAATTCACACTCCAAAGAAGCATGCCCATTCCTTGTCCTCTCTGTTCATTGCTTGTGAGCTCTATGAATATGCTGTTGTGTTGGTGTATGTGTGTGTGTGAGAGAGAGAGATGTAGATCAATAGCCTCATGATGCTACAAATCAAGAATAGAAGTAGGACAGAGGCAGGTAGAGATGAAATATTTGTAGGGTAACCAGCCTCATATAACATGCATGTTTGAGTCTAATTAGTACATTAAAGGGTTAAATCCATAGAGTAAGCTGTCCTGCCAGGCTTAGCCTATGTCTACGTCTTCATCTCCTTGAGAGGAAATAGGTCACCAAGGCTTCCACTATCGCTTTCTCCATGAGGATATCAACACACTGAGGATAGTCAAGTTACAAACGCTTCAGGTTACAGACACTTCAGGTTACAGATGCTTCAGGTTACAGATTCCACTAACCCAGAAATAGTACCTCTGGTTAAGAGCTTTGCTTCAGGATGAGAACAGAAATTGTGCGGCAGCGGCACAGCAGCAGTGGGAGGCCACATTAGCTAAAGTGGTACCTCTGGTTGAGAACAGTTTCACATTAAGAATGGACCTCCAGAGCAAATTAAGTTCTGAAGAAGAAGAAGAAGAGGAGGAGGAGGAGGAGTTTGGATTTGATATCCTGTCTTTCACTCCCTTTAAGGAGTCTCAAAGTGGCTAACATTCTCCTTTCCCTTCCTCCCCCACAACAAACACTCTGTGAGGTGAGTGGGGCTGAGAGGCTTCAAAGAAGTGTGACTGGCCCAAGGTCACCCAGCAGCTGCATGTGGAGGAGCGGAGACGCGAACCCAGTTCCCCAGATTACGAGTCCACTGCTCTTAACCACTACACCACACTGGCTCCCGAGGTACCACTGTATTTCAATAGGTTGTTTTTTTCCTGAGGATGACTTCATTGGATCTATGTGTTGATCCTTCAAATCTGAATGTCAGCACCATTTAGAAATCTGAACATGTAATGGCCAAGCTAATACACACACACACACACACACACACACTTTTATTTGGACCACTTTCTACTGGGGGGGTATACAAGATTCTGGTTTTAAAATAAAATAAAAATATTTCAGTGCAAAAACACGTACACACTGACCATAATCGATCCAAACATAAAGTAATGCATATGTTAAGGTTTTTCCCCCTTCTCTTGCTTTTAACAAATTAGCCAATTAAAATAAATATCACCATATCTCACCTGGAAGTCAATGATAATGCAAGCATATTTAATTAAAGTAAGGGTTTGTTGTTGTTTTGCTCCTGGCTGCATAACAGTTGTTTATTGCTGAATATCTTTAGTCATTACCTAAGCCCAGAAGGCAAGCGGCAGAGTGTGCCCATCCAAAGGAGAAACTCCAAATAAAATGTGTGTGTGTGTGTGTGTACACACAGACATTTTGTGATTCTATACCCCCCGTTTACCAGAATGTTTTCCCTCCCCTGTTACTGCTGGTGACTATTGAAATTGTTGGGGTATGGTAGTCTTAGCTGCAGCCAAAGGAGTTGTGGTACCACAGCACAGAAATCCTTTTTCATTTAATTTCTGGCAGTGGATCCAGAGAAGGTTCACCACTAATCAGCCATTCTAGCACCCAGAGAGGTTTTTGCATAATGAAGTGAGCCTTCAGATATGGAAGTCCCAACCAGTAGGGAATTAACAGTTTAAAGGGATTGTTGTTTTTGTTTGTTACTATGCTATGTATTTTTCTGTTTTTATATTGTAAACTGCCCTGTGATTCCTGGATGAAGGGCAGCATAATTTAATAAATAGAATCATAGAACACACACACACACACACACGGGGGGGGGGGGTCAAATTAAAGTTTTACAATCAGATATCCAACATACATCATAAAAACAAGATTCCAAAGAATTTCCTGGAATTCCCTCCTCCCCTTTGTGGGTCATATTGTTAATCATTTCCTCCCGCACTCCTATTCGTCAGAATTTGTTGTTGCCATCGACGCTGTCGGTGTGTGGCAGATCCCGTCCGGAGATGTTTCCTCCATTGTTGATTGCATTCCCCATTGTTCTGCCCTAGCACCCCATGTGGGGCAGTGCTGGAAGCATGCACCAACAGTGGAAAAGTCAGCAAAGGAACCCGCAGCTCGGCACATGAAACAAAATGCGTCGCACAGCACCCACAATGTTACATGGAGCTCCGGGCGCAGCGCCAAAACAGTTGACCACCATGCAGCTGGGGCAAGAGCCGACAGCCGAGCAGAGCAGACCCCATCGGAGCACCGTGGGTGGGCTCTTCGCTGCGGGAGGCTCAGTGCAAGTTCAGGAGAGAGTGTTGGAGTCCTGTGGTGCTCCGGCGAGCTCTGCTCCTCTCTTCCCCAGACTCCAACGCTTGGCCCCAGACTCTCGGCCTGGTGTCCCTGAGAGCCTGGTGCCTGGGTGCCGTGCACCCCTAGCACCAATGGTTAAGACGGCCCTGACTAGCATGTCTAACCTTTTTTTAAAGCCATCTGTCAGTGCTTGTCGCTACAACCTCCTAACTTGGGGCACAAATAGAAAATAGAGGTGGTGCCACTAAAGCACTGAGCCTTTTGGGCTTGCCAATCAGAAGGTTGGCGGTTTGAATCCCCATGACGGAATGAGCTCCTGTTGCTCTGTCTCAGCTCCTGCCAACCTAGCAGTTCAAAAGCATGCCAAAAAGTACAAGTAGATAAATAGGTACCGCTCCAGCAGGAAGGTAAACGGTGAATGTTGCGCCAGAAGCGGTTTAGTCATGCTGGCCACAGAATCTCCTGGGCTTCCCTCCTCCCCTTTGTGAGTCCTATTGTTAATCATTTCCTCCTGCATCTTTTATAATAATCCAAATCTTTTACATCTCCATTGTGTCCAAAATTCACCATTAAACTACAAGTGTTATTCCAACCCTACTAACAATTTTAACTGTTTACAATGGTTTTTAAGATAAATTATGATTTCCCCCATTACTTATTAAAAATTTGGTCTTCCTGATTTCTCATTCTTCTGGTCATTTTTGCCATTTCAACCCATTCAATCCGTTGCTGATATGGACTTGAAATCCAGTTTTGTGAAATTCCCATCCTTAGTGCCCATCACTATAGTGGGATGGGACATATTTTTCTGCCCACCCCTGATTGGCCAAATATGACAGCTGGTAGACTTTATAGGATGTTCTGAGAGAGAGCAGAGAAGTCCTTATACTCTTTCTTGTGTAGCAGACAGCGCCTCATGCCTGCTGGTGTGAGAAGCTGCTTCAATGTAATGGCACAAAGGTAAAAGTAAAGGGACCCCTGACCATTAGGCCCAGTCGTGGCCGACTCTGGGGTTGCGGTACTCATCTCGCTTTATTGGCCAAGGGAGCCGGCGTACAGCTTCTGGGTCATGTGGCCAGCATGACTAAGCCACTTCTGGCGAACCAGAGCAGCGCACGGAAATGCCGTTTACCTTCCTGCTGGAGCGGTACCTATTTATCTACTTGCACTTTGATGTGCTTTCAAACTGCTAGGTTGGCAGGAGTGGGGACCGAGTAACGGGAGCTCACCCCGTCGGGGGATTCGAACCACCGACCTTCTGATAGGCAAGTCCTAGGCTCTGTGGTTTAACCCACAGCGCCACCAGCATCCTTAGTCTAAATAGCTGAAAAGTGACCCTGCAATTCTCTTTCTGTTTTTTTTAAATTTACTATGGGGAATTTTGATAATTGTTTGAGGCAAATGTTAAATCTTAACATTCATAATACAAGGTGGTGCCTTTATAGCCTTTATAGCATTGAAATGAAAAAGATTTTAAATATAAATTTACCATAGAGTATTCTAGGAGGAATATTCCAGCAAGTGAAAGGAGGGAACATAACAAATCTTTCTGTTCACATTTGGTTTGTTTCTGTCAACTATGGAAGGTGTTTTGATTACCCCAACTAATATATTGCAAACTAGCGGGATTTGATTATTACATTTGCCTCCAAAATGATCTTAGTTGTGGTTATAGCTATCTGAAACGGTTGTGGATATTTTAATTCTCATAGACACTTTGCTCCTTGAAGCTGAGCAGAGAGATGTTCCATGGGACTTTTCCCTGTCATCTTCAGTGTGGTTTTTTGATCTGATCAAATTGAATCTTTCATGCTTGGCAAGTAAACAGGTGGTGTTTTGTTACACTGTCTACCACTTGTATTTTCCCATCGTTGTTGCTGTGTTTTATGTTTTCGCATTAACTAATGCCTGCAGGGGAAAACATACTTTTTCAAAAATCTATATATTTGTGTCAACCTTAATTTGCCATTTTAAAGGCTGAAATGATGCATTTATTGAGCATTTTCAACTCACCCGCACTTAAAAAAATTAGCCCATAACTGTGGCTTTAAAAGCTTGCAGAGATTGGAAGGGAAGATAGATGGATTCTTGAAGGTCACTCACTCCCTTGCTGACCAATTAGTTTCTAGCGGAAAAGCTTTTCCATTTTTACACACATGGAGGATAAATTCCATGCGGGTTTTCTGAACTGGTATCGCAAATGAAAGCGAATGCCGTCACAGAGTCAGAGCTGAAAAGGGCCAAATGGCGGCAGAATTATTGAGCCACCTGGACCGGCACAGCAGCCTTTGTAATCCAGGCAACAGAAGATCCCTAGCAGAATGCACCTGGCCCCATATGACCCAAGTAGATGTATCTACAATGAGATGCTGTGAAAAGCCTGCTCTGCTGTCTCTCACCCTCGCGAGGTGCAAAATATTGTGCTAGATGATGAGCAATGCCCCAAGTCTAGGTGCATAGTGCCCAAGATTAACCAAGTTATTCTGGAACCTGAGGCAGAAAATCCCACAAGCACCATCCCTCCTGCCTTGCATTTAAAATTATTGTTATTACACTGGGGAACAACTTCTTTTTTTCATTTTCTGTTGCATGAGATTTTTCAACTGTTCGTATATGTTCTTTCAATGCTGATTTCAAATCTGAAATCGATTTTCGCGTACATGCTATAGTTATCTTTCAATTTCCGACTTTTGCCGATATGTCATATTTACACTGGGGATAAGTGGACACTGACACGTTGATCTACCCTAACCACATGGTAATTATTGTTTTGCAAACTTACTTTTTCTTTCTTTTTATAGTTTTGTAATTAAATATTTATATTTTTCAGATCGGACCATGGCTTCTTCAATGAAAAAAAAATGTTCCCCAGTATACTCTGTATCCCAACGCAAAACATTTTTTTGCATACCTCCAACTGTACATAGAAATACATGTCATTTTCAATACTATACATGTCATGTTCAATGCTATATACCGTATTTTTCGCTCTATAAGATGCACCAGACCACAAGACGCACCTAGTTTTTGGAGGAGGAAAACAAGAAAAAAAAAATCTGAATCTCAGAAGCCAGAACAGCAAGAGGGATCGCTGCGCAGTGAAAGCAGCAATCCCTCTTGCTGTTCTGGCTTCTGGGATAGCTGCGTAGCCTGCATTTGCTCCATAAGACACATACACATTTTCCCTTACTTTTTAGGAGGGAAAAGTGAGTTTTATAGAGCAAAAAATACGGTAAGTCACTTACATTTATACTCATATTGTACTACTTTGGCTATGTGTTTAATAAAATGTTGAATTCTTATTGTGAAAAACAAAGATTATGGTGAAAAGTGAAAAACATGAATTGCAAAAATACCTAGAGCTTACAGAACAAAACCAACTTCAGATATGAAACCAGCATGTAAAAATTAGGTTAGAACAACTGCAGGTGTCAATGCAACAAAATTTTTGTTCCCTAGTGTTATTATTTTAAAATAACTAATAATTTGCTACCCTTTCATGACACCTGAAACAGTTCCTTCCCTCTGCCCAATGAGATGGCCAGTTTTGCATCCACCTTTGCCCATTTGCATAATCACTAGTGCCAACAATCTGTGCAGCATAGACTTTATAGTACAGGTGTCATATACTGTATTACACGTGGGGTTGTCATTTTTCTCTGTTTTTGCTCTTTTTAACCTGACATGAACTAATGAACACAGGAAGATTTTGCTGACACATAAATAATAGTGATGATTAAAAAAAAAGCTCTGCTCTGATATCTTCATTGTATCCGGCTTCCGTGAAAGACACCGGAGAAATGGGGGGGACCCCTAGTTTATGGTGTATAGTCACATGCATTTAATGTCTACAAAGTCAGCTTTATGTGATGGGCCCAAGTAAAGAATAAAGGGAGGTGGGCACCCAGGAAATATAAATAATCCCACCCACCATTGCACTTAACTTGGGAGAGCATTCGGAAGTGTGTTTTGACTGTACACAATTTTGACTTTACATGCTTTTGACTTTACATGCTATCTCTGGAACAGAACCCCTGTGTAAGTGGGCTGTATTCACATCTTACCGCAATCTTGAAATGATGCAGTCCACAAACACCTAGAGTACCTCAGAAGGTTCCCTCACTGCGAGAAGTGAAGCTACAGGGAACCAGGCAGAGGGCCTTCTCGGTAGTGGCGCCTGCCCTGTGGAACACCCTCCCATCAGATGTCAAATAGATAAACAAATCTCTGACTTTTAGAAGACACCTGAAGGCAGCCCTGTTCAGGGAAGTTTTTGTTTGTTATTATTATTAATATTCTGTTGGGAGCCACCCAGAGTGGCCAGGGAAACTCAGTGAAATGGGCAGGGTATAAATATATTATTATTATTATTATTATTATTATTATTATTATTATTATTATTATTATTATCAGATGGGGCTCTGTGTATCACAGAGTAATCAACACAACTGGGCTAAGACACATCCACATCAAAACATGCCCCACATGCTTGTATGTTGCTGATGGTTATGTGACCCTTACGATGTGCAACAATAAACAGACCGGTTGCTACCAATTACTGTTTCTGAATACTCTTCAAAAGCAGCCACATATAGAGTTTACAACAGTAATGGAGGCTTGGGATTTGATACCTCTCTTGCTCACACCCATAATTTCTCATTAACTGCCTTACATTCACACCCGCTGAACTTTCTGGGGAGAAGTGCAGTAGGGGAAAAGTTCATGGTTTCGCCCCTTTCTTTCTCTTCTTCCAGTTCTCGGCAGTTCCTGCAATAACCTGCCCTTGTTTTCTCCCGCTCTTCTTGTTTTTGAAAATCCATGGAGATCTTTATAGCTCATATCATCTGTGCATCTCTCAAAGGGGCAAGCTTTTCTATGTTGTGTTGGGAGAGAGGGAGAGCAGGGGAGTTCTGTGCAAGACAAGAGGAGAGGGGGAATACATTTTCAGAACACAAAGCTGTGCTTTATAATTTTGTGTTCAATGCCTTTCCGTGTCTTTGCATTAAGCTTGGTGTGAGTATCTGAAAGCATGCTCCCCTGTGGCATTCTGCTTATAAATAACTGGTTGCAACCCGTCATCTCGATTTCTAAGACTGTCAATATGAACAACTTTCCATAGACTCTTCTCCTTCTTCTTCTCCTTCCCCAGTATAGATATCAATTTGTTGAATCACTTGAGCCTTTGACGACTTACACAACCGCTCGGCTAATGGTCCGTGCATTAATACATCTTATCAGCTGCAAACATCTGCCTAACACGGCTGTACTTCCCTGTCAAGCTCCCGGGAAAATGTGAATTTAGATGTTACTTTGTTGATTGGGTTTGAAACAACAACCGGAGGAAATGGAAGAAAAGCCCAACGGCGGCTCGGTGTAAATAATTTATGGGGTACAAATTATGCTCTAGTCAAGCTTCCATGGAAAAAGTTGCCTAAATAGCTGTTTTATAACCCTCACTTTAATATAATTCTGATTAAGATTCAAAGATCACTGCGTTTCTCTGTACAAATGAGTGGCGGATTAATATTGCATAAGCTGTCTTTCTCTCTTCTGCCTAGGTAAGGCACAACATGCTGTCAACGGTATTGACAGGCAAATATACACACACAAGAACCGAATTGAAGCCTTTCGCTGTTCGGGAAGCAATTTACTTGTTCAGCTCGTACCATTATGGTAATTCTCTGTCTTGTTCCCTCAAAGGGAAAATGTCATAATTTTTATCTTTTCGTCCAGTGCTAAGTTTTTAATAGCTCATTCGGGTCACATACAGAAAGCTACCAAGGACAAGGAAGCAAACGGGAGGGGAGAGATCTTCTGCTACAGCTCCGGCATATTATAAAGCACTGCTGTCATCTCAAAGGTTTGAACTTGCACGAAAATTGTAACTCCTTTGCTAGGTGGGTTTTATAAAGAAATACAGGCATGCAAGAAGCAGAGCTTGGAAGGATGCAGTGACGCTTGTTAGCCCCTTTTATCCAGAGGTAATATGAGTAGGTCTGGCATACCTTTGAGTCGCCGTGCTCCTTAACTTTGTTTTTAAGGCCAACTTAACCTGGGGTAATTGAGTAGTTTTTCATTATTCCACTTTAGGTCTAAGAAAGTGTCACCTGCTTAATTTCTTTGTGTGAGGCAGCACACAGGACAATAAACAGTAGGTGGCAACCCTGGGCAGGAAACACACACACCTCCTGGAAAATTATTTCATTTTTATAAGAAATTCTAATGATGAAATAAAATGCCTAGACAGTGTGATGAGTACATAGTGGCCACTCACCCTTCTCAAATAGTGGGCGGTTGTGGACCTTTGCCCCATCCACTGCCCCCAGGAGCAGAAGCAACATGTTGGCCAACCATTAAGGGAATTCCTTGGCTGGAAGAAGTACTGAGCGGAATTTCCCCACCTAAAAATTAAGATAAAATGGGCCAATCAGAGGCCCTGGTGGAGGGGCAATTCCTTGCTGTCTGGATGGTCATTGACTGTGGGCCATGCCCAGGCAGGCAGCAATACTTAAAAATTGGTTGTGCATTCCTCTGCAATACTAATTAGTACAAAAAACAGTATTAATGCAAGTAATTTTTAAAAAAGGGTAAAGGACCCCTGGACAGTTAGGTCCAGTCGAAGGTGACTATGGGGTTGTGGTGTTCATCTCACTTTCAGGCCAAGGGAGCTGGCGTTTGTCCACAGACAGCTTTCCGGGTCATGTGGCCAGCAGGACTAAACCGCTTCTGGCGCAACATTCACCATGACAGAAGCCAGAGCGCATGGAAATGCCGTTTACCTTCCCACCACAGCAGTACCTATTTATCTACTTGCGCTGGTGTGCTTTCGAACTGCTAGGTTGGCAGGAGCTGGGACAGAGCAACGGGAACTCACCCCACCGCAGGGATCCGAACTGCCAATCTTCTGGTCGGCAAGCCCAAGATGCTCAGTGGTTTAGACCACAGTGCCACCAGCGTCCCATGCAAACCTTTAACGCATGTAGGGAGCAAGGAGAGTACATGTATTGGATCGCACATGCTCCACCTCCTGTCATTCCCATGTTGAACAAGGAGATCTGAAGGGTACTTCTTTGTGCATTTGACTGAACCTGCCTAAAAGCCTCCTGAATACATTTGCATTCAATATGGAAAGGTTGGTGGAGGAGGGAGGGAGGGCGGGCAACATATGCAGGGCATTGGGGTGGGGATGGAGTGTTCCCCCATATCATGTCCCTTGCCCATGTTTACATTCTCCGTTCACATTTAATGTCACTTGTTGATTTGACTGTAACTAATCAAGGGTTGCATTTCATAATGAGTGTATCACAAAAACAAATTGGCTCTTCTAAGGCAGCTCAGAAACAACAACAAGCACAAGAGCAAAATAAGTGTAACAATATGGCGTGCCGAATGAAACTTCATAACTACCTAGTGATTATTTTGACAAGTTCAGCTGTTCAATATCATGCCTGACTGCTCCTTTATGCTTGATAATTTTCCTTTGTAAGGTATGACAGGCCTAAATGAGTTTGAACCTTAGTGAATTAAAACCTAGTGATTTATTTACTTTGGCTAAAATCCCTGATGTTCATATCAAGTACATGGTGTTTTGTTTGTTTGTTTGTTTGTTTGTTTTGCTTCTACTCATTTTGTAGATGAAATATACGGTTGCATGTAAATATTTCCAGTTGTCAGTTTCTGTTCCCTAATTATGAAGAAACCCTACGGAGTAAGGAACAACAGAGCCATGCAGCAAGATGTTGTCTTGCACCAGGGAATAGGCTCATTTAATAAAAGTCATTTGAACACCAAATCTAATGCAGATTCACATTTGTATTAAATACTGGAAGTTATATTAAATGATAATGATGTACATAGTACTGCCTGTGCTCCTAAACCTGCTGAATGTATTTTAATTGAAGTAATCATCACCCTGATGACCAAGAACAGAACTACAGAAGCCCTCAGAAATAAAATGGTTAAGTTCCTCAAATTGAGCAAATGTTGTCTGTCCTACATCCAACTGCCAGAATTGCTAGATCTACCTTACCCATCATACAAAGTGTGACCGGAAATTGTGGTGAATGGTCACAGAAATCAGTCAGCGAGAAATATTCGAACATACATAGCTTACAGGCCTTCGAAGTAGGCCCCCTCTGATACAATGCACCGTTGACAACATTCGTAGAACAGTTGGAAACTTCTGGAAAAGTCCTCTTTTTGTACTGCTTTCAGTTCCCTCGTCACAGAAGCTTGGATGTGTGAAATCTTGGAAAATCTGTGCCCTTTCAGTGCAGATTTAAGTTTTGGAAAAAGAAAGAAATCTGGTGGGGCCAGATCGGGAGAATATGGAGGGTGGGACAACTCAGTAATGTCAGTAATGATTTCACATGGAATATGCAATTCTTCTGTCATCATTTGGACGGACAAACGCCAATCCCGCATCAATAACTCATGAACTCTGCCGACATTTGCAGCCGTTCTGCTCGTCGATGGTCTGCCAGACCAAGGGTCATCTTCGATGGTTTGCCACTCTTCATGGAAACACTTGAACCACTCATACACTGTCTTTCAAGTTACAGCTTCACCTCTGTACACAATTGTGAGCATTTTGTGAGTTTCCAATGCTGATTGTATGCTCAAATATTTCCCACTGTCCGATTTCTGTGACCATTCACCCTACTTTCTGGTCACATCTTGTATATGGTGGCTGGGTATGAGGGATAAATTAGATTCACTTTGCCTTAAAGACAAATCTACCAGATTTGCATGTTCCACCCAAACCGAAACGCCTTCCAAATTCTCACTTCTCTGAATTTTGCAATACAGTACCCTAACCAAGTGATGTGCACAAAAATGCATATGTTAGGATAAAGTGTGCATGAAATACATATATCGTTGAAAACAACATTTTTTTAAAAAAAATGCTGGTGACAAATGTATAGCTCTGCTTTCCTTTGGACCACAGAAGTGAAGCCAAAATGGGGGCCTTGTTGGCTGGGCAGGGCTGCCCTACACAACTGCTCAGACTGGCACTTTGGGGAGGTCATATTGGTGCCGCTAACAGTGGTTTGACTTCACCTCTGGAGATACAGTCCATTGTCTCTCAAGACAGACAGATGCCAACAACAAATGCAGCTTTTTTATGTTTTATGCATTCTTTTTATTCTACTAAACCTCACTCTGGGATTGACTTGAATGAAGTGCTTTGCATAAATAAATAAATAAATAATAATATTCATTGGAATCAATTTTCTTTAGAGCCTTCCAGTTGATACACAAACCTGCTTCTCTTGTCATAGAGAATAGAAATTTGGGTGAAATCACCAATATAATATCTTCAAAAAAAGTGCTTAGGACAATGAACCGATGGAAGTCATGTATAGTGTATTTTTCATAGATATAAATTCTAGATGACCACAGGCAGAATCATGAATATATTATATGTTTCTGGGGAATTTGCAAGCCCTTTAGGCAGAAAGCATTATTTTCTTTTTAAAAAGAAGATGAGTTCATGCTCTTATAGTGTGTTCCTATGCAGAAGTTGCTGGCGTTTTTAGTGTGGGAGAAATAACAGAGCAGAACTTGCTACTGAAGACTGCAGTGAGCCGTCCAGTTACATTTACTGAACTTGCTAGACAGAGCACTGAGTGTACCTTGAACCATCTTCCTTATAGAATTAAAGTTTGTAAAAATATTCTAGGTTATGGGGCGGCAAGACCCCTTGGGAAGCCATGGATCATAAACTAAGCTGCTTCTCGACAGGCATAGAAAAGAAAGCACAGAACTAATAATGATCTTGCTTCTGAAAGAAATGGAAGGGTGAAAAAAATAGGAAGAAGCTGAAGATTGCAAAACAGTTGAATACAAGCAGGGTCAACAAACAAGATTCTGCCGACTACAAAGCTTTTTGATAAATTTCTAGCTCAAGTAAATGGGAATTTTTATTTTGGTAATATATTGCATCTTAAAAATGAACTCAGTTTTTATTGATTTTGAAGGCAACACTTGCAAGTATGAAAGTAATAGCTTTTTGATTGATTCAGTCAGTATGAGTTAGGCTTTGTGAATAAAAAGGGAATTAATCAGTTAGGACTGATTTAGGGCCACTTTCACAATATGGATTTCCATTGTTGTGCCATTGTTCTGTTGTTAAAGATGTGATGAAGTATTTGCACAGAAAGAAATGATTAAATGGCCCTAAGTGAAAGGCTAAAAAGTGAAGACCTCTTTCAAGTAATAAGACCTTCCCGAAGTTAAACCATCTGTTGTCTCAATTTAACCTAAATATAAGCTTGGAGTCACCCAAGAAGTCTATAAGGATTTCAGCTGTGATTGATGGTTACATGCATTGTTGAAAGAATTTTCAAAAGCAAATTGCGAGGATTTGTCAAAAGATATGACTCAGCTATTTCAATTGCAGCTGCAAGTCGCTTGGCAATATATAAAAGCTGTTCTTTTGTGTGCTTTAGCAAATAATGCCCAAGTAGGATTTGGCAACTATAGGCTGGAATCTATGCTTAGTTATGGCTGTCTTTGGTAGCCTTGGGCAAGTCAACACATTCCCCTTTCACTCTGAATCATAGTGATCTACTTTAAAAGTACTACTGTTAGATCCATCTTACTCAGAAATGAATTCTGTTAAGTTCAGTGGGCCTTCCAGCCAGCTAAGTGAGTCTATGATCGCAGCCTTACTTGGAGCCCTAAAACCTATTTTCAGTTCCTCAGACCTGAAGCAGCTCATGAATGTATTTGTTTCCTTTTGCTAAAGAATATCAATCTTCCAGTCCCAGCTTTCTCAGAAATCACTAGGAATATAGCACAAAATATGCTAGCCACTCCAATCCCATCTTGGTTTATGTGACCACATGAGGATTGTTAGCTTAACTCAAATATCCTCACTTTTCAGCCACAGCACCAGCCAACAAGCCATTGCCGATCTAACACCACAAATAGATAACTGCAGTTGTTACCAGGAAATTTAGAAGAATCTGGATTCAGTTCACCTTTGAAGGGTTTTGACAGCATTCATTCTTAAATCCTCTGCTAAGTGAGAGCCATTTCTGAATGTGGAAAGAAAGGTATGCATGGATCCCTATTAGTGCTGAAAGTGCAACAACAGAGATCACCCTGTGTGCAATTTAAGGGTTAATTGTGTTAGTTCTAAAGTCATCTAGCCAAGAGAGAGATAGGTGGAGGTGTTGTTTAGCAACCAGGGAAAACAATATGTCCTATGCTGAGGTAGCATGTGCCCTGATTGGCTATGTAGCTAGAAGGAGTTTTCCTCTGTTTAACTGAATGTCTTCCACTTCTGTACAAGGCCTGGGCTAGGAAAATCATGGTTTCTCTGTACCTTTCTCCTCAAACATTCTGGTGTTGTTGTTTTTCCAGTTTCCTCAGTAAGGTGTTACCAAGATTTCTTTCCTCTCTGGACTCAGCCTGCATTACTTAAGTGAATTTGCTAACAATTAGCTCATTTCTAATATGGGAACTCCAGGAATCAATACTCAGCAAAGATAATAAAAGTGTGGTGTGTTGGTACTCAGTACTGAGTCATATTGTTCCTGTTAGCTAAAAAGAGATACTAGAGCAGTTATGAGAATGGCAAATACAATTGTGTTTTCCACAATTTTGTAATCGTGCAGGCATGCTTCAGCAATTTCTTTGTGGCCTCTTAAATGTGATTACATTTAGTGGTCAGACTCTTTAGGGGAAACCAAAACATTATTTTTCCAGAGCTGTGATGAATCAGCATGTGGAGGAAGGCACGAGTCATATGACAACATTCCTCAATCTCATCAAACACCTTCTGGGAAAGAAACCATAGATCAATATGAAATCATCTTAGCTGACATCATAGAGCTACTTATAGAATAAGTAGCTGGTCCAGGAAGCAGACCAGTCTCCAGGAAAGACTCGGGGAGTTCTTAACTTTCTCAAGAGCCAGCAGAAGAAGCTGGGAAAACTACCCCTAGAGAGAGGAGACTCCAGGGGCAGGATAATTTAAAGGGAAATCTTGTCATACTATGGAGGAGCAAGCTGCAATCCTGACCTTGCAACCATTTGAAAGCTCCAGATTGCAAACCCAAGCTGTGTGTTCAATCACAGGGCCAGTTCACCATCACTACATGAGATATACACAACCGTGCATTTAGCAAAACCCTAAAAACTCATTGAATTTCAGCCTAGATGAAATCCGGTGGCAACTCTACCCAGGGTTCTCTCCTTCATATTGAGTTATTTTGGCTTAACTGACTGATAATAGTCCTCATCTTAACTGACAGTGCAGCAAGCCTTGGGCTCAGATTATAGGCTGGGTCTTGTTTTCAATGACCTCTGCATGAGATCGAATCTGATGAACCATTTTGTTCCCGCTGCTTAATTTGCTCGGATCACTTTCTCCTTCAGACATTCCGTAGTGACCTCCATGACTCCCAGAGGTTAATGTTTCTAAAAACACTATCAAGATGAAAAATGCTATATGTGTTATTGTTGTTGTCAGCAATAAAAATAAGTAATGGCTGTTCCAAATTTTGCTTAGCTCAGGAAATCTTGCATAATCATAGCTCAAGGTTGTATAGCTGTGGGCAAGCTTTTGTTTCCAAGTCCATGGCACTCATCACGAATGGCTTCATAGAGTGGTTAACTATCGGAAAGGGTGTGGAATAACTTCTGTTGCAGGTAATTCATTGTCTTTCTGTCACAGGAAATGGGACACTGCATTCCCTTTCCCCAAATGCAGAGACAAAATGCCTTATGGCTAAATAACTTTTTGCCAAACAGTTCAGAAAGTACAGTTACCCAAACCTTGCTTAAATGCTTTTTTAAAAGCATTGTTTTAGAAGCAAAATACCATTACACCAATGCTCTGGTTTTTTTAAGAATTCTATTTTTGGCAATCTTTTAAATCTATATCTTTTTGTCATAGGCAGTGTGTCCTTTTTTCTAGCTATAAAGGACTTGCTCTTTTGTCTTTCTGTTTTTTGGTAACAAGAGTTTATTCTGATTGGCTTTTGGGCAGTCCCCCCCCCCCATGTAACATCGTACAAGTGAGTTATTGTCAGGGGTTCAGGAGCGGAGGCACAGGGGAAGGAGGAAGCGGAGAGCGAAGGGGAACAATCCGAAGGCAGTGTAGGTGAGGAAGACAGTGGGGCAAGAGATTCCATGAGTCTGTCCAGTGATTCGGAAGATTCCCAGAAGGGGGCACCGATAGCCAGAGCAAGGGGGTTCCCGGGAGGGAGGCACCAGAAGCAAGGAACCAGCGGTGACTCCCAAAGCAGCAGCTGGAGATCGGGACCAAGTTCCCCACCAGAGCGTAGCGGGGGGGAAGAGTCCCAGGTGTCAGGACCGGTTTCCACTCCAGGGGAAAGAGAAGATGAGTCAGGGCTGACCACGCCCCTGTCGCTGAGTGAGGGAATAGAGGGGAAGTCAGATCCAGTTAGCCCCCCCCCCGAAGGAGGGAGCAGTGAAAGGAGCAGTGTAACAGTCAGGAGGAAGGTTACCGGCTGGGCGCGCGCGCCAAGTTCAAATGCACAGGCGCGCGGGACAGCCGGGAGCGCAGACTGGGAGCCAGGTCCTAAAGCACGCCGGAGGCAGGGGGAAGAATCCGGGGACTCGTCAGCATCAGCATCAGAAGAGTCCAGAAAGGGCAACACCCCAGCGGGCAGAAGGACCCAGAGGAGAAAGGAGCAAAGGAGGAGGTGGAGCAAGGCTAGGGTCTTGAACTGGTGTCTGGGGGGAGGAGATTCAGACGGAGCTTCAGCGGTCTAGGGTTGAGACGTAGAGCTGCGCGCCGCGGCTTTGGAATCGAAACTGAACCTTAATAATGACTTTTGTATATAACAAGAACTGGCGTTGGTCCTCTGTGAGCTGGGACCTTGGGCAGCTCTGACAATTATTATTTTCAATATACTTACCTGAGTTAAAAGCCTGATATAAATTAACAGTTTATTCCACCTTGCCATTAACGGCTTTGTTGAACTAATGTCGTGGAATCCTTGTTTTCTAACAAGGATTGTTTATTTCTCTTTTAAAACTGGGCTCTTTATGAATGATCAAAAATTTGAGGGGAACAATATCTGAATGAAAACTTCTGATACCTAAAACGGTCTGATTTCTATCTTACATTTTAAACATTTGTCATACACAGTCATATATTCAAACCAATTATTATTGTTATTGTTATTGTTTCAAGGCTTTGTTTACTCTTACAAAAGATTATTTCCAAAAGGACTAAGCTGAGAATAGTGCATTGTCTTTTGTCAGTTTTACTTACTATGCTTTCAAGGAGAAGTCAGTAACTGCAGACAGTATTTTTAGCTTTCCGACATATGTCTATATGTAAAAAAATAAATGCATCATATGTAAGTATTGATACTTAACCTTTATTCTTGTGTTTTTAAAAATTGTATTTTTATGTTGTGAGCCGCCCTGAGATATATAGATGAAGGGTGGTATACAAATTTAATAAACAACAACAGAGCAATCTAAACCTAAGTTTGACATGCCAGAGGGGCTTTGAAGGAGGCTCCACCATCATAGGACAAATCCTCCTGGTGAGAAGTGCCTAGATGTTTATTGTGAACTGCCCTGAGACCTCCTGGTATAGGGCGGTATATAAATTCAATAAATGAACTGAAATGTCCCATCCAAATGGCAGGCAGAAACTAGCTGCAACTGCATCCCATCTGATAGTACCCAGTGAAAGGTCCAGAGTGGGGCATTTCAGGAATGTGGAATAACAAGGCTACTATGGAGCTACTGTGAGGGCAACAGACTATTCTGGGTCATTTTCTAGTATAGTGGTACCTCGGGTTACATACGCTTCAGGTTACAGACCCTGCTAACCCAGAAATAGTACCTTGGGTTAAGAACCTTACTTCAGGATGAGAACAGAAACCGTGCTCTGGTGGTGCGGCGGCAACAGGAGGCCCCATTAGCTAAAGTGGTGCTTCAGGTTAAGAACAGTTTCAGGTTTTAAGGACAACTATGAGAAATGTTGGTCAGAGATAAAAAGAGATCTGGAAACATGGTCAAGATTAAAACTTTCCTTGCTGGGCAGAATAGCTGCTATAAAGATGAATGTATTGCCGAAAATGCTATTTTTGTTTCAGTCCCTCCAGATCGTGGATAAGGTGGAATGTTTTGGAAAATGGCAGAGGGATTTATCTAAATTTGTCTGGCAGGGCAAAAAGCCCCGAATAAAGTTTAAAATACTAACAGATGCGAAAGAAAGAGGGGGGTTTGCCCTGCCGGACTTGAGGTTATATTACGAAGCTGCAGCCCTCTGCTGGTTGAAGGATTGGATCCTATTGGAGAACACCGACGTCCTTGACCTGGAGGGATTTGATAATGCTTTTGGGTGGCATGCATATTTGTGGTATGACAAGGTTAAAGTTCATAAATTGTTCAAAAACCATATTGTCAGAAGGGCAATTTTCATGGTCTGGTCAAAATATAAAGACTTATTGGAGAGTAAAACTCCGAGGTGGCTCTCACCGATGGAGGCCAAAGCACGTAAAAGACTCAATATGGAGGCCCACTGGCCTAAATATTGGGAAATAATTGAAAAAATTGGAGATAAATGGAGGTTACAGAGTATGGAAAAGTTAAAAAACAAGGTGCGAGATTGGTTGCATTATGCTCAAATCCAGGAAGTTTTTAAAGCAGACAAAAAAGTGGGTTTCCAGGAGGAAAAATCGAAACTAGAAACAGAGTTGCTTGAGCCAAAATCTAAGCTAATTTCGAGAATGTATAACTTGCTGCTTAAATGGAACACACAGGATGAGATTGTCAAATCCTCTATGATAAAGTGGGCACAGGACTTGGGGCATAACATTATGTTTGAAGACTGGGAAAGGTTATGGAACACCGGAATGAAATTCACGGCATGTACTGCCTTGAAGGAAAACATTATGAAAATGATATACCGGTGGTACATGACCCCAGTCAAGCTTGCAAAGATATATCACCTGTCCGATAATAAATGTTGGAAATGTAAGGAAGAGGAAGGGACATTTTTACACCTCTGGTGGACCTGCCCGAAAGTGAAGGCCTTCTGGGAAATGATACATAATGAACTAAAAAAGGTGCTGAGATTCACCTTACCTAAGAAACCGGAGGCCTTCCTTCTGGGCATGGTAGACCAGAGGATGGTCAAGAAAGATAGAACTTTCTTTATGTACGCTACTACAGCAGCGAGGATTCTGTTGGCAAAGCACTGGAAGACACAAAATCTACCCACATTGGAAGAATGGCAGACGCAGCTGATGGACTATATGGAGTTGGCTGAATTGACTGGTAGAATTCGAGACTCGGGAGAAGAAGAAACGGAGGAAGTTTGGAAAAATTTTAAGGACTATTTGAAAAAGCATTATAAGTTGTATGAATGTTAAAAAATGCTCCTTTCTAGGAAGGTATAGCTTTAGTATCGGCAAATTTCTGAATTGATAAATAAGACACTATAAGACAGAAGTGAGGTAACGAAATATTTTTATTGTGTGGAAATTAAAAATTAATGCAATTGTATTGAAATGTTTACATCAGATAACACGATAAAATGGAAGATATATTGTTATGTATAAAACAAGTTAACAAATTGCTGAGGTTTTGGTTACACAGGGAATGCAGTGCCCGGGAGATGGGGGGAGTCCATTGGATTCATGGAAGTATGTATTTGAAAGTGGAAATTTGTTTATTAAAAACCTAATAAAATATTTATAAAAAAAAAAAAAAAGAACAGTTTCAGGTTAAGAACGGACCTCCAGAACGAATTAAGTACTTAACCTGAGGTACCACTGTATTATTCTTGGAGCTGGAAACTCAGTTTGTGAATCAAACCCTACCATCAGAAGTCAGGGGTTAGGACTTCACAAACGTTTTGAGCTTGGTCAATATACTGTATGATTTATTTCATTTTTAGGAGGCAGTGGTGTATGGCTAACATCTAAGAATATCAATTTATTTAAAGACAATTATATAAATACCTGGAAAGAAATAAAGAGGATTTTAGAGATTTGGAGTAAGATGAATTTATCTTTTAGGGGAAGAATATCAGTGATAAAAATGAATGTATTGCCAAGAATGCCATTTTTATTTCAGTCAGTACTGGTTATAGACAGTGCAGGACGCTTCAAGAAATGGCAAAAATATATTTCAAGATTTATCTGACAGGGGAAGAAACCCAGAATCAAATATAAATATTTATTTTAAAACTGATCTGTGAAATTTCTTGCTAATATTCTTCTTGGATCTTGGAGAAATATTATAACCTTAATTCTTAAATAGATAAAGATGTTCTTTTTCTTAAAATCCTGAAACAGAAAAGGCCATTTTAAATCAACTTACAGCATCCTGATGGTTCACATATTGGTTGTTGCGCATAATGGCCAAACCTCAACTCTATATAACTATCCAGAAAGTGGCCAAAGTCATCCATCATTTATATCAACTCAGTGATGGGTTGTGGCTTCTGAATTTGACATCTCTGCTTCAGATGAGGGGCTATTTATGTGAAATGGCATATAGAGTGGTATCTCGGTTTACATACACTTCAGGTGACATATGCTTCAGGTTACAGACTCTGCTAACCCAGAAACAGTAATTCGGGTTAAGAACTTTGCTTCAGGATGAGAACAGAAATCATGCTCCAGTGGTGCGGCGGCAGCAGGAGGCCCCGTTAGCTAAGGTGGTGCTTCAGGTTAAGAACAGTTTCAGGTTAAGAATGGACCTCCGGAACGAATTAAGTACTTAACCCGAGGTACCACTGTATGAATATATGCACACACATACATATACATATATGTGTGACATAACCCAACAGGGCCTACACTATGAAGTCTGATTTGTTTGAATAAGAGAGTTATTGTGCATGCCTTTAAATCTCTTCCACTGTAATGAATAAACTTTTGTTCACTTCTGGCTGTGATTTTTACCACATTAGAGAAAATCAGAGAGGATTCCAAGGAACAATCATGCAGATGTCAGATGCAAAATGTTAGCTGGTGCAAAATGCGGTGACCAGCCTGTTCACTAGGTCATGCATCATGCAACACATGATTGTGGTACTGAGTTGCACTGGGATCTGATAGAATTCAATTCTGTTTTTAAGACTGCATATTTGTATTCTGTACACACTACAGGTTTGAGATAAGCACAGTACAGCAACGTCAACCATTGACACTAGAGAGTTAAACTATATCAAGTAGCATAGTAAGAATTGTGGGATATTGTTTTATTCATTTGTGGGCAGTCCCAAGGGAATGAGCGGGGCCTTTAAGGTTTATAGATTTCACTAATAAAGCTAGGATCATTATTGATTCTGGCAACGCATTACCCTCTGCAATTAAATTACCAATGGCATCTTGGTTAAAATTGCTTGGAGAGGTGCAGGTAACATTACAATCATTTGAAAAATAGTTACCATTGATTTTAATTCTCACCCAGCTAATTATTATCTTGTTGATTTTCACCAAGCGCCACTTAAAAAATGTCAGCCTTTACTTTGATATTTACCAAAAGTTGTGTTGTTGGTTTGCTTTAAGAACAAAAAATATATATGCCTATTTTAAGCACTTTCCCCAATGCGCTATTTTAAATATATATTTTAAAAACATTGCTTAATGCCTAATAGACCAGCCTCCACTTAAGCTCATCATATAACAAAAACATTGAAATATTGTGAGGTGAAGTTGCTTTCGTCTTCAGTTCTAGTTTGCAGAGCTGGAGTCTGAACTTTAAGTTATAGTGCGAAAATGAACTTTCACAATGAGTGTGGCTTCTTGACTTCCCGAGGTTCACCATCAACTTAAATATCACATTTTAGCCTGAGCATTCTCTACCTGCTGTTGCTACAGCTAACACCTGAGATTACTGAAACTGAAAGAGGTCAATAAAAGAAATGTACTTCATTTCCTTCACTTTGTACATAAGGCAACACTTTTTCTATAGACCGTTCCATACATAGACATTTACCCTTTTGGATTTGCTATCTTTCACACAATAACAGGTGAAAGAAAAATATAAAAAAGGTCATAGATAAACCATTATCAAAGATAGCCAGAAGAGGCTGTGGTATCTGAAATTGCTTTCAACTGTTCAGATGAAACTGAACAAATGTTCATTCCATATCGTCAATTTAGTAATCTACTAGAAAGCGAGGGCTGTGAATGGGATCTGTTTCTCCAAATATAATTTTGGTAACCAGCCCTGAGCCTTTGAGAAATGATGAAGCATACTCTCCCCCGCCCCTGCTTTTCCTTTCTTTTTACAATCCAAAGTGCTGTGATCATGTACAGGGTTGGTTTCAGTATCTGGGAGGCCCTTTGGCAAAACATCCACTTGGGAAGACAGGCGAACTAATGCCGGTGTACTGGAAGAAGCAAAGATCACCAGTGTTGGACTGGTCATGTTGTGTGGATGCCTGGTTGTCGTCTTCCAAAGCAACTACTCTATTCCGAACTTTAAAATGGAAAGGGTAATGGTGGTGGTCAACAAAAGAGGTTTAAAGACTGTCTCAGGGCAAATCTTTTTAAAATGTAGTATAAACACCAACATTTGGGGAACACTGGCCTGCGAGCACTCCATTTGGAGAACAGCCTTTACCAAAGGTGTCATGGGCATTGAAAATACTCGAACTCAAGACAAAATGGAGAAACGTGCTAAGAGGAAGGCATGCTTGGCAAACCCTGACTGTGATCAACTCCCGCCTAGAAACCTATGTTTCCACTGTGAAGGATGTGTGGATCCAGAATTGGCCTCCACAGTCACTTACGGACTCATTGTTGAAACCATGCTTATGGGAGACAATTTGACTTGGCTACAAGTGAATGCCAAAAAAAAGAAAGTACCTTCACTCCCAGCGGACCCTCATATTCTGCTGTTTCTTCCCCTTTCTTGCCCATAGAGTGAGAAAGCAAATGGGTTTCAGAAGCAATGAGAATCAACAGAACCAGAAGAATTTCAACGGGGGGGGCACTGCTATGGCATAGCCTTGACCAGTACTACTACTACTACTACTACTACTATTATTATTATTATTATTATTATTATTATTATTATTATTATTATTATTATTAAACTCTATTCCCTGGGGGTCTCAGGGCAGATCACAGAATAAAATCAAGATATAAAGCCAGAAAAGACATTATAAAAATAAAAACAGCAACCCAATAGCTCCCCCCCCCAAAAAAAGCCACATTTTAAAAGGGTATAGGATGTTGATTAGGTCAGCCTCGTTAAAAAGGAATGTTTTGCCTGGTGCCTAAAGGTGTATAATGAAGGCACCAGGCAAACTTCTCTGGGGAGAGCATTCCACAGACGGGGAGCTATTGCAAAGAAGCCCCTGCTCCCGTGTTGCCACCCTCCAAACCTCTTGAGGTGGAAGCACATGAAGGAAGGTCTCGGAAGATTATCTCAGGGTCCTGGTAGGTTCATATGGAAAGAGGAAGTCCTTCAGGTACTGGGGTCCTGAGCCGTTTAAGGCTTTATAGGTCAAAACCAGCACTTTGAATTCGGCCTGGAAACTAATTGGTAGCCAGGGCAGTCGGAACAGGATCGGTGTAATATATTCAGACCATCAGTGAGCAACCTGGCTGCTGAATTCTGCACCAGCTGAAGTTTCCGAACTGTCTTCAGAGGCAGCACATTGCAATAATCTAACCCTGGAGTTACCAGAGCATAGACAACAGTAGTTAGGCTATCCCTGTCCACTTAGGAGCGTAGTTGGGCCACCAGCCTAAGCTGATGGAAGGCACTCCGGGCCACTGAGGCCACCTGAGCCTCAAGCGAGAGCAAAGGATCCAGAAGGACCCCCAAGCTACAAACTGCTCCTTCACGGGAAGTGTAACCCCATCAAGAGCAGGCAAACTAGCCATCCAGTCTAGGGAACCCCCCCCCCACTCCGTCTTATCTGGGTTGAGCTTCAGTTTGTTGGCTCTCATCCAGTCCATTACCGAGGCAAGACACCAGCAAGTTCCGGCTGAAAAAAAGCCCTGGCCTTGACCATACTATCAGTCGGATACCATCAGTATTTGCTCACATCATTGTTGTTCTTGTTTTTAAATCCTTAGGTGAGACAGCAACTTTTTAACATTGATTTTTAAAAATTATATTTTATTAAGTTGGAACATTTTTAGCATATAAAATCAAAACACAATTTTGTCTTTTCTCTTATTTTTGTCAACTTCCCACCCTTTTTCCATGGAGTTGCTGTTTTCCCCCTCCTACGGCACCCTATTTTCTATCTATCAAATCACAACCACAATATTATACTCTAATTCCTTTTGTTTTGCCATGGATTAAATCCTGCTCGTGAGTTCCTCATACTGTAATATTTCTTTAAATACTCCGAAAAAGGCATCCGTACTTCCATAAAATTGTCACCATTAGATTCTCTTCATTTTGCTATGAATTTTTCCATTTCTGCATCGTACACTATCTTACTTATCCATTCTTCTTTCGTTGGAACTTCTTCTTCCATTTCTGCGCATATGGAATCCTAGCTGCTGCTGTTACATACATAAACAACTCTGACGTTTTGGGGAAATTTCTGCCCCTATTATCCCTAACAGAAACACTTCAGGCTTTTTTATATATACTCATTTAAAACTTTCTGACGTTTCCTTTACATTAAAATGATTGCAAGTTATGCACATAACTACGTAAGTTGTGTAACTTCTGTTAAGTGGTGCACAGCGAGACAAATAGTGTAGTATTTGGGAGGAAACGAATGGCAACAGAATAGAAATACCATCAATTGTGGCGAATACAGAGCGGAATGGAAATCCTGCCTTCTTGGCAGGAGTATTTTGATCACTTTTGCTGCAGTCTTCCTTCTTTTCCTACATGGCATGGGTGCCTAATAGTGGGTTGGACTCCAGTTCCCATCAGCTCCAGCCAGCATGGTCATGGATGATGGGAGTTGTAGTCCAGGAAACGCTTGGATAGCCAAAGGTTTTCCAATCCTGATGTAAGGGAGGGGTAATACACACATCCTAAATTGTAGCAAGAGGAAGATCTTGCAGGGGAATGGGATGAAATGGACCTTCCTTTACAGAGTGCGTAAACTTAAGGAGCACCTTTCCCTTTTCAGAAAGGTGTGCTATATTGCTAGAGGAGGGGTGGGACAGAAAAGGAAATCAATTTCTAAAAATAAAAATGTTGACGTTCTTAAAGTAGCAGGGCAGGCAACTAAAGGGATCAAAGCCAGTGTGGAAAACTAGGGGGACTCTTATTATTATTATTATTATTATTATTATTATTATTATTATTACAGTGGTACCTCGAGTTAAGAACTTAATTCGTTCTGGAGGTCTGTTCTTAACCTGAAACTGTTCTTAACCTGAGGTACCACTTTAGCTAATGGGGACTCCCGCTGCTGCCGCGTGGCCGCCGTGCGATTTCTGTTCTCATCTGAAGTAAACTTCTTAACCTAAGGTACTATTTTGGGGTTAGCGGAGTCTGTAACCTGGAGCATCTGTAACCCGAGGTACCACTGTATTTGAATTGATATACCACCCTATACCTGCGGGTCTCAGGGAGGTTCACAAAATAAAATCAAAATATAAAACCACAAAATACATAATAAAAATAAAAACAACAACCCTATATCCCCCCACCCCACCCCCCAAAAATATTTTTTTTAAGGGCATAGGATGTAAATCAGATCAACCAAAGGTCTGGTTAAAAAGGAATGTTTTTGCCTAGTGCCTAAGTAAAGGTACCCCTGACCGTTAGGTCCAGTCGTGACCGACTCTGGGGTTGCGGCGCTCATCTCACTCTATAGGCTGAGGGAGCCGGCGTTTGCCCGCAGACAGCTTCCAGGTCATGTGGCCAGCATGACTAAGCTGCTTCTGGCGAAACCAGAGCAGCGCACAGAAATGCCGTTTACCTTCCCATCTATTTAGCTACTTGCACTTTGACATGCTTTCAAACTGCTAGGTTGGCAGAAGCTGGGACAGAGCAACTGGAGATCACTCCGTCGTGGGGATTCAAACTGCAGACCTTCTGATTGACAAGCCCAAGAGGCTCAGTGGTTTAGACCACAGTGCCACCCACGTCCCTTTTGCCTGGTGCCGAAAGGTGTACAATGAAGGCGCCTTCTTTATAATTAAGACTATTCCAGTGTTATCTCACTGTAATTTGTAGTGCATAAAAGGAGCATGTTACATATTTTTTTAAAAAAATAGAAACGTATCTTTATGGCAATGTCAAGTTCAAAATAAAATACACTGATTAGGATATTTCAAAGTATCATTGTACTTTTTTTGTAAGATTATATTATGACCAAGAGCAGTAATGTGCTCTCTTAGGTGGGGTTTGAATAATGTGAGCTGACAGCAGCATCCTATGAACTTTCTCACTTTTATTCCCCTTTTATGCTTATGTTTGCAATTTTAACATTTTGGATCATCTTCTTTTCTCTTGCCACAACAGCGCAAAGTTTTGTCCTATAAAACAAGCATATTGCTTCCCTTTCTTGCCTGGATACACAAAGGATCATTATGGGGCAAATTGCTATCAAGGAACACTCTCCTTTATAGTTCTTCATAAAAAACATATATGCCAGTAGACTGACGATCTTACACAGATATTTTCACAAGAGCAATTTCCTTTGCTTTTTGTTTTATATATAAAAAAATACATTACTAGCATGGGCATGGGTTTGTTTGTTTGTTTGTTTGTTTTTGCAACCCTAAAATGATGGTTGTATTGTTCATTTTTACACTGCTTCTTTCTACAAAGATCTAGTTGTTTATCCCTATGCTGGCTTATTTTTGAGTGGAATAAAAAAGTGTGATTTAACGGAGGAGACCTTAATTCTTTGCAACATTTCTTCTTTTGTGGTTCTGCCATGTGATGCTTCTTTACAGAAATGACATATCTCTCTAGCCCTTTCTCAGCTATCATACAGAGAGAGAGAGAGAGAGAGAGAGAGAGAGAGAGAGAGAGAGAGAGAGAGAGACTCACAGTCTCCACTGTCCATCATGCAGTTCCATTAGGATTCGGCTTTCTCAGTCACATTGTGAACAGCTTTTTTCCCCCCATTTATGTTTTCAGTTATCAAAATTGCCCATGAATCAGCACAAGGCAAACTGAAAGACTGATTAAGCAGTACATTCTGGGGGCTCTTCTCTGTGCCGTCTCCCCGCGGAAAAAGATAAGGCTATATTCTTTTGTGAATAATAATTTTGACTATGCATAATCAAGTGTAATTCTAGAAGAGAACTCATATCCAAAATACGTTCCCTTTTGCCGTGTCTTGTCTTTGTGTGACTTATTTTTTAAAAACGTAATTGGGCTGAATCCCAAGAAAGCTTCCATCACAATTGATGTGTTGGTTCTTAAGGTGCCACAAGACTCTTCTTGTGTCTGTTGTAAGAAAATAACCCGGGTACGCTATTTGGAACAGTTATTTTCGCTGTAAAATAGTCGCTGCTTTTTTTCCCCAGAGCCATTCTTAATGTCACTCCCATATGGTCAGGGTGGGGTACGTTTGCTTCGCACCATATGGAAGAAACAAAAGAGGTTTTCCCCTGAGATCTTTTTCTTTGGGGAGGGGAGTCTTCACCCAGCTGCAATGCAGTCAATCTCTACACAACCCCATCTTTAGCCTCTTTCAGCCAACACAGCATGCATGTTGTTGTTGTTTAGTCGTTTAGTTGCGTCCATCTCTTCGTGACCCCATGGACCAGAGCACGCCAGGCACTCCTGTCTTCCACTGCCTCCCGCAGTTTGGTCAAACTCATGCCGGTAGCTTCAAGAACACTGTCCAACCATCTCGTCCTCTGTCGTCCCCTTCTCCTTGCGCCCTCCATCTTCCCTAACATCAGGGTCTTTTCCAGGGAGTCTTCTCTTCTCATGAGGTGGCCAAAGTATTGGAGCCTCAGCTTCAGGATCTGTCCTTCCAGTGAGCACTCAGGGCTGATTTCCTTAAGAATGGATAGGTTTGATCTTCTTGCAGTCCATGGGACTCTCAAGAGTCTCCTCCAGCACCATAATTCAAAAGTATCAATTCTTCGGGGATCAGCCTTCTTTATGGTCCAGCTCTCACTTCCATACATCACTACTGGGAAAACCATGGCTTTAACTATATGGACCTTTGTTGGCAAGGTGATGTCTCTGCTTTTTAAGATGCTGTCTAGGTTTGCCATTGCTTTTCACAGCATGCATACCACTCTTCTTTTAACAGCACGGGATTAGCCAGTCACTTATTTGGAGACTGAGTACAATTTGGAGAGGGGGTGTTGCTAGCGTGGGGAAGGCCAGGGGGGGGCATAGCTATGGGCACATGATTTTTAGAGGATGCCCACATGGAGGGATCCCTGCCCTGCCCCACCTGTTGCCAGGGGTCTCTAGGCCCCAGAGCCCAACCTGGCCTCACTGCCGTGTCCCTGCCCCTTTGCTGAATGGCTGCCTGGCCAGCATTGGGGGGGGGCATTTCCTGCCATGGGCAGCATCGTCTGGCTGGGCTCCTCCCCACATCAGAGGGCAAGGGCACAGCGGAGCCCTGCTTGGCTCCAGTGTTCAGGGCTGAACTGGCGCAGGCTCCATGAACCCTCCGAACAAATGTGGAGGGGGAAAAGAATTTCCCTCCTACCTCCTCATTAGGCTTTGGCCTGCAATTGGTGAGCTTGTGATTCTGTGTTCCAGCAAATCTTGTTAAGATTTTTGGTTAATAAAGTTGTGGCAACTTCATTCCAGGTGTGGGGGAATTGGTTTTCCCCTTGCTGATTTATATACAGGTTTTATCCTCCCCTAGTAACTGGGCTGCTCTTTCTAATGTGCATTGTATTAGTCCAAACTGCATAAAAAGTAAGAGAAAGTCACACTAAAATCCTGACTAATTTTACTGAGGATAGTTTTTTAAAAAAATAATAATCACAAATTGCTGCAGAAATTCTGAGAGCCAAACTAATAGAAACTTTGGGTTTCTATTAGTTTATCATTTATACAGTATCCCTAAAGGTAAAGGTAAAGGAACCCCTGACCATTAGGTCCAGTCACGGACGACTCTGGGGTTGCGGCACTCATCTCGCTTGCACTTTGATATACTTTTGAACTGCTAGGTTGGCAAGAACTGGGACTGAGCAATGGGAGCTCACCCCATCGCGGGGATTCGAACCGCCGGCTTTCTGATCGGAAAGCCCTAGGCTCTGTGGTTTAACCCACAGCACCATCTGAAAGTCCTATCCCTAGGCACCCTAAACAACACGGGTGGAGTGTTATTTGTGTCAGCTGCTTTAATGAATGTTTGTGGGCACCAGCCTCATTTTATCCTTACAATTTTTTCACACTTGGCTAGACACTGGTGTCAAATCCTTCCCTCCCTCCCTCCCTTCCTTCCTTGCTCTCTACCTTTCTCTCTCCTTGCCTTTCTCTCCCCACAAAGTGACAGAATGACAGTTTTTAATAGACTTGTCTCTGTGGTAATCAAACAGGCAGCATTAAGCAATATCAGCTAAAAAACAAAAAAGTAGCATATCATAATTGCATCACTTGTACAAAATGATTTACTACAAATAGAACTGTTACAGTCCTGGAAAAATAATTAAAATTGTTCCTAAATATTACCAGGCTATGTGACAGGGAAGCAACTTTATTTTCTTAACTGTCTTCAGTAACAAACTAATACAGGCTGTTATCATACTAGTTTGGTGGTTAAATAAATAAGGCTAATTCATGAAACATATTCTTGATTGAACAAGCACAGCCATCTTTGGCAATCACTCATAGCCGAGTCAGATTGTCTTCCATAAACACGGTTTTAACAATGAGTCTGTAAGTGACCGTGGAGGCCAATTCCGGATCCACACATCCTTCCACAGTGGCGACATTGGTTTCTGGGCGGGAGTTGATCATGACGTGGATTTGCCAAGCGTGCCTTCCTCCTAGCACGTTTCTCCCTTGTGTCCTGAGTTTGAGTGTCTTCAAAGCCCATGACACCTTTGGTAAAGGCTGTTCTCCAACTGGAGCACTCGCAGGCCAGTGTTTCCCAGTTGTCAGTGTTTATACTGCATTTTTTAAAGATTTGCCTTGCGATAGTCTTTAAACCTCTTTTGTGGACCACCAGCATTACACTTTCCATTTTTAAGTTCGGAATAAAGTAGTAGCTTTGGAAGACGATCATCAGGCATCTGCACAACATGACCAGTCCAATAAAGTTGATGTTGAAGAAGTATATAGGGGATGATTTAATCTGTAAAATTATATTTTGCAAACCAGGAAGACTCTGGTTCTTAACCATTTCAATCCAGCAAAAGAAACCCAGCACCAAAGGATGTATTGGAGCTACAATCTAAACATAATTACTTTTGTTTAAGAACCCTCCAGTTCTCCTTTTTATTGTCCATTCATGCTCAAGATGATATCTGGATGTTATATGCAATCCCCTTTTTTCAATACTCTTTGGCTTGCAAAATTGTTTGGATGGGCTTACCATTTCCCTTCCAATCAGTGCATCTCTCTTGGCTGCCTTTTGAAATCTTGTAGCTGTTTCTACCTCAAACGTTCTGGTGCATTTATTATTTGGTTATAATTTATTAAATTGGTATCCTACCCTTCTCCCCAAAGGAGCCCACTTTTTTTGTAAATAGTTTTTATTAATTTTTCCATTAAAAGCATTCCAACTGATCACAAATCAAATTATGTTGTGCAAATGTGCCCCTTCAGACAGCAATAATGAAATAACATTTGGGAATATCATAGAACTGCTAATAAATAGAATGTTGTGTGAAAATAAACATACTATTATTGTGGGGGCTATTGGGTTGTTGTTTTTTATTTTTATTATGTATTTTGTAGTTTTATATCTTGATTTTATTCTAAGACACACACACACACACACACACACACACACACACACACACACACCGGGTATAAGATGGTATATAAATTCATTTATTAATATTAAACGCATCATTTATATTATTATTGTTGTTGTTGTTGCTGAAGATATCCACACAAAAATCACCAGTGTTAGTCATCTCTATTATTAAAGACGGAGCTGAGAAACCGGCACTTCCTGTTTTGACAACCAAAATAATATTCTACATTACATTTCTACAAAATAGCTTTCAGATTCCTATGTTTTTGGAAATCATACTTATTATCTTGCTCTCTGCTGTCTCCAAAAGTATTTTTTTCTACATGTACTGAAGGCAGAGCTGGTATAAATTGGCTCAATATGTTTCCAGAACAAACTGCATCAATCATAAGTTTATACTTGTTAAGTGAGGTCCAGAAATATGAATAGCATATGAAAATTATGAACAGGTGCCAGCCCCGAGGCCACAACACAGACCGGGGCCCTAACAGATGCTGCGGGCTCATGCAGTGACATTTCTACCTCAGCTGCCTCCTTCGTGAAAGTCTCTCTCAAGTATGTCACCCTGCAACTCATATCTCCAGTCCCATCTGTGCCCTGCAATTCCCAACAAGGCGAGCAAGGCAAAGGAAAGAGTTAGCGCTCCTTGGATTCTCCCATTTGGCACTGCTTTTTCTCCACAAACCTTTAGCACAACATCCCTTATTTCATGCTCTGCCTAAGAGACTAGAACTATTCCCTTGTCCTGCTGGCAAGCTTCTACATTGTAGGGGTGTTGTTGAGTTGTTGTTGTTTGGCTTTTTGTGTGTTCAGACCCAGAGACCTCCACCCTAAATAAAGACACATTTGACTCAAATTTTAGTTTTGGTTTTTGGCAGAATTTAGGCCACAACTTTATTGATTACAGAAAAGTGAGTGGTTGCATAGGCTCTGGTTCGACTAGCTCCCTACACCTTTGCAGGTAGTGCTGACCCAGAGCTCTATCATAGGTCAGCCAAGGGTGAACACCTGAGGCAGGTGAAAAGCCTGGGAACAGACTCTGTTCATTCCCCAGATGCTCCCCTGGACTCAGGCATGGGCACAACCCCCTCTCAGGGGTTGACCAAACCAAGTTGAGTCCCTGGATTCCTTTAACGGAGTACCCTTCACATAGGGATGGCGAGACCGTTCTCCCATCCCTATCACATGAACCAGTGCCTATCCGCAACCTTACAAGTTGTGATGATTTGCTACATGGCAGGCAAAACCCAAATAGCCACAGCCAATTAGCCAAGTGGGGAAAATTCCTGCCGTGCCCCTGTCCCAATGACAGCCCCTGTCCCACACAGCGGCATAGCAAGGTCAATCGCAAAAATACCCTAAATACAGGGAGAGGTGGGCGGGTGTTCCAATGCACGAACCGAAAGAGAAAGCTCTGGGATACATGCAAGGGAATATATAGGTCCCTCGATCCATCTAAACTGCACCCATTGGCCAGATTACACCCAGCAACGAGGGACCTACCAATCGGGTGTTGTGGCTATCCAATAGACCCACCCACAACCAGGAGGTCAGTCTCCAAGTCTCACCGCAACATGTGCCCTCTTTTAGGGAGGACACGATTTGCCAAAAAATAGCTGCAAGGAGACTCTGCACTAGTGTACAACAGACCCTCCAAGTTCCAAGTGGCCCTATTTTCCAGGGACTGTCCTGGATTTTCAGAAGCCGTCCCAGTTTCTGATTTGATCCTGGAATGTCCTACTTTTCCTTAGGACGTCCCTATTTTTATCAGAGAAATGTTGGAGGATATGGAGTTATTCAACCCCTCAGCCATCTGAAGGCAGTTCTGTATAGGGAAGTTTTTTAAAAAAATGTTTCAATGTGTGTTTATATATGTTTGAAGCCACCCAGTGTGGCTGGGGCAGCCCAGTCAGATGGGCAGGGTATAAATAGTAAAATTATTATTATGGAATAGGACATCCCTATTTTCATTGGGAAAACGTTGGAGGAAATAATAATAATAATAATAATAATAATAATAATAATAATAATAATAATAATAATAATGATTCATTTATACCCCACCCAGGGCTGGGCTCAGGGTGGCTAACACCAAATATGAATTAATGTAATGGGGGGGGACAGAAAGCAACAAACAAACAGTTAATTAAAATATGGCTTGAAATACAGCTTAAAATATATCTTAAAATGCAGCCTCATTTTATTAGTAGCCCATAAATCAAGACCATAAAGGGAGGAAACATCAGATATGGAGCTAGCTATCCATGCTGGTCCTACATTGGCCAGCAAAAAAGCCAAGGGAAGATTTATATACCAAATCCCATATAAGGGGTCAGAGTGAGTCTAAGCTGAAGGCCTGGTGGAACAGCTCTGTCTTGCAGGCCCTGCGGAAAGATGTCAAATCCCGCAGGACCCTGGTCTCTTGTGACAGAGCGTCCCATCATGTCGGGGCCAGTGCTGAAAAGGCCCTGGCCCTAGTTGAAACAAATCTAACCTCCTTGAGGCTTGGGACCTCAAAAGTGTTGTTATTTATGGACCTTAAGTTCCTCTGCAGGGCATACCAGAAGAGGCGGTCCTGTAGGTCCCGTGGGATACAATGCTTAGTGGCACCAGTCCTGCAAACAGATGGAAAATGTTATCATGTTTCCTGTGGCACAATTATCTGATAAAATGGGGCAAGATTTTCTAAAACGGCCCAGGAGTATTGATTTGTGCAGTTTTCCAAACTGGGCATTGATTTATGAGGCATAAGCAAAAAGGGGGAAAGGAAGGAAATTCAAGTTAAAGTATACAGTGGTGTTATTTATAGTTACTAAATGGAAGCGGGTTGGTTAAAACAAACTATTTTGCAAATAAGGTTAGTATAGTGTAGATTGGCTAGCAAAGAAATTTGAAACTGTCCAAGGCAAATAGCCCTTGCTAGTGTTCATAATTGCAAAGCGGAATGTATAAAGCATTTACACAGCCGTTGTTGTTTTAACTGTTGTGGGTGAAGCTCGTAAAGTGAGCAAGCATATGCCTGACTTGCTTCACTCTGGATCTGACCTGGTTTCCAACTAGAAAATTATCTCCATTTAAGTTCAGGCTTCCTGGTGAACATTCTCAGTCCTCAGCCCCCATTCTGTTTTAAAGATGATTTATTCCACCCAAATACATTATGAGCCAGAAAACAAATAGTGCATAGTATAATTGATTTGTGCTGGGAATAAGAGGCGAACTGTTTGTTTTTTCTTGAAATTTCCTTTTGAAGGTATCTGCTGAGAGACAAGCATGTACTTCCACTAAATCTTCAGCTAGTTTGATGCAAATGTCAGCAACTAATGTGGCAGGACATTTTGCCTGGTGAACTGTAAACTGCCTAAGATATCTCAATAAGATACTTTGATGCACCAGGAAGTGGGAAGCGCTTTCAAATGTAAGCCATGGAATCTGGGCATGGGGTAGTAAGTAAAAGAGTATGTGAGAACTGGCCAATACTGACCATGCATGCATGAAGAAATGGCAAAATCACAATGCATCCACACAAAAATGTGCAACTGAACATAAACAAATTAGAGAAGCCAGTTTCATTATTAATATCAGTCCAAAATGTAGATTGTGATTCGAGGACCCACCCGATCCCCACTTGGGGAATGAAGACACGTTGACACAGTATATTAGGTTAATGGGCAAGAAAAGGCCACAACTTTATTGATTACAGCATGTGAGAAGGTATTGGCTTAGGCATTGGACCACAGACAATTTGACTCCACCCACTCGGAGAGGAGGGGTGAGTCTGATGAGGGGCTAACCACCTGATGTCACTGGGGGTCGTGCCATGCCCCCCGCCATACAGGGCATCGGACAGGATCTACGACTGCCAGATTCCTTTAAAGGAATACCCAAAAGTGAAGGGGTAGACGATGGCCACACCTTGCTCTTCCATACACCAACAACACATTCCAATGCCTAACCGCCAAATACCAAGAAAGTTGTGACGATTGCTACAAGGTAGGCAAAAAAAACCAAGAGACCGGTGCCAATTTGCCAATTGGAAAAAAACCTCCTACCAGGCTCCCTGGGCAACCAGAGCGACCAACCATGGGTCCATAGCAAGGCCAAGCGAGAAGCTACACCCTAAAGAGAGTGGTGGGTGGCTGACTCGCGGAAGATCAGGAGCAAATGGCGGGGAGAGCTGGCGCGGCCACATTTGAGCGGCTAAACCATGCCCCCACGGTGTCACCCAATTGGGTGCCCAATTGGGAGGCATGGCGCGCCAGCGATGATGAGAGGGCAGGGGGCCGAACGCCCCCTGCGTGACGCGGGAATCGTCTCCTGCTCACAACCCCTCCCCTCTGGAAGGAGGAGAGGCTTTACAGTAAGGTAAATGCACAGGAAATAAAATGCATATTTCCCCCAGACGCTCAGTACAGACGTACCTTAGAAGTCGAGTGGAATGCGTTCCGGAAGTCTGTTTGACTTCTAAATCATTCAGATTCCAAGGCGCTGCTTCCGATTGGCTGCAGGAAGCTCCTACAGCCAATTGAAAGCCGTGGAAGCCCCGCCGGATGTTCAGCTTCCAAAAGAATGTTTGAAATCTGGAACAATCACTTCCAGTTTTTGATCATTGGAAGTAAGGTGCTATTTTGAATCAAGAAGGTGTACTAAAATATGACTTCGATATGATTTCACCTGATTTTTTTAAATCACATTTTGTTGTTTCCAAAAATTCCTGAGGACTCATCACTACTATCAGACAGTTGGCAAATATCAACAATGACAACACAGAAATATACTGGAATGCTTTTAATATACTTCAAGGACCACCTCTTTCCATATGAACCTACCCGGACCCTGAGATAATCTTCTGTGGACCTCCTTCATGTGCCTCCTCGAGAGGTCTGGAGGGTAGCAACACGAGAACAGGGCCTTCTCTGCAGTGGCTCCCCACCTGTGGAATGCTCTCCCCAGGGCAGTTCACCTGACGCCTTCATTACACACATTTAGACTTCAGGCAAAAGCGTTCCTTTTTAACCAGAACTTTGGTTGATCTGATTGACATCATATACCCTTTTAAAATGTGGCTTTTATTTGGGGGGTTGTTGTTGTTATTTTAATTGTGTATACTGTGGTTTTTATGTTGATCATTTTGTGAACTGACCTTAGACTTCTGGGTATAGGGTGTAATCATAATAATAATAATATAGGGCAACATCAGACTTCCCTATATTACTTCCCCAGTGATCCAGTTCACTATGTGGAAAGGAAAAGTGTTTTAGCATGCCTGCCCTGCCTCTATCATCCCTGTGGAGTTAGAGTACCCAACTACAGCACATTTTGATATGGGTATAAAATCTAACACACACGATCCCAAATCTTACATTGATATGAAACTGCATGTAGTAAATGAGATGGATTGAGATAGCTGTACAGTGTCAGCATTGTGTGTGCTACACAGTGAACATCAATCATTCTGTGCTTTAAATACAGAAGGCAAACTCCATGGGTTACCCTCCAGACTTTGGGAGCACATGGTGGGGGTTATGGTGGGACAAGAAAGAGAAGAAGTCCCACTACAGACTCCTGCTCATCCCATAGCTTAATTACATACATAAATTTTGCTTTGCTAGTTTTAGTTCCACCCACTGTTGTGTGGGCAGGTCGATCCCTCCCCTTACCTGGCCAACTCTCTCCTGGCAATGCTCCCTCAGCTGGGATTGGGGAACTGGCAGAGGTAGGCGGCTGCCTCCAGGTGTCTAGCCTGGGGGGGGCGAATCCAGGCTGTACTGCTGGGAGCCACACGGGATCAGGGTGGCTGCGCGTGACCCATTTGATGTGGGGAGCAGTCATTGTGCAAATATTTATTTTCATTAATTAATTTGTCTGTTGAGACTCCTGCATGGTATACAACGTTTCCTCTTATTGACTATCAGTCTCATCCAAAATATGAAACAATGTTTTGAACAATGTCTGCATTTCACCACCTATACCTTCCATGGAGGTATCTCTTAGCTTGAAAAAATACTGCTTAGATTTCACAGCAAGGAAGGGAAAAAAGAGACAAATTTCCTCCTAAAGGAGGAGCAGATTCGCCATCTGTGTTCATTACCTCTGCTCAAGCAAGGTGATGTATCACATCATTTTAATAGCCTGTTTGGTCCCAAAGTACTATCCATTTTCATCAGCAATGGAGAAAAAATGGCAAGCATGGATATTCTATTTTAAAAAATGTTTTAAATTGATGATTAACCCATTTCTGGTTAAATACATGGAGATTTATTTCTATACAGCTGTTTGCATTGCATCATATTGTAGTTATAAAAGGCATTACTTAACTTTACTAATTAGAAATGTGAAACCCTATTAGCTGTCACTAGGGAAATATTCCAATAAGCTTTTCCCTAACTTTAAGGCAAGGTGTGGAAGAGGTGTATATATCTCTTTACACAGGTATTCCTTTGATATCTCTACCTGTTTTAGTTGCTGCGGTATTGTAATGGGATTATTTTATTGCACATTTCAATTATGAATGTTTATATTTTAATGTTGTGCAATTTGTTTTGATACGATGCCATTGGTCGCTCGATTGTTATATTGGCTGATATTTAATTTTACTGTTTACTATTATATTCTAATGGATTGTTGAATATTGCTTTACGTGAATTAAGTTGTTTATTTTAAAGTTATTGTGACTTTTTGTATTGGATCAGATCATTATTATTACAGTGGTACCTCGGTTTACGAAATTAATCCATTCCAGAAGTCCATTCTTAAACCAAAACCGTTCTTAGACCAAGACACGCTTTTCCTAATGAGGCCTCCCACCGCCAGTGCCCTTCCACCATTTGGATTCTGTTCTTAGACCAAGGTAAAGTTCTCAAACCGGGACACTATTTCCGGTTTTGCAGAGTTTGTAAACCAAATCATTCTTAAACCGGACTGTTCTTAAACAGAGGTATCACTGTATATTGTTTGATGTTTTATAGTGTCTTTACATGGTTTGGAAGCCACCCAGAGTGGTTTGGGCAACCCAACTGTTGTAAAGGGTGGTTATAACGATATTGCTTTGGGTGATTATGTTCTGTTCATCCAGCCACATCACTGTAGAAATGGACTTGCCCATCTAGAATGGGAATCAGTGGCACCATGTTTTGAAGTTTTGAGATGTTTGTCTGCATGCAATTCCAGTTCTAGTGGGAAGATTCCAGAAAATGGTGCCCTTCTCTGTAGCATTTATGCTATGTCGTGTTGCAATGGTCTTTCTGTCATGCTGTATAATGCTTGTGCAAAATAACTGGGTGAGATCATTTGGAGATATGGGAAGAGGTGCATGTTGCATGCTGACACCTCTATTTCCTTTTCATCTAATCTAGGTGTGGTAATGTATGACCAACACAGGTGCCAGGGCACAATGATGGGCAGAATGAGGGTTCTTTAACTAAACTCAATACATGAAACACACAGTGATGGTATGTGCTTTACTTCCCCAGGTGGTGTTGCTTGAGGAATTTGATTTCTGTCCAATCTGATGCAAATGGACCTGTTCCTCTACTCACAGAATAATGTGTGACATAGAATATAGTCATCATTCAGACTTCAAAAGTCTCTGAATTTTGTGATACAGTTCTCGGCTATAAAAATGTATCGAAATGCATTTAAAATATGTATTTTAGGATACAGTTGGAAATGTGTCCGTTGAGGTGAAACCGTACTTAAATATATATATTTTATGATAAAATGAGTCAAGAAACATAAATATGGATTTCTGCGTGAATTTTCGCAGCTAAATGTAGAAATGGACCAGGATGAATTTATGAAGACATGCAAAATTGATACAGACTAGAAATAAGCTGTTCTACCTATCCCTCAGAGCATTTAGTCTCTTCTTGATGTGGCTGGGTCCGCCAAGAGGAATCACCATATGTAGCTTGGGAATTCTATTAGATCTAGCCCTGCATATGAAAGCAGCTCAGGAAACCATGAATGCATAGAATATAAATATGTAAATACATAAAGGATCATACAAATGCATTTACTAATGATCACCATCTCTGCCATATCCATCGGCAGACAACATTTACAAATGGGTCACAAACCTAGTATTGTTGGAACCACCCAGAGCTTTAATATATACATTCAAGTTGTTGTTGTCTTAAAAAGGAAATCACGACAAGCGATATGTATATAATATAACCTTTATAGATTTTTTTTCAGCAGAACTGTGGCAAAGCATCAGAGTACAATAAAATTAAAATATCTACAGAAACTGAGTTGCACTTGTTAAGGGACCACAGGCATGCAACTATTTAACCTTGTTCAACTGCATCAACAGGTAGATTAACGATGACATATGAGACTCTCTAGGTCTAAAATAAAAAATCTCTTTGTTTCTATGTGAACATGATAAAGGGAAGTAAAATGCCTGTGAACTGAATGTATTTAGCTACTCCTCTTAAAAAGGCCACAATGATGGGTTAATGTTTCTGACTAGTTTATATGGCAGACTAGCTATGGGCTGTGAAACCTGCCTCAGGTTTCCACTTGTGACCATCTCTATGGGGGTTTGCCACAACAGGAAGTATAGCCGTATCATTTTTTAAAAAAGACTTGAATAATAGTTTGAGGGAAAATAGCTTGGTGCTGAAAATTAATTCTTTGTGGTTCTGTGACTAAATTATAAATATAAAGTACATTTGCTGCCATCCAATGGTGGCATTTATCCAACACTAGTTTGGATGAATTTCATAATTTGGTAATTGAAGGACTGGTATTAGTAATTGTATTATAATTTGGTATTGTTATAATGAGGCTATCATTGTGTTGTACTTGAAAATTAATTTTTTAAAAAATATTGAATTTCATTAGTCCAGCTTAAAATGTGTATATATTTTTTGTAAAATGCATAGGAAGAAATATATACATCTTCCATTGCAAATGTGACAAAGCTCATGAATTCAGAAAGGTGCTTAAAAGGCTTTTCACACTTCCATCGACGTGTGAAAAACTTTCTCTCACACACAGCAAGTTTAAACACAAGAGTGGCTTCAGATTCCGGCAAACATTACAAGCTTGAGCCTAAACACAAGATGAGAACTAAAGTATGGACTCAGTTGAACCCTCTGGAGTTGTAAACAGGATTGATGTGAAGTGACAGTACAAGATAATACAGAGTCAGGGTCGAGGCAAACTTTCTGAAGGAGAGAAAAAAGATCAGATGGCGCGCTGAGCCCACCAACAAACACAAACAAGTGTGTGTCCAGTTCATCACACTGCACATCGATTTTTTACTGCGTTTTTGCTCTCAAGGTGGTCATTCAGCGCACTTTGTTAAAATGTGTGCCCTGTTAAAGGAACTGGAAATGGCAATGTCCCTCTCTAAGCCAGCCAAGGATAAAACCAAGCACATATATTCTATTTCTTTATCTAACCAGCCATCGGCAGGCCTCGGTCTTGTGGTGGTGGATACAGAGGAAGTGCAGGCCTTGCCGCCATCACCACAGAAGTGGGGCGTCCAGGGTTTAAAATAGAAGCTCAATCCAGATAAGGCTTATTGGCTTAGCGGGTGGTCCCTATAAATGGATGGGAAGTTACCTGCTCTCGATGGGGTTACACTAGGGTTACCAGACGTCCCTGTTTCCCGGGGACAGTCCCCAGATTTGCAAATAAGTCCCCAGACAAATTCCATCCCCTGAATGTCCCCAGATTTCATCTAATTCATCGGATTTCTTTGTGGGGATGTGGATGCAGCGTGGGGGCACACCCCCACCTCAGCATAAGACATGCCACAGCGTGTCTAGCCACCATGCCCAGTCTCTGACCTTTGCTTCCCTCATAGAAAACTTTGCTTAGGTTCCACGTGGCTGGAGCATGACGAATGATGCAGACTTTTGAATATCAAGGAAACATTTTGGGGGAAACACCTGTCTGACATGTGTATCACTAATGCTAGAAATGTGCCTTGCTGGAAATACGTTAAGTTCAGGGTGGTTTCACTACTATTTCTTTTTTTTTTAACTTCTTTTTATTCATTTTCTATAACCAAACAACAGCAAAGAAAGAAAAATAGCCAACACATACCAAAAATAGAAAAAAAGAAAAGAAAACATCAACCAAATCAAAACACCTAAACCAACCAAAAAACAAACATTAATTAACAATAAATAACATTTGACTTCCCTCCATCTCGGTTTTGGGTTATGTGAATATTAAATCCATTCTGCAGTTTTCCATTTTTTAGCGTAAACACATCGCAAGGCTTATATTAAACCTACTGTGATTTTTATATCTCTAGAATTTGTTTCCATATATGTTATGAATTTAGACCAATTGTTGATAAACCTTGAACCTTTTTGCTGTCTAATGTTCTGCGTCATTTTTGCCAGATCCATATACTCAAATAATTTAATTTGCCAATCTTTAACGGTCGCGGTATTTGGGGTTTTCCAATTTTGTGCTAACAGAATCCTGGCAGCTACAGTTGCATATTGAAACATTATATAATCTTCTTTCTTAATCTCCTCTCCGATCATCCCAGAAGGAAGGCTTCAGGCTTTTTGACAAAGGTGTATTTAAGTATTTTCTTTAGTTTGTTGTAGATGGAATCCCAAAATTTTTTAACTTCTGCACATTTCCACCACATGTGGTAGAAGCTTCCCTCTTTAGATTTACACTTCCAGCACCTTTTGTCGCAAGTCTTATACATTTTTTGCAATTTCACAGGGGTGATGTACCGGTTTCACTACTGTTTCCAATTGTTGACTTCTGCTAATAAAAGGAGCCTCGGCAGAGCTAGCCGGCAGCTTGCTCCTGCACAGCTCACATCACACGCATTCAACTCCCGTACTGTCCTCCGTTACTTCTACATTTCTTGGAGTCTGTTATATGTTACTTGGCTCTGCCTACTCCCCTCCCATTATGCCTTTGGCCAGGCAACAAGAGTGCTGCTGACCATTGATCAAGTTTGGATCATCCCTAAGCCTTGCACTGAACCCTACACAACATGAGCCTGTGATGCAGCAGGTTGTATCTATAAATAAAAGCAATTAATAAAAAACAAATGTGAACAAGTGAGTATATGATGTGGAATCCATGGGGGATGGGAGCTTTGATGTACCCTCCCCCACTGGGCACAGACAACCAGTTCAGTGGTATTTTTTCTGGTGGTTTCTTTCTTGAGGTCCCATCCCCACCATACAATTAAAACTCATAGCTTGCCCCACAGATTTCCAGAAGTTGTATTTTGTTAAGGATGCTCAGAATTGTAGTTCTATGGGAATATGGGGATATGGGGGGGGGTGTAGCCATGTGCTTGAAACATGTGGTATCATTGTGAACTGCAGACAAACTACAAGTTGATTTGGGTGCTGGTCTGGCTAGGATAATTTATTTTTAGGTCATTGGCCACCTTTGGTTGGCTGGCTAATGGGATTACCAAGAACTTGATGTCATTGGAGGATTCCCCTCCACCTACTAATTGCTATTCATATCTGGGCCAATGTTTGAAAAAATAAAACAGTAAGGTTTCCATGCAGCAACCAGAAAACTGTATGAGTCCTTCATTCTTTGTCATCCAAGTTATCTCATGTCTATGAAGCTGCCTGTGAATTTTTTTTCTTTTTCAGCACCCTGTGAGTTTTGAAGGTGAAGCTCTGAAGCAGGAAGCCTCCTCTGTTCATGAGGGCTCCCCGTGTAACTTATTATGCAAGCTTCTAAATTGTGCAGGGAGCCTCCATGAGCTTCAGAACTTGGCCCTCAAACTCCTGGAGGGCTGGATCAAGGAAGGCGATGCGCTGCTGGGCTCCCACCCTCCATCTTGCAACTGTTACTCTGCATGGAAAATGAAACACCTGAGTAGGGGGGAAAGGGAGAAAGCGTTTCACTTCTTGGCTGAAGCCAAAAGAAATATAAGGAAAGCATCAGAATAAAAGGGAGCCTATATCACAGCTGAAAGAGACTGAGAACGAACAAAAACAACTGCCTGAATGCTTTAAAATTTCTAAACGGAAAAGAACATTTTGTACAAGTGCTGCATGGGTGGTTGGAATGATGAAAGAATGGAATGCATATCAGAAACTGGAGAGATTGCTGAGAGAGAGAGGACATCCTGGTAATTCACTTACATCTGGAATAAAATGCATACCATCCCCAGCTCCCTGGAGCTGCTGGGATTTTATTTTTTAAGATATCGAAAACTAGGCTCTAGGCTCTAGAAAACTAGGACTAGTAAGCATTAAGCCCACCCTGGCTAACCTGTGGTCTTTCTTATATTGCTGCGCTCCCATTATTGCTGGCTACCGAACATGCTGGCTGGGACTGATGGGATTTGAAGTCCAACAACCTCTTTAGGACAATAAATTTCCCACCACTGCATTAAACAGTACATTTAAGATTGTCATATAAAAGGCACTATCTGTTTTTCAGCTTTCTTGAGAATGCCTGTCCTGTCCACTAATTCCTTATCCTCCGAAAGAATCAAATTAGATTTCCTAGAACCAAGGAAAGATACCACTGCAGACAGTGTACAATAAAAGAGTTCAGTACAAAAGAACAATTAAAAAGCAATTTGATGTGGAATAAAAAGAACCCAATAAAAACATTTCACAGTGTTTTTATAACCAGGAATCGTGCAACTAGTATCAAAGGCCAGGGGAATTTTGAGTAAATAGATATATATTTCTGTTGTTGGCATCTGTCTGTCTCGATGAACAATGGAAGAGTGTGCCGTCAGAGGCAAAGTCAAACCATTGGAGAGTTACAGTGCTGGTGTGACTGCAGAGACCAATAAAGGAGAGACTTGTTTTATTGCAGATGAAGGCGTCTGTTTTTGCGTGGTGAGTTCCCGCCTCCCCTCAGTGGAAATAAGGACACCAAACACAATTATTTAGGTAAAAGGGTTAAAATTGGCCCTAACCAACTATCCGGCTTCAGCCTGTTTGCTTGAAGTCCAGGAAGACTTAACCACCAATAGGGGGAGACCTGCTGATGCACATCAACTAGAAACTCTCTCGGGGTCACCGCTCGGGGGCGTGCCTTAGACCCCCACCTCCATAGGCTTCGGACAGGGCCACGCCCCCCAGAATCCTTTACCGGACCACCCTTCGATATGCGGGGGAGGTGATGGCACTTCCTCCCCCCCCTTCATCTACATAACAATACCCCTACCAATGCCTAACCACCAACACCAAGGAAGTTGTGACGATTTGCTACGAGGTAGGCGAAAAACCAAATGGCTGGTGCCAATTTGCCAAGTGGAAAAAAATCCTACCAGGCCCCTTGACGGCAACCAACTGAGGTCCATAGCAAGGTCAAAGAAAGAACCTAAAGGGCGGGAGGGTGGGAAATCCGAAGAGCTGAGGCAGCCAAAAGAGGGAGATCCCCGGCTGTGCCAGTGTAATAAGGCACAAGCCATGCCCCCCAGACCAGCCAATTGGCTGGCCAGGGGATGACGTGGCCAGGGATTCCCTCAATCGCACGGAGGCTGAGAGCCAGCCCCTGCGCACATGGAGAGGGTGTGAAGCCTGCAGCTCCACCTCCTCTCAAGTTCGGAAGTGGTTTTGCTGCTACAGATACACCATGGCAATTCTTCCCTCTGCACTCCTCCCAGTGCTCATTCTTCCTCTGGTCACTGCTGTGGATACACGGCATGACCGTCTGTCTCCAGGCATTCCAGTTGTCTGCAAGGGATTCCCACAAGGCGGGGTTGGTGTTGCCAGCCTTCGTGTCACATTTGCAGACATCTTTGTGACACAGAGTTAGTCTGCCAATGGGCCTGATGCCCGAAGCCAGCTCCCCATAGAGCACATCCTTTGGGATCCTGCCATCTTCCATTCTTGGTACACGACCAAGCCAGCATTGATGTCACAGAATGTGAACATGCTGGGAATTTAAGGTTGGCCAAAGCTCAACAGGAGGGACACGGGTGGCGCTGTGGGTTAAACCACAGAGCCTAGGACTTGCCGATCGGCAGTTCAAATCCCCACGACGGGGTGAGCTCCTGTTGCTCGGTCCCAGCTCCTGCCAAGCTAGCAGTTCAAAAGCACGTCAAAATTCAAGTAGATAAATAGGTACCACTCCGGCGGGAAGGTAAACAGCATTTCCGTGCACTGCTCTGGTTCACCAGAAGCAGCTTAGTCATGCTGGCCACATGACCCGGAAGCTGTACACCGGCTCCCTTGGCCAATAAAGCGAGATGAGCGCCGCAACCCCAGAGTCAGTTCACGACTGGACCTAATGGTCAGGGGTACCCTTTACCTTTACCTTTAAACCTCAACAGATCATGGGTGGAGGATCTTTATCAGCTTGACGGCTACATTCTCTGACGGGTAGCATTTCAGGTGTCACATGTCAGCAGCGGGGAAGGCAAATGCAGCTCTTATGTTGTGCCAGTCTTGGGGAATTCTCTCCTCCCCCAGTAGCATCAAGGATCAAGGAAGAAACAAGAAAGTTCTTATTTATGGTTTTATTCAGTCATTGTGTTGCAAGACAAAGAATCCAGTTCTTAATTCCATAGTGGCGTTGCTCACTCTGAGCTCCTCCTCTTCTTTCCCCAGCAACAGCCCTTGGCTCTAAGGGGGGATCACGGGAGACAAATGTTGTTGAGCACTTTGCTCTTGAATTCTAACTGAGCAGTGAGGCCATGGGGATGGTGGTCCTTCTATGCTCTCCAAGACATCTCTGTTGGCAATTCCCCCCTCCAAGTCCTTCTCCTAACACCTCATAATTTGGCAGCTCTGGGTTCTGCTGTAATTCAGTCCTTTCTCTCTCTTCTCTTGAAACTGCTGGAGAAGGAGGGGGCAATCCAAAGTTCCTCACTTCAGTACAGTCCCTGACATGTTGGTACAGTAGTTGGCATGCAAAAGCTGTAGGGTTTTTAAAATAATAATAATAATAATAATAATAATAATAATAATAATAATAATAATATTTCCATTTTAACAATCCAATCAAACCATATTATATAATTCAAATTATACAAATTATTCAATAATCAAACAATCCAAATATTATGCCTAATGATAAAATTTTGGTTGACTTCCAATGCTTCGATAGCTGTAGGTTTTTAACTTGTGTATAAAGGTAAAGGGACCCCTGACAATTAAGTCCAGTCACGAACGACTCTTGGGTTGCTGTTCTCATCTCGCTTTACAAGCCGAGGGAGCCAGCATTTGTCCACTTCCGCAGACAGTTTTTCTGGGCCATGTGGCCAGCATGACTAAGCCGCTTCTGGCGGAACCAGAGCAGCACACGGAAATGCTGTTTACCTTCCTTCCAGAGCGGTACCTATTTATCTACTTGCACTTTGACGTGCTTTCGAACTGCTAGGTGAGCAGGAGCTGGGACCGAGCAACGGGAGCTCACCCCGTCATGAGGATTCGAACTGCCAACCTTTCGATCGGCAAGCCCAAGTGGCACAGTGGTTTAACCCTCAGCACCACCCCCATCCCTCTCAATTACCCCCTTTCCATCTCTCAGTTCTCCACTGGACATATTCCATCCAGGCCAAGCCCTTAAGGAGGATGTGGAGGAGGACTGGTGTGGCCTAGGGAGGGCTTGTGTCATGGAGAGAACGCCAATGGCCTGAGGATTTTTTATCCTTGGTATCTTCTTGGAAGCTCATTCCATAGGTTGGGGACCACTGAGGAGAGGATTTTCAAGAGATGAATCTCTGCAGGCTACAGGATAATGAACAGAGCTTCCTTTGATGATCAGAGTGGGCAGGTCTGAATATGAGAAAAGGCTTTTTTTAATCTCCAGTCCAAAGTTGTCCAGGAATGAGATGAAAAGGGTTCAGGGCCTCCAGCTGCCAAGATCCCAAAGAGGAAGAACAGTATGGTTGACATCTGAGTCCCATGCACTGCCACATTTAATTTTTCTTTCCACAAAATGACAGTGAAGAAGATAACACTCAGGGGCTGCGCTGGGTGGATGAGCACAAGATGGAAAAGTACCGGTTTCAGCAAAAAAAAAAGAACCCACAAAAAATGTTATTGTTTTCTATTGAAATAGCTTAGAGAGGCAGAGTGACAGGGTTTAGTCAAAGGGGAACTGTGAATCTGTCTCGAAAGATTTAGTTCAAATCCATGGTCGTAAACAATGTAGCTGATGAAAAGGAAGCAAGCCTTCCTTTGTCCCTAATCAGGCTCACGGTATAGTATTTACTGAAATATTTATGGAGATTATAATGGACTTCAGCAAACCAAAGCCCTTAATAATAAAAGAAAGCTTTGGACTATAGCCTATGGGAACACAAAAGAAGGGGGGATCCATTGCCTCTTGTAATAGTGCCTTGAGTGGAGCTCTTTGTGAATGCTTAGTAAAAATACCAAAATAGAATCTATCCGTAGGTACTATCCTTATAGTTTTCATTTGAACTCCCTTTGTAATATTATCCCTTATAATAGAGGAAGGGTTTTTTTCCCCTCCAAGGAAGTCCCTCAGCATTAAAACCTTAGAAGGAAAGGTTACTTATCATGAGGTTTCCTAGGGGTCACATCAATGCCCTACATCCTTGGAATAATAATAATAATAATAATAATAATAATAATAATAATAATAATAATTGTACCCTACCCATCTGACTGGGTTGCCCTGGCTACTCTGGGCAGCTTCCAACATATATAAAAACATAATAAAACATTACACATTAAACACTTCAGATGTCTTCTAAAGGTTATATGGTTATTCATCTGCCTGACATCTGCTGAGAGGGCGTTCCACAGGGCGGGTGCCACTACCAAAAAGGCCCTCTGCCTGGTTCCCTGTAGCTTCACTTCTCGCGGTGAGGGAACTGCCAGAAGGCTCCCAGCCCCTGGCCCTGAATGGGCACTGCCTGCCTGCACCTGGTTGTCTGATGTGGCCGGAGGTGGGTGGCTCCAGGTGACCGGCTCCAGGTAACCATCCCCTCCCACAACCACACTGAAGATGGCAGCCTCTCCAGACCCACTACAGTCACGCCATTTGGCAAAGGCCACCCACTCGGAGCCCCAGGTGAGCAGATATTTTTCACAGCATATGCACACTGGGCTGACAGCTTTGCGACCCCAAGGTCTCCTTCCTTATCAGTCACTTCCAATTCTGACCCCATGATCATATATGTGGAATTTAGATTACTTGCTTTTGCCCCAATGTGCCTCATTTTACACTTGCTTACACAGAATTGCATTTGCCATTTTACTACCCATTCACTTAGTTTTGGGATAACATTTTGCGGCACTTTTCCTTTTTGTTTTAACCACTCTGAACATTTTTGTATCTTCAGCCCACCTGACTATCTCACTAGTCACTCCTAACTCAAGTTCATCTGTGAGCAAGCTAAAAGCAAAGGTATTGATACTTCGAGACAACCCTGTTCCACAGAATTAGGGTTGATTCTTTCAATTAATTAATTTTGATAGCATATGGGGCAAATAGATTGGTAAAATGGGCTGACCTTGTTGCACAACAATACTTTGATGGGTTCCACTTTAAATATCTAAGCATCAATAAAATGAAATGTCAAATTGTTATGGCTCTCAAAATGCACATATAAAAACCATAGAAGCTAAGTGATGACAGTCTCTCTCTCTCTCTCCTCTGTTTTTATTACAACATTCTGAAGCAAGTAAATCGATGTCTTGGAATCCACTAAACTAAGCATAACCTCTAATGAAGACTTTTGGCCTAAAAGATAATTCACTAAAACAGTTATGCAGGTATCATATTGCTTAGAACTGTCAAGATTTTGCGTTGGTTTGGATTTACACCAATTTTTTTATGATGAAAAGGATGGATCTGGATTGGGTCTGTCTCTCTAGTGTAATTCCACTGAAGCGGATGAGTCTACTCCAGTGCAAACATTCAGTGAATGGTGCCCACACCAGCTGCAGGCATCAGGAATGCTCAGCACCATATTATCCTTCATAAATGCTAACATGTCTCTCGTTAATAGCCATTTAACGAAACATGAAATTGATGAAGTAACAAGCAGCAAGCTTGTTTCTAATTTTAATAATTCATTATATGAATTAATTTACATAATATTGTCTACATAAACAGTCGGTTATTTGTTATTTCAAGGAGAGTCTATTAACTACCACTTCTCTCATCATGACTAAATATTAAGGTGGTGGAATGTACAGATTCACAGGGAGAGAGAGAGAGAGCTATTCCTGAGTTCCTAAGAATTCACACCCTGCAAAGAAGACGCACTCAACAATATGCTCAAAACATGTTATGGTTTGTTATAGTTTTAGAGGGCAGGATGTGGGTGGCGCTGTGGGTTAAACCACAGCATTTAGGACTTGCTGATCAGAAGGTCGACTGTTCGAATCCCTGCAACGGGGTGAGCTCCCGTTGCTCGGTCCCTGCTCCTGCCAACCTAGCAGTTTGAAAGCATGTCAAAGTGCAAGTAGATAAATAGGTACCTCTCCGACGGGAAGGTAAATGGCATTTCCATGCGCTGCTCTGGTTCGCCAGAAGCAGCTTAGTCATGCTGGCCACATGACCCGGAAGCTGTACGCCGGCTCCCTCGGCCAGTAAAGCGAGATGAGCGCCGCAACCCCAGAGTCAGTCATGACTGGACCTAATGGTCAAGGGTACCCTTTACCTTTATAGTTTTAGAGTTCTACGCTTTATATGACCAAGTCACAGAATCATAGAATTGTAGAGTTGGACGGGACCCTAAGGGTCATCAAGTCAAACCTGCTTCAATTCAGGAATCTGAGCTAAAGCACCTATTACAGATGGCTATCCAATCTCTACTTAAAAACCTCCAAGGAAGGAGTGCCCATCACCTCTCAAGGGAGGCCGTTCCACTGCTGAGAAGCTTTTACTGTCAGACAGTTCTTCCTTTCTTTTTTTAAAATCATTTTTATTGCTTTTCCAATAAAAAACATCCAGTTAATATATCCAATCATAATACTACAATTAAAATAAAAAACTAAAATAAAAAGACCAAATTATAGTCCAAATTATAATTATTATTTTTTCGGAGCTCCCCATGACCTAGATCTCTGAAGCATATCTCCACATCTCAGTCCAGCCTCTCCTCGTTGTTTCCATATTTTCCACATCTCGATTTAGCCGCTTTATAATTCTCCGTCCCTGAGTCCACAATTTTCAATCATGTCAAACATCATGTACTTACATCTGTTGAATACAGCTTTGTTAGTGTGTGTGTGTGTGTGTGTACACACACACACACACACACACACACAAACAAACACACACACACACACAGTGGTACCTTGGGTTACATATGCTTCAGGTTACAGACTCCGCTAACCCAGAAATATTACCTCGGGTTAAGAACTTTGCTTCAGGATGAGAACAGAAATCGTGCGGTGGCAGCAGGAGGCCCCATTAGCTGAAGTGGTGCTTCAGGTTAAGAACAGTTTCAGGTTAATAATTTCAAACTGAAAAGGTTTAAAGATGTTAATGCTTAAGTTAAATTTTATAAGAACTGTGATTTGGAAAAACCGTTAAATGGATATGCATGGAAATTCAACCAAGGGGAAGCGAGGAAGTCACTTAACAATGTTAATAAGTATAATTTTTAATAAGATTATGATTTATGTTTGTTTGTTTGTTTGTTTGTTTATAATTATGTGAAAATTAATTTTAAAAATTTTTTTGGGGGAAAGAACAGTTTCAGGTTAAGAACAGACCTCCAGAACGAATTAAGTTCTTAACCCAAGGTACCACTGTATAGTTCTTCCCGATGTTCAGTCAGAATCTCCCTTCTTGTAACTTGAAGCCACTGGTTAGAGTCCTACCCTCCAGAGCAGGAGAAAACAAGCTCCCTCCCTCCTCCATGTGACAGCCCTTGAGATAGTTGAAGGTGGCTATCATAGCTCCTCTCAGTCGCCTCTTTCCCTGGCTAAGTCACGCCATATACCAACCCCAACAAACATGGTATCAAGCTTGGTCTAGAGATTGGGAAGCAATAATCTGTGGGCTTCAGCACCTGTATGGAAAACATACCTCACAAAGCAATGGGAGGGAGCAATATGTAACTTAGCCTTAATATGATGAAAAGAGCTAGATTAGCAATTCAAGGCAACTTTGAAGAAGGTGCAGTTAAATTGCTCTTATCATTCCTGACCTGGCCATGATGGTTAGGTCTGATGGCAAGGGTGTTGTGAGATAATGTAAAATACTCAGGCGACAGATCCATGACACAAATTCGCATGACGTTTACATATGCTAATTTATATGCTTAGATGCAAATTTAAGCTGACCTCCTGAATGGGGAAAAATCTGGATGTCAGGAATTCCTCTTGAATTATGGGGCACCAACAGGAATTTCTGGACTGCACTGTAGGTTGATTAAAATTGTATACTGCAGTTTTGTTTTAAAAATTCAAAGCATTGTACATCAATTATACCTAAAATAAAAAGCAAGCAAAAATGAAAATCACAGATCACCTGCTAACTGGAAAAGACCCCCCATTTCATTATCTGCATAAACCTGCATAAACAAACATTTAAAAATTAATACTGAGGACGCCTACTGAAAGCTGAAAGTTTAAAATAATCACATCATGTCAGCAAATTTAATGGGGAAATAAAAGGGAGGCAGCTAAATCACAACAAGAGAAATTATTCTAATTAGATTCAGGATGGAGAAGAATTAAAATAAGATCCTCGAAATTCTCAGATTGTTTTTCATTCAAATCTCTTTCTGACATCCTCCAGTTTAGGTCTCCTGAGATTCCTAGATATTGGTGGTAAAAGATTCTAGATCTGCAGGCCTGTGCCTGAAAGCTCTAAACAGTGGAGGAAGACAGAAGAAAGAGAAAGAGAGCTGTCATTTAATTTCTGTTATTTTATTTCTTCCCATGATTATAAGTGAAGCTTCTAACAGAATCAACAACTGAACCAAACGCTGGCACGCGGTAACTTTCTTGACACACATGCACCCCTCCCCCAAGAAATGCTAATTTCTTTTAACAGATTCATATAATTAAATCTACCTTTTCAATCTGTTCACATTCTGTGAAATATATTTTATACTCGATTTTGAAGATGAAAGCCATGCCTGTTAAATGCATACCTTTTTTCTGAATGACTACTTTCATGTATCTAGAAAATGAATTGTTTTTAATTGTACTTTGATTTATGGATGGAATCTAGAATTCATTCCTTTCCAAAAAATTCCTTTTTTAAAAGGAATTCTTCTTTTTACATGTAGGTTGTGAAGTATGAGATTTATAGTGATCAGAATACCCAAATCACGTGTAGGCACATTAGCAACTTTGAAACAAATCAGCATTTCAAATCACTACAGTGCCAATTCTGGATCTTTCAAACTGATTTTTTTTTAAAAAATGGACATAGTGTGGTCTGTAGGCTTTAGCTTTGCTGAACGAAGCAGATCTGAGTCAGTCAATGTCTGGATTGGAGATAAGAGAGGTCCTCATACTTGGTCAACATCTCCAGCTTATCCCCATGAAATTGAGGACTTAAAACATTACTGGAGAAGTAATGTGGAGGCTTTACATATCCAAAACTCCACCAGGCCTATGGCCCTAGAATTAAGATTCTCATTATCACAAATGTGACATGAAGTGAAGAAATCTGATTCAGTTTATAGCTTTGTTTGATAAGAAATTGGTCTTGCAAAAATAGCCTGATATTATGGAGAGGATGTGAATTTTAGCAGAACAGGACAAATCAGAAGAGAGGGAGGCAAACTCATTACCATGGTTTCTTCTTTAAAAAGTGTTTTATACGTGTTGTACAGATACACAAATAAATGTCATTCTTCAGCCATTTCCTCCCCAGAAAAATAAATCATGATAGTGAAATTGGAAGACTTAAGGAAGGCTGTTTAAGTTTCGCAAGGGAATACAAATCAATAAAAGTTCATGGCTGAAAGGTTCTCATTGATTGGAACATACTAGTAGCACAGTAATTTCAGAAACCAATGTAGGGTTTTCTGGCCACACCACCCTTGCTGATTGCACACAATAAAATGTTATGACCTAGAAACAGCTCTCTACAGTGGAAGCCTCTTGAATGTCTTTATGTGTTTGACTCTCCCATGACTATGCAGAATATCAACTCTTGGGGAAATATAATTGCAAAGAATGATATGAGTCAAAGGTTAAAGACTTAAAGACCTATAAGTACAGAAGTATCTTTTTTGCAAAGAGGGAAATGCCACCATTTTATACATTTACACGTTTATTTACATTTTATACATTATTTTTTTAAAAAAAATTGACAAAGCAATAATCATAATAATCATAAATAAAAAAGAATAAAAATGTGCACCCCGCCACTATGACCATTCCATTGTAACTATCCAACCTCCCAAAATTTCAACTCCTCTTGCGATGGTTTGACTCCTTTCCATTTTAACAGTACAAATTCTACAACCACCCTCCATATCTCCTCAGAATCATTTCTCCTGCTTATTCCCCGTCTTTCCTTAATGACACATGTTAATTTATCATTAATAGCTATATCCCACACTTCTTTATACCATTCTTCCATTTTATATTCTGCTTGCCCCTTCCACTTCCCCAAGTGGCACTTTCGAAGTAAAATGTGTATAGGCCACATGATTCGATTAGACCAATGGGAGAAATTATGCAAATATGATATCAAATTCACAGTCTGCATCACAATCAGAGGAAAATATAATGAAAATGATATATCAATGGTGTCACGGCCACCCAGGACGGGTCCCAGCTCACAAGAGACCTCACTCCGTTGCAGTTTATTTACAGGAAAAGTTTATTGAAGATTTCTGCTTCTCGTGCAGTTCAGCATCGTGGCTGTACGTCTGTCACGTTAGACCGCTGAAGTCCCCTCTGACTCCTCCCCTCTTCCACACCAACTTAATAGCCTGGCTCTAGACCACCTCTTCCTCTCCTTTCTTTTCCGCAGGGTCTTCCTGCCCCCCTGGGTTCCCTCTCTCCGTGACTCGCCTGAGGCTGAATCCTCTGCCGCCTCTTCCCCCCTCCTTCTGGCTTTAGGGCCGGGCTCCTCCCCTGAGCTCTCTCCACTTCCGCGCGCCTCTACGTTTGAACTTGGCGCGCGTACGTTGCTGCTGACCTTTCTTTCGACCGCTACACCACCCCTTGTTCTGCTCTCCACCCTTTCCGGCTGAACACCTTGCTCCAACCCCCTTTCTCTGTTCTCTCCTAATCCTGCTCCCTCCGAGAGGCTGACGACTCCACCCCCTTTACTCCGTTCCGGCTGAGACGCCTCTTGCTGCGTCTGTCTTCCACTGGGCTCCTCTCCGCTTCTCCCTTTTCCTCCCTTTTGCTTGATTAAGGTAACCCCCTTTTGAGAATCCTCTGACTCGCTGCTCAGACTCGTGGATTCCCTCAGAATTCCGTCATCTTCTTCCTCATCCTTCTGCCCCTCCTCCCACTCGCTCTCCGTCTCCTCTGTCATCTCCTCCTCTCTCCCAGAAACCCTGACATCCATCCCCCCCTCGAAGCCCCCCCTTCCCCCCTCCCGCTCGCCGGGTGCAGGTTGAGGAAAACGTGGTTCTTCCGGGGTCGGTTCAGGATACAAGTTGTCCACTTCAACGTTCTCCTCTGTCATCTCCGTATATGTGTGTTCGAACTCGGGTTCCCCACCCACAGACCTCACCGTCTCTTCCTCCATCACTGCTTCTCCTGGCGCTGCCTGCCAAGGACCTACCATCCATCTCTGACTCCATGCCTCCCTTGGCTGATCCACCCACCAACAAGGGCCTGTCTCCTCCCCCCCCAGTCTCGGATCCCTGGTCGGGCTTGTTTCGGGCGTATGGCCCTCGGGTGAGGAGAAACCCTCGAACGTGCTGTCTGACAAAGTGGGCGTGAAAAGCCAATCATCAAAATACTCCTCGGGCATGGGCTTGTGCGGAAAAAGTGCATGGAACTCCTCCTTCAACAGGGGTTCGTCCAACGCGTAACCCGGCACCCAGCTATTGGCAGAGGCCGGAGTGCCTTCCCTGGCTAGAAAATATTCAACTCCCTCCTCCCCCCATCTCGAGTCCAGTATCTCTGTGACCTCGTTAAGAGGTTCTGGTCTTGGCGATTCCCCCCCCTCAGGCGCCCTCCTACGTGGCTCTGGGAGTGCTCCTGACTCTTGAAACCTGTGTGGGGTTTTGTAGGGAGTGAGCACCGACCTATGAAAGACCGGGTGCACCCTGGAACCCTCCGGAAGGGCTAGACGAAAAGCCACCGGATTGATCTTAGCCTCAACTTGATATGGCCCTAGCTGCCTGTGTCCTAACTTCTTCTTGGCCAATGACCTGGCCGGCATCGCGTGGGCTGCTAACCACACCCAGTCCCCAATCTGGATGTCCTCTCCCGCCCTCCTGTGCTTATCGGCCTGCACCTTATACGCCTGTTTTGCCAGCTCCAAATGTCTCCGCAGCTCCTCGTGCACCTCTTGCAACTCCGCTGCAAACTGGTCGGCATCTTGAGGCCCCCCCCCTCCTGGTGCCGCAAATCTCGGGAAGGTTCTGGGATGACGGCCATTGTTCGCGAAGAAAGGCGTCACCCCGGTGGATGCGTGTTTCGTGTTGTTGTAGGCGAATTCAGCCATCGGCAGATAGTCCACCCACGCCGCAGGTCGCTGGTTGGCGTAGCACCGCAGGTACTGCTGCATGATCGCGTTGACCCTCTCCGCTTGACCGTTGGTTTGTGGATGTCTCGCCGATGTCAGGTTGATTTTGACGTGCAAGATGCCCAGAAGCTTTCGCCAGAAAGTGGAAACAAACTGGCGCCCCCTGTCGGACAAGACGGACTGCGGAAGTCCATGCACTCTGAAGACGTGATCGATGAAGAGCTTTGCGGTCTGTTCTGCCGTCGCCACCTTGGCACAAGGGATGAAATGCGCCATCTTGGTGAACAAGTCCACCACCACTAACACCGCCGTCTTACCTCTGGAGCTGGGCAGGTCCGTAACAAAGTCCAACGCTACCCTCTCCCACGGTTGCTGCGGTGTCTCCAGCGGTTCTAGCAATCCCGCCTGCTTCTGGTGCACTGGTTTGGACCTCTGGCAGATATCACACCTGGCGACGTAGTCCGCCACCTCTCCTCTCATCTGGGGCCACCAAAAGTCTCTAGCCACCAACTCCATCGTCTTCTCTTTGCCGAAATGGCCTGCACTAGGGGCGTCATGCAATTGTTGCAGAACCTTGGCTCGAAGATCGTCGGTGGGCACGTAAAGGGCACCCTTACGAGTCAAAAGTCCATCTTGCAATTGGAACTCATCGTTGTCTCGCGACCCTCCGCGTAGCTCCTCCATCTTGGACTGTGCAAACTGATCCCTTTGCAACGCGCGTCGCACCGCGTCCAGGTCGACTGCGATGGTAGCGCACGTCCACGCCTGCGGTGCGAAAATGTGCTTTGCTGCGATTGGAGCTGCTTCCTCCAAGTATTGCGGCTTTCGGGACAGCGCGTCTGCAATAACATTGGAGTCTCCTGGGATGTATTCTATTTTGAAGTCGAAATCCGCAAAGAACTCCGCCCAGCGCATGTGTCGCTGGGTCTGTAACTTAGCCGTCCGCCAATACTCTAAGTTCTTGTGATCCGTGCGGACTTGCACCGTGTGCTTGGCTCCTATTAAGAAGTGTCGCCACGCTTTGAAAGCTGCATGAATGGCCAACAACTCCCTGTCCCATATGGTATAATTGCGCTCCGTCTTGCTGAGCTTCCGGGAGTAGAACGCACCCGGTCTCCAGTTGCCTTGTGAATCCTCTTGCAAAAGAACGGCCCCAACCGCTCTGTCTGACGCATCGGTCTCTACCCGCATGGGTCTGCCGGGATTCACGTGGAGCAGCTGCTCTTCGGAGGCGAAAAGACCTTTAAGCGTCCGGAAGGACCGCTCCGCTTGTTCGGTCCAGACGAACTTCTTCTTCTTGGAACTGAGGGTGTCAGTGATAGCCGCCGTCGCGTTCGCAAAACCTTTAATAAACTTGCGGTAAAAATTGGCAAAGCCGATGAACCTCTGGACCTCTTTCCGATTTCGAGGGCTTTTCCAGTCCAACAGCGCTTGAACCTTAGCCCTGTCCATGGCCAGTCCCTCGTCGGACAACTTGTAGCCAAGGAAATCAACCTCTCTGACATCAAACTGGCATTTTTCCAACTTGGCGTACAACCTGTGGTCCTTCAGCCTCTGCAGGACCTCCCTCACGTCCTTATCGTGATCCTCCGGCGATTCCGAGAAAATCAGGATATCGTCGAGAAAGCAGACACACTTCTTGTAGAGGAGACCTGCTAGCACGTGGTGCATAAATGCTTGAAAAACGTGGCTGCCATTTTGGAGACCGAAAGGCATGACTCTGTATTCGTATGTGCCCAGAGGGGTGAACATGGCGGTCTTCCACTCATCTCCTTTCCGGATGCGGATGAGATTGTAAGCTCCACGTAGGTCCAGCTTGGTGAAAATCTTGCCCCTCCTGACGGTCGCTAAAAGGTCGTCAATCTTGGGCATGGGGAAAGCTTTGGGCTTAGTCAAGCTGTTTATGAACCTGTAATCCACTATAAGCCTTTTTTGGGGCGTGTTTTTCTTCTTCACAAAGAACACAGGGCTGCCACCCGCTGCTTTAGATTCCTGGATGAAACCTCGCTTGAGGTTATGGTCTATGAACTCCCGAAGCTCTTGCATCTCGTCTTCCGACATGGAGTACAGCTTGGCAGCAGGCAGTTGCGCCCCTGGCACTAAATCAATCGCGCAGTCGTAAGGTCTGTGAGGCGGCAACTTGTCAGCTTCCTTCTCACAGAAAACCTCCAAGAAGTCCTGGTACTTGTGAGGCACTGTTTGCACCATACCCAGATGCAACTGCTGCTCGGCTTCTCCTCCCTGATCGGTCTGAAAGCAATGCTGAGCACAATACGATGAACAAAAGGTGATCTGCCGCTGGTACCACGCAACCGCGGGACTGTGCCTCTCCAGCCAACTCATGCCTAACACGATGGGCGTGTCCGATAAGTGGGTGACATTGAAACTAATAAGTTCTCGATGGTTGCCAATCTGCATCATCATGGGAGGGGTTTGCTGCACCACTTGCCCCCCCAGCAACTTCCTGCCGTCTACCGTGACCACGTTTAGAGGCGTCGTTGCAGGCAGGAGCGCCATGTTGTGCTGCTTAACGAACTGCAGTCCCACGAAGTCGGCGTTGCTTCCCGAATCGATCGTTATTGGAACCTCGAGGAGTCTCCCATCAGGCAACTGGAGTGTTGCTGTGAGCAGAACTGCCGGTCTGGGAGGCAAAGGGTCCACGCTCTGCAGTGATGCTGGGGGCTTGTCTACAGATCCGCCTGGCTGAGCCCCAGTAGCTCTGCTTCCAGCCAGGCATTGTCGTTTCCCTGAAGCTGCTCCCCTGGTTGCACCTCTGCTGTTACAGTTGCCAGTGCTGCAGTGTGCTTCTGGAGCCTCTGGGGGCACTCTTTCGCCATATGGTGCGCACTGTCACAGATGTAACACTTCCTGGTTCCTCTAGGAGGCTTCGCTTTGGCTGCACCAGGGACAGGGCTCTGGGATGGCTTCTGAGCCCTAGCACCACCAATCTCCATTGGCTCCTCGCTGTCCTTCCCCATTGGCGAGGGGTGCGCACGGCTGAAATCCCTGTGCACAAAAGGGAGAGTCCTCGCTTGCGCACGCGCTTGGGGCCCGTCCTCCTCGTGCCACGGACGTCCCTCATGTCGAATTCCAATAGCTAAAGCCCGTTGCACCACGTCTTCTAGGGTCTGGGGTCTGTCCCCCCTAGCGATCTCATCCTTGATGGGGGGGCTCAATCCCTCCCAAAAAAGATCTCTGACCGGCTTACTGTCCTTTGGCCAATCTAAGGCGGTGAGCAATGCAAAAAATTTAGAGTGGTATTGGCGCACAGTCGCTTTCCCCTGCCTCAGCCCGTGCATTTGACGGCGCGCAATGTCCACATCCACAGAGGATTGAAAACAAGAATCCATCGCTTTGATGAACGCAGTTGAATTGCGACGGGCCGGTCCATCTTCGCGCCACAGATTGCGTAGCCAAGCCCTGGCCTCCCCATGCAGGTGCGAAACAATGAACCCCACTTTCTCCTCCTCATCTTTAAAATCGTGACGGAGTAAATGCAGTGCATATACGACGTCCGCTCTGAAATTGGGATAGTCTTGCAAGTTGCCATTAAAATGCGGAACCAGGGCACCCCCCCTCCGTCCAAGCGCAATGCCCTCCGCTCTGGAACCTGGGGCCCCCGCCCTGTCCGCGTGTTCCCACCTTGCCTGCAAATCCTGGCACGTCTTCTCCAAGTCGTCATTCTTCTTCTGCGAAGCAATGACTGCCGATGTGAGAGCGGTAACCTGATCCCGCAGTGCAACCAGCTGCTCCTCAGCGCTCATGGCTGCTCCCGTTCGTGAGCTTCGCAAAAAAAAATTTTTGCTTTCGGGGAGGGGACTTACTGTCACGGCCACCCAGGACGGGTCCCAGCTCACAAGAGACCTCACTCCGTTGCAGTTTATTTACAGGAAAAGTTTATTGAAGATTTCTGCTTCTCGTGCAGTTCAGCATCGTGGCCGTACGTCTGTCACGTTAGACCGCTGAAGTCCCCTCTGACTCCTCCCCTCTTCCACACCAACTTAATAGCCTGGCTCTAGACCACCTCTTCCTCTCCTTTCTTTTCCGCAGGGTCTTCCTGCCCCCCTGGGTTCCCTCTCTCCGTGACTCGCCTGAGGCTGAATCCTCTGCCGCCTCTTCCCCCCTCCTTCTGGCTTTAGGGCCGGGCTCCTCCCCTGAGCTCTCTCCACTTCCGCGCGCCTCTACGTTTGAACTTGGCGCGCGTACGTTGCTGCTGACCTTTCTTTCGACCGCTACACCACCCCTTGTTCTGCTCTCCACCCTTTCCGGCTGAACACCTTGCTCCAACCCCCTTTCTCTGTTCTCTCCTAATCCTGCTCCCTCCGAGAGGCTGACGACTCCACCCCCTTTACTCCGTTCCGGCTGAGACGCCTCTTGCTGCGTCTGTCTTCCACTGGGCTCCTCTCCGCTTCTCCCTTTTCCTCCCTTTTGCTTGATTAAGGTAACCCCCTTTTGAGAATCCTCTGACTCGCTGCTCAGACTCGTGGATTCCCTCAGAATTCCGTCATCTTCTTCCTCATCCTTCTGCCCCTCCTCCCACTCGCTCTCCGTCTCCTCTGTCATCTCCTCCTCTCTCCCAGAAACCCTGACAAATGGTATTTAACCCTGGTCAAATTGGTGAAAATTTATAAATCAAAATCTAATTTGTGCTGGAGATGCAAAACAGAGATTGGAACCATGTATCATATGTGGTGGGAGTGTGTGTATATTAAACAATTTTGGAGTGACATTCAAGAGGAACTTTTAAAAATGCTTAAAATATCATGTAAAAACAAAACAAAACACCAGAGGCGTACCTCTTGGGAATTATATTGACTGACATTCCTGCCACTAGGAAAAAAGTTTTCTTATATGCAACCGCTGTGGCCAGAATGATGATAGCAAAAAAATTGGAAGGGAGAAAAAACTCCCTCAATAAGAGAATGGCAAATAAGATTTTGTGAATATATAGAATCAGCAAGACTTACAGCAGTGGTATGAGGTCAATCAGACCAAAAACTGCTAGAGGAGTGGACTTGCATGAAGGAATACATCAAAAAACATTGTTCTGGTATTAATATATCGATATGCAATGAATGAAACTTATAGAGTAAAAAATTAAGAAGAAATGGGTATGAGATAGTAAAAAAATAATATTGATAACACAGCAAAAAGAAGAAAAGAAACAAAGTAAGCCACATATAGGTGGAGGGAAGTCAAGATTTATGTCTATATGTTTAGTTTGTATGTTTGTTTTCTTTTTTTGTAATCTAAGTTGAGAGGCGTATGTATCTATGTATAATAAGTTTGTTTAGTGTTCTGGTTTGTGTTTGAATTTATCAATAAAATAGCAAAGACATTTTACTTTTTTTAAAAAAAAGTCTTTGCCTTTGTTCATGTAACTATTCTGCCCATTGGGTGAATCCAAGAAAGCCATTGTGTTCATGGAATGACTTCCATTTGCACACTGGAGCTGTCCATCCCTCTCCTCACCCTAGGACCTTCTTCCACATCTGTTCCAAATCCTCAGCAGATGGGGGGTTCTTGGGGCCTTTATTTTCAAGTGTGGGAATGTTGAGGAAAGAAAAAAGTCAGTTGCGGATGACTCTGGGGTTGCAGCGCTCATCTCGCTTTACTGGCCGAGGGAGCCGGCGTCCAGCTTCCGGGTCATGTGGCCAGCAGGACTAAGCCGCCTTTGGCGAACCAGAGCAGCTCTCAGAAATGCCGTTTACCTTCCCGCTGGAGTGGTACCTATTTATCTACTTGCACTTTGACGTGCTTTCGAACTGCTAGGTTGACAGGAGCAGGGACCGAGCAATAGGAGCTCACCCTGTCGTGGGGATTCGAGCCACCGACCTTCTGATCAGCAAGCCCTAGGCTCAATGGTTTAGACCACAGTGCCACCCACGTCCCGTTGAGGAAAATAGGACAGGATATTGATTAAATATTATCCCTCCTCACTCATGCTAGTGAGCAAGCAGCAGAGCACATTCCTTTGCCCATTGCTGGAAGCAAGTGATGGACTTCTGAGAATCATTTAAGTTGAGCAATCCAGTCTTGCTTGTCTGGTTTGGATTGTTCCTGGTAAGTTTCCCCTTTTACTTCCCTCTTAAAAATAATATGACAATCTTCTTTAAAAGTAAGAGTAAAGTTTACTTACATTCAGTTCACAGCAGTAATCTGAAGGCAGGCTTTTTTTTCTTGTGGTTGCAGTTACATTAGTAGAGAAAAGAGCTAGGCCTCAACCTTTCTACCTTGTGGCCTCCATCCTCTGTAAGGATGAGCCATGTGCTGGCTAAGAGTCAAAAGAGGAGGTCTGAAAAGAGAGAAGTCTGAAAAGAAAAAAGGGGAAAAGGGAAGATGGCTGCGTGGCTAGCACTTTTACAGGGTCTACTAGAGTCACGCCCATCTACCTGGTCACACACAGGGGGAGGAGTTCTCCAAGCAGGTATGACAGGAAGGCCTCCCTGTCTGGAGCAACATTCCTCTGTGTGTCCACTCTAGGAAACAGGAAATGTTGTGTTTGACTGTTTCAGTGATGATACATCCCACATCAAGGAGGGGGCTGGGCCCCCTCAAAATTCAGTGACAGCCACGCACGGACACTGCACGGCATGCTTGCATCACACGCGCAAGCTGCGTGGCGTGTGCACAACATGTCAGGGCATCATATAGCATGCATGAGTGACGTGTGCCCATCATGTGGCCTTGGCCCCAGCCCCCTTAATCGCGGGGTAAGCCAGTGTGCTTGGTGGAGAGGAATTGGGAGAGGCGATTCCATTGCACAAACATAACATTCCACTTGTACAATGACTTTGTCAGCTGCAACCCAATATTCCTACACCATGGTAGTGTGGTGTAGTGGTTAAGAGTGGTAGACTCGTAATCTGGTGAACCGGGTTCGCGTCTCCGCTCCTCCACAAGCAGCTGCTGGGTGACCTTGGGCCAGTCACACTTCTTTGAAGTCTCTCAGCCCCACTCACCTCACAGAGTGTTTGTTGTGGGGGAGGAAGGGAAAGGAGAATGTTAGCCGCTTTGAGACTCCTTAAAGGGAGTGAAAGGCGGGATATCAAATCCAAACTCTTCTTCTTCTTCTTCTTCTACTTCTTCTTCCTCTTCACTGTAATTAAAAAAAGCACACAAAAATGTCATCCTGTATAAATAGCTACTTCTTATTGGCATATGATTGCTATGTAATATACCTGAATTCTAGCCAACTTCCAGATAAGCTAGAAAGGGAAAACATGACACAATGGGGCACAAAGTGATGTTACAGCAGAGGGATTACTCTGAGGCTTGTATGCGATCTTGGTGATGTGACAAGGCCTTAGCTATAATTAGATATAAAACTCTGCTTCCATTTAAAATCTTGTCATGTACAAACTTCATACATATTAGATAAAATCAAAAGGAACGGTTACTCCAGCGCATAGCAGATATTGTGATAATCTTCTTTTCATCACCTAAGGATCCCGCATGGAGGCATTTCAGAAAAGCAGTAGCTTTTTTAAAAAGCTACTTTTCTAAATAATAAAAAAAAAGTTTTTAAGGGAGTTGCAATTTTTTTAAAAAAATATGAACAATGAAAGAAATGTATCCTCATTCAATTTACTAGTTTTGTGCCAAATATTTCTTTTGCATTTTCAAATCATTCGCCATCAGTTAATGGGAAAAGAAATTGCATTTGAAAATTAGTGAGTGGCATTTTTTTACTGAAATTCTCGTGTTGTTGTTGTTGTTGTTGTTGCACTTATCTTACTTTTGACATGACCAAGAGGTGTTGGTGTCCTTTATTTTATTTTGCAAATTGTCTTTCTGGGGGCCTTCCTGGGGGGCTCAGTTTCCTGAAAACCTCATGGCCTTTTCAGTTGGACATTTCTGTAAGCACAGGAAAGGGGGGAGGTTCTTGTCATTAATTCTAATGGTTTAAAATCTAAAACAAATCCAGCAAGTGCACTAATTGCACATGTTGTTGTTTAGTCGTTTAGTCGTGTCCAACTCTTCGTGACCCCATGGACCAGAGCACGCCAGGCACTCCTGTCTTCCACTGCCTCCCGCAGTTTGGTCAAACTCATGCTGGTAGCTTCGAGGACACTGTCCAACCATCTCGTCCTCTGTCGTCCCCTTCTCCTTGTGCCCTCCATCTTTCCCAACATCAGGGTCTTTTCCAGGGAATCTTCTCTTCTCATGAGGTGGCCAAAGTATTGGAGCCTCAGCTTCACGATCTGTCCTTCCAGTGAGCACTCAGGGCTGATTTCCTTAAGAATGGATAGGTTTGATCTTCTTGCAGTCCGTGAGACTCTCAAGAGTCTCCTCCAGCACCATAATTCAAAAGCATCAATTCTTCGGCGATCAGCCTTCTTTATGGTCCAGCTCTCACTTCCATACATCACTACTGGGAAAACCATAGCTTTAACTATACTGACCTTTGTTGGCAAGGTGATGTCTCTGCTTTTTAAGATGCTGTCTAGGTTTGTCATTGCTTCATAACCACCCCCAATTAAAGCCCAGAGAATGACATAAAGATATGGTAACTTAGGAAGCAGTCTTCTGCTGAGTCAGATCCACCTAGCTCAGTCCTGTCTACACTGACTGTCAGTAGCTCTCTAGGATTTCAGACAGGAAGTCTCTCTCAGCCCTACCCCAAAATGCTGGAGATTTGAAACTCCTCTTATGGTCCTTTTTCAGCACAGGTTGTCCTCATAATCATAGAATCTCATACTTTAGAGATGGAAGAGAACCCTAAGGATCATCTGGTCCAACCCAATGAGATGCAGGAAACTCAATTAAATCATACATGACATATGGCCATCCAACCACTGCTTAAAAACCTCCAAAGATCCATCACCCCTTGTGGAAGTCTGTTCCACTGTTGAACAGCTCCTACTGTCAGAAAGTTCTTCCTGATGTCAAGTCAAAATCTCCTTTCTTGAAACTTGAATCCATTTGTTCAGGTCCTAGGCTCTGGAGCAGGAGAAAACAAGCTTGCTCCATCTTCCATGTGACAGCCCTTTAGATATTTGAAGATGTCTGTCATATATCCTCTCAGTCACCTCTTTACCAGGCTAAACATACCCAACTCGCTCAACCATTCCTCATAAGATTTCTAGAGCCTTGATCATTTTGGTTTCCCCATCTGAACAAGTTCAGCTTGTCAAATTGTGGCACCCAGAACTAGACCCAGGACTCCAGGTGTGGACTAAGGCAGATAATGTAGGGTGATGACTTCCTTTGATCAGGATGCTATGCTTCTGTTGGTGCAGCCTCAAATAGCATTAACCCACGACCCTCAGTCACCTCACAAGTAAGCTGCTGGATAAGTGTTATTCAGAAATGAGAAAATTAAATAATTAATTCAGCCAAACAATTCCTCACATTAAAAAAAAATGCTTTTGTATTAAAAGTTGTGATATCTGTATCTACATATAGTTTACCTATGAAACAGAAGAGGAGGCAGTCAGGCAAGTGGCCCATGACCACTTAGAATGATAGAATGTCAGAATTTTTTTCTGAATGTTTAGTCAGAATCCCCCTTCTTGTAACTTGAAGCCATTGCCCCGAGTCCTGCTCTCCAGAGCAGGTGAAAACAAGCATGTTCCTTCTTCCATGTGATAGACCTTAAGATATTTGAAGATGGCTATCATATTTCCTCTGTTTCCTCTTTTCCAGGCTAAACATACCAAGCTCCTTCAAGCACTCTTTGTAAGGCTTAGTTTCCAGGTCCTTGATCATCTTGGTTGCTCTCTTCAGCACATGTTCCAGCTTGTCGACATCCTTCTTAAATTGTGGTGCCCAGAATTGGACACAGTATTCCAGGTGTGGTTTGACCAAGGCAGAATAGAGTGGGACTATGACTTCCCTTGGTCTGGACACTGTACTTCTATTGATTTAAGTCCATTGCCTTTGTTCCATCTTCTAGCTGCATGTTTCAAGTGGAGATGGTCCTGAGATTTCCAACCTCTATACACGGAAGCCTGTGCTTTGCATTCAAGCTGCAAAAGAGAGATCTGGTTCAAGGAAGGGGAAAGTAATAGGTTTTAGATTAGAAACAAGTGGCTGTTGCCTTGACACTCCAAATGCACAACCCCTCTAGGAACAACTGTAAAGAGAAGGCTCTCTCGTTGCAGAGTTAAGGATGTTGTCACATCAACAGGCAGCAGACTAATCATTTCATTCTGCCCTTTTCCAATCAGGGCTTCACGTTCTGAGCACTAAATGGCAAGCTGGGCTGTGTTGTGTATATCAAACATTCCCCTTTATTTGGCGGGCATCTCAGCTATACTGTTGCGGGGGGCGGGGAATGCACAAATTCATCAAAGAGAAGCACTTTTAGGAATATTCATTGTAGCCATATGTCCAATGGTGTTTTAATAATAATAATTTATTATTTGTACCCCGCCCATCTGGCTGGGTTTCCACAGCCACTCTAGGCGGCTTCCACAAAGACCAAAAATACACTAAGATGTCACACATTAAAAACTTCCCTGAACAGGGCTGCCTTAAGATGTCTTCTGAATGTCAGGTAGTTGTTTATCTCTTTGACATCTGATAGGAGGGTGTTCCACAGGGCGGGCGCCACTACCGAGAAGGCCCTCTGCCTGGTTCCCTGTAGCTTTGCTTCTCGCAATGAGGGAACCGCCAGAAGGCCCTCAGCGCTGGACCTCAGAGGTGGGGGTGGAGACGCTCCTTCAGGTTCTTTTAGATGCATTTGGGGGTAAGGATCTCTTTCCTGATGTAAACCAGGGCTGTGTCAAATTAAACTAGAAATGATATGGAGACAGGCATAATTCTTTGTGAACAAGTTGTCATTTCTGAGCACCACTTACATATGGTGGTGATTTTATGCTTTCCACTACACTTCTGATTCCCCATTTGCCTTTCAGATCCTCTTCTTAGTTGCTAATCAGTTGGAGCCAGCACTCAGGAAGTAAATCTCCCACTGCCTAGGGTTTTTATGATCTCTCCTGCTGTTGTTCCTCCTCTTGCAGATGCTTTCCCCTTCTGTTTTCTTATCAAACAAAGGTGATGGCCTGAATATTGCAGATTCATTGACTGGTGAATTTTCCTCTCCTTAAAAAGTAGGAGACAATCGTGCCTCGCGTCTTAATTCTTTGCAAATTAATTTCTCATTTTCTTAGTAGCTACCAACTTGATAGCCAATAGTATAGGTATATAACACTCCATGCTGTCACTTTTCTGGAAGTTAATATAGCAGTAGAAAACTAGAGTCCTGGTTGTATGAACTGTTGCCTCCGATTATAACATTTATATCCCAATTTTCTTCCAAGGAGTTCAAGGTGGCATATATAGTTAGACTGAAAGACTGTGACTGGCCCAAGGTCACCCATGGATTTATGAATAGAATATGGAGGGTGGCCAATGGAATGAGGTTGAATCCTGAAAAGACAGAGGTACTGTTTCTGGGGAACAGGAGGTGGGCAGATGTGGGGGACTCCCTCATTAGGGTAACTGTGCCCCTGAAGGACCAGGTGCACAGCCTGGAAGTCATTTGGGATTCACAGCTGTCCATGGAGGCACAGGTCAATTCTGTGTCCAAGGGAGCTGTCTACCAGCTCCATCTGATATACCTGCCTGCACACTGTTTCACCAGAATGGTAAATGCTCTGGTTATCTCCCACTTGGACTACTGCAATGCACTCTACATGGGGCCACTTTTGAAGGTGACTTGGAAACTGCAACCAATCCAGAATGTGGCTGCTAGACTGGTGACAGGTAGTAGCCACCAGGACCATATAACACTAAAAGGTTATATGGCTTCCAAAATATTTTCAAGTGTTGGTGCTGACCTTTAAAGCCCTAAATAGCCTCGGCCCCATATACCTGAAGGAGCATCTCCACCCCCATCACTCAGCCTGGACACTGAGGTCCACCTCCAAGGGCCTTTTGGCAGTTCCCTCACTGCAAGAACTGAGGTTACAGGCAACCAGGCAGAGGGCCTTTCTGGCAGTCCAGCCCGCCCTGTGGAATGCCCTCCCACCAGATGCCAAGGAGATAAACAACTATATGACTTTTAGAAGACATCTGAAGGCAGCCCTGCTTAGGGAAGTTTTAAATGTTTGATGACTTCCTATGTTTTTATATTTTGTTGGAAGCTGCTCAGAGTGGCTGGGGCAACCCAGTCAGATGGGCGTGGTACAAATAATAAAATTATGATGGTGGTGATGTGGGGAATAGAAGTCTAGTCTCCTAGTCTGACACTCCAACCACTACACCACATTGGCTTACTCAACAAAAACTTGTAAGTGGTTTACACTATAGATAGGGCTGTGCACAATACAGAAGTGTTTTATTTGGGCAAATATGTATTTTATTTGATTGGGGATATCCCTGTGTGGGATCTCCAAACAGGGAGTGCAGCAAATTTGACTGGCTGCCATTGCCAAGAGCTGACAGGCAAACTATTCCTCGAAGCTTCTACTCAATATTTCCTCCAACTTCTAATTGAGCATCATGGTGGCCGGAGCTGATCTAAGCTTTCTATAGCGATACATAGCAATGGAGAGTACACACAGAGATTCCTTCAATTATTAAATATACAAAGAATCTCTAGAGAAAGCTGAGCAGCATGGCTATATCATAACTTGCTTGTACTTGGCTAAATCTGTCTATATAGATTAGCCTTTCTGAATAGATTGCAGTGTACTAGAAACTGACATAACATGCCTGGGCTCTTTCCCAGTCTGCTCTGGGCCATCATTCAGCTGGGAGCCTTCATCTGTATATAGTTAGTCCCTGAGAAACCCTCACAATTCCTCCTTGCCCATCAGCCTTCCATATTGTCCAGCCTCATTCCCAGCAGAAGCAGTTAGGTGTAAGCTCAAAAGAGATCTTTATTCAGAAGGGAAATGGCACAAGCTAGGCACTGGACTAAGAGTTCAGGAGTTCAGGAATCAGGAAAGATGTTCAGGACTGGACAGAGGCAATGAAGATGTCCCAAAAGCTTCCACACCCCACCTGCCAAACTTTTAAAGATATTTGCCATTCACCCCATTCATTATAGCTATAACTTTATTTACTCAAGTTTTCACTTTTACAGTGTTCAGTTAAGTGAACCACTGGACCATGTGTGTTTAGATAATAGAGGTATCTCGCTGGTGAGTTTTCATTTGCATTTTTTGTTACTTTGATAATTTTCCAAACCTCACAATATGTTCCATCGACCCTACAATGTTTGAAGTTAATGTAGGTAAAACCAAATTGAGAGGAAAATATTTATAAATGGGGAAATGGTGTCCTATTCCATGTCTATTTCCCCCACTTCATTTAGTTTGTGCAACTAAGGCAAACGAGAATATTTCAGCCAGGGAACTGAAATTTGGTTCAGTTCATGAACCTACCTAATTTTCACTTTGCAGAACAATGCACAAAGCAAAACATAGCCAGCCTTTGAAATTCACACTTCTCTGAATTTTGCAATGCATTTAATCGGTCACGTGTACAAAAATGCATGTAGCAGGCCGAAGTGAGCATAAAACTGCATATATTAGTGAAAATAACATTTGTTATTTTGAAGAAAACTGATTGCAAAATTGGGTAGATTAAGAAAAATGCACATGAAAATGATGGTGAATTTTCATGAAGACCCTTTTGGGCCGGGATATGTAAAAATTAGAGACTGATGTGGAGATGTATATAAATGAAGACTAGGAAATTGGAAAGTAAGGGAAACTGAAATGGGTGGATTATTCCATCCCCTAGTTCCAAATTGGGTGTGGCAATATTTGCTTACATTTCTGAAATATTTTCTAAAATAGTTGGTTAAAGAGGTGCAGTGGTACCTCGGGTTAAGTACTTAATTCGTTCCTGAGGTCCGTACTTAACCTGAAACTGTTCTTAACCTGAAGCACCACTTTAGCTAATGGGGCCTCCTGCTGCTGCTGCGCTGCCGGAGCACAATTTCTGTTCTCATCCTCAAGGTGAAGTTCTTAACCTGAAGCACTATTTCTGGGTTAGCGGAGTCTGTAACCTGAAGTGTATGTAACCTGAAGCGTATGTAACCCAAGGTACCACTGTATAGCATTATATAGGTGCCACCTATCATTTAAACAAAATAAATCTATTTATTTGGTTTTTCAGAGTAGCATTTTACAGTCACATGTCCAATATACAACATAAAAATGAGATTCCAAGGACTTCCCTCCTCCCCTTTGTTAATCATTTCCACCTGTATCTTTTATAAAATCCAAATCTTTGACCTCTCCATTGTGTCCAAAATTCACCATTAAGCTACAAGTGATATTCCAGTCCTACTAACAATTTTAACTCTTTTCAATGATCTTTAGGATAAGTTATAAAATTCTCCCATTCCTTATTAAAATTTTGGTCTTCCTGATTTCTGATTCTTCCGGTCATTTTAGCCATTTCGGCATAATCCATCAACTTGATCCGCCGTTCTTCTCCGGTACGGACTTTATCTTCTTTCCATCTCTGGGCCAATAACATCCGTGCAGCTGTGGTCACATACATAAATAGTCTTATCAGCTTTCTTGGGATTTTGGCACCTAGGTGCCATCTATCCTAACTTGACTTATTCACAGCATCCTAGAATTGTAAAGTTGGAAGAGACCCTGAGGATCATCTAGTCAAAACTCCCTGCAATGAAGGAATGTGCAGCTGTCCCATACGGGGACTGAACCTGCGACCTGGGTGTTATCAGCATCACACTCTAACCAGCTGAGCTATTCATCTTACAAAGTTTCACAAAACGTCTTTAAACAGCTGGAAAACAGCAGGGAAAGAGGGAAGGGTGTGACCTTTCCAGCCACCACATGTTTGCGCTAAATCAATACTCACCCAGGCAGCTATCCATTCTCATGCCTGCTTCACCATCTAAACCATGTGCTTGTGGCAGCCACTTCCTGGAAGCAGTGGCGTCACAACAGGGTCTGGGGGGTGACAAGAAGGCACCCCATGGGGGCTTGCAGCGGCGCAAGCAGCCATCGCGCCGCCGCAGCCGCATGCAGAGGATCCTTCGTTCGCGGCTACAGCATCCTGGGGCCGGCAGCAAACCGCTATGTACAGCACATGCATGCGCCATACATAGCAATGCCGCACATGCGCTGTACATAGTGGTTTGCCGCCGGCACCGCTCCAGTGCCGTACGGACTGTGCCAGGATCCCTCCATCACCACTACAGCCCTGAACAGAGGACCCTCTACATGTGGCTGTAGCGGCGATGAAGGGATCCCACCACTGTCCGTATGGCGCTGGTGTGGCAGCGCTGGCAAACCGCTATGTACAGTGCATGTGTGGCGTCGCTACGTACGGCCCATGCGCCATACGTAGCGATGCCCCACCCCAGGTGTCACGGCGCCTTCGTTTGCCTCTGCCTGGAAACGCCAATGAGGGGGAAGTGGCTGAGTGTGCGTGATTTGAAATGGTGAAATGGCAGGTGCGGAAAGGGAAAATCATTCTTTTTCTGCCGCTCCTCCTCTTGAGACCATTCTCGCAAAGCACTTGGCTGTTTCCAAGTGTTTGTGTGTAATGTGAGTTTAAAAAAATTACAAAAGGAAATCATCCAGAGGTAAAGAAAAGTAAGTTCTCCCCCCAAAAAATGTTGAGTTTAAAATTCCTGCATTCATATATTCTTGCCCTTTCGCTTTCCAACTTTTAAAAAATAGTCTACATTACTTTCAACTGAAGGATTGTAACATGACTGTTTTGACACCTCTCCATTGATTTCGACAGGGTTTGGATCTTCTCCCACAATTATCAGGCATTAAGGCATTTTAGCATCAGCAGATGTGCACTTCACTTTCATGATGTTCCCAACTGCACCACATCTCCCCTTGCCAAACTTGTTAATTTGTTTGTACTTTTAACTGCATCTGCATCATAATATAAAGCACATTGCTGTTTTCCAAGTATTGCCTTCCTTACACTTCTGGTTTGTATCTGAGAAATAAAAGGGAAATTTGTCATAAGCTCTCTTTGCTCCTAGAATATTTTTTATTCTACTACTCTTGGACTTTTTTGATTTTCTTTATCTAAAAAGCATAGTATCTGTGGTCATATATATACTACTTTAAATAGGCATGAATTTTCCCAAAGAATCCTGGGAACTGTAGTTTGTCAAGGGCGCTGAACATTCTTAGGAATCCCTATTACCATTAAGGTAAAGGTAAAGGGACCCCTGACCATTAGATCCAGTTGTGAACAACTCTGGGGTTGCGGCGCTCATCTCGCTTTATTGGCCGAGGGAGCCAGCGTACTGCTTCCAGGTCATGTGGCCAGCATGACTAAGCCGCTTCTGCCAAGCCAGAGCAGCGCACGGAAACGCCGTTTACCTCCCTACCGGAGTGGTACCTATTTATCTACTTGCACTTTGACGTGCTTTCGAACTGCTAGGTTGGCAGGAGCAGGGACCGAGCAACGGGAGCTCACCCCGTCATGGAGATTCGAACTGCCGACCTTCTGATTGGCAAGTCCTAGGCTCTGTGGTTTAACCCACAGCGCCACCTGCGTCGAATTCCCAGAGTGGTTTAACAATCAAACCCTCTTTTGGGGGGGACTCTGGGAATTGTGACAGGAATAAGGGTCTCCTAAGCAAAAGCCAGTTTCAGGGATTCTTTAGAGCAGAGGTTTTCAACCTCTTTTTTTTTTTTTTTTTAGTCCACAGCTCTCTTAATCAACTACATTCTTTATGTGGCACCCCTGTGGGGCTCAGAAGCTGGCAGCCTCTCACCTTTTCTCAAACACCATCCTCTTGTGGAGTGTTCTCTCAGCCTTCTCTCCTCTCCTCTCCTCTCTCCTTGGGAGTCCTCTGGGCAGCCGCTGCTGCCACCCCTCATCTCTGAGATGTCCCCCTCCCCAAAGAGAGGTGCCTTGTCACACTGCCCCACAGGGGCCTGGGACTTATCTGTCCATTCCCAACAGCAAGAACTGGTGGACTAGCTAGCTGGGCTCCCTCACCCCCTTGCTTGCTTACTCTGAGGCCGTCTCAGCTCCTGGCAACCAGCACCCCCAGACCAACCCCAGAGGCACCATTCGCCTACGGAGCTTGTAGCCAGGGCTGCTGCAGCAAATAGAAGTGCAAGCTTTTGGGGCGCAGGGATGCAAGAGGGCATCAGGAAGGAGGGAAGGAAAGTGGGGCAGAGGCCAGTATTGCCCATTGCTCCCCTGTCCATCATTCAAGGCACCCCACAGTGCCATGGCATACTAGTTTAAAGCCACTGCTTTAGAGGAAGACTCTTTAAACTGGCATGATACTGCTTCAAATATATAATGCACATAGGATTTCATTTCCACTTCATATTCCGCTGGAGATTTTAGTTTTAATTCCTATTCTCATTCTGATGATTTATCAGAGACCAGGAACTTCATTGAGACTTTAAAAAAATCCAGCTGTGCAACAGAAATTAGTTTTGTTTCTGGTTTTACAAAAGCATGTAGTGATGACAGCTAAACATCCTAATTTGTTTTTCTGTTTGAAGAATCCTACCTATAGGTCCTTTATCAAATCAGGAGTGCTTGTTTTGCATATATTATCAAGGATGAAGAATGTAGCTTTGGCAATGTGCTAAAAATAAACAATATTTTTTGCAGTTCTACTGGTGTGGGTGCTAAGTTCAAAAGACCATATTAAGATTTTTATTATAATTGTGTTTACATTGTGCAATATGAGAGAAATTGTGAGGCACTCTTCTTTTTGACAGACTTATCTTTCTAAATCCTTTTTCTACCCAGGCAAGCACAAAATAAAAGCACACGAATCTTTGCTATATGCTGTCTGAGGGAACAAATTGCTAATGGGGGAGATGGAGTTCATTTTTCTTTTCTCGACACAGAAATAAAGATCAGATAGAGTTGGGCTAGCTTCTGCTTCTGTTGATTTTGAACATACAAGTCCAACCAAGTGACAGAGGTTTCCATAATGCTGTCTCAGGTGTTTATAAGCAACAGCAGGAATAGAGAGCTATACAATGCAGAGGTGCCAACTTCTCTAAAAGATTGCGGGGGCCCAACATGGGGTCCTGACGTCACATGAGCAACGTCGCCAGGAGCCAAGGGGAAGAGCTGAACATGGCGGCTGGTGGTCCCTGCCTTCCCCTCCCCCTGCCATGCCATAACAACAACAACAACATCAATAATAATAATTTATTATTCATACCCCGCCCATCTGGCTGAGTTTCCCCAGCCACTCTGGGCGGCTCCCAATCAAGTGTTAAAAACAGTACAGCGTTAAATATTAAAAACTTCCCTGAACAGGGCTGCCTTAAGATGTCTTCTGAATGTCAGGTAGTTGTTTATCTCTTTGACATCTGATGGGAGGGCGTTCCACAGGGCAGGCACCACTACCGAGAAGGCCCGCTGTCTCGTTCCCTGTAGCCTCACTTCTCGCAATGAGGGAACCGCCAGAAGGCCCTTGGCGCTGGATCTCAGTGCAAGGGAAAGGTGGGGAGGGGGAGCTGCTGACCACTGAGCTGTGCTGCTTCCAGCTCCACATTCACCTTCCTCTTCCCTCTGAACAATGGGTGGTGGTCCCTCAAATAAAACACTGGGGGGGGCAAAGTGCCTTGGCCCCTAGGAGTTGGCACCTATGATACATTTCAGACCATCGTCACCCATTCACATCCCCAAAATCCAGAATAATAACTGGTATGTTGGAAAATGTGTGCAATTATTCTAGCCTGAAAAGGCATGGATGAGCACTATTCAGAATGCCTTTACATGTTTTATAAGTACTCATAAAGCAATCTGGCAAAAACCAAATTTCCAGCCAATTCACTCCTGCAAACAATAACCAGCAGTCCCTTCTGTCTAGCTCGTCCCACTTCCCCAAATATGGTACAAAGCCTATAAGGACTGACTTGCATTCTGCCCAATGTTGGAGCTGTCCAAGGTCTTGTAATCTGTTCCTGACTCTGCATGCACTCTGCTCTGCTTGCTGCCTCATATCTGCTGCCTGTTGGGTTCCTATGGCACGGGTGGCTAACCTGAGAGCCCTGTTACAAACTCACTAGGGGAGACGCATGTAGCCAAAAAAGGGCAAAATAGCTATCCTCATACTCTTGCATATGCACACACGCAAACACAATCAAGATTCAAAGAGGCACATATTTCCCTTATTTGCTTCTCAGTGGGGACATGTTCCAATTCATCACAGCACTAGAGTTTGTAGGAATGATCGCTGGGTTGAGGAGCACACGCCCGCCTACGGGCAGCCTCAGCTGCCTGCATGCGTGACCTTGGGGTGCGGAGCACACTCCCCCCACAGATAAAGCCACAGCTTTACACATCTTGCCCTCTGTCTAACCTTTTGCGGTCTTAGTAGTCTGCCGTGTCCTGTCTGTGACCTTTGTCTCTGAGACCTTTGTCTCTTTCATCATACATTGTGCAAGGGGAAAATGACGCGGTGGAAACAGGTGCCAAAATAACCTTGTACCCCCCCACTATCTCGGGACTGGAAGATGTGTAAAGGTCACAGCCCAAAATGTATCTACCTGGGTTTGCATATTGTGTCAATAAAAGGAGCCTCCACAGAGCTGGCCGGCAGCTTGCTTGCAGCTCACCTGTGCGCAGCTCACCTGCATTATCAACTCCTGCCTCATGTCCTACACTTCAGAGTTGGCACTTCTGCAGTTGGCAGGGAAATAAATATTGTGACCCCCAAATTAAAATAATATATTCATGTGACATTTGCACACAGCTCAATAGCCTGCTTGCCTTCCTCCTCACAACACTTTGGACCAGATTTGGGGTGTGGGGCTGCAATGTGAAAAGTGGAAGTCTGATTTGTGTGAGTGGAAGCTCACAAGTGATGAAGCAGCCTGACACCATTGAATATTGCCCATTAAGATGACAATTTCAGCTAGCACCATCCTTTAAAGCAGCAACATGGAATACTAAAGATATATGCAGAATATGCAGCAATTCATCATGTGATTTTCTCAATCGGATCACATAAAAACTGTGGGCTTGGACTCACCTATACTGCTAATAGTATACTTAAAAAAACCTACTACTGGTAAATAAATATTCCTGACTTCAAAGTCAAATAAGTAGCTTTATAGTTAAAAACAGTGTGATGGCCAGAATTTAAGAGGACTCTAAATAGGTTTCTTGAAATGATGCCTGGTTCAGCGTTAATTAGCCACCAGCAAAATTACCAAGCATTAGCTCAAGAAATAATTTATGTGCTACTGGCAAAACACCACAAATAAAATCTACATTGTATCTACCTATTAGTTTGAGGCAGTGTTGCTTTGTATAATATTGTTGTATGTCTTGTAGCTTTTCAGATCAGAACTTAAATCTTCTTAAATATCTGAGTGGAAGGGAAATGGTCATGCTCACGCCTTCCTAGAGGAAGCACTTTAAATCATCTAAAAGGTGTTACATCTGACTCCATGTGAACAATTTTGAAATGCCTGGTCTTTTCCTCAGTGAATACATTTGTGTTATTATGGCATGCAATCAGCAATTAGTAAGATGAATTCCCCATGTCTTGTCAGCTGCCTGGCCCACTGAGATAACATTTCTGGTGGATTTATAAACCAGAAGGTATCATTAGCAATGTTTGTATTGAACTCAAAATCATTTTTTAAAATAAAAACAACAACACCACATACCCTTACGTTGGTTTAGTAGGTTATAGGTTTTAAAATTCAAACAGCAGCAGGGATTTTACAGCAGGGACCTGGAATTACTATAAATATTTTATACCAATAACCAGTAATGTCTGGATGCTGTACTAACAAAATTATGAAACCAAAAATATTGAACGAATGCAATTGATATAATGTAAATTAAGATATATCTGCAAATGCTAGCCATGGACCAGTTAAAGTTAACCACTTTATGTTCCTATTCATTCCAACAGAACCATGAGATACGCATTTCAATTTCTCCCCATTAGAATCAATAAGACCTAAAGGTGCACAGCTTTCCATAGAAAATGTCCACTGTCTTTTGACGGGTCCCAAGTGGGCTTAGACAATATGGTAACAACAATGAGGCACGGGTGAGCTAAAGAAATGGGAATATGCTGGAGACTGTTAACTGGGGGAAAGCAAAAATTACTTATTCTAAATCTAATCTGGATGGTTTTATTATGTTTTAAGATTGTGGTTAGCAGGCTCTCTTGGGTGGAAAGAAAGCATATGTGCAATGAATTAATGAATAAACTAATAGTAAACTGACTGAGCCACCAGTGAGCTGGGTTAAAAGTGATTAATGGGTCGCCATGGTGTTGCAACTTTCAGGGGTGACCACCAAATCTAAGCATTCATCACCAGTTTATTAGCACAACTTTAGGAGCATGTTGGCTAAATTGTTTGGGCAGTTTAGTCAGCAGCATTGCGTCCTTTGTTGGCACCTGGGGGCCCTAGGGCATGTGCACTCTGATATGCACCAGGTGGGACCAAGGGCTGAGTGCAGAGGGTAAACAAACAAAAAAGGGTAAAAAGTAAAGGACCCCTGGACAGTTAAGTCCAGTCAAAGGTGACTATGGGGTCGCAGTGCTCATCTCGCTCTCAGGCCAACAGAGCCGGCATTTGTCCACAGACAGCTTTCTGGGTCATGTGGCCAGCATGACTAAACCACTTCTGGTGCAACAGGACACCATGACGGAAACCAGAGCGCATGGAAATGCCATTTACCATCCCGCCACAGTGGTACCTATCTATCTACTTGCACTGGTGTGCTTTCAAACTGCTAGGTTGGCAGGAGCTGGGACAGAGCAATGGGAACTAACCCCTTTGCGGGGATTTGAACCACCAACCATCTGATCAGCAAGCCCAAGAGGCTCAGTGGTTTAGACCACAGTGCCACCCACTGTGGCAGCCTAACCGGTGTGGGAAATGGAGGGCTCATGTGGCCGTACTGCACCTCCTGCCCACCTCTTTGGGCAGGTGGGGCCCCAGCTGGCTGATGTGGCCCTTGACATCCCCTCTGCAGCAGACAAGGTGCGGATCCCTCCATGGGGGTGCCTGGATCACGGCCCCTCAAAATCATGTACCCGGAGGGTCATGGGGGACCCTGGCCCTCCCCATACCACGTCCCTGAATTCAGATGCTTGTAGTTTCTGTTAAGGCTTCTTTGAAGAACTTTTGGAAGAGCAAAGGTGGATTTAAATTAGCATTAATGTCATTTACATGGAGCTAAATTGAAGAGCTTTCCATGTCTCTTATTCAATTTATATTGTAATGAATGATTTATACACAGCTGAGACATTAATGTCAGATGAAATTTCTTTTTCAAACTCCTATCTAAACTCTTGGTATAGATTCATTTTTTCCCAGGTTGATAGTTAGCCTTTGATTTCCTGATGTACTATAACCTTTGTCATCACTGAATCTGTAGTTTGAATATGTTCAATTAAATTAAGAAGCTTCTTGATGTCAGCCTGATGTTCGGAGGAAGCATATCTCCCTGACAGAAATATCTCTGGATGATCATTTTCAAATGTGATGAAACACAGTAGCATTCATTAGCCTCTATCATTAATGGGAAGCAGGTAGGGGAATGAGTAAGACTTTTTAAAAGTAAAGAAGAAGTAAAGAATGAATGGGTTGCTTAGTATGTAAATTTTGTAGCAGATTTTTGTAACATTCTATTACTACTATTATTATTTTTAAAATTATTCAAACTTTTTAAAAAGCACAATTGAACAGGCCACATTTATTCTGAAGAGTAAACAGCTGTGGGGTCTCAATTAGGAAGTTGCTCAGCTTAGATCGCTGCAAAAGTTTCCTCCCCAAAGTGTGGTTTTTCTGATATTTGTTCCCCACAGGTTCTGTTGCTAATAAGCAGCACCTTGAAAAGCAAATGGCAACCAGAGAGGGGGAGATTTTCAGCAGGGATCTAACTTAGGGCCCCAATCCAGAGAGTTACGCAACACAAAGCCCTCCAACACACTGCAGATTCAGCTGTCAAAACAATGTGCTAATGGTGATAGAGATAACATTGCCACATTTCTTGAAGCCTAAGAAAGATGGCATTTTACTACTCTGCAAATATATACATTTAGAATTTAGCCTTGAAAGTGCTTTGGAACTATCTCATAGTTGAGCCTCAAACTGCCCACTATAGAAGCTCTATTCAATCAAAAGGTAGGCAGAGATATAGTGATAAGTCACTAGGTTATTTATGCAAGGGGAAGCATATTTGTCATTTCTTTTGCTAAACCATTAGGACCCAGAAACCCATGTTGTTAGTTATTTTTGCTCGCACACCCAATCTCCACAGCCATGCAAGATTCCAGGGGTTCCAGGTGCTCAATGTGGGGCCATGTTTCCTTTTGGAACTGAAGCACAGAGGAGACTGTGGTGTCTTTATGATATATGGACTTATTTACATGTATATACAACCTGAGCCTACAACGGAGGAGTTCACAGCATTAACACTCCAAGAGGAACTTGCTTCCTCTATAGGTCCCACGCAGAGATCAAACATCACACTCTGCCTGCTACTTTGCACTTCAGTCACACTGGTTTTATCTATTGAGGGAAAGGCCCTAATCATCTGCCATCTCACACTGAGTCTCTTTTGATCCTCTGTTATCTTAATGGCCCATCAACTGGGCTATCACTCATGTTTCCAGATATGCTGTAAGCCGCCCAGAGTAGCTTGGGAAACCCAGCCAGACGGGCGGGGTATAAATAAGAAAATTATTATTATTAGCTTGACTTGATTAGCTTTTGACACTTGCTAATTCCAGGGGATTAGAAGTTCTGATACACAATTTAATACACAGGGGTCTTGCCCCACTTTTGGAAGCCCGAGCCTAATTAAATTCTAACACTTACTGGTTCCAGGAAGTTAGAAGTGTCTAGGCCCTACAAACTCAGAACATGATTAAATTTGCTATTGAAATTTTACTGCCTGAGATGGGGGAGATGTGCCAGAAAAACATGGCTCGCCTTTGATGCTCTGTACCATTACAAGAGTTTGGGAGCACCATCTACACTCCTCAAACTCTTGAGTCAACACTTCGTGGATCAACAGTCTGACACAATAGCACTCATGGGAGAGAACATTGTGACCATGCACATTCAGGGTGAATTCCTGAAAAGACTAGTGTAAGACAACTTCAAAAGTTCATAAGGGTCAACATAAATTTATAGCGGATAGGGAATGTGTGTCTAAATGTACACAGACACACATCAGGTTGTATATTGATTAAAATGGCTGAATGCACCTACTTTCACAAACCACTTTAACAAACACTAAGCAACATCACTTGCAAGCGGCTGAAACAAATCCCAAATTTAGAACACAACGATGTTCTCATCCTATTGTCTAATAGCTTATGTATTCACACTGGAGCGCAGAATCAAGTCATTTACCTTTTGCAGATAGGTCAGTAGGGAGTTGCTTGTTTGTTTCTACAAAGACTGCTGCAACCTTGGTGTCAAAATTGCTTGCTACAAATTTATATGGCACAGCTGGTGTTTGGTATCATTCACTGGGGAATTAAGTTCACTGCACTGAGTCCGCAGTTCTCAGGAGTGAGTAGCATTGCACTTACTTTCAAAAAAAACATTAACTGGGGGGGGGAGTGTAAGACACATCTATTCAATCAGTAAATGACCACTATTAAGAATTAATTTTCTGTCTTGTGTGCCCTTGCAGAATATAGTCATTTTTCTTAACTGGCAGGTAAGGGAACAACCAGATTAGATTAAAGCTGACCTAATAATTCAGATGTCTTAAGAGTATAAAATATTTCTAGTTTTTAAAAGCTACCTAACAGCACAAATTGGAAATTCTTCCACCAGGCTATACCGATCAACAGCAAGAGGTAGAAAGCAAAATAATTCATCCCAGGTAAGACCAAATAACTGACAGTTTAATACATGAAAAGATGAGAATTGTGCAGATATGTTGTCTTCAGAGCCAGTAGCTAAACTTCAATTGCCTTCAAACAGCCTTGGTGCCAAGATTCTTTTCGGAGGAGATGGAAGATTTTCTTCCCAAAAAGTTTTTCTGAAGTAAAAATTTAAGTGCGTTCCGTAATACGTAACATTAAATCTTATGTCCAAAGGAGCTAATTCAAGGTTACTGCAGTGAAGTCACGGGTCATAGTAGGAGATGTGAACAGAGCATTTCTCTGCAGTTCGTCTTAAGGCATGCAGATGGTCTATCTAAAGCAGCTTCACATAGCCAGAATGAGGGCCATCACCTGATCACTGAGAAAGGGTGAAAAAATGGCCAGGAGAATTTCTGTGTTGCCACAATGGTTTGCTTAAACAAAAATGTATTTAACTGAGAATTATTTAACACAAACGCTATGTTTTATAGGCTTTCCTGGTGTCTGCTGTTAACTGCAACCAGTGACAGTGTCAGATATTTTTTTTGTGCCCTAGGCAGGTCTAATGACTTGCAGATAAGGTAAAGGTAAAGGGACCCCTGACCATTAGGTCCAGTCGTGGCTGACTCTGGGGTTGTGGCGCTCATCTCACTTTATTGGCCAAGGGAGCCGGCGTACAGCTTCCAGGTCATGTGTCCAGCATGACTAAGCCTCTCCTGGCGAACCAGAGCAGCGCACGGAAATGCCGTTTATCTTCCCGCCAGAGCGGTACCTATTTATCTACTTGCACTTTGACGTGCTTTCAAACTGCTAGGTTGGCAGGAGCAGGGACCGAGCAACGGGAGCTCACCCCGTCACAGGGATTCAAACCGCCGACCTTCTGATCGGCAAGTCCTAGGCTCTGTGGTTTAACCCACAGCGCCACCTGCATCCCTGACTTGCACATACCCCACAAAAAATAAATAAATTGCCAACTTCAATTATCCTACCTGGGTTTTCACCATTCAAGCTAACAGTCATTGACTGACTAACCTTAACCAATATACTGCATAGATCTGGAAAAGTACTTCTTCTTGTTTCATATGAACTGAACTTGGGGTGTGTGGATTAAGTGGAGTTGCATTTAGGAGTGCAAGGAACTGGAAGTCTAAGTCAACATGAAATGGATAATTGCAGCACAGCTAGTATTTATTTGGGAAGCAACGGAATTAATGTGGGTTTATGGGAAAGACACAGTCCTGGTCTTTAAAATCATGATGTGTAAAAAGTCACAGGACCAATGTGAGAGAGCTGACAATAGCTGCCCGGAATAGCAACTAATTAAATTTTATCTCTATCGAGCCGCTAATATGAGCACATATCAGTTCACATTTAATATTGGAAAAATGTACTCCATTCCATTTTTGCAGAGGCAGCTGTTTAATGATTTGATACATCAAAGTGGTGGTTGGGCAAAATGAGAGAAGTGGGAATTTTCATAAACTGAGAGGAAAGCAATTCTTAGAATCAGGTTGGATGGTTCAAAGCTGTAGGATGACTGTTCTTACATATGCATGGATTCCAACAAACAGGTTTCTTTCAAAGGAAAAGATTTCACAGATCATCATTAGTATCTTTATATTTGATTGCTAAAAGCCTGCAGGATAAGGATTACATAATGCAGCAATTTATTTTGTAATAATTAGTATGAATGTAGGAGTGCTCAAAACATTGGTGCATGCATGCAGTTAAAAGCTTTTATAGCCATATCATTTACCATAAATGGCCACTATTAAAATCAGAATCTATACTATCTAGTAAAAAATGGGAGAATTTAATATTACAGGCCCTGTTCCAATGGCAAACTTCCACGTTTGCTTTTGCCACAAAGAATGTAAGAAGGTATAAATTTCCATCCTTCCCCATATTTGACACATACAGGGCTGTTTCCGCTCTGCTGCAGTTCGGCTTCAGACAAAATTTACATTATTCCTCTCGCTGTCCACTTGGGTGAATTGTACATAAATAATTGCACAATTAATTATGTGATCATTACATTATTCCAAACCATTCGTTTTGATGCAAGGGGAATGCAATGCAAATGAAGCGGTGGAGTTTGGATTGGATTTGACTGGTCTTATTTTTGTTGATTTCAGAAGTCATGTAGACCCAGCATTATTAAGTTCACTTGTGGTGTCTCAGCCGTGGGTGTGGAATGGGTTGCAGCCTCCCCTTTCTCCAGGGCTGTCCTGAGACATTTTGCTACCTGGGGCAGAGCAGAAAATGCCCTCCGGTTAAGACCCTACCTGCCTTCTCATTGTCTCATCAGCGTACTACAAGCTGGGGTTAGCTCCCTCTTGGACTACTGAAATACTTTCTACATGGGACTACCTTTGAAGGTGACTTGGAAACTACATGTGGCAGCTAAACTGGTGACAGGTAGTGGCCATGGAACCATATAACACTGGTCCTGAAAGATTTACATTGGCTGCCAGTACATTTCCGAGCACAGTTCAAAGTGTTGGTGCTGACCTTTAAAGCCCTAAGTGGCTTCGGCCCAGTATACTTGAAGGAGCGTCTCCACCCCATCATTCAGCCTGGACACTGAGGTCCAGCTCCGAAGACTTCCTGGTGGTTCCTTCACTGCAAGAAGTGAGGTTACAGGGAACCAGGCAGGGGGCCTTCTCAGTAGTGGCAGTCACCCTGTGGAACGTCCTCCCATCAGATGTCAAGGAAATAAGTAACTATGCAACATTTAGAAGACATCTGAAGGCAGCCCTGTGTAGAGAAGTTTTTAATGCTTAATGTTCTGTTATGTTCTTGTATATGTTGGAAGCTGCCCAGAGTGACTGGGGCAACCCAGTCAGATGGGTGTGGTATAATAAGAGTAATAATAATAATAATTGCAATGGTGCAATTCAAGATGTGTGATTTGCGTCTGAGCGGCTGCTTGCTTTACTTGCTGACACTTTTGTAGCCACATCCTATCCACTGGCCATTCCTGATTTGCAAAGTGCAATGTTGTTGTTGTTTAGTCGTTTAGTCGTGCCCGACTCTTCGTGACCCCATGGACCAGAGAACGCCAGGCACCTCTGTCCTCCACTGCCTCCCGCAGTTTGGTCAGACTCATGTTTGTAGCTTCGAGAACAGTGTCCAACCATCTCGTCCTCTGTCGCCCCCTTCTCCTTGTGCCCTCCATCTTTCCCAACATCAGGGTCTTTTCCAGGGAGTCTTCTCTTCTCATGAGATGGCCAAAGTATTGGAGTCTCAGCTTCAGGATCTGTCCTTCCAGTGAGCACTCAGGGCTGATTTCCTTCAGAATGGAGAGGTTTGATCTTCTTGCAGTCCATGGGACTCTCAAGAGTCTCCTCCAGCACCATAATTCAAAAGAATCAATTCTTCGGCGATCAGCCTTCTTTATGGTTCAGCTTTTGCTTCCATACATCACTACTGGGAAAACCATGGCTTTAACTATACGGACCTTTGTTGGCAAGGTGATGTCTCTACTTCTCAAGATGCTGTCTAGGCCTGTCATTGCCCTTCTCCCAAGAAGCAGGCATCTTTTAATTTTGTGGCTGCTGTCACCATCTGCAGTGATCATGGAGCCCAAGAAAGTAAAATCTCTCATTGCCTCCATTTCTTCCCTCCATTTCTTTGCTTATTGCAAAGTGCAATAAGCAGCGTTAAATGCTGGGAATGTTTAACCTGAAGCAAGCCAGAGCCTACCAGCGGAAAGGAGGGCTCTTTGAACAGCAGTTTGCTTCAAGTAAATAAGGCTCTTGTTTGCCAACCTAAAGGTTGCTTGTGAATAATTAATGTGCTGAGAAACCAAGGTTTGTAAATAGAAGCTTGCAAGGTGGAAAGGTTTTGCTGAAATACGAAACTGAGCAACTGAACTATTCCCTTAAATGCTATTATTAAAGATATTTCTTGGGCTTTGAGCTGTCCCATTGTTTTCTCAGGTTAGCTGGAAATCTGTTTGTTTGTTTGTTTGTCTGACAGTTGTTGAGTGTGCTTTCTCCCCCCAGTTAGGCTGCAATCCTCCAAGGCACAGTTTCTTGCAAGTAAGCCCCTCTGAACTCATTGAGCCTCCTATGCAAACATGGTTTAGGACTGCGCTGCCACACACAGAAAGACACACAAATATTTTGGTTCTTTTTGCTTTGCAACAGTTTCACAGAAACACATCACATTCAGATAGACTCAGGCTCGAGTCTTAGCTTTTCTTTTATGAAAGTTGCAAACAAGTCAAAACATAATGGAGCTTCTGCAATCTCCTTGCTTCCCTGTACAACCCTCAACCCCCACTGAAAATCTGCTTTTGGGGGGTGAGGGATCCTTGGGAAAAGGGAAGAGGAAGAAATTTGCATTCAGTTTGCATTTAAAAATGAAACTAGCCAATTTGGAGTCTCCAAGCTATGTAAAGTGTGTATAGAAATTAGGCTGTACACAGGCCCACACCTGATTTGTGGACCCTGGATCTCAAATCCCACAAGTGTGCAGGGGGAAAAAGACATCCTGTTTTTTCACTCAAGAGCAGGGTGGCCATTTTGGATGCCACAATTTTGTGCCAAGATCTTACCCCCCAAAAGCACTTTTTCAGCACCCCAAATGCATCTTTCTTGTGCAAGAGCACCCCCCGAAAAACACATCTATTGGGCTCTGTGATATCACACTGGTCACATGATTCGCACAGGAGCATGACTGGGAAGACACACACCCCCGTTTTTGAAGTCAAGATGTTGGAAGGTATGGGTTCTGCACAGTACTGATTCAGGGGTGGTTCACCCCACTTTGGTAAGTGGAGCTAAGGGTTTTTAAACCCCTATCTTCAGATACACACTCATGACCCCAGACAAAAAAAGCACACACACACAAACACACGTTCCCAAACCTCTTTCGGCTCTGCATAGGCAGTTTCCATAGCTGTAGCTGCAAATCTTTATCCAGCATTTAGGAAATCAAAGTGCATAGAGAATATACCATAGTAAACAAATATACGTAATCAATAGGTTGTTAAAACTCCCCTCTCTTTGCATAGTGCTGGATGAAAACTGCTGATATGACTGATAAGGAATAGGTTGCAGTTTATTTCGAAATAGAGAGAAAAAAGATATACCAGCAGTATTTCCTTTCTCATGATGACCTGCTGTCCTGCTTCAGAAAACTGATACCAAAGATGGGGAAGCAGATTCTTAATACACAGGATTGATTATTAAAGGAAGTAAATCTTAGCAGCATAACTAATCGCCTTCTCCTCATGTACGGAACACTGATGCCATCTACAGATAGCATACAAGCATTTTTAAAGCATAGATTAAGTGTTATGTATTCTTACCGTGTGGTCCCACCAACTGTGTTTGTGCTTTAAAGGGAAAGAATTAGATGCAAATAACATTTTACAGTACTTGCAAATGGCCCATTTTGTATGTATACTGAGGAGCTGATCCAATCCTTAGTGAAATTAGTAGACAGGGATTAATGTTGGGTGTATTTATGCAAATCTTGTAGTCCACTTAGTTGATTGTGTGCTTTTGGATTAAGCTTTACTAATAGATTAGTGGATGACTAAAATACATATTAAACATTTGCAATACAAACAGTCATATCCAATACAGCAAAAAGCTTCATCTTCCCATGAGATTTCAACAAACAAGGAATAAATGCATGCAACTTATGGGAAATGCTTTTGTAACCAAAGTAATATGTATCATACTAGTGGTTAAAATCTTTTGGTTAATCAATAAACTGAACTGAACATAAAAGCAAGGTTTCCACACCCATTTTTTTTTCAAGACTGTGCCCAAATTTCAGACATGCCACTCAGCCCTGCTTTGAGACATTAGCTGGCCTAGATTTTCAGCTATCCTTGCACAAAAAGAAGTCTGAGGTCCTTGCAGAATCAGTTTTTGTTTAGCTTTCAGTAGCTTGACAACATATTTACTGAGAAAGAAGCCTAATCTTCCACTATTCTAGCCCATGTTTATCACAAAAAAATAACGTAGGATATTTGATCAAAGATTTCTTGTTATTATGCCTTGTTTAGCCCTAAGGCACACTGCAGAGATACATTTTGATCTCTCCCTAACATATTCTTATGAGCTTCTGGGTACCAGACTCCCCTAAATTTCTGGGTCCAGAAAATGTTGATTTCTCTCACCTTCAATTCCATATCATAATTGCAGAGCCCCTCTTAGAAGCTCAAATCCTATATACGACTGACAACCTTCTTTGGAAATTAAACCCATGTTCAGACATTTACTACAGAAACTTACAGATGAATTTAAACATAATATTTACAGTCACTTTCTTCTCCAAGCATGGGTTTGCAGTCTCTGCTTCTAACTTCCAAACAATTGTATTTTCCTTTCTTTCCAGAGCTCGGCACTCAGCCTTCTGTATTTCAGTTAGGCCATGCCTTGCAACTCCTATGGGAGATTTCCACTTTTACCTTCTCATGCATCCTTGCTGTCTTTCAAGCAGAGAAGAAGAACTCCAACACTCTATTCACTGTGTTCACAGTGGATTCTAAAACACAGCCATCTTGCTTCACATAAAATGGAATCTCTCCTTCACTAGACACCTCCCATGTGACCAGTGGTAGCTGATTACATGAGAACAACTAGAAAACTCTTTAGAATTCAGTTTCCAACCAATCATATTTAAACACATAGCAATGCATACAATCAATTACAATTTCAGTGAATTAAAGTACTATACCTAACAAGGCCAGCATAGCCAATGGTCAGGAATGATGGGAGTTGTACTACATCTGTAGGACAACAGGTTCTCTACCCTGGTCTATAGATTCACAACTTGACATGCTGGCCAATGTGGAGTTATGCTTTTATGTCATCATGCATGCTTCTGTACTCTAATATAAAAACATTTCCCAACAAATGAGACCTTGCATTTAAGGTGTGCATAAATGTGGGGTGTAGTTTTATATTTTAAAAATTTCAGCCATTTACTATGCATTATTATTTTCAAAACTCATCTGTAATTTACATTCTTTCCTCCACTGAGATGCTGCAAATGATAATAATTTAGCAGTTGATTTGAGATTTTATACATATATGCATACAGGGAAGTACACTCATTTTTAATCAGCTTTGTACTTAACGACACACTTCGCTCCAAGGACATTTGTTAAGTCTATTTAGCATGGGAGACAACATACAGGCTGCAGGTACCATCTGCAGCTTTCACGGCTGCAAAGAAAATCTTGCAAACCTGATTAATGAACATTTGACAGAAGAAGCATGCACTGAAACAGACACACCATTTCTCTGCAGCCTTATGGTTCTTCCAGGTGGCACATGAGCATCATCTTACCTGTGGGAACTTAGCATGCATCTGTGTTGCCCACACTACAAGTGATATGAACGTTTAAAATCAGGATGGTGCAGGTTTAAGGCCTTCCAGAAGCTGAGTAACAAGATTAGACAAGATCCGGTTTCCTTCTTCTTAGTAAATGATATTTAAGTTTGGAAAAGAAGGAGAGTCTTGAGACTCTTTGAAAACCATCTTATTCCCCTTAAGATACTAACTTTCCTAATACAAGATGAGCACGGCTTTGGGCTAGAGCTATAGTCCTTTTCAGCTTCTTCCATTGTGTCCCTAACAAGAGGTTCAAACACAGAAATTGGTCACATTGAGCTTTTCTCATCACTTTCTCATTTGTAGGAAAAGCTTCAGATTTTATTTTTTAAATTTCTGCATGTCGGGTTGTTGGGAAAGGCAGGATTCTTCTCTGTGAAAATATGAGATATTGATCCCCATTTTAAGTACTAGCCCTTTTCAGGTGTTCAGTGAAGATAATGGAAGCTTCTAGGACATAACAGATGACTTGTATCTTAAAGTTTTAAGTGCCTATACACTTATCACATTTATAAATTTTAAATTTACTGTTGTACATTGTTTTAAATGTTTGTTTTCCTTCTGGGATTGTACCCCCAAGTGTGTTTTATAAGCTGGTCTCCAACCGTAATAAATTATCTATCTATCTAGATGACTTGTAGCCTTTTTATCCTCATATAACTGTATTTAAATTTGACAATTCCCCCCCCCCAAAAAAAAATTAACTTCCCAGAGAGAAATCTTGAGGATGTTTGTTCAGCTGTAAATAACACTGAATTCAATAGAACTTACATGCAGGCAAGTATACATGAAATCGCAGCTTCAGTCTTCCATTGGTCCTGCACTTGAGACGGATCTTGTGATCCCATTGAAGACAGAGTAGATAAAGAAATGATTCAAGTAAATGGGATACAAGTTATACAGATTCCAGCTGAGTGGCTCCCTGCAAGGATTAATGAGCTATAGTATACCATCAAAAAGCTAGGAATTGTGGAGGAAAAATTGGGTAGGAAAGAAATGTATAAATTCCAGGTGGTATTCAACTTACTCATCGGCATGATTTCTGTTTGTACCATGGAATTTCCCCCTCTCCTCCCCGTGTGCACCTCTTGAATCAGTTCTGGGGGTTCCCCCCAACCACACAGAACAGATCTGAGGAGAGTGCAAGGTAACTGTAGTTTGTTAAAGGTCCTGAGAGTTATTGGAAAAACCAGAACCTCCAAGTGCCCCTATTTTCCAGGGACAGTCCTGGATTTACAGAAGCCATCCCAGTTTCTGATTTGATCCCGGAATGTCCCATGTTTTCTTAGTCCCTATTTTTATTGGAGAAATGTTGGTGGGTATGGGAGACCCTACTGTATTCCCTTCACAGAGCTTCAGTTCTCAGAGTGTTTTAACAGTCAATCTCCTCTTCCCAGTTCCCTGGATTCTTCGGAGGAAGCCAAGACTGTTTAAAGTACTATGATTCGGCTTTAAATGTATAGTACAGGCGAGACCAAAAATACACAGATAACATGTTTTATTATTAGCACCAGGAGATATTCTGCTTTCAGTCTTCAACCATAGGGCAATATGCAGCACTGTCACTTTTGTATGCCTACAGCAGCAGAGTCCCTGGCGCCCTGACGAAAGCTAATGAAAATTTCAAGCTACAAAGCTCTTCTTTAGGCCTTGTGGAAAGTGATGGGCCTGTCAGAAAGAGGATCATAAACAGGTGTAGCTAAGTAAACCCAGAGAGGGGAAATGAAAGATGCTCCCTCCGCAGCCGAAATAAACTAGCTTAAAAGCCAAGCTTTAGAAAATAAGAGAAAGCCTCTGTTTATTTAAAATGAAGCCATCTTCTCCCGCACTCAGAACGTGTCTTCCCTGTGAAAGAAACGGCGAACGGCAGCAAAGTGAAAAACTTTCTGAAGGTCGGAAGGAAAGCCTTTCACATTAAACATTTAAAAGTCTGTCAGGCTTGAAGAGAAAACATACAAATATAGATGGCATTCTGTGTCATGCAGCATAAATGCCTCCAAACCGGAGACATTTAGTTATACCAATTGGACTGAAAAAGAAAGGGAAAAAGAAACCAGAGGTATAAGGAAGGAGAAGGGTTTAATTTTCATTCTGCTGATATGAAAGGGTTTAAATCTGAAATCCACATTAACAAGAAGAGTTAGGAATTTGAATTCCTAAGGCAGTGCTTTGAAATACTATCACACACACAAAATGTCAGGGACTCCGGTAGCTCCAGTAATTGATTTCAACTATTGGGGCTCATGTCTTTAATATATCACACTCAAAGGCCTAGTCTTGGTTTTGCTTGAGAAAAAGAAAAACAATCACTGTGTTATATAGTACAGGACAGTTGCAGTTTTCAGCAGGGAATAGCTCACAGAAGTTATACATCCTCATATTTTTAGAACTGTTACTTATGTGTCCATCAGAGAGGGAGCAACGAATCATGCCCAGAGCAAGGAAGGTTTATCACTGCACAAATTAAATCATGGATTATTGCACTACAAAACATTAATATGCATACTCTGGATGTACAATAAAGATATAACAGTAGTGATAATGCCAGCCAAAGGAAGCGAAGGTGTTTGCTTCTCTTGTCTCCTTAAGAGATTAAAACAGAGGGTAAGTTGTTTCCCAACTTCATGTGGCATCATATGCAATAGGAAGGTGACATTTATATATAAATGTTTATTTAAAATTGGAAATGTTCATTGAAGAAGAAAAAAATTACATAATTTAAAAGGGTCTTCCAAAATATATCTAGAATGTCCACTCAGTATCATACTTCAAATTACTTCTCACTGAAACAAAGGAATAATAAACTTGAAAAATATGTATCTATGGGTTTGATATACCATTTGCAATATGAATCAGCTCACCACATCTTCAAATTCTAGCATCTTTACAAATATACAAGTTGAGAAATCTGGAGAGCAAACAGGCACATGAAGAATTTATGCTTTTGCAGCAGTAATTCCCAAAAGTAACAACATACCCCAGTCCCTCCTAAAGACAAATTTCTTGCTAGCCAGCTGCAAAAATAAAATGGTTTATGTTGTTGTTGTGCAGAACGTTCACCTCCACCCTTCATTCGGTCCAAAGCTCTTTCGGCTTTTTTCCTTCCAACCAGGCAGGCAGGTGAGTAGGCCATCCCCAACTAGCCTTGATTGTAATTGATTATTGACTGTTTGTGAACATATGCAATTCAAGTGCTTCATCGCTTAAATGCTGGTGCTTTCCATAAAGAAGAGCCGTGTGTCCCAAAATATGGATTAGCATAGCCACGCCAAATTAAGGAGAGAGGCTAAATGAACAGAAATCTGGGATTAGGTGAAACTAGAAACACTGTTGTCTTTGAATGTGATTTTAAGTAAATGTTGCCCTTTGGTCATTCATCAAAGATGATTAACTTCAGAGTCACTGGCCCATGAAAATACAGGCAATTTAATAGTTTAAATTGATAGTTTAAGAATAAGATTTTTTCCCCTTCTAACCTTCTTTGTTGTTTGCTCATCAGTGGCAATCACTAGTTCCATGGTCTAAAAGGATGCTAATCTTTTCTCTATTCTGCACAGTCTTCAACAACAACAACAATTTATTATTTATAACCCGCCTATCTGGCTGGGTTTCCCCAGTCAATCTGGGCGGCTCCCAACAGAATATTAAAAACATGATAAAACATCAAACATTAAAAACTTCCCTAAACAGGGTTGCCTTCAGGTGTCTTCTAAAAGTCAGATAGATGTTTATTTCCTTGACATTTGATGGGAGGGCATTTCACAGGGCGGGTGCCACTACCGAGAAGGCCCTCTACCTGGTTAAATAAATCAGATCCCTTGTAACCAGAATGTTCTAATATATATGACCTGGTAATCATTCCTAATTCTCTTTTATTGGATACTTAATATGTACAGCCCTTCCAAAGAGCTCGATACACCATACAGATTCCCTCCACATATTTTATCTTACAATGAACCCTGTGAGGTAGGTTGGGTTGACAGATAATGGTGGTCAAGTCATCTTCATAAGTGTGTATGGACATTAACCTAGCCAGGCTAAAGATCATTCAGGACTTATGTGTGTACTTCCTTTGGTATTTTAATCTTGCCCGTGTCCTGAGAAGACTCTTAACTTCAAAATTTAAAAGGGTAAACACAAAATAGTTTAAACGTAATGCAGATATAGATATATGGCTATAGATAATCCACTTTGCAGAACTAACGCTCAAAAACTGAGCTGAAAGATTGCTGAGAAAATGTGTCTTATTTAGCAACAGCCCCACTGTGTGGCCTATGTGAGGAAATGCTTCAGAAAATATAATAAATAAGGTATGATCCAACAGCCCGCAATGTTTTCAGACCCAGCTTTTAACCTCAACCCCAATCTAAGGCCCATTTTCACTATTTTACTCTGTAAAATGTTCACTATTTCATTTTCACTGTTTCACTTTCTCCATTGCTGTCTAGAATGATCAGATGCAAAGACAAATAGGCCTCCTCCTGTATCTTTAGCAGCTGAGTAAAAAAAGGAATTTTGGTAGGTCCTTATACCTGAAATTTCTATTGAAAGTAACAGAACTCTGTATATCATTTGCATCTAGTTACCATTTCTATTTGTCTCTCTCTTTCTAAAAAGTATCTTTTGGCGGGGGAGTTCTCCAGCATATCTGTGTGTACTAAAATATATGTGCAAGGTAGTGTGTGCATTAAAATGCATATTTTTGAGAAAACAAGATACAGAATTGTATTACATTAAGGAAAATACAAATACTGAGGAAAATATGCTTTTAAAAATGTGTAAGGCAAAATTTCATCCACACATACACGTCTCAGGAGAAATTCACACCAAAATGACTATGAATTTTCATGATGGTTTGGAAATGTGGAGAACAGAATTTAAGCCTGGAAAAATGGGAAGGCGAAATTGACAGTCACCCACCTTCACGTCTTACACTATGTATTTTACACTGAGTTCCTGTTCTTTTCACACATCTGCAAACCTATTTATAAGCCTGTAGCTTCAAGGGAAGCAGTAGTGTTATTAGCATTAGTTTATTCATTAACATGGAGGCAGACATGTTTTATTTGCACGTCTCTCTGAAAGCAGCAGTACATCTCGTCCATTTGCTCTCAGTGAACATTGCTGTGTTGTTTTTCAACATGCACCACTAGCTAGCAACTCACCTAAGGTGGCTATAATTATTTGGCGGGGGCAGCCTTAGCACCACCTCGTAAATAGTTAATTAATAATAATCCATTCCACCCCATTTGTTCCTGTGTGGATTTTTCAACGACGACAAAAATCCACACAGAAAATGGAAGAGGGTAAGCTTCACTTCAGTCCCATCCAAAACAGGGGAGGAACGGATTATTATGTGCACATCCCTAGCCGAGGGTAAGAGAAAATACTGTAGTTTGCATGTGGCCACCTAGCGAACTGATGTGGACATTAAATGAGCTCTCGTTACATATGTAATGTGTAGCACAAGTGACCTCTAGCAACCTGTGGAGTTGAGAATGCAATGAACATATGAAGCAACAGTTTAAATCCAGGACAGGAAATAAAAGTGCCCAGGACACATAACCCTTGAATATTTGCAAATATAGTTCACCTGCTAGCATGACAAAATTACACCTAGAAGGTCAATAATAATACTTTGTGTTTTGGAATCTCACCAAGGAGCCTTTGATGTTGTTTGCTAAAAGTAACAACAAAACATAACACTAGCAATGGGGGGTGGGGGGGGGCGTGCCAAGTTTAAATACAGAAATGTCCCAGCAGAAATTATTGCTTCAACTATAGCAGGTCACAAAAATAAGTTGCGATGTTCCCGTGTGAAAAACGGCAGTGTCGGGAATCTAGACAGGAGTAAGCATATCAACAAGAGAGTTTGTTTCTCCTTCTCACCTTTCTCAAAAAGCAGAAATCAACCAAGGGTTGAAACAACAAATAATCTGGAGCCACTTCACACTTAAATTACAACTGACAGTGCAATTAAATCTGCGCAATTAACTGCACAATTGACAAGCCAATTAAAGCTGATTTTTTTTTATATATAAAAAAATCCAAACCACAAAAATCCTGTTCTTTTAAGAGACAAATCACTTAAAATTCCTTCTTTGTTAGTGTCCTGCCAATGAGGATCTCTTTTTACTATGCAATCAACTCCGGTTCCAGTCCAGAAATCAGAGCGAGAAAGGGAAGGCTTTGTGATTTCAGCAATACCATCCATTTCTCCACACAGTTCACCAAAATCATGTGTAGGCCCAGTATGCCTGAAGGAGCATCTCCACCCCCATCATTCTGCCCCGAAAATTGAGGTCCAGCGCCAAGGGCCTTCTGGCAGTTCCCTCACTGCAAGAAGCCAAGTTACAGGGAACCAGGCAGAGGGACTTCTCAGTAGTGGCACCCGCCCTGTGGAATGCCCTCCCATCAGATGTCAAAGAGAACTACCAGACTTTTAGAAGACATCTGAAGGCAGCCCTGTTTAGGGAAGCTTTTAATCTTTCATGAATTGGTGTATTTTAATGTTTTGTTGGAAGCCACCCAAAGTGGCTGGGGTATAAATAAATTATTATTATTATTATTATTATTATTATTATTATTATTATTATTATTTTCAACAGTGGCGGCTGGTCCCCATTCTGACAGGTAGGATGGGAGGCAGGGAGTCCAAACAGTAGGTGGAATCAGGGGCAATGACTGGGAGAGCCAACTAATTCTGCTTTTTTCAATCTACCCTCCTCCCTGCTGAGTTCGACAAGGGCAACACTGATACTAAAAAATAAACTGTCCCAGACTCTGCATTCATCATCTGAGATTCTTCTCCACATGCCACCTCCATGTGAGGTCTGGAGGGTGGCAACACGAGAATGTGCCTTTTCTGTAGTGGCTCCCTGTTTGGGGGATGCTCCCCCCAGGGAGGTTCACCGGGCACCTTCATTATATATATTTTAGTCACCAGGCAAATATGTTCCTCTTCAACCAGGCCTTGGGCTGATTAATATTCTACAGCCTTTTAAATGTATCTGTGGGAAGGGGGTAATTATTGTGTCAGTTTAATTATTTGCTTGTGTTTTATCTTGTTTATTTTATTCTGTGAACCACCCTGGGATCTCTTGATGAAGGGTGGTATATAAATTTAATAAATAGATAAAGGAAGGAAGGAAGGAAGGAAGGAAGGAAGGAAGGAAGGAAGGAAGGAAGGAAGGAAGGAAGGAGGGAGGCAGGCAGGCAAGGTCTGTCTGAGGACAGACAGAGGCTAGGGCAACAGTGTCCCATTTCACTGAAGGACCATCCACCACTGGTAAATAACTTCCCATGGTAAACAATGGGATTGTAGAATTGACACGCTATGCATTCTGTCAAAGTACATTCTTGAAATGTTTGTTAAGCAAGAGAGATCAAATGTCACTACCCACAATAATTGGATAGGATATCACTCACAGCCTCAGGGAACTGTAGAGTTGGAAGGGGACCTAGAGGGTCACCTCAACTGGAGCATCCATGGCGTAAGATAAATTCAAAAGATCCTGAACAGATTGAGTTAAAGCACTGGTGCATATCATTCAGGAAGAAGCCTTTTTATGCTGTGCTGTACACCAAAGTGTGTTGCCTAGGTTCTTTTAACAACTACCTATACCGAGTAGTGAATTGTTTTGCTTTGTAGTTTCTTCCCAGGTGTTTTACAACGCGGACATTTTCACAATGGTTTAGTCTAAACCAGGAATGTGGAACCTCAGGTTGGTGTCTATGCAGGGCTGTCTTAAGCATATGCGGGTGCAAAGATCTGCTTGCCCAGTCCCAGTCCCAGGCGCGCAGGAGGGCAGAGCCGGCCAGCCGCCTCAGCACCTCACTGGTTCGGTCACTCCTGAACTCACAGCGCAGAGCCACCTGCAGCAGAAGAGCCCACCGCAGCGCTCCGACCAAAAGACGGGCTCTTCTCCGGACTCAACTCTCAGGCCCCGGACTCTTGGCCTGGCGCCCCTGAGAGCTTAGCACCCGGGTACCCCACACCCCTAGTGCCTATGGGTAAGACGGCCCTGTGTGTGTGTGTGTGTGTGTGAGAGAGAGAGAGAGAGAGAGAGAGAGAGAGAGAGAGAGAGAGAATTTGGACCTCAAAACTCATCCTCCTGAGTCACACCCCTCACCACCAGCCCTGTTCGTCACCCTCCCTGAGGGGCTTTTTTCTGACTGGAATGTGTCCTTGAACTCTTTCCCTCAATGGAGGTAGAACAGGTACAAAAGTGCAAAGAAACTAGATTATTTATTGCTCTTCTCACTTTTGCCTCGCTCCCCACTGACCCATGGCCCTCAAAAGGTTGTCCATAAAGGACTGTGACCACTGGACTGAAAACTTTTCCCCGCCCCTGGCCTAAACCTCGAATCAGGGCAGAACTAGTGGAAACTTTCCCAGAATGCCTCGCTCTGAGGAAGGACGCCCCCACCAATTTTAAACCAAGGAGGGCTGAGAGGATGAAGTGTGAGGACTGTGGTGGGACCCATGCAGTGTGCACTCTGGGGAGTTCTGCAGTAAGGGATGCAGATGAGTGGCCAGTGAGTGCAATTGGCCCCAGGCCCTGCATTGCCATGCTAATCCCCTGCCCACAGATATGCAACGTAAGTGTTCCAATTTAAATATAAACCAATTCCTTCCACTCAAAATATATTGCATTTCACAAGATGACTGTGCTTTTCATTTTAAAGGGGCAGCATTGCAAAGCCAAAGAATTACAGTTAGCAGTGATCCTCTTTAAAACAAACAAACCTATCTGGTTTCCCCACTATCACTAGCAAAAAAAGAAAAAGCTTTGTTTTCAACGCACAAGTCAAAAGCACATGGGCGAGTCATTTGTGTGGGCTGGGTTCACACATTCCCCATCTTTCAGGAACTAAACCTCTAAAGGAGAAATGCATCTTTGGGTCTTGAGCCAAGAGTCGTAAGGTCTCTGCATAAACAGCCAGACCTTGCTAGCATGGGGAATTAGCAGCAAGATGAGGAGTAATCAAATAACTCGTTTGTGACAGAAATAGAAAAATCAATTGATTGCACAGAGTATGCTCTGATTGGGCTGACAACAATTTGGTTGAATCTATAGAGGGGATCAGGACAGATAGGACAAGAAGGACTAGCATGCTGGTGCTATAATGAGGATGGAGAGGTGGCGGCAGTGTTCAGAGTGAAGTGAATCACAGCAATGACAAGAAAATGCCTACTAGGGGTGGTGAAGGTTGCAAGATCTACTTCCAGTTCCTAACACTTAACATGCCATGCTAATTTAGTCATTAAAATACACCTTATATATCCACATTTTACGGGGCGAAACCCAAGGTAGCATTCAACAATCAACTCAGAGTAGAAGTGACCAATGCACAACATGGCTGGCTATCTAGCAAAGCCAATAAATGCACACCTGGCTATGAGACATGACATTAACTCAGTATGTGTGAAACAAGACAAACTAATTCAAAACTAGTTTCAAAGTGTTGGTGCTGACCTTTAAAACCCTAAACAGCCTTGGCCCAGTATACCTGAAGGAGTGTTTTCCACCCTCCATCGTTCAGCCCTCAGAGGGTCTTCTGCTGATTCCCTCACTGCGAGAAGCTAAGTTACAGGACACCAGACAGACAGCCTTTTCGGTAGTGGCCTACTCCCTATGGAACACCCTCCTTTCAAATGTCAATGATATAAAAAACTATACAACTTTTAGAAGACATCTGAAGGCAGCCCTGTTTCAGGAAGTTTTTAAGGTTTTATGTTTTTATATACAGTATGCTGTAAGCTGCCCAGAGTGCCTAGGGAAACCCTGCCAGATGGGCAAGGCAAGGAGAAGGAGAAAGAGAAGGAGAAGTCAGTCATGAGCTTGGCTTGGCAAAGTTGACAAACTGGACTGTAGAATGGATAAACATTTAAATTCCACTTAATCATTTGAAAGGTTCTGAATAAACAAATGCAATTTTGTCCATTAGGTGGCAGCCTAATTCCATTTTCAGGCACTTCTAAATCAGCCGGGTACAGTTTTAGGTTTGTTCCGATCTGCTTTTATAGCACCTGTTCCTTGGCAAATACTCAGCCGATGACGACCGCTCAGTCCAGTAAAAAACATTGCATGAGCCTCCGGTCTTCAAGTGGTGCTTCAAAGAATGAACTGTTTCAGGGGAACTGCATGTTTTCAACTGCTTTGTTACACAAGGGAATAACACTTTGCTCTATCAATGGGTGGTCAGATACAAAGTAAAAAACAAAGCATAACAAAACAAAACAAAGCACCTTTCAGGGCTCCTGCACATTTAACAGTTGTGTAAAAGGAGGGGACTTCAGCCTGCGTAGCCAAAATGCTGCTGCAATTTCATGGCTACATAATGGTGGTCACTACCAATGAAATTTCAAAATAATAATCATTTGTTCTATTCTTATTATTCTTGAGGCATTAATCACCTTACAAGCCACAATCTCAAGGTGATTTATGAGGAAGCTGACTACAGGCAGGCTCAATTTTCTGGTCATCAGAGGTGAATGAAAGCTTTGCAATTGGCTGATCATTCAGCAAACCAGATTTTCAACACCATCCTGGGATGGTGGCTGCAGAGCTGCAGTGGTACCTCTAGATGCGAACAAGATCCGTTCCGGAGCCCCGTTCGCATCTAGAAGCAAATGTAACCTATGTCCACGAGTCTGCACATGTGCGGGTCATATTTTGGCGCTTCTGCACATGCGCATGACATCATTTTGAGTGTTTACACATGCGCAAGCAGCGAAACACGGAAGTAATGTGCTCTGAAACTTCCAGGTTGCCACAGAGCGCAACTCGAATGCACTCATCCCGAAGCATATTCAGCCCAAGGTATGACTGTATATGAACTTGGACAAAGATACCAAAATGGGAATTGTCTTTATTATACTATAATATTAAATATATACATTTTAAAAAAAACCTACAGAAGATAACTGAAGCCAGTTCTGTATAGTGAAGTTTTTAATGTTTAGTGTTTTATTATGTTTTTAATGTATGCTGGAAGCCGCCCAGAGTTGCTGGTGCAACACACTCAGCCAGGTGGGGTATTATTATTATTATATCAAATTTAATCTAATACAGTCTCCACAGTTTGTGAAATTGGTGGGAGAAATTTGCTACTTCACTTACGTAACAAAAGAAGGGGACTAGATATCTCCCTTTATAACACCTTTCGATACCCTAAATAAAAGCCTTTTCCATAGGGGAAAGGGGAGACTTTTGATATATTGGATGCAAGATTTTGGCACAGCCCTAACTACTAATTGCAACTATGGCTTGTGCTGGAACAAAGCTGTGTTAAACAGCATTACCTTGTTAGAGCATGGCTAGAACTAGAAAACTATTAGTTGTGTAATCATCTGATTACTTTGTCCAGATGAGCCTCATTGTCATAATGAGGTTTTCAGTATGCAGGTTTCTAATGGGCTCTGTGTCATATTTTATGACTCAAAGAAGGTGGAATTTGCATACCCCAAGCCAAGTTTGGAAAGAGAAAAAAGAAACTTGGAGGTAAGAGTGTTGCAGCGATTCCAATATGCCCAGCTAAGGAGAAATGTTAGTAACAACTCACATGAGATGGGCCGGTTACAATTTCTGAATTGACTGCATTTGAAAGTGTAGTTTATCTCAAGTCTAGCTATAATTGTTATCATCAGATATGAGAAAGTAAGCATTTTAAGTAGAGCTATGAAATTATACTTCCGTTCCTAACCGTGTCTAGCGAACAATTTGTATCAAAGATCCTGAATTCGATTGTGCATAATCAATATGCAATGTTTTATCGTCGAGGTTTTAACACTTCTATAACACTTTGTGAATTAAGTGTGCAATTCTAGAAAGGAAGAATCTGTCACTTCCAAACCCCTACCAGTGCAAAAGGTAAGATTGCTCTCTCTCTCTCTCTCTCTCTCTCTCTCTCTCTCTCTCTCTCTCTCTCACACACACACACACACACACACACACATACCCAACGGGGTGCCAACTTTAATAAAATATTGGCGGGCCCAAGTAAACCCCACTCTACATAATCAACCACACAATGTGTTGCACACACACCATTTCAATGGCAATGATAAGAAACTTGGGGGGGGGCTCAAATATTTTATTGGGGGAGCAAAGGGACCTAAGGAGCTGGCTCCTATGCACCCCATATTGGCTATTTTTTGCAAAAAGACCAAAAACCCTCAATTTGTTCCAATGGAAATTAGTTGTGCCAGCTCCAGACTGGTATGAATGACACCCCCACCCCCCAATTCTTGGTCCGCCAAGAGCTGAATCTGGTGTGTATCCTTCACTTGTCATGCTGCACTACCACTTGACAGGGATAGCCTAGCTTCCGTTGTTTATGCTCTGGTTGTTGGCATCAGTCCATCTGGAGAGACGATGGAGTGTGCCTCCAGGGGAGAAGTCAAACTGCGTAGTGACCTCCCCGAGACACAAGCCTGGGCAGTGTGTATGGAGGTCTGAAGTTCTCACAAAAACCAACAGGACAGGAATAGCTGGCACTTCTACCTTAGCAGTCCTGTTGCTTTTAGTATCTGTGTAGGAGATGGAAATTCACCAAGTGCAGATTGTCATGCCAGAGGTTCAGTGGTTTGAAAAACTGCACATACGAAAATTCTCACTGCTACACAATGTTAAAAGTTGAGTGCATGTTGGAAAGGTGTCAATTCTGCCAGAGAGAATACGTTTAAATCAAGACTTGCGATAGGAGAAAAATATGATATCAAAAGAAGCCAGCTGGCTGAAAAATGGCAGCAAAACAATGCATACATGTTTTATCTCTGCTAAAGTGACTCCAGTAATTCTTATTTTCATGTATACAGTATCATAGCTATATAGATATGCACAGTATTCATTTTGTCCCTTATGTCATTTAGTCATTCTTTCCAACTATATTCTGCGTAAATTCTTCAACCCAAGCACACCCAAACATAGGAAATTTTTTAAGTCCCATTAATCTCACTGGAAGGGATTTGACTGCATGCTTGACACACCCACTAAAATCAATAGAACCCAAAAGTCCTTAACTTGGGTTGTCTCAAGGTAGCTGAAACAGTTTGCTTATATGTTCACCCTCAAGTCATCAACACTGATTAACTTCTTCAGGGCCTGAATGGCCAAGGAAAAGTGCAGGTGCCTGGAAGGTTTCTTTTAATCAAGCACAATTTGTAACAATCATCACAACTTCACAGAGCACATCTGTTAAAGCATCATCCTTCAGATTCCACTTTCCTGGGATTGAGACAGCCTCAACTTTGATCTTAAAATGACAGCATGAGCTTGAAGTTTGGCCTGAAGCCTAATAACGTTCATATTAAACTATTAGCCATAGTGGCATCTCATTGCTGGCAGTAAAGAGAGGGAGGGAGAGACTTTAAATCCCATGCTTTGGTCAAGATCTGGGAGCCACCTCCAAAACCTAGGAGCTAGGACCAATAATTGACAAGAGGTATATTGCCCCCAATATAATCAATTCTCTCTCTCTGAATCGGTTAAAAAAATCATTACTGTCACGGCCACCCAGGACTGGTCCCAGCTCACAAGAGACCTCACTCCGTTGCAGCTTATTTACAGGAAAAGTTTATTGAAGATTTCTGCTTCTCATACAGTTCAGCATTGTGGCCGTACGTCTGCCACGTTAGACCGCTGAAGTCCCCTCTGACTCCTCCCCTCTTCCGCACCAACTTAATAGCCTGGCTCTAGACCACCTCTTCCTCTCCTTTCTTTTCCGCAGGGTCTTCCTGCCCCCCTGGGTTCCCTCTCTCCGTGACTCGCCTGAGGCTGAATCCTCTGCCGCCTCTTCCCCCCTCTTTCTGGCTTTAGGGCCGGGCTCCTCCCCTGAGCTCTCTCCACTTCCGCGCGCCTCTACGTTTGAACTTGGCGCGCGTACGTTGCTGCTGACCTTTCTTTCGACCGCTACACCACCCCCTGCTCTGCTCTCCACCCTTTCCGGCTGAGACGTCTCTTGCTTCCTCTGTCTTCCACTGGGCTCCTCTCCGCTTCTCCCTTCTCCTCCCCTTTGCTTGATTAAGGTAACCCCCTTTTGAGAATCCTCTGACTCGCTGCTCAGACTCGTGGATTCCCTCAGAATTCCGTCATCTTCTTCCTCATCCTTCTGCCCCTCCTCCCACTCGCTCTCCGTCTCCTCTGTCATCTCCTCCTCTCTCCCAGAAACCCTGACATCCATCCCCCCCTCGAAGCCCCCCCTTCCCCCCTCCCGCTCGCCGGGGACCGGTTGTGGAAACTGCGGCTCTTCGGGGGTAGGCTCAGGATACAGGTCGTCTACGTCAATGTTCTCCGCTGGCAGTTCTGTGTAAGTGTATTCGAAGTCGGGTTCTTCCCCCAAATGCTTCTCAGTCTCTGCTTCCATCGCTACTTCCTCCGGTGCTGCCCGCCAAGGACCTATCAGCCACCTCTTACGCCATTCCTCCTCTGGCTGCTCCTCCCACCAATAAGGGGTTTCCGTGTCCACCCCCGAGCACGATCCCCTGGGCGGGCTTGATTCTGGTGTTCTTTCCTCGGGGGAAGAGAAACCCCTGAACGTGCTATCAGACAATGTGGGTGTGAAAAGCCAGTCATCAAAGTACTCAGCTGGCATGGGTCTATGTGGGAAAAGTGCATGGAACTCTTCTTTCAAAAGGGGTTCGTCTAACTCGTAGCCTGGCACCCAACTATTAGCAGCGGCTGGTGTGCCCTCCCTGGCGAGAAAATATTCAACTCCCTCCTCCCCCCATCTCGAGTCCAGTATCTCTGTGACCTCGTTAAGAGGTTCTGGTCTTGGCGATTCCCCCCTCTCAGGCGCCCTCCTACGTGGCTCTGGGGGTGCTCCTGACTCTTGAAACCTGTGTGGGGTTTTGTAGGGAGTGAGCACCGACCTATGAAAGACCGGGTGCACCCTGGAACCTTCCGGAAGGGCTAGACGAAAAGCCACCGGATTGATCTTAGCCTCAACTTGATATGGCCCTAGCTGCCTGTGTCCTAACTTCTTCTTGGCCAATGACCTGGCCGGCATCGCGTGGGCTGCCAACCACACCCAGTCCCCAACCTGGATGTCCTCTCCCGCCCTCCTGTGCTTATCGGCCTGCACCTTATACGCCTGTTTTGCCAGCTCCAAATGTCTCCGCAGCTCCTCGTGCACCTCTTGCAACTCCGCTGCAAACTGGTCGGCATCTTGAGGCCCCCCCCCTCCTGGTGCCGCAAATCTCGGGAAGGTTCTGGGATGACGGCCATTGTTCGCGAAGAAAGGCGTCACCCCGGTGGAAGCGTGTTTCGTGTTGTTGTAGGCGAATTCAGCCATCGGCAGATAGTCCACCCACGCCGCAGGTCGCTGGTTGGCGTAGCACCGCAGGTACTGCTGCATGATCGCGTTGACCCTCTCCGCTTGACCGTTGGTTTGTGGATGCCTCGCCGATGTCAGGTTGATTTTGACGTGCAAGATGCCCAGAAGCTTTCGCCAGAAAGTGGAAACAAACTGGCGCCCCCTGTCGGACAAGACGGACTGCGGAAGTCCATGCACTCTGAAGACGTGATCGATGAAGAGCTTTGCGGTCTGTTCTGCCGTCGCCACCTTGGCACAAGGGATGAAGTGCGCCATCTTGGTGAACAAGTCCACCACCACTAACACCGCCGTCTTACCTCTGGAGCTGGGCAGGTCTGTAACAAAGTCCAACGCTACCCTCTCCCACGGTTGCTGCGGTGTCTCCAGCGGTTCTAGCAATCCCGCCTGCTTCTGGTGCACTGGTTTGGACCTCTGGCAGATATCACACCTGGCGACGTAGTCCGCCACCTCTCCTCTCATCTGGGGCCACCAAAAGTCTCTAGCCACCAACTCCATCGTCTTCTCTTTGCCGAAATGGCCTGCACTAGGGGCGTCATGCAACTGTTGCAAAACCTTGGCTCGAAGATCGTCGGTGGGCACGTAAAGGGCACCCTTACGAGTCAAAAGTCCATCTTGTAATTGAAACTCATCGTCGTGTCGCGACCCTCCGCGTAGCTCCTCCATCTTAGACTGTGCAAACTGATCCCTTTGCAACGCGCGTCGCACCGCGTCCAGGTCGACTGCGATGGTAGCGCACGTCCACGCCTGCGGTGCGAAAATGTGCTTTGCTGCGATTGGAGCTGCTTCCTCCAAGTATTGCGGCTTTCGGGACAGCGCGTCTGCAATAACATTGGAGTCTCCTGGGATGTATTCTATTTTGAAGTCGAAGTCCGCAAAGAACTCCGCCCAGCGCATGTGTCGCTGGGTCTGCAACTTAGCCGTCCGCCAATACTCTAAGTTCTTGTGATCCGTGCGGACCTGCACCGTGTGCTTGGCTCCTATTAAGAAGTGTCGCCACGCTTTGAAAGCTGCATGAATGGCCAACAACTCCCTGTCCCATATGGTATAATTGCGCTCCGTCTTGCTGAGCTTCCGGGAGTAGAACGCACCCGGTCGCCAGTTGCCTTGTGAATCCTCTTGCAAAAGAACGGCCCCAACCGCTCTATCTGACGCATCGGTCTCTACCCGCATGGGTCTGCCGGGATTCACGTGGAGCAGCTGCTCTTCGGAGGCGAAAAGACCTTTAAGCGTCCGGAAGGACCGCTCCGCTTGTTCGGTCCAGACGAACTTCTTCTTCTTGGAACTGAGGGTGTCAGTGATCGCCGCCGTCGCGTTCGCAAAACCTTTAATAAACTTGCGGTAAAAATTGGCAAAGCCGATGAACCTCTGGACCTCTTTCCGATTTCGAGGGCTTTTCCAGTCCAACAGCGCTTGAACCTTAGCCCTGTCCATGGCCAGTCCCTCGTCGGACAACTTGTAGCCAAGGAAATCAACCTCTCTGACATCAAACTGGCACTTTTCCAACTTGGCGTACAGCCTGTGTTCCTTCAGCCTCTGCAGGACCTCCCTCACGTCCTTATCGTGATCCTCCGGCGATTCCGAGAAAATCAGGATATCGTCGAGAAAGCAGACACACTTTTTGTAGAGGAGACCTGCTAGCACGTGGTGCATAAATGCTTGAAAAACGTGGCTGCCATTTTGGAGGCCGAAAGGCATGACTCTGTATTCGTATGTGCCCAGAGGGGTGAACATGGCGGTCTTCCACTCATCTCCTTTCCGGATGCGGATGAGATTGTAAGCTCCACGTAGGTCCAGCTTGGTGAAAATCTTGCCCCTCCTGACGGTCGCTAAAAGGTCGTCAATTTTGGGCATGGGGAAAGCTTTGGGCTTAGTCAAGCTGTTGATGAACCTGTAATCCACTATAAGCCTTTTTTGGGGCGTGTCCTTCTTCTTCACAAAGAAAACAGGGCTGCCTCCCGCTGCTTTAGATTCCTGGATGAAACCTCGCTTGAGGTTATGGTCTATGAACTCCCGAAGCTCTTGCATTTCGTCCTCCGACATGGAGTACAGCTTGGCAGCAGGCAATTGCGCCCCTGGCACTAAATCAATCGCGCAGTCGTAAGGTCTATGAGGCGGCAACTTGTCAGCTTCCTTCTCACAGAAAACCTCCAAGAATTCCTGGTACTTGTGAGGCACTGTTTGCACCATACCCAGATGCAATGGCTGCTCAGCTTCTCCTCCCTGATCGGTCTGAAAGCAATGCTGAGCACAATACGATGAACAAAAGTTGATCTGCCTCTGGTACCACGCAACCGCGGGACTGTGCCTCTCCAGCCAACTCATGCCTAACACGATGGGTGTGTCCGATAAGTGGGTGACATTGAAACTAATAAGTTCTCGATGGTTGCCAATCTGCATCATCATGGGAGGGGTTTGCTGCACCACTTGCCCCCCCAGCAACTTCCTGCCGTCCACCGTGACCACGTTCAGAGGCGTCGTTGCAGGCAGGAGCGCCATGTTGTGCTGCTCAACGAACTGCAGTCCCATGAAGTCGGCGTTGCTTCCCGAATCGATCGTTATTGGAACCTCGAGGAGTCTCCCATCAGGCAACTGGAGTGTTGCTGTGAGCAGAACTGCCGGTTTGGGAGGCAAAGGGTCCACGCTCTGCAGTGATGCTGGGGGCTTGTCTACAGATCCGCCTGGCTGAGCCCCAGTAGCTCTGCTTCCAGCCAGGCACTGTCGTTTCCCTGAAGCTGCTCCCCTGGTTGCACCTCTGCTGTTACAGTTGCCAGCGCTGCAGTGTGCTTCTGGAGCCTCTGGGGGCACTCTTTCGCCATATGGTGCGCACTGTCACAGATGTAACACTTCCTGGTTCCTCTAGGAGGCTTCGCTTTGGCTGCACCAGGGACAGGGCTCTGGGATGGCTTCTGAGCCCTAGCACCACCAATCTCCATTGGCTCCTCTCTGTCCTTCCCCATTGGCGAGGGGTGCGCACGGCTGAAGTCCCTGTGCACAAAAGGGAGAGTCCTTGCTTGCGCACGCGCTTGGGGCCCGTCCTCCTCGTGCCACGGACGCCCCTCATGTCGAATTCCAATAGCTAAAGCCCGGTGCACCACGTCTTCTAGGGTCTGGGGTCTGTCCCCCCTAGCGATCTCATCCTTGATGGGGGGGCTCAATCCCTCCCAAAAAAGATCTCTGACCGGCTTACTGTCCTTTGGCCAATCTAAGGCGGTGAGCAATGCAAAAAACTTAGAGTGGTATTGGCGCACAGTCGCTTTCCCCTGCCTCAGCCCGTGCATTTGACGGCGCGCAATGTCCACATCCACAGAGGATTGAAAACAAGAATCCATCGCTTTGATGAACGCAGTTGAATCGCGACGGGCCGGTCCATCTTCGCGCCACAAATTGCGTAGCCAAGCCCTGGCCTCCCCATGCAGGTGCGAAACAATGAACCCCACTTTCTCCTCCTCATCTTTAAAATCGTGACGGAGTAAGTGCAGTGCATATACAACGTCCGCTCTGAAATTGGGATAGTCTTGCAAGTTGCCATTAAAATGCGGAACTAGGGCACCCCCCCTCCGTCCAAGCGCAATGCCCTCCGCTCTGGATCCTGGGGCCCCCGCCTTGTCCGCGCGCTCCCACCTGGCCTGCAAATCCTGGCACGTCTTCTCCAAGTCGTCATTCTTCTTCTGCGAAGCAATGACTGCCGATGTGAGAGCGGTAACCTGATTCCGCAATGCAACCAGCTGCTCCTCAGCGCTCATGGCTGCTCCCGTTCGTGAGCTTCGCAAAAAAAAATTTTTGCTTTCTGAGAGGGGACTTACTGTCACGGCCACCCAGGACTGGTCCCAGCTCACAAGAGACCTCACTCCGTTGCAGCTTATTTACAGGAAAAGTTTATTGAAGATTTCTGCTTCTCATACAGTTCAGCATTGTGGCCGTACGTCTGCCACGTTAGACCGCTGAAGTCCCCTCTGACTCCTCCCCTCTTCCGCACCAACTTAATAGCCTGGCTCTAGACCACCTCTTCCTCTCCTTTCTTTTCCGCAGGGTCTTCCTGCCCCCCTGGGTTCCCTCTCTCCGTGACTCGCCTGAGGCTGAATCCTCTGCCGCCTCTTCCCCCCTCTTTCTGGCTTTAGGGCCGGGCTCCTCCCCTGAGCTCTCTCCACTTCCGCGCGCCTCTACGTTTGAACTTGGCGCGCGTACGTTGCTGCTGACCTTTCTTTCGACCGCTACACCACCCCCTGCTCTGCTCTCCACCCTTTCCGGCTGAGACGTCTCTTGCTTCCTCTGTCTTCCACTGGGCTCCTCTCCGCTTCTCCCTTCTCCTCCCCTTTGCTTGATTAAGGTAACCCCCTTTTGAGAATCCTCTGACTCGCTGCTCAGACTCGTGGATTCCCTCAGAATTCCGTCATCTTCTTCCTCATCCTTCTGCCCCTCCTCCCACTCGCTCTCCGTCTCCTCTGTCATCTCCTCCTCTCTCCCAGAAACCCTGACAATTACTATATTACTATATTACACTTTTCACAACTTTCCCTTACCAACACCCCCCCACACACACACTTTTTTCCCATCCAAGCAAACAATACAGTATCAGAGAAAATGATAATCTGCTCTCATCCACCATTTAAGATTGTCACCAACGTGCCCCCCCCCCGGAGTTTCTTGAAGTCCTTAACAATCCCTGATGCCATCAGGACACTTACGTTCAGCAGAAGGAGGTTCGTAGCATTGGGGGCCTCATTCAGAAGGCCCCAGAGCAGGCAGTGGAAATGTCCCTTCAGTTCATGTTACTGACACCCATTTTAAAACCAGCAGATCCACAGAGTGCAACGAGGGAAGATATTTTGAGTCATAGGTAAAATTCTTGGAAGTGTGTGAATAATAATAATAATAATAATAATGTTTTATTATTTATACCCTGCCCACTCTGGGCGGCTTCCAACACAATATTAAAATGAAGTTATGCATCAAACATTAAAAGCTTCCCTAAAAAATAGACGAATAAAGAAAGAGCCATGTAAAGAGAAGTGAAGGCTAACAACACATGTCCTTATCCTCATTTTCTTCCAGGACTGCCTGAAAAGTTGTATGCCGCAGAATACATGCCGCAGAAGTCTGAGCCAAATTCTGGCTTAACGAAGCTGGAGAGGACAATGTTAGACTCTGCCTCCTCTGAGTATTCCTTGTCCCATTATCTCTCCTGCCTGCAATTCCCCACACTGAGCTTATCCTGGAGTTCTTCCCCCAACACCACAACCCCATCCGTTAAAAAGACACAATTCACCTCAACTGCAGAAGGGCTTCCAGGGCCAAGACAAGGATCATGGGGTACTCTCCAAATTGGCCCAGTTTCCCCAGGAGAAGAGAGGAGAAATGTTCTCTAGGACAGAAAATGGGAATGCAGGGAGTGTGGAGAAACTGAGCTCTTCAGGAGTGAAATGACTTGCCAAGATGATTTCAAGGGAGCCAGGGTTGTGCAGGAGACCCTCACCCCAGGAGACAAAGAGAAGAGGAAGAAATCCTACTGACACTCTGAACATGCTGTCCAGAGAAGTCCCCCCCCTCCTATCTATACTACCTAACTAGCTAAAATGCCCACCCATGCCTAACTTCAATCCCAGCCCTAAGCCTACACCTAACCCTAACTATCCCTCTATATGCATAATATATACACAATGAATATATACAAAGTATACAAAATATGCACAAGTATGCACAAAAATAAAAATGTAAAAATAAAAAATTTAAAGAATAAAAAATTACAATATTAAAGTAAAGAGCAACAGATATTAAAACAAAATAAAGAATATTTAAAAATAAAAATAAAAAGATCAAATAAAAGTCAAAGTAATCAAAAAGCAAAAAACGAAATAATAATCAATAGCATCTCCTGAACCTCCTTTCATGAACTCCAACCATCCCTCTGCTCACTAACCCACAATGGACCCCTGCACTTGGTAGCTTTTAAGAGAGAAGCAAGAGATGTCACAAAGGAGGGCAAATCATTCCTACCATGGCAACCCACCCACCTTGACCCTGGGCCTACCTTGCTCCTCCTGAGCTGTGATGCTTATTCAGAACTTTGAGGCACCTTCTGTTCTATCTGCAGGTTTGCTGAATCTTCTCTTACCTCCATTCCCCAACTCTAACCACACCTCTCTCCTCTGACCTCTCCTGACTAACCCACAATGGTCTCCTGCAGTTGGTGGCTTTTAAGGGGGAAGCAAGAGATGTCACAAAGGAGGGCAAGTCTTTGCTACCATAGTAACCCACCCACTTTGATATTAGGCCTACCTTGCCCCTCCAGAGCTGCGATGTTTCTTCAGAACTTGGGGACACTTGCTGTTCCATCTGCAGGTTTGCTGAATCTTCTCAAACCTCCTTTCACCAACTCTAACCACTCCTCTCTCCTCTGACCTCTCCTCCCTAACCCACAGTGGGCCCCTGCACTTGGTGGCTTTTAAGAGAGAAGTGAGAGATGTCACAAAGGAGGGCAAATCTTTGCTACCGTGGCAACCCACCCACTTTGACCCTGGGCCAACCTTGCCCCTCCTGAGTTGTGATGTTTCTTCAGAACTTGGAGGAACATTGCTGTTCCATCTTCAGGTTTGCTGAATCTTCTCTCTTGAGGTTCCTGTCTTCATTTCAGCTCATTCTTCATTCAGCCACTTTTCTAAAGGGAAACCATTCTCATGTCCTTTGAAATATAGTAGAAGACTCCAAGGTCTAGGGGTGTTCATAGCACAGGATTCGACAAGCTGCTATGCATGCAGGTGTTCAAGCTTGGACATCAACTCCAGGTGGCACTGGTGATGTCCACTCCCCCATCTGAAAATGCAAAGGAAAACTGTTTATGTATGTGACTTCTTCAACGAGAGTATTATATGCCCCGATATGGTGTGAGGAGGCAGTACCCACGAAGGAGGAGTGGCAGTTGAAATTGATGGAACATGCAGAATTAGCAAGTTTAACTAGTAAAATCGGAGAACAAAATGAAACAGTTTTCAAGGAGGAATGGAAAATGTTTCTGGACTATTTAAAAAATGGTTGTAAATATGTAAGCACACTCGGAGGTTTGGACTAAGTTCAGAAGTAAAAGTTATTGAGAGAATAAAATTGAGATAAGAAGGTATAGATTAGTTATAATATGCAGCAGTAAAAGATAATCATGAGAAAACCATGGAAGGGTGGCAGGGAAGTCAGCTTTTTAAATGAATATGTACTGGGAAATGTTGGATCAATTGTATTTTATTTGTGAAAATTTATGAATTTTTTTAAAAAAAGGAAAGAGAGCTACTGCCAGTCATTTTAGATGGTGCTGAGATAGATGGGTCAATGGTCTGACTCTGTCCAAGGCAGCTTCCTATGAATATTCCCCTTAAGTAATTTAGCTGAAGACGAGGAAGTTAACCACAAGATTGACAGTTCCTTTTTTTAAGAGTCAATATGAAAAACCTTCTGTTCTATATACAACAATGCAAGTACAAAAATCCTGAATAGGAGGCGGCGGAAAATTCCTGCCTCTGTAATAAAGCCATATAGGCAAAGTGACCTGTCCCGATGGACTAGATGGCACTTGAGGTCCCTTCCAACTGTACAGTTCTATGATGTCAACTGCTCCAAAATTACAAAGGGGGAAATTTGAGCATCTGAAATTTGAGCATCTGAATGAAGCTGCACCTTATTCTGAGTTCCTGCATAAGCCTCTGTAGCCCCTGCCAGTCAGTGTCGACAACACACACAGCAAGGGGTATTCAGAGGTACCCCCGCACACACACACACCAAATATGGAAGCTCCCCATTTATTTTATTTATTTATTTTTATTACATGTATATATCACCTTTATCTTTCAAGGATCTCAAGGTGGTTGACATAGTTCTCCTCCTCCCCATTTCATCATCGCAACAGCACTGTGAGGGAGGTTAGGTTAAGAGATGGCGACTGGCCAGCAGCATAGCTAGGAAGAAGTGGAGGGAGTGGGCCATTTCAGGTGGCACTTTTTTGTGTGTGGCATCACCTCCACAGCAGATTTGGAAGTGAGCAAAAAGCACCCATTGCATTCAAAAGAAACGGGTTAGGGTTAGGGTTAGCCCTGAACATCACCACAGGAAAGGAGATCCCATCCTCACCCTCCACAGCTTCCTCTTTCCGCCCCATTTCAAAGGCAAAACAGTTGGCCGGTGCAGTGGATGTGCACCTAGGGAGTAAGGAGGGAGGGAGGGAGAGGGAGAGGGAGAGGGAGAGGGAGAGAATCTGTGAGTGCACACTTGGCCACAAGGGCTTGAGGGCGGGAACTCGCAGAGGGGAGACTGTTCTCCCAGAAAGTGGGGTTGTGGGTGCTGTTATGGAAAGGCAGACTAGCAGGGGTGCCAACCTGGGCCCCAGACTGTAAGATATTGTATTTCCCTTTATGTTATGAATGGACAAGCGTTAGCAAAAAAGTGTCTGGCTGGTTTCAGATCTTGTGTCTGTCATTCACCACAGCCAAGACAGATTCTGTGTAAAAGGTGTGAAATTCAGCCTTCAGGGTTTAAAATATAGTTTATTACTTTACAGTATTGTTGCTGAGTGGGCAAATTAAAGTTGTATATCTTTCTAGTGCCTTACTCCATTATTGTTAAATGGGCAATCCCATAGAATACAGTAAATCACTATTGTTTCTCTTCAGCGCCATGTAGTGGTAATAAGTCAGTGACCTGTAGTTGCAAGTCATAGACCTTGCCCCTTCCCAAAAACCTATTCCTGTGGACTGTCATAGTCTAGGAGAGTAACAGTGGACTGTGTTGGTGGAGCTATAGTAAAGGAGGAAATAAATCTCTTTCACAGGGACAGAGAACCTGTGACCCTTTTATGCTTTAAGCATAAACTCTTTAAGCAACTTCCAACTGCTTTGTTCCCAATCAGTAGATAACCCACAAACTTCTGCTGGAATCCCACAACTTTTTACACCACAAATGTTCTGGTTTATGTTTGTCCCACTTCTGTTGTGCTATAATCCCTCCAGAGAGCAATATAGTGTCATAGCATTGGGGAAGCTTTGCAGAACAGACTAAAGCAATTCACCACTCACAAATGATGATTGTGTCCAGAGAATATTGCAAAATACACTTGCAAAAAACACAGCAGTCTATAGTGCCCTTTCTATCAGTTCAGGTATGACTGCTATGTAAAGCAATCTGTCCAACTCAGGCACCCTTTGCAAGAAGACTGGATTGAACATATGGGTGAAATAATTTTTCAGAAGTTAATCCCTTTGAATTCAGTGAGGCTTGCTCCTAGATAAATGGGTCAAGATTGCTGCCTTTACCTTTTCACTGCACTACAGCAATGTTCCTCCAAGGCATACAAACTTCTCCCACAACAACCCTGTGAGGTTGGTTAGGCTAAGTAAGAGACAGTAACTGGCCCAAGGTCACCCAGTGACCATCTTGGTGGAGATTTTAATCCTGGTCTCTCAGACCCAAGGCCAACGCTCTAACAGCTACACCACACTGGCTACGAAAACTCCATGCCCTCACCCCACCCGCAACATCCAGTTAGGAAAAAGCAAGCAGAAGAACTTACTCAGTTTTAATGACCTGGAAAAAGACAGAGCAGATTCTTGGCCAGGATGGTTCAGTCCATGGAGGGCATCTGGCATGTGTATTTTTCTCAATGGACTGCATGACCTGCAATGCGGAGGAGAAGAGTTCAGAACAGGTCATTCCTCCAAAAAAAGGGGGGAGGGGAAAATTAGTATCCTGGTCCAACTGTATAAAGGAGAATTGGCTCCTAGAACCTCCGTGCACTTTTCCATTAAATAAGCATTAAATAAGGCTCACTGAAAAATAATAATTAAAAAAGGCTGAAGCAACATCAAGAGTTTTGCTCTCCAGACTGAGCCCTGCAGAAGGGAGCTTGGCATTGCTTAGTCAGAACAAGACACAGCCTTAGGAGCGCATACCTTCTGGAAGATCTCCAGGCTGCAGTTGGGGGCATGTTTCTTGATATCTTTGATCAGCTGGAGATGGGGCCATTTCAAGAGCTTCTCCAGGATACATCATCTAGCAAGGAAACATGGACATATGGCATTCAGGGGTAGGTGAATCTCTGAAGTGTTGGTTTCTCTCGGTTCCTCATTTTTCTAAGAATTGTCAGCTGGCTACTCTGGGCGGCTAATGCTAAAGCAGCATCTGAAGCTGCCTCGGCAGCTTACTAACTGGCCAATGAACAGGGCTAGATAATAATTTGAGACTAGTTTACCTACAAAACCATCTTACCCCATATCTGCCCGCTCCACTGCTTTGATCGATGAAATTGGCACTGTTATAAGTGCTACATCATACTTGTTTGGGACATACACACCATGTGCATTTATGTGTGTGCACACACACAGGTTGGCACCCATCTGAAGACTTCACTCAGAGCAAAAAAAAGTGGCTAGCCCCCACGCCACCTTGTAGCTATGGCTCTGCTCTAAACCTTTTGTTGACTAGCTGAACATGCATGGATCTGTGTATATTAAAATAAATCACTTCATTTAGGATGGGGGGGGAGTTCCCCTCCTTTATCCCAGGCCTCTGTTCTGTGCCATTAATAAGTGTGTAACAAGCAGAAACTCAGTAGATCAGGGGTAGTCAAAGAAGTGCTCACCCCCCCATGCTTTGGACTAAAATGCTCATCTTCCCTGATTATTTACCATGCTACTTAAGTCCGATGGGAGTTGTAGTACACAACACCTGGACGGCACCACCTCTGTGGTGGAGCTCGGTTGGTATGGTTGTTGTTGTTTACTAAATTTATATACTGCCCTACATCAAAAAATCACAGGGTAGTTCACAGATTAAGAACATGAGACTCTTAATCTCAGGTAGTGGGTTCGAGCCGCAGGTTGGGCCAAAGATTCCTGCATTGCAGGCGGTTGGACTAGATGACCCTGGCCCCTTGTGAAGCTTTCAAGGCATAGGAGCTGCGGAAAGAGGGTGGTTCGGGAAGGGCTCTGCATCTCACATTTCAACGGCAGCTTCGCAACGCCCCTTCCCTTCCTTTGCAGGGTCTCCACCAGACGGCAGCGTTTTCCCCACCAACTCCTCCTCCCTGTAAACCGGAGATCACCCAGCAGCAGCTGCAGTTGGGGAGAGAGCTGCAGTTGCCTCCGAGGATACATCTCCTTGCTGGAACTGAGCAACGCAGAGGGTGGAGAGGAAACAATGAAACAGGGCAGCAGAAGGAAGCCACAGCGAGCGCTGCCGGGGAAACAGCTGCGCCTCTGTTCGTGCAGGAGGAAAGGAAACCAAGTGCGCGCAAAGCTTAAAGGAAACGAACAATGGACAGGACGTGGCAACCTACCCTTCTCCATCTCTCCAACGACAGCCGGCAGAATTCCTGGCGCTTTACGCTGCAACCCTCATAAACACCTTTCTCTGGGAGTGAATCCTGCTGAACCAGTCAGGCTTTACTGCTAAGCAGACTTGTGGAGGATTGCGCTGCAAATACCAACAAAAACAGTGCACGCGCCGCTGTAGGTACCTTGCAGCTCCAATGCAAAGTGAAGTTTGCTTTCCTCAAGAGTTTCTTTTGCTTTCTCCACCCCCGATTCCGATAACAGGGAAGGAGCCCAAGCAGGGCAAAGACAGCTAGTGAGATGCAGATGGAGCAGAGGGATACTTTTGCTTTTTGTCCTTAAGGAAGCTAGATCAAAGGAAGGCTGGTGCTGCATTTTTCAGTGCCTCAAGGAAGGCTTCTCTGAAAAGACTCAGAAATGACTTTGCTTTCTTGGGCTGAAAGCAGTGACTCTGCAGGGGAGTTCCATAAAAAAACTTTCTCCTGTATGCTCACCAAAGTATCCATAGCAGTCTCTCCGCACGCCCGGTGTATTGCTGTTCAAAAACTTTCTGAACTTTTTCTCAGCTTTGCAGGGCGTTTCCTATCTTTCAGTGTTTTCATTGCTATTCCCAACAGGCGCCCGTTTTTCAAACTGTCTTGACTGCTTGTTCCAGATTTCTCACTCTCTACTTCTCTCTGTCTGTAAGGAGAAAGATTAGCTCACCATTTGAATCTCTGCACCAGTATGTTCGCTGCTGCCTAGGCAGAGCTGATCCTAACAAGACAAGCAGGTTAGCTGCGGCTGCTCTTCGAGTTTTGTTTTCTGCAAGCTATGCTTAATGCTCCTTATTACCTCCAGCACCCTTTCCAAAGGGATCATCAGCTGCAAGAACTGGGAGAAATATTTTTACCTAAACACGACATCCAGACCTGCCTCCATAGCGTCTGAACACTTCACTTTCTAACCCCCCTCTGCTAAACTCCTCCCTCCAAACAGATTGAAAAGTAACTTTAGAGTGACTCAAACCCCATGCTTTTAGGTGGAAGTTTTACACCCATTTGCAAATAAAAGTAGCCTCAAACCTTTTGAATATCTACATAGCCTCTGCCTTTTTTTCATTTATTTATCTGAAAGTTTTAAGCAGCCTTTCAAGACAAGAGCGTCCTCTTGAGACAGATGGCATAAAATGAATTATATATATTATATACATAATTTAGTGAAAGGTTTTCACAGGAGCTTGAAAAGAACTGATTATCTTTTCATGGTAAAAACTGAAGTTCTGCACAAAATATTAAATAGCCTCAACCCCACACTTAAAAAAACAACACCTTAAGATATAATTCTGGAGAAATAGCTGTTGGGTTGTCTTGGGTATGCATCATTAACTATAATTGGATTGTAGAAATATACTTTGGTTTTCAACCAAGGCTGAACCATGGGCATAGCTAAGATTTATTTTAGGGGGGCGAGCTTTAAGTTGCGGAGGGCAGAACTGAGTTATCTGCAATATAATTGGTCAGTTAGTTAAGCTCAGCAACTTTTTGCGGCAATCTCCCCTAAAAACAACTTTTTGCGCCCCGCTGATAGCACTACAATGTCAAAACTGGCAAAAGAGGTTTCTTGCCATTGAGCATGTCTTTATTTTTAATAAACAAATAAATAATAAAAACAAATGTTGCCAATGTGTCATAGTGAGAATAGACTCATTGAAGTCTATTTATTTCAGTGGGTCTACAGCTAGTATGACTAACAATCACCCATACTGGCTATTTATGTTATCAGTGTCTCTCTACATATGCCCAGATCATGAGGCCAGCCTTTTAGGAAGGTGAAATCCCTTTAAAAAGGTTGACTATTCTAACAGTTACAGTATCAATATGTTATCATGCTTTCTCAAGATATGTTCCTCTAAATATGCCTAGTAACAATTTCTCTGTGTTCAAGAACTAAGCCGTTCTGTAACACGTTTGGGGAAATTTAACACAAATGGGATGATAGCAGAAAACTGCAACCCTGACCCTAAACCACCAGAGGACAGCCTGGTATCACTATGGTGAAGTCTTGACTTTCTAGTACTGTATATGAACCAAAACATGTAGTGTGGATAGGCATTGTTTCATATAGGTAAGACCTTACTCAGGGAGCAATGGAGGTATGTCAGGGTCTTTCTAGAATGGCACTCCCTGAAATAGGATAGCAAGTAACTGTTCAATGAGGAGGCTTTTCTAGAACAGTCACTAGCTTTTTAATTCCTAATCTGAAAAAGCCTATACTGTACCTACCTTTCATGCCAATTTTTTTTTATCCTACGAGTCTTACATCCAAGTATGTCTTGCATCGGATTATTATGAATACACATGACCTATGCACAAGACTTATGCCAAAATATGCAGCAGTTCTCGTGTCTTAAAACAAATCTTGGGAATCTATTTCAATTTAACATTCGGATTTAAATATAGATTTTGCAAAATTGCCATGAAAATAAGTAGTTTTCACCAAGTCATATTTCACATCATAATTAATCTTTAGACCTTCAGCTTTTTGCAGCCTTCAAATCAATTTAAGTAAATCTGTACTTGCAGCAAATTCATTAATTTTCAATCCTGTGCAAGTTTCATTTCCGCACTACATAGACTGACAAATTCAGATATAATGCCAAAGTGGAAGTGTTATATTAAATCTGTATCGCTGACTGAATAATAATCATGTTTAGCAAAGAAAAGCAACATCTGTGAAACTCTGGAGCCACCAACTGTTCATATTCTGCAACAGCTAGTCTGCTTTCCCACTCAATAGTAGTAGATACAGCAAACGTTTAGATGTTAAGGCTGATGCCGTAACAGAGGTGCCTTGCGATCAGCAACAATGTCACAAACTGCTTTCTTAGAACTTATCCACTACAGTGGTACCTCAGGTTAAGTACTTAATTCGTTCCGGAGATCCGTACTTAACCTGAAACGGTTCTTAACCTGAAGCACCACTTTAGCTAATGGGGCCTCCTGCTGCCGCCGCGCCGCCGGATCACAATTTCTGTTCTTATCCTGAAGCAAAGTTCTTAACCCGAGGTACTATTTCTGGGTTAGCGGAGTCTGTAACCTGAAGCGTATGTAACCTGAAGCGTATGTAACCCGAGGTACCACTGTATGTGCCCACACTTTTCCTTGATCTTTCAGATCAGGCCCAAATCCAGATGGAGAAGATTAGTATGTGGCCAGAGAGGGTGTCCTATATTGCCCTGGTTCCCTGTTGCCTCTGACACATCTGGGCCTTTCCAAAGAAATCCTCTTGACCCATGCTTGTTTGTTGCTTACATCGGTAGCTGGAAGAATAGATCAAGGAGTGGAAGAAAGCCCTTTTCTCTTACTCACTATCCTTATGCAGAGCCAAAGCTAGGGGGGCTAGCCGAGCTTTTTGCCCCAGATGAAGCATCTAGAGGGGTACCATTGAGGCTCCCAGCCTGTCTGTGTATGCAAATGTGCATGGGTGGGCAAACTGGGTCTTTGACGCGGGTGAAATAAAGCCTAGTTTCACCCCTGCCTTATGCCGCTTCACCACAGAGGTGGCTTCTGTGCGGGCACTATAGTAAGACTGAATCACATCATCACTTCATCTGTAAGCCGCCTTTCCATAGTTCAAATCATGGTCAAAGTGGCTTAGAACACTGAAAAGATCATAAGTGATAAATAAAACACATCAAAGAGTACACAGCTATAATTGATCTATTTGCACATCATTATAAGATACAAAAATAAAGATACAAATATCAATAACAGCAACAAAAAAATTACCAGCAAACCACCCTAAAAACCTCAGCCCACATGTTTTTCAGCAGTGTCAGCTTTTGCAGCCGGATTCACTTAGGGACCCACCCTTTCAGGACGGGTGGGAGAAAGTCAGCAAAGCAGGGAACAGGTATTCCAGAACTCACAGCCAAATGGTCTCTGACTTCTTTAGCAACCTCTGCTTTTGTAGCTAGAGTGAGTTCAAATGTCTTATTCTAGACTTAGAACTGCTACCTGAAAACAAGAGAAAAATAATTGTTCACTACCACGTTGAATTTTCCACTGATTGGCATCTACAAAACATCTAGGGTTGTTTTGTAAACTCAGGTGACATAAGGGAATGTGCCCACTGTCACCTACTTTTTCATTCGTTTGGTGGTCTGGAGGAAGACCTCAAGTTGATAGGCATTATACTATTATCCAGTCCTGGAGTTTATATTAAGACAGCCCTAACCCTTTAAGAGCCACCACCAGATGGCCAAGGAAATGGAAATGTATTATCAATGGGGATTCAAAAGGACCCAGTCACATGTGTCACGAAGGCCTGTGTGAGAAACTCAGTGAGGCACAATTGTCTTGTTTTTTCAGACATGTGATTTTTCAGATTGCAATTTATTTGGCTGAGGCTTCCAACATAACAATTGCAGGTGACTTCTGGACCAGCACAAACAAGAGATCACACAGTATAGTCTCATTTTTAGAGATAGAACTGTGGGATTGCAGCTTAGCCACTCTTCCCTTTGGATCCTGACACATTCTCCTGCTGCAGGAGCAGCGGTAGGGGAATATTTATCAAGTAAGTAAGGCCCTAAGTATATTCACAGCTCTAACAGTCCCACACTCCCCTGTAAGACTAAATTACCTGTAACAGTTGAAGTGGATCGTAAGAGAATACTGGGAAGACACAAATTATTCTCATTACTGTCTGTATGCTGCATTTCTACAGTGAAAATGTAGTTAGCTTGAGATTTAGACATGCCTTGATGCCAACAGTTCATGAACACATTGAATCCCAAACGAAGTATTCTTCTATGGTACCAATCACTATGCGACACACACAGAGCGAGGAAAGGAGGGGGTACAGCAAAAATTCAGCCTTCCTGTGCATCATTTACTAGAGCAGCAATTTGTAAACACTCTGTGACATCAAGGCCACTCACCCAATAGCTAGGGAGGATTCAGATTTCACCACTTTCTTCAGGTTTTGTCCTCTCCGGTTTACTGCATTTATTGGCAAAAAAAGAAAATATATATGAAAAGGTGTATTTTAAATTTTGTACTTCATGCATATACCAGCTTTCTGAATCACACCGACTGAATCCAGAAATAGAGGTAATCCAATAGCATGTCTTGTACTCAGTTTTCAGTTTGCAAATAAAGTGGTACCTCAGATTAAAAACTTAATTCATTCTGGAGGTCCGTTCTTAACCTGAAACTGTTCTTAACCTGACGTACCGCTTTAGCTAATGGGGCCTCTGGCTGCTTCCGCATCTGTTCTCATCCTGAAGCAAAGTTCCTAACCCAATGTACTATTTCCAGGTTAGCCGAGTCTGTAACCTGGAGCGTCTGTAACCTGAGGTATCACTGTACAGCTATTCACATAATGGTATTCCAATCTGTGGCTGTGTTCAGTTTGTGATGTTACTGCCACAACCCAATTTTCTAAGATCAGTTTGCCCTTGCTGCTTTCTGTGCATGTGTGACTACAGGTAGAGATTAAAGGGCCCTAATAAAAAAATCTAGCTGCTAATGACGACTGTATTACAAGCTGTTTTGCTTATTATACAAGTGCTTAAACTCAGTTTATTCTCTGCCAGGACACAACACACTATTAGCATGAAGGAGGCTTTGCTTTCTGTGGAAGTTGGTGCACATTGGGACTGGTAGGGCAGAAGGCAAGGAGCCCAACAGTAGGTGGCACTAGAACCAATGACAGGCAGAGCCAAGTGAGGGTAGTTTTTGCCCCCTCCTCCTTCCTCCCCAGTTCTAAGAAGACAAAACTGACACTGAGGAGTAGGAAACTGACTGTCAATGCCATGCCCAAACTTAAATAAGGAGGCGCTCAGGTGGGATCTGGCCGAGGGAATCTGGCGATACTGGGGCAGCGCCCTATTTCCCCTCATGGACCACCTTCGTTGTTTGCTTATGTATGTTAATGAAACCAATTTCAGCATCTTTATCAAGACAATATTGCATGTCTTTTTTAAATGCAGTCTACTATTTACATATGTAAAGCCTTCAATAAAATTGCTTTAAATCACAAGCCTAAGGTTGGCGATTATTCTGCTTAGTCACTGAACTGAGGTAGAACGTACTGATTTGGCTTGCAGGGCCGGAATAGAACGCTTGCTAATGGTACTTCCCTATTCTCAGATAAATAGCCGAAGCTCTGAAAGACCTTCTGGCTTTGGAACAATTTAGCAAAACGGGGGGGGGGGGGGCGCAATGGCAGTATCTGGTTAATTCCTTTGAGAAGGGTACATTTCCCAACCAGCTTCCCTTGCAAGGGAGATAACTTAAGTGTCTTTTTTTGTTACAGCTCTTGCACGAGATAATTTTTCAGCTGCACTTTCTCTTCTCTGCACACCCCAACAAGGTAAGTTTGATTTTGTGGTTAAGAACTACAGGTTGGAATCTAAACTAAAAGCAAGTAGTATTGTCACAAGTAGGTTTTATGTAATTAGACCATTTAGAAATGTGGCACTATCCAGAAAAGTCACAAGCTCCACACATTCAATGGGATATTGGCACAGAATTCTTACTTAAGAGGAAGAATTGAATTTGGAATGCTTTGTTGTAAACTTCTTGTATGCTTGTACAGTATAGCAAGTCTTAGGAGCGCAGATTCCCTCTGAGAGTGCTAACAGACTGGTCTGCAAAATCTATGTGCCCATTTCAGAGAATAGTATTTGCAGAAGGCCCTTCAGCTCCAGGCAGTTATACTATGGAGTGTTGCAAGGCACAATTTTATCTCCATTGGTTGTTTTTTTTTTTACATGCTGCTGCTAGCAGCATTCATTAGATTTAGGGCAGGGTGTCAACAGCATTCTCAGCTTTCTCCCCACATCTGAATCTGGAGAAACCCTTGAATGTAATGGCGAGATGGATGAGGGAAAATAAGCTGAACTAAAGTCCTTGGAAGACAGGTGTTGTAGGTTTCCACGTCTGGCATTTTGGCACATTGCCAGCCATGGATATCAAAATTCCCCTAAAGGAGCAGGCTTATAGACTGTGGTGGGCCACTCGTGTTTCGTTTTGCGACTGGAAGACTAGGTCGCCTTGCTGGTTATGAGCGCCTTTTGGCTGGTACAGCAGCTGCAGCCATTTCTGGACTGGAAGAACTTGGATCATAGTAGCCCAGGAAATAATTGCAAGAGCGATTACTGAGGTGCACTCTACTAGTTAGTGTAGAATGCTGCAGCATGATTGCTGACAGAGTAAGACCGTCAGCATCTTAACACCCCTGCTCAGAGATGTACACTGGCTGCCAGTTTGTCACTGGGCCAAATTCAACAGCTTGAGAGCATTTACCTGGCAAGACTCTCTGGGGTTCAGTGTGGAAGATACATGATTAAAGACTGCAATTGAAATGTGATTCCACTGTTTCAGTAGGTGGTACTAAAAGGGCCTTTCCTTACCCAAATGATCCACTCAAACACTTGAATCTGCAGAACTAAGTGTTTTTCAAGTGCCACATTTCTGTATTGCTTTTGGAAGGAAGTGAGCTTGACAGCACCTAGTCTGGAATTCCTTGCTTATTAACATGAAAGTTTTTGCTACCTACTTTTAAAAAAAAATCTTATGAAGCCCTACTCAATATAAAAGTGGGCATGCATTTTATTATGCAATTTTAAAATATATTTTAATTTTTTAGGCTTTTTTTCTATTCACTTAATTGATTAGTAGTAGCAGCAAACATTTACCACACTTGACTGGCCACCAGAAAGCACCTGCCTCCTGTTAGGCCATGGCATAATTGGCTGGATTATAACCTGCTAGAAGGCGAAGTCAGTTAACTCTAAATTTCTCTAAGAGTGGTCATTTTTTGCCACTTCCTCAGTGTATCAAAATCTGCTCTGGGCAGGATCCAGCACCCTCCAGAACAATGCAGGAATAAGGTTGGAGAGCCTAATCAGCAGCAATTGCCTTGTTTTCTCCGCTGTATGCCGCTAGCATTTTTGCATTGCAAAATGTGGGTACAACCAATTAAATATTACCTACCATTGTTGTTTTGATGAATTATGCAAGAAGTTTATTTCTAACATGTTTGATTAGTTGATTTACTTTTAACCTATAGCTTCCTAAGAGATGTGTGCTTTCGGAGTCTTGCTACAATCTAAGATCGCAATGAGACTGAGCTATTCAATGTACATTAAGCCTGAACAATATTCAGCTACATTGGCACATCTTTCTTAAATAAGTCTTTCATATTTAACATAAGATTTGCAAGCATTCAACCCAAGTTGCCACAACAGAAGCAATGCTGTAGCTTGAACAGAAGGAACCAAAGCAATTGCCGTGATTTCAAGCCAATGGTTGGAGCCCCAAGTAAAGCTCACATCCCATCACAAATGGCCTCACCTAAGGGCTTGCTGAATGGGGTGGCTGTTGCAGAATTCCCTAAAATTGTGCAGAGCATTCCTGCTTTCCCCATCCAGCAGGTTCCCATTGACGATCAGAAAATGGCTTTTCCCCAACCATATACCTGTATCTCTCTTAACTGGTGTGCTATAAAATAAGTGTTTGGTCTAAAGCACAGCACACATCTTCTTAGGATGCTGGACACTGATGTGGTGTCAAAATACTCATAGCTGGGTATAAATTTAACTATTTTATTAAATGTTTTTTCTTCAGTAAAAACCTTTTGACTTGAGTGTACTGCATAAATTGTAGCAATAATTTGATGGCAACAGAACCATTTGCAAATTTGTCTTTTCTTTAGTAGCATGTTTTCCAGCAGCAAAATGGCATGGCAGTGAGATTGTCAAAATACAAGTGGCATAGCAAATGCTGAATCTGAGCATAGCCTGAGAAAAAGCTTTATGTGCATGAGGTTCCAGATTTAATTCCTGTTATCTCCCATTTAAGAAGCATCTTAGAGCTGGAGAACACTTCTCTGCTTGAGACTAGAGCGCTGCTACAGTGGAGTAAAAAGTATGGTTAGGTCAACCAATTGTCTTAACGTAACAACTGTTTACAGTGGTACCTCAGGTTAAGAACCTAATTCATTCTGGAGGTCTTTTCTTAACCTGAAACCCTTCTTAACCTGAGGTACCACTTTAGCTAATGGGGCCTCCAGCTGCTGCCGCCGCACGATTTCTGTTCTCATCTGAAGAAAAGTTCTTAACCAGAAGTACTATTTCTGGGTTAGCAGAGTCTGTAACCTGAAGCATCTGTAACCCCAAGTACCACTGTAGTTTAAAAATACCTACCTACAAATCCCTTAAACTGTACCCATTACTATCATACATGACATTATGGTTTTTGTTTTTTTTACACAACACTAATAGGGATGGAGGAAATGCAATTCAAATACATATATATATTAAGTTTCAATTGAATAAGCATTATTTTGTTATCAAATATAGCCCTGAATTTTTATTTGGACATTTAGCGTTCAACAAAGTGAACTTGCATAGTTCCTTTGCCTGACTGAAAGTAGCATGAAGGCTATTTATCTGCAACTAGAGTGCCTGGTTGGTTACTTGTAGCAACCAGTTAGAATGCCCACTTGTTCAAGTTCTTTTTCTTATGATTTAGAATCAACGTCTTATTAATTAACAACTTTCCTTTGACTTTTTTGAGGGGGATATGCTAGCAGTTAAAAGTACAGTGGTACCTAGGTTTAAGAACAGCTTATTTTATGAACAACTTGGATTAAGAACACCGCAAACCCGGAAGTAGGTGTTATGGTTTGCAAACTTTGCCTTGGAAGCAGAACATGTTGAGTGTGCTCCATTTGTAAACTGAGTAGCCTGCTGCTATGGGAATGCATGCCTCGGTTTAAGAACGCTTTAGTTTAAGAATGGACTCCCGGAAGGGTTCATAAACCAAGGTACCACTGTATACTGTTTCACTGGTCATAGCATTGCCAAGATAATCTAACAGACATGCGGACAATAAGGGACAAAGCAGTGTCATACTGTTGCAATGCCACTTTCTCAACTCCTGTTTTTGCCAGAACCTTAAGTAAATACCAGAGTTACCAGAGTACAGTGCTGCCTTAAACTAGAAATCTAGGATTGCTCATACATAAACCCATTAGGTAAAAACATAAAATGTTTACTTTTGAATCTTCTATAACTTAAGCATGCAATCACAACAGATTTTCTATTAAAGTTTATTTCCCCTCAATTTAAATACCATATAATTACTATTAGAATATTATAACGCTAACAAATGCAGTTGTTTCAATTAAATTCAACAAAGATACTTTGCTTAAGTATGTTATGTACAGCAAGAGGTGATAGTATTTCATATTTTCATACTGAGAAGGAATTACTTTATGTATTCTGTATTACAGAATACCCTTAATCCGTGTCAGGTTAACTACCACCAAGCTAGCAATACATTGCATCTGTTTCACTTGCTCCAAGATTGAGCAGCAAAGAAAAGCACCTATCCAAGTACTGTAATTTTTTCGTCCTTAAGTTTACCAACTACCTTAAATAATTAGTGATCTACAATTTCAAAGTATGCTGCCATTTAATTAATCCTAAACCTAGTATACTCAAAATGATTTATGGCTTATTTCATACAGAGCGATTTATTCACATCACTACAGTGGTGCCCCGCAAGACGAATGCCCCGCAAGACGAAAAACGCGCAAGACGAAAGGGTTTTTCGTTTTTTGCGTTGCTTCGCAAGACAATTTTCCCTATGGTCTTGCAAGTTTGGTTCCTTTTTCTTAAAGCCGCTAATACCCAGCGAATCCGCGCTCCGCAAGACGAAAAAATTGCAAGACACAACTCGCGGAACGAATTAATTTCGTCTTGCAAGGCACCACTGTACTTATCCAACATCCCATTTAACATTCTTTACCTTTGCCACACACCCGGCATTTTTTCCTTGAAAAAGCAAAGCTCAAACCACAAATGACCTTAAGTCAAGTTGCAGTTAAGGGTGCGTAATATAAATTTGAGTATTAGCAGCAAGGTCAAATCATAGTTGGGACTGTTTTAGTAATGCTTCCAAACCTATCGAAGAACTTGCAGTCAATACATGCACACATTCCACATGGCTAGAAAACTGTGAGCAGCAATCCAATCCTAAATAATTACGGAAGAATCATGTGTTGTATTACAAGATCAGGGGGATTAATCCTGATTCAATATTTGGTGGGATGATTTTAGGATGAAGTGGATTTCAAGAGCTGGAATGCTTCTCGCTCAACTAGCATCAAGTCTCCAACCCTGGATTAGTGGAGGATACATGGGTGTAACTTGCTTGATCTGGCACAGCAGAGGGTAGTGTAAGCCCCTAAAAGGAGACATTCCAGGGGAGAAAGGCTGGATCCTAGGTTTGTTCAACTCTGTTAACGTGACACTGCAACTCAGCATTAAACACTATGCTAAAAGCTAGTTTTCCTTCTGCAAGGTTTAGGTGGAGCTGCAGCAAGCAACCTCACTGCCAAGCAGGGTTTTGATGTGGTGCAAGTTTAAGTAGCTTTACACAAGCTCGCTTTATGGTAGTTTCTTGTGCGTTTGCACTCACAGTAGCCTAAAACGTATCTGAGCATACTTTATTTCAGTGTTTTTTATTGCAAAGGAAAATGTACTTTTAGTAATTAAGGAAAGTCTTCATTAAGAGTAATTTAAAAATCCATTGTAGCATTTAAAACTACTTTGGACATGGCTCCATCTTTTAGTGGAGTTATAAAATTAAGCTTAAGGTAAAGGTACCCCTGCCCGTACGGGCCAGTCTTGACAGACTCTGGGGTTGTGCGCCCATCTCACTTAAGAGGCCAGGGGCCAGCGCTGTCCGGAGACACTTCCGGGTCACATGGCCAGTGTGACATTGCTGCTCTGGCGAGCCAGAGCTGCACACGGAAACGCCGTTTACCTTCCCGCTGGTAAGCGGTCCCTATTTATCTACTTGCACCTGGAGGTGCTTTCGAACTGCTAGGTTGGCAGGCGCTGGGACCGAGCAGCGGGAGCGCACCCCGCAGCAGGGATTCGAACCGCCGACCTTTCAATCAGCAAGTCCTAGGCGCTGAGGCTTTAACCCACAGCGCCACCTGTGTCCCACAAAATTAAGCTTACATACTTGGTAAATTTTATTATTTGAGGTACTCTCCATAGTCTAAATTGTGACTTCCAACAATTTTAATTTTGGCTGATGGTAACTATGGTTTTGAGTTAAATTTACAAAGTTCCACAAAAGTACAGTAGGGCCTCTGGCTGCTGCCACGCCACCGAAGCACAATTTCTGTTCTCATCATGAAGCGAAGTTCTTAACCTGAGGTACTATTTCTGGGTTAGTGGAGTCTGTAACCTGAAGCATATGCAACCCGAGGTACCACTGTAAAGGTCTCTGACAGTTTAGGACAATACAGTATCAAATGCAACAAAAGATATAAAGGATGACCAGTATTTGCAAGTCACTATTTTTTCATGAAGCTTGTAACAGCACTTTTTCTGCATATATTATGGAATTTAATTATATCCATGCAAATATCACACAGCATGTAATTATTGACTAACTCTTATGAACCCATGTGCTGAGGCAGTGGCTTCTAACAGCCATATCAAAGAACGAGAGGATATTTCATACCCCCATCCTGACATTCTCTCCTCACTCTTGACATAGGAAGGCTGCCAAGCATGTGCCACTGCTCCCTTGAAATGTGTTTTGGTAGGTGCTTTGAAAAACTGGACTGGAAAACGTCCGATTGTTTCAGCTGCTGTGGCACAATATCTATGGTAGATAATACATCAATTAAATTTCAGTAACAAATAAAAAAACACCTGTTTTGATTTTCAAGTACAAAGTTGGTGATTTATTTAACACTATCATTTACAGGTTATGCAAGTTGCTTTGTGTGGCAAAACTTTACTGATTTTACAAGGAGAATTTTGAAAACAGTAATTGGTATACCAAAAAACATGGAACAGTACAACCATGTTACTCCACTCAAACACAGCAAGCAATGGGAAACTATTCCATTGCTAACTGTTCTGTGTTGCTCCAGGACCATCAGCTGAGAAGGAAAGTTGTTCCAGGCTCTAGCCCCACCAACCTCAACAGGCCGGGACAAGTGCAATACCACTCACACACACACAGCATTGCAACTTATCCCAACCTGTGTAGAAAGGGGTACAACCTATCGCTTATTCATTGATTTTTCACTGCCACAGTCAGTTTTGCATGGATTTGCACAGCAGAGTATCATACAGCTGGATGCAAACCTGCAAAACTAACCAGAGTACAGTGTTCAACAGACATAAAGAAAAGCAGAACACAGGAAAAATCTGGGTGAAACTGAGGTTCTACAGCTAGTAGAACTTCAAGTGCTCCTAATGCAGTAGATTATGAATCACTACCTGCACTATAAGCACTTTAGCGCTACAGAAGCTGTTTTGACTGCTCTTCTCGAGACCTATGTTAACTTAAAAGTGAAATCATTAAAATGTTGATATGTAGACAATAACAGGCCACAATCAGTTTTGCATAGATTTGCACAACTACATTCTTCTTGTAGTGCAACTATGCAAAACTAACAGAGGACTGCAAAACATTACTAGATTTTTTATTCAGTGTGAATGACTAGGTGAAAATACAACTTCTTATGCCAGAAGGAGCACTTAGGGCAGTAGATGCTAATCTACTTCACTATCTGCACTAGATGCACCTTAGAACAAAAAGCAGTCACCATGTGGCGGCCATTACAGAGTAACTTTCCAAAACCTTTGCTGCAGTTGCCAGCATAATGCTACAAGTGCCTTCACTGCAGTAGGTTCTATATATCACTACCTGCACTGTAAGCACTTTGACATTACTCTGGCATGAAGAGGATGTTCTCATTTCCAAAGCTTCACCTGGCAAAAAAAGAAAAAAAAAGTTCTATTAATATCCAGTATTAGCAGGTTTTTCAATGGCAACAATGGTAACAAAACTGCACCAGATGAGGCCTACTTCTGTTGGTTTTTCATCTACCCCTCTCTAAACTACTAATCATGAAGAACAATAATTCAGTTACCAAGATTAGAGCTATGTCCAGCATTATGTGTAAGTAAAGTGGAAGGCAATTTTATCATAGTGGGATGCTGTTGATCTGTTTTAGAAAACAGGAGATTAAATAACCATCCATGAGCATGTTCTTACCAATGTGTATCGAGGTATTATTAAATAGCAATTGTTGTGAAACATAGTGCTTAAAGACTTCAAAATCCCATAGCTAAAAAAGTCACTATCGACTTCCTGCTCCAATTGATATGAAATTATTTACACCTTACCATTTAAATTAAGCTGAAGCTTTTTTAAAGCAGTTGGGAGTCTGTAAGCTATAGTTTTCTCCTCTGGCCTTTTTATAAAGTATCTCTGAGGAGTAGCACATCTCTGTCTTTCGATAGCACAATGAAACCAATTCCCTCTTTCTTGGACATGTGCATGTTCTTTCTCCAAGTACCCATAAAGATGCAGCGAGTCGCCAAGTTACCCCCTTAGACAAAGGGAAACTTTCCTCTTGGGGGGTGGGAAATAAAATAAAATGAAAATCTACGCCCCAAACTCCTCCACGGGCCCGCTACCGCGGAGAGAGCGCAAACAAAGCAGCCTTGAGCACCCAAAGAAAACAAAACCAAGGCTCACTTTCCCCGTCGCGTGTTTCCCCTCCCCCGCCCTACCGAGCCACAATGCGCACACCAGAGAGCCCGGGTCCTTTCTCGGAGAACTACCTGTTGGTAAAAAGGCGCGGGAGCCGCCGAAGGAGGAGGGCGGCGGCGGCAGCAGCAGCGCGGGGTCCGCGAGGGTAAAGGTGGCGGGAAGCAGATGGGGAGCACAATGGCGCCCCCGAGCCGGGCCCGCGGCTTCTCCGGAGCTTGCACGTGCTGAGCCCGCGAGGTGCCTGGGCCCAGCAGGGGCGCCAGGGGGCGCTGTGGCGGCGGGTCAGGGCTCGGCTACTGGAGCGGCGTATTTTCCCTTTTCTCGCGCGCCCCCTCCTCCTCCCCCCCCCGCGAGCCGGCCAGGCCCGCCGTCCCTTTACTTCCTTTATGCCCCAGGCCTGGGCCGCCCTGGCGCTGCTCTCCTCCGCCCCCTGTTCCCGAAGGGGAAACCAGCACGGTCCCCTTACCGCGCTTCTTTCCCCCACCCCTCTCCCGCCTCTTGGTCTCTCCCTCTTTCCCCTCGCGGGTGGCGGCGGCGGCGGCTCCCACATGGCCGCGGCCTAACTGGGAACAATCGGCCTCAGCACGCGCAGCCGCCGCCATGTCCCGGCCCCGCCCCCCTCGGCAACATGGCGCCGCCGCCGCGGCCCCGCAACAACCGCCACCACCGCAGGGCGACTTCGCGGCGGGGGAAGGAAGCCGCCCGCTCCCTACAAACCCCCCGCCGCGACCCTCACCTCAAACACGCGCTCCTTCTCCCCCTCCCCCTTTTCGGCGGGAACCGAAGGGAGAAAAAGAAATAGCGCGAGAGGGAAAGCGGGCGAGGAGGGGGATTAAGCCGCCTCGCACGCAGCCCCGGCCAGGGCCCCGCGGAGGCAACGGCGCCGCCCCCGCCCCTCCCACAGAACAAAAGCCCACGCGGGGAAGCGCCCCCCCACCCCACCCCCAAACTTTTGAACCGCGCTTGAGGCGGCTAACGGCCGCGTGGTGAGCTCGGCCGCTCCCCCTCCTCTCTCCCCCATGTGCCCGCTTTTGTTCCGAGGAGTTGCTCGGCCCGAGCCGGCCGGGCCTCCTTCTCCTCCCCTCCCCAGCCACTACCTCCATACGCACCTTCCCCGCTCGAGGTCCTTCCTCGCCCGCCGGACGCCCTGAGCGAGCGGCGAGGAAGAGAGGCGGCGGCGGCAGTTGCGAGCGGCCGCCGCGCGGCCTTTTCAAATCTCCCTCATTCCGGCCCCGCCCGCCCCCGTGCGCGCGAGCGAGGAGCCGTCGCGCGGGAGGCGCCGCCGTTACGCACGCAGAGAGAGAGAGAGAGAGGGGCGCGCGCGCGCTGCCTCGCCATGCGCTGCTGCTTCTCCCATCGCCGCCCCCGCCCCCCCCCCCACCCCTCGCGCTCTTTCGTTCCCTCACGGCCGCTTCTCCGGGCCGAACCCACCTCTTTCCAGTCACGGCCAATGAGGCAGAGAGCGCGCTTTCTCTCTCTCTTTCCCCTCACGAAGCCGAAGAAGCGGCCGCCGCAGTAGCCGCCGCGCGGGCTGTGGCGCGTGAGGGGGCTCTCGCGTAAAAGGTGGTGGTGGGTGGAGTGGGGAGGGGGAGGAACACCTCACGGCCAACCGACCAACCAACCGCCGCTCCCGTTTTCCCCGCCCCACCCCCCTCTCCCCTCACAGAAGTGGCGGGAAGGAGGAGGAGGGCGGCGGCATCAGGCGAGCTGAGGAAGGGGGGGGGAGAAAGAGAGAGAGAGGAGAGAACCATGTGGATAAAAGCGGAGGGGGGGTGGAGAAATGAAGGGCGGCGGCTCCCGCCTCAACGTAAATATCCACAAGCCTCCGCTCCGCCCTCATTAGCATAGAAAACAAAGTGCTTCCGAGCGCCGCGGCGGCCAATCGGGAGAGGCCGCCCCGCCCACGCCCGGCCAGGCCACGCCCCTCCCTCCCTCCTGTTACTACTTGCTACTATTATCGCCGCTGCGCCCGCCCTTCCCACGCTAAGGCGGGAGAGGCGATTCAGTGGCAGAAGAAGGCTATTGACTGCGCTCAAATAGCAGCAGCATCTTTTTTTCTTTTCTTTTTTTTTTTTGCTCCAGTGCAACATTCCCCAAGAAACGTGCCGGTTCCATGAATGAACGCAGATGCGAAAAATAAAGCCTAGGCACATTCCGATCAAGAGTTGGAATCTGGAAATCGCAAACCCCTCCAGTTTCCGCCCTGGGTTTCGAAGCTTTTATTTAATAATAAAGATGCTCGCGCTCCCAACTGCCAGCGATGCTCGAGCTTGGAAGCGTGGGAAACGCTTGCGAGGGGAAGGGCGAACTCCTGGCTTGGCATCTTTGCAAGAACTAAGTGCCTTGGGTTGAGCTGCTGCTGCTGCATCTCTTGCCCCGAATCAGGCCCGCCTGGGTTAACTTCGCGATGGCTTCAGAAAGGCTTGCCGGTGGCCCGCAAAACTTGCGAAGGCTGCTGCGCAGTTGCTTGAGTAAAAAGGTCCTTCGGCGCACAACGGCCTTGCAAGCGCGATCCTAACTATAACGCTACCTTAACTCCCTGGAAAGTGCCTGAGGTTAGAGAGAGGGGTAGAGGTGGCTAAACCCATTTATCCCAATGGCGCTGGGGAATCGGGCTTCCTTTTTGTGTCCGAAGTTTCTTTTAAAACACACCCCCATCGAAGTCGCCTCGTTTCACCAAAGGCCCATCTTGCAAATGCGTGGGTGGCTACTGCGCGTAAAAACGCAGCGCCAGGAGGAGAAACGAGGTTACCCCGGAGTAAGCTCCCTCCTGGGGTGGGGTGGGAGGAAGAAGAGGCGGGTGGTGGTTCTTTATTTGGTGAATGGGGGGGGGGGAGCCTTGCTAAGCTCCTGCAAGAGGAAGGCAGGGAAGCGGGGGGAGGGGATGCTGAGCGGTGGTGGCTCTTTAGCATCGAGCTCCCACCCCCTTCCTGTTGTGTTTGCTCACTCCCGTTAGTGGCCCATTCACTCTTTCACGGTTGTTTTTGTTAGATTGGCCAGGGCGAGGAGGAGCCTGGTTTGGGGAAGCGGGGGGGGGGGGAGCTCGGCCCTCCCCCCACCTCGCTACGAACTCACACCCTCTCTCTCTCTCCTCGGCTGCATACACGCACGGTTAGCGTTTCATTGTAAGGCATTGCTTACCTCCCAATGACTGCAGCAATTCGGTGCCTTCATTAGATCACGCAGAAAGTGACTCTGCGCGAGCGTTACAAAGAGGGGCCGGAGCGCACAAACAGATGCGAGCGCGGGGGGCTCGCTCGCTCTCCCCCATCCCCCAGCCCTCTCCAAAACAAAGTGATTGTTTTCCCGATCGCATCGGCTTCCCATTCTCACTTTAAAACACACACCCCTCGGAAAGGTTTCATAGTTTGCAGCTTGCAGGAAACTCGAGTCAACTGTTAACCTTACATTAACACTTAATCCGGGGAAATCCTCCTTCTGTGGACGCGCATTTCCAACTTCCAGTGTCGTGCCGGAGAGCTGGAAAGAATTTCGCCAGTCTCGTGTTTTGTACCATTAAAAGAGTTTTGAAACATCCCGCCGGCTTGAAACGGTCCATTTTGATTGTTCGTGTACAAGTTTCAAAGCCCACCGAAGTTTTACCATTTAACAACAAGTCTGATGGTGGTTGTTTTTTTTTTAAAAAACCGAGCATTTACATCTCTTTTAATATTATGAACTGCTAGAAACGTGTGTCCAAACTAAAGCGGATTCTTAAAAGTTAACACGACGTTGTAGTTGCTTTTGACTTTTAATTGGTTACCAAAATAATCACTAGCCACGCATTTTTCATTGTACTTTTAGCACTGACTCCAAAGCAGGGAGGAAGATGGCCACCAATATTATACACACCAAAGCAAACTGTTGATCTGGGCTCAAGTGCCAGGATTACCTTTGAGTCTGTATAGAAAACGTCTAAAAAAAAATACCAAAAGGAAATAATAGTAGCTAGCAAAAGCTGACCATTTTTGTTGAGAAAAATGGAGAAAATGTTAGCATTCCAAACATTGCTAAGGTATTTTTGCTTAGCATTCTTTTTTGTGCTGATGTCATCTCAGTCACTTAAACCCGATGAATAAATAAGATGACTTAATTAATTTTGTGTCATTTTATACATAACAAAAAGCTTATGTGCAAAGTAAGTGTAAATGTTGCCTTGTATCTTGATGAGCAGTTCTGCTTTCTATATCCTAAATATCTCAACATGACTTCATGCAGTTCAAAGAAATTCCTGGGGAATATTGTTTCTAAAAATAGTTTCCATAACTTTAAATGGTACTTTTAATTTGTCTGGTAGGAAAGATATGTAAAGCAGTGTGTGTTTAAGATGCAACTATGATAAACTTTCCTGGGAAGACACAAACTTACTTCCAAGTCATCATGCATCAAATTACACTGCACCATAATATTACTAGCCTGGAACTTTTTCTTCTAACTAAGTGGAAAAGAAAGTTGGGGAATACTTTTAAACTGTTTTCCATGGTGTCCAAGTATAACTTTTTTTTAAACATGTGAGCTTTGAACCAGATTTTAGAAGAGGGCAGGATGGTGTGTAGCTTTAGAATTTAATAAATGACATCCATTAGCAAAGGGGAAAAAAGTATATATATATATATATATATATATATATATATATATATATATATGTATGTATATATGTATGTATACACACACACACACACACACACACACACACATTTAACTGATGATGAAACCACTCCAAGTGTCCACAACTCATGTCACTCTAACTTTAAAATGAAAGTAAAAAATTAGGTTGACCACCAAAATATTTGCTCACTTTCAAAATAATCATTGGTCCAAAAACACATCTACTCAAGGCTGAGATCTTCCAGGCAGTAAGTCCCATTGAAACCTGAAATGATGCAGCTGTTAGTTTTTGCTCGTAAGTATATATATGGACTGAAGCTGGCCATATTTACTCATAAGTAAATCCAGCTGATTTCAACAGGCCCTACTCTCAAGTAAGGCTACAATTCAATACACATTTATCTGAGAGTTATCTCAGGATACTCTCCTATAAGTGCCACAACTTGGTGGGGCTCACCTCAAAGTAAATATAGGAATAATTAGATTGTAAAACTTGTGGATGCAGAGTTGAGTAAGTGGTGATTGCAAACTCACAGGTAGACCTGTGGTTGGCAACTGAATTTTAAGAGAGGACCTCTTTTCAGTGGAGCAACAAGTGACATAAGATCAGTAAAATTGGCTCTTCCACACGTGTTTGGTCATAGTCAAAGGGCTCTTTAATACCTTCTTTTAAAAAGACTTTGGCAAACCTCTCTCTTCACTTGCTGTTCAGTATTATTTCCCCATTTCCTGGCCCCAACCAGTGTCTGAACTGTATATATCTGTCTGTATGAATTCTTTTCCATTAAAAAAATACAAGTCCTGGTACATGCAGCTAGCCTAGCCTAGTATGCTAGACAGCCCAATTCTCTTCAAGTGGATTTTTTTAAAAATTAAAAATGATATGGGGAATCCAAGTGAATCGAGATCTGAACCATTCTGAAGTAGTACAGTAAATCCATTTTTGCCACCTCAGCTGCTGTTTGTACAAAAAGGGGTTCTTTACGTGGTCTTTTCTTTGTAGAAGTTCTAACTCTAGAGTAATTATGTTTACTTGTTTATTCCAGAAGAAAGCTACCCAAAGTACCTGAAACGCTGGAATTAAATACATTTAAGTTTGTGAATCCAAGCACACGTGCTGGTAAGGTTCTTCTGCTGGAACCATTATGATATGTCATCAATATATTTAAATGCTCCTTAAATTCTTATTTCTATATTTTCCATGGGCAATGCCTTCCAAAAGAATGTTAGAATACAATAAAGACTACTATATGGGTGACGGTTATTTTGTATATGTGTCAGAGTTGCTTATTTTAGTATCCTGCTACCTCCAAGGAAGTCGGAGTGAGGTCTATGGGATCGATCCTCCCACATCTTAAACTGAAATAGTGATTGTTAAATATGTTAAGTTAAATTAACTGAAAACAGCTTGCAGATACCTAATGGGCTAAGGATTTTATTTATGTTAAGTGATGAATTAATATGTTTAATTCTATAATGTGAAGATTTAAGGTTGTTAAAGCTTAAGTTAAATTTCATAAGAATTGGGATTTGGAAAACCGTTAAAAGGACATGCAATGAAATTCAACCAAGGGGAAGCAAGGGGAAGTCACTTAACAAAGTTTATAAGTGTAATTTTCAATAAGGCTATGATTTATGTTTGTTTGTCTTGTGTGTTTGTTTATAATATTGTGAAAACCAATAATTTTTTTTGAAAAAAATAAACTGAAATAGTGATTTGCCTAGTACATCTAAGCACCTTTGCTGCTGAGTGAGTGAGAAATCCAAACATTTCTTGTTTTAAATCGAACACAAGCCCACTATGCAGCACATGCAGGCAAAGAGAAGAACCATTGCGAAGAGTTGTGTGGACGTTGAAAGCTTATTTCTTTTTCAAGTATCCCCTGAAAAGTATGCTTTGGATATATGTGAAGATATGTGAAGGCAGAGTAGGGTTTTTTTTAAAAAAAAATGTTTAATGTTTTATTATGTTTTTATATATGTTGAAAGCCATCCAGAGTGGCTGGGGCACCCCAGTCAGACGGTTGCGGTATAAATAATAAAATTATTACTATTATTATGAAATAGGACATCCCTATTTTCATTGGTGAAATGTATCTTGTGTACCACTGTTGGCCATGGTCGTTAATTTATATATTTGGGGGGGGGCGTGTCAACAATTCTTTCAGCTATAAACATACACTTGTGTATCTCTTGAGCTGGGCTTGGTAATCTGTTTCCCTCCAGATGTTATTCTAGAAGCTGTTTAACTACAACGCCCAACATCCCTCACCACAAAGCCATGTTGGCTAGGACAATGGAAGGTGGGAGTCCAAGAACACTGGAGGTTCACACGTTGCCTCCTGGTGCAAGAAAACTCACAATTAGTCAAACTTACCACAGTGCTTCTTATTAGTAAACAAAATTAATACCATTTCAAAAATTAACGACCATGGCCAACAGTGGTACACAAGATACATTTCACCAATGAAAATAGGGATGTCCTATTCCATAATAATAGTAATAATTTTATTATTTATACCGCAACCGTCTGACTGGGTTGCCCCAGTCACTCGGGATGGCTTTCAACATATATAAAAACATAATAAAACATTAAACATTTTTTTTTAAAAAAACCCTACTCTGCCTTCACATATCTTCTAAATGTTGTATCTCCTTGGATCAGGGGTCACATAACTCCATACCCCTCAACATTTCTCCGATGAAAATAAGGACATCCTAAGGAAAAGGTTCAAATTAGAAAACAGGACAGCTTCTGGGGCTGTCCCTGGAAAATTGGGACACCAAGAGGGTCTGAGGTTATCCCATATTTTACAAAGATGTGATATTCTCCATTTCCTTGGAAAAACAATCAGTCCCAAGAGTTCTCTGAGGGGAAATTTCTACCCACAACGTAGGAGGGCTGAGGCAGCCTGAAAAAGGAAGCTGAGTGAAGGCTGCAAAGCCAGAGACCACCACCACCATGATGGAAATAGTCTCTCTGCTCCAATACAATCTCATGAGCTTCTATAAAGCAACTTGAAGAATGATTTGGGCAATGGGAGCAAAGTTGTAAGCTGTAGAAACCCTCTTTCCATCTCATCTTCATCCGGTCATTGAAGGGAGTTCCTTCCTGCCTTCCTTCCTCACACTTGCCCCTTTGACCCTCTGCTAGTTCCCCTCCATTTTCTTGTTCCAACTCTACCTTCAAACGAGGGCATGATGCAGTTTAGAAATCACCGTCTTCTTCAGCTAGTTGCATGACACAGCATTCTTTATCTTTCAGCTGCAGAAGAAAATCCCGCTTCTCTTATCTTCACCGCCTTTTGACAGGGCGGACAAATATGGGCAAATGAAGTCAACAGCTTCTGACAATCTAACCACCTTTTTCCTTGCCTCTTCTCACATGTTAGGAATAAGGGAGAAATGAAGGGATGCAGCCAGATTCTTTTTTTGTTTTATTTATTTTGCTTGTTTAAGATGACCAGAAATAATAATAATAATAAAGATTGAAGAATCTTTAAAAAGAAGAATTGCCCCTGGAGAACAGAGTAATACCTTGAAGACCACTGCAGTTCTTCAGTGAGTCTTGTCCAGAAATGCAAGTGGCAAATGAGTTCACCGTTTTGTTGCCACAGTCAAGTGTCAATATTTTTGAATGTAATTAATACATTTAAACTTGTAGATTGTTTTGCCATTTGCTGCATCAATTCAGCAAAATGCATAAAACATCAAAGGGCTTACTGTGGTCACATTTTAATCCCAGGTATCTAGTGACATAGTTGTAATGACTAAATACTGTATTGCAGAAAAGGTCAGGAATAGCACTTTCATTTTTAGAGCGGGATGATAAAATCACACTGCGTATTGTGTTTCGGCAAAACAACCTGCCCCTTTTAGAAATCTATGTATAAATTTATAGCCTCAATGCTGCGAATTCTACATGTATCCAGGAGTAATCCCATTGAAATGATGTAAATGTTTATTCCACAATCCTCAACACACTTGTCTGGGAATAAGACCCATTGAACTATTACTGAGTAGATATGAAGAGGATTCTACCTTTACTCAATTGGATTTCTTCAGTAAAACATTTTTTATTGACAAAAAAGATGCTGCTAATCGGGCAGAATACTTAATTTAAATATCAGTTTTCATACAAATACTTGGGTAGCACAATTCTCAAGAATGCCAGGGTTTTTATTTGTGTAAAGAGAATATTGATAGTGAAATCCTATTCGTGTCTTCTCGGAAGTTAACTTCATTGAGTACAATAGTACTTGAACTCAATGAAACGTAAGTTTAATTAAATCGCCTCTTTTGCAACTAGCCTGCGGGAAGATATCGCAGCAAGAAATTATGAGACATGACAGCAGTTTTCTTCTGTATGATTAAAGGTTGGCAGTATAGATTTTAAATATCTAAAATGATTAGTTTAACACTATTCTTTCACATTGGAAATCAAGTCATAGTTTGCACTTATAAATACTACTTTTTTTTAACTCCATTACTGCAATCAGATCTAAAATTACCTGCAGCAGAGGGTCTCTCGGTGAAGTCATACAGGAAACACCAATGTAATATCACGGTGAGAAAAAACTGTACTGTATCCTAAGCATCCTAAGCATATATTCACTAGAGAGAAAAAGCTCATAGCCAAACAACTGATCAAAGCATTCAAAAAGTTTGTTCTTTAAGTGGGCAATGTAGTCACAACTACATTGGTTTAAGTTGGTGAATTGGTTAGCAGTAAAGCATGTGGTCATATGTGGTGGACTTGTAGTAAGGTTAAAGTTTACTGGGAAATGATATAGAATGAATTGAAAAGGATGTTTAAAATAAACTTTGTAAAAAACCCCAAACACCTAGAAGCTTTTTGTTTGGGAATTATAGGGACAGAACTGCCTAAATTGTGTAAAAATTGATTTATGTATGCTACTACAGCAGCAAGAAGGCTACCCGCCCCAAAATGGAAAGAAGCAGAAGTCCCAGCAAAGGAAGAATGGATACAAAAATGTATGGAATATGCAGAAATGGCAAAACTTACTGAAAGAATTAGAAATCAAGATAACAATTTTTTTTATATAAACGAATGGAAATGGTTTATTGAATATTTACAGATAAATTGCAAACAGATAAAAACATTGGCAGGATTATTGTAGCGACCTGCAGTTTCATAAGAGTATAGATTTAAAGAAGATGAATAAATGAGTAAATTAAGTGAATTTGGATATGCAGAAGATATTAAAATAACTTTAAGGAACTGCAGAAAGAGGGGGAAGGAAGTCAAGTTTTGAAACGTTAAAATGATTGTAAAATTAATGTCACCTATAAACCTGAATAGTATAAATATATACAGGGTGAGTCCTTTAAAAGAGGCCCTGTGGATACAGAGTATCCTGTATATATATATATATTATAAAAAGCATGTAGTTTTTACGCTGAGATATTCTACTATTTCAGAGTGAAGGATGTAACTTTTGTCATTATTCTACTTTTTTGCACTGAATCTCTCCTCTGCCACATCTGCCATGTGGGAGATTCATTCCGTTAGCGCTGAATAAAGTTGTATTATTGAAGTGGGCAAGGCCACAGATGGAACGATACAGGATTTGGTGCAAGTGTCCTTCTCCCCTATTCGTACTGAATGCTCTGCTAGACTTCTGCCATGTGTGGAGGCACATCTATTTTGATTTTTTTATCGCATTCATCTCCCACCTTTTTCTCCGACGCACTCAAGGTGGCATAACAAGTTTTCTCTCCCCCCCCCCATTTCACCCTCACAACAACCCTGTGAGGTAGGTTAGGCTGAGAGGGAGTGACTGGCCCAAGGTCACCCAGCAAGCTTCATGGCTGCGTGGGGATCCTAGTCTGACACTCTAACCATTACACCACACTGCCTCATTAAACTGCATCTGATAGCTGGGTGTAGCTGCTGTAGCTGGGCTACAAAATCCTATGTCCCCACAAAATCCTTTATCCCAACAGCCACAAGCTGTATTTTATCCTTGGTAGAATATATTCCGTGCGTGGATAAAGCAATGGTACAGTCATGCTACTGGCTGTAAGTCAGTCAATGGGAGCCAGCTGCAGCTATTTTTGCTAGTCTAGCAGCTCATAGGATCTACATGTAACCGTGCAACTAAGGAAACTAAAACTGTCTGATGCAAAGCAATTTTGAACGCCGCTGTTTTTGCATTTCCCGCATCTGCATTTAATGAAATCTATCCACATTGCCTATAAATCAGCGGTGCTCAATTTACAAACAAACAAACAAACAAACAAACAGCTTCTTCTCCTTTCTATCCCCCATTTACAGCATTCACAAGTAAAGCGATCTGTACTTTAAAAAACACCCACACACCCAAATCCTAGTAAATTCCTTTCAAGTGTTGAATTACGCATTTAAATCCCACGGAAAGCAGGCATGGACTAGGGATTCAGCTCTGTGGATGTTGATTTCTCTCAGTTTCTCATTTTTCTAGTCTTCCATTTGGTTCTCTGCTTTTCCACATCCGTTACAGTGGAACCTCGGTTGTTGGATGTCTCTGTTGACACATGTTCCAGCCTTCAAACGTTGAAAACCCAGAACTAACTGCTTCGGTTTTCAAACGATTTTCAGAAGCCGAATGTGCCATGCGGCTTCTGTACTGAGTTTCCTTATTGTATTGAGGTTTCCGCTTTCAGTTTTCAAACGTTTCAAAAGTAAAACTGTCTTCTGGAAAGGATTACGTTCGAAAACCGAGGTTCCACTGTGTTTATTTTTTAAAGTCTGCATGGACTGCATTTAATGGATTGGGCTGATTAACTTTTTGCATACTGAAGGAACAAAGCAGACGTTGATCACTGATACTACTTTGCTCCCATCCATTATCTTTAGTAAAATCAGTAATGCAAATAGAGTTATTTTAAAGCTACCTTGGTTGATTTATTCATTCAGAAATAAGCCATGCTGTTTTTGTGTTTATGTACATCACTACAGAATGAAAGACTCCCCAAAAGGACTTGGTAAAATGCACTCTGAAGTTGTTATGGATTTGTTCTTAATTTGGTGTGGGACTAGGACAAATTAAAAAAGTTAAGCTTCCATGTTGGGTTAAGCGTCGTTACATCTTTATGCTTAAGTATTGTGATGAGAGAGACAAGAAGGTGATGTGAGCAGCAGTGTTTATCTTTCCCTCTGCTGGTTTTCTAAAAAAAACTTTTGCTGCTTCTCTATTGTAACTGGAAAAAAATGCCTTTTTCAGTTAAAGAAAACTCCAAAAGAAATTCCAGAATATACTTATGACTTTAAACTACTGTCAGTTTTTTAAAAAAAACTCTCAGTGAAATTGAAAGAATATATTGAATGCCCAACTGTAGCACCTCTGCTTGTGGTTAACGCTTAGCTGGAATGAAATATTCAACGCAGCAATAGAGAAATTAAAATATTAATTTATTTGTCAGACAAATAAATGAGAGGCACAGTGGTATATGGTTACCAAGCTCTGGCCTGGCCTCCTGCCATTCTGGCCAGCACTTATATTCCCTTAATCCAGCCCCCTTTGCTCCTCCTGTGGCTGCCTCTGTCCAATCAGCCTGGTTGGAATTCCTATTGGCTGTTTGGTAGAACCAATCACAAAAGATACACCCACAAAAGATACACCCATTTCCTTGCCCTTATAAGGGAGACAAAGAGCTATATATATGACATATAAGTAATAATATATCTTACATGGAATCTTAATTACCAGCTCACCTCTTGCCCTATTGCCTTCTAAAACAAATGTTTAATCTTACATTTTTATGTTCAACAGATGTCAAGGATCTTGAGTTCACATCAACATTGAAAGATTTCCTTCATTTAAGGTTTCTAAACAAATGCCTGACAACTATATATCAAGAGTGCTTGGATGGCGTCTTCTGTCTGGCAGGGGGGCTAGGCTGGTGGCTGACTTAATTTCAGGATAAATACAACTCTTACAACCATATGAAATAAGAATCTAGCATTCCTTAAATCCTTTGCATAATTACATTTAAGCCAATATATTTAAGCTAATATATTTCATACATTATCATAGGTAGCCTCTTAAAAGAATAAAGCTTCTCAAAGTAAAAAGGAAGGAACTCAGTAAAAAACAGCTTTTAAAAGAAGCCTCTTTAGTTTACACTCCTCCTTTCACCCCCCTTTCCAGCCTAAAAATAAAGTAGAAAGAAGCTTCTTCTCCAGCCAAGCCAGTTGCCTTTCCCCAACATTTTATTGCCCTTTTTAACTCTCTCAGTTTGAGAAAGAAACAGCTTTAGAAGATTTCCTAAAAATGTTCTCTTTTTTCTGTCAGCTAAATGTTTTTCCCATTTGCTTCTGGCCTTAGAGAATTCAGCTCAAGGTTTAACGTGAGGCCCATTGGTATCATTTTACTTATTTACCCATTCTTAATAGTGTTTTTTCAGCCTTGGGGCAGCATATGTAATTCTCCCTTTTTATGACTTTGAGAATTGTTTTTTCTACCATAAATCAATGGGGCCCTCTTGTCTTAGGAGAAAACCTCTTGCCAAGGTTTTTTCTGCCTGGCATGAAACATTTTGAAAATCTAAGCCCATTTAATTTAGGAACCTGATCAAGATATAAGCCAATATAAGTCTTGATTAAAAATGCAGTCTATATTCAGATGCCACATTCCCCCCTTTCAAGCTCAAGGACCTTCATCCCAAGTGTCCTTGATAGCTTGACCTTCATCATATTCCTGAGGTAAAGCTCTGTATAGGGCCATGATATGAGGTAGAGTTTCATTTGAAACCATCTTGCTAATTGTACTTCTAAAACATGAAATGATACATGGCATCATACATAAAACCATTACTACTACTGTCAAGAAAAACAAGCAAGACAATAGTATCCCTTTAAGTCCTGTGACATTAGGTAACCAATTGGTGAGCCATCCCATATCCCATCCTTCCCATGTTTGTACTGGGACATGTGCTATATTCTCCATCTTTGTGGCCAACACACGGATTGCCTCACCATTATCTGAAATGTTAAAGCAACAGGCATTCCCTGTCAAGTTCAAGACTCCACATAAGCCTCCCTGCCTGGCAAGTACATAATCCATTCCCATTTTCAGCTGCAAAATGGCGGCTCTACTTTCATCCAACTGTTGTGCAATAAGTCTCAAACTCTGGGCCGTTGCATTGGTTACAAGTTCCACTACTGCTTGCAATCGAATTATTCTATTTAGATTATAAATAGGATCCCGTGCCCCTTGTATGAGCTCACCAGGATTCCAGGAGGCAGGATCATAATAGGCTATAATGCGCTCTGGCGGCCAATCATCAGTACCGCTCCAACTTTGGGTACTTCCTCCTGCTATATGAGAAATATCAGCGTTTCTTCGTGTACGCTTGGCCGAACTAGTGGGCATAATCCACATTGGTGGTAATACCCAACCCAAGAAACAAGTCCCACTCCATTTGGAAGGGAGTTTCTTGTATGCCCATTCTCCACATATCCACCACAACCATCGGGTCTGAGGTTTTTGGTACGTGGAGTGCATAAGGCGAAATATCAAAAGGGGTAGAGAGTTCACAGTGCAGTATGTTAGATTGCCTTTTTCTGTCACAGTTATGTTCCACACCACTTTCCATGCATGAATAAAAGGAGGTGCACAGGGCAAGGTATTCCGAGTTCGATACGTAGTACCGTTTGCCCAGGTTTGACTATTCTTAATATAATCCCAAGTATAGTGGCAATGAGAAGAGCCTATCATGGTAGGATCAGCTGCATCTGATGATTTATGCACACAGATTTCCCCTTGCACAGGTATAACTCGTATTGGTTTAGTTGAGTTCCATCCGGGGAAATTCTGTACTTCTGTTTGGTGTGGCATTTCGCTTACCATACCAATGGCACTTAATGGTATTGGTAATAAGGGCATACCTCCCTCTGAATCATCTGGCCCAAGAGAGCAAACAAGGCAATTAGTCCTATTTGCAACATTGGCTACCATCTCAGCTAAGCCTACCCACATATTGTGGTCATGGCGGAATCCATATTTAGCAAATTTGGTCAGATTCATGGACCCTTCCCCTTCCCAAGGGATCAGGATTAATAATGAAATCATGTTGATGTCTAGCATATGCATTCCTTCCACAAAAGATTACCTTATTGTGATAGCAAATAATTATTAGCCCCAATATAATTCCCCCAATGACAGAAATGGGGAACCACCAAGACCAAAACATATATCCCGAGGATCCCCAATGAGTAATATCACTTATAATTGTTCCACAAGGGGGCAGTCAATCGATTGTATAAGAGAATCTTCCCGTTCACAATCGCTGGTTTAGACGCTCCTCAAGCTTCAGGCGTGCGCAGGTCAGCCAGCTTCCAGGTTGTGGCTGCAGCAGGCCGGTCGTCAAATGTTGCCCGTGACCTAGCCCGTTCCCGGTAGGGCTAGATACAGGGGTTTTTGGAGAGAGTTAGTTTTAAAGGATTAGAGGGGTCACCTTTGCATGTCCAACTGCCTTCGGACTTCTTCAAACGAGAGTGATGAATCCAGGGGGTCACCTCAGCTACCTTCACCGCTGTTGGAGTAGAGAGCAAGACGGTGTAAGGTCCACGCCATTTAGGTGCAAGTGGATCGCGTTTCCACTCTTTCACCCATACGCTATCGCCAGCCTGGAACTGATGAATCGGCTCAGCAATGCTGCACGGCGTGCGTTCGAGGGCCCACCTGTTAAGAGAAACAAAAACACGGGAGAGAGACTGCACTTGTCCCTGTGTCACATGGTCTCCTATTTGTTTAAGGTCAGCTGGAATATCCTGAACAAAGGAGGGCGGTCTCCCATACAGGAGCTCAAAAGGTGACAACTTAAGTCTTTTTGTGGGTGCACACCGAACACGAAACAGTGTTATGGGTAACACATCTACCCATCCCAATCCCGTTTCCTGGGTTAATTTTGCCAATTGGGTTTTCAGAGTCCGATTCATTCTTTCAGTTTTCCCTGAACTCTGAGGCCTATATGCTGCATGCAGTCTCCATTTTACTTGTAGGACTCGACATACATCTTGTACTACTTGATCAATGAACGCTGGCCCATTATCACTTCCAATGCATCTAGGTAATCCAAACCTTGGGATCAATTCAGTGAGGAGTCTCTTAGTTACCTCTCGTGCTTTTTCAGTTCGGGTGGGAAAAGCTTCAACCCATCCGGTAAGAGTATCTACAAACACAAGGAGATACTTGAATCCCTTAGAAGGGACCAGCTCTGTGAAGTCCACAATTAGGCTTTCCATGGGGACGTATCCCACATGCTGAATTCCAGGAGGTTGTACCGGTCCCTGCCTGGGATTGTTTTTAGCACAAAGAACACATTTCTGTGAAATGCAAGTTGCTAATTGTGATAGGTTAATAATATACAACTTCCGACTGAGACTCTCTCTGGTTGCAGTACCGCCAAGGTGAGTAGATTCATGATAATTTCTTACAATTGTGCCTGCTAGATGATGAGGTACATAAATCCTATTGTCCGGCAGGATCATCCAACCGTCCTTCACAACCGCTCCTTCCTGTTCAGCCCACTTCCTCTCTTCTGGGGTATAGTGAGGTTTAACTTCTTCTGGAACTACCTCTGGTATGAGGGCTGCTATAAATCCTCCCACAGGCTTTTGGGCTGCCTCTCGGGCTGCTTTGTCAGCAGCATGATTTCCTCTGGTTATTGGATCCCTTCCTCGTCCATGACCTTTGCAGTGCATTACAGCAATCTGTTCTGGAGCCCATACTGCTTCTAACAGGATTTCTACTTCAGGTCCATATTTCAAGGCCTTCCCGTGGGCTCCGATTAGACCTCTTTCTTTCCATAGAGCTCCATGTGCATGCAGGGTTAAGAAGGCATATTTAGAATCAGTATAGATGTTTGCCTTACATCCAGCTGCCAACTGCAGAGCTCTAGTTAAGCCTATAAGTTCAGCTTTTTGTGCTGAGGTGCCAGCAGGCAAAGCTTCAGCTTCCACAACTTCCTCATTGGTGACCACAGCATATCCTGCTCGTCTGGCACCTTCATGCAGGTAACTGCTACCATCCGTATAATATACAACATCTGGATTTTTCAATGGCTCATCTTTCAGATCAGGTCTACTGGAATAAACTTCATCCATTATTTGGAGACAATCATGTGATTCTTCATCATCTACCTCTGGTAGGGGCAGCAAAGTCGCTGGATTGAGTATATTCACTACTCGTAGATGAATCCTGGGATTTTCACACAATAGGCCTTGGTATCTAGCCATCCTTGGGTTCGTTAGCCAATAACTACCCTTATATTCCATGAGTGTCAGAACAGCATGAGGTACATTCACATACATCGTCTGGCCAAAGGTAAATTTATCAGCTTCTTTGACAAGGCTCGCAGTGGCCGCTACTGCCCTTAGGCATGGAGGCCATCCTTTTGCTACTGAGTCCAATTGTTTAGACAAATAAGCTACTGGACGGTTCCAACTTCCTAGTCTCTGGGTCAGGACTGCCGCTGCAATCCCATTCTGTTCATGTACATACAGCTGAAAGGGTTTTTCCGAATTAGGCAATCCAAGGGCTGGTGCCTCCATAAGTCGTTGTTTGATAACTAAAAAGGCTTGTTTCTGCTCAGGTCCCCATACGAATGGGTCCTTTTCTGCACCTCGAGTGCTTTCATGTAAGGGCTTGGCCAGACTGCTGAAATCAGGTATCCATAGTCTACAAAACCCTGCTGTTCCCAGGAATCCTCTAAGTTGTTTTCTTGTGGTAGGTTCCTTGATAAGGCAAATAGCTTCTTTCCTCTCTGGTCTCAATGCTCGTTGTTGGTGTGAGATGTCAAAGCCCAAATATTTGACCTTTTCTAAACATAACTGTGCCTTTTTCTGGGAAACTCGGTAGCCAGCTTCCCAGAGCAAGTGGAGCAGTTCCTCTGTCCCTTCTTTACAGGTATCAAAATCTTTTGCCGCTAATATAAGGTCATCTACATATTGCAGAACCACCTTTTCTCCCGGTATTGAGGGGTAACTTGTTAGATCCCTCGCCAAGGCAGTGCCAAATAAAGTTGGGGAATTTTTGAATCCTTGGGGCAATCTTGTCCAGGTTAGCTGGCCTTTTGTTCCTGTTAAAGGGTCTTCCCACTGGAAGGCAAATATAGGTTGGCTCTGTGGTGCCAGCCGGCAACAGAAGAATGCATCTTTCAAGTCCAATACAGTAAAAAATGTTGCTTCTGGTGGGATCAAACTCAGCAAGGTATATGGGTTTGGTACATTTGGGTGCAAGGTCTCGATAGCCTGGTTTACGAGCCTCAAGTCCTGCACTGGCCTGTATTCATCTGTCCCAGGTTTTCGAACAGGCAAAAGGGGTGTGTTCCATTCTGATTGGCAAGGCTTAAGCAGACCATATTTTAATAGGCGGTCCAAATGTTTCTGGATGCCCTCTGCTGCTCGCCGGGGTAAGGGATATTGCTTTACAGATACAGGGGTAGCCATAGGTTTTAGGGTTACTACAATTGGAGCTATATTCTTAGCCATTCCTGGTGGGCTATTTTCGGCCCATACTCCTGGTGGCACCTGTAGAGTTCGGAGGAGCTTGTTTAATTCTGTATCCAATGTGGGTTGGACTTGCAAGGCTGACATTAGGCGCCATGATTGTTCCTTAGGTACTGAGAGGGTAATTATTCCTGCTGCTTTTGATGGCAGTTTCATTTCTGGACCTCGAGGAGTGAAGGTGATTTGGGCCTGCAATTTGGACAGCATATCTCTGCCTAAGAGAGGTATTGGACACTCAGGTATATACAAAAACTGATGGGTTAAACGATGTCCCCCAATCTGGCATTCCAAAGGTTGGAGGAAAGACCTCTTAGCTGACTGTCCAGTGGCACTTTTAATGACTACACTTTTGGATGCCTTTTTCTGCAATAGTTCTGGGAGTACTGAGTATTCAGCCCCAGTATCAATCATAAAGTCTATTAAATGGCTCCCTAATTGAATCGTGACCGTGGGCTCCTGGAAGCCTAACTTTATGGAGTCCGGTCGTTCCTAGTCTTGGGTAAAATCCTCTTCTGCCAGTCCAATAAAATTGTCTCTACTCCGTCCCTGTCCTGGTCTCTGATATCTTCCATCTCGGATCATTCCCCGTCCCCGTCCCTGGTTTCTTGGGCCGGAGCCTGGGCCTGGGCCTGGGCCTGGGCGTACTTCTTCCAACCTCAAGGGTTCAGGACACTCCCGCTTCCAGTGACCCTCCTTCTTGCAATTTGCACATTGATTCCTTCCCAGTGGTGGATTCCTTCCTCGCCCTCGCCCTCCATTTAAGGGGCGGTGGTCTTGCTTCACTGCTGTGGCTAGCATCACCATCTTTTCCTTCTGCCACTTCTTCTTCTCTTGTTTCTCAGCCTCATCCCTATTCCGATAAACTCGGCGTGCAATGGCCATAATTTGGCTCATCAGCATCCCTTCCCATCCTTCTGATTTCTGAATTTTCTTACGAATGTCAGAAGCACACTGGGCCACAAATGTAGCCGTAATCATTCTGCTGTTTTCAGGGGCTTCAGGGTCAAAAGGAGTCCATATACGATAGGCTTCCTGCAGCCTCTCTAAAAAGTCTCCCGGACTCTCATTTGGTTTCTGTTCTACTTCTGAAACTTTAGACATATTAGTGGGCTTCTGACATGCCCTGCGGATACCTTGCACAAGCGTCTGGCGGTAGGTGGTAAGTCTGGTCAGGTGAATTGCATTGTTTGGATCCCAATTAGGATCTTCCAAGGGAAAGTTGTCTTGGAGATGACGGTCAATATTAAAAATATTTCCCACTCTGGCCTGCTCACGCAAATATATCTGTGCCTTTTCAATTATGTCTCTCCTTTCCTCAGTGGTGAAAAGAGTATTTAGGAGCTGGCGACAATCTGTCCAAGTAGGGCTATGAGTATTTACTATTGAAGTCACCAAGTCCATCATAGCCTGAGGTTTTTCTGCAAAAGATGGGGTGTGTGTTTTCCAATTCATCAGATCTGTAGTTGTGAATGGAATGTACTGCAGGGTCGAAGTTCGAGGTGGCCGTGGTCCGGGTTGCCCGTTAACCAGCGCAGGCTCCTCAAGTGCATCAAATACTCTTCTAAGAGGGGCTACTACGTGACCTTTCTCTTCACTTTGCTCTAGGGGCCTCAAATCATAAGGGATGGTATCTGTTCCAAGGCGTTCTTTTAGCAGCTTTATACGCCTGGCTGTATTGCTTGCTGACCGATCAAGGTCTCCCTGTAACTTCTGTAATATTTCTCTAGGACTTGGATGTACAGGGGTTTGGGGTGGGCAATCAGTTGTTCCACTAAGGGAGACTGTAGATGGAGGTCTATTAGGAGTCACAGGTGGAATAACCACTTCTGCTTGGGCTTTATTATAGGACTCCAATGCCTCCTGAAGATATTTATCATAATCTATCAAGGAATCAAGCTCTGTGACTCCACCCCCATTATTCATTCCACTTTCTTGCCTCGGGGTTACAACTGGTGGAGTGTTTGGATTAGGCTCCCTTCGATGTGGAGCATAGGGGGGAGGTGGAAGCACCTCTTCCTCTGGTCCCTCAAAAATGGGTTTAAGTTTATTTGGCAAGATTCCTTTCCTAGCTTCAGCTTTTACAGCCAATAATTTGCATCGTTGGACTTTGCATTCCCTTATCCATGGAGGATTTTTATTTAATGTGCTCAGCCAGGAATCTATATATGGAAATTGTTCTGGGCACCCTCCAGTTTCTTTGGCGATATCAGACCAAAGTTTGCTTACTAAATTTATATCAAAGGTTCCCTGAGATGGCCATTCAGTATTTTGTTTTGGCCATTCTAGTTCACATAACGTTCTCAAGCGCTCTGGCGTCATTTTGACTCCATATGCCCCTGAGAAGGCTTTCTTAAAATTATTTAACATACACTCAAGAGGTGTATTTTCCCCCTTTGAACCCCCAACTCCCATTGTATGGCCCTGTGAAGTATCCACTCAGTCACTCACAGACACGCTTTGTGGGTTTCCTTGCCTAGTGAAGTCGCCTTACTAGGAACCGAAGTACTGCCCACTCCACACTCAGGTCAGCTACAGATTGCTCTGTACTTTCTCACACATACAATGCGCTGGATACTTCACCACACTCTACCTCCCAATTTTCCCTTTTCCTCCACCAGACCACCATCTGATGTACCCAACCACCTAGCGTACTCAGTTTCCCCTTACTGAGACGCAGAAGTTTGATCAAGACTTCTCTTCCTCCTAATTAATTGGAGGGCCAAAAATCCCTTTGTGCACTTACCCTTGGTTGATTCCCTGTTTCCCCCGGTTCCGTCGCCGCCAGTGAGCAGGGTATCAGACAGACGAGTCTTCTGCGTTCCCCCTGGAAAAATTTACCAGTGCGCGCTTTGGGTAAGCAGTTGTCCTCTCTCTTGTACCCTGCCCAGTAGGGCGAAGGGGCTGCGTTCCAGCAGACCACTTATCCGAGTCACAGGGCACCATAAAATGTAGCACCTCTGCTTGTGGTTAACGCTTAGCTGGAATGAAATATTCAACGCAGCAATAGAGAAATTAAAATATTAATTTATTTGTCAGACAAATAAATGAGAGGCACAGTGGTATATGGTTACCAAGCTCTGGCCTGGCCTCCTGCCATTCTGGCCAGCACTTATATTCCCTTAATCCAGCCCCCTTTGCTCCTCCTGTGGCTGCCTCTGTCCAATCAGCCTGGTTGGAATTCCTATTGGCTGTTTGGTAGAACCAATCACAAAAGATACACCCACAAAAGATACACCCATTTCCTTGCCCTTATAAGGGAGACAAAGAGCTATATATATGACATATAAGTAATAATATATCTTACATGGAATCTTAATTACCAGCTCACCTCTTGCCCTATTGCCTTCTAAAACAAATGTTTAATCTTACATTTTTATGTTCAACAGATGTCAAGGATCTTGAGTTCACATCAACATTGAAAGATTTCCTTCATTTAAGGTTTCTAAACAAATGCCTGACAACTATATATCAAGAGTGCTTGGATGGCGTCTTCTGTCTGGCAGGGGGGCTAGGCTGGTGGCTGACTTAATTTCAGGATAAATACAACTCTTACAACCATATGAAATAAGAATCTAGCATTCCTTAAATCCTTTGCATAATTACATTTAAGCCAATATATTTAAGCTAATATATTTCATACATTATCATAGGTAGCCTCTTAAAAGAATAAAGCTTCTCAAAGTAAAAAGGAAGGAACTCAGTAAAAAACAGCTTTTAAAAGAAGCCTCTTTAGTTTACACTCCTCCTTTCACCCCCCTTTCCAGCCTAAAAATAAAGTAGAAAGAAGCTTCTTCTCCAGCCAAGCCAGTTGCCTTTCCCCAACATTTTATTGCCCTTTTTAACTCTCTCAGTTTGAGAAAGAAACAGCTTTAGAAGATTTCCTAAAAATGTTCTCTTTTTTCTGTCAGCTAAATGTTTTTCCCATTTGCTTCTGGCCTTAGAGAATTCAGCTCAAGGTTTAACGTGAGGCCCATTGGTATCATTTTACTTATTTACCCATTCTTAATAGTGTTTTTTCAGCCTTGGGGCAGCATATGTAATTCTCCCTTTTTATGACTTTGAGAATTGTTTTTTCTACCATAAATCAATGGGGCCCTCTTGTCTTAGGAGAAAACCTCTTGCCAAGGTTTTTTCTGCCTGGCATGAAACATTTTGAAAATCTAAGCCCATTTAATTTAGGAACCTGATCAAGATATAAGCCAATATAAGTCTTGATTAAAAATGCAGTCTATATTCAGATGCCACACAACTATAGTCTAAGAACTTTTTTTTCATGTATGAATATATATGTATATCTCTTATCTAAATTATGTTTCTATTTATTGGACATTACATTAAAGAACAGGAAATGAAAAGGAAAAAAAAAGTCTGCATGAAAATTGTTCAACATTTTACTATGCTAATGTACACAGTTCTGTAGACAATTTTGCTCAATCAATCAATCAATTTATAGCCAAAGGCCTTTACAATCCATAGCAGGGGATAAGAAAAAGGCTGAAATCACACAACACAACCAGCTTCTTAGAGGAGCAAGTGGCATTCAGCCACCCGAGATTTAGCAATAACAGGTCTGTGATGTCCTTAGATGTCTGGGGCTACATGCATGTTACACTGACTGGCTCAGTGTGTCTATTGAACCCCATTCATGAGGGGGATCGGGGATTGCAATTTTGCTCAATATGCATATTTTAAAAGACCAATGCTCCCAAATATTAGGAATTTTTGCATATTATTTTTATGCTTATCTTCACCATGCATTTTCTTTTCTCTTTTTATTAGGCAGGCCTGCTTCACAAAATTCAGAGATGCACGAACTTCAAAGGAAAGCTGTGTTTTGATTTGTGCGTTGCTTCAGAAAGCACAAATTAACGCGGTTCATTTTTAAATGCGGACTTAATAGAGAATTTCCCTCCCCTCCCTTGCTTTTCCTGAACAACTCTAGAAGTCTTCCAGTCCAGTCCCCGCTTCCCTGAAGATCGCTTCTTGCTGTGCACTCAAGTACAAAATACATTTGCAATGTGTCAGTTTTGACAGGTGCACGCGGGAAGAAATCTCCCACTTTCCCTTTTAAAATATAGTGATCAGGGAATCATGTTGCCACCAGCAGCTATTTCGACATGATGACACCTTTCATTTGTTGACGTGCCCAAGGTGTATTTTGTATTTAGGTATCTGAAAGCACAAAATGTAAACGTAAGAACAGACGTTTATGGAACGGGTGGAATGACTCTCTTGAAAGAAAATCGGATGCTTGCCATGTATTAAACGGGAGTTAGAACAGCATATTAGTTTGATTGGGATAGGGAAAGGTTTCATGACCAAGCCCAACATGGCGACTGGGACATGGAAACAAAATCTATCAAACTAGTTTTTCCTTCAAAGTATATTTTAACAGGGTGTCAGTGTACAGAGGTGTGTTGTGGAGGGAACAAAATACACAATCTTCCTTCCTCTACAACACACTACTGTGTTTTTTAAAATCATATATTTTGATTAAAGATTTCTTGGTTTGCAAAAGTATGTGCAATGTCTCTTTTTTCAAGTTACATTTTCTACAGATCAGTTTCATTTGTTGGGACATCAGTGTTACATTATGAAGAAGAGGGAGGAAGAGGTGATGGGTTGAAATTGATGGCTGTTAAGCATGTGTACTATGCAAAGGCTTACAGAACGGCACCCTTAAAATGCATCTTTAAAATTATATTTTGTTTGTACGCCAAGAAGAGGAGCATGAAATGAAGTTTGCGACGCGATTCGCATTTTGCCCCTCCCCACCCGTGACCCTATTTGCACAACCAAATTGTGTATAACCAGTGTCGATTATAACTGATAACACAGATTACTCAACCTTCTTAAATGGAGGCATGTGATATTCCATTTTTTCCCTTTCTCCCCAAATCGATAATTTCTGTCTTCCTCAAACATTTGATTCCTTTCTAGTGATGCATTGCAGGAAATGGAAGCCAGGTGTATGATGGGATGGAACCCCATATATGGGCTGGAGGACAATGCTATCATTTGTCTCCAGAAAGGTGATGGATGTTGGAGTGATTTCTGGGTGATATGGGCAACTTCAGTGTGCGCAGACAGTGACAAATGGCACACGTTAGATAATAAATGCCACCTGCTTATTCTCTCAACTTGCACACTCTGAATGCCGTAATTAGAGCCGGTGGTGATATAATGAAAAGTAAATTATTATCAGTAGACTATTAAACTTAATTGCAGAACATTTTAAGGTGAGCATATTCTCAGCTTTAGTGCAAATTTAAGAGCCTGAGAACGCTTATTAGAAATGTTTTACTACATAGCATCGCTTCCTCTCCCCAAACCGTCAGTTATCCATTAGCACTACAGTACTTATAATTTTTCATCTTACAGTCATGTCAAAAAGTATGTGACGTTATAAGGAATTTAAGCATTGAAGGATAATGGTAGTTCATGAAAAGGTTGTGTTGTGTTTGTGGGGGTATTGTTTGGTTTGTTACTGTGGTATGTATTTTGGTGTTTTATATTGTAAACCACTCTGTGATACTCAGATGAAGGGCGGTACAGAAAGTTAATAAACTAACAGGAGACTTTGTGGGTTCTTAAAGTCATAACTAGGAAAAATTGTAATAATCACATATAAAAGAAACAGTATACAAGAAGTAAATAAGGAGGCCATTGACAGGATGAAGGAAGTCTTTTATTTTTATGTTATGTTTTCTTTATGTAAGCGGATAGGAGTTTAATTTTGAAAATTAAATTATCAATGGTGGTGGGTTTGTTTGTTTGTATGAGTTGTTGTGGACTATGTTGTAAATAAATTATTAATAATTGTTTTTTTTTAAAAAATAACTTAATTAATAAATAGCAAAAGCTGGTCTGGAGTCTTTTCTTCCCCAGCTGCATTAAAGTCCATTTCCAAACCCTTGTAGCGAATGTTTTCTCAGAAGTAGGTCTCAATAGTGTTCACGGGTCAGTGTTCGTAGGATCACACCTCAAAGCTCATAACTTTGATGTTACAACCGAATAATTAGTTTGGGAAGATGCCAATGAGAAGAAATGAAATGAGAGCTATTTTTGGTTTAATGCACTAAAGCAGGCCCAAACTGAAAAGTGAGAATTTTAATATATGAAATTCCTTGATCAATATAGATTATGTAATCCTTCAATGCTAGCTCTACACAATCTCTCTCCAGCACAGATGTTGGTGGGGGAAACAGTGTTCAGTTTTGGAAAATAATATTTGAGCTAAGATGTCTTGACTATTCTTGAAGGCTTGGGTTTTTGTCTACTGTAATAGAATTCAGACTGATACTGATCAGTCTCTTTGAGGTGAGTTAATTTATGTTTGGCTGATGTGTGCTAGAAAAGGTTAAGGTTTACACAACATTTGTTTTCTGCAGTTATTACCCCATCCCACAATAATATACTTGGACATTATGTGAGAAATTAAAACTAAAACCGATTGTGTATGGTAAGTCAGAAACAGGTTTTTTCAAAATGTAAATATCCAGATGTCTCTGTTTAGAAGCTACAACACCTGTACAACTACACACTATTTAAATCACCTAAAAAGTGCTATTTATCAATCAATCAAGTTATCTATCGAACCACTCTTAAAATCTTGGAATCGCTTTTAGTATTTAAAGTATAATAAAATATTTAATAATATAAACTATAAAGGCTTATTTTCATACTGTGCCTGAGATACTAATTTCCTTGTTATGATGTTGATCTGGTGTGTGTCAGATTGCACTCACACATGTATTCTAGTAATACATGTGTAGTCCTGGGTGCACATATAAAAAAGAATTATTTATTATTATTTATGAGATGCATGTTTACACTTACTTTACAATCTCTGTGAACTGATGTGTCCTATCGCAGCTGAAAGCAACTACTTTTTTAATTTTTTAAAATTTATTTATACATTTCACAAATTTTATACACGTCACTAATTTTACATTCATTATGACATTTCAAAACTTGACTTCCATCCCCTTCTTTCTGCCATTCCTTAAATTTGTTTTTAACATCTTCTGCATATCCGAATTAACTTAATTTATTCATTTATTCATCTTCTTTGAATCTATACTCTTCTAGAACTGCGGGTTTTTACAATAATCCTGCCAGTGTTTTTATCTGTTTACAATTTATCTGTAAATATTCAATAAACCATTTCCATTCTTTATTTTTTTTTAAAAAAATGTTATTTTGATTTCTTATTCTTCCGGTAAGTTTCACCATTTCTGCATAATCCATAAGTTTTTGTATCCATTCTTCCTTTCCTGGACCTGTGGGAATGTTCAGGAAGGCAGGAGAGGATATATTGTTTAATTATATCCTTCCCAACTTGTGTTAACAAGTTCTATAATTTAGCAGAGTAACATTCCCCCTTTTAAACTTACAGTGGTGCCTCGCAAGACGAAAAGAATCCGTTCTGCGAGTCTCTTCGTCTAGCGGTTTTTTCATCTTGCAAAGTAAACCCATTTACTGCTTAGCGGATTAGCGCTATTAGCGGCTTTTAGCGGCTTATCAGCTTAGCGGATAAGCGGCTTAGAAAAGGGGGGGGAGGGGAAAAACCCCGCAGGAACTCGCAAGACATTTTCGTCTTGCGAAGCAAGCCCATAGGAAATTCGTTTTGCGAAGCACCTCCAAAACGGAAAACTCTTTCGTCTAGCGAGTTTTCCGTCTTGCGAGGCATTCGTCTTGCGGGGCACCACTGTACACAGTGGATAACGTTTTTGCCAGGCTTGTTTAAGCCTCTAAAATAGGTTTCCTGGTAATTCCCCCTTTATTCCCTCCTAAAAAGATAGACACAACACAGTCTTGTATAAAAGGTATAAAAGAGTTTACAGTACTCACAGGTTCATTCAGTTCACAAAAGGATCCCTGAAGGCAGACTTGAGTTACAAAGTATATACATGTGGAATCTATCCCAGAAGGAGATAGTTCCTTTGTCCTCTCTTGGCTGGAAGCCAAGAGCACATCTCAGACTGATGCTTCTTCTACTAAAGCAACATTGAGAGAGAGATGTGGTGGCCAGTCCTGTGCTTTTGTTACCTGCACAGGTAAAGTCACGCCCACCTCTGGTCACATGTAGAGGAAGTTTGTCCCAGCACAGGAGGAAACAGGAAGTTTATCTACTGGCTGGACAAACATCCCTCTTCATGTCTAAACATGTCCACTATAGGAATGTTGTATTTGACTGTTCTGTGTTTCACACCCCACAGGGACTTCTGCTTATTTCCATTTTGGGTCAAGTAACATTCTTGCCGTGGCTGAAAGCAACTACTAATGTAGACATGGCACATTCCCCCTTTCTGTAAGGCAGCCTTGAAACAGGTAGAAAAGACCTTGTGAACAAAGATTTTGGTAGAAGCCTATCTTCCCTTGCTGTTAACCCAGACCTCCACTGTGCCGCTGGAACTAGGGGAAAAAAAGATCGGTGAAAAGAGTAAATATGAGGAAATCATGGGTTGAATTGAAGACAATATGCAAAACGAACACAAAGAGTTCCATTTCACTGTATGTTCTTATTGCCAAATTATTCTGTAGTACTCTGTATATTAGTTGATCTTTTTAAAAGCATATTGGCTCTCCTTCCTTGGAGGTTTTTAAGCAGAGGTTAGTTGGCCATCTGTCGTGGATGCTTTAGTTGAGATTCCTGCATTGCAGGACATTGGACTAGATGATTCTCAAGGTCCCTTCCAACTCTAAATAGTCACTGAATATTCTTTGTATCATTACTGCAGATTGTTGCTAAAGTCCAAATGCCAATACAGTGGTGCCTCGCAAGACGAAAAGAATCCGTTCTGCGAGTCTCTTCGTCTAGCGGTTTTTTCGTCTTGCAAAGCAAGCCCATTGACGGGTTAGCGGATTAACGCTATTAGCGGCTTTTAGCGGCTTATCGGCTTAGCGGATAAGCGGCTTAGCAGCTTAGAAAAAGGGGGGAGGGGGAAAAAACCCGCAGGAACTCGTAAGACATTTTCGTCTTGCGAAGCAAGCCCATAGGAGATTCGTTTTGCGAAGCACCTCCAAAACGGAAAACTCTTTCGTCTAGCGAGTTTTCCGTCTTGCGAGGCATTCGTCTTGCGGGGCACCACTGTAAGTGCCTACCATTTATGGGGATGCCTTTAAACCCAATCCACTATAAAATTCAAACGAATTTCAAGGAAAACTATTATTTATTTTTAAAAATACGTTATGTCTTTTATCACAGTACATTCCATCTTGAGGCTGTTTGGGAAGCTGTAGGATATCTGATGTTATTTTCTGTGATAAAATGTAAAGTGGAAAGGCAGATTCCCCAAATATGCAACCAGTTACATATTTGTCATCTTGTTTTAGAAGCTGAAATTACTCAGTTTTGTTTTAGGATACAAAAAGATGAGAGTTGCAAAAGATGTCTTTTTTTAAAAAAAAAAAAAAGCTGGGAATCCACTCTGACTAACAAGACTTCATGAATGCTGTTAAACATTAGGCAAGATATTAAATTGTTTTTATAAGCAACAACAGCAGCAAGAGTATTGTTAGCCCAGAAATGGAAACAAGAAGAAATTCCGATGAAAGAAGAATGGCAGACGAAATTAATGGATTATGCAGAATTGGACAAAATGATAGGAAGGATTTGAAACCTGCGGGACCAGTGATTTACAGAAGATTGGAAGAAGTATATGAATTACTAGAAGAGCAACTGTAATCAACAAATTATGCTAGTAGGATTACAAGAAGTTTTGTAAGGAGAAATATACAAAGTGTTACAAAGTATAAAAAGATGTTGGTTATGAGTTTGAAATGTAATAGGGAGGATAAGAAATGCATACTGCGAGATTAGATTGGAAAATTTTCAGACAGGATTGATGGAAGTCAAAAATTTGAATAACATGTAAAAGTATGTTTAATTATTGTTAAAAATGATACGTTAAAAAAAACTAATAAAAATTATATATATATATTTTAAAAGACTTCTTGAATGCTACAAAAAATGTTTCTGTAGCCATTCCATCAGGTTGCGGTACAGACAGAGAAAAGTATTGGATCTGCTGGGAAACTAGGTTCATTTGGCACTTCCTCTCTCTTAACTGCTTCAGTTTATGGTGGTGGTAATAAAATGACAAAAATGTAGAGTTCGAAGGGACCCTAAGGATTATTTAGTCCAGGGGTCAACAACCTTTTTCAGCCATGGGCTGGTCCACTGTCCCTCAGACCATGTGGGGGGGGGCGGACTATATTTTTTGGGGGAAATGAACAAATTCCTATGCCTCACAAATAACCCAGAGATGCATTTTAAATAAAAGAACACATTCTGCTCATGTAAAAATATCAGGCAGGCCCCACAAATAACTCAGAGATGCACTTAAAATACAAGGACACATTCTACTCATGTAAAGACACACTGATTCCCCGACCGTCCGCGGGCTGGATTAAGAAGGCGATTGGGCCAGATCTGGCCCCCGGGCCTTGGGTTGCTACTCCTGATCTAGTCCAACCTCCTGTAGTTCCCTCAGCATGATCCCATGGCCCATGATCCCACAATTATGATTATTATGACAGAAACCAGGTTTGCTTCCCAATGACCTGTTTACTGGACATTCACCTTGATTTGCAGGGAAATTTGATGGTGTTATTTATTGAGTATTCTTTCCAATCTGTTTGCGAGGAGTTTAGACAATGCTGTGCTGTGTTATCCTGCCCCATTCTGGTGCATTCTTCTGTCATTTTCCTGATCACAAAAGACTGATGGGGTTGGACAAGTTTGTTGTGCAAGAGTTTCAAATTAATTCTGCAGTCTGAATTTTCCAATATGTGATTGAGTCCCCTCCCCCATCTCCCGCCCACAAAAATCAAAAGTTTAAAAGCACCAGTTTCTCTCTTCCACAAATAAATGTTCCACATACACCTTAAGTGCAATCACCACAATCATTCAATAATAGCAATAGTCAAAATTCAGATTCACAAAAGTACACTTTTTGTTGAGAATCTGTGTCCTCTGATTTGGACATAATTTGAGCGTGTGAAGTGCAAGACAGGCTTTTTGTGGATTTAGAAGAGAGCCAAGTGTTTGATAGCTTTCAAAATCAAGATGAAATCCAAATTCCAGCTTTAGAGGGTATTTTGTATGCATCATACATTTCAATTTCTCTTTCTCTAAAATGAGCACTTTTTTGTTGGAACTTGGTGTTTTAGTCTGATATCCGGGACGAAAATTTAAAATCCATTGACACTAAACTAAGATCATCAGTCAGTGCAAGAACAGGACTTGCATTGACTGCTGCTCTTTGTGTTTATTCAGAAGCAAGTCCTGTTGAGTCAAATAAGGATTATTCCCCTAGCTAGCCTAAATGTACACACACACACACACACACACACACACACAAACACACCCTGCCTTTTTCTTCCAGCATGAAAGTTGCATGTGGATGTGGTTCCTAGGTGGTGTAACCAGGAAATACTATGTTCTGCAAATTTTAAATATCAGTAGCAAATTGTACTATATAAACCTCAGCCCTATAATGGAAGCATTGGAGGGAAAGCAATATTCACATTTTGTGACTCAAACATATACCCTTGGGATAACATTGATACATTTCTGGAGTTGCCCACTTTAAAATAATTTCTAACAACAACAGCAATACACACCTTCTAACACTGCACAGATGAAAACAGGGAGACAATTGTGTGTACTTGTGTAACACACCCCAGGCAAATCTTTAAAAATGTAGTATAAACACTGACACATGGGAAACACTGGCCTGCGAGCACTCCAGTTGGAGAACAGCCTTTACCAAAGGAATCATGGGCTTTGAAGACGCTTGAACTCAGGACAAAAGGGAGAAACGTGCTAAGAGGAAGGCATGCTTGACAAACCCTCACTGTCATCAACTCCCACCTGGAAACCTATATCCCTACTGTGGAAGGACGTGTGGATCCAGAATTGGCCTCACAGTCACTTACGGACTCACTGTTAAAACTGTGTTCATGGAAGACAATCTTACTTGGCTACGAGTGATCACCAAAGAAGAAAAAGATGCACATACCATGGATTATTGCTCAGATCTTCTACTATGGATCTCCTTGAACCACACATTTCTCATCTACTGCATGTTGTATTCATGTTTATGGAAGACAATCTTACTCGGCTACGAAGTATCGCCAAAGAAAGAAGAAAGGTGAATCTCTACACAAATGTTGAGATCTAAAGTTTCTTGTGTGGCAGCAATTTTTCACATGCTCCTCTCCTGCTCCTCCCTGCCCACTGCCAGCATCAGGAAAAACTCAAAGCAGGAATAACAAAATCTAACGCATACCCTAATTCGCATACAACTCTGTCAATGTCCAGAAGGAAAATTTTAATGTGGTCAGGAGTAGACTTAACCTACAAAGGAGGGACAGCAGATGAAATTAATGGAATATGCAGAATTAGCAGGTCTAACAAGTAAAATGAGAAAACAGGAAGAGACAGTTTAAAAAGGATTGGAAACTATTTGTTGATTATTTAAAAAGTCATTGTAAATATGTTAAGACGCTAAAACGGTTTGGAGTAAGCCCAGCAGTTAAAAATGTTACGAGAAAGATTTGGATGGAAGAATGATTAGAAAAATTAGAATATGCATCAGTAGTAGATAATTTGAGGAAACCATGGAAGGATGGAAGGGAAGGTGACTAAAATCGGTCGATTAAATGTACTGTATTTTTTTCTTTTCTTTCTGTCTGTTTGGGTGTATTTGAAAATCTACAAATTAAGCTATAAAAAGTAGACTTAACAGAGCTTCCCATCATAAAATAGCACAGTTTTGGTGCACTATAAAGTTTCCTGCTTTTATATATATATTTTTTTACGACAGCTATTCTCCAGAGCCAGCCGGTGCCTTGTTCCTGTTCGTGGAAGAGGATTGTGGTTTTCCTGTTTCTGGAAGAGGAGCCACAATCTTGCACAAATTCCTTCCTTCTGCATTTATTTATTACATTTGCATCCCATACACCCTCCAAGGAGCAATGCACTTTGGGCTCCATGCAATAATCCTATGAGTTGGATTAGACTGGGGCGGGGTGCAGGATGCAAGGGATTCGTAACTAGCAAGAGCAGCTCTCAGAACGGAAGTGCAATTCTCACTAAGGAACTGAAATGGGGGAAATTCTTTCCCTCCTCCCTTCACAGCTGCAATCCAAATTGCTCACTGCACACTGCCATTGCAGAGGTTTCAGGAAAAGCAAAACGTCAGAAGCTTTCTCAAACAAATTAAAAAAATAAATTGGCACAGGACATACTGATGCAATAGTTAATTCCAGCTATCACAGGGCACCATATCTCATGAATGTCTTCATAGAATCATAGAATTGCAAAGTTGGAAGGGACCCCAAGAGTCATCTAGTCTAACCCCTTGCAATAATAATAATAATAATAATAATAATAATAATTTATTATTTATACCCCGCCCATCTGGCTGGGCCTCCCCAACCACTCTGGGCGGCTTCCATAAAAACCAAAAATACAGTAAAATATCACACGTTAAAAACTTCCCTGAACAGGGCTGCCTTAAGATGTCTTCTGAATGTCAGGTAGTTGTTTATCACTTTGACATCTGCTGGAAGGGCGTTCCACAGGGTGGGCGCCACTACCGAGAAGGCCCTCTGCTTTTTCCCCTGTAGCTTTGCTTCTCGCAATGAGGGAACCGCCAGAAGGCCCTCAGCGCTGGACCTCAGCGTCCGGGCAGAATGATGGGGGTGGAGACGCTCCTTCAGGTATACTGGACCGAGGCCGTTTAGGGCTTTAAAGGTCAGCACCAACACTTTGAATTGTGCTCGGAAACATACTGGGAGCCAATGTAGGTCTTCCAATTCAGGAATCCTGCCCGCAGCTGTCCCAGGGTGGGCTTCTTTCTTCTGGTTAACAGCCAGACCCACTGATACATAGAATTTTATTATTTCAAAAAGAGTTCTTCATAAAAAAATACCATGCATGTAAATATAAACACCTACTGTATGACTACACAGAAGCATTTAATCTGATTTATTAATTATGTGAGATCATTAGTCCCAAAGAAATCAGTTTGCACAGGTCAATTTGTAACTAACCAGAAACATAGTATTTGCTTTGCCAAATAGTTAAGATCCCAGAAAATCATACTCTAAAAATCTTACTACGAGAAATAGTTATAAAGAAGTTTTCTTTGATACTTTGAAACGAGGCTAAGACTTTTCAGATTGTTTTGAATGGAGAGGAGGAGGGGAAGAGGTGACAATTTTTATTAGAATTACCCCGAACATAACATTCGCAAACTAGATAAAAGAACCAAAAATTTAAGCAGGATTTCCTCACCTAGGATGGACAAGACAACCACCAAAAACATTCTTAAGAAATATCTCTTGGGGTTTTCTCTGGGATTTTTGATAGACACCTGGAGGACACTATCAACCTAAGGAAAAATAATGTCAGGAGATCGACCCACAGTTTCTCTCAATTCACTTGTAGCTGGGGAGGGGGGGGGAGGAGAGAGAGAGAGAAAGAAAGCCATCACTTTGTGGCCAAGCAGTGATTTAAAACTCAAGTCTTCCTGACCCAAACTTGCCGCTCTCTTGACTTTTCCATTGTGGCTCTTAGCTCATGTTACATGAGGAGATGGCTTCGGGCTCTGATAAAATGCCCTTTCTCACCCAGCTTCTCTGCTAGGCCTTTTTCTGTTCAGTCTTCAAGTTGCTTTGGGGCTTCTGCTGTGACGTCAGCTGTGACAAACATGATACTCAGTCAGGATTTTGATTCACAACTCCACCACTTCTGAGGATGGAGTCTGCCCTTGATACTTCATGACTTTATTCAGAGATCGTGGCACATTTTTCCCTTTTCCTCTCTAGCCTTCTGTTTCCTTTAACAATTGCTCCCCTTTCCATCTTTCTTCAATCCCAAGAAATCTTCATTCTCACTGCATGTAGCTCACTCGCAACCACACATCCCTGTAGGACTTCAAATGAATGGATTCTGGGTCCCTGTGCTGTCTTATCATTTCTTTGAGGTCTGCAGGGATGGGCGTTTACCCCAGTTCCAGTCCCGCGCTAACATTCCCATCAAATTTTGGCCAAAATAATAATTAAAAAATCAAGAATGAGGAAACCCCGACAAAAGAACAGCGGCAAGAGAAATTGATGGACTGTGCAGAACTGGCCAAATTGACATACAAATTGAGAGACAAGGACAACTGTGACTTCAAGGAGGAATGGGAACTTTACACAAATTATTTAAAAACACAACATAATGAACTGGACTCCTTGGCAGGCTTTGAATAAACCTACACAAATTTATTGTTGATAACATGATGGACAGATATGCAAGGATATACACAATTTTATAATATGCAGAGAAAATCTGTGCAGCGAAATCAGGGAGAGGAGCTTAGGGGAGTCTTTGGTGGGGGGGAAGGGGGGAGAATTATGTAGGTGATTATATGGTTTGATAATTTGTTATGTGGAAATTGAGCAATAAAAAATATTTTAAAAAACAAAACAAAATAATAATTAAAAAAACATTCATAATAACGGAGAATTGACGCCGTAGCAATGTTTGCCAGGCTGCATGGAGAGGAATTTTTGATACACAGAAGGCCCCAGTTCAGGAAAATTCAGTCTGAAATTGCACATTTGCAACCAGAACTTTACAGACTTGAGCTAAAACTACCTGTGAAGTTCCTGGAAAACAGCAGGATTAAACAGTCTGCAGTTGATAAAAGCAGAGCGTGTAACATCATGAGCGCTTCCAAGAAACTGCAGCTCTGTTAACTTATACTCCTGATGCAATGCTGTTATATTGATGCTGCCCTCTAGTGACTATTTGAAGCTGTTAGTCAAACGGAATGGCATTTAAATGCTGGAGTTAGCCACATGAAGTCCTTAATGCCGCTCTTCCCAATATTTCACAGAAGAAAATACAGGCATTCTTGAAATACCAGCACAGCCAATCACTGCTTGAGCATCACCGACTGTTACACATTGCTAAAGTCTCTTCTGTGTCTACTGTATTCATTAATGCAGAAATAATCTATTTTGCAATGATTTAGAAGCACAGATGGGAGTTAAAGATACATGCATGCGCAATGGCGTTTGGCAGTTGGTAACATTTTGGTTTGGTTAGGGCTGCAATTTGCTGTTTTAATCACAATAGGACTTGTACGGCACTTATTTAATAAAGCATGTCATTGCCCATGTACAGAGTGCAACTGCCTCTGAAACAAAACAAAACAACCCTCTATCAATGATCCTCTGCACATTTATGCACAGGGAAAGAGCTTCCACAAGCGAGGGTCCAATTATGGTTTTCAGACAAGATTGACTCCACACCTCTTATTTAGAAATGAAGCCATATCAAATGATGCTGTAATAATAATATTAATAGTAGTTTTATTATTTCTACCCTGCCCATCTGGCTGAGTTTCCCCAGCCACTCTGGGTGGCTTACAGCATATGCAAAAACATAGTAAAACATGTTAGATTTTGACTACACCTATTGTTAAAACCTACACATTTGTTGCCAGAAAACTAAACACACACAAACTTTTAAAATGTGAGGAAAACGTGGTCCAGTTGCATGCAGTTTTCCTCCCCACCAAAAAAAAGCAAGCTTAACTCTTCAGTATCCGGAAAAAAACACCACATTTTCCTCTACATTAAAAGAATAAAGTATTCCAATCAGTAGACACACAAAGAAAAGTTTCGTTTGAGCCAGGGCACATCAGAACATATTTGCAATTGATGGTTGAGTCCTGAAAATGTGAAGTAATAATCTCTGCTCATGCATAGAGTTCATAATACAGTGGTATCCTGGGTTACAAACACTTCGGGATACAAACGCTTCAGGTTACAGATGCCGCTAACCCGGAAGTAGTACCTCGGGTTAAGAACTTTGTTTCAGGATGAGAACAGAAATCACGTGGCGGCGGTGCAGCGGCAGCAGGAGGCCCCATTAGCTAAAGTGGTTCCTAAGGTTAAGAACAGTTTCAGGTTAAGAACGGACCTCCAGAACAAATTAAGTTCTTAACCAGAGGTACCACTGTACCAGGCAAATCACAATCAACCTCTCTTATGTCTAGGATCTAGGATAATGTCTTCCAGGCTTGTTGAAGGCATGGAGTCATATCCAGACAGACATAGAACCCAAACTCTTATTTTTAGAAATTATCTAACAAACCAACAATGAGCAATGTAGAAATTACAGTGACAACTTTTCCTCCATTGTTGCGCATTCTTGTGCTAACAGAGGGGCTTGCTGGAAGCAGATCCACACACCTTTTCCTGGAAAATATGCTCTGGAAATGTCCATGATCCCAGATCTGCTTGATCTGCTCTTTCCTGTCCAGCTGCTGCTGCAGTTTTTAATGACCAATTAGAGGGAAATATCCTCATTCAGAAATTAAATGCAAAAGAAGAATATATATTTATTGTAGAAAGCGACTTCTGTTGTTGCTTGCTAGCTCTCTCCAGAGCAAAGTCACAAAACAAATACTAAACGAAACAAGCAAGCAGGCAAACAAACAAACAAACAAAGCTCCTCAAAATAAGAATCATTTCCTGCTGCTTCTCTGGCCTTCAGGGAAACAACTCGGGTGGTCCTCCGTACCCAGGTCAATGGGGCTTACTTCCAGGTAAATATGTACAGGATAACAACCTGGGAAGAACACAGTCTTTTTCACAACTTTTGTGACACTTCACAGATCAACAAATGGTTTTGAAATGGTATTGTATATGTTTATTCAGCTACTCAGGGCTCACACTGGGACAATCTGTTGAGGGTAGGAGGCACCTACCGTATTTTTCGTCCCATAGGACACACCTAGTTTTTTGGGGGGGAAATAAAGGAATTCCCCCCCTTTATTCCCCCCCCCCAAAGCAGGTTGGGGAAACCGAACCAGGTCGAGGAACAGTGGGATGGCGACGCTGCGCCTCCCTGCTGTCCCCCGAGCTTGTGGGGCTGGCCGATGTCTGCCCGGTGCGAGGGGTGCTCTGCTTCAGGGTGCCCTGCGCGCCGGGCAGCAGGCTGCTATCCGCAGCATGGGGAGCCCTGCGGGGAACTCCTGCAGGGCTCCCCACGCTGCGGATGTCTGTCCGGCGCGCGGGGCACTCTGCTTCAGGGCACCCCGCCCACCGGGCGGCTGGCTGCTATCCGCAGCGTGGGGAGCCCTGCGGGGAACTCCTGCAGGGCTGCCTAGGCTGCGGATGTGTTCCCGAAGTGCCGGGCGCGCTGCTTTCAGGGCGCCCGACGCTTCGGGAAGCAGGGTGCTGTCTGCAGCCTAGACATCCCTGCGGGAACTCCCGCAGGGCTGCCTAGGCTGCGGATGTCTTCCTGAAGCCTGGAGAGCGAGAGGGGTTGGTGCGCACCGACCCCTCTCGCTCTCCAAGCTTCAGCGAAAGCCTGCATTCGCCCCATAGGACGCACCCAGATTTCCCCTTCATTTTTGGAGGGGGAAAAGTGCGTCTTATAGGGCGAAAAATACGGTAACTGATGCAACAACAACAACATTCTAAACTATTTAAAAACTCACTTAATATTTGTCTGCATTATTTACATTGTTTATGCATTGAATTTTCTTGGGGGAGTATGTGGGGATTATTTGTTATATGTATTTTTAAAAACTGAAAAATAAAGTGAAGGGGGGAAATGAATTTTTGCAAAGGCATGTATATACGCAGGAAATCCCTACGACATGCATCCCTTGCTGAACATCGTTAGCCCCCTGAATTCATTCCATTTTTACATGCATATGTACATCATGTGATATAAAAAGCAGTCCCAAGAGGGAGATTAAATGTGTGAACAAACCATGCTTGTTAATTGTAGCAAATAGTTAATATGCATATATTAATAATGCCATAACTTTGAATGTATTTATTGTTGTACATAAAGCCTTTTTTTTTGGGGGGGGGGAATCCTGTATTCAAAGAAGTCTTGGAAAGGTCTTGTCTGGAATCCCTCTGCAGAAAATTACCATGAAATCATAAAAAAATGACACTGGAATCCAAAATCTATAAGGGATTTTTAAAGGAACAGGAGCAGTCAAGAATCTGTGTCATGTATCTTTTCTGCGAATGCAACCATATGGCTCAGTTGAATAAAACACAGGCTCATAGCGCTCAGTTGAATAGATCCATGAAATAAGAATATCAGCAAATCCTAACGGCTTTCTAACAGCTCCATCCCAAATCCAGCAGCTTCCTCTCCCTTCTCTTTGCTTCTCAGTCACCTTGTTCCTTCTTTCCTCTTTCTCAAGTATCTGAAGATGATTTCCCATTTCCAGTTCTCCGTTTAGCGCCATTTAGCAAGCACATCCTCAGAAGACGTAGAGATTCGTATGTATTCTATATTTCAAAGGAAGCCACCAAATAATGACTACAGCGTAATTGATTGTCAGACTTCAGGGAATCTGATCCCCCTCCCTCACAGCTGGCTACCAGAAAAGGGAAAACAAGAAGTTCTTACTGTTAAGTTGTGGGTGAACATATCAGACGACACAGCGAGTCTTCAAACAGCTCTTGTTTATTCAGAGGCCAGAACAGAACAGAACTGAAGGGTTCAGTCAGCCTGCTTATATAGAGCTCCAGTACAACGTAACTGTAACAGTTTTCTAAAACTATCCAATCACTGAACGTCACTTTCGATCCCTTATTTGCATAACTATCTACAGTATCCCCCTGCTGGCCCAGAGTGAGAACTTCTGTACATAACACTTATCAGTGTGTTTTATTCAATATTCACAGAGAGAGATGTAGGATGTCGCCTCGGATAATGGCGTTGCTCCGAATAAAGTCCCACCCCTCCATCTCTCCTATTATACATCATTCCTATGTCGGCTAATCTGTGCTTTCTGCCTCTGAGCTTTCTGTTCTCCTACTCTCAAAGCCCACCGGGTCTTGGGGGGGGGCAGGAATGCTTTCTAAAGACACTGCGTCTGTCAGCTGTCTCTCCCCTGGTGCTTATTCTTCTTCCTGCTGCTGCTCTCCCAATATTTCCCAGCTTCTCCCCTCTGCAGCCTCTGTGACCTTCTGCAAACCACTGTTCTAAATCTATGCTCCCCTCTTCTCTGGGAAGTGCAGGAGGAGGGGGTGGCAGTCTCCACCATTCCTCCTCATTCCAGTCCCTGACACTGACAGTCACATGATTTGAGCAAGAGATCAGGTCAAATCTGATGGCAGACTGTTCACCTATTTCCTATGCAGTCCATTGTCAGAAGGGTGGCCTCTGGAGATGGTTCGGAAACTTCAGCTGGTCAGGTTGTTCCCTGGGCAAGACGGTGTGAACATATACTGTAACACCAATCCTGGCTCAACTGCACTGGCTGCCAGTGAGTTTCCAGGCCCAGTTCAAAGTCCTGGTTTTGACTTACAAAGCCTTAAATGGATCAGGACTGCAATATATCAAGGGACTGCCTCTGCCCATATAAACCACCCTGGACCCCGCAATCATCATCAAAGGCCCGCCCTTGTTGTGCCACCTCCATGAGAGGTCCAGAGGCCAGCAACCTCCATATATAGGGAGGTATATAAATTCAATAAAAGAAATAAAAGAAATAATAAAACTCACTGGGGCTTTGTTCTGAGAAGGCATGCATTGGATTGCACTGATAATCGTTTGTGGCTAATCCAGTATTTCAAAGTCCCACAACAATTTCAGTGGGAAAATTAAGCATGTTCTTAATTATTTCCTGTAGGATTTAATAGTGCTTAGCTGTGGCTCTTTTTCACGGCCCTTTCCCTGCGTTCAAATGTGTGCTTCCTTATCATAACAATGAGGCCGACAGCAGCCTGTGTCTTACCATGGTCATAGATGAGGAAATCAAATGACACAGATGAGCACAGAGCGTTGAAGAATAACTCTCTTTTTTGGTCTTGCCAAACTTTATTGTTTGGCAAGACCAGAAAAAAGAGAGTCATTCTTCAACGCTCTGCATTCATCTGTGTCATTTGATTCTGTTTGATTACAGAATGCAGTTTCTGAAACTTCACAGCCAACTTTTTCCAGCTCTGGTTTCAAGAAATTAGCTGCTTCCACAGTAATGAGGATGTCATGGAACGCTCAGGAGTATTCTAAGTGCTCAAGTCGGCAGCACATAGGCTTAGGAAAAGATGGAGCTGTGATATGTCATTGGGCAGGGCAAAGCTGTAGCACATGCTACCAGCGCCTGGGGCAAGACAAGGACTGCACCCCCTAACATTGTTTTTAAATTTTATTTATAGTTTTCAGGTTTATACATTTCACTAATTTAACAATCATTTTGACATTTCAAAACTTGACTTCCTTCCCCCTCTTTCTGTGGTTCCTTAAAGTGATTTTTTATATCTTCTGCTTATCCAAATTAACTTAATTTGCTCTTTTATTCATCTACTTTAAATATATACTCTTATGAAACTACAGGTTATTACAATCATCCTGCCAATGTTCTTATCTGTTTAAAATGTATCTGTAAATATTTAATAAACCATTTCCAATTGTTTATAAAAAGTTTGTTATCTTGATTTCTTATTCTTCTGGCAAGTTTTGCCATTTCTGCATATTCCATAAGTTTTTGTATCCATTCTTCCTTTGCTGGGACTTCTGCTTTTTCCCATTTTGGGGCGAATAACATTCTTGCTGCTGTAGTAGCATACATGAATAAATTTCTATAAAGTTTCAGTAGTTCTGTCCCTATAATTCCCAAAAGAAAAGCTTCTGATTTTTTTTTACAGAGGTTATTTTAAACATCCTTTTCAATTAATTATGTATCATTTCGCAGTAAGTTTTAACCTTACTACAAGACCACCACATATGATAAAAAGAACATTCTTTCTCTTGTCATTTCCAACACTTATTTGATTTAGATTTATACATTTTTGCCAATTTACTTGCTGTTAGATACCACCGATATACCATTTTCATATCATTTCTCTTAAACCATAACATGCTGTAAATTTTATATCCATATTCCACAAGCTTTCCCATGCTTCCATGTCTATATTATGACCAATATCTATTGCCCAATGTATTATTGAGGATTTTACTTGCTCATCCTTTGTCTCCCATTCCAATAATATTTTATACATTTTAGCAGCACTTTTACATTACATTCCATTTTTTTAAAAAATAATAATATTTATTAACAGTTTAAAGATTACAAAAAGCAAAAGAATTAAACAAAATAATATAATACAATACAAAAACAAAAACACTACATAACAATAACACTAAAACTTTGAATTAACAAAACAAAACAAAAACAATTTAAAACACATCCAATAGTTTCAATATCTTATCTTTCATTCACTTGTTTCAACGACCTCCTCACACCTCCCTTTTTGTATTCCACTTCAATTAACTGTTTCAGCAATTCCTTTCCATCTTCCTCTGTTTTCTGTCCTGTAACTTTTCTTAACATGTTCTAACCTTATTTTTTCCCTTTAATACATTAATAATCTATTTGTACTTAATTCCTTATAACATGTAACTTCATTCCAACATTTTTCTAACATTCATTGATTTTACAGTATTTCTGTAAATAGTCTTTAAACTTTTTCCAGTCTTCTTCCACCGACTCTTCTCCCTGGTCTCAGATTCTGCCAGTCATTTCCGCCAGTTCCATATAGTCCATGAACTTCATCTGCCATTCTTCCCGGGTGGGTAAATCTTGTGTCTTCCAATACTTCGCGATAAGTATTCTTCTTTTACATTACATTCCAACAGGTCTCTCTCCAGTTGTGATATTTGTTCCCCAAACCCTCGTATCCTATCTTTCTTACATACTTCATTCAAATGATGATATTGTATCCATGTTTTGCTGCTGGCACTCCTTGGCAGGCTTGGCAGTGTCCTAGCAGTGAATCAGGAGCTGGTTGAAGGTTTATCAACCACCATCCATTCTTCCTTCATCTCAGGTGGGCATCCCTGTACTGGCTGCAAGGAGAAGGAGGCACTGCCACAGCCCCTAAAGCCCAGACCAGCTGCGGCTCACCTCCCCATGGGTCTAACAGGCAGCCATGCGGCCTTGGTGAGGGAGCCTGTCGTTGGGGCGCCAGGGTGCACCCCCTCAGAATTCTGTGCCCCGGGCCATGGCCCTCCACCCTATGCCACTGGGGATGGGATGAAGAGGGCCAAGGAGGCATCACTTTTGCAGCAGGACAGGGATTCCTATTCTATCCGTGTGACTGATTTTCCTCCTAGCAACCTGAAATATACTCAGAGTCGCATAGTGATTTCATGCTCTTTATTGCAGCTTGTAAAACAGTGAATGAATTTCCCCCCAAACTTCAGACTTTATATAAATTATTTACACAATGGGTCCCATCTGATTGGCTGTTTCTGCTTCCCTCCTGGAGCCTGATTGGGCTGCTCCTGCAGGCCAATCAGGTTGTTGCATTCTAGAATCCTACCCAGTGGCGTAGCGTGGGTTATCAGCACCCGGGGCAAGGCAAGTAATTTGCGCCCCCTAACCCATGGATTTGCGCCCCCTAACCCATGGATTTCCCTAACCCCCAGATGTTGCGCCCGGTGCGGCCGGCCCCCCCTGCACCCCCATGCTACACCACTGATCCTACCTGCCTATTGTTCTAGGATCCAAGCTTAGTACATAACAGAACCAAAGAGCATGTTTGGCTGCCTAAATTGCATCTTGTCCTCCCTAAATCCTGCTCTGAGATGAAGGAATAATGGATGGTGGTTGATAAACCTTCAACCGGCTCTGGATTCAAAAGGATTTTATTTATTTCTCTTAGTTTATGTACCACTTAGCATAAGCAATCTCTAAGCAAAGGAAACAACCCCCACCCCACAAACATTCTCATAAAAATACCACATTATTTTTTTTTAAGGAACAAAAATTTCAAAGTAAAATGCCAATACTGTATAATATGAAGCAAAAACTGAACAGTGATGTGAACTAAGTAAGCCATTAAGTTTCCCAATTTCATACTTGAAAAGCAACATAGATGGCTACCTCTAGATGGCATTGTATCACAAGAAAAATTGCTAATATTTTGGGATAGTCTTAAAAATCTGGCTTGTGATGGTTTGTGAAATAGTTTTTACCCCTCCATTTGTGCACAATAAATGTAGAGAAATTAACTGGCCCTCAGAAGGTTCTGTCAAAAATGTACGATCAAGGCTAGATATCAGAAGTGTAGTTATATGAACACTTCAGTACACATCAGGACATTCACAGGGAAACCAAAATGCTTGTTTACAAAGCTTGCTGTATGTTTGTGAAACATGGACCACTTATCAATGCCATGTTCAACTCCTTGAAAGATTCCATCAACAGTGACTTCCGAAAAATGTTACACATCACTTGGGAAAACAGGAGAACTAATGCCAGTGTACTGGAAGAAGCAAAGATTGCCAGTGTCAAAGCAATGATTCTTCAACATTCACTTCGTTGGACTGGTCATGTTGTTCGGATGCCTGATTATCATCTTCGAAAGCAAGTATTCTATTCCCAACTTAAGAATGGTAAGCATAATGCTGGTGGTCAACAAAAGAAGGTTAAAGACTCTCTCAAGGGAAATCTTTAAAAATGCAGTATAAACACCGACAACTGGGAAACACTGGCCTGCGAGTGCTCCAACTGGAGAACAGCATTTACCAAAGGTGTCTTGGACTTTGAAGACACTTGAACTCAGGACGAAAGGGAGAAACGTGCTAAGAGGAAGGCACGCTTGGCAGACCCTCTCTGTGATCAACTCCTACCTGGAAACCTATGTCCCCACTTGCTGAAGGACATGTGGATCCAGAATTGGCCTCCACAGTCACTTACGGACTCACATAATGCGTAGTTTGGTCATTAATGTGGAGGCTCCCATAAAGTCAAGGCATGTAGCGAGTCTGGTTTTTATGCTGTACAAGTTAAAGATAGCAGACAGAGGATCGGGAACAGGCAGGAGGTCAAATAACACAGGAGACCAACAAAATCTGAAAATGTTACTCAGCAAGATGCATCATGGCTCTGACAATGGATCTACAGAACAAGGTAACAGCAAGGGAATGGCATTCCATATGACAGGGACTTTGAAACGAACAGTTTCTTAAGGCTTTGATGCTAAAATGCTCAAAATCATTTTAACTATTCTCTGCCTTTGATAATTGGCATAAACTAATTCTCTCGCAGCAATTCAAAAAACACTTCACCTTAAAAGATACGAATTAATTGGGCTTGTAATGAGGGGTCTCATGAATACACTTGTTCACATCTCTTTTGTTTTTTGTTTTTATATATATATAGTTTTTGCAATTAAATTTTCTGTTTTACAATTTAGAATATTCATTTGAAAAACCTTAAAATATCAAAAACTTCCCCTTTTCTCTTTCCATGGTTCATTTTGCACAACATAAATCCCTGCATGTTTTATATAAACTAAACCACTCAGTATTCCATTATTACATCCATCAAAACATTTACACTCTTGAATTTATCTTAACGCTGCCAACATTTTCAAGTGTACACAATCTTCTAAAACGAATGTTCTTGTTCTCTTATTCTGTGTGTTAGGTCCGCAAGCTGCGCATATTCTATCAGCTTAAATTGCCATTCTTCTTTAGTTACGACCTCACTCGTTTGCCATTTTTGGGCTAACGAAACACAGGCTGCAGCAGTGGCATACAGAAATAACCTTTTTTGACACCTGGGAATTTCAGTCTGAATTTTCCCCAACAAAAAGGACTCTGAGTTTTTTGGAAAAGTACTTTTAAACGTTTTTTCAGTTCATTATTAATTCATCTCTTTTGTGCCAACAATTGCCAGGATAAGTGGTGACAGACTTTGGGGCTACCACCACATACCTTGGGTTGGGTTTCTTGAGAATGCAGGTCACTGGAGACCGTTGTGTCTTTGTGATACGGATGTTTTTGCTTTACACATATATACAAGCTGAGTGTAAGATGGAAGGGCTCATAACATCAACGCTTGGGCAGAGCTTGGTCCCTGCTTTGTGCTCAGCACAATGAGCAAGTCAAGTCTCTGTCATTTTCCAGACCAGTTCACGACATATTGTCTTATATTGTTCTCCTATGCTCACCACTGACGTCGCCTGCACCCAGGGGAGGGAGAAAGGCCTACTGCCTTAAGAAGACCCTTTATCTAGTAACTTCTGTGGCAGCCAGTCACCTGTGCACTTTAGTAATGCAAAGTAATATTTAACAGAGCGAGCCAGAACCATTAACAAAGGGACTGATCTGATAGCCCCCTTTTCTACAAAATCCCATTTTACAGATATAAAACCACAGCTTTGAAGGGGATCACAAAGACAACATCCAGACTAATCCTAGCACTACAGTGGTACCTCTTGTTATTATTCCAGAGGTCCGTTCTTAACCTGAAACTGTTCTTAACCTGAGGTACCACTTTAGCTAATGGGGCCTCCTGCTGCCGCCACACACGATTTCTGTTCTCATCCTGAAGCAAAGTTCTTAACCCGAGGTACTATTTCTAGTTTAGTGGAGTCTGTAACCTGAAGCCTCTGTAACCTGATGCGTCTGTAACCCGAGGTACCACTGTATCTAAAAAGTCCAGCTTCTGACTTTTTTTTTTTTTTGCAGAGAACTCAGAGATGAGAGGGGCCTCTTACTGGCTGGGAGGGCCAGAGCTTCCTTTCTTTCACAAGGTGTCCGTCATGAAGGGGTGAGTCACGTCATGCCAGGCATCTGAGCAGTGAGAAGGGCAGGAAGAGGTATTTCCACTGCATTAGAGTGTCTCCAGTGCCCTGAATAAAGTTGCACACATACAAACACATACTCTCCGACATTCCTCCGATGAAAATAGGGACATCCTATTCAACTACAACAACAACGTTTATACCCCACCCATCTGACTGGGTTGCCCCACCCACTCTGGGCCACTTCCAACATATATAAAAACATAATAAAACATTAAACATTAAAAAACCTCCTTACACAGGGCTGCCATCAGATGGGTCAGGAGTTGGGTAGCTCCATACCCTCCAACATTTCTCCAATGAAAATAGGGACATCCTAAGGAAAAGCGGGACATTCTGGGATCAAATCAGAAATCGGGATGGCTTCTGTAAATCTGGGGCTGTCCCTGGAAAATAGGGTCTGCGCACACCTCTCCTGAGTTGTCTCCCCACGCCTAAAGTCTCAGAGGAGCTGAGATAATGGCTGGTCACCAAGGTCAAACGAGATTTATGGGGTCTTGCTTCAAATGACGAGGTGTACCAATTTGGTGACCAGGCTGGTCTGTGCCTCAGATTTCTTAGGCCCCAGAGACAGTACCCAAATCTCCATTTACTCAAGGACACATAAAGGAACAATGCATCTTCTGTGTCCTTCTCAGCATGTCTTCACATTTTCTACAGCAATCGTGGCTTTTCTTCTTCTTCCGAGCACACAACTTACTCGCACCTGCTTCAGCATTTCCAGTGGCCTTTCTTCACCCAAGTATCCCAAAGTCCTTTGGAGTGAAATTATATTGCCAGTGCCCCATCCCAATGTTCTTCTCAGCGGACTCCTGAGGAGAGCCCCCCTGCTTTTTTGAGTTCTCAAGTATTTAATGGTCCTCTTAACTAACTGAAAGTGCGAGGCTGATGAAAGCAAAGTCTTAACTGTACTCAGCAGTGTTTGGCTAATTGACTGGGTTTCATGCGGCTTCCACAGTGGTAAAAACTGAGTTTTTCTTTGACTCAGGGCAGCTCCCAAAGTTGCAGTTCACCAACTGCACTTTTAAAATGTCAAAGGGTACTCAGCAGGGCCATTTTTGACCTCTGTATAGCCATTTCCCTACAAAGGAGTAGAAACATGTTTTATTTTCACAAAATTATTAAATTATTACAAGCAGGGCTTTTTCCCCCAGCCGGAACTCAGTTCTGGCACCTCTCAGGACAGCACCATTGCCATTCTAAGAGAATGAGGGAGGTCTTGGTGAATTCTGGCACATCTTTTTCTAGGAAAATAGCCCTGGTTATAAGTCATATTATCATCACATTTTTATTTACTTATATAATCTAGGCACATGTGAGGGTTGGCATTTGGATAAGCTAAAAAGGCTAATGAAAATCTAACCCAAGGAATATAGTGTCACAAGAAGTAATGATCCCATTCTATTCTACTTTTGTCAGATCTGGGGTAGTAAACACACCAATTTAAGGCTGTTGTGTACAAGAGAGTAACATAAATTGTGAGGGCCTGGAAACCAAGACTGCACACAAACACTATACATTCAAAGCACATCACTACTTCCTGTAAGAGTTGTGGGATCTATAATGTGTTAAGGGTGCTGGGAATTGTAGCTCTGTGAGGAATAAACTAAAATTCCTTGCATTCTTTGGAGGCAGTAGAGGCTATTCCACTAGGACTCTTCTGAATCACAACCAACCCAATGAGAATGTCAAGCAATTTTTAACAGAAATTTTTATTGGTGAAACAGGTGCACTCTGTGCATGCTCGTGCCGTTTATTTGTGAAGCTCATAATTCCTAATCAGGACTGCACATTTTCCTTCTCAGTGAGGCAATTGGCAAGAGTCTTGCCTTCACACTTTCCCCATTCCTTTTAAAAAGCCAACACACCAGAACATCTAGAGACCTAATGTAAAATTCCTTCACTCTGCCACAGCCTCCTTGGATGATATCGAGTACAGTCAAACCTCTTCTTACGTCCGCCTCCGCTCACATCCATTTTGCCCAATGTCTGCGGCAAACCCGGAAGTAACCAGCAGGTTTGCCGCCGTTCGTGCATGCGCTGGAGCGACGATCGCTGTTCGTCTATGCACAGAAGTGGGCAATTGCGCCTGTGCTCAACAGAGCCTCTCCCAGCTTCCCGTTTCGACTTCTGGACAGGTCTCCAGAATGGATTGTGGTCGTAAGTAAAGGTTCCACCGTATATTAGCCTGCTACACTAATAATAATAATAATAATAATAATAATAATAATAATAATAATAATTTATTATTTATACCCCGCCCATCTGGCTGGGCTTCCCCAGCCACTCTGGGTGGCTTCCAACAAAATATTAAAATACAGTAATGCATCAAACATTGAAAGCTTCCCTAAACAGGGCTGCCTTCAGATGTCTTCTAAAAGTCTGGTAGTTGTTTTTCTCTTTGACATCTGGTGGGAGGGTGTTCCACGGGGTGGGTGCCACTACCGAGAAGGCCCTCTGCTTGGTTCCCTGTAACTTGGCTTCTCACAGTGAGGGAACCGCCAGAAGGCCCTCGGCGTTGGACCTCAGTGTCCGGGTAGAAAGATGGGGGTGGAGACACTTCTTCAGATATACTGGACTGAGGCCATTTAGGGCTTTAAAGGTCCGCACCAACATTTTGAATTGTGCTCGGAAACGTACTGGGAGCTAACATACTGCATTCAATCAAATGCAGAGCAGAAACCAAACAATAGTCTAGTAGTACTTTGAAGGCTAGCACATGTATTATTACATGAATTTTAATAGAACAAATGGGAAATGGATGGCTCTTATTTCTACACGAGGCCAGCCCATTTACAATAAGTACAAGTAGTTCCTCTTAATATATTTTACTGTGAATGCTAGAAAAGAGAACACCACACTGACATGAGGTTCACATAGAACAAACACAAACTGGCAACATATGCTAGGAGCAGCAGTTCAGTTTTGTTCCAGTTTATCGTGAGCTAGTATTGCTCCTTTGGAGCAATAAAAAGATCTCTGGTTCTGGTGCGTGTCCTGTTCTCATGCATAATATCCATATTCTGAGCCTCTCTTAGATCTTTTCTTACACCCTTGTTCTTTAGAAATCAGCAGGTGAAATATTTCACTTGTACAGTGCTAAACATAGTCACCTCCTGATCCCTGCAGAGTAAGCTGCTCTTTAAGCACAGCTGCAGAAGCCAGACTGAAAATATGACAACCCTCACCGGAAGGAAAATGGGAAAATTGGGGAGGGAGAGATGAGGTGCAAAGTCTCAACTCTAGCACGGCAGACAGTACATTTAACAAATTGCGATTAATGTATACATTCTTAAACCCAGATCTCTTTGTATTGCTTGATACACTGGGGCCTGGAAGGAAACATTGTAGATGGCTTGTTAAAATCCAATTTCAGGATCAGCTCCACAAACTGCAGTCCTGCTCAAAGACGGGTGAAAGGCGGAACTCTCAAACCCAACAAGTTTTATAACCTGAAAGCATGAAGAGGATGTGGTAACTGGATGCACGCCAAGCAGAGCCATAGCAAGACCGCCAGGACCACTACATCCGAATACTAGCAGCCGTTATCATAAATGAGACAGATGGTCACAGACCGGTGAGATAGCACATCAGTGGCATATAGTCAGGGGGAAATGCGAAGCATTCCTGGATTTAAAAAATATTAAGAAAACTGCAACGTTTTCTGGTCTCTTGAAGTACGGTATTAGCAATACCACCAATGCTGCAGACAGTCATTAACATGATTTTTGCATGTAACAGTATTTGGTGCAATGAAAAACACTCTACAGTAGTACCTCGGGTTAAGTACTTAATTCGTTCCGGAGGTCCATACTTAACCTGAAACTGTTCTTAAGTGGTTCTGAAGCACCACTTTAGCTAATGGGGCCTCCTGCTGCCGCCGCACCGCCAGAGCACAATTTCTGTTCTCATCTTGAAGCAAAGTTCTTAACCTGAAGCACTATTTCTGGGTTAGCAGAGTATGTAACCTGAAGCGTATGTAACCTGAAGCGTATGTAACCTGAAGCGTATGTAACCCGAGGTACCACTGTATTTTGTTAAGCCACAGGGAACCTGTGCCCCTCCAGATGTTCCTGGACATTGGACGTGGGTGGCGCTGTGGGTCTAAACCACCAAGCATCTTGGGCTTGCCAATCAGAAGGTCGGCGGTTTGAATCCCCATGATGGGGGGGGGGGGAGGACCCCCGCAACCCATTGCTCTGTCCCAGCTCCTGCCAACCTAGCAGTTTGAAAGCACACCAGTGCAAGTAGATAGATAGGTACCACTGCAGCAGGAAGGTAAATGGTGTTTCCATGCACTCTGGCATTCATCACAGTGTCCTGTTGCGCCAGAAGCAGTTTGGTCATGCTGGCCACACGACCCGGAAAGCTGTATGCTGACAAACGCCAGCTCCCTCAGCCTGAAAGCGAGATGAGCGCTGCAACCCCATAGTTGCCTTTGACTGGACTTAACCATCCAGGGGTCCTTTACCTTTTTACCTCTTACCAAGTCTAGCCATGTACTTAGAAGCAAGTCCTATTTTCCACCCAATTTACCCTGGAGCCTGTATGGAGAAGAGGTTCATTTGCATGAACTGCACATGTGCAACTCATGGTCTTCCAAGTTTCACCATGACCTGCAGGAGCGCTGTCATAGGTATGGCCAGGGAATGTGCAAAGTTCCAGGTTGGTATCAGCTTGGCCACCTCTGTTCAAATAACAAGTAGTTTTGATGGCACCATGGAAAGAAGGAATCGAGAGAAAAGGAGCAGAGGCAACTGTATTTCCAACAAGAACAGGCCCAATATACTTTGGCAGCTATTTTTATTGGGGGAATCTAATTATATCAAGCCCGCACATCTTCTGAGCCATCAAGATGAACACAGTACAACAGCCATGTCTGGTGAGGCACGAGGGAGCCATTTTAAATTTCAATAGTGTGGCACTGTGAGATTCACAACAAGACTCAGAGGCCCACTGCTGGATATAGTGGAGATTAAATTACAAAACAGCAATGCTCTTTAAGAACATTTGTTGTATGCATGCTGTTTTTAATAACTCAAAATAACGATGGAACATAAGACGAGTCCTGGTGGATCGGACCAAGTGCGCATGTATTATTCTGCTTCTCAAAGATGTTTATGAGGCCCACAAAGATGGTGTTGTGTACAGAAATTCAATCGTTTTCTGTGGGGAGGGGGCAGAATTTCATTGAGCGACTCTGAGTTCTTGTATTATGGGAGATGAAGAAAAAAACCTGTATTTGCTTCCATCAATCTATGCATCATTTTACAACCCACCATCATGCCTCTTAAATAGTTCTTATTTCTAAATTTTAAAAAGACCCAAATCTTTCCATTTTCTGTAATGGTATTTCTTAACAGTTTTTCCAACCTTTTCCAACTGTGCAATAACCTTTTAAAGGATAAATGAGGTCCTGCCTTCAGAGAAGGGTACAGTTAAAATGATGGAGGATATACTTTGGATGTCTTACTTCCAGTTCCCATCACCTCCTTGTTGAGCCGGGGAAAGTCCTTGATTGCGTGGAAGTAATCTAATGTGTTTTGGATCTACCCCATGTCATGTCAATTCAATTTGTTATCCGGGTCCAAGTTGGTTCTCTTAAATATGAAGCTGTGTTGCCCCCACTGGCTATAACAAGGAATGTAAAAACGGATATTACTTTCCCCCCTTTTTACATACGTAGATGAAATTTGCAGGCAAAAAGTGGATTAGGACTTCCAGTCAGGGGTCTGTTCTGGGGTTTTCCTTTAAACTTTAAAAGTATTTTTTTCTGCAATAACTGGATGCAAATTATAGACATAATTATAGATTTAATTATAATTATAGATCTCATTGCTTACCCTATCTGATGGGCTGAAGCTTGCCAAATTTCAGAATGACAGGTTCATCTGCAAGGACAGACGTTACCAATTTTTTGGAGTGGCGGAGAAGAGAAGAATAGAATTTATGTTTCTTCCTCTATTTATTCCCCCCTGGGGGGAATTAGTTTGAAAACTGGGGGCATAGTTATTAGCCCAGAGATGGAAAGAAGACGAAATCCCTACCAGAGAAGAATGGCAAATTAAGCTGTTGGAATGTGCCAAAATGGCAAAATTGACTGGAAAGCTCAGGAACCAAGAAGACCAAAACTTTAATAAAGAATAGGGAAAATTTGTAACTTGTCTGGGAGACCACTGTAAGCAGATGAAAACATTAGCAGGATTGCAATAACACTTGTAATGTAGCAGATATTATGGACAAAATTGAGTGGATTTCTAAAGAATATGCAGTTGAAAAGGTTGACAATAGGACCCATGGAAGGGAAGGTGGGAAGTCCAGATATTCAGAGAAATCTCTAAATATGGGTATGTATTTTGTATTGTTATAATTCTATATTTGTAAAACCAAATCAAAATTATTTTGAAAAAAAGAAAACTGGGGGCATGAGGGAGGTGCAACCTGCCAAAGTTCAGGCCAAGGGGTTATTGTACTAGATGATTTTATCTTCAGTATATAAAAAAAGTTAACTCTTGGGCAGGGATGGATAATATGTGACCTTCAGATGCTGTTGGACTTCACCAGGCTGGTGAAGATTGTTCTAATTGTCTGGGAAGGACTGTGATTCATTGGTACCCAGGTTCTTTGGGTACGGCTGGGAGTGACCCCTCCTTGATACCTCAGAGAGCCTCTGCCTGTTGCTCTAAACCAGGGTTTCCAAACTTGGGTCTCAAGCTATTTGGGGGCTAAAATTCCTATCATCTCTGGCTATTGGTCCTGCTACCTTGGGATGATGGGAGCTGTAGTCCAAAAATAGCTGGAGACCCAAGTTTGGGCAAGTCTGCTCTAGACAGTACTGAACAAAATGAACCAATGTTCTGACTCAGCCATATTTGTTTGTCATACTAAGCCAAGCCAAACCATGGCTTGGCACAACCATGCAGACTTACTGGGGCCCAAGGAGGATATCACAGCTGCCTTGCACCTCTCTGTCTATTTAGGTTGGTGTGGCACAACAGCTAAGCCAAGGTTTGTTTAGCAGCTTCTGTGAACCCAGGATAATAGTTCAGGTCTCTCTTCCTTAACTCTAATTTATAGTCAGTGTGATGGCCTGGGATTTGGACTCGGATGCTGAACCTGAGGAATCCCAGCCTAGTCCATAGCAGTGCTCTTCAACCTTGGTGGACTACAACTCCCATCATGCACAGTTAGCTTAGCCAATCAATGGTCAGTAATGATGGGATTCCCCGCCTCCAGAACCAGCTGAGCTAGGGCTGGGGCTTGAGCCTGAAGGGTCCTCACCTGTGCTGGATCCTCAGGTGCAGGCACCAGCTGAGTCTGCTCTGGCTCCTGAGCTGATGGAGGACCCATTGCCTGCAGGCGCTCCACTCTCAGCCTCATCAGGGGAAGCTGAGGTTGCCTCTGGGTCCGGTAACCCTCCAGCCTCTTCTGAGCTGCAGAGGCTCAGGGCAGAGAGGCGGAGGGAACTAAGTTCCCGCAGGAGCAGTGCTTATCTCCAGGCCAGGAGAGGCAAGTCACCTGTGGACTGGGGCCGCCCTATGCCTCGCGGCAGATAAAAGCCAGCCAGCCCCAGTCCCAAGTTGCGGGAGCAACATTGTTGGTATCCAGTTCCTGCCTGTACCCTGATCTGCCGGAGCCCCTGACCTCACCCGACTCCCTGCCTTGGACCCAGCTTCAGCTTTGACGGACTGCCTACATACTGCACCCTCGACCACGGACTGGACTTGGACCTTGCCCCTTGATTAACCTCCGGGACCAGCACAGTCAGGTTTGTTACACATCATGCTTAAGGAAGAGAGATGTTATGAATGATCCCAGATTCAGATGACCTGCTAGGCAAACCCTTAGCATAGTTGCCATGCTACACTGACCTGAAAGGCTCAGAGAAAAGCAATTCTAGCATGAATTCCTCTCTTTGAGCCAGCAATGGTCACAGTAAGCCATACTCTGGCTTCCTATGTGTCGCGAACCAGGTCAGTAAAAGGCAGCTTCCTCTGTTCCTATGTTCTGGGCTAATTAAAACAACTTGTTTCAAGAATGAATGAGGAAAAAGACAGATTCCTGAGTGCAGGCAGAAAACAGAGCTCTGAGCTTCCTTTCAAAACAATTAGCGCCACTTGGCCAGAGTTGTTGTGTTTTCTGTTAGCCACCACTGAGATAAGTGCTTTCAATAATGTTTTTGTTTCTTTTAACTGAAATTAGGAACAGGGGCAGGCAGGAATGCTAGAGATCATGGTAGTAGCTCCCATTGTCAATAAAGGAAATTTAAACACTCTCCTAAAAGCCAGTTTATCAGATAATAGTTCCACCGACAGTCGCACAGTGAGAAAGCATATACTAAATGAGAACTCCTAGAATTTCTTTTAGAGGAAAATTTCATGAATGCTTCTTTGTTTTGTGCTTAAATTATTTCCTTTCAATTAGTCTTTAAATTGCAGCCTATTTTAGGCATGGAGCGAATCATTGTGGGCAGAGGAGAGCATCTAGTTTTCCTGTAGAGTAAATATGAACAGGAGGACTTTGTTGAGATAATTATAAAGCACATATTCATAGAAGACAATTGGACAACATTTTTCTGTTGAATACCATCCTGTTGTACATTTTATGTTGTACATTGTCCCACACAACATAAAATTGTTGACAAATTGTCTTCGCTTAAAGTCTACTCATAGTAGACTCACTGAAATTAATGGTTCCAGTTACAGATAGGTAGCCGTGTTGGTCTGCCATAGTCAAAACAAAAAAAATTCCTTCCAGTAGCACCTTAAAGACCAACTAAGTTAGTTCTTGGTATGAGCTTTCGTGTGCATGTGTATCTGAAGAAGTGTGCATGCACACGAAAGCTCATACCAAGAACTAACTTAGTTAGTCTTTAAGGTGCTACTGGAAGGAATTTTTTTTTTGTTTTGAAATTAATGGATGTAACTTAGGGAGTGATACTATAGCAAGAATCACTGGGATGAGCAGAGTTAGGATGTGGGGGGTCTCTGGCTGAGCTTGGAAGATTCTGGTGCAACTGGGTTATGCCAAGCCAGAAAGATGCCAGCATAATTCATCCATCTATCCAAGCCGCTGATCTGGCTCAATTTATGTCAGGCTGGCTTTATGCCAACTTCCTGTGTATAGGATTGCTCCCTTGGTCATGTTCATTAATTTAAATGGGCCTACTCGATGTCAACTCAGTTGATTACCACCCACGATGCTACAATAATAACAAGGGGGGGAATCAATAATGTATCAATGAAAACTGATTAGTTTAAAAAAACCCATCTACTCCACTTTCCAAAAGCTTGTCTGAGCAATACAGTTTTAGAAAGATGTCTGAAAAAAACCCCAAGGATGACTCCTGCCCAACTTCAATTGGCAAGGAGTTCCACAGGGCATGCCAAACACCAGCGCCTCAAAATGGCTGACCTCAGGGGCCTGGGGCACTGCCAAAAGTGTCCCACTAGAAGATCTCAATGATCAAGGTGAAGCATAAGAAATCAGGCAGTCCTTAAGCTCTGTCGGATACAAGTTGTTTAGGGCTTTGTGAATTAACTCAGTAGCAAATTGGCAACCGGTGCAGCTGTCTCAGCAAAGGAGCAAAAGGCTGCCTTTAGCCTGCTTGTGTGAGCAATTTGGCTGCTGAATTCTGCACCAGTTGCAGCTTCACGATCAGTTATAGGGGCAACTTCGCATAAAGCATATTCCATACCCTCCAACATTTCTCCGATGAAAACAGGGATGCCCCATTCCATAATGATAATTTTACTATTTATACGACACAAATCTTACTGGGTTGCCCCAACCACTCTGGGCAGCTTCCAACATAAAAACATAATAAAACATTAAACATTTAAAAAGAAACCTCCCTATACAGGATTGCCTTCAGGCGGCTCAGGGGTTGGTTAACTCCATACCCTCCAACATTTCTCCAATGAAAATAGGGACATCCTAAGGAAAAGTGGGACATTCCGAGATCAAATCAGAAACTAGGGTGGATTCTCTAAATCAGGGACAGCTCTGGAAAATAGGGACGGTTGGAGGACCTGATATTCAAGTAATCATGTCCCGAGGTTGCCAGTGCATGGACCAGTGTGGTCAAGCTATCCTTCAGGTGTTGTAGAATTCCAATCCCCAACAGCCGCAGCCAGCATCTCCAATAGTCAAGGATAATGAGAGTGATATCATAACCTCCAACACTTATCTGATGAAAATAGGGGTGTCAAATTCAATAATGATAAATAATAATGATGATTATATGTTGGAAGCCGCCCTAGCCACTTTGGGTGGCTCCCAGCATATATAAAAACATAATAAAACATTAAACATTAAAAAACCTGCCCCTCCCCAATCAAGTAAATAACTAAAAATACTTAACTAATCAACTAATCAAGTTGCAGTTAGCTCGGTTCTGTCCCCCCAAAAGTGCTGCCCCCACTAACATTAATCCTAGCTGTGCCCATGGCAGCTTCCAACATATATGAAAACATAATAAAACATTAAACATTTTAAAAAAGCTTTCCTATACAGGGCTGCCTTCAGATGTCTTCTTTTTTTATATAATTTTTATTAACCGACCAATCAAATCAAATCACATAAATTCCGAATTACAAAGCCGAATTTTAAATTTTGTTGAGGGCACCCATATTTCAAGATCCGAATGTCTTCTAAAGGTTTTATTGCTACTTATCTCCTTGGCTCGGGGGGTCACATATCTCCATACCCTCCAACATTTCTCCAATGAAAATAGGGACGTCCTAAGGAAGAGCTGGACATTCCGGGATCAATCAGAAACTGGGACGTCTTCTGTAAATCTCGGGCTGTCCCCATCCTACCATAACTGATCCAGTTCAACGAGTGTCCGAAACACATCAAAACTGTTTTCCTTTGTGGTTTGCTAAAGGAATGGAGGAAAAGGAACTCAGGAAGGCAGTGCCTTTTACTCCTAATTCACTTTCGTGGGGTCGGTGTGTATAGTTTTATTAAGTACATTCCTGAAGCTAGGGATGGGAGTTTGTTTTCTTGCTCGCTGCAGAAATGCTTTGGGCTTTGCAGTACTCCAGCTGAATATTCAGAAAAGCCTCCAGCACCTTTCAGATAGTGTGTGTGTGTGTGTTTGTGGTGACCCCCTCCAAACATTGACATAATGTGTGTGGGAGAGATGTAGGGCCACACACACTTGTGCTGCCCCCTGCTGCCCAGGGTTCACATCCTCTGCCAGCCACAGGTTCAATATGCATTAGAAATGCTGGATGCACATCAAGATTATTCTGATGCACTCCAAATGTGGTTGTTTATGTGGAGTGGTAACCTGGCAGAGCTAGGTCCTTGTGGTCCTTGAAGGCTGATCGGTTGCAGGTGCAGTCATCCCACATTCTCTCCCTTTAGGTTGCTGTTCAACAGGCAAAACCAGAGGTTGACAACCTAAGGCCCATGGGCCAGAAGCTGCCCATGAGGGTCACTTAACTGGCCCATGAGCCTCCTCCAAACCGAGCCGCCCGCTCACAGGGTGGCACGGGGACTCTCTTCCGCAGCTCTAGAAATCGCTTCTGCGCATGCCCAGATGCCAGAAATCATGTCTGTGCATGTCCGCAGTGCCAGAAATCACTTCTGCGCATGCCCAGATGCCGGAATCGCTTCTGCACAGGCATGATTTTCAGCATCTGGGCATACGCAGATGCGATTTCCGGTGCCGCGCTGCACCGGCCCAGCCCACGGAGGATCTCCGCGGGAGTGATCCAGCCCATGCCCAGTAAGTCTTGTCAACCCCTGGGCAAAGCTGACTCCTGGCCCATGACACTTGGTCAGGAGGCTGAGTGGGTGACCTTGGGTGGCCGGTCACTCACTCTTGGCCTGGCCACAGGGTTCTTGAAGGGATTAAATGAGGAGAGGGAAATTGACATTCCCATACACATACACATACACATACACATACACATACAGTGCTGTTTGAAACGAGAGAATCAGCATTTGCCAGGGATGCTTTAGCTGAGATCCCTGCATTGGAAGCGGTTGAACAAGATGTTTCTTTTTTCTTTTTGATAATAATTTTTATTAGTTTTCTAATTACAGTGGGCGCTTGGGGTTGAACGTGATCCATGTGGGAGGCACGTTCGCAACCTGCAGCACCATGTCTGCACACATGCGGGTTGCGATTTGGCGCTTCTGCGCATGAGCAAAGTGTGATTTAGTGGTTTTGTGCATGCGTGAGTGCCAAAACCCAGAAGTAACCCGTTCCAGTACTTCCTGGTTCGGTACAGTGCGAAACCCAAAAACGCGAAACCTGAAGCATCTGTAACCCGAGGTATGACTGTACAATAACCCAATAATGACCTCATTATAACATTGCCATATTATAATACAATTCCTAATACAAATGCCAAATTATATAATTTAGGTGCCCCCCCCCCGCATGCTAGAATTGATGGTTTGACGGCTCACTTTGTTTCTGCGTTCCAAAATCACTTACCTTTCAATCCTAATAGTAATCCCTTATACAGCAGCTGGAGTATTTATAGCTTCTATTCCTGTTAACACATTAAATACGTTAATGTGTTGGTGAGATGCTTCTTGGAGTCCCTTTCAACTCTATGATTTTGTGATTCTATGATTCAGTGATTTCTACTGGACTATTAAAGGTACCGATCAAAGACCAACCAAGTTAGTAGCTGGAGGCTGCTTCTCGAACTGGCAGTGATGAAAGAGAAACTTCTCAGTGGTGGTTCCCCATATGCAGGGCGCTCTTCCTCAAGAAGTAGACTAGACAACAGCTCAGTTATTCAGAAGACAAGTTCAAAGTCTGGTGCTACTGCTTTAAATTTCCTTACTATTTTCCCTCAATTATTTACAATTTCATTAGGGTTTTATTCTGTCACACATTGCTTTGAATATATATATTAATAGAAAAGTAATTTAATGAATTATTTAAAAACATTTCGTTGCAGATTGGGGGTGATTGCTACCTAATTCACACTCAGAACAGACCCATTGAGTGGGCTAATGTTGAATAACACCCCTTATTACAGCCAACCCCCTGGCATATAAAAGCTCTGTTTTTCAAATGGTGGAGACTAGGATAGAAAAATGACCATATCATTTCCGAAATTAAATGCGCCATCACTTCTCTGCCTTATAGACACAGTACATTACAGTGAAACATCTTCTACTGTTGATGCAAACAGTTTGTTATCTCGCCAGAATTCTAGCTCTCTCTTCCGGAGAGAATTATACAGTGTTTGACTTTGGAAATGTGTTTTTTCTTCCAAAATTCTCGATGTCAAATATTATTACAGAACTGTGATGAATATGTCACACTTTATAGCTGTATCGCGTAGTCAAGGGCACTGTGCATGAACAAAGGGAGTAGGAATGTTGAAATTCGAAGAATCACTTATGTTCTGATCAGATACCTTTACGTGGCAAGGCAGGGTGTATTATTAGGTTAAATGTATTGTAGCAGAAACACTTTGCTACAGACAGTATTCGCAAAGCAATGCCTACAGCTATTCACTGTCCTTGAGTTATTGCTGAATGGGCATCACTGTAAATGGATTCAAGAAAATGTGTCCTCCCCATTCGCAGAAGACAAAGCTGGAGATGCTAAGCACCTGGTTATAACCGGAGAGCAGGGGAAACATTCTCTCTAAGTGCTAGAAAATGGATGTAATCACCCTGGTTTTCTGGTGGTAGCTCTTCATAGGAAATCCACTGGCCTTACGCAAGTGTTGAACTTCCAAAATACATACTGTTGCATGCCACCCCAATCTTTGAGCTGTGCAGGTTTTCAGGGGTCCTAGCACTTGTCCAGGCTCATGTTTCCTTCTGGAAATAAGTCACAGCGGAGTGTGGTGCTTTTATGATATATGGTTTATTTACACCTATATATATAACCTGAGCCTCCAGTAGTGATGTGTGGAAGTGAGAGCTGGACCATAAAGAAGGCTGATCACAGAAGAATTGATGCTTTTGAGTTATGGTGCTGGAGGAGAAACCTGAGAGTCCCATGGACTGCAAGAAGATCAAACCTATTCATTCTTAAGGAAATCAGCCCTGAGTGCTCACTGGAAGGACAGATCCTGAAGCTGAGGCTCCAATACTTTGGCCACCTCATGAAAAGAGAAGACTCTCTGGAAAAGACCCTGATGTTGGGAAATATTGAGAGCACAAGGAGAAGGGGACGACAGAGGACGAGATGGTTGGGCAGTGTTCTCGAAGCTACCAGCATGAGTTGGACCAAACTGCGGGAGGCAATGGAAGACAGGAGTGCCTGGTGTGCTCTGGTCCATGGGGTCACGAAGAGTCGGACACGACTAAACAACAACAACACAACCTGAGCCTATGATGGAGAGGTTTACGGCACCCCAAGAGGGTCTTGTTTCTTCCATAGCTGCAGCCTTGGATTCAAACAGACATTAAGCATTGTGCTCTGCATCTCTGGCTTTTCAGCCTGCTGCATTTACCAGCCTGCAACCTCCCCCCCCCCCCCGTCTAGGTCACATCTCAGCCAGCAATCAACTCTGGCTTTTGTTCTTCCAACTATCTTAGAGAACGAGGAGGGGTCCCTCCAGTTTGCTATCTGACACAAAGCCTTTGCTCTCTTAATGGCCCATTACCTTTCTTTTTTCTCTTAATGGCCCATCTCCAAGGTGATCTCCTGAACACAGGAAGCTCTATTTTAATTCCTCATGCCTTGATTAAACACCTGCTGGATCCAGGAATTGAGGGGAGTCTGGCAGCCACAAACTCTTCACAACACATATTGTCCCTCCCTTCTTCCCTCCTGAGGCCAAACAGTTTGCAACGATTGGTTCATATTTTATAAATCCTGTGTTAGTGCTCTTACATTCATTTTAATGCATCAGGTAGATCATTCCAGCTATTTCCCCCTCAAAATGCTTAACAAATCTCTCACTGCAGGCTCTTGAGTGGCTGGATGTTAAAACTCTGGTCTGAATCAGCTGATTTACCAGCTCTACTGGGTGATACAACAGAGATAGTTACGGTAGGTATGCTAACATGTGGTAGCCATGGCCGTGCACTCATGCATCTATTCAGTCAGATTCACATCAGGGTTTGCATCACCTGCACTCTCTTTTAAAAAATATTTCTACTTTTCAAATATATACATTTTATGGATTTTACAATCATTTTAACATTTTAAAACTTGACTTTCTTCCCCCTCTTTCTGCGGTTCCTTAAATTTATTTTTAATATCTTTTGCATATCCAAATTAACTTAACTTATTCATTTATTCATCATCACCTCTCTCTCTCTCTCTCTCTCTCTTCAGTAAACCATTTTCATTCTTTTATAAAAAAATTGGTATCTTGATTTCTTATTCTTCCTGTAAGTTTCACCATTTCTGCATATTCCACAAATTTTTGTATCCATTCTTCCCTTTCTGGGACTTCTGCTTCTTACCATTTTAGGGTGAGTAACATTCTTGCTGCTGTAGTCACATACATGAATAGGTTTCTGTACAATTTAGATAGTTCTGTTCCTATAATTCCCAAAAGAAAAGCTTCTGCTTTTATTTTATTTTTAACAAAGGTTATTTTAAACATCATTTTCATTTCATTATATATCATTTCCCAGTAAGCTTTAACCTTACTACAAGACCACCACATATGACAAAAAGAACCTTTTTTCTCTTTACATTTCCAACACTTACTTGATTTAGTTTTATACATTTTTGCCAGTTTCCTCGGGGTTTAGATACCATTGATATATCATATTGCATCACCTGCACTCTTGCCATCAGCCAGCTCATTTCACTGACAGAGCTTCTCAAAAAGCCAAGGAGCCTCCCAGATTCCTGTGTCCTGAGAGGACACTTAGGAGTGATTCTGTTGTTGGTCTGCTCTATCTCACCATTCCACAATGAAACAGTAGCCTTGACAGGAGCACCAGAAACACCTCTTGTAAAATTCCTCAAAGCATTCAGAAATTTTTCAGATTTGGTCAGTCTCTGGAGATGGCCCAACCTGGTACCCCACTAAAGCAGGGAAGGTCAGTCACAGCCAATCCAGCCCTCACCAGGTCCAGACTTCTTTCTTTGATAAATGGGTGCTAATCATGTATCTCCATTGCTTAATCCTCCCCCATCCCCTCTTAAGGATGCTGAAATGCAGCTATTAAAGGAAATAAAATGTACGCCGGTATCTTTGCTTCTTTGAGTGATTGTAAAGCTCTCTAAAGATGACCTGTCTATTTCCTGTTACTTCCAGGTACACTGCCAGCTGAGGTTATGGATTATTTAGCTGTGGCCTTGATATATTTGTTTTTATTTTAAGACTGTATATAATGACGACTCAATCTTGAGTGATTTTGCAGAAAAGTGATTTGGAAGGTTCATGAATGAATGCATTTTGTAACAAAGATATATGTGGGCAACACAAGATTTTCCCAGATCCCGACAAAAACCGATCTACATTTGCTATATTTTGAATTCCTCCTCTAAGCAGAAGGTGGCAGCATTAATCAAGGCATCAAGGTTGTGTTCTCTTTCAGCTCCCTTACAAAGCTAAAGTTATCTGGAATCTATTGCGAATGCTTAGCAATGCATTGAAGACTGCACAGGTTAAGATACACTGGACAGTCCCCCCACCTCAACATCTTTTGCTTTTGAACTACTTGTGTCATGAATTTTTGTTCTTTGAATTATAGAGTTGGACGGGACTAAGAATCATCTAGTTCACCCCCTGCAATGCAGGAAAATGCAGCTGTTTCATATGGGGATCAAACCTCATGCTCTGAGTCAGGGGTAGGCAACCTAGGGCCCGTGGGGCAGATGCCGCCCAGTTGCCTTCTCTATCCGGCCCACGGGTAGTCCGGGAATGAGCGTGTTTTTACATGGGTAGAATGTGCCCTTTTATTTAAAATGCATCTCTGGGTTATTTGTGGGGCCTGCCTGATGTTTTTACATGAGTACAATGTGTGCTTTTATTTAGAATGCATCTTTGGGTTATTTGTGGGGCATAGGAATTTGTTCATTCCCCCCCCTTCAAAATATAGTCCAGCCCAGCATATGGTCTGAGGGATGGTGGACCGGCCCACAGCTGAAAAAGGTTGCTATCCAGGTGACTGACACTCCAAGCATATCTATATTATTTTGATTAGGTCTAGAGTCTCCTCCAGCACCATGATGCTTTTGAATTATGGTGCTGGAGGAGACTCTTAATAATAATAATAATAATAATAATAATAATAATAATAATAATAATAATAATTTATTTATACCCCGCCCATCTGGCTGGGCTTCCCCAGCCACTCTGGACGGCTTCCAAAAAAATATTAAAATACTGTAATACATCAAACATTAAAAGCTTCCCTAAACAAGGCTGCCTTCAGATGTCTTATAAAAGTTTGGTAGTTGTTGTTCTCTTTGACATCTGGTGGGAGGGCGTTCCACAGGGAGGGCGCCACCACCGAGAAGGCCCTCTGCCTGCTTCCCTGTGACTTAGCTTCTCGCAGTGAGGGAACCGCCAGAAGGTCCTCGGTGCTGGACCTCAGTGAGAGTCCCATGGACTGCAAGAAGATCAAACCTATCCATTCTTAAGAAAATCAGCCCTGAGTGCTCACTGGAAGGACAGATCCTGAAGCTGAGGCTCCAATACTTTGGCTCCCTCATGAGAAGATTCCCTGGAAAAGACCCTGATGTTGGGAAAGATGGAGGGCACAAGGAGAAGGGGACGACAGAGGACGAGATGGTTGGATAGTGTTCTCAAAGCTACCAGCATGAGTTTGACCAAACTGCAGGAGGCAGTGGAAGACAGGAGTGCCTGGCGTGCTCTGGTCCATGGGGTCATGAAGAGTAGGACACGACTAAACGACTAAACAGCAACAACATAACATACAGTATCTAGTATATTCCAGGCACAATGGTACCAGTTGTGATCCCACCCCCTTACCAAACTTCTGCTGGAATATGCACAAAGGGATCTGTGTGGGCAGGACCAACAAGCTCCATCGATGGAAACTTTTTGCATGAGGATCAACTCCATCAGTTTCTTTTCATACATGACACTAGAAGAACACCAAAAAGAAGTACAGTTTCCTTACGCTTCCCTCTCCCATCCTCGTTGCAACATGTGAAGCTACCGTACATTCCCTGTGTGCTTATGGCTCTCTGAAAAATGATGTGCAGCTTGATCCTATACAAACTAGTTGTGCTGGTCCCGTGGGTTAACCGAGAGGCGAGGTCCAAGTCCAGTCCGAGGTAGAAGGTGCAATATGGAGGCAGCCCGTAGAAGCTGAAGCTAGGCGCAGGACAGGGAGTCAGGAGAGGTTAGGAATGCAGGACACGGTTCAGGCAGGAACTGGCAACCTACAAAGTTGCTCCCGCAACCTGGGACTGGGGCTGACTGGCTTTTATCTGCCCCGAGGCATAGGGCGGCCCTGATCCTCAGGTGACTCGCCTCTCCTGGCCTGGAGGTGAGCACTCCTCCTGCAGGAACTTAGTTCCCTCTGCCTCTCTGCCCTAAGCCTCTGCAGCTCAGGAGAGGCTGAAAGGTTACTTGACCCAGAGGCAACCTCAGCTTCCTCTGACGGGGCTGAGAGTGGAGCGCCTGCAGGCAATGGGTCCTCCATCAGCTCAGGAGCCAGAGCAGACTCAGCTGGAGCCTGCACCTGAGGATCCAGCACAGGTGAGGACCCTTCAGGCTCATGCCGCAGCCCCGGCTCAGATGGTTCTGGAGGTGGGGAATCCTGTGCAGGCTGGGATCCCTCAGGTTCAGCATCCGAGTCCGAATCCCAGGCCATCACACTGCTGTTCTTTAGCTTTGTGTCTGCCAGATGTTTTTGACTACAACTCCCATCATTACTGACCATTGATTGGCTAAGCTGACTGTGCATGATGGGAGTTGTAGTCCACCAAGGTTGAAGAGCACTGCTATGGACCAGCTTTAGCTGCACCGACATAAAACCTTGCCTAATCTGGCAAATCTGGCTGTGTCCTATTTGCCCAGCCAATCAATGCCTGGGGGAAAACACTTGCCCCTCCCACTGCCAATCTACTGCCAATCACCCCATCTTAAAACACATTTGTGTATAACATGCAGTTGGCCCATAATTGCGGGTTATCAATTTGTTTTGCATGCTTTTCAAACCATTTAATATTACACTATGTTTAATTTTCTCTGCTTGCCTACCCTGTTTCCCTTCGCCTTTGCTTATAAATGTAACTCTTAATCAGCATTTTTATGGTTTATTTTTTATGGATTATTTATTTTTTGCTTTTATCGTGCAGCAGGGGAAAATCTGTTTGTTTATTTATATATTTGCGTCTGTGGAGTGAAGCCATATGAAGAGCCGTGCTTTATTTAAGGAAATGAGAAAGAAATTATTTCTTGAAACGTAGTTTATGATTAAAGCGATATTTCATTTGTCAATGTGTGAACACTGGCATTAATGGAAGTCATAACAGCAGAGATGGCCTTCATAATTTTCAGGCTTCTTCTTGCTAAATCATTATGAAACTTACATGCTGCACATTTTACAAAATGTATTGTCTGCTGATTCTAGGCCATTCTGCAGGTGGCACTGTTCCCATGGGTTTCAGAACATCAAATACTTCTGTACATTATTTGACACTGGATTTTATATATTACAGATTTTCATGGTTCCAATGTTATGGGTATTTCCCTCTCTAACTTTAACCCTCCTGAATTTCTTTACATCATCAAATGTGGGACAATTTCATCAAGTCCTATAACATTGTGGTTGAAATAACAACAACAACAACAACAACAACAGCAGCAACAATAATAATTTGGTGTGACTTTTTTTGTGCAACAGGGGAACACTATTATTATTATTAAAGATCTCTTTACTAATAACCCTTTATTTTTATGCAATAAAAAGCCAGAGAGTAAAATGAAGTTCTACCAGTAAATGCATACCTTGACATTGCAATGAGCTGCGAAGGAAAGGCACATTAAGATATGATCCAATTTTCCTTAATACAATAATATAAGCACTGTAAAAACAGAGGTGCCATTATAATACTTTGCCATTAAAAGACTGAATTTTATCTATTTCAATGAGTTTAATACTTGGTTGTGGTCTGTTTTTCCTTTTCTTTCCCAGCTTGTCAGCATCCTTCATATATCCTGGACACAACTTTCAGGGTTCTGAGCCTGCCTCTTTTGGTGGTTACCCAGCTGGTTCCTCTAACCATTCCTCTGCATCTTCTTCTTTGACGATCACTCATAGCCGAGTAAGATGGTCTTCCATGAACACAGTTTTAGCAGTGAGTCCATAGGTTTCTGGGTGGGTGTTGTTCATGGTGAGGGTTAGCCAAGTATGCCTTTCTCTTAGCACGTTTCTCCCTTGCATCCTGAGTTCGAGCATCTTCAAAGACCATGACGCCTTTGGTAAAGGCTGTTCTCCAACTGGAGTGCTCGCAGGCCAGTGTTTCCTAGTTGTCAGTGTTTATACTACAGTTTTTTAGATTTGCCTTGAGAGAGTCTTTAAACCTCTTTGGTGAACCACCAGCATTATGCTTCCCCTTTTTAAGTTGGGAATAGAGTAGTTGCTTTGGAAGATGACAATCAGACATCCGCACAACATGACCAGTCCAACAAAGTTGATGTTGAAGAATGATTGCTTCCCCAGCAGGTTCCTCCCACTATTCCTCTGCGTCTAACCAACCCACGACACACACACATATCTAAACAATATCCCTATGAATGCGAAGTTCCTCTCCTTAGTGAGATGCATAGCAAAGTATATTGTTAAGAGCCAAAGGCATGCGTCATCATGGTGAACAGCCCAGGCTCTCATAATCCTAGCTCTGAGGATTGGTGCTCTCTCCATGACCAGATTCCCTAAATACATCAGTCTAGCTTGACATCATGTCCAACTGTCATCACCTCCTCTGTCCACCCTGTCCTCTCCACATCATCACTATGTACCATCAGCTTTTCCTTTCTCTTGTGACAGATCATAATTTGGTTAATTGTACCAATGCTCTACATCCCTTACTATTATCATGCCATCCAATAATCTTGTGTAATGTGTTAATATTCACAGCTATGAAGAATTTGGGACCTGAAGAGCTGTTGGTTTTCCTCTTCTGCTTCAGAAGCCAGACTAACGTTGGCTAGTGTAGCCTTATTAGACTTTACCGACTGGTGGGGTCTGCGTTGCTCCCGGGAGGGAGGAAGGAAGTCAAATGACACCAAGGTTGATTCAGAGAAAGAGTTTATTCTGCTCTCCGGATAGCAGAAGGCACTTGCGTGGTCAGTCCACAGCAATTCCAATGAAATGAGAAAATTCATGCAGTATATATATCCTCCAGGCACCCTCTCCCCCCTTCCTCAGGAATCCAGCCACGTCAGCTTATACACGCAGGTTGACATCACAGATGTTCCTGCTCCGGTACTTTTAACCATAAAAGGGTGTTCCTCTTCCTGTACTCTTGACCATATAAGGGTATTCCTGTTCCGGCACTCTTAACTTGGGGTAAGAAGGTCACCAACTCTCCTGGCACTGTTCCCGGATTAGGTATGTGCGTCAGAGTGTGGTCAGGATGTAAGATAAGACCCAGACGTGCCATCCCTGCTCCACTGGAACAGCCAAGGCCATACATTGCCGTCACAGACTGATAAAGGAGAGCGCTTTGTTCATACAGCTGGGTTCCTGTTATGCATTTGCTCAACAGCTCAAGTTAATGCATTTTAGAAATGCTCCCTTGGAGAAGGAAAAATGCGGATTTTGGGTCAGTTTCAAACTGATTGCACAGAAACCCATTCCTTCATTAGGAGTTATACACTAGTCCCTTGTATTGGGTTGCCATATTTCAAAAAGGGTTGAGCTGTTTTGTTTGTTTGTTGTTGTTTTTTGCAAAAACTGTGGGGGGTGACACACAGTTTTTAAAAGCTATTTTAAAGGAAATTCATCCCCCCACAAAAAACTTCTGATATGGCCTGCCACACACCTGGTTTCTCCCAGACATTTTTTTTAAAAAAAGATTTATTTATAGTTTTCAAGTTTAAACCTTTCACTAATTTCATTAATTTTACAATCATTTTGACATTTCAAAACCTGTTTTCCTCCTCCCTCTTTCCGCTGTTCCTTATATTTATTTTTAATATCTTCTGCATATCCAAATTACCCTAATTTGCTCACTTACTAATCTTCTTTAAATATATACTCTTATGAAACTGCAGGTTATTACAATAACCCAGCCAATGTTATCTGTTTACAATTTATCTGTGAATATTCAATAACCATTTCCATTCTTTTATAAAAAGTTTGTTATCTTGATTTCTTATTTTCCTGGTAAATTTTGCCATTTCAGCTTATTCTGTAAGTTTTTGTATCCATTCTTCCTTTGCTGGGACTTCTGCTTCTTTCCATTTGGGGGCGAGTAACATTCTTGCTGCTGTCGTTGCATACATGAATAAGTTTCTATACAGTTTCAGTAGTTCTGTCCCTATAATACCTCAGAGAAAAGCTTCTGGTTTTTTTTATATACAAAGGTTATTTTAAACATCGTTTTCATTTCATTATATATCATTTCCCAGTAGGCTTTCATTATATATCATTTCCCAGTAGGCTACAAGCCCACCACATATGATAAAATCTTCTTTCTCTTTACATTTCCAACACTTGTTTGATTTAGATTTATACACTTTTGCCAATTTACTCAGTGTTAGATACCACTGATGTATCATTTTCCTATAATTTTCTCATAGACCATAAGATTTTAACCAATTTTTTAAAAAATTCTGCCTGGATGCTACTTTCGAAGGACAAATTCCAGATATGTCCGGGAAATTCCAGACGTACAGCATCCCTATAATGTTGTAAAACTTTTCCAGCTGAGGTTCAGCAGGGATCCTCACCATTGATTTCCAGGTATCTCTTGGAAACCTTTTTAATCTGACAGACCTAGGTAGCTGTTTACATACTCTTAATTAATCAGTCATTTTAATTTGATTGTTTTGTACTGTTTTTAAAGGTCCCCATCTTTTATTGTAACTTTTTATTTTATTTTATTAGCAAAAACATATAAAAATACGTAGTTAACAAATACATACCTTAAGATCTTGTATGAAAAGTAAAGAAAAGAAAAACCACTTACATGTCAGCATACATAAAAAAAGGATAAGATAGAAATTAAGAAAACTTAACTATAACAGTATAATAACTTAAACTCTATACCTATCACCTAATAGATTTTATTTAAAATTATTCTACCCTGTATCAGTTTTTCTTATATATTGCATACTGTAACCTTTGGTATTGGTTGAATCTCTTTACATTTTTTATTATTATTGTAGACTTCCTTCTGCCTCATTACGGTTTCAGTTCACATTAACCTACCATTTCCCCCTGTATTCAATGTTTTATCCTCATTGTTAAGTTGTGGGTGAACATATCAGATGACACAGCGATTCTTCAAACAGCTCTTGTTTATTCACAGGCCAGGACAGAACTGAACTGAAGGATTCAGTCAGCCTGCTTATATAGAGCTCCAGTACTGTGTAACTGTAACAATTTTCTAAAACTATCCAATCACTGAACGTCACTTTCGATCCCTTATTTGCATAACTGCAGTATCCCCCTGCTGGCCCAGGGTGAGAACTTTGGTACATAACACTCATCTTGGTATGAGGAAGCGATATATCTCTGTTTGCAGAATTATTCAAAACATAACCAAGTTTTAATATTGGAACCTTGTTCCATTAAGTAATTATCAAAACATTCCCATTCTTTTTTTACTTTGTCTGCTGATTTATTTCTTATTGATTCCGTCATTTTTGCAAGTTCCAAGTACTCACATACTTTTAACTGCCCTTCCTCTCTTGATGGGAGTAAGTTCACTTTTCCAGTACTTAGCTACTAGAACTCTAGCTGTAAGTTGGCGGTATAGAAATAGATTATACATCAATAAAATAAGGAGCGTGTGCTATCTGTTGTTTCCATAAAACCATGCCAATCTGCACCAACCAAATAGCACTTTGAAGAAAATTTTAGGGAGGCATTTTTGGTATTGCCTACCAAATTTGCTAGCTATTTTCAGACATGTAGTTCTAATGTCTCCCATGTTTGCCTTTGCAAGCCAGATGTGTCTCCCTCACTGCTGTACCCATCTGTGACATCAGAGCAACTAAGACAACAAGGACAAGGGAGGCGATAATAATACCCATTGTGACATCAGAGCAGATCACAGCCATTCCCTTTGATACTTCCATTGCAGCCTGAGGGCTGTAAACATGATAAATATGCAGTTTGTTTATCCTTTTCAAGCCTACAGCAAATCATATGTGTTTTAAAATTATGATTTCGTTTTCCCCTATTTGGCTGAAATTGCATCACTGTGTGAGAGCATAGATTTGGATAGAATCCACGCTAAATGAATCTCGAGCAGCACTTCAAACCACTTGTCAGGCATTTCAAGAATGTGAGGACATGCAGGGCACATGGAAATAATCACTGAAGAGTCTCTGAATGGAAATGGTAGAATATATATGCTGATTCTAGGGACCCCATTCAGATCTGAACAATCAGAAAGGCTTTGAAGAGGAGGTAGAGCAGGCAAAATGTGCCTGCAACTTTGCATGCCACAACTCCAATTCACTTGGGCTCTTTGCAAATATTCCTGTTAAGGTTCTTTTGATTTCCGTGTGCTTCCAGGAGTCAGGAAGATGCAGTTTGAAAAATGTAGTTTGGAGGAAGGTTCTTCTACTGCTTATCATAGCTACAGTCCTTTAATTGATTTCAGTGGCAAGTGAGACATACTTTCTGAATAACTGTGCATAGGATAGGACTGGGAGAATCCATCCATTTTGGTTTCTCTTGGTTTCTCATTTTGTGTGTTGAGACCCAGAAACCTCCCCCCTAAATAAATTCACACTTGACTCAAATTTTGGTTTTGGTTTTTGGCAGAATTTAGGCCACAACTTTATTGATTACAGAAAGTGACAGGTTGCATAGGCTCTGGTTCGACTAGCTCCCTGCCATGCAGGTAGCGCTGACCCAGGGTTCCAGCATAGGTCAGCCTAGGATGAACACCTGGATAAGCGGAAAGCCAGGAACAGGCTAAATCCGCCACCCAAATGTCCCCCTGGACTCAGTCACGGCTACAAACCGCTCTCAGGGGTTGACCAAACCATTGAGTCCCTGGATTCCTTTAACGGAATACCCTTCACATAGGGATGGCGAGAGCCTATCAACTGAACCAGAGTCTATCCGCAACCTTACAAGTTGTGACGATTTGCTACGTGGCAGGCAAAACCCAAATGGCAACAGCCAATCAGCCAAGTGGGGAAAATTCCTGCCGTGCCCCTGTCCCAACGACAGACAACACACAACGGCATAGCAAGGTCAAGCGCAAAGCCCTAAAAGTAGGGAGAGGTGGGTGGGTGTTCTGAATGCACGCGCCGAAAGAGGAAGCTCTGGGTCACATGCATGGGCATAAATAGGTCCCTCAAACCGTTTAGACTGCGTCCCATTGGCCAGATTGCACCCAGCTTCGAGTGACCTACCAATCGAATGTTGCAGCTGACCAATGTACCCACCCACAACACAGGGTGTCGGTTGTCCAGGTCTCACTGCAATACGTGCCCTCTTTAAGTGAGGACCCGATTTCCCAATCTTAACTTGAGATCCCCACATTTCCACATGTTTGTACTGCTTCTTTTTTAAAATGTTTGCATATTGTCTTTGAACATGTGAGTTAGGCAGGCTCACTTTCCGATGTGGACCATTTCAAATTTCTTCCCCATCCCTAACACAGAATTACAGCAAGGATGGTGGCCCTTTCAATGTTGCTGAGCTACAACTCAGTCATCCTGCTAGCTTGAGATGATAATGATGATGATGATTTACTTATTGAATTTATACACCGCCCTATACCCAGAGGTCTCAGGGCAGTTCACAGGAAAGATCACAATATTTAAAATAAAAACAATAACAATAACCACCACTCTCCCCAAAAGAACCACATTTTAAAAGGGGATAAGATGTCAATCAGGTCAGCCAAAGGCCTGGTTAAAAAGGAACGTTTTTGCCTGGTGCCTAAAGGTGTATAATGAAGGTGACAGCAAACTTCTCTGGGGAGAGCCTTCTACAGATGGAGAGCCACTGCAGTGAAGGCCCATTCTCGTATTGCCACCCTCCAAACCTCTCCAGGAGAAGGCACACAAAAGAGGACTTCAGAAGATGATCTCAGGGTCCAGGTAGGTTCATATGGAAAGAGGCGGTCCTTGAGGTATTGCGGTCCTGAGCTGTGGTCCTGATGGGAGTTGGAGGACCACAGCTTCCCCATTTGTGGGTCCAAATTGTTGCTGTCGACTCCCTTGGAATTTAAAGAAATAATCGAGTCAAGGAATATCTGCAACAAGACCTTGCTGTTGCGATTGCATATGTTTCTGTTTAACTCTCATTGCCCAGATGCTATCATTAGCTGCTTTGCTAGTTTCTTGGACATGTACATTTCATTTTTCCAGGATTGGATAATTGTCTTCTGTTAGGGTTACCTAAAAAGGTTACAGAAAGTTATCTGTGCAAGGAGGAATTCCTACGGCATGATCCTCCAGGATGAGCAGCTTAGGATGCAGCAGATCTCTGGCTTACCTGACTGATTCCTGTTTCTGTCAGGCTCAGTCGGCTTTAAGTCACCAACCCTGGCTCAGCCGAAGATAAGCTGGTATAGCTTGCTCTTTCCAGCTCAGCCAGGTCTCAGTCAACTGAGCTGAATCTCGCTGAGCCAAGGCCAATGTAAATCTACCAGCTACATCTGGTACACAGGCTGAGACCCTACCTGCCGCAGACTGTCTCGCCAGAGTGGTGCATTAGTTATAGTTATATCTCACTTGGACTACTGTAATGCACTCTACGTGGGGCTTCCTTTGAAGGTGACCCAGAAATTACAACTAATCAAGAATGTGGCATCTAGACTGGTGACTAGGAGTGGGCGCCAAGACAAGTGCTTTTTTTCTGAGGGGACGCAGGGGTACGCATACCCCTGTACATTTTGTAAATCTATGTTTGGCCTCATTGAGGGGCAGTATTCAATATGAGTAGGAAAATGAGAGTACCCCTAATTTTTTTAAAAAACAACCCACCGGCCAAGACCATATAACACTGGTCCTGAAATACCTACATTGGCTCCCGGTATGTTTCCGAGCACAATTCAAAGTGTTGGTGCTGACCTTTAAAGTCCTAAACCAGGCTTCCTCAACCTCAGCCCTCTAGATGTTTTTGGCCTACAACTCCCATGATCCCTAGCTAGCAGGACCAGTGGTCAGGGATGATGGGAATTGTAGTCTCAAAACATCTGGAGGGCTGAGGTGGAGGGAGCCTGTCCTAAACAAAGGAGAGTTTCCATCCCCATCATTGTGAGAAGTGAGGTTACATGGCAAACCAGGCACAGGGCCTTCTTGGCAGTGGCACCTGCCCTGTGGAACACCCTCCCATCAGATGTCAAGGCAATAAACAACTACCTGACTTTTAGAAGACATCTGAAGGCAGCCCTGATTAGGGAAGTTTTTAATGTTTGATGTTTTATTGTGTTTTTAGTATTCTGTTGGGACCACCCAGAGTGGCTGAGGAAACCCAGCCACATGGGTGGGGTATGTATGTATGTATGTATGTATGTATAAATAAATAAATAAATATTTCTAAGAAGATATGTGGTGGGAGCATGGTAGGGAAGGGGTACCAGAGAAGGGGGATTTAGGCTGGATCCTAAGCTTATTCCGCTCAGTTACATGACCTGGCAACTTGGCATAGAATGCTATTTTGATGGCTTGTTTTTCCTCTGCCAGGCTTAGACAGGGCAGCATCCCAGTTCGTGAATGGGGTTTGGAACTGGCATAAATTTCCACCCGCTTAAAGTTGAAGTGTAGAGTGGAAGAGCAGTACTCTACTGAATCTTTCCTCTATCTTCCACCTTCTTCCTCAAGTTGTCCAGCCCACCTTCCCCCTACAAGCCTGGATTCCAAAATACAGGGTTAGATATAAAGGAAAATCAGTGGGAGAAGAAGGAAGCACCTCTTGCCTGTGTTATGTCTCCTGAAAATGCTTCCCTGTTTTGCATTTTGGATCCCATATGCTACCTATCTGCAATCCAACCCTTACTGATCTCGAGTCCTCAAAGTCACAAATCATCAATCCTGTGTAAGTAAAACTTGGCAAAAACAGTGACTCACAAAAGACTGTTGTGAGAACAAACAAGCTAAAGTTTGTGAAAGAAGTTCTGCTCGTTAAAAAGGACTATAAAAATTTTTCATCCAATTGTGAGGCAGACTCCAATTACAGCGAAACAGGAGCTGAGAAAATATAACCAAGCCTGGATAATGTAGAGTTCTGAGCAGATGGATGAATGTGAATCACAGCAGGGAAAAGTTGTTTGACATTTTCCAAATTTTACCGTATTTCTCAGCTACCAGAGTTTAAGGCCTTAAGAAGCCAGATGAAATTAAACAGTGGACTGCCAAGTAAATTACCGTTATCAATCATGGTTTCAGATACTTGCTAGGCAAAAGGAAGAAACTGTATACTTTTTTTTTTTATTTGACAGAGCAGATATTAAAAATGGAAACGAAAAGTATGTTCAATGTGGTGCAAAGTACATGTGTCACCAGATAGTGTTACCATATCATTTACTGGAATTATGGCATTTGCCATAGTTACCGGTACATGCTCCAGTATTTCCTGTTCATCATACAAAAAGCCTATTTCCTGCTTTCCATTTCTTGTCAATCACTGTCCCCATCTTGCTTTTTTTTGGGGGGTGGGGTGAAAGAATTGGAATAGCTTACCTTTTTTTACTGCTTACTGCTTTTGAATTATGGTGCTGGAGGAGACTCTTGAGAGTCCCATGGACTGCAAGAAGATCAAACCTATCAATTCTTAAGGAAATCAGCCCTGAGTGCTCACTGGAAGGACAGACCCTGAAGCTGAGGCTCCAATACTTTGGCCACCTCACGAGAAGACAAAGGACCCTGATGTTGGGAAAGATTGAGGGCACAAGGAGAAGTGGATGACAGAGGACGAAATGGTTGGATAGTATTCTTGAAGCTACCAGCATGAGTTTGACCAAACTGCGGGAAGCAGTGGAAGACAGAAGTGCCTGGTGTGCTCTGGTCCACGGGGCCACAAAGAGTTGGACACCTCTCCAGATGTGGCAGGACTCCTTCTCTCATCATCCTTTACCACTAGCCATAAGCTGGGTCTGCTGGGAGCTGGAGTCTGGCAACATCTGGAAGAACACAGGTAACTCACTTCTGCCATACATGAATGCAATGGGACTAACTCGCATGTATAGGATTGCTTTTGAATTATGGTGCTGGAGGAGACTCTTGAGAGTCCAATGGACTGCAAGAAGAGCAAACCTCTCCATTCTGAAGGAAATCAGCCCTGAGTGCTCACAGGAAGGACAGATCCTGAAGCTGAGGCTCCAATACTTTGGCCACCTCATGAGAAGAGAAGACTCCCTGGAAACTGTGGAGTTGAACTGTGGTGTCCAGTTCTGGGCACCACAGTTCAAGAAGGACACTGACAAACTGGAACATGTCCAGAGGAGGGCAACCAAAATGGTCAAAGGCCTGGAAACGATGCCTTATGAGGAACGGCTAAGGGAGCTGGGCATGTTTAGCCTGGAGAAGAGGAGGTTAAGGGGTGATATGATAGCCATGTTCAAATATCTAAAAGGATGTCACATAGAGGAGGGAGAAAGGTTGTTTTCTGCTGCTCCAGAGAAGCGGAAGAACTTCCTGACAGTAAGAGCTGTTCGACAGTGGAATTTGCTGCCAAGGAGTGTGGTGGAGCCTCCTTCTTTAGAGGTCTTTAAGCAGCGGCTTGACAACCATATGTCAGGAGTGCTCTGATGGTGTTTCCTGCTTGGCAGGGGGTTGGACTCGATGGCCCTTGTGGTCTCTTCCAACTCTATGATTCTATGAAAAGACCCTGATGTTGGGAAAGATGGAGGGCACAAGGAGAAGGGGACGACAGAGGACGAGATGGTTGGATAGTGTTCGCGAAGCTACCAGCATGAGTTTGACCAAACTGCAGGAGGCAGTGGAAGACAGAAGTGCCTGGCGTGCTCTGGTCCACGGGGACACAAAGAGTCGGACACGACTAAACGACTAAGCAACACAATAGGATTGCAATCTCCATCACCAATGGTGACTGCAATGTATCATGAGAATTAAAAAAACAAAGCAAAAAGGGATTAGGACAGAATTAGCTGCTCCAAATTCTTCCAAGATGGCTTTAACAGTTCTAGGAAACCATTTTGAAATACTGTCCTTCTTGCTTCCAACAACCTTACTGTTGTGTTGTGTGGGTGAATTGTGCCACCTGCCATTGACACAACCATCGTACCTTAGATTTATACCAGACTGCCCACACATCATTCAACTTTATTAGTTTTTCTGGGATGCTTCCCTGATGTTATTACATTTTTGCCCTCTGGAGGGGCACTCCTGATCAACAAACGTGAGACAAAAAAGGAACATTTGTGGAATAATTACAGGTAGGTAGTCGTGTTGGTCTGCCGCAGTCAAAACAAAATAAAAAAATTCCTTCCAGTAGCACCTTAGAGACCAACTAAGTTTGTTATTGGTATGAGCTTTCGTGTGCATGCACACTTCTTCAGATACACACTTCAGATATTTGAAGAAGTGTGCATGCACATGAAGGCTCATACCAGTAACAAACTTAAAGGTAAAGGTAAAGGTACCCCTGCCCATACGGGCCAGTCTTGACAGACTCTAGGGTTGTGCGCTCATCTCACTCTAGAGGCTGGGAGCCAGCGCTGTCCACAGACACTTCTGGGTCACGTGGCTAGTGTGATGAAGCTGCTCCGGCGAACTGGCACCAGAGCAGCACACGGAACGCCGTTTACCTTCCCGCTATAAAGCGGTCCCTATTTATCTACTTGCACCCGGAGGTGCTTCCGAACTGCTAGGTTGGCAGGTGCTGGGACCGAGCAATGGGAGCGCACCCCGCCACGGGGATTCGAACCACTGACCATGCGATCGGCAAGTCCTAGGCGCTGAGGTTTTACCCACAGCGCCACCCGTGTCCCTAGTAACAAACTTAGTTGGTCTCTAAGGTGCTACTGGAAGGAATTTTTTTAAATTTGTGGAATAAAACATTAAACAATTTCAGCAGGAAGTCACGAGGCATGGACTTATTGGCAATAACGACATATGTTCACCCTGAAACGTCTGCAAGCTCCAACAGTATTGTGAGCAGGATCATGTACAATTGTCCCAATTCTGGTGTGATCATGAATGCACAATAAAAAAGACATCTGGTTGGACCTATAATCTGAGAGTGCTGTACCTGGAATTCCCATGTGTTTTGGAAGCACTTACATCACAATATGTTTTTGGTTATGAGGCATCACCAATAAGCATAGCATCCTAATGCTAATCTGCAGCGCCATTTCTATTATAGCCCAACTTTTATATAATTCTCATGCCACGGAAGACTGTCTAAAACTGATTTATGTTCTGAAAGCAAAGAAAAACTTGTCATCTTGCTATTATAATTATGATTGCTGAATTTGTTCCGTTTTAAACCTTCTGTCAACTTGTTTAAATTGCATATATTATAGTACCGTTTACTGGGGATACGTTCATGTGTCTTAAACTATTTTGAATAAACATTTTAAGGAAAGCAATATTCAGGAAAGCATCAAAAACAAGCCCAAAGTTCTTTCATGTAAAAGCTCATGCCTCAAACAAACCATTTCCCCCCTCTGAATGAACTGAAGCACATTTTTATTTCATTTCTTTCTAATCTAAATATGGGGGGAATTCTGTTATTTTGGATGCAGGGATCCCAGAAAACTCCTTCTACCTTGTTGTCCCCTTTCCCAACATTTTGGATTCATTTTACTGATGCACAAATAGGTTATAGCAGAGTACTTTTTGCAGCGACGAAAGTAAATTAACTCCTTTCCCACAGCAATTATGGAGCAAATCCCATCTCTTCGGGGTCGGTTGGAAGCTGAATGAATATTTAAACAAGAAAGGTCACCTTATGTCAAAGGTCACTAACAGGGCACAGCTTAGATCTACCCTACAGCTGGATCACCCTGAGATCAGCTTCTAAACCTCTTTTCATTGGAATGTGTGTGTTCTCTTTCAGATTTCTGCATACATTTTCTCAGAGGTCTTAAGGGAAGGTTTTTCATTTTTACAACTGTGGAATATCAGTGTGCAAATGTTACTTGTCTGAAGATGCAGAGTTAGACTAGACATCTTTGCAAGGGATATCAAATAGGCATGCACTCGACCACTCCAATAAAATGCAGGAAAGCCCTGCCGAAAGAGTGAACTGCCTGAGCTTTAATGGAAATGCTGACCTTTCACCTCTTAAATAATCTGACTCAGCAGCACAGAATGCCAAGGGAGGCAAAGTACTATTGATTGTTCTAAAAAAAATACTAGCAATTTCTCATGCCTGGATCCTTGTGTAACCAAAATGGCGCAATCCATACCAAAAAGAGGCTCGAGGGAAACACCAGGATTTGCAGAAGTACAATAAAACAAAAACAAAACATTTAGGGGAAGGAACATCATGTATGTATATGTCATACCCTCCAACTTTTTTTCTGATGAAAATAGGAACATCCTAGTCTGATAATAATAATAATAATAATAATAATAATAATAATAATAATAATAATAATAATATCTTGCCCATATGATTTGGTTGCCCCAGCCACTCTGGGAGGCTTCCAACATAAAATAATGATTAATACATTTTAAAAACTTCCCTGTACAGGGCTACATTCAGATGTCTTCTAAGGGCTGGATAGTTAATTACCTCCTTGGCTTGGGTGGTCATATAATCCCATACTTGCAACATTTCTCCCATGAAAATAGGGACATACTAAGTTAAAGCAGGACATTCCAGGATGAAATCAGAAACCAGGACGGCTTCTGTAAATCCAGGAGTGCCCCTGGAAAATAGGGACACTTGGAGGGTCTGCTATTTGTGTGTGTATCCTTTTTCATATAAGATACTCAAGGTAGTTTGTTAGTTGAGGCTGATTATCTGGACACATTGCAGGCCTGCTTTGGGTAGAAACTGTTCTGGTCACCCTGCTGGATGACCTATGCTGAGAGAGATCTAGGGTCGTTGCAACCTTCTTATACTTCCCTGGACCCTTTCATTGACCATTACAGCTTTCATTGACCATTACAGTGGCACCTCAGGTTACATACGCTTCAGGTTACATACAGACTCCGCTAACCCAGAAATAGTGCTTCAGGTTAAGAACTTTGCTTCAGGATGAGAACAGAAATTGTGCTCCAGCGGCGCGGCAGCAGCAGGAGGCCCCATTAGCTAAAGTGGTGCTTCAGGTTAAGAACAGTTTCAGGTTAAGTACGGACCTCCGGAACAAATTAAGTACTTAACCGGAGGTACCACTGTACATTCCTGTGGATAGTCTATTAGACTGGAAAATGGAGAATGGCTGTTTTGGCAGGTCTATACCTGCTTAGAGGACAGGTTCCAGATGGTGTTGTACTTCTGTACCTCCCAGCATTTGTGTTAGGTTGTATAACACTGGCTTCAATCTTGTCCCCCCCCCCCCGCCATGCTCTACAAAACCTACTATGAAATCTGTGAGGGAGGCCATCTAGGGTTCTGGAGTGCAGTGCTGATGATACACAACTCTTTCTCTTTTACATCTGATTCAAGTGCTAAATTGGTGCTTAGAATCAGTAGTGGAGTGGATGAAAGGCTGTAAACTGAAGTGTATTCTTAATACTTCAGGTAGGTGGCTTGTCTTATCATTGATGTTCAGTCTATTCTGGCTGGTGTTGCAGCTCCCTAAAATGGATCAGCTTCACAGTTTCAATGTGCTTATGAAGCCAGTTATGTCATTAGAGGCCAGGTCATATTCTGCATCTGGCGTGCGAACTGCACAGACATAGCCTGACCATGGTTATCCATTCTGCAACATGTTCTATGTGCAGCTGGTTTTGGGGAAAACCCAGTAATTGTACCTACCATAAAACTAACCAGGTCTGGACACTGAGAACATACCTTAGATGTGTTTAAAGAGCTCCACAGGCTACTGATAGAATCATAGAATTGTAGAGCTTGAAGATACCCTGAGCGTCATTTAGTCCAACCCACTGCCATGCAGGAATCTCAACTAAACCATGCATGGCAGATGTCCAACCAACCTCTGCTTGGAAACCTCCAATTAAGATGACTCCACCACCTTTCAAGGGAGTCCGTTCCACTGTTGAACAGCTCTTATTGTCAGAAAGTTCTTCCTGATGTTTAGTCGGAATCTCGTTGCATGTAACTTGAATCCATTATTTTGGGTCCTATCCTCCAGAGCAGTAGAAAACAAACTTGTTCCCTCTTCCATGTGACATCCTTTGAGATATTTGAAGATGGCTATCATATCTCCTCTCAGTCTCCTCTTTTCCAGGCTAAATATACCCAGCTCCTTCAACCTTTCCTCATAAGGCTCGGTTTCAAGACCCTTGATCATCTTGGTTGCCCTCCTCTGTACACGTTCTAGCTTGTCAACATCCTTCTTAAATTGTGGTGCCCAGAATTGGACACAGTTTTCCAGGCTAAACATACACAACTCCCTCAACAGTCCCTCATAAGGCTTTGTTTCCAAACCCTTAGTTTCCAGACCCTTGATTGTCTTTGTTGCCAAGAATGCTAGAATGTAAGAACATAAGAAGTGCTCTGCTGGATCATGCCAAAAAGCCATTTAGCCAACCAGATGTCCATGGGAATATCCCAAACAGAATAAGAGGGCTTCTTAGTTTTGGGGAAAAAGGTACCGTAGATAAATGAATATGATAGAGCTGTAAAAGGATCATCATCATCATCATCATCATCATCATCATCATCATTCTTTGGAAGCCACCCAAAGTGGCTGGGGAATGAATGAATGAATGAGTGAATGAATAATAAGGCCATCAATTCAGAGGAATCAATTACTAGTGGAGAGTGCCTTGCTTATAGGCTTGCCAGAGGGATCTTGTTGGCTAATATGAGAACTGGATTCTGGCTAGATTGGCCAGATTGAGCAGATCTCTTCTTATGTGCTTATAACAATAACTTCTCCTACAATTGTTCTCCAGCAACTATCATGCTACCTCTGATCCTGGGCATAGTATTCTCTATTATAAGCAGCAGCAGTTGATAGATGGATGAATATGTCTTAACTGCTTGGAGAAGTCATCAAAGCCATCACCACCTTTTGTGCTAGAGAATTTCATAGTTTAACTATGTTCCATGTGAAGAAGTTTTTCCTCCATCCACTTGCTAACTGACCCTCTGAAGAACCCTAAAAGATTAGTTGGTGAAGTCACCTGATTTGCAGAATACATTCTAAATGGACTTCCATTACTGTGGGTTTGAAAAAAACACCGAAGCATTCTGTAGAGATTTGAACCTGTTTCGCTTAAATGAATGTCTTGTACCTGGGCCCAGGGGCCATTTAGGATTAAGTGCATTTAGGATTAGGTCCTTTGGGGGTCAAGTTACCTGAAGGAAAGGCTACTTCAACAGCAACTTCCCTGAGCACTGACATTTTCTTTGGAGCATCTTCTCTGAGTGCTCCTATCATTTAAATTGAGGCCAATGGCAACCAAGGAAAGGGCCTTCTCTGTTGTGGTACCCCATATATTGTCCTCTCTCTTCAGTGTGGGTTATCTGTTAGTTTAATGCAGGGGTAAGCAAACTTTTCCAGCAGGGAGCCGGCCCACTGTCCCTCAGACCATGTGGTGGGCCGGACCATATTTTGAAGGGGGGAAAAAGAATGAATTCCTATGTCCCACAAATAACCCAGAGAAGCATTTTAAATAAAAGCACACATTCTACTCATGTAAAAACACCAGGCAGCCCCCACAAAGAACCCAGAGATGCATTTTAAATGAAAGGACACATTCTATTCATGTAAAAACACGCGGGCTGGATTTAGAAGGCGATTGGGTCTTAGTTTGCCTACCCATGGTTTAATGTTTTTACAGCTCCAAGCAAAGAAATTTCCTCGGTTTTTTGCCACTTGATGATTTTCAAACATTTCATCTTCTTCCTGCTCCTTTTTCTTGGCTGTTTTTCTGTTATTTGATTCCATTGTTAACATCATGCTGCTTATTCTTTAATCAGCCTTAGTAATTCATATGCTGAATGACAGACTAGAAATCTGATTTCTTTCCCCCCTCCAAAAGGAAAAACAACAACTGTTTAATTAATTAAATAATTAACCTGTGGGTTCCTAAGCATTAGAAAGCAGTTTTCTGTCATTTAATCTTCAGAAGACTCCTTTAATATATCTGCATATACAGGCAGGAGATGTGAAATTCTAAGTACAAAACCTAAAAATAAAAAAAATTGCAAAGGCATACTTTTCAACTCCATTGGTTCCTAACCTTTCATGAACACTTAATTCCTCACACAGAAAGGAATAGTCACGCTGTAGAATCCTGTGGACCATGAAGGGTAATTGGATAACATCTTTTGAAAGATTTACAAGCTTGCCAAGGATTTCGCCAGCTTTAGAACTGACTGATTCAGTATGAAAAGATCTGAACAACCTGACCTATAAGTTTAAAAGAGAGACCTTTTTTCTTTTCTTTTTTGAGAAAGTCTAATTTAGAGCTTGGAATAACAATGCCTCATGGTGGGGAAACACATGGAAAACAAGGATAAATCTGACAATGTATCATTGCATTAAACGCACGGAATCCCCTACCCCTCTTCGTACAAACTTTTCTTCTTATTTGGCTATCACTCGTAGCCGAGTAAGATTGTCTTCCATGAATATGATCTTAACAGTGCATCCATAAGTGACTGTGGAGGCCAATTCTGGATCCACACACCCTTTTACAGTGGGGACATAGGTTTCTGGGCAGGAATTGATCATGGTGAGGATTTGCCAAATGTGCCTTCCTCTCAGCTCATTTCTCCCTTTCATCCCAAGTTCGTGCTTTTTCAAAGTCGATGACACCTTTGGTAGAGGCGATTCTCCAATTGGAGTACTCACAGGCCAGTGATTCCCAGTTGCTGGTGTTTATGCTACATTTTTAAAGATTTGCCTTGAGAGCATCTTTAAACCTCTTTTGTTATCCACTGGCAATATGCTTACTATTCTTAAGTTGGGAATAGAGTACAGTACATGGTACCTCGGGTTAAGAACTTAATTCATTCTGGAGGTCCATTCTTAACCTGAAACCGTTCTTAATATGAAGCACCACTTTAGATAATGGGGCCTCCCACTGCTGCCGTGCCGCCGGAGCACAATTTCTGTTCTCATCCTGAAAGAAAGTACTTAACCCGAGGTACTATTTCTGGGTTAGCAGAGTCTGTAACCTGAAGCATCTGTAACCTGAAGCGTATGTAACCTGAGGTACCACAGTAGTTGCTTTGGAAGACGATAATCAGGCATCTGAACAACTATGACCAGCCCAATGAAGTGGATGTTGAAGAATCATTGCTTTGACACTTCATCTTTGCTTCTTCCAGTAGACTGATAATTGTTTGCCTATCCAAAGTGATATGTAAAATTTTTCGGAGACACCGTTACTGTAATCTTTTGAGGATTTATACACAAACGTTGGCCAGATACTCTTAGAACACTTTTCCATTTTTGCAATCAGTAATGGAGCTGCCACATTTCCTCATGAGAGATACATGATGCTGCAAGAGTGATTCTCTAGGCTGGGTCCAACATTGGTTTGACTAGCACATGGAAGCATTTTGAGCATCAGGCGGGAGCATGGAGATTCAATCTGGACATCTAGGCTGTTGTTCCTTCTGGTCTGGAACAGGCTGTTGCTGATTTTAATGTGCTGCTATGTTGCTGCTTTATTATTATGGTATGTTACTGGATTCAGTAGTTAGATATGCTAAATATTGACATGCTATAGAAAAGTTTAGTATTTATCAGCTGAAATGTATTTTTTTGCAAGAATTCTTCGTTCTTTTCATTTATAAATTAAGAAAACACACACACACACACACACAGAAACAAACACACACACACCCTTTATTGTTCTAAAGAAACACCCAAGGCTGCTCAGTCTGTAAGATAAAGTCAAATGTTAATAAGCATTTACACTTATTTAAAAGAGAGGTGGCTTTTGTTTGTGAAAATGGTAAAAAGGAGCTTAGAGAGCAGCTGAATATCCAGCCTTCTTTGCTTTAGAGATTTGTTAGTTTGCATTGGGAACGGGATTTTGCATTGGGAACGGGACGCGGGTGGCGCTGTGGGTAAAACCTCAGTGCCTAGGACTTGCCAATCGTATGGTCGGCGGTTCGAATCCCCACGGTGGGGTGAGCTCCCGTCTTTCGGTCCCAGCTCCTGCCCACCTAGCAGTTCGAAAGCACCCTAAGTGCAAGTAGATAAATAGGTACCGCTTTCTAGCGGGAAGGTAAACGGCGTTTCCGTGTGCTGCGCTGGTGCTGGCTCGCCAGAGCAGCTTCGTCACGCTGGCCACGTGACCCGGAAGTGTCTCCGGACAGCGCTGGCTCCCGGCCTCTTAAGTGAGATGAGCGCACAACCCTAGAGTTGGACACAACTGGCCCGTACAGGCGGGGGGGGGGGTACCTTGCATTGGGAAGGGCTGGAGAAAAGGAGTGGAAAATAGATAACAACAGAGGCTGCAGAACCCTTCTCATGCGCACAGTTGGAGGTGGGATTTTCTCCATATCCAAAAGAAGGGGCAGAAGGTGTCAGATGAGGATTCCGCTAAGCAGAAAGTGTGGAGCAGGGCAGCAGGGCTAGCCACCCAAAGGGATATGGGTGGCCCTGAACTCAACAGGTGGCTTTTTTTGCTTTTGTTTTGATGCTGAGCTGAAATGTAATTGAATTACATTAGTGCGTGTGGTAACATTCTTCCAGCTTGGAAGGGATGTGGGTGGCGCTGTGGTCTAAACCGCTGAGCCTCTTGGGCTTGCCAATCAGAAGGTCGGCAGTACGAATCCCCATGCGAAGCTCCCATCACTCAGTCCCAGCTCCTGCCAACCTAGCAGTTCGAAAGCGCACCAGTGCAAGTAGATAAATAGGTACCGCTCCGGTGGGAAGGTAAACAGTATTTCCGTGCGCTGCTCTGGTTTCGGTGTTCCATTGCACCAGAAGCAGCTTAGTCATGCTGGCCACATGACCCAGAAAAACTGTCTGTGGACAAACGCCGGCTTCCTTGGCCTGTAAAGTGAGATGAGCGCCACAAACCCAGAGTCGTCTGCGACTGGACATAACTGTCAGAGGTCCTTTAACTTTACCTTTTTAACATTCTTCCATTTCTTACATATCCTACATATGTGTTCAGACCATATTCTGGGACCTCACAGAAAAAGATACAGAATTATTTGTTCTATTGGTGTTAATGTCAACCATTTGTACTAGCTAGCTGCTGTTTCCCTTTTCTCGGCTTCTTTAGGCTTATTTTTCAGAAGAAAACACAGGAAGTATGAAATGGGGTCTCTTAGGCATTGAATGGGGAAGCTGCTGGTGGTGGTGTCCTTCTTTGCTCTATTGCTCCCCAGCTACCCTCTCTTTCCTGATGTGGACAAAGTTAGAGCCCTGCGAACTGCAGCCAGGAGGAAGGGAATGGAAGGGGTGATTTGTATTGGCACTGCCAGCATGAGAATTCAACCAGGTAGTCTCAGTAGCCTGTCACTGCAACACAAATAGAGAAAGACAATCCACTACTTCTTTGTTCACCTTCAGACAGCAAGCAAAAGATTCAGTGTTCTCACACTCACAAACTCTGTGGCCATGAAAAATCTAGCAAGCCTAGCCTCTCTCCAAGTGCTGGTTTTGAATGAATACACACATGCACTTAGGAAGGAGCATGCAATCATTCAGTCCCTAGCAAATTTAAGCAGTGCTATACAGCAATATGGAGTCATAGAATCAAATTATAGAGTTGGAAGGGCCAACCCCCTACAATACAAAAAGTCCAGCCCCCTGCAATGCAAAAAATATTCAGCTATCCTATACGGGGATTGAACCTGCAACCTTGTCATTATCAGCAACACACTCTAATCAACTGAGCTATACAATATGGGGCTGCTGGTCATGCATTTTGCACCTCAGATATCAAAATGTGTGGTAATGTTCAGGGATGCAGGAGAGGATATATTGTTTGATTATATCTTTTCCAACTTGTGTTAACAATTTCTACAATTTAGCAGAGTAACATCCTCCTTTTTAAACTTGCACAGCAGATGCGTTTGCTCAGGCTCGCTAAAGCCTCTAAAATAAGTTACTTGGTAATTTCCCCTTTAGTCCCTCATAAAAGAAATAGACACAACACAGTCTTCTATAAAAGTATAAAAAGAGTTTACTCACTCACTCACTCATTCTGTTCACAGATGGATCCCAGAAGGCAGACTTACCGTATTTTTCGCACCATAGGACGCACTTTTTCCCCTCCAAAAATGAAGGGGAAATGTGTGTGCGTCCTATGGTGCGAATGCAGGCTTTCGCTGAAGCCTGGAGAGTGAGAGGGGTCGGTGCGCACCAACCCCTCATGCTCTCCAGGCTTCGCACACCTCTCCGCAAGCAGTGGGAGCCCAGCGCTGGGCTCCCGCTGCTTGCGGAGAGGTGCCTGCATGCCGAAGCCTGGGCGCGCTGAGCTCAGCGCGTCCAGGCTTCGCGGACCTCTCCGCAAGCAGCGGGAGCGCTCCCGCTGCTTGCGGAGAGCTGCCTGTTTGAGGGCTGGGGTCGGGGGAAGCTCTAGCTTCCCCCGCCCCAGCCCCGCACCTGGGGGAAAAATAATTTTTCCCCCTTTATTTCCCCCCCAAAAAACTGGGTGCGCCCTATGGTCCGGTGCGCCCTATGGTGCGAAAAATACGGTAAGTTACAAAAGTAATATACCTGGAATCTATCCCATAAAGAGATAGTCCCTTTGTCCTCTCTTGGCTAGAAGCCAAGAGAGCATCTTAGGCTAAGCAGATGTTGCTTCTTTGACGAATGTAGTCAGAGAGAGAGAGAAATGGCGGCCAGTCCTATGCTTTTGTTACCTGCACAGGTGAGGCCACCCCCACCTCTGGTCACATGTAGAGGAAGTCTGTCCCAGCCTAGGAGGAAACAGGAAGTTCCAACTGGCTGGTCCAGACACCCCCTTTTTATGTTCACTCTAGGGATGTTGTACTTGACTGCTCTGTGTTTCACATCCCACAAAATGACTCATAAGTAATTCCTAAAATAGGAAGAGCATCTTTCCCAGGCATCCCAAAATCATGTTGATCCTACAGGAAAGGAGAGATGCACCTTCGGATTTGCTGCAGCTGGGAAAGTTGCCAGGTCGGCATCAGATACAGAAGGAGATTGATACAGTGAGTGTCAACCTTCTGCAAACATAGGAAACATTGTCTTTTTAGAGGTCTCCAATGCAAAGGCAACGTAAAACAAAAAGTACAGGTAATGTACTGTGTAATCGTAACAACATTTTATATACTCTGTTTCATTACTGTGTTTCCTTTGGGCTACGTTGATAAAAGTGAGGGGGAGAGAAGGGATTGCCAGAGCTAAACCTTGACAGCAGCGCCTATGATCCTGCAAGGCAACTGGGATCCTGAAAGCAAGCAGTGTTTATCCGTTGCTAAAACTACAGAATGAGCAACAGTCCGGTATGCTCAAAGAATGTCGTGTGTGCACCTATGCTGTTCTACTCATGGCCATTCTAATAGTAGCCACTAAAGAGTGTTTAAATAAGCAAAGGTGTGGCACTCAGTTTGCTTTTCAGGCTGAGGGGGCTGGCATTTGTCCACAAACAGTTTTTACAAGTCATGTGGGCAGCATGATTAAATCGCTTCTGGCACAACAGAACACTGTGATGGAAGCCAGAGCGCACAGAAACACCATTTACCTTCCCGCCACAGTGGTACCCATTTTTCTACTCACGCTGGAATGCTTTTGAACTGCTACATTGGCAGGAGCTGGGACAGAGCAAGGGGAGCTCACCCTGTCACGGGGATTCAAACCGGGGACCTTATGATCAGCACGCTCAAGAGGCTGGTGGTTTACCTTTTTTCAACTTACCGTAACCTACACACACACACACACACATTCAATTTTTCAGTGGGCACCACAAGTCTGTATATCCATGAATTCAGGCTCTGATTCAGAGTATTACCCATGAATGAGTTGTGTAGATGAGCTATTTCAACAGAGGTTTACACTTAAGCAGGCAAATCACAGATGGAAAATACTATATTGGCAATGATTCTCAGACACTGTCTGACTAAAGCATGGCCAGCATTTGATTGCAGCTTCTACATTGTGGAATTGCAGTTATATACAAAGCCTGTGAATAACCATTTCCATAAAACCAAGACTTCTCCAAAGATTGCGTTTCTGATGAGTTTTTTTGTTTGTTTGTTTTTACAATGCATCATTTTATCTACCTTTAGGGAGTCTTTAATCTAAATGCAGTTTTGGCAGTAATAGGCTAGGCAAGAGTTATTGTCACACTAAATCCAAGCGATTGTGTTCTCTAATTTCTGTTGCATGTAGACACGTTTTCATCATATTTAAAGGGATGCAGCATTATGACTCTGTGTGACGTTATGTGAAGCAAATGATTGGGGTTCTGTCTTTTATTGCTGAAAGAAAGATAGCTTATGCAAATCAAAGTAATATGTAAACAAGGGCAATGAGCAATATTCTAGAGCTGCAGGTTGCATATTGCTTGATAAAATGATGCAAATGTCACTGTAAAATGGCCAGACTTTAACACACACAAATTCTTGACAATTAGGCTTGCTAAGCTTTTCTGTCAACTTTTGTTGGTTTGAAGAGATAAATGGAAGTCTATTTTGTTAAAGTCTAGAGCAGGAGTCCCCAACATGGCGTCCTCTAGGTGATGTTGGATTGCAACCCTCATTTCCCCTGGCCATTAGTCATGCTGGCTGGGACTGATGGTTGTTGGGAGTCTGAGATTACATGGGGCTACCTTTGAAGGTGATCAGAAAACTAGAATTAATCCAGAATGCGGCAACTAGACTGGTGACTGAGAGTGGCTGCCGAAACCATATAACACCGGTCCTGAAATACCTACATTGGCTCCCAGTACATTTCCAAGCACAATTCAAAGTGTTGGTGCTGACCTTTAAAGCCCTAAATGGCCTCGGCCAAGTGTACCTGAAGGAGCGTCTCCACCCCCATCGTTCAGCCTGGGCACTGAGGTCCAGCTCTGAGGGCCTTCTGGTGGTTCCCTCCCTGCGAGATGTGAGGTTACAAGGAACCAGGCAGAGGGCCTTTTCGGCAGTGGCGCCTGCCCTGTGGAACACCCTCCCATCAGATGTCAAGGAGATAAACAACTACCTGACTTTTAGAAGACATCTGGAGGCAGCCCTGTTTAGGGAAGTTTTTAATGTTTGATGTTTTATCGTGTTTTTAATATTCTGTTGGGAGCTGTCCAGAGTGGCTGGGGAAACCCAGCCAGATGGGTGGGGTATAAAATAATAATAATAATAATAATAATACAGAAGGATGTGCAAATATCTCCCAAGGTGACAAATTGTTTCAAATGCTATGCAGGGGGGAAAGAGATAAGAAGGACGAGCCAAGCACTAAACTGAACTCGAAGCCAGGAGCTGACAAGTCTTCTCCTTTTGGACAGATACAACTTGAAAGGTGCTGCGCTTTGTGCTGGCGACTGCGGGTGGCACTGTTGCATCTGATAAAGTGTGAGGAAAGCTTAAATGAAATGAAAAATCTAAAAAGAGACTGGACTTTAAATAAATCATTGTGATGAGTCAGGCCACTTGTCTTTGGAAAGAAGAGCAAGAAGGAACCAAACTCATTCTCTCCACTGGTGGAGTGAAATTTCACAGCAGCTTTGGGGATTGAACTTTCTTTGTAAAGGCTTAGGTCTGCGACCAGAAGAAGGAAGCTATGAAAGACACAAGTAGTATCTTGATCACTCCAAGGGATGAAATTGTGCCACTTGGTACCCCACACAACACAACACAACAAAGCTGATATAGTATATTACAGGAGTTGGAAGCTATAGTGCACAGTAAATGTAAAAAGGACCCCTGGATGGTTAAGCCCAGTTAAAGGCGACTATGGGGTTGTGGCGCTCATCTCTCTTTCCGGCCGAGGGAGCCGGCGTTTGTCCACAGACAGCTTTCCGGCCAGCATGACTAAATCGCTTCTGGTGCAATGAAACACTGTGACGGAACCCAGCGTGCACGGAAATGCTGTTTACCATCCCACCACAGCGATACCTATTTATCTACTTGCACTGGCGTGCTTTCAAACTGCTAGGGTGGCAGGAGCTGGGACAGAGCAACGGGAACTCATCCTGTTATCAGGGGTGCCCAAACATTTTTTCAAAGAGGGCCAGATTTGATGAAGTGAACATGCGTGAGGGCCAACTGAAGTTGTTGAACTTTTTTTAAAAGATTTAACCCCAAAGTTGTTGAGCTTATTTTTTACAATTTTACTCCAATCTTTTTTAGGATTGAAGTTGCTGAGCTTGGGGAATTTTACCCCAGGACATATACTGCCACATGGGCCAGATTTAGTTGACTGGTGGGCCAAATTAGGCCCCTGAATGGACTTTGGACACGCCTGCGTTATGTGGATTCGAACCGCCAACCTTCCGATCATCAAGCCCAAAAGGCTCAGTGGTTCAGACCACAGCACCACCCGCTCCCCTTGTGGTCACAGTATTGGTCACAGACTGCGATTAGGCAGTAGGTGGCATCAGTTTTAATTGTGGTAGATTGAGAAAATTGACCCTGCGGTTCAAGCTATAGATGCTTCTTTACAATTGGTGAGAGATGCACTCAGCAGAAGGGAAGTTCCGGATGAAGGCAAAGCAATACCTGAGCCAAGGCTTAAACAATTTCAGGGCATCCTCTGAAGGGTCACAAAGTCTATCCTGGGAGGGGCAGTGGTCCATCAGGTAGCGTTGCCACAGCATTTCCAAGAGGAGGCTTTCCAACAAGCTAATGGCTGGCATAAAAAAAAAGAGAAAATCTGAAGAGGGACTGAACTTCAAATAAGCTGCTGAGATGAGTTGGACTTCTTGTCTCTGCAAAGAAGAGTAAGATGGAACCCAAATCCACTCTTTCTGCTTAGAAGAGAATTGGGGTAGGCTCTGAAGGAACACACACCATTGTAATTTATGGATACATGCTCAGAAGATACAAAAGGAAAGAGCTAGTTATGTGTTAGGAGTTCTTACCTCATTTCTTCCTTTGCTTGTTTGTGGATTAGAACGTTCTGCTATGTCTGCTGCATAGGCATGCAATTATTCTGCTGTTTGCAGTAACAGTTATTACGATGAATGCAGCCACAAAAATGCTATGTACACACTCTTAGAGCAGGCGTACCAGGTAAGAACAGCAGGGTTAATTAAATACCGTCACCTGTGCTAAGCGAGCACCTCTTTCATTTCTCTTTAAGAAAAACACACACAGCCCCACATTGTATGTGCAGTTGCTAGCAGAGCTGCCCAGAGCAGAATGATAGACAGAGGAGCTGCTCAGCTCCGATAGAAGAGATGGGAGATAGTTTTATAAATCACCTCCACACAGTCCGCATTTTGCAGGAGAGATTCAGTTGCCTGCCGGAAATTTAGTCTGCACAATTGTAGACCTCTATGCTCTGTTGCAACAAGTCTCTTTAAAACACACACACACACATAACAGTTTTTGCTCTTTGAAAAATGACAGTGGAATGCACACTAAAAAGTGTGGTGTAAATGGGGTAAAAAGGTAAAGGTAAATGACCCCAGACGGTTAAGTCCAGTCAAAGGCGACTATGGGGTGCGGCACTCATCTCGCTTTAGGCCAAGGCAGCCGGCGTTTATCCACAGACAGCTTTCTAGGTCATGTGGGCAGCATGACTAAACCGCACAGAAACCAGAGCGCACAGAAATGCTGTTTACCTTCCTGCCGCAGTGGTACCTATTTATCTACTTGCACTAGTGTGCTTTCAAACTGCTAGGTTGGCAGAAGCTGGGACACAGCAACTGGAGCTCACACTGTCGTGCGGATTGGAACTGAAAAACCTCCAATCAGCAAGCCCAAATTAGCAAGAAGATGTATAATCACCACAAAAGCAAATCAGGATGAATGTTCATTGTCATAAAACCTGCCTGCACACCAGTGAGAATGAATGCTCAGTAAGGAATAGGCAAAGGAAGTCTAACCTTCACATTGATTTTGTGCAAGCACATCCAGATGAATGTTCCATAAGCAGGCTATCTAGAGTAACCCATAGTCTCTGCATTTATTATTCTTTCAACTTCAGTTAGTTGCAGCTGAGTGTGGTTCGGAAACCATGCTGGTGGAAGCACCTGGAGCCGGCCTGGTGCTATTATGTGATTTCCCTGCCCATACAGAATGGAACCAATGGTGGGTAGGCAAATAGTAGCTAACATATTAGCAATGTTAATAACTGGGGCTCAAATTACATATGAAATGAATAGTACCTGAATATAAGGAGAAATCAAAATGACCTTATATTAAACTTGTGGTAAGAGAAATCTGGGACGTGGGTGGCGCTGTGGGTTAAACCACAGAGCCTAGGACTTGCCAATCAGAAGATCAGTGGTTTGAATCCCTGCGCCGGGGTGAACTCCCGTTCCTTGGTCCCTGCTCCTGCCAACCTAGCAGTTCGAAAGCACGTCAAAGTGCAAGTAGATAAATAGGTACCGCTCTGGCGGGAAGGTAAATGCTGTTTCCGTGCACTGCTCTGGTTCGCCAGAAGCAGCTTAGTCATGCTGGCCACATGACCCGGAAGCTATACGCCAGCTCCCTCGGCCAATAAAGCGAGATGAGCGCCGCAACCCCAGAGTCGGCCACGACTAGACCTAATGGTCAGGGGTTCCTTTACCTTTCTTGTATATTTTTGAAGCACGGTATTCATTGTGGACTTTTACACTAAAAAAGAAAGAGAAAACACCAAACAAGACTTTTAAATAAATGTTTTCGGCTGTTTTGCTTAGTTTTGCCACTGCTGTTATTGTTGATCCTCTCTGATTTGTCTCAGTTCAGTGCACAAAGTTCTGAGAATAAGCCTGTTCTAGAATTGTGCTTTTCAAGCAGAAATACTGAGTTTGTTAATGCCTGAATTTTTCAGTTAAAGAATTCCTGACCTGAGCTTAGATGCTATTCATAAAGACTTGTGTGTGTGCATGCAACCATACATCTAATTTCTATAGAAAAAAACAAATATGATTTTTGGAACCCATACAACTGTGAAAAGGATCCCTTGGTGAAAAACTGGTAGATCAGGCTTTTCAAACAAAAGCATTATATCCATTACAAGTGTATAAAAAGACATATGTAACATCTAAAACAACCCATGTCACAAAATTGTCATTTTCTGTGAAAGCCAAGTAAACCAACATATTACAACAACAACAACTTATTTATGCCCAACCCATCTGGCTGGGTTTCCCCAGCCACTCTGGGCGGTTTCCAACAAAATATTAAAATACAATAGTCTGTTAAACATTAAAGCTTCCCTAAACAGGGCTGCCTTCAGATGTCATCTAAAAGTCTGGTAGTTGTTTTTCTCTTTGACATCTGATGGGAGGGTGTCCACAGGGTGGGTGCCACTACTGAGAAGGCCCTCTGCCTGGTTCCATGTAACTTGGCTTCTCGCGGTGAGGGAACTGCCAGAAGCCCCTCAGCACTGGACCTCAGTGTCTGGGCAGAATGATGGGGGTGGAGACACTCCTTCAGGTATACTGGACGAAGGCCATTTAGGGCTTTAAAGGTCAGCACCAACACTTTGAATTGTGCTTGGAAACATACTGGGAGCCAATGTAGATCTTTCAAGACCAGTGTTATGTGGTCTCGGCGGCTGCTCCCAGTCACCAGTCTAGCTACCGCATTCTGGATTAGTTGTAGTTTCCAGGTCACCTTCAAAGGTAAACCCACATAGAGCGCATTGCAGTAGTCCAAGCGAGAGATAACTAGAGCATGCACCACTCTAGCAAGACATATAGCTTTAGGTGCAAGATTTCTTTGATTACATGAGGCTAGCAATTATGACCAGTGAAAAATACAGGAACTCACAAATGAAACATGTCAGTGAGAGCTGGGTCACACATCTTCTGGGGATAGCAATGTCCCCAAATGTACTGTTCTTGCTTGTCCTTTTATGCATAGTATCAAATCAGAACAATTTACTTACTTGGGTTGGCATTGGTGGCCACTGGGGTGAGATACCTGGTGCCCATCAGATTTTTCTGGACAGCAACTTCCATCATCCTTGGCCATTGGCCATGCTAGCTGGGGCTGATGGGAAATGTATTATAATGACAACAGCAGCAGCAGCAGCAGCAGCAGCAACAACAACAACAACAACAACAATTTACATGGGGCTGGTTGCCCCAGCCACTCTGGATGGCTTCCAACAAATTAAAACACAGTAAGACATCAAACATCAAAAACTTCCCTAAGACATCTTCAGATGTCTTCTAAGAGTCAAATAGTTTCCTTGACATCTGATGGAAGTGTGTTCTGCAGGGCGGGCGCCACTACCAAGAAGGCCCTCTGGCTGGCTCCTTGTAACCTCACCTCTCACAGTGAGGGAACCACCAGGAGGCCCTTGGAGCTGGACCTCAGTGTCCATGCTGAATGATGGGAGTGGAGACGTTCCTATAGTTATGTAGGGCCAAAGGTGTTTAGGGCTTTAAAGGTCAGCACCAACACTTTGAACTGTGCATGGAAACATACTGGGAGACAATTTAGATCCTTGAGGAGCAATGTTATATGGTCTTGGCGGCCACTCCCAGTCACCAGTCTGGCATCTGCATTCTGGATTGGTTGCAGTTTCTGAGTCAGCTTCAAAGGTAGCTCCACATAGAGAGCATTGCAGTAGTCCAAGGAGGAGATAACCAGGGCATGTACCAATCTTGCTAGACAGGACGCAAGACCGATGTCTCAGATGGAGCTGGGAGACAGCTGCCCTATCTAACAACATCTTGAGGGCCATGTTTCCTCTATCTGTAGTGTATAATCAGGGATGCACTTGGAATCAACAGGCTGTCTACCCCTGTTGATTTCAGCCACAGTGCATCCAGTCTGTTCCTATGCATTTAGTACTGCCCTTCTTCTGTGTAAGGTAAAGGTAAAGGACCCCTGGACGTTTAAGTCCAGTCAATGTGGTTGCAGGACTCATTTTGCTTTCAAGCTGAGGGAGCCAGCATTTGTACCCAGCTTTCTGGGTCATGTGGCCAGCATGACTAAACCACTTCTGGCACAACAGAGCACTGTGACGGAAACCAGAGCACATGGAAATGCCATTTACCGGTACCTTCCCACTGCAGCGGTACCTATTTATCTATTTGCACTGGCGTGCTTTCAAACTGCTAGGTTGGCAGGAGCAGGGACTGAGCAACGGCAGCTCACCCCGTTATGTGGATGATTCTTATCTTAAGAATGATAAGAATCTCTCTCACACACTGTTTATATAGAAGTGGTTGGTTTACTAAGTCTCGCTTGGGACTGATTCATCCAGGAGTCCTTTCCCCAGAATTCATTAAAAGGGAAAAAAAGAACATAACATAGAGTTTATGCCTCAATGTGAGGAAGCCATATCAATAATCCATGTTATGTCAATAAAACAGGACACCTTGGATGCTGTTGCTTTGGCTGGGATTCTGAGGGTGCACATTTGTGAGCGAGCGGACTTGAATTCCAAAACACAACATGAATAATTTGTGTGTGGAATAGTATAGAGGCTGTTGGGTTCCCAGTCCTTTAGCTATTCTTTGTAGATGATTGAAGGACAGCAACAGTTGAGGTCTTTCCCGCTGTTATTCATGCTGGCATGTGGCTCAGAGATTCCTTTCTTGTCAACCAGGACTTGACCCTTAGAGACCCTTTGAGGACAGAGTATTCTTACCTCTGGAAAGAAGAGCTGCTTTTAAATTTATTTATTTTTTAAAAACCACCCTTATTCCAATCTCAGTGCAGAGAGTGAAGTCCAAACGTTACCTCAAGATACAGGCACTCAAATAATCTATGAAAGGTTACACTTTCACAGGTGGAGATTTTCCTCCAAGGAAGTTGTTTCACTTCTGATATTTTTCTGTCGTGGGTACTGCCTTGAGGAGGTCGCAGACATATAATCCAGGAACTCAAAAACTGGGCATTTAAAAGAAAATGCTGTGAAAAGGGGGGGGGGAGCAAAAGGTGAGATTAAAAGCATTGCAGCAACATCTCATTTATCTAAAACCACAGTCCCATTTATTCAAGTGACCAGAAAGAATGTTGAAAACAGCAACATTTGGAGAGTAAGATAAACTTGCTCCTTTTCTATGCTTGCCATTGTAGTCTGTGAGCCTGATGGAGTGGCCTCTGTCTTTTTAATTGAGGTGTGCTGCTTTGGAGGACAATCATTGTCTAAAAAGTGGGATAGAAATATAGTAAGGGATACTGAATAAATACATAGTGGTGCTTATTATTATTTATTTCTTAATGGCCTTTCCTATACGTGCCTCAAGGTGAGGTCAACGAAATTATGAAAAACCATTTCAAAAAAGTTAAAAGCAGCACAGGAAATAACAGCAAATGAACTGAAAATGATAAAAGGAGACATTCATGGCAGAGGTCTGCTCACCCAACTGGGAAAGCTTGTCAGAACAAAAGTGTCTTCAACTGTTTCTGGAAACTGCATATAGTTAGCAACTGTCAAAGCCTGACAGGAATGGTGTTCCACAGAGGGCCAATGCTATCATTAGGCCAGAGGGGCTCAGTACTGACCTTTGAGGGACATAGTTTTATACAAAATAGTTTTTGTTACATGTGATAATATTCTACTTTTATATTTTGAAGCATTTGACCATTTTTGAAGTAACTCATACATTGGAATTGTTTTTACTGTATATATGAAATAGACCATAGAGTTGACTGGATGTTATGTTACACCTACAAACACACACACACACACACAGAGTAAAAATGCAGTTAATTTTAAATATTACAATCACATCTTAATCCATCAATGGTTGATATATTCAACCTCAAAAGATGTGTGTGTGGATTTGCTGTAGATGTTCAGCAAAGAACCCTACAAGAAACAGGTTCAAAAGACTGGAAGAAAACTGGAATGATTCTATCTTCACATGAGAGAAATACTGACCATTTAGAAAACTTTCAGACCTGGAGAGAACTTGAATTGTGAAAAACAATTAGTGATATTAATCAGAAGAAAATGAGGGAAGAGGAACAATATTGGTGACAAATCTTAGACTGCTGGATTTCTTTTGTCAGAGCTCTATGCAGCATTAGTTAAATAAAGTTATCACTTTAGAAGAACTGCTGTTAGTTGTTGATAAATCTATCAGATCATTAATCCCATAATCACATTAATGTGGAAAGAGATTATTTTCTATGCCTTTTGCATGTACTACAGGTCTGCTAATTACCACATAGCTTCCCTTTCCCTTTCCTGTCTTTTATGGGCCATCAGCAACATATTTTAGAGAATGCAAACAGAGTTTCTTTGTAAACATAGAAATCAATGCAAAGGAACAGCTGTGATTTCCCTCTGTCAACTCCTATAGCTACAGCAATCATGACTTTAATAGCAGAACACCTGTCTCTTATTATATTTGATAGAAAATTACTAATACTATTTCCTTCCCAATGCCTTTACCGAATTTCAGCAATGTTTTATTTCTCTCATGCACACATATGCATGGTCCATTAGCACAATCCTTTTATTTAATCTTGAGCACTCTAAAAATGTTTCACAACTAATTGTGTAGAGACTGAATGTTTTTCCCAGATATAGCTTAATGAAAGCGTTTGCTCTTACTGATCCGTGAGAAAATTAATGGGGTTCATTTTGATTTATTGGAATCTGCTCTGGCAATGTTACTCAAGCAGCATTAAGCACCAGGGAAAATGTATGTTCCCAGTCTATTGTCCCAGCACAGAAAGTCACATAAAAGAAAAAGGAAAGAGCCTTTCAGCTGCCTAAGAGTGAGGACAACAGAAATCAAAGGAAGACATTTGATAGCTGCAGCCCATGGAGGCTGGCTTATCTGGGCTAATGGAGCACTGCCCCAGCAACCTCTGCCTGCTGTCAACTGGCTGACACCTGCCAGTCTTTTTACTTACTCCCAGTCCAGAGAAGAGGAGGAGGAGGAGGAGGAGGAGTTTGGACTTGATATCCCACCTTTAACTCCCCTTAAAGAGTCTCAAAGCGGCTAACAATCTCCTTTTCCCTTCCTCCCCCACAACAAACACTCTGTGAGGTGAGTGAGGCTGAGAGACTTCAGAGAAGTATGACTAGCCCAAGGTCACCCAGCAGCTGCATGTTGAGGACTGGGGAAGCGAACCCGGTTCACCAGATTATGAGTCCACTGCTCTTAACCACTACACCACACTGGCAATGCCTCTTAGCTTCCTCCTCTTTAGTGTCAGTGTTGCCCCTTACGGAACTCAGAAGCGTAAAAAGGTAAAGGACCTCTGGATGGCTAAGTCCAGTCAAAGGTGACTATGGGGTTGCAGCATTCATCTCGCTTTCAGACTGAGGGAGCTGGCATTTGTCCACAGACAGCTTTCTGGGTCATGTGGCCAGCAGGACTAAACCACTTCTGGTGCAACAGGACACCGTGACGGAAACCAGAGCACATGGAAACGCCGTTTACCTTCCCGCTGCAGCAGTACCTATTTATCTACTTGCACTGGCGTGCTTTTGAACTGCGAGGTTGGCAGGAGCTGGGACAGAGCAACGGGAGCTCACCCCGTCATGGAGATTCGATCCGCCGACCTTCTGATTGGCAAGCCCAAAAGGCTCTGTGGTTTAGACAACAGCGCCTCCCTTCTCAGAAGGGAGGATAGGACAAACTTAGAATTCATCAGTTCTTCCTGTCATTGTCTCTGTCTCCCCATACTTTTCTGTCTCCATGTTTCACCCTACCTGATCCAATGGTCATCAGCCACTACTGGGTACAGCTTGGCATTCAGGGGCAAGAAAAGCTACATGTACTGAAATTCCTTCTTTTGTTAGCATCCATTTGTCTCAAGAGATAGCCTCCGGGGGTGAAGTCAAACAGCTGGAGAATCACAGCGCCTGCTGTGGCTGCAGAAACTGGTAACTTATAGCTGCTGCCTCCCACATTGTTTTTGCTGTGTTAGAAGCACAAAAGTAACCTTTCTGGGACGCAAGTCTGGGCAGTGTATGTGGAGGTCCTGGACTGCTAAGAGAACAAGACATCCTTCTTGGCCTTGTTGATGTGGTCCAAAGGAAAGCAAAGAAATACATTGGGCACCAGCTTGGCTGCAGGAGTTCCTGGAAGGAGGCATGCATGACACAATCCAAACATCCTAGGAACTCTACTCCAGATTTGTGTAGGGTTTACTCCTTGGCATTTTCTTCTCTCAAAGATATCCTGCAAGGCAGCAGAGGTTTAGGATCAGAGTTTTCCTTCTCCTATCATCTCAGTTTGAGGAGCCCCATCTTCCCCTTACTTCCCTCTACAGTACGTGCAGAAACTGCCTTCTTGACCATTTGACCCACTACTGGTCTTGCCCACTCAGTCTGTTAGAGCCTGTCTTTGCATGCAGGGGAAATCCTTAACTCACCAGTGGTTTGAGACCCATCAGCTACTCTCACCTGGTTTAGTCAGCCAGTCGAAGCCATCTCGGGGTGTGGCTGCTGTCACATGCTGTAGATTCTTGGAGCCACAGGTGAGAGCTGAGTGCAGAGTGGGGACCAAAGGTGGACAAACCACCCCAGAATGAGAACAATGTGCTCCCCACCAGAGGTACCACCCCTCCCCTAATTCCTGATGTGACTCATGTACCCTTAACAGTTGTGTAGTTCCTTCTACAAAGCTATTAAAAGTACATGAGCCACATCCCCATTTGCACTTCTTTGCCCTAGTGAGATCACTATCATAATAGGGAACCATGGAAGAAATGATTCCAAACCAAGCTTATTTTTTCAATGCCACCAATGAAACAGAACTAACACTGTCTTGATCTCATGTGTGATTGGCACCTGCCCTACAGGGCAGGATAATCTGGATCTGGTGGGAATACTAAAGCTGCAACATGACATTTCATTCTAGAATCAATGGAGGCTACTTGTATTTTCCATGTAGTCTACACACAATCTAAATCCTCTTTCTTTGTTCTCCTTGAGAAACTTGTTTCATTTCAATAATAATAATAATAATAATAATAATAATAATAATAATAATAATAATTTATTTATACCCCACCCTCCCCAACCAAGACTGGGCTCAGGGAGGCTAACAACCAATAATAAAAACAAGTTGATTAAAATACAATTTAAAAAACAGGATTAAAATACAACATTAAAACATTAAGATGCAGCCTCTTTACAGGAGGAGAAAGGAAAAAGAAAGGGGGAATCAGAAAGAAAGAGGTGGAGGCAGAACAACTCTGTCTTACAGGCCCTGCGGAAAGAAATCAGATCCTGCAGGGCCCTGGTCTCATGAGACAGAGCGTTCCACCAGGTGGGAGCCAGTGTCGAAAAGGCCCTGGCTCTGGTTGAGGCTAATCTAACTTCCTTAGGGCCCAGGACCTCTAGGGTGTTGCTATTTATGGACCTTAAGGTCCTCTGTGGGGCATACCAGGAGAAAAGAAAGCTCATTACAGATTGAGTCTTCCTTACTCCACTATGTGTTCATTTGAAAACTGATGTTGATGGTCCTAGCACTGCATGTGTGTGCATCCGCACTTGTCCAATAATATTATGGGTCGGCATGACCAATATCACAATCCCCACTTCCTTCTTCATTCACTGGGGCATGAACAGGGAGGAAAAGACATAGATAACCTAATCAAGGGGAGGCGTTTTCGGACAAATATAAAGTAACCAATCCCACCTATATGGGTGGCAGGACCAAGAATAAATCTAGATTGAATGTTGAGGATGAACACGAATGCTTCTGGATTGAGAAAAACTACAGTTTTATGCTCCAAATGGGTTAGTGTATACACAGCCTAAGAGATGGACCCTTGCAGATTCTGAAATTTATTGACTTTTCACATTCCACTGTTGGTTACTTGACAACAGAGTTTTACTGGTCAGACCAGAACGACACTGGAGGTCTTTTGGCGACCTATGATCCATTCGCAGAGAAGCAAAAGGCGCCAGATCTCACGAAGCTGCCCACAGGCAGTTGTACATGCATTGAAGAGCCAGCTAATTTGTTCTCCTCCTAGGCTGTCTCCCACTTCCTTAAGCTATAAGCCGAGTGAAATATGCTGGGTGTAATAGAAGATGCCACACACCCTCTCTCTCACACACACAATTTCCTGTTATAGCTGATTGTTTCATTAATGTAATTAACTTCACATCTATCATTTTGTTAGCCTAGAAGAATTTGGTCCTTGCAGCCAATTGCTTTCTTTCCTTCTCTGATTAGACTATAAAGAACAACATGGTACAGAGGATAAAATAAATGCAAATTGTTGTCAAGACACTTATTGATGTTTTATTTTCCCCTGACTTCCAATTTCACTTATGTTGTGTTCCCTTTTTGCTACTGGCAGCATGTTCCCTTGGTTTGCTACTTTGTCTTCATTATCGCAAGCTTTCTGTTCACTTACAAACTTTATTAGTCAAGCTAATAACCATGAATTGTAGTTCATTAATTGAAACTTCAGTCTCAGTGGTTTTAATAAGAAGGTTTGCATGCACTCCTTTAATCATCTTTGGAAGTGGTTAATTCGAAACCAAAGGTGTATTGGTGCCTCTTTTGCTACTCCTTTCTCTGTAAGATATTAATGGCAGTTTCATTAAATAACCAGGAAATTTCTGTAGGCTTAATGGAGTTAGGGCTGAGTTTACATCACAGCCAACAGCAGATAGTGCAAACGCTTAATGCCAAATAGCATTATAATAGGAGAGTCTGTGCAAAAGTTGCCTTACGGTGTTCTTGTCTTTTCTCATCCTCTCTGGACTCATTTTTGATCGTCCTACTAATGATAGCAGCAGCTGTCTTCATGCCACTTATGGTGGAAGAGTCTTCTTAAACCAGTCTGACTCTTTTTGACTTCTGCAGATGAGAACTTTGATTGTGTAAACGAAATCTGAACTTAATATAATTTCAGCATGTATTTTATGTAGCTAGAAAAGGCCACAACAGAGGCTGTTTTAGGGTGGGCGCCACGCTGCAGGGCAAGGGCATAACATGGGGAGGGTTGTGGGGGCTGTGGCCCTGGGCACAGGTTTTTTAAAGGGTTTGAGAGGGTGCAACCAGGCACCCCCACAACTGGCACCTTCACATGCCAAGCTGCAACTGGGCTGAGTCTTCAGGGCTGCATTAGTGGTGGCAAATCTTTCCCCTCATGGCTGTCAAAGGGATGCCCAGTATAGCTGAAGGAGCATCTCCACCCCCATCATTCAGCCTGGGCACTGAGGTCCTCTTCTGAGGGTCTTCTGGTGGTTCCCTCACTGTGAGATGTGAAGCTACAGAGAACCAGGCAGAGGGTCTTCTTGGTAGTGGCACCTGCCCTGTAGAACACCCTCCCATCAGATGTGAAACAGGTAAATAACTATTTGACTTTTAGAAGATATCTGAAATCAGTCCTGTTTAGGAACGTGTTTAATCATTGATGTTTTATTGTGTTTTTAATATTTTGTTGGGAGCTACCCAGAGTGGCTGGGGCAAACCAGTCGGGTGGGTTACATATAAATAATAAAAATCATTGTCATTGTTATCATCCTATTTTTGGTACCTGCTTGGAACTGTACAAGCAAGCCATGAAATATGGGTGGTAGGATGTTTTTGGTATTGCTGGTACAGGCCTGTCCTCTGGATAGCCAGGGAGTATGTGAACAAAAGAAAGCCAGGGAGTATGTGAACAAAAGAAAGCTTGAATGGGGAATGTTATAGCTTACAGATAACACTCTTAAATGGTTTACTAAACCAGCCCTAAAGCCCTGCTCGCATTGTTTGTACAGACATGAGAAAAGACAACACTTTTTGGAAGCAACATATGATAGGAATAAGCCAACTCTGCTTTCATTCATTAAGGGAGGACTCTGTTGGCAGGAACACTGCTAAATGAATACTCCTAAATACCAAATAGAACCACAGAGCCTAGGGCTTGCCAATTGGAAGGTCGGCAGTTCGAATCCCCATGACAGGGTGTTTGGTCCCAGCTCCTGCCCACCTAGCAGTTCAAAAGCATGTCAAGTGCAAATAGATAAATAGGTGGAAAGGTAAATGGTGTTTCCGTGCACTGCTCTAGTTCGCCAGAAGCGGCTTAGTCATGCTGGCCACATGACACGGAAGCTGTCTGTGGACAAACGCCAGCTCCCTCAGCCTATTGAGCGAGATGAGCACACAACCCCAGAGTCGTCCGCGACTGGACCTAACGGTCAGGGGTACTTTTACCTTTAAATAACAAATAGATGGTCCTAATAAAATAAATAAAAACATAAAATGAATATATGATAATTTCACATACACACAAAACAAGCAGTGCACATACAGACTAACCAGGCAAAGCTTAGGTGTAAATTAAAGACGTGTTTGTAGCATGGAACACAATCACTGTTGTATCCCGTCCTTGCAGTGAAAGTGTTTCAAATAGCATGAAACAAAATAAAAAAAAATTCCTTCCAGTAGCACCTTAGAGACATGTACATGCACACGAAAGCTCATACCAATAACAAACTTAGTTGGTCTCTAAGGTGCTACTGGAAGGATTTTTTTTAAATTTTGTTTCGACTACAGCAGACCAACACGGCTTGTTGTAGTTTAGTCATTTAGTCGTGTCCGACTCTTCATGACCTCATGGACCAGAGCACGCCAGGCACTCCTGTCTTCCATTGCCTCCCGCAGTTTGGTCAGACTCATGTTTGTAGCTTCAAGAACAGTGTCCAACCATCTCGTCCTCTGTCGTCCCCTTCTCCTTGTGCCCTCCATCTTTCCCAACATCAGGATCTTTTCCAGGGAGTCTTCTCTTCTCATGAGGTGGTCAAAGTATTGGAGCCTCAGCTTCACGATCTGTTCTTCCAGTGAGCACTCAGGGCTGATTTCCTTAAGAATGGATAGGTTTGATCTTCTTGCAGTACATGGGACTCTCAAGAGTCTCCTCCAGCACCATAATTCAAAAGCATCAATTCTTCGGCAATCAGCCTTCTTTATGGTCCAGCTCTCACCTCCATACCTTACTACTGGGAAAACCATGGCTTTAACTATACGGACCTTTGTTGGCAAGGTGATGTCTCTGCTTTTAAAGATGCTGTCTAGGTTTGCCATCGCCTTTCTCCCAAGGAGCAGGCGTCTTTTAATTTCGTGACTGCTGTCACCATCTGCAGTGATCATGGAGCCCAAGAAAGTAAAATCTCTCACTGCCTCCAGTTCTTCCCCTTCTATTTGCCAGGAGGTGATGGGACCAGTGGCCATGATCTTCGTTTTTTTGATGTTGAGCTTCAGACCATATTTTGCACTCTCCTCTTTCACCCTCGTTCACCAACACGGCTACCTACCTGTAACTCAAATAGCATGGGAATAGTCATTTGTATTTAGTACAACCATGCATTTTTAAAGGAAAAGAAAAGACACACTATTGCCAAGGAAAAAGTCACTAAATTTCTCTCCAGCCCCCGAAGAAATACATTTAAATAAGTTTTGAGAAACTGCCATACTTCAGATCTTTTCTTCTGAAGTCAGCCCCCAGGCACGCTGCTAATATTGTGTCTCAAAATAATGTCTGACAAAGTATTGGTTCTATTAAAGGCAACATATGAAATTGCAACCATTGCCAGTTTGAATTATTCTTTAGAGACTCTGTAAAACGGGTGTATGCTTAGAAGAGAACTATGGAGAAAGTCCCAAGAAAGGCAATTCAGAGAATTGAAAGCACTTGTGTAAGATGGAGAGTTAAAGTTATTAAGATAAAGACATAGTTAGGATACACTGGAGAGTTCACGTCTGTAGAAATGAACTGAAGTGACAGCTGAATTTTGATACACAAAGAAAGTTTACACTTTGGATCAAGTGCATATGTTACAGACTTTTGGGACGAGTAAAACAGACTGACAGAGTCTCTCAACAAATTATGAAGAAGCTGTTGATCTCTCTCAGTTCGACTGGCTATCAACAGCTCCCCAGTCCCTATTTGATGAATCCTTATTACCCAGATCTACTTCGTGCACCTTCTTGAGGGAATGCAAATTTTTATTAAGAGCAAGACAGTGTGACAAAAGACAAAAGTAATAAGCGCAGGAGTGCGATTTCTGCTCTGAAGGGGTGAAATGTCAATTCTTCTGCTGCTCATGCAGGTTCTAATGAATTGATTTAGTGCCAGATATTCTCTTCCAAACCTGTCACAATCTATTTTTGAAGAAATGTGGCTTATTAGTTGTTCAAGAGCTTCGTGACATGATTGATATCCAAGTATAATCACGGTGTAACTCACTTCGGACTCTGATTTGTTTATGCATTCAAGGATTAAATTTGATAGGGGCTTTGCTCTCAGCGTAAACTGGCTGCCCATGCAGTATATTACGTCAGTTCTCTAGACGATTGCCTAGCTAGGCTGGATCTAGACATGTCAAAGAAGCTTTTCCATTTAAAGCATTGTAAATTTAAACCTTGCCAACAAAGGTCCTTATAGTAAAAACTTTGGTTTTCCCAGTAGTGATGTATGGAAGTGAGAGCTGGACCATAAAGAAGGCTGATCGCCGAAGAATTGATGCTTTTGAATTATGGTGCTGGAGGAGACTCTTGAGAGTCCCATGGACTGCAAGAAGATCAAACCTATCCATTCTGAAGGAAATCAGCCCTGAGTGCTCACTGGAAGGACAGATTGTGAAGCTGAGGCTCCAAGACTTTGGCCACCTCATGAGAAGAGAAGACTCCCTGGAAAAGACCATGATGTTGGGAAAGATGGAGGGCACAAGGAGAAGGGAAGACAGAGGACGAGATGGTTGGACAATGTTATCGAAGCTACCAGCATGAATTTGACCAAACTGCGGGAGGCAGTGGAAGACAGGAGTGCCTGGCGTGCTCTGGTCCATGAGGTCACGAAGAGTCGGACACGACTAAACGACTAAACAACAACAACAACAAAAAAAAATTAAACAGGGAAAACAGGTAGAAAAAAAGGGGCTGCACATCACCATCTGGTGGCACAAAGTTATATCGCACATACAACACATATAAATTCCTGGAGAATAACAAGAATTGACAAAAGATAGACATAATATATTACAAGGACAAGAAGAAATATTACTGACACACAGGAAAGAGAGAGTTTGAATGCTTCATCTATAGGCACAGAAATTATTCAATGTGTCAATACAAATGGAAGCCGTTAAAATTGCAGCTGCGATAAAAGGGATTGGTATCTGGACTGGAGCGTAACTGAAATTTATAAGACTCTGGAGCGCTGAAACAAAGGAAAGCATCAAACTGTTAATTCTAGCATGCGGAAGGCCACTTAAATTGTATAATTTGGCATCTCAATGATTGGTCATATTAATTGTATTATAATTTGGCATTGCTATAATGAGGCTGTTATTGGATTGGATTGTTGTAACTGAAAACTAGTAAAAATAATTATCAAAAAATAAAAATAATAAATGAATTGCTTTTTCTTTTCCAGTCTAGCTGAGTCCCTAGTTTCTGCAAGATGCTTCAGTAGGAGGAGTTAGAGTCAATGACACACAGAGCCGTCCCGTGACACATGTAGACCTGCATCTTTCTTAAGATCCCCAGAGAAGGTTCTCGTGTCTGTACTAATTTTAGTTGAGGCCAGCTGTATGGAATGGTCTGGCAGAGCCTTCTGGGTGGTGGCACCACAGTTTTGGAAGTCCCTTCCCCCGTGACACTGCTGGCACCTATTCTTTTAAGGTTGAGATGCCTGTTCATTATTCGCCCAGAAGCCAGTGTTTGTGTTGACTGAGTGTGACTTACCTGCCTTGTTTTTTAGTAACTGTATTGTGAACGTGAAGCTGTTTTTAATTGCTCCACAATGAAGGGCAGAAAAGAAAAGTTATAAATAAATAGCCACTCACTTTTGTAGTTAGTGCAATTTCTGTGTTATTCTGTTAACATGAATGCTTCTATCTCATGGGTAGGCAAACTAAGGCCCAGGGGCAGGATCCAGCCCAATCGCCTTCTAAATCCGGCTTGCGGATGGTCTAATAATCAGTGTGTTTTTACATGAGTAGAATGTGTCTTTTTATTTAAAATGCATCTCTGGGTTATTTGTGGGGCCTGACTGGTGTTTTTACATGAGTAGAATGTGTCCTTTTATTTAAAATGCATCTCTGGGTTATTTGTGGGGCATAGGAATTCATTTATTCTCCCCCCCCCAATATAGTCCGCCCCCCCACAAGGTCTGAGGGACAGTGGACCGGCCCCTGCTGAAAAAGTTTCCTATCCCTTTATCTATCTCATGCCTTTGGTGAGTCCAAATCAACTATGACTAAAATCAAAAGCAAGCTCTGCAGCATAGTTCCTAAAGAGAGTGCTGCACTGATTCATTAGTTATTAATTATTAATCTGCGCTTTTTATTTTGTTGTCATGCTTACTTATATTTCCAACATTGTCTGGTGATGCCTCTTTTGTAACTTCACTAAACAGCCCCCCTACAACAGCTCAACAAACACAACAGTTTTATTAACCTTCTAGGAAACTTTCAGTTTAGTCATGGTCTTTGTCGAGTGAAAATCTGAATCTGGGCAAAAAAGGGGGGGGAGGTGCTTTTCCTTATACATCCAATCTCCTTATGCCTCTGGGCATAATTTCTTTTCTTGACTATTAGAAAATGGACTCTCGGTAAATCAAGAAAAATTCATTTCCCAGCATGGGGAGGATATGGATTAAGGCACAACGTACTTAAATACGGAAAGAAAAATGTGGGGGAAACATGTCAATGGCTGTGTACAGTATTCTAGAGACTTGGGGAGAGTGTTGTACATTTATCCTTCCTTGCATCTTGCAAACATTATTTTTTTATTCATAATTTTTGGGTCTATCCCCCCCGCCTAGCCCCCATTTTACAATATATTGTTTGGTCTCTCCCTCCCTATCCACCGTCTCCAGAACTCAGATCTCTTAACCTCTGTGGAAATTTTAGTTGACATTTAATCCATTAAGTAAGGCATAGCCAAAATAAGTTCATTCCAGATGTTTCTGGATTACAACTCCTGCCATCCTTGATTTTAGGCCATGCTGGCTGGGACTGAGACAGGTTGAAGTCCATCGGGAGTGCACCAGCATCAAGACAACCACAGGGATCAAGGATAATCAACAGTGAAACGTGCCTTCTGTCAGTCTCATTAACAAATACCGTCTCTGTCCTTTGGTTAAGCCATTTGCATGTGGAGGTCCCCAAGCCACCCCTCAAATAATTCACAATTCACACGTAATTTTTGTTTAAGGTTTTTGGCACTATTTTGGCCACAACTTTATTAAAATACAGAATCTGTTGCTTAGGCATTGGTTATGACTATCTGTCCTCCCGCCTGGGACAGAACTGACTATCCGAACTCCCTCGGAAGCCAGTGAAGGGAAAACAATGTTGTGGATCAGTTGAGCTGAGCGACAGTCCCTCACCGCTCACCCAACCAGCTCTCCAAGGCTTGCCAGCCCTGGTCCCATTTCAGGGATTGGACGAAGTCGTGGCAAGCCCCAGGATTCCTTTAATGGAATTCCCTTCCACACCACCATTGGAGGGGCAGGCACAGCCTATCCTGACCCCTCCACCACCAGTTTTTATAACCAATGCCTAACCGCAACCTTGCAAGTTGTGACGAATTGCTAAGTAGTAGGCAAAAACCAAATGGCACCAGCCAATCAGCCAAATGGATAAAATTCCTGCTAGGCCCCTGCCCCAACGGCAGACGACCCCATGACAGGCATAGCAAGGTCAACCGGATTACAGGGCGAGTGGGTGTGTGATCCGAAGCACTCTGCAATGACTGCTTCCCGCTTAAAACGGGGGGCGCCCTTTGCGTGGACGCATGCAGCCCCTAGATCTGGAGCGGCTCCAACAGCATAGGCTTGGCTTTGCCTTCCCTCAGGTGGGATACCTGTAGGTCTCCGCCTACCTCAGTCAGTTGTCCAATCCCACCTGGGGGAAGCGTTGCTAAGGAGACCAGGCCAGGTAGGGGAGGGATTACCTGCCCACACAATAGAGGGAGGATATTACCTGGGAATCCTCTCTTGGCTCCAGAGCTTCTCCCACCCTACCCACCCTCATTTAATGTCTTATTTTGCAGGTTAACTTTTCTTCACAGGTATGCGGGCGCTGCTACGTTAAGGTCGCTGTTAAAGGGCTGGAAAGGAATTTCCCTGCATTGGCAGGTTTCGCCTTTCCCGTAGCAAAACGTCACAACTTTGGCAGTATCAGGCCTTGGGCGGAATCCTTTTGTCCATCTTCCTCTTTGCGGCGGCGATACCAGGGTTCCCCATTAAAGGGGTTTTCTGAAGGGAGGCTTTGACCGTACGCCGAAAGGTCGTCATTGCTCTCCCCTGCGGCGGCGTTACGGGGGCGGCTGTCTCTGCTTGAACATATGTTCTCCAGAGCCGGCGCATCCCCCCACCACTGGATAACCCTGATGCTCCCTAGGTCCCCGGCTGGGGACTGGGGAGGGAGAACGCCCAATGCCTGAGCCAAGGTCTACCCACATTTGAAATTTAATAAAGTTGTGGCCAATTTAATCCCATAGCACGTTGTCTTGAGTCGTTATTCCACATGACGGGGGGACCGCGCGGGATCTGGGGACTCTGCCTGTCCACGCAAAAGAGAAAGCAAAAGCAGAGTGCCCCCAATATTTAAAGCCTTCGGTCCCACCCACCCAATTTGCTACATGCAATTTGCCCCAGCACCCGGTCAGCCAATCATTACACCAGGCAATAACCATTAACCTGCGTGGTAACAGAGGGTTGGCCTGGCAGACCCCCCCCTCCCCGCAACACGTGCTCTCATTTTAGGGAGAACACGCTTTCCTGGGCCGCTGAGATCTACTTCTGATTAAAGCATTCACACAATTGGCAGGAGTGTCTGTCTTTTCTTAGTTCCTTCTCATTTTTTTGGTTGTATTTCTCCCAGTAACCAGCTGGGAGCATACTGTAGGTAGCTGCCAAGCAGACAGTACCTTACTAATGGAAGCTTTTTATCAGATTGGCAGAACATCAAGAAGCATAGACGAAGTTGTGCTAAGGTTCTGTGTCCCAAATACATAAAATGAATGCTTTTTGAAGTGGGGAAATGGCCTCAGGTCTCTCTCTGCCTGGAGGTATCACTTGGGGGTGAGGAAGGCACAGATGGGAATCAAAGGCAGAACTATAAATGCCTGACTTGAACCTCTCTTAAACTTTATTTTCTACAGCTCCCTCCCCAATTTAACAGTTCATCATTTCTAATTCATTCTCCTAAACCTAATAATATCTCTTTTAGCATACGGTATATTGCTATGAGGGACACAGGTGGCGCTGTGGGTTAAAGCCTCAGCGCCTAGGACTTGCTGATCGAAAGGTCGGCGGTTCGAATCCCTGCTGCGGGGTGCGCTCCCGCTGCTCGGTCCCAGCGCCTGCCAACCTAGCAGTTCGAAAGCACCTCCGGGTGCAAGTAGATAAATAGGGACCGCTTACCAGCGGGAAGGTAAACGGCGTTTCCGTGTGCAGCTCTGGCTCGCCAGAGCAGCGATGTCACGCTGGCCACGTGACCCGGAAGTGTCTCCGGACAGCGCTGGCCCCTGGCCTCTTAAGTGAGATGGGCGCACAACCCCAGAGTCTGTCAAGACTGGCCCGTACGGGCAGGGGTACCTTTACCTTTATATTGCTATGAAAATGCCGTTCATTTATCTGCCCAAGAACATGCATATATATAAAGGTACAAATTTAGGGGCTCTTAGAGGGGGGAAATGTAATCCAATTTTTCCAAAAGCAAACACTCTTCAATATTTCATGATGAGGCTTCACACCAATACTCCACTTATCATACATGAAGAAAGACTGCCATAATTTGAACAGTAGAAATTCTTCACATCCCAACATTCCACTTTCCTTCTTTCCTTTCTTTTAATGACAATGGATCTAATGTGTTATTATATTGCCCCATTTTTATTCATTTAATTTTATATATTGATATACCACTTAAAACTGAAACAGACTGTAAGCAGCTTACAGAAATAACAAATGCTATATAACAGACAGTGAAACTGTAAAAGCCACAATGCAAAACTGTGATACAGTGGTACCTTGGGTTACAGATGCTTCAAGTTACAGACGCTTCAGGTTATAGACTCTGCTAACCCAGAAATAGTATCTCGGGTTAAGAACCTTGCTTCAGGATGAGAACATAAATCGCGTGGTGGCGGCAGTGGGAGGCCCCATTAGCTAAAGTGGTACCTCAGGTTAAGAACAGTTTCAGGTTAAGGAAGGACCTCTGGAATGAATTAAGTTCTTAACCCGAGGCACCACTGTACAATAAATATAAAGCTAGAAAAACAACAACAACAACAAATCATAGCATCCCATTTGGGAAGCATTTTGAGAGCCTGGGGTCCTTTTCTTCTTCACCTTCTCTCCTGCCAAAGCACAACCAGATTCGTGGTATTCAACAATCACCCCACAAGCACAAACATACCACAAGCAAATTAAGTCTTGCAACTACAGAGATCGTACCACTACTCATCCCATTCTATTCCCATGGACTGCAAGAAGATCAAACCTATCCACTCTTAAGGAAATCAGCCCTGAGTGCTCACTGGAACGACAGATCATGAAGCTGAGGCTCCAGTACTTTGGCCACTTCATGAGAGAAGAGAAGACTCCCTGGAAAAGACCCTGATGTTGGGAAAGATGGAGGGCACAAGGAGAAGGGGATGACAGAGGATGAGATGGTTGGACCGTGTTATTAAAGCTACCAGCATGAGTTTGACCAAACTGCAGGAGGCAGTGGAAGACAGGAGTGCCTGGCGTGCTCTGGTCCATGGGGTCATGAAGAGTCGGACACAACTAAACGACTAAACAACAACAAAAGCAGCATATCAATCAAAAGCCACAGTTGCACAGTCTTAAAGTAATTGTTAGAAAGTAGGACAGAGGCACTAACATTATCACTAGTGAAACGAACACAATAAACCCCACATCTGAATGTGCTGCTCCTTACGATACTCAAGTCCCCCAGTATTTGCAGATTACTATGTTCGTTTGCAAGTGGCACATGCACTCCTAAGATATTGCTGTGTGTATTCACATGTAGCGTGTTACTGTGCATTCTGGTTTGTCTTCGCATGCGCTTTCAGCGTTAATCCTCTTCATCTACAAACTGGGCACATGCCAAATTGACAAAGCCATCAGTGTTATGTCAAAAGTTAATAATATGTAATCTTTTTCAATGCTAAATTCTTAATTACTAACTTCTTTCATGTCTTATCTTAAGCTGCAGAATGCAACCTTGTGAATGTTTGAGGAAAAGTAAAACTAACAGCTAACGAATGAAAGGCTGAACTATTCAAACTTGAGAAGGGATGGGGAGGAATTTGTTTGGCGTGCTTTTTCGCTGTGGGACTGATCTGATCTGATACTTTCAAGGTTGCATGTGGATTGGAACACAACTCCCAGTCTGATTACATACTTCTCCCGACTTTGCAGTGCAGGTTTTGTGCGGGAAAAGCTCACACAATGATACATATTGTATCTCAAAAGATGCACAAAAAATGCATATTTTTAGGGTGAATACATTGAAAAGGGCACATTTTGCATCAAAAGTGTGCTATTTACATAAAACATGTGGGCAAAATACATGCAATTCAACTGCATGCTTTTTGTTCATTCAATAAAAAAATCCACACAAAAGAGAGCAGAATAGACCTATGGCTGAGCAATAGGATACAACAAGCTACTCAGCCCATCCCTACTATGAGATCATCAGACCTGCAAATTTGCTCTGAGTGTCAATTCTAAAGATTTAATTAATTCCTTACAAAGTGTTGTAACCCTGTTCTAGGCATACCGACTCATAAACACAAGACTCACCTTCTCCTTTCTCTTGCGACAGAGTAATATAGAGACCTCAATAATGCCTGTTTAGGCCTGTTATTGGTTCCACATCTGCATCCTCTATCATTCAACTTCATCGATTGAGGTCAGCAATGAAATTATGGAGGGGAAGAAGGCGCCGGAATCGTGGAAGGAAGCTTTCATCACATTGATACCAAAATCCGAAAGTGAAAAGACACAACTTAAGAACTACCGTCCCATCTCCCTTTTAAATGTGGATTACAAAATATTTGCAGATGTTCTGGCAAGTAGATTCAAGAGGGTTTTAAACAAAGTAATTCACAAAGACCAGGCAGGCTTTCTCCCAGGTAGACATATGTCTGCCAATACAAGGAACATTATAGATATACTGGAACTTTTACAAACAGATATAAACACTAAAGCAGTTTTAATCTTCATAGATGCGGAGAAGGCCTTTGACAACATATCCTGGAAGTTCATGAAGGGGAATTTAAAAGAAATGGGAGTGGGTCGGGGGTTTGAGAACGGGATTGACGCAATATATTCAGAACAAAAGGCCAAACTGATAGTTAACAATGTGGTTACAGAATAGTTTAAAATTGAAAAAGGAACATGACAAGGCTGCCCGATTTCCCCGTTACTATTTATTTCGGTCCTGGAAGTGCTCCTGAATATGATTAGAGGGGACCGGCTGGTGGAAGGGATACAGGTCGGAGCGAAACAATATAAACTTAAAGCGTTCGCAGATGACTTAGTTTTGACATTACAGGAGCCAGAATCTAGTACGAAAAAAAGTATTACAACTGATTCAAGACTTTGGTCGGGTGGCGGGATTTAAACTAAATAAACAAAAAACTAAGGTGTTGGGAAAAAACTTGACTGATATTGAGTCGGAACGGTTTCAGAGAGAGACAGAGCTAACTGTGGTTAAGAAAGTGAAATACCTAGGGGTAAACATAACAGCAAAAAATCTGAGTTTATTCAAAGATAATTATGAAAAATGTTGGTCGGAAATTAAGAGAGACTTGGATAGTTGGTCAAAATTAAAACTTTCATTGTTAGGCCGAATAGCTGCCATTAAGATGAATGTATTGCCAAAAATGTTGTTCTTGTTTCAAACATTGCAGATTGTAGACAAAACGGAGTGCTTCCAGAAGTGGCAGAAAGACATTTCTAAATTTGTCTGGCAGGGCAAAAAGCCCAGAATTAAGTTTAAGATACTAACGGATGCGAAAGAAAGAGGGGGCTTTGCCCTGCCAGACTTAAAGTTGTATTATGAAGCCGCAGCTTTCTGCTGGCTAAAAGATTGGCTAGTTCTGGAGGACACGGACCTATTGGATCTGGAAGGTTTTAACAATGCATTTGGATGGCATGCATACTTATGGTATGATAAGGTTAAGATTAACAAGGCCTTTAAGAACCATATTGTCAGAAAAGCAATATTTAATATCTGGACAAAATACAAAGACTTACTGGAGAACAAAACACCGAGGTGGCTGTCACCCTTGGAGGCTAAGGCCCGAAAAACACCTAATATGGAGGCCAATTGGCCAAAATATTGGGAAATATTAGAAAGAGACGGAGACAATTGGAAATTGCAGAGTTTAGAGAAAATGAAAGATAAAGTGCGAGACTGGTTACACTATGCTCAGATTAAAGAAGTGTTTAAGAATGATAAAAAGTTAGGATTCCAGGTGGAGAAATCGAAACTGGAAACAGAATTGTTAGAACCTAAGACTAAGGTGCTTTCAAAAATGTATAACTTGCTGCTGAAATGGAACACACAAGACGAAACGGTTAAATCAGCTATGATAAAGTGGGCTCAGGATATTGGGCATAACATTATGTTTGAGGATTGGGAAAGGTTGTGGACCACTGGGCTGAACTTCACCGCATGTAATGCTCTGAAGGAAAATGTAATGAAAATGATATATAGATGGTACATGACCCCAGTGAAATTGGCTAAAATATACCATTCGTCTGATAATAAATGTTGGAAATGTAAGGAAAATGAAGGAACATTCTTTCACCTCTGGTGGACCTGTCCTAGAGTGAAGGCCTTCTGGGAAATGATATATAATGAACTTAAAAAGGTGTTTAAGTATACCTTCACTAAGAAACCAGAGGCTTTACTTCTGGGCATTGCCGGCCAGAATGTGTTAAAGAAGGACAGAACATTCTTTATGTATGCTACAACGGCAGCAAGGATACTCATTGCTAAGAACTGGAAAACTCAAGATCTACCCACACTGGAAGAATGGCAGATGCAGCTGATGGACTATATGCAACTAGCCGAGATGACTGGCAGAATCCGAGACCTGGGAGAGGAGAGGGTTGAAGAAGACTGGAAGAAATTCAAGATTTATTTACAAAAGTACTGTAATTTGGCTGAATGTTAACAAAGATGTCAGAATAGAAACAACTGTCTACCATCAAATTATATTTTATATTTGAGTTTAACTTAATTTTATTGGATTTAAGACTATAAACAAATTGATAATTTGCTTAGAAAAGTTTTCTTTTTAAGGATGCAAGTGGAAGCAGGAGGCGTGAGGGAGTCCATAGTAGAATGAAAAGATGTTATAAAAATTTATATTGTTTGTTAAATATGCATTTGTATGAAAAAACCTTAATAAAAAATTATATATATCATTCAACTTCATCTTTGTCACTACAAACATATACCATTCTGTGTTAACCACAGTGAAGGCATAAAGGGACAGTAGAGGACAAGTATGTTGCTAAATGACCATTGCTGTCATAGCATCCTGAGTTTCAGTGTCTCTCCAGTTGCAGTGGAAGATGTTTCGGACCAGAAGAAAAAATAACAGGGGTCCACAAGGGCTAAAAGTAAGCACAATATGTGAGAATGTTGATCATGTATGTTAGGTTGTGGATGAACATATCAGACGACACAGCGATTCTTCAAACAGCTCTTGTTTATTCACAGGCCAGGACAGAACTGAACTGAAGGGTTCAGTCAGCCTGCTTATATAGAGCTCCAGTACAATGTAACTGTAACTATTTTCTAAAACTATCCAATCACTGAACGTCACTTTCGATCCCTTATTTGCATAACTATCTACATTATCCCCCTGCTGGCCCAGGGTGAGAACTTCAGTACATAACAATGTATGCTTCTTACATGGTGTGGAAATTAAGTCTGTGTGCCTTAATTTCCTTGCTTTTTCACACAAGCCATTAAAAAAACAACAACACACACTCTACACATTAGTGGAACTCCATCCCTGTAATTGCCAAAGACTGTTGTGGGATGTATTCTTGCTTTAGGCCCCGGATACAACCCAGGTATTATTTCAAGTGCTGAAAGGTTCTCTTTGAAGTTTACTGGCATCTGAGCCTCTAGAAATGGAGAGCTTGACAGGCTGCGGTATTGCCAATTGGGCCCATCAAGTAACAAATGATTGCTCTTCTTCAAGACATCACCCTCATTCCTATCTCTCCCCCCCCCCCACATTGGGTAATGTCTGTCAAGCCTTGATATCCCTCAGGCAAGGCCCCCAACCCCTTCTTATATGGCCACGGGGAAAGAAAATACCGGGAGCCCCTCAGGCTGCCTTGCCTTCTGTTGGCTTCTGTCAGTTCTGTCTGTTGTCAAAACCTTTTGTTGTAGACAGATTGGCTCTGCACCCCCTGTCTCAATGACCTTTAAATGACTGCTTTAAAAGCTTTTGTGTAGCTATGTTGAATCACCAACTCTTCTGTCCCAATGCTGCCTCCTGCTTCTTTGCCCATCTAGCAGCTGTCAACGAGACTCCATTGCTCTCCCCTCAGCAAAGCCTTCTTATAATGATGTTCCCTCTAAAAAGTAGCCTCTGTATGTGTGTGTTTCATCAGGGCCACAGTGAAGGGGGAGCCAAGATCTCACACTCCCCCACCTGCAGTGCCAGATTTACGTATAAGCTAAACAAGCTATAGCTTAGGGCCGCTCTCTCTTGGGAGCCCCCCCCCAAATTTAAAGGGGGGAAAACCTGGATGTACATTTCCAAAATATAAGATTAAAAAACAAATAAAATAAAACCTATGTACATCAACAGTGTTTTGTGTTGTGTATGGACCTATTAGGTCCATAAATTACCATATAGCATATATCCAACACAAAAAACAGTGACAATTTGTTGTTGACAAAGGACAGCTGGACATATAAAGGGTCCCATTACCTTCAGTAGCTTAGGGCCTCATCAAACCTAAATCCGGCCCTGCCCACTTGCCACAGATGCATCTGCTTTTGGAAGAAGAAAGTTAAGCTAGGAGACTCAACCCAATCACAGATCTTGCACATCTAATGATTCCCATTACGTAAATTCTCCATCACACTTTTCACTTTCTGACTCTCCATTTCTGGGAAGATAAATCAGGCGTAACATTGGCTGGGCAGAAACAGGACCTAGCACCTGTTGCATTTATACTGGCCTAGCTCAGACTGAGTGTCTATGTAGGATCTAGAGACCTGTCCCATTCTTGGTTCTCACAAAGTCTTGTTGCAAAGTGTTCACAGGGATGCTCACGCCTTACATTCAAGGAGTGTACAACCTGCATAATCATGTTCACAAGTAGCTGGACAGTGCACATGTAGTACTGAATGAACGTACAGTCTCCAGTACATACAGGTTTGCTGCTATCAAAAGCAAACGGCTTCACTAGCAACTACTGAATGCATTGCTGAAGAAATTCCCTTTTACTTGCAAGGAGACAAAGCATACTGGGTACCTTATGTTTTCTAAACGTGTTTCTTAACAGGGGTTACAGTCAATAAGAAGAATTGTGGCAGAAAGTGGAATGCAACTTTTAAGGGCCTTCTCAGCAGTGGCTTATGGAAAGTCCTCCCATCAGATGTCAAGGAGATAAAGAACCACACAACTTTTAGAAGACATCTGAAGGCAGCCCTGTATCAGAAAGTTTTTAATGTTTGATGTTTTATTATGTTTTTATACGTATTGGAATTTGCCCACAGTGGTTGAGACAACCCAGTCAGATGGGCAGGGAATAATAATAATAATAATAATAATAATAATAATAATAATAATAATGGACTAAAACACCAACTTTAAAAGTAAAAGACACTATTTTTGTAACAATCATAGACATAGCTATCAAAATATTGTAAATACATACTTCTTCCTAGAGTTGTTCAGTAGAATCCCTGATTTGGAACTTGTTAAGAGTAGAAATGAATCCCTCCACCACAAGAATGAGTTTCAAAACTTTACTGCAGAATAATCTTAAATATTAGTTACAGTAAGATAAATGTTACAAAATAATAAAGTAACAAGTTGCTCTCAGGTACCAGCCAAAATGGTTCAGTCCTTTATACACTTTAGTAAACTTTCCTCTCTCTGGTCCCAGAGAGAGCCTAGGTTTTTCCATCACTGTGGAGCTTAGCTGCAGCTGCACCTATTACAGCTAGCCTTCACTGACTTCTTAAATTTCCTCTCTAGCTGTGAGAGAGCTGCAGCTCAGGTTTCTGTCTATGAGTCATCAGGTAGTCTAACCCTGTGAAATAGAAAAACATCAGTCTTCTGTTTTCATCTAGACTGCAACCTCTTGCGTAATGTAAATTTCTCTATTATGCAAATGCAAACTTTTACATAAGTCTTAACTTCGGTGCATACAAAAATTACATTTTCTGCATATTAGACAGTTTTACTGTCTTTGAGAAAGTATGTTTTTCTTTGACATAGGAATTCATATGCTTTTCTACTCAGAATTTGGAAGATCTTAACAGGGATTCCTGATGTTTTTAATATGCATTCTTAAATATTCACTTACAGTTAAGGTTGGGGGAGAACGTAGATTCAGTTGGGACCTATAAAATCTGCACTTTCTGAAACAATATGCAACATGAAACAGCCATCCTTTGATATTTGCACTGTTTTTGCATTTTACAATGCAGTTCTTCATCTAAGCTATATATACCATAAATGCATATACAGTGGTACCTCAATTCCTGAACGCCTCTGTTGTCGAACATTTTGGTTTTCGAACGCTGAAAACCCGGAAGTAAATGATTCCATTTCCAAATGTTTTTCGAAACTCGAACGTGTTATGTGGCTACCGCTGAGTGCAAGAAACTCTTGCAACTAATGGGAAGCCGCGCCTTGGTTTTTGAACGTTTCGGAAGCCGAACTGTCTTCCGGAATGGATTACATTCGAGAACCGAGGCACCACTGTATGAGCAAAAAATTCCCATTAAATGCTTAGCTTTTGCCCTTACTTTTAACCAACTGATGTTTCTCTTGATTCCACTTGGGTGTCCTGGTGAGAGAAAAGATAGGGTTGAATTTGTTTTTTTAAAAAATAAACTAATTTCACAAACTAAACTTCATACAATGTGGCTCTGGTAACCTTTGGATGCAGATGGAGGGGGCGTAGAGAGCTTCATGAACTGTGTAAATAAAACATGGGGAACACGTAGCCATGTTGCTGGACCACCATCAATGACCACTGAGGATGATGAGAGTTCTTATCCAACCTCTGAAAGGTGATAGGTTCCCCATTGTTGTTCTAAAAGCACATCCAGGGAGAGAGATGAAGAGAGAGATGCTTCCGACAACACAATTCCCCTCTGACTATGGTGGCCTCCCCTGAGTCAGAACCACATCTTGCAGCAATATTAATTAGCACTTTTAAGCAGGGGGTTATATGAACATCTACCCAGGTATTTTCATGCCTGCTAGAGCATAGCAGTTTGGTGTGACTGCTAGAATTGTGAAAGCAGAATCGTTTTGTTGCTGTTACCAACCTCTGTACATAAATGAAAAATAACATTAATTTCATTGGGGGGAAATAAGTGCAGAGTAGTTTAAAGGCTCTGTGGCCAGGACTCCTCTGCTATGGTGTCTTTGACATTTGAATTGCAAACAACCTTTCTTTGGGGGAAGGGTGGGGGTTGGAGAGAGAGAAAAACGAATTCCCTCATATAGAAACCTTGGATAACTGCCTCATATGTAGTTATACAGGTCGCTGCCTTCTGCATTTTTACAGTGGCACTGGCAAATATTTCAGAAACCCTGCTGCGCTTGCTTTCTTGCTAAGAGAGCATACTGCTAGTCCCCCGGAGGCAACTGTCAATATTCAGAGTAGCTTCACTAGCTACAAAATGGGATTGAAAATTAACAGGATGGACACAAGCGACACTGGCTGAAGTGTTCAGATTAATCTTGAAGAGGTTTGGGACACCTCTTCTTGACACAGCCTTCTCCTGACATCAGGAGGAAACACTGTACAGGCAAGAGTTTGGCTATATATTTCAGTACTACCATCTTAAGTAGCTGTATCAGTAATTCTGGGTCTTGCACCTACTGCAATCATAGCCAGAAAGATTATGCTTCTCACTTTTCTGTGTTGTTTTCTGTCCTGTCCTTCATTCATGGAGGGGAATGGCTCCAGCAGCAATTATTAAAGAAGATTATAGAAAGGAAAGGGAAGAAGCTGTGTGAGGCAAACTTCTATTGGCACCATCTATTACAATATTGAACACAGCGTCAGAAAAAATTAGAGTCTGAGGAGGGCTTGTTCTTTAATGTCACTTAATTGTCGTCAGGTGAATTGAAATAGGCGATGGATGTGTCAGTGTGTGCTATCGGTTTGGGCAGATGTCACATTGCTTTTTTAAACACACACACACACACACACACACACACACACACACACACAAAAGCCCAGCACAAATGTCCTTTCCTGCAACAGAACAGCACAGCTAAAGTTTAGCCCCAAATCAATTTGATATCAACACATTAGTGGGGGTTGATTTCACTGCTGTGTGCATTCGCTGCCAAAATGGCAGAGTTGTTGAGATGGCAAGCTGAGGGGTTTGATTGTAAATCGATGGTATCAAAACAACAACAATAACAGGCCACTAACGCTCCCATAGATCCTTCAATGGAAATTGACTGATCTTTTTAAAAATTTCCCAAGAAATCACAACCATTCTTTAAAATACCCCCAGATAGTAAAAATAAATAGCCATGCTTAGTTACCAGATGAGCTGTTTCCTCCTACTGCTTCAGCAAGGAGCTATTGTGAAAACTTCCAGCTTTTCAATCTTTCCTTCTGTCAAAGCTTCATGCCACTTTATATGGGGGCATGGGCAATGAGGCCAGTTGCCATGGTCCCCACACAGGAAGAAGGCCACTTCAACAAGGTCAGATCTATTTTCTTCCGAGGCAGTAATGCTGGTGGAACGCCAGGACCAGGAATAATTTCAGTGTGTTGGGTCCACCAGCTGTTGTTAATGGGCCATTAACTTTGGCAGAATGGTGTGTTTTTATTGCCCTGATCTCTGGTCTGCAAATTTTAACAATGGACCTCCCTCCCCCCCCCACACCCACAGTCTGACCAATAGCTTGGATGTCAGGGTGATGAAATGATCATTCGTCCCAAGAATGTCAAGGAATATTTACTGGCTCAACTTGCATTCTTAGAATCCTGAACATGTCCTTTTCCCATGAATTACTGTAATTTCAGCACACTTTAGAAACACACATTATAGTCACTGGCTGGGCCATCACCAATTTGACCTTGTTATTTTGGAAGTAACATAAGCTGTTCCCACATCTTCACCGCTATAATAGTAATTGGTGGTCCCTTGACACTCTCTCTTTCAGACGGCTAGGTCAGAACAGCCAACTTGCGGGGACTTATACTAGTGAATGGTGATACCCACCAAATTCAGCTTGGATTGTCAAATATTCACCAAGGTGCAGACATTGAGGCATGTTTAAATCGGCAAGTGTATTTTGGATTGTAGCCTTTAAAAAGTGGAAGAATGGAACCACAGATGTATGTACGGTTAAAAGCAGCTTTTTTGTTCCCCAGAGATGCACAAAATAAGTACCGGTACCTCATTGCAAGATTTCTCCATAATTGATAGTAAATAATATAGCACAGTTGAAATATATTTCTACCAGCAGATGGCAGACTTAGATTACATATTTCATAGCCACTAAAATATTTCATTATTCCAGATTATCCCCCTCCTTTTTTTTTTGAGGGGAGGGGAGAGAACCTTGTTGAATGGTGTTGCTTATTTAAAAACATCTTATTCTATTTGACACACTCCTTGTCTAAGAAGTATTTTACAGAATAATAGAAACACAATCTCCACGATGGCTGAATAGGCCTATGTGCAGATTTAACCTTGACATCAAATCTATTTAATGCTTATGTTTTCATCTTTCTGACATAAAGATCAAACACTTTCCAGGCAAGAATGTTTCGTTGGCATCTGCAGGAGAAATAGCGTGCGGCTTCTTTAATGGATCAGGATTTCACCCTGCCTTTTCCCTCACTTGCTGGACTCAGTTTAAGCTATTCAGCTGAAGATAAATTTTGTTTCAAATCAAGCGATTAGGTTACAAATAGTCCAAGTAGATTTCTGGTCATCAGCTAGGGAAAGACAAGATTGGGACCTGAAATGTTTGTTGCTGTGTATTCCTATAGGATGGATTATGAATAATGCATAACATTTATATAGCACTTTAGAAGGTTCAAAGCATTGCATGCACATTGCTGAAAGCTGGAGTCCTGAGCCTCGGCAAGCCTCATAATTAACCCTCTTGAGGATTTGGAGTTATAAATGACCCCGACAGAACATTCAGGTGCAAAACGTACCACTAAGCAGTATCACGTCACACTTCAACAGCAAGAGATCAATTGACTCACCAAGGAACAACCCCCCCCCCTTTTTAAAAAACAAAACAAAACAAAGCAACACAAAATAACAGAAGGTTTTGCTAAAAGGGCACAGGGGTCATTTAGAGCCCAATTAAAAAGTGTGTACAAGGAAAATAAAGAAATAATGCAGGTTTAATATTGTGGAAAGCCACATTTAACTACCCTAAAGATACTTTAGGGTTTTATATACAATAGTTTTATATTATTCACACCTCAAGGCCCTAGAGGTCTTGGGGGGGGGGTTTGAACAGAAGGGGCAAATTCAGGAGTATAACGAACTTGTGAGATCTCATAAGAATTAATACTGGGGAGTCATCACAGTGGTCAAATACCATCGCTGTATTCTTGCTACTATTTTAAGTCATGAATGGAAAATCTGTGGTTGCGGACTTCAGCACTCATCAACAGTCAGGGATGGTGGGAGTTGCAGTGGACACTCTATAAAACTGACCTCCAAAAGTCTGGCAAAAGAGAGATATCTTCACCTTCCTTCTAAAATCATATAATGTTGAGTTGAGAAGTATATCAGTGGTGAGATGTATGTCATGTAATAGTACCACTAGGGTACACATGGCTGATTTCAACCCTTACAGAGGGATTTTATGCTTTACATCTGGGGTCCTCGCTTGCTGATCTTAAAAACGGGACAGGTTATCATGAGAATCATAGAACTGTAGAGTTGAAAGGGACCTTGTGGATGTCTAAATCCCTACAATGTTGTCCCACATAGGGATCGAACCCACAAGATTGGCGTTATCAGCATCATGCTCTAAGCAACTGAGCTAAGACAAAGACAAGGTATTGTCCCAGATAGCTGGGTCCCATGTCATTCAAGGCTTTAAATATCAGCATATGCACCTTGAATTGTGCTTGGAAGACAATTAGCAACCATTGTAGCTGTTTCATAATGGGAATGACATGCTACTACAAGCACGCAGGCCCCTGAATTTTGCAATAATTGCAACTTCTGAACCGTGTTTGAAGGCAGCCTCGTGTCCAACAATAGTCCAACATGGAGGACATCTTAAAATCAGGTTTTCTGCTCTGGTTCCGAACATATGATCACCATCATTTCCCTGCATAGCCTCGTCATTTCTCCGCATGGTAAACTCTTCCTAACCATTGCTCCAGCAAAGGTGGCAGTTGGTGCACCAGTTGAAGTTGGTCAGAGCAACTCGTAACTTCTGAGACTATCTGCACTGCCAGTGACAATGATGGCTCTAGAAGCACCCCCTCCATGTACTCACTCAAAGGGTTTGCAATGTCACCCATAAAAGGCTGCTCTGTCCATCTATTGAACCAGGAATGGACCATCCACAGTTGTCAGGGACTGAACTGAAGGGGACAAGATTGAGGAGGAATGGTGGAGATCGCCCTCCCTTCTCCTGAAGCTTCCAAAGAGGGAGGCAGTATTGATTTACAGTAGGAGTTTGAGGAAGGTCACAGCTCAGAGACAGGCGAACAGAAGAGTTGGGAGGTGTTGGGAGAAGGGAGTGGGGAGACAGAGCCAAGGTAGACAGAGCCAGAGCAGCCAGCTCTGGTTATCACTGGAAAATATTTCTGACCCCCCTTCTCCCACAACTCAGTGTTCATTGAGAGTGCAAGAGCAAAGCACTCTGAGACAATTAGCCCCTGAAGACCACCATATGGGGAAGTGCTATTGCTAGGAAAGGAGGAGCGCAGTTGGAGCAACGCCATTGACAGCATTCCTTTGTCTTTCTCTGTGATGATTGAATAAACTCGTTAGTAAGAACACTTCTTTGTTTTTCTCTGCTTCCTGCTGCCACCAGTGGAGGGAGAGAATTCCCCGAAGCCTGACAACAGCATACATACAAAATATGGACATTCCTCTAGATGGCTTCTGTGTCCTGCATTATGATATTTTCCCTGAACAGGTGAATAACAAGTGCTCAGTAGCGTCTTGTGATGAGGTGGCGCTTCCCTCTTGACACTTACCTCACTGAGCAGAGCTGGAGCGGGACAAGGAGGCACCAAGGCTGAGACTGAGTGGGCACATCCAAGCCCCATCCCGGTAAACTACAGTGATGATGGCATCAGGAGGTTGGTCTCACACAAGGGGTGCCACTGCAATGGCAAGTTCATCTGTCTATGTTCACTCTCATTACATTCCAAGTTAATTTATTTACTAACTGGACACATCTGGGACAGGAGCAGATATGGATATTTATGGACTTCACTTCCCATCAGCTCCAGTCACAAGGCAACTGGTCCAGGCTGATGCAGACCAAAACAATTGGTTCAACAATCAACCCTCTTCCCAGGGAACTTTGGGAACTGTGTATCTGGGAGGGGGAATAGAGGTCTCCTAGCATCTCTACAGCACCCTTAAACTACAGTTCTTTGAAGAGAAGCCATGCCTGTTTAAAGTGGTATGATAGTGCTTTAAATGTATAGTGCAGATGACTATATAATGATACAGATAAAGAGAACTGCCAAGATAAAGAGGAAGGGTGCCAAGCTGAGAGAATCTATCTGATAGAATTATCTCACAAGTTCCTGCAAAATGGAGGACTGGACGACAATGAAAACAAAAGATAATACAGTGGTACCTCGGGATGCGAACGGGATCCATTCCGGAGTCCCGTTCGCATCCCGAAGTGAATGTAACCCATGTCTGCACGTCTGCACATGTGCGGGTCACATTTTGGTGCTTATGCCCATGCGTGTGATGTCATTTTGATGGTCTGTGCTTGCGCGCACGGTGAAATCCAGAAGTAACGTGCTCCATTACTTCTGGGTCGCCGCGGAGCGCAACCCAAATTTTCCTAACCCGAAGCGTATTCATCCAGAGGTATGACTGTAATAACAACAACAACAACAACAATAATAATAACAATAACAATAAACAACTATCCTTGTTTTAAGCTATGGAACTAGAATATAACTATCTGGGAGTGGGGAATCAAGATTTCAAAGTACATCCCATAGAGGGGCTGAGGCAATCGTGGGAAACTTTTGGCCCATATGCCTAATTAAATTCACGAGGGCTTGAAGGTTAGTTCACCAGATTTTTTACTTACCATGCTATCAAGGCCATTTTGGAAAAATCTCAATCTGGGTCCCAATTTATGGCAGGTATAAAATTGCAGTTTTGGAGAACACCATTGCCACTGGAAGGCATCAAAATCTGGTTTTGCTAACTGTAATTTCCAGAAGCATGCCCAGGCTTACAGGCATAGCAAGCCCAGCCAACATGACAGGATCACAGCATGAAGATCCTGCTTCAAATATTGACATATTCGTGGTTTGCCAGATGTTTGTGTTTCGGTTTGTGACAGTCACGTTCCACATACAGAGCTTCGCATCTATTGTGTGCACTGTTGTGCCATTATATCTTTGCTGCAACGGCGTTAACATCTTGATAATGTGGTCAGCGGAGCTGAGCAACAGGGCATTAGATGAAGCTCCCACTGATATTGTGGCCTGAGCAGTCTGCATTTCACTGATGTGCTATGATTTTGCTGTTTTTCAAGTGGGGAAGAATGCTGTTGAGCATTTTGCAGCACATGTTGCCTTGAAAGTTCAGTCCCTTTCCTTGACCATTCCCTCATGTCCTTGCTAATCAGATTGTCATACTGGCTGCACTAGCCAAGGGCATCGCGTTTCTGCAAAATTGTTATTGCTGAGAATCAAAGATATGCAGTGACATTTGTATGCGCAATGCGTTCCACTTGTTTAGCTAGCAGCCAGATCATTTAACATGACAATTATCAATGTGAATGGAATAGATGAGGACTCTTCTCTTGCAGCTCACGAATGGGACAAGGGGAGATCAGTTAAAGCAATAACGATGCACAAATCAGAAGCAGTTCTTCCACATTTTAAAGACAAAAAGGTGTTTTTAATGGCTAGAATTCTAGGAACTGCTGAGCTTGCAAGCAAAACGTTTTAGGATAGGAGCATAAAGACAATTGTGCCCCTCTATCATGGCATTGCAGTAGCACTGTGAGCCAACCCCAGTTGCCATTTTGATATAGAACCTGTTCTCATACGGGAAAAACCATTCCTTGCCACGTGTGATGTAGCAGTACTGTAAAAAGAGAGCTGTTAAAAAAGAATAGTGGGTGGGTGGCATGTGAACAGACAGGACATGTGTTCAGTAAAATCAAACTCTGCTTTTATGACCCCGTTTAATACCTCTGGGGAGATACTGTGCTCTTCTGTGCATTCTGTCTAGAACAGGGGGCCAACTTGAGAGCCAGTATGGTGTAGTGGTTAAGAGCGGTAGTCTCCTAATCTGGTAACCCGGGTTCGCGTCTCTGCTCCTCCACATGCAGCTGCTGGGTGACCTTGGGCCAGTCACACTTCTCTGAAGTCTCTCAGAGGGGAGGAAGGGAAAGGAGAATGTTAGCCGCTTTGAGACTCCTTAAAGGGAGTGAAAGGCGGGATATCAAATCCAAACTCTTCTTCTTCTTCTTCAACTTGAATAAAATAAGCCCTACCCCACATAATTGCTGACAAGACATGGAACACACACCCCACTTAAAGGTCAGTGCCCATTAACTTTGAAGGGGCCTTTGGATGGGGGCCTAAGGGACCTCAGCCTGCAGGAGTGAGCTCCTATGGACTAGAACAGGGATGGCCAACTCACAAGAGATTCCCAAGGAAAGCCCTGTTTTGTGGGGTTCAGGTCAAGCTTTTTGAGCTTTTTGGGGGAGGAGAAAAGCCCCATTTTTAGGGTTCAGGTCAAAGTTGTTGAGCTTTCTTTAGGGGAGCCAAACTTTTTAAGCTTTTTTGGGGGGAGCCAGTGATCTACCAGTGATCTACCACAGACGTCCAGTGATCTACTGATAGATCACGATCTACCTGTTGGACGTGCCTAGACTAGAAAATCCATTGTTCTTATCATGAAGAGTAGCATCCCTGTGGCAAGTGTCCCAATCTACTGGTACCATGAAGTAGAATTCATTCTGTCAGTTGTGGAGTTCCTTGCTCATAATCTGTTTTTAAGTATCTTAGTTAGAACCACCAAATCAAATACACAGGGAAGCAATTGTGTTAGCTTTAAGGAAGGAAGAAGTCATTTGATTGTTGTTAGCCGCCCTGAGCCCAGCTTCGGCTGGGGAGGGCGGGATATAAATAAAATTTATTATTACTATTATTATTATTATTATTATTATTATTATTATTATTATAAAGGGTACCGCAGCAGGGGACAGAAACTGACCTGTTAATTCAGAAATGCTACAGCCATGAATGAACAGGAAGCAACTAATTATAGGGTCACTTGCTGAAAAGCAGAAGCTACTTTAAAAGAAAGCAGCAAGGAGAAAATATAACACTAAAATTTGGAGAAGCCTCCATTGCACTTTTCCAGTCACCACTAAACAAGATGGTGCTGTAGTTATATTGCTTGTTTTAAAGAACCCACAAATCACATCTAAGGGAAAAGTAAGTGAAGAACAGCAAGAAGAAACACTGGAATGCAGTAGTTTGGTAGCAACAATGTATTATCTATAGAAACCGAGTGAAACAAGAATGACGTTTCTTTAAAAGCAACTAATGTGGCAAAAAAGCTTGGCTTCTTTCACATTCTGTTATGCCTCAGACCTGGATCTGCAACATAGAAATAACAGATGAGACTTGCAACAAACATATTGGAGTATGTTCCCACCCACTGAGACAGGTGTAGGCCACTTGCAGCCCCAGATCCGTAAGTGGACTTCAGTCTAATTTAATGCAAATGACAGTGTGTGTGTGGGGGGGGAGTGTCAGATCCTTACCACCTGAAATATACTCGGAGTCAGGTGTGGATTTCATGCTCTTTATTCAGCTCATAGTAGGGAGGAATGGAAGTTCCCCCGAAATGTCTGATTTATATACATTATTTACAGAATGGGCCCCACGTGATTGGCTAATTCTGGGATTCTCCTGTTGGTGAATCAGGTTGCAGATTCACTTCCACCTGGAGTTGGATTGGGTGGCTATTGCGGACCAACCAGACTGCTGCATTCTGGATCCTATTGTTCTAGGACCAATCAGACTGCTGCATTCTGAATCCTATTGTTCTGGGACCAATCAGGGTACTGCATTTTGGATCCTATTCAACTCAGTACATAACATCATCCAACACTGCCCATTCTCACAAATTGAGAGAGAGAGAGGATGAAGTGAGATGGGGGAGGAAAGAGGAAAGAAAGGAGATTCTAACACCATTCTTAGTGTTGGTGTGTGGATCTCAAAATATTGCCATATTTTTCTGTGTATAAGACAATGCTTGTTTGCTAATTTTTTTCAGTCAAAAATGGGGGTCGTTTTATACATGGATGTTGAATGCACAGGGGTTTGGGCTCTGCAGTGGGCGGCCTGAGTTTGGGCTTGTGAAATATGGTGACCCAAACTTTGGGTAACCTTCCCCCCATAAGCTCAAAGAAGAAGAAGAGGAGGAGTTTGGATTTGATATCCTGCCTTTCACTTCCTTTAAGGAGTCTCAAAGCGGCTAACAATCTCCTTTCCCTTCCTCCCCCACAACAAATACTCTGTGAGGTGAGTGAGGCTGAGAGACTTCAGAGAAGTGTGACTGGCCCAAGGTCACCCAGCAGCTGCATGTGGAGGAGTGGAGACGCGAACCCGGTTCCCCAGATTACGGGTTTATCGCTCTTAACCACTGCACCACACTGGTTCTCAAAGTTGTTCTGTTTGATGTTTAAAATACTGATTTTTTTTTTTTTAAAAAAATGGGTTCCAAAAAATAGGGGTCGCCTTATGCATGGAGGCGTTTTACACATGGAAAAATATGGTATGTCTGAAGGAGCATGCCCTTAGATGAAAAAGGTTGTCATTCTGCCTGTAACAAGTGTCTTGTAGACTCTCAGAGGTTCAGACTTTTGCTACGGCAAGTGAGTTTCACTGGTGGGATAAATTATACTCCTGAAATCCTTTCTCCTGCTGTGGTATATAATGCAGGCTGGGACACACAGTTCTGGAGAAAGAAGAAGCATCACACAGCCCTAAACCTTTTCCAGGATACATACTATACGATGGCAAGGCCTTGAACTGGTCAGTTTCTTGCCATTTATCTTCTCTCTGCATGCATTTCCTCACAGTTCCTTTATGTGGTAAGTATGGACCAAATGGCTCAGAGTGAGGTGCAAATAAGCAGAGCCAAAGCAAGCTACTTACATCCATAAGCCCAGTTTGAGTATTTATTCAAAGATAACTCATATTGATTTTCTGCCCTCCTGCAGAGTTTTCAGAGATAATCCCTTCCATTTGTTCAGGCACTGCTTTGCACCACCTCAACATCTGCTCTGCTATTTTTCTCACTTGTTCACAATGTCAGCTTCATGGGAGACAGACCTGTGGGCCAGTGCATAACAAATAAGTGATCCTATTGAACTGTCTTGTTTTGAGATGCTCTTTTAACTCGAGCCAATGCAAAATGGGCTGATGGCACATTATATTCACATTCAAGACAGCTTCTTTCCTAGGGAAGCATAATGTATTCTGGAGGGGAACCATTTGGAGTAGAGAAGCCATTGGAAGAGAGGAGCACAGTAGTTCTTAAGTTCTCCTCTGCCACTGCTCTATCCGGCCACTTCCTTTTCTTTGCATGTGACAGCAAAACTACTTAAATAACACAAAGTCCAGAGAGAAAAGTCCTCCTGATAACAAAAATGAACAAAAATAGTGTGGAATTTGAGGAGAAACAAACAGAAGTTTTGTCTTTCTTAGTTCAGGTCTTCTAAATGACAGGGAAGCAATAAACCAAACATACAAAGGAAAACTCCCTCAGAACTACCTAGCCAATCCAAGAGTCTGCCACATCAGTGGAAAACATGTCACTTTGCTTGATTGCTAAGCAACACTTCCACACTCAAATGTATATCTACTCTGAAGCAAGTCTTAGAAGTTCAGTGAGATTTGCTCCCTGGTACTGTGTATAGAATTGGAGCCACATTACTCCAGGTAATGTGCATTGAATTGAAGCTACAATTCACTAAAACTACAATCCTTTAGCCTCTTACCTGGGTGTAAGTGCCATCGAACTCAGTTGCACTTATTTCTGAGTGGACATGCACAGAATTGCACCGAGAACAGCTATAGGGAGTTTTGGTTCCATTGATCACAACAGAACATTCTGTCTTCCAAATGTGCTCAGGACTGGGGGTAACATTCAAGTTTTTAATAAATTAATCCTCAAAAGATTTTAATTCTCAAAAGTCTTTTTAGTTTCTCAGCAGCTTCATTAGTAATCTCAGCACTCTTTAGAGAAGATCAATGACAAAATGTGACTTCATAATGGCCGGGACTAAAACAGTTTTGATGCAAAGCTTTGAAGCCTGTGTGGAAGTTTCATTCCATTTCACAAATTTCTTCATGGCTTTATAAACCTTCTGAAGACCTTAGCAATGACATTAATTTTAATAGCACAGAACCTACCCTGTAGGTAAAAGCAGAATGCTAAGAACTCTTATAACTGAGATAATATTACTTTATTCTCTTTACAAACAGAAACACACACATCAAGGGATCATAAAATATGAAATCCAGTGAATGTGATTCTCTGCCCCCCTTGAGACATTTCCATGAAGTGTTATCATTTTGACATTAAACACCAAGATTAATGTAATCACTTTTTCTCAAGTAAGCTGATAGTATTTGTGCTAATATTAATATAGGGGAAAAAGGAAGGCTAGCTAGGTTTATTGCTGCAAAGCAAGTGTGTAGATTTAAGATATCCTTGCAATCTCCTATATTTAGCAAGCCAATCTGAGTTATGCTCTGTACACAAGATAGGATTCTTACTATAAATCACTCTGCGCAAGCTCAGGTCAATGATAGGCAACTGACTTTCCTTCACCCCTGGCAAGAGTGCAGAGCCATCTGCTGAACCCAAGATGTCTAGTATACTAAACTAGTGCTGTCTCAGAGCTTCATTTACTTCCTTACTCCATAGAGTCTTGAGAGAAAGACTGAAGGCAACACCCTCCAAAATGGTGATTTGCAACTCAATACCTTTGTCACCTGATCTAAGGTTACAACACTCACATGTTATCTAGCAGAAAACAACAATTGGTTAATTATCTACTCAGCAGGAGCTCAGATGGAATCTCCCCATGTTAGACATTCATTAATACACAGACATTTTCCATTTCTGTGTCAATTAAACCAATTATACTTAAACATAGAATACATAGCTTTCACTTGCAGTTTGTAGTTCAATAGAAAATGGTTGAATAAACAGTGTTAAATGTTAAGTATGCTTGTTTAATTCGTGCAGAAATGGTAAATGGCTATGTGTATTAATGAAAGTTTAACATGGGGGAATTCCATTGCAGCATACTATGGGACTTCCAGCTCCTGAATGGGTTAATGGTGAACTGTTTATTGTTCTCTATTCTAAACTGAATGTAATCTTTGATAATGTGATGAGGCTATTAAATAAGTGAGGATGTAAATGAAGCTCTCTAGGTAAACAGCTTCAGTCTGATGTATCTTTGAATGCACTGGTTTTCCTTTTGAAGAAAGCTCTGCAAGGAATTATTTGGATTAAACATATGGACCTTGACAATGCTGCTATTCCAAAAGATCTTGGTTTTATGCATCCAGTAACTTCAAACTGTGCAATATTAATGTCTGCAATTTTAAATTGCTTAAATTCCAGTGGTCCAGGTACTTCATATAGTGTGTGTGTGTGTTCGTGTGTGTGAATATTGACTCCATAGGTCAAGGGTTAGCAAGCCATTGCCCTCCAGTAGATACTCTAACTAGAATTATTGTGTACTGCTTTAAATTGTGCTCAGTCTTACTTTTATCACAAGGTTTCCCCTTTATTTTAATCACCATGTAGTAATAGGGATCTCTTGATTACACAGAAGAAAAACTTCAAAATAAATTTCTCTGACTTTTGCCCTGTAGTGCTGTTTTCCAGCATGAATGGCGGACACTTCACACAAAATGTTTCTTGCTTTGTACAATATTTCATCTGCAGTAAAAGTCAATTTCTTTCCCCTTTCTAGCTTGAAAACAAACAAACAAAAAACTGCACAAATTGATGGGACAGACTGCTTTACCAAAACAAATCACCTGGGATGCCCACTTGAATTGTTTTTCTTCCCCCTGCCTTAGAAAGCTTTGCATCTCCCTTCTTGAAAAATGTGGGCCATATTGTTCAGAAGCATCATTGTCAGATTATCTCAAGGAACTGCCTGAACAATCCATCTCACTGACCACAATGACTTACCTGCAGCTTCTCCTCTACAGGCATCTGAAATCTTGCTTACTGATGTTCTCAAACCCTCCAAGTGCCCCTATTTTCCAGGGACAGTACCGGTTTTATGAAAGCTGTCCTGGTTTCTGATTTGATCCCAGAAAGTCCCTATTTTCCTTAAGATGTCCCTATTTTCACCAGAGAAATGTTGGAAGGTATGGTAGGATGTCCCTACAGTGCTACCTCAGGTTACAGACGCTTCAGGTTACATACGTTTCAGGTTACAGACTCCCTTAACCCAGAAATAGTGCTTCAGGTTAAGAACTTTGCTTCAGGATGAGAAAAGAAATTGGGCTCCGGCGGCGTGGCAGCAGCAGTAGGCCCCATTAGCTAAAGTGGTGTTTCAGGTTAAGAACAGTTTCAGGTTAAATATGGACCTTTGGAACAAATTAAGTGCTTAACCTGAGGTACCACTGTATTTTCATCAAAGAAATGTTGACAGGTATGCAGTTATGCGACCCCCTGAGCCAAGGCAATAAATAACTACACAAACTTTAGAAGACATCTGAAGGCAGCCCTGTTTAGGGAAGTTTTATTTTTTTAATAACTGGACACATTTGGGACAGCAGCAGATTTAGATATTTATGGACTTCACTTCCCATCAGCTCCAGTCACAAGACAATTGGTCCAGGATGATGGAAGTTGCAGACCAAAACAATTGGTTGAGCAATCACACCTCTTCGCAGAGAACTCTGGGAACTGTGGCTTTCGGAGGGGGAATAGAGGTCTCCTAGCATCACCCAGAGTGGTTGTGGCAAATCATCGTCATCATTATGGAATAGGACATCCCTATTTTCATCAGAGAATTGTTGGCGGGTATGTGTTCTTTCACTTTCTTGTGGTAAGTGATGAAGTAGTAGCAGAAGACTTGGACCCTGGTCATGACTGAACAATTAAGAGCATAAGAATAATTGCTAAACCAGACCAATGACCTAACTAGTCCAGCATCCTCTTTTCTACAGTGGCCAACCAGATGTTCATAGGAAGCCGACAAGCAGGACCTGAGGACAACGGTCCTTGTTCCCCTGCTACTGTTATTCAGAGACACCTGCTTCCTCTAATCCTGTAGGTAGTAGATAACCATCAAGGTTAATAGTAGACATTGAAAAGCTTAAACCATTTCTGAAGCCACCTACATTATAATATTTTAAATTAAATTTTCAATTTTTACAAATTCTCTTAAAATACAATAAGAACAAATAATCTCATATCCTTTGTCTTCCCATCCACCCATGGTGTTCTTTTATTCCCTTATAAAGCTGCTGTGTTACTTATATTTTACCCTTATGTTTTATACATCAGTTCTAAATTATTGAACTACAAATTCTCATCTGTTGCTATACTTCACATCCTGTGTATGTTTTAACAGGATCATAATAAAATATTCCACAAAAGATTTCCATTCTTCAAGAATCCCCCCCCCCAATTTTGTTCCATAATTCTCACAATTACCATCTAAATGGGTGACACAAGAAGTGGGGTCCTTCATCCTTCCCCTGGCCACAACTTTCCCCCTTCAACCCTTGTCCCCAGCCAATTCCTGCCCCCTGGGATTCTCAGATAGGTGAAAAATCTCCCTCTCACCACACTTCTTTCGTGCCAAATATACATTTGCCACAACATTCATCACCACAGCTATTCAGGTATGACCCATGTTTCCAGACCCAGATTTGCCAGTGTAGGACATCTTCTTCTGTCTTTACTGAGAAACCTAGAAAAAGTTGTCAGTGTCCAAATCCTTTATTGAGTGACTGCCACAACTTAGACTAAGGCTCTCACAGGAGAAGCACAGCATTCACTCCACATTTTCAGAATGAGGCCTTTGGGATAGATAGCTGTGTACAGACATCAGCACAAACCTTCACTTAAGGCTGAGCCATGAAAAGACTAAGGGACGTTCGAAATGAGAGAAGAATATCTTCTTCTTTCCAGATCTTTACCCTGTGACTTATTGCTGAAGTAAAGATTTCAGAGAGATCAAGAAGGGCTTTATCTGCGAGCTAAGTTGCTCTGAACATTTGTTCCTAGCTGAACTATTCCCCTAGGCTAAGCTACATGTTGCCTCCCCAAACACGCACACACAATTGTGAAAGTTACCTATATATTACCTCCATGATTTTTTTGTACTTATATTCATCCTCATCCTGCTTCATAATTGTGGGTAGTTGTGAAATTAATGAATGGTAAAAGGTAATACCTTTACTAGAATCAATTAATACCTTTATTAGGATTGATTTTTTATTAGGATTAATCTTTATTAGGGTGCACTCTCAACTTTAGCTCAACTTCCCACCTGCAATAGGGGTCCAATACCTCTGTAGGTTAAAAGGTAAAGGACCCCTGGATGGTTAAGTCAAAGGTGACTGTGGGGTTGTGGTCATCTCACTTCAGGCCAAGGGAGCCAGTGTTTGTCCACAGATAGCTTTTCAGGTTATGTGGCCAGCATGACTAAACTGTTAGGAAATATGCCATATCAGGAGAAACTGGCCACTCTCCAGGCACCCAGCATGATCTCCTGGTGACCTCCCTGTCTGCATTCCCCGGCAGATGCAGGCTAGGTCACGATCGGCGATCCTCCTCAACGTGAGAAGAACACACCGCTCTTCCCCCCCTCCCAGGTAGGGGGAAAGAGAGAGACAGAAATGTATTTACATGCCTTTATTTCTGTCTTTGCAGCATTACAGAGAAAACACGTCTGCTCTCATCAAAGTCCATCAGAAGAGAGACAAAAACTCCACCTCCTGTATTTCCTGTATAGGTCATATGACACTCAGAGCTAATTCTGGTGCTTTGCACTGAAAATAGACCCTCCCTCTGTTCCCACGGAACAGTTCCAACATTCCCATTATGTTTTGCTTTCAAGCCACCTGCTGCTCGCGGTCGCATTGCATCCATATCGTAACATAAACCGCTTCTGGAGCAATAGAACACTGTGACGGAAACCAGAGCACACAGAAAAGCCTTCCTGCCACAGTGGTACCTGTTTATTTACTTGCACTGGTGTGCTTTCAAATTGCTAGGTTGGCAGGAGCTGGGGCAAAGCAATGGGAGCTCACCCCGTTATGGGGATATGAACTGTTGACCTTCTGATCGGCGACCCCAAGAGGCTCAGTGGTTTAGATCACAGCGCCACCCTTGTCCCTTTAATACCTCTGTGCAAACAGTCTGCCATGGTGTTGGCAGGCACAGAAAGTCCAGAGTGAGGAATTAACTCTTTTTGGTCAAAGGTAGACTTGTAAGTTAGGAAAAGGCTTGCCCATCAGTCCTATGTGTCTCAGATACTCCTAGGTTGGCACCTGATGAGTCAGGTTGCACAACAGAGAGGGCCTGCCCATGACCTCATCTTATATATCTCCCCTATGGCGTGTAACCTGTTTCTGTTCTTCCCACTTCACTCATCTTTTGGTCCTGGGAGACAGTGGAGCAGGAGAGGTGAAGACAGCACAAGAAGCTTCCTCAACTCTTCTTCACTCTCCAGTTTTCCAGCTTCTCCTGCCTCTGCCTCTCGTCTCCTGGCTGCTACAGGCTCCCCCAGATCACCAATCCCTTATTCCAAGTCACTCTCCAACCCCGCTTCTCACAGTGCCGACTCCTCAGTATCCAGCCAATTCCTGACGGAGTCTGATCTGTAGTGTTCGGTGTGAACCACGCACTATTTCTCTCCTCCAATCTGCATATGGTGACTGTCAACAGCATTTGCTTTGGAATTTGTATCAGTGAAGTTTTCCTTTTGCTTCACGCTGAACGGAATTTGAAGGAGCGGGGAAACTGAATTGGAAATGCATAAATCCCATAGATCGGAGTGCTGCTGCGCTGCATTTCCTAGTCACAGACTCGTAAACAAGTCTTGATGGATGCAATAACGGAATACTGAATGGTATAGTTTTTGTAAAATATGCAGGGATTTATGATATGTAAAATGAACCATGGAAAGAGAAGAAGGGAAGTCATTGGTATCTTAAGGATGTAAAATAAGTACTTTGAACTGTAAAACAGAAAATCTAATAAGTGCAAGTTTACATACCTCTGTTTTAGGCTGACGATGATCACACTGAAGCAGTTTTATAATTTTATCCTGTTTCCTTTCCCCCCCCCACAAGCCTGCATAATTTAAATATATGTGGCCTGAAGCCTATAAGAGGAGGGCGTTGATTTCTCCTTCTTCTGGAAGCCCAATACCCAGTTCCTAAAAGAATGAAGTGTGAGCTGATGAATTGCCCCTCAGAGTAATATGACTGCGCTTAAATCTGACAAACCATGCAGGTAAAGTATTCATTACAAATTTGCGCTGACAGATCCGAAGGACAGAAACCTTAACAACGTGCTGTTTAAAACAGCTATCCGGTTACCTAGCTGCCTGATTTATTTGTGAAGTGTACTTTGCAGGAACTGTAAAGTCTGTGGGATATCGAAAAGAGAAGCGATTTAGTTGGACAGCCAGAAAACATCAGGATACTTTAAAACTTCCCTGATGAGGGAGGCACAGTAATGGAGCTGAACTGTAGACTCCTTCTGGCAGCATGTTTAGCCTTTTACAGGTTTTAAAAGGGGAGAGAAACATTCCCCCCTCCTCTTAGCAACATTACTCTCCCACAGACTCCTGTAGCCAAGGCAGGCGCTCAAGGTAATGAGGCTCAAAGACAGATCATCCTTAAAGTGGGTCTCTCTTTCAGGCATTTTCTCCACTTATTCCCTCATGAAGCAAGACAGTCAGTGGAAGCAAAATCCTCATTTTATCAGAGCTCTTGCTGTTTATTATACGTGCAAAGAGGTACTTTTAGCAGAAGGCTTTTGGCTATCGAGGGGCACAGGGGACACTGTTACTCCTCTTTCAGCTGCGAAAAAGACAAATTCCATGTTAGGGATCGTTGGGAAAGAGATTACAAAACAGAAACAAAAACCTACCAATATCTTAACGCCATTACAGAAGTCAACAGAGCAACCACATGTGGAATACTGCGTACAGCTCTAGTCACCGTAGCTTGAGAAGGATAATGTAGAGCTGGATTTTTGATTTATGTGGAAGTGGTTCAGTTTGATGGTGTGCTTTTAAAGTTTTATTTATTGTTGCATGTCGAGGTTCCCAAGCCACCCCCCAAATAACTCACAACGCACATTTAATTTTTGTTTAAGGTTTTTGGCATAATTTTGGCCACAACTTTATTTAAATACAAAACCGTGAGTGGTTGTTTAGGCATTGGTTAAGACTATCTGTCCCCCCGCCTGGGGACAGAACTGACTTCTGGGCACCACCGAAAGACAGTGCGGGGGAAAGCAAATTGGGGAGAAATGGAGCTGAGTCACAGACCCTCAATTCTCATCCGCATGCTCCCCGAAGGCTTGCCGGCCCTAGTCCCATTCCAGGGATTGGACGAAAAGATGGCAAGCCCCAGGATTCCTTTAACGGAATTCCCTTTCTGCAGGAACCATGGAAGGCCAGGCCCAGCCTATCCTAACCCCTCCTCCACCAATTTATAACCAATGCCTAACCACAACCTTACAAGTTGTGACGATTTGCTACGCAGTAGGCAAAAACCAAATGGCCCAGCCAATCAGCCAGATGGACAAAATTCCTACCAGGCCCCTGCCCCAACGGCAGACGACCCCATGACAGGCATAACAAGGTCAATGCAACAACCCCTTACTAAAGGGCGGGTGGGCGGGTGATCCGTTGCATGCAGCAAAGAGAAAGCTCCAGGCTGCGTGTAGAGTATTTAAACATTTTACCCCTCCCACCAAAATTGCAACATAACTTTTACCCCAGCAACCCAGTGAACCAATCACTGCCCCAGGCCATCTTTAGAGACCCTGTCTGGCAACAGAGGGGTGGCTCAGCAGACCCCACTGCAACACCTGCTCTCCATGAAGGAGAACACGCTTTTTTGAGTAATTTTGTTCTGCTTGTAATTATGATTTTGTTCTTCTTGATGCAAGGCAGCCTGAGCATAGTTTTGGCTATGGAAAGGTAGCATACGGATAGCGTGATGTCAGAATCATAGAGTTGGAAGGGACCCTGAGTGTCTGACCCCTGAAATGTAGAAATATGCAGCTGTCCCTTATGGGCTCAAATCTACAACCTTGGGTGCGCTGAGGTAGGAAGGCACTGCCAGCTTTTATGCTTCACTGGCTGCTCAGGCAGGCATGCAGCCATTGCCCCTTTCAGCCACCAAGGCAAACACCTCAGATAAGGCCACACATTGGCCAATTTGGACTGCAGCAGCTCAAGGAAGTTCCGCCAGGAAGCCAAAGGGAATTCTCTCAACGGCTGCCTGGCCATGTGCATTCTGTTCTTACTGCCCTGGGATGGCAACCAGGCACCCACCCAGTGAAAGGGGTAATGGAAAAGGTAATTGTACCCCTGACCATTAGGTCCAGTCGTGGACGACTCCGGGGTTGTGCGCTCATCTCGCTTTATTGGCTGAGGGAGCCAGCATACAGCTTCTGGGTTATGTGGCCAGCATGACTAAGCCTCCTCTGGCAAATTAGAGCAGTGCATGGAAACGCTGTTTACCTTCCCGCCGGAGTGGTGCTTATTTATCTACTTGCACTTTGACGTGCTTTTGAACTGCTAGGTGGGCAGGAGCTGGGACTGAGCAACGGAAGCTCACCCTGTTGCGGGGATTCAAACCGCCGACCTTCTGATCGGCAAGCCCTAGGCTCTGTGGTTTAGACCACAGCACCACCCGCTTCCCATTATTGTCACACTTCAGGGAATTCGCTTCCTCCCCCAGGGCAGTGAACAAGGGATCAAATGAAAGGAACGCCTTACCAGTTAGAATCTTTAATAATCACAGTGAGAGAACAAAGAACACATCTCCTAGAAATGGCGGTGCTCCCAATGAAGCTTACACCCCCTCCGTCCCTGTTAATCTATGTCACTCCTGCGTCTTGTAATCTGAGCTTGTACCCTCTGTGCTTTCTGTTCTGCCACTTTCTGAATTCTCCTTGACTTTGGAGAAGGGGGGTGAATGCTGTCCAGAGACTGTGAATCTGTTAACCCTCTCTCTTCCATTGTTTCTTCTCCTAGCTGTTCCCCATCCAGTATTTCCCAGCTTCTGCCTTCTGAACTATGCCCCTCTGCAAACCACTGTTCCAAATCTATACTGTCCTCCTGCTCCTGGGAAGATTCAGGAGCAGGAGGAGGTTCCCACCATTCCTCCTCAGTGCAGCTCTCCTCAGCACGGTCCCTGACAATTATTGGCACCATGCTGTAACCAAGTGAGCTACGCAGCTGCAGTATGTATCTATGTATGCATATTGCTCTGGTGCCCCAAAGAGAACAATATGGATGCTGCTCTGGGGAGAGAACTCCATAAAGAGGGTGCTACCACCAAGGAAGCTCTGCTTCTGGTTGCTATTAGCCTCTTACCTTTGATGGGGTGGTGACCTAGAGAAGAGCTTGAAAATGATTTACAGATGAATTTAACTCCGAGTAGGCTTGCTAAGATGTGTAAGACTGAATCAGGTAAGTGCTGGAGCTGCAATGAGGTCAAGGGTACGTTCTTTTATATGTGGTGGACGTGTGAAACGGTAAAAGAGTATTGGGAAATAATTTATAATGAATTGAAAAAATGTTTAAAAGCACTTTTCTAAAATAATAATAATACCCCCCACAAAAATCTGAGTCCTTTTTGTTGGGGATAATTCAGATGGAAATTTCCAGGTGTCAACAAAAGGTTATTTATGTATGCCACTACAGCAGCCCATGTTTTGTTAGCCCCCAAATGGAAAACGAGCAAGGTCCCAACTAAAGAAGAACGGCAACTTAAGCTGATGCACAGCTTGAAGACTGAATACATAGAATAAGAGAACAAGAAGAACATTCATTTAAAGAAGATTGGAAAATGTCTATTGAATATATGGGGGGGGGGACTTTGTACACTTGAAAACCTTGGCAGTATTAAGATAAATTCAACAGTGTAAATAAGTTTCGATGGAAGTAATAATGGAATACTGAATGGTTTAATTCAGGCTTCCTCAACCTTGGCCCTCCAGACATTTTTGGCCTACAACTCCCATGATCCCTAGCTAGCAGGACCAGTGGTCAGGGATGATGGGCATTGTAGTCTCAAAACATCTGGAGGGCCGAGGTTGAGGAAGCCTGGTTTAGTTTATATAAAATGAACCATGGAAAGAGAAGAAGGGAAGTCATTAATATTTTAAGGTTGTTTAAATGAATATTCTAAATTGAGAGAGAGAGAGAGAGAAGAGCCTCTGGATGGCAGGCTGGTTATGGGAGCAACCATTCCTTCAAGTACTTTGCTGCATTTAGGTTTTTAAAAGGCGAGCACCTACACTTTGAATTGTGCTTGGAGACAGGCAGGAAGCCAGAGAACTTCTCTTAATATCAGCAACATACCTTCCTACCAAACCGCAACTAACCAACGACCTAAAACAACTTGTTTAACACTCACTCGTCAGCTGCACTTGGTACGGTTCTTTTTACTTTGCACTCAAAATACCCTCCAACATCCCTCAGATGAAAATAGGGACCTGCATCACTGCCTGAGCATATCTTCCTGGTCAAGTACAAAAGCTATTAGAGGAAACACTTGAAACTGCCGTATTTTAAGCACAGAAATCTTTGAATTTATGCATTGCATTTAGGGAAGCCTGAGGGGAAAAGAAAACCCCAAATCAATAAATACAACTAATTGTGTGTGTGTGTGTGTGTGTCTATGTGGAGACTATGTGAAGTCATCATGCACTCAGGAGTATTTTGGAAGTATGATAACTTTGTTTTTGTTTTTTTAAATAATTTTTATTCATTTTTCAAAGACATAATAAAAAACAAACAAAACACAAAACAAAGACATACAAAACATTTAAACATGTATAATTTCATAATCTTATTTTCATGCACCTTCTTTCCTCCGACTTCCCCAGACCTCCCTTTCACTGCATCCTTATTTTGCAATTCTTTAGCAACCCTTTAGTCAATTTGTCTATTAGTTCCCTTTCATTAAATTTCCTTAAATTTATTAGTTACAGCTGTAATTCTCTACTTCTTACCCCTTGACATCTTAACACTCCTCAATTTTACGATAACTTTGAACAACATTATTGCTGTGATTGTGCAGGTGTATGATGATATGATATGATGATATGTAATGTATATATCCAGGGACATATAAACTTGTGAGCCTTGGGGATACATAAACATCTCCTTTTTATTGTCTCAAACCTCTGAGCAAATTAGGAATATGTAAGCAACTGCAGCTTCCTAGTGTTGTGGTGAATCTTGGATGGATCAGCTGCACAGACCCCCCCCCCGGACCTCCTCCCCCAGTTGCCCTGGGACTCCACCCCAATGCACAAAATGGGGAGAACCATCAGATTTCAGAAGGTACCACCGATTCAGTTCAAGGGAGAGATCAATGTCTTTTCCCCATCCATGGGAGAAGCCAGGCAGGTAGGTACTTTGGAGAGAGGCCTTTTTGCTCCAGAGGACCCCCCTCCCTCATCTCCCTAAATTCTCTACCTCTCTAGGAATCCCGAGGCAAAGGGTAAAGGGACCACTACCATTAGGTCCAGTCGTGGCTGACTTTGGGGTTGCAAAGCTCATCTCACTTTATTGGCTGACGGAGCCGGTGTACAGCTTCCGGGTCATGTGGCCAGCATGACTAAGCCACTTCTGGTTAACCAGAGCAGCTGCCGTTTACCTTCCTGGCAGAGCAGTACCTATTTATCTACTTGTACGTTGACGTGCTTTTGAACTGCTAGGTTGGCAGGAGCAGGGACTGAGCAACGGGAGCTCACCCCATCGCGGGGATTCAAACCGCCGACCTTCTGATCGGCAAGTCCTAGGCTCTGTGGTTTAACCCACAGTGCCACCCACGTCCCTAGGAATCTATTCTGGTTCATTTTAAGCCAGAGAGAGCCAAACTGCAGGGTTAGATCTCTCTGCATCTCTCTCAAAGCAGGAGCCAATGAAGAAATGCCTGTGACACACAGAGGTGGCGACGGCCCAGAGACGGCTCCCAAACGAAACTGGCAATGAAAGGTGAGACAGCAATGCAAAGAAGGTGGGTTTGGATGCAGAGCAGACCCTCCCCGTTGTGTGTGATGTTGCTGAGCATCTCCTAAGAGCTTGCAAAATGAGAACCCCAAGTAGGTTGGTGCTTCTCTCTTTGCCTGACCAGGAGATGGAAGGAGCAATGAATGAAAAGTTGGAGAAAGATTTGAGTTTTTTGAGTGGGGAGGAGAAGGAAAGACTTGCATTGGGAATCTGGGACCCTGCATGACAAAGTGAGAAGCCACCATGGCTCAAGGGTTTTCATGAAGGTCTCGGCATTTTCATGGCAATTGGAGACTATGATTCAGAACCATATTATTTATTATTAGCTGCCCTGGACTCTTGTGGCAAGAAAAGTGGTTTATAATAAATGTGATCAGCATTGTAGGTGAATGAGTTGTTTGGGATACACAAATTCCCTGTCTTCCTCTTATTAATGTCTTCCATTTGTCTATGGAATCCAAATTTGAAACTACCATAAATTGATTTCATTACAGATGTGATTATCATTTAGGATTTTTTTTAAAAGGTTGACATTAGAATGGTGAATCTCTAAAGACTGCTCCATATCTTCTCATCAGTGAGTGCCCTAATGAATCATCCATTCATTTCAGTTAACAGTAATGTATCTTGCTCAGTCTCTCTTCCTATCCCTCCATTACACTCTCTCTCTCTCTCTCTCTCTCTCTCTCTCTCTCTCTCTCTCTCTCTCTCTCTCCTTGGGTTTATAACCAGTATATTATCAAGAAAGTGTTCCCCAGTCCTCAAGACAGACTCTTACCCTCTTATTTTGTATAATAATACTTAGCTTGAATTAAGGATAATGAGCATAAAATGTTCTTTTTAGACAATCCTCAATTATTTACACAACCAGAAGTTCTAATTATTTATGCTGTCTAATTGCTTCTAAAGCAAACCACCAGGAGAACTCGCTTTGCAAAAGAATGCTTGTTTGGTTTTTGCTGGCTAGCTGACAAAGGAGTTCATCCTCCTGGTATTTCAACATTTAGCAATTTTCTGGACAGGCACACAGACAAAATGAATACAATTGTGTTTTAATTTGATTAAGTGACATCAGTGTAAGCAGAGGCAGAATCAAGATTCTGTTTAATAGCTGCAGTACAATTCATGACCCATTATCTATCTCAAGCCCTTCTGATTTCTTCATAAAACTGCAGGTTTTTGTGGTAGAGTGTTGGTGTATTCTTGCTTGGACAAGCTTCTAGGATTTAATTTGTGGCAATGATCACCAAAGCTTGGCCCTCAAATATGTTCACAGTTCCAGTGATTAATGTGAGTTTCCAGCTGACCAGGAAAAGAAAATGTTCTGGCCTGTCCTTATGCCTTAAATGGGAGCTCAAGCTAAAGATGATCAGCAAGTGATAATAATGATGGCAGGAAGATAAACACCTCCACACATCATAGCCACAGGAATAAGGACCAGCTAAAAAGCTGGCAGCTGTAAGAACCAATAACAATAGAATATATTTGTCTGGACTGTCCAAATACCTAGTTTGTATGCCGCTGTGTACATGAAACAGCTGTTTTGCACATGCAATGCTAATGGACTGCTTCAGGAAAATGATAAAAAAGTAGATTCTCAGATGGGTCTTCCAGACATGCAATAGATTCAGGATCTGACAGTATATTAAAAATGAGATTATTTTCTATGAATGGGGATGACTGATCTTCTATTCTGTCTCTGTATGCATATCTGTTGTTTGATGCAGTAACCTTAGTTCTATTACTCTTGAATAGCTTGCCTAAAATAGCCTTCAGAAGCTGAGCTACTAAATCAGAAGTTATTCACACGTCTTTGCCTCCTAAAAGCAAGCCGCTAGATCTATTATGTTCAAAATTTTGCAAGTGTAATATAAATAATGACACACACACACACACACACACACACACACACACACACACATACAAACCACACCTCTTTGTAACTTTGTTTTCATCACAGCTAGGCCACAGCACTGGATTTAGGGACAAGAAATTAAAATTGCATTTATCATCATGCTTTTACTGGAAGTACTGTTGAAATTAGCAGGCTTGCACTTCTTAAGTAAACTTGCTTAGAACTGAGGCTGCAGATCTCCCTCTGCCGTAGCCTGGGCTCCAGCGTCTGATATCAGGCAATTCTGGAATCAGCACCCTCCAGAGTAATGCAGCAGCACAGTAATGTATCGCAGCAGCACAGGATTTCCTGACGAAACATGGAACTAGTCAAGTCAAGACGCGGACCAGAGTGTGATTTTCTGTATTATGCTTTCCGTTCGTTTTCACAGCTTGATATAAAGGTTCACAGCAATCCATTCTGTCCACAGCCGCTCTAGGCAGCCATCCCATTTGAAAGAATAGAAGTGGCGCACTCAGATCTATAGATTGTGGTTCCTTATATAGTAGGATAACAGCAGGGGGGAGAGTAAGAACAGAAGTTTCACACAATCTCATGCTGGAGACTTGATGGCATAGATGTTAGCTGATTTCTCTCCTCACCTTCCAATACCTATGGTTTAGGAAATGAAGCCAGGGAAACCAGTTGTTTAATGTCAACAGAACGGAGATGGATGTTTTATCTGTCATGGATGCCTTAGCTGTGATTCCTGAATTGCAGAGGAGTCGACTAGATGGGGCTCAGGGTCCCTTCCAACTCTGTGATATTATATACAGTGGTACCTCGGGTTACAGACGCTTCAGGTTACAGATGCTTCAGGTTACAGACTTCGCTAACCCAGAAATAGTACCTCAGGTTAAGGACTTTGCTTCAGGATGAGAACAGAAATCGCGCAGCGGCAGCTACGGGAGGCCCCATTAGCTAAAGTGGTACCTCAGGTTAAGAACAGTTTCATGTTAAGAACGGACCTCCAGAACGTGTCTGTCTGTCTGTCTGTCTGTCTCTCTCTCTCTCTCTCTCTCTCTCTCTCTGTGTGTGTGTGTGTGCGTGTGTGTGTGTATAGGTACCTTGGGTTAAGAACTTAATGCGTTCCTGAGGGTAGAAGATTAAAGAGGTGCTGACCGGGGTGTGAAACGTCCCTGAGAATTTTTCTCGCTCTCCTAAGGCAACAATCCCTTGCGATGAAATCTAGTAGGCTTCAGGGGACAGCCCAATTTACCGGAAGTAATGTAGGGTTGCCATATTATTATAGTGAAAATCCGGACACAAAAGTTGTTGAGCTATTTTTAAGGAAATTCGCCAAAATCTGGACTTCCAACAGAATGTGCCCGGATTTTCCCAGACATGTGAGAGATTTTTGCCTGGACACTGTTTCTGATGTCCGAATCCAGGGCATGCCTGGCAAATTCTGGATGTATGGCATCCATTTAGCATTAACTCTGGAAGTATATACTCAATTCTGACCAAACTAAGCCTCCTACAGCAAAATATACACCAGGAGCCTTAGTTTAGTTAGAATCAAGCATACATTTCCAGAGTTAACACCAAATACATTACCTCTGGTAAATGAGCTACCATAGCCACTGGAAGGCCATGAAAATTTGTGTCCTGGGCTTTTTAGACTCGTCTACCCAAGTACTATAAGGGACGTGGGTGGTGCTGTGGGTTAAACCACAGAGCCTAGGGCTTGCCGATCAGAAGGTCGGCGGTTTGAATCCCTGTAACAGGGTGAGCTCCCGTTGCTCAGTCCCAGCTCCTGTCAACCTAGCAGTTCGAAAGCATGCAGTGCAAGTACAAAAATAGGTACCACTCCGGTGGGAAGGTAAACGGCGCTGCTCTGGTTCGCCAGAAGCGGCTTAGTCACACTGGCCACATGACCCGGAAGCTGTACGCTGGCTCCCTCGGCCAGTAAAGTGAGAAGAGCGTCACAACCCCAGAGTCATCCGCAACTGGACCTAATGGTCAGGGGTCCTTTTACTTTTACCTAAGTACTATTCGAAACCCAAGGGATGTGTTGGTTGCCAGATGTGAAATAGATTGGAATTATTTTCAGCTCTCTTACCCCACTATTAGGCTCTTTGGGGACTGTTAAACTCAATGTTAAAATGTGCATCCTGCAAACAGAAGCTCTTAGGCTTGTCTTGAGTATCCTCACCCAGCTGGGCCCTGGGCAGCAAGGCTGGGAAATCCCAACACCCAAACCTCTTGCTAGCCAGACTAGGTACCACTGGGCCAGACAAACCAATCAGTCTGCCCAGCCCCATATGCTCCACAATGTTAGGAAGAGGGGAGAAATTAACTGTTCCTGTAATTAAAATAGTTATGAAAGGGGTTATAAAGTTTGAAGAATCCTCGTATTTATAGTTTGCTGCTTTATAGGCAACCAGCCACTTTTCTTCTCTTGTTGATGCCTAATAAAACGTCAACATGGTTAGCTTAGCGCTAGATCTGAGGGCTAAATGTATGCTGCATTTGAAATCAGATGATAAATCTTTTTCAGAAGCCGAAAAATAAATGACAACCTCGGGTTTACAACAGCTGCTGTGGTTGAATAAACCATGAACTTTATATTGTCAGGCAAGTATCTCAGGCAAAGCTCTAGGCACATCTCAAAGATGTAGGATATTAAAAAATAATTCGGTTTTTATTAGCCATGGCTTACTGCTGAATAAATTAAAAGAAACTTTTGATGGATAGTGTTATTGGTGTTTTGCTGTAGTTTAAAAATGCACCCTGTGCTGCCATGCGATTGATAGATTTGGTTGCTACAAGGTTTCCTTCTGTTTCAAAGTGTTGGCAAAAGTCCTGTTTGTCCTGTTTAAAACGATTAAGCCAAGTCTAGTTTCTCAGCATCTTGTTAGATAGCCAGCATCCCTTACTCCCAGGTAGGGGACTGGGTGGCGCTGTGGTCTAAACCACTGAACCTCTTGGACTTGCCGATCGGAAGGTCAGCAGTTCGAATACCTGTGATGGAGTGAGCTCCCATTTCTCTGTCCCAGCTCCTACCAACTTAGCAGTTTGAAAGCACGCCAGTGCAAGTAGATAAATAGGTACCACTGTAAATGGTGTTTCCTTGCACTCTGGTTTCCGTCACAGTGTTCCGTTGAGCCAGAAGCGGTTTAGTCCGGTGGCCACACAACACAGAAAGCTGTCTGCAGACAAACGCCAGCTTCCTCGGCCTGAAAGTGAGATGAATGCCACAACCCCATAGTCGCCTCGACTGGGCTTAACTGTCCAGGGGTCCTTTACCTTTACCTTTTTCTACTCCTGGGTAATTGTGCATAGTACTGCAGCCTTATTTTATTGAGGGTATAATAAGGTAAACCCCATCTCCTAAAGTTTAGGAGTGAGGGTTTCAAAACCATTTCTGCCCCTCTTTCTCATACTAGACCATCATGAAGCATGATGGCACTAAGACTGAGAAGCTGGTGAAATTTGTGGTGAGAATTGGGGTCTTCTATATTTAGTGCTTGGCAACGTTGTGAAGGTGTCACTTCTATAAACAGGCCTCCCTGGACACTTGCCGCAGCACGTTTGCCCCAAAGGTCCCTGACTTAACTCTCTTTGTGATCAAATACCTTGTGAGCATAATTTCAGGCATCACCAGCAGATTCTGGACCAGTCAGTCTTCAGGGCATTATTACGATGGACTCCACAGTGGAAGCAGAAGGACTGCCAAACTTTGCTGTTTCCCAATGCTGCCATTGCATCTGAAGGAGAAGACATCGTTAGGAGGAAAGAGGGCTGGGAGAAATGGATGCTCATACAATCTCCGTGCTTTTTTCTTACTGAGAGATAAAATTTAGATGCAAATAATGTTGTGATCTGGTTTTCCTTGCTAACCAAGTTGAAGAGTGCACAACAGTCCTTCTTAAGGAGAGTATGTTCCTTACGCTGGGAGAATTTCCTTTCCTTTAAGAAGTACTGCAACAGCTCTTCAAAAGGAAGTGTTGGAATATAATCTACTTCATTGTAGAACCAAACTTTCACACATGCTACTGACTATCACTAGTAGTATCCTGAAGTTCACATATAAGATTTCTGGGAGTTGGTTGTATTAACTATTGTTTATCTGCAGAAGATAGAAGTCATGCTTATGGTATAGTCTAATACTAACACCAAGCAGATTGGTCTCAAGAGGAGATGGGAGCTCTTACAGAAATGGCAACTGAGCATTCTCAGTACAACTTTCAGAGTACAGCTCAAAGTACAGTTTATCAAAGGCAACAGTTCTGCACAGTTGTGATAGAAATAGTGAGGAAGGACAGCATCATTTCACTCATAATAGACAATGTTACAAAGTAGCATGCATATGACCTAAAGCGGGGGTGGCTAACCTATGGTCCCCAGATCTTCCATCTTCTGTCTCCTGTGGTCCATCTTCCATCATCCCTGACCATTGGTCATGCTGGATGGCAGTGATGGAAATTGGAGCCTTCACTATTGTCCAGTCGGTGGAGCATGAGACTCTTAATCTCAGGATTGTGGGCTTGAGCCCCACATTGGGCAAATAGATTGCTGAATTGCAGGGGCTTTCATGGTTCCTGCCAACTTTACAATTCTATTATTCTAACATCTGGAGGGCTACAGGTTAGCCATCTCTTGCCTAAAAGTTGGAATTTACAAAATAATTGCTGAAGTACCATATTGTTGTTGTTCTTTAGTTGTTTAGTTGTGTCCAACTCTTCATGACCCCATGGGCCAGAGCACGCCAGGCACTCCTGTCTTCCACTGCCTCCCGCAGTTTGGTCAAACTCATGTTTGTAGCTTTGAGAACACTGTCCAACCATCTCGTCCTCTGTCATCCCCTTCTCCTTGTGCCCTCCATCTTTCCCAACATCAGGGTCTTTTCCAGGGAGTCTTCTCTTCTCATGAGGTGGCCAAAGTATTGGAGCCTCAGCTTCAGGATCTGTCCTTCCAGTGAGCACTCAGGGCTGATTTCCTTCAGAATGGATAGGTTTGATCTTCTTGCAGTCCGTGGGACTCTCAAGAGTCTCCCCCAGACCATAATTCAAAAGCATTTACTGCATATTAGCTTGACCCATATTTGTGTGTATGTGTGTGTTTTAGGAAAAAACTTGGGTCACAGAGCACATATTAGTTTACTGATCTTTTTTGTAGCACGCTTGACCTGAAATCCTATCTTGGCCTGGCATTCCCAGCGTATTTTTAAATTTGAGTGTGTTCTGTACCATGTAGACTTGGTAATGTGGATCAATTGGAACTGATCTGTATGAATGCTAACTTTGCCAGCTGGCCTTGTCTTCATATGGCATTCTCCTATGACTTTCCTTGGCTTTTTGCTTGAATTTTGATGAAGATTAATATAATGCTTCTAATTTATTTTTAATGTATCCAATGGTGAATCAATTATGCATGGGAGCCATCATAGAATTGGTAAGCAATATTAGCTGCATAACAAGACTATTTCCAATTCAAAAAAGCACAATTTAATTAATAAGGAAAAAAAAAGTCATGTTACACATTGATCAGACAAGATTTTTGATTAACAGAAGAGCTACATGTCGTCAGGATGCAGCCAGGAAACCTCATGGGCTCTATCCTCACTTTCCAGAAAAATAATTAGTTTTCAAGCTAAATTTTTCCCTGGTTGGTTTAATTAAAAATAGAGACAGGCAAATACTCAACAGCAGTAAATGGATGCCAATGAGTTATCTGCAGATCTAGAGATCCTTCAACTCGAGGAATATTAAAACAAATTTGCAGTGTTCAGACTTATTTCTTTTCCTTGTTAACTTAATTTTGCATGCATGTGGTTGTGAGATACAGGGTGCTTCCATTAATCCTGATTTGTTTGCTGGGAGATTTGGCAATATTAGCTATTTAATGAACATACATTCTGATTTGTTTGCAGGGCATTGAAGAACATAAGATGAGCCCTGCTGTATTGGGCCAATGGCACATCTTCTCCAGCATCCTGTTCTCACAGTGACCAATAGAGGGCTCTGGAAAGCCCACAAGGTAAGGTAAAGGATGCCTAGATGGTTAAGTCAAGTCAAAGGTGACTATGGGGTTGCGGCACTCATCTTGCTTTCAGGCTGAGAGAGCCGGTGTTTGTCCACAGACAGCTTTCCATGTCATGTGGCCAGCAGGACTAAACCACTTCTGGCACACGGAGCACCATGACGAGTGCCAGAGTGCAGCTCTACTCCCCAGCAGTGAAGGGGTTAACACTCATCATATCTATTAAAGGTAAAGGAACCCCTGACCGTTAGGTCCAGTCGTGGCCGACTCTGGGGTTGCGGCGCTCATCTCCAGCTTCTGGGTCATGTGGCCAGCAGGACTAAGTCGCTTTTGGCGAACCAGAGCAGCGCTCAGAAATGGCATTTACCTTCCCGCTGGAGTGGTACCTATTTATCTACTTGCATTTTGATGTGCTTTCAAACTACTAGGTTGGCAGGAGCAGGGACTGAGCAATGGGAGCTCACCCTATTGCGGGGATTCGAACCGCCGACCTTCTGATCGTCAAGTCCTAGGCACTGTGGTTTAACCCACAGCACCACCCACATCCCCATCATATCTATTAACTGCTGGTTAATAAACTGACCAATTGATCATATTGATTATGTGAGTACAAAATTAAGTATAATAATAAAGTGTAATAGCGGTTACATGGCTGGGGTAGGGAAGGAGCACTGAGAATAGATATATATTTCAGAAACCTCATGAAAATACCACCCTGCCTGTAATGATGATTTTAGAACCAGGTGATGGAAGTCGCACACTAAAATATCTGGAGGGCACCAGGTTGGGGAAGAGTGGCTTATAACAATGCAAAAGACGACTAAGGGAGAGGATGCCAAGGAGTGACAAACACTTCAGGGAAAGAAGAACTAGAAAGAACGAAGGTATCAAGGGTACTATGTGAACAAATGCAATAACTCATGCATAAGTTATTTACTAATATCCTTTTTTATTGTACTTTGAGTTAGCTTTGAGGACAGAGATAGCATGCATCACCCAAAAGAAGAAGGATTCTGTTAACTACTACGTCAGTCTGTCTAATTGGTAGCATAATTAACCATATTCTGTAACAGCTCCATATTGTAGGCATAATTTAATGGAATTGAAGAGGCATGTTTATTTTGCGAACCCAGATATAACAAACTGCACGACTCAGATCTACTTTGCTTATTAAATGAATTTAATTAAAATCAAACTTTCATCAACAGCTCAGAGGAAAATATTTAATCTTCGGCACTCTTGCAGTGAAACAAGGATCTCCAGAAGAACTCAAATAGCAGCAGTATTTGAAAAGGAGATTATATATGTAGTAAATATGTTCAAACCGTGTAAGTGTCTTCTATTTGGAGTTGTGTCAAAGAGGGAGAAAAAAACCAGGTGCTGATTATACAAATAAGATAGTATATCATATTGGCAGATTCCCCAAAGGTTTGCCCTTGGAACACTCCAAATGAGGAAATTATAGATGTATTATCTTTCAGGATGTCTGGAATTGGATATCTGAAGGCTCTCAGACAGGGACAGTCTTGGTCCGGCTAAAGCAGGGCACTCCAAGGACATTAACCAATAATGAGCACTCACACTTTACATTGTGGGTGCCCTTTACGGGATCGCGTTTCGTGCTACAGTTCCCAGGGATCTTACTAGCAAACAGGGACTGGCTTGCCTCTCAGGGTTAATTTTTGGAGGTTCCCGCCCAAGTTTCTTGCTGGGAGGTGGGGCCAGCCCCATTTATAAAGAGGGGGTGGAGCTGACAATAGTCAGGGAGTCGGCTCTGGAAATTCACCCTCCCTCCCCTCCCTTTGTTTAATGTTTCTTGTTTGCAGGTTAACTTTTTCTTCCTGTTTAGCGGGTGCTGCTACGGTCTTTGACTGGTTGAAGTTGAAGGACTGGGAATAAATTTTCCTGCATTGGCAGATTTGGTCTTCCCTGTAGCAGTTTGTCACAACTTTGGTGCTCATGGCCCTGGGTGGAATCCTTTAGTCATTTCTTCCCTATTTGGGGGGGGGGGCATGATGTGGTGACTTACCCCCCTGCGTTGGCGATTCCAGGGTCCTCTCTTAAAAGGGGTTATATATAATGGGTGTCACTGGCTGTGACACCCATTATATGAGAGAGTGCTGGAGGTGAAATAGTTAAACAGGTTGCCCAGTCAGGACCCAGGGGGTGGAGTCAGAGGGACTATAAAAACAGCTCTGGGGGAGTTCGTTGAGGAGTTTGTTGGGAGTTGGGTGGTTGGTTGGAGTGGGAGTGAATTGGGCTAGAGTTGTGGGTAGGTTGAGTTAGTGTAATGAAATAGGCTGAGTCAGGAACAGTTAGGGACTAGGCAGACAAGTAAATATCAGAGAGGTGGTTTACTGAGTGAGAGCAGGTAGTGAAAGTTATAGGACTGGATAGGCACCCCATGAATGTAATTGATTGATACTGTTTATGAAACCACATGCTTGTTAAACTGCAATAAATAAACAAAAGTTTATGTTTCAATTTAACCCTGACTAGACTCAGTATTGTACCAGGTAGGGCCTGGGTGGTGGCAGCGAGAAATAAAGTGAAGGCACAGGGATCAATAGACGGTGAAACGTCCGGGGACCCTGTGTGATCGCCACATTAGCCATACACTAAAAGGTTGTCAGTGAACTACCCTGCATGCGGGGATATGGGCTGGGCTGCCTGCTACACTAACGTCTTGCAGAGCACCCCCATATCCCATTTACCCTGATGTGACCCAGTTCCCCCCCGGCTCGGGGGCTGGGAGGGATACATGCCAAAGGCCTAAGCCAAGGTCTTCCTACATTCAGAAGTTTAATAAATTTGTGGCCTAATTTTAATTCCATAACACGCTGTCAGAGTCTTTATTCCTTCCTTATGATCCCTGGGGGCGGGGGCTGTCACTGCCTGGTCACACAATGCCTCCTTATGCTACTTGTGGGATATTTACAATGCAGTCAAACCAACAATGCATGTTTGCTAGATAGGCACATGATAGCAGCTGAAGCTCGCAGAGTTTTCCTGAACAAAGCTGCCGACAAGAGTGCCATCTCGCCCTCAGGATTGTGGGCACCCGTAGCTGCAATGTGGATGTGCGACACACCCTTTTTCGTGGGGAGGGGCTTGGACTTGGAGGCAGGGAGACTCTGCTTCTGTATCCCCCCCCCCCAAAAAAGGGTGCCTTGCTGGCTGGCTGGCTGTAGAGGACACAGCTGCCTCTTTCACTGTGGCTGCGACAGTTCAGCTCTGTCCCCCACTGATAGAGAGACACCCTTTTCTGTGGGGAGGGGCTCAGAGGCAGAGAGACTCTGTCTCCATGTCCGACTCCCCCCTGCCCAGAAAGGGTGCCTCGCCACCTTTTATCATATGTGGTGGAAGTGTAAGGTAGTAAAAGAATTTTGGGAAATAATATATGAGGTGAAAAAAATGTTTAAAATAACATTTTCTAACCCCCCCCAAAGCCTTCCTTTTAGGAATTCTAGGTGCCCAAGATTCCAAGGGTGCAGAAAAGACTATTTATGTAAGCGACCAAGGCTGTGGCCAGTGATGGAAAGAAGATGAAGTCCCAACCAGAGAGAAATGGCAGATCAAGTTGATGGATTATGCCGAAATGGCTAAAATGACCAGAAGAATCAGAAATCAAGAAGACCAAAATTTTAACAAGCAACGGGGGAAATTTATAATTTATCTTAAAAACCATTGTAAGCAGCTGAAATCATTAGTAGGAATGGAATGACGCTTGTAGTTTAATGGTGAATTTTGGACACAATGGAGAGGTAAAAGATTTGGATTATTATAAAAGATGCAGGAGGAAATGATTAACAATAGGACCCACAAAGGGGAGGAGGGAAGAGGGAATCTTGTTTCTATGTTGTATGTTGGATATGTGAGTGTAAAATTTTAATATGAAAAACCAAATAAATCATTTTTTTAAATAGTGTGCCTCACTGGCTGGCTGCGGAGGGTGAAGCTGAACATCTTCTCTCTTGGAGGCAGTGCCACTGCCACCTGCTGGCTTTCCTCATTGACTTTGTGGGTGCCCACCCCCCATAATTGTATTATTGTGGGTGCCCAAGCACCCATGGCCCCCTGGTCTTGGCTCCTATGGCTGCTGTATCTGTTATTCTGCAACAGATTCTCTGAGTGAATAAATGTTATTTTTACCTTTTACAAGACTCTTTGTGTGGTTATCGTTTTAAGGGGAAGAAAAGGGGGGGAATACCAGGAGAACCCAGTCTTCCTTAAAGCATCCTGGATTACTAAACCAAAACTAAAATCAGCATATCTAAGCTTCCTTTTAAGCTGCAAAGGGACAGCACTCTGCTGAACTCACGAATGTGAGGAAGGAAGGAAGGATAATACAGTGGTACCTTGGTTCCCGAACTCAATCCGTTCTGGAAGTCCACTCAAATTCCAAAATGTTCACAAACCAAGGTGCGGCTTCTCATTGGCCCCAGAAACAATGCCGACAGCTGAAATGGCCGTTTGGCTTCCAAAAAACGTTAACAAACCAGAACACTTACTTCTGGGTTTGCGGCATTCAGGAGCCAAGCCATTCGGGAACCAAGGTACCACTGTATCTACTAAATATATCCCAGCCTAGCATCTATACACAACCCAACACTACTGAAAGGACAAAGCAGGTCAGATGATACTTCCTATAAAGACTTTCACATAAGGCTCATACTCTGGCTCCAAGCAACAAGAGATCAGCTCTTGCTGGCTACCAATTTCCTCGACCTCCAGTTGCATGGGAGCTGGTGATCACTAGATGACTAGTATAGGTAAAGGTAAAGGTACCCCTGCCCGTATGGGCCAGTCTTGCCAGACTCTGGGGTTGTGTGCCCATCTCACTCAAGAGGCCAGGGGCCAGCGCTGTCCGAAGACACTTCCGGGTCACGTGGCCAGTGTGACATCGCTGCTCTGGCAAGCCAGAGCTGCACACGGAAACACCGTTTACCTTCCTGCTAGAAAGCGGTCCCTATTTATCTACTTGCACCCAAGGGTGCTTTCGAACTGCTAGGTTGGCAGGCGCTGGGACCGAGCAATGGGAGCGCACCCCGCCGTGGGGATTCGAACCGCTGACCTTTCGATCGGCAAGCCCTAGGCGCTGAGGCTTTTACCCACAGCGCCACCCGCGTCCCGATGACTAGTATACCAGGAACCAAATGCATTTCATGTCCAAACCCTACTTGCTGCCCCAAGGATTTCCCTTGACATCCCACTTCAGTTGATGAAGCATCCTGGCTTGGCATTATGACCATCCACTCTCACGTCTGTTAGGTTGTCAGGAAATGGGCCTCAATTTGGATGGTTCAGAAGGAGCAGGGTCCACGAAAAGGGAATGTGGGGCTTTCCTTTAAGTTGACGAGGGTTTTCTTCTCTCTGCCCTGACAAAGAGGGCCTTAAAAGTGCTTTCCCACTAGCAGAAGACAGCATCACCCCTGCACGACTCCTGACCATGGTAGCTCATGAAGAGATCAACATCTCCAAGAAAGGTTCTCCACCTCCATCGTTCTGCTTGGACACTGAGGTCCAACGCCGAGGGCCTTCTGGCGGTTCCCTCGCTGCGAGAAGCCAAGTTACAGGGAACCAGGCACAGGGCCTTCTCGGTAGTGGCACCCACCCTGTGGAATGCCCTCCCACCAGATGTCAAAGAGAAAAATAACTACCAAACTTTTAGAAGACATCTGAAGGCAGCCCTCTTTAGGGAAGCTTTTAATGTTTAATAGGTTATTGTATTTTAGTGTTTTGTTGGAAGCCGCCCAGAGAGGCTGGGGAAACCTAGCCAGATGGGAGGGGTGTAAATAATATATTATTATTATTATTATTATTATTATTATTATTATTATTATTATTATTATTATCAATCACTGCACACCCCTTTTCTCCACACTGCTCTGCAATGTCTTTCTAAGGCTCAGCTGAATATCCCCATCTAAAAATATCTGGCTCAAATGGAGCAGTGGGCTCTTGTTTTGGAGGAGGGCAACTGCAACATCAATTTTGCTGGTTTATACTCATAATTTGGACTGCTTACCTTGTGGTGATTCTCCCTGTGTCCTTCAGAAAGATTTATGCCACATCCCTAACTTAAGGCATACTTTTCCTACGGTTCCTAGAACGTTTAGATGTACATAATTTAGATAAAAATGGGGGTATTATATTCCACCCATGCCTTGTATGATCGTTATGAATTGCTGTTTTGATTATTATAGCCACAGGCTATCTTCCTCTTCTGTTTATACTTAAGTAAGTCACACGTCTTTATACATTGGTATTTCACAATGCATCTGTTAGATTTTAATTATTTTCGTATTGATAAACCTGGAAAATCCAATTAAGGAATGGGTATACAAAGGAGCTTTCCCTGCTACACCACACTTGTAAGCATGTAGCAGTACACAGAAACATTAGATGTATCACACACAACATACTTTATCTTCCATATAGACATTGTTGCAAAGTTGTCGTACAGAAGATTCATAATGACCTTCCTTTTTGTCCTGATAAAAGCCTCCTTTCAAGGCTCATTTTACTCATTAACTTTTCTATATGCTATTGACCCTGATATCATTTTACAAAACCATTAGACTGTTACAGGCCTCTAATGCTGGTATTTCTGGGCTCACAGTTTTGTACTTGAAGAAACTATATTGCTTTGGGTATTCTACATCTACCATTATGTCTAATGACAAAGATCTCATTGATTTTGATGGATTCACTCCTTGTAAATTGCTGCATTTTACCTTGAAAATCCCCTCTCTGGATGCTTCAAGAATTAAAATGTATCAGGATGCATTGTTGTATTCTAGAATCCCTTAACACATAGAAGGGCCACAGTATCATTTAGATTTAGGGGAAATATTCTGGTGTGAATGTTGTTCAAGATATCTAGGCCTTTCAGTTTATTTTCATATTGCAAAATATTGTCAGTTCATCACATCTGCAAATCAAATCTGTCATGTTCAAAGCATAATTGACCCCAGAGTAATCAATGTCATTACCTAAATTCAAAATTGCCTTTAAAATAAAATTAATATTTTAAGTATTCAGATTTGTTATTTTCTAATCATCTTAATTAGTGATATTAGTTCAATATCGCATATTGGTTAATGTTCCTAAATATGTAATGAATAAACACATTATCTACTGTCATGCCAACAGAAGACCTGCATGTTCTATGAATTGATCTTTAATTTAATTTAATTGTCCCCTCAGTCTTGGGGACAACTTAATGCCTCTGGTACTGGGTCCAGTCAACCCAACCTTCAATGTCAAATTGCACATTTAAGCAGTCCATCTGGATTATGATACAGTGGTACCTTGGGTTACAGATACTTCAGGTTGTCACTAACCCAGAAATAGTACCTCGGGTTACGAACTTTACTTCAGGATGAGAACAGAAATTGCACGGCTGTGGCGCGGCGGCAGCGGGAGGTTCCATTAGCTAAAGTGCTACCTCAGGTTAAGAACTGTTTCAGGTTAAGAACGGACCTCCAGAATGAATTAAGTTCTTAACCCGAGGCACCACTGTAGTTTTGCTGCCCAAGCAGTATGCAAAAACCTTGCTTCTAGTACATGTTTGGGGTGATCTTTGGTGCGCCAACCACAATACTTGATCTCATTGATGAATTCTAATGGGGCACAGTCTTCAGTTGATTCAATACTAAAATCCAAGCCCAGGTTTTAAAAGGGCATCCTAGTCAGTTATTTGTGTGGTCTCAATTTTCATGTTTCCCCTTCTGTATCTATATTTTCACCACCGCTTCCCTCCCCTCCCCTTATACTGTGTGCTTTAGAGGAGCTGCCTTTCAGATCCTTTGCCCTCACTCAGATCTGACAAAAAACACAAAATCAGCCTTCCACAGAAGGAAGATAGGACACAGAAGGAGAAAGCTATCTCTTTGTCCATAAACCAGTGCTCACATGTCCCTTTGGGGCTCAAGCAGCAGCAAGAGCCACAATGTTTGAAGCTGATTCACAGAATCTGTTTCTACAGACTGTGCATCTCAAAGTGAGAAGTGGCGTTGATGGCATGTGCCCTTTTTGGTTATGTGAAAACAACGAAGACCACATACCCTCAGGACCAGAGGGGAGAGAATTCAACTATCTCTCCTGCTGCCAAAGAGAAAATCGCATCTCTGAAGGGCCTCCTTTCCCCCTCCATAATTCCCTCTGACCAGCTCCTCTTTGGTCAATGGAGGCATAGAAGACACTGAACAATAACAGTTCCAACATCCGGTTTTGAGTCTCATCCCATCAGCGATGTACAGGGTGGATGGGAATGTGCTATCCTCAGCAGCACTGCGTCCTTTGCTGGCGTCCAGGGCATGTGCGCACCAGGTGGAAGCAGGGGTGGAGCGCAGAGGGTGAACTGTTAAACCTTTGAAGCCGGTGAACTTTTGAAGTGCTTTCGCCTGTTGCACAGCTTAGCAGAGTATAGCAGAGTACTGCAGCGTTTCTTAGGCAGCTCTTGAGATTGCCCTGTCAGGATGACGATCAGGAACAAAGACTGATGACTAGTAACTTGATTCTTGTAGTTTATTATACAGAAGAAGAGGAGGAGGAGGAGGAGGAGTTTGGATTTGATACCCTGCCTTTCACTCCCTTTAAAGAGTCTCAAAGTGGCTAACATTCTCCTTTCCCTTCCTCCCCCACAACAAACACTCTGTGAGGTGAGTGAGGCTGAGAGACTTCAAAGAAGTGTGACTGGCCCAAGGTCACCCAGCAGCTGCAGGTGGAGGAGTGGAGACGTGAACCCGGTCCCCCAGATTACAAGACTACCGCTCTTAACCACTACACCACACTGTCTTTACAGCAGTAAACATACAAGTCTATCTACAAGTTACTATTTCTTGGCGCAGAAAGTATTGATCTGATCTTTCCTATTCTAATTCATTCAAGAGGGTTCTGGAAGCTTCTCTGTGTGAAAGAAACAAGCAGAAGGTTCGTGATGTTTGGGTTATTCCTTCAGAGAAGCTGAATTGCAGCTGTCTTAAAGTGGTTCTGTTATCTCTTCAGTCAAGTTCATGATGACTATAAAAGGAAGGCCAGAAGGAGCCTGGGTTTTACTTTCTCTTTCTTTCTCTTTTCCTCCTGGTGTGGTGGTCTGTACATAGTATGGTATAGTGTTAAAGTTTAGACTTATAATAAGTTATTGTAAGTTTAAGTTAAGTCTGCTGCAACTGGATTTCTTATGGAAAGTGCCAATCCTGACTGTATTGGATTTGTGACCATTATGTTCATTTGCCTTCCGTAGCAGTAAAGCTCTGCTGGATGAAATATTTATTTCCTCTGGTCTATTTTTTGGGGGCGGCGGTTCGAATCCCCGCGACGGGGTGAGCTCCCGTTGCTCAGTCCCAGCTCCTGCCAACCTAGCAGTTCGAAAGCACATCAAAGTGCAAGTAGATAAATAGGTACCGCTCCGGTGGGAAGGTAAACGGCGTTTCCATGCGCTACTCTGGTTCATCAGAAGCAGCTTAGTCATGCTGGCCACATGACCCGGAAGCTGTACGCCGGCTCCCTCGGCCAATAAAGCGAGATGAGCACCGCAACCCCAGAGTCGGCCACAACTGGACCTAATGGTCAGGGGTCCCTTTACCTTTACCTTTTACAATGTGTTTAAGTTTTTACTCTGCTAACTATACGCTGGAATCTGCTCTGGGTCAATATTGAGTAGAATTCAATGGCAGGATTTTGCAGGACATTTCAGCCATTTCTGCCCGGACACTCTTTACAACTGCCATATTCTGTCTGGGAAATTCTGGACGAATGGCACCCATACTGCACACACTAGTTGCACATTCCTGGCCATGTGCAATACTCTGAGTTGTAGGATTTTCTCTCCTCCCTGTATTAGGCTGGTTGTTTATAAAGGAAGAGAAAGGGAGCCTTCTTAAGGGAGCAGACCTTGTCGCAATAATTCTTTGAATATGTTAGAGTTGATTGACCACAAGGGGTCGCCCTTGCTTTAATTTTGTGCCAGCGTTACAGAGAGAGGCACATGGGGCTCCTGTGTGATATAATTTTCTATGGAAGCATTCAATATACTATATGGGAGTAGAGAGGGAAAAGAGAGAGAAAAAGATATATTAGAAAGTACAATGCTGAAAGCAGAAAGGTAGGTCATTCTAACCCAGTAGGAAGCATAGCCTGATCATTTGATGGAGAATCTCATTTACCTTGCCAAATAAACTGGCACATAATGTCAGCTTGCCATGTAAGCTCTTGCATCTGATTCACAGGTCTACAACTAATAAGAAATAAAGCTCCTGTGACAATCATTAACCCTCCCCTCCCCACAATTGTTCCAGCCTTTTAGAAAATGCTTCTTTGCATCCTGTGATTAATTTCTTCTCCTGGTAAACAACTATAAAAATATAGCAACGGAAAGAAGCTCCCTCCCCGATCATCTGAGCGAGCAAGACTCTGAAGCCAGCTTATTGTGACTTTTTGAGGTGTCTGAAAAGCTGTAAAGACATAGCACAAAGGGGACAAACTGTTCCACTTTGGGGGGGACTCTGTGGAAAGCTGGCAGTGTTTCAGAACCAATAACTATGCAATGGGGAAAGGGAGTGATTATCTTCTAGGCCTTTTCTGGGATCCTGAGAGGATTTTTCTTATTTTTGGTACGTTTAAAAAATAGATTTGAAACACACTTACACAAAGCAATGAGAGAATCATTTTTTTTAAAGAGTACAGACTGTCTAAGTATCCCTATTTTCCAGGGACAGGACAGTCTCTGATTTAGAAAAACTGTCCCAGTTTCTATTTTGATCCTGGAATGTCCTGATCTTCCTTAGGAAATCTCTATTTTCATTGGAGAAATGTTGGAGAGTATGGAGTTATCCGACCCCTGAGCTGTCTGAAGGCAGCCCTGTATAGGGAAGTTTTTTAAAAATGTTTCATGTTTTATTATGTTTTTATATATGTTGGAAGTGGCCCAGAGTGGTTGGGGCAACCCAGTCAGATGGGCAGGGTATAAATAGTAAAATTATTATTATGGAATGGGGTGTCCCTATTTTCAATGGAGAAAAGTTGGAGGGTACGAGACTACTGATTTTACAAAGAAAGGGATGAATAAGATCACAATGCATGGAATACATCATTTCAAAGATGTCTCACCACTGAAACTTCTGAAAATGTCCCCCATAATGTTCCAGATATGTTGTTGTTGTTATTGTTGTTGTTGTTGTTGTTGTTATTGTTTAGTCGTTTAGTCGTGTCCGACTCTTTGTGACCCCATGGACCAGAGCACGCCAGGCACTCCTGTCTTCCACTGCCTCCCGCAGTTTGGTCAAACTCATGTTTGTAGCTTCGAGAACAGTGTCCAACCATCTCGTCCTCTGTCGCCCCCTTCTCCTTGTGCCCTCCATCTTTCCCAACCTCAGGGTCTTTTCCAGGGAGTCTTCTCTTCTCATGAGGTGGCCAAAGAAGTGAAGCCTCAGCTTCAGGATCTGTCCTTCCAGTGAGCACTCAGGGCTGATTTCCTTCAGAATGGAGAGGTTTGATCTTCTTGCAGTCCATGGGACTCTCAAGAGTCTCATCCAGCACCATAATTCAAAAGCATCAATTCTTTGGCGATCAACCTTTTTTATGGTCCAGCTCTCACTTCCATACATCACTACTGGGAAAACCCTAGCTTTAACTATTCAGCAACAGAAGAAGTTAAAGGTAAGAAGGAAACATCAAGCGGAAGTCAAGAGAGAGAAAAGTTCTGTACTGTCAAAGGCTTATTATAAGCTACTTATGGTTACTCATATGTATAGACATACTGTGTATTGGCCTCTGTCTGTCTTGAAACACAATGGACAAGTGTGCCATTGGGGGTGAAGTCATTTCAAACCATCCCACTCCAGGAAGTGGGGTGTACTCTTGTTACAAACACTGCTTTCTCCATACCATTTTTACAGCATAGCCCAATGTACACCTACTCGGAAACAAGCCCATTTAGTTCAACAGGGCCTGATCCCAAACAGAATTGGAGCATTAAGCTTGGAATGGGGGTGGGGGGCAGATGACAGGGGCAAAATCTGACCAGAGAGCTGCAGCTGCTGATCTTTATAGTATACTGTATGACAAACTATTGAAATACAGATTCATAGTTACTGGTAAAGACATGTAAGGTAAAGACATGCATACTGAAATCAGTTCACTTTGCACATGGTGTGTGTTGTGAGGGTCTCTGTGCAACACAACGGCTTCCCCTAAGACAACAGACCCCTCAAGTGTCCCTATTTTCCAGGGACAGTCCTAGATTTGCAGAAGCTGTCCCAGTTTTTGATTTGATCCGAGAATGCCCTGCTTTTCCTTAGGACATCCCTGTTTTCACTGGAGAAATGTTGGAGGGGACATCTTTAGCTTCATCAGAGAAATGTTGGAATGTATGGAATAGAATGTCCCTATTTTCATTGGAGAAATGTTGAAGGGTATGGAATAGGACATCCCTATTTTCACTGGAGAAATGTTGGAGAGGACATCTCTATCTCCATCAGATAAATGTTGGAAGGTATGGAATTTTCATCGGAGAAATGTTGGAGGGTATGAGACAAGCTGTTGTTTAGAATATTGGGGAGATTTTTTCAGGCAAGTATTAACAGGGGGTGGGGGAGGAAAGAAAATTTTGCACATGTATTTTTTTTATTGTAAGTCAGTATGTAGATTCTAGAAAATTGTATGTAAAACCTTATCAGGCCTCGTACAAACAAGCATCCCCTGTGACAGTAGGAGCTTAGAGAATGGATTTGTCTGAGAACAAAGGCCCCATGCCAGTTGATCCTGGCACAGTTTGAAAGAAGAAGCTTATAAACACACTCGGAAAACCTGCCAGGGAAATGGTCTTTCAGCAGCTGAATTTCAGATTTTCCGTTACAATAGCAATAGAGCCCAAGCGACCTCTCTAGGAATGCTCCAAGTAAGATGTATGTGTATGTACATGCATTGCTTAGTAGGATACTCCATCAGGATTTGAATGCCTTTCTCTAAAGTACTGAGGACAGGATATAGACAAGGGGAACTGGACTTGCTTGTACTCCTTTGGAAGGTCCATTTTTCACCTCCCTCTTGAAAGCAGAGGAGCCAATTTAGAAATAACTATGATAATTCAAATACAGAGGTACCTCTGGCTATGAACTTTATTTGTTCCGGAGGTTCATTCTTAACCTGAAACTGTTCTTAACTTGAGGTACCACTTTAGCTAATAGGGCCTCCTGTGCCACTGCACGATTTCTGTTCTCATCATCAGGTAAAGTTCTTAACCCGAGGTACTACTTCCGGGTTAGCGGAGTCTGTAACCTGAGGTGTTTGTAACCCGAGGTACCCCTGTAGAAATACAATCCATACTGGGAAAGACTCTGATCAGGTGACCTGTGTCCCTGCTTGGTCTCTTCTCCAGGGGTTAACTTTAATAATAATAATAATAATAATAATAATAATAATAATAATAATAATAATTTATTACTTGAACCCCACCCATTTGGCTGCATTTCCCCAGCCACTCTGGGTGGCTCCCAACAGAATATTAAAAACACGATAAAACATCAAACATTAAAAACTTCCCTAAACAGGGATGTCTTCTAAAAGTCAGATAGTTGTTTATTTCCTTGACATCTGACGGGAGGTTGTTCCACAGGGCAGGTGCCACTACCAAGAAGGCCCTCTGCCTGGTTCCCTGTAACCTCACTTCTTGCAGTGAGGGAACTGCCAGAAGGCCCTGTACCCCTGCTGTCCCATCTTATGGTCAAACTACACTTGGACCGAACAGCCCTTCAGATAGACTGTCCTCTATAAAGTCTGACTACTCAACAGCTCTGGCTACCAATGTATCATATTTGAGTTTTACTCAGAGTAAACCCATGGAAATTAACGGACCCAAGCTAGTCATGCTAATCAATTTCTCTGGGTCTACTAGTGAAGAGGATACTCACCCCTTTGTATGCAAGGGTTTTTATGCATTTCTCTCATTTGTACTGTCTGGAAGGTTCCAAAAAGTACTCTTTCAGAATAGACTTTACTCTTGTGGTATGAATACACTAGATACAATATACAAAATAATTTTGGACTGCCCTTTCTTCAACATCTTTGGAGAGACTTATGGGCAACTCCTTGGAAGCTTAAAGTATCTACTTGCAAAGAATTTGTAATCTGTTGAGGAATGATATATCTGAAACTCCTGAGATTGTTTCAGGATATTTGCTTGAGGTTTTTGCTGTCAAATTTAAAACTACTTAATTTGACTTAATGGTGGCTACTAAGTCTTTTATACATGTGAGGTTACAAGGAACCAGGCAGAGAGGGCCTTCTCGGTAGTGGCGCCCGCCCTGTGGAACACCCTCCCATCAGATGTCAAGGAAATAAACAACTATGTCACTTTTAGAAGACATCTGAAGGCAGCCGTGTTTAGGGAAGTTTTTAATGTTTGATCTTTTATCGCTTTTATTAATATTACTATTAATATTCTGTTGGGAGCCGCTCAGAGTGGCTGGGGAAATGCAGCCAGATGGGTGGGGTATAAATAATAAATTTATTGTTCCTGTTCCTGTTAAAAGCCCGACTGACCACTCATGAGATTAGAGAGTTAATTTGTGCAACATAATACATTTCTGGCATCCAGTTATGATCTGTAGCATAGTGTGTGTGTGTGTGTGTGTGTGTGAGAGAGAGAGAGAGAGAGAGAGAAAGAGAGAGAGAGAGAGAGAGAGAGAGAGAGAGAGAGAGAGAGAGAGAGAGCAAAGCTCAAGCTCAGGGCACAGGTTTTACAGCATATTCATCTTGATGACAACAATGATTAATCCATTAAGAAACAATATGGTAAGGACTATAACAGCAGTATGCTGGTACAGACAAAAAAAAAGGAAGAATATAAGTAGGTAATAAAATAGAAATGAAAGGACTGTACATGCAGGAACCTCTGTTTCACATTTTCTTAATTAGGTGAGTATCCTCAAGTGTAAATAATTAGTCGGTAAAATCCACAAGCCCAGCATAAAACCAAACAACAGATATTTTCATTTGGTAGCTGAGTCATTAGGGCAAACTGGTAGGAAGATGTCCGCATGTTTGTGGAAAAAAAATTCTGATTAAAAAAAAAAGAAAATCTGGGATTAGCTTTTCAGTGCACAGAATAAGGTGTTCTCCGAAGTTTAAAGCTCATGCTATGGTCACATCTCTTGCTACATCAAAAATTGAAATAAAGTATTTGGATTGGAAATATAAAAAGCCAATTTGTTTCCCAAGGTTAGGGCTACTCACACTGCCAGATGACAGTTTTGCAATGGCTGCAAGGCTGTGCCAGAAGCCATTCAGCCTGTTCCCTCTCTCCTCTGCCCGTGAGTAAGCCAGGGGGCATGTTATATTTTTTTGTAAATAATTTGTACAGTTTTTTTGTTGCTGCTATAAGTAAGAATTCTAACCACTATGTGCTTCAAGATATGTAGTTTCATTTCTATCACACACACACACACACACCTGGTAACAAGTCAAAATTAGAGGGAGGGAGGGAGGGAGAAGCACACATTTTCCTGTGAAAATCAAGCTATATGAATATACAGTTGCTAGTAGAGATTTAGTAATACAACCGTCATATATTAACAATAGCTAGAGTGACAGAAATTGCTGGCTGTATTAGGGTAATTCAGAAGATTGCTTGAAAGTAACAAAACTAAGCCAAAATAGTTGCCTTACCGAATTAGGCAGTGTGAAACTTTTGGGAACATACTTCTCAATGTTAATTTTACTACTTTTGTTTCTTACATGAATCTTGTAGACATGTAACTCTTTATATATAACTTTTTCTGCTCTTGAATCTGGCCATGCCTCTTGGCTCTGGGGTCGTCTCACAGGTGAAATACAAGGATGTTGTTTGGCTCAGGTGCACTGCTAGGACAATTGATTTGTTGGCCATCGGGAGGGTGGTTTCAATCAGGACTCCACTGCCTCAGCAAGACAGAAGGCTCATCCATGCTTCCACTTCTCCTGTCCTAGAAAGCAGTTTTCCCCCTGCTGTGCTCCTTTCCCACTGTTTTGCACCATATCAGAACAAACATCAATCTGGGGGAAACTCAAATTGCTGTTTTCTCTGAGCACCAAAGAGCAGTTACAGATAGGTAGCCGTGTTGGTCTGCCATAGTCAAAACAAAACAAAAAAATTTCCTTCCAGTAGCACCTTAAAGACCAACTAAGTTAGTTCTTGGTATGAGCTTTCATGTGCTTTTGTAGGTATCTGAAGAAGGTATCTGAAGAAGTGTGCATGCACACGAAAGCTCATACCAAGAACTAACTTAGTTGGTCTTTAAGGTGCTACTGGAAGGAATTTTTTTTGTTTTGTTTTCACCAAAGAGCAGTTTTCCATGAGGTAAAGGAGCAGTACAAAATGAAGTGTGGATAATCTCTGAACTGGGGATCTTGAAGAAGATAGACCTTGGTTCTGATCATCTGTAGCTCCCAATGGACTACGTGCAGGAACATGTTTAAAGCACTGATAGTCTAAACCAGCATTTATTCATGAAACTGACATTTGACTTCCACAATAGCCAGCTGACTAGGTGGCAGCATTAGGAAGATCATCACTGGTGAATTCTTTTGAATTTATAACTATCACAAATGTGCTTATGCCATCATTTCTCTCACATCATTGTAAAATACAGTTGTACCTCAGTTTGAAAAAGTAATCCATTCCATTCCAGAAGGCTGTTTGAATTCTGAAATATTAGAAAACTGAGGTGCCAGCTGACAGGACTCAACAGCTGACAGGATCTTGCACTCAGCGGAAGCTGCCTCAGAAGTTCTGCTTTGAAACATCATAAAAAATGTAACTGCTGTCACGTTTTAATTGATATTCATACCTTGTTCATCAGGCCTGGGTAGTATTATAGTTATTCTCTGCCAATGCAGTGGCTATTGAGGTATGTATACCCTAAGGAAACTATAACACTGAGTTGTCTTAAAAAACAAACCAACCCTGTATGACCAAGATGCATTTGGAGATGTTCAATTGGTTTTGTGTACTCTTTAGCTTCTTTGCAAATCAAAGAAAAAGATGTGTTGGTATTGGTGGGCATGCGGTTTTTTTTACGACATTCAATGCCTTTCTCACTGAGGAACCATCAATGTTCTGAAAAACCGCTTGGATGCCTTGAAACATAATTTGAAATCCCCAGCCTTGAAGGCCGAGGGGCTGATGATTGGGTGACCTACTGTATATTTGGTATGAATTTGATATCAGTGTTTCACATCACTACCTAGCAGTGATTTTCTTAGTAGCCAACAATACTGTTCTCTTCTAAGGCCCTTCATGTGCAGACGAAAGCAATGAATAGATTAATTTTGGATGCGCTAGTTATCTCCCGCTTGGACTACTGCAATGCACTCTACGTGGGTCTACCTTTGAAGGTGACCTAGAAACTGCAACTAATCCAGAATGTTACAGCTAGACTGGTGACTGGGAGTTGCCGCTGAGACCATATAACACTGGTCCTGAGAGATCTGCGTTGGCTCCCAGTACGTTTCCGAGCACAATTCAAAGTGTTGGTGCTGAGCTTTAAAGCCCTCAATGGCCTCGGTCCAGTATACCTGAAGGAGCGTCTCCACCCCCATCGTTCAGCCTGGACAATGAGGTCTAGCTCTGAAAGCCTTCTGGCAGTTCCCTCACTGCGAGAATTGAGGTTACACAGCAAACCAGGCAGATGGCCTTCTTGGTAGTGGCACCCACCCTGTGGAACGCCCTCCCATCAGATGTCAAGGAAATAAACAACTACCTGACTTTTAGAAGACATCTGAAGGCAGCCCTGTTTAGGGAAGTTTTAATGTTTGGTGTTTTATCGTGTTTTTAATATTCTGTTGGGAGCTGCCCAGAGTGGCTGGGGAAACACAGCCAGATGGGTGGGGTATAAATTATTTATTTATTTATTTCATTCAACATTTCTTTTAAACTAAGGGCAGAGAGGTCTGAAGCAGACCAGAACTACAGCATTACCCCTTCTTAATATCATTTATCTTGAAACTGTGAGTAGACAGTTCTTCAAACAGTGGACTATCCTCAAAAGACATGTGCACCATACAAATTTTCCAGTATGACCTTGCACGCTCATTGGTTTGCTCCAGTAGTAGCCAACCTGGAGTCCTACAGCTGTTGTTAGACTATAACTCCTCACCATTTTCATGCTGCCTGGTGGATGGGCTGAGAATATGTCATTGGCTATTGCTTGCTGAGACTTCAGGCAGATAAATGGCTTTGTGACTGAGGTACATGTGAAGCAGTGTAGAGCTCATTTACATGCTGTGTGCTTGTCATTAGTTTATCTTTCCACAACAGAAGCTCCTGTGGAATTCCGGTTTCAATTATGGCAAGAAGAGGTGAGAATATCCTTGCCAAAGCCTATTTATGCCATGAGGGAACCTTAAGAATAAAAACAACCCAAATGCATAGCTAGAGGTAGGCTTTTTCCTGTCACAAAATATTCCCGTTTCTTGAGGCCGCCGCAACCCAGATCTAGAAAATGCACTGAGAAGGCCTATTTAGGAAGGTATATGACATTTACGCTGGGTATTTAGAGTGCTAATGCTTGTATAAATGCAGCACACAGCTTGAGGAAAACATGTCTCCAATACAAATGAATACAAGCTATCTATTGGCATTTAGATTAATGCAAGTTTAAATACATGCCCTTGAGGTTCATGTTCTTCTTCAAAAATGAAAAGCTGAGATTATAAGAATGGATGTTTATATTCATCCTTTTCCTCACCCTCCAATATTTTGTAGATGGAAACAAGAGCACTACTGAGTAACTGTAACACTCCAATTTTCACTCTGGCCCATCCACTGTGTGCTATTCCCTCACCTACATTGCTCATTTTCAATATATCTAGTTCCAGTGTTCATTTCTGTGGGAGTCATAAAGCCAGAGGCAGAGGTTTGTAAATACTGCAGGGTGCCCCTGACATTCCTCTGGGCAATGATTACCTTATATGGTAAAGGGGCAATAAAAGCTTGACCGGCTGAGGTAACATGAGATTGGCAAACGGCCATGCGGCTGGTCAGAACAAAGGAGAATAAATCGGAAAAGGGCAGACAGAGGGGCTGCTCTCTCTTATCATGGAAATATTACTGGCTTTCGGCGTCTTTATTTTATACTAAACAAGTGCCACTTGTGTTGGCTGGCTCCAACACATTTCCATGGATTCCCAAGGAGTATGGGACAGTTTTGTCCCAGTTGCTGGTGGGGACCGCCCCCCCATCTCCTGAACCTTCCTGAGAACAGGAGGACAGCATAGATTTAGAACAGTGGTTTGCAGAAGGGCATAGTTCAGAGGCTGCAGAGGGGAGAAGCTGGGAAATATTGGAAGAGGAACAGCAGGAAGAAGAAGCACCAGGGGAGAGAAACAGCTAACAGATTCAGTGTCCTTGGAAAGCATTCCTGACCCCCCTCCCTGAACCCAGCGAGCATTGAAAGTAGGAGAACAGAAAGCTCAGATGCAGAAGGCACAGATCAGTCAATGTAGGGATGACGTAGAGTAGGAGAGACGGAGGGGGGTGGGCCTTTATTTGGAGCAACCCCATTATTTAGGGAAGAATGCATTCCTTCATCTCTTTCTGTGAATATTAATAAATTACGTGGTAAGAACTTGTAATTGTTTCCCTGCTTCTTGGCTGCTACCATGGGAGGGATTGGATTCCCCGAAGTCTGACAGTTGTCCCTGCTGATGTCATCCCTGACTTTGAATGGGAAGGTCTGAAAGCAGGAAATATTTGCATATTCAACCAAAACTGCTTAGAATCCTCTACAGGAACTCCAGTCGTGTCATGTTCCCAATCATATGCCAGGTACTTGAAAGCCTAAGTGCTTTCAACTGAACACACAAAAGTTCCTCCTTCAGACCTTCCACTCGACCCACAAAGATCTGAAGGAGCTGCAGCTGGTGGTGGCACTGCGATTGGGAATAGCATGTGCAGCCCATTCCTCCCTCAGCACATTCTGAGAACAATGAGAGCAAATACCTGAACAGGGCTGTACTCTGCAACAGCCAGTCCCAGGATGGCTTCTGGAGTTGTACCATCAAAGGTAGAATTTTTTACCATAAAACGTTCCTGTCTTTAATACTTACGAATGTTGTATTTACTACAGAATTGCTGCAAGTCAAACGCAATATGTCTAGTGTGTAGTGAGCAGGGATGGGGATATTGGGCTGCAGATAACAATTATATGTCTGCATCTTTTTGTTTTTCAAAATGGAGCTGGTTGTGTACCTGTTATGGGATTGCTGCAACTCAAATACAGCCTAGGTCAAGTCACACACACACACAAAATAATCTTGAATCCCAATAATATTAACATTCTGCTTTCTTGTAATTTTGGGAAATGATATATAATGAACTGAAAACAATGTTTAAAATAACGTTTTCTTAAAAACCCTGAAGCCTTTCTTTTAGGATATTTAGGGTGCTGAAATCCCAAAGGAGCATTAATCTGAAAAGTATAAATAAAAAAATTTAAAAGAAGAAAATTCTATTTATGTACATGACCACAGCTACGTGATCGTTACTAATCCAGAGATGGAAAGAAGAAATCCCTACCAGAGAAGAATGGCAGATCAAGTTGATGGACTATGTTGAGATGGCAAAAATGACCGGAAGAATCAGAAATCAGGAAAAGCAAAATTTTAATAAGGTATGGGGAAAATTTATAATTTATTTTAAAAACCGTTGTAAACAGTTAAAATCATTAGAGGGATTGGAATAACACTTGTAGTTTAATGGTGAACTTTGGACATAATGGAGATGCAAAATATTTGGATTATTATAAAAAGATGCAGGAGGAAAAGACTAACAGTAGGACCCACAAAGGGGAGGAGAGAAGTCCAGGAGATTCTGTGGAATCTTCTTTCTATATTGTATGTTGATATGCTATTGTAAAATTTTAATTTTAAATCCCAAATAAATAAATTTACAAAAAAAAACACCAACACACTCTGCTTTCTTGTATAATCCATAGGTCTCAAAAAGTGAGCCTTGTGGTGATTAAAGAAGCCATTTAATTTTCAAAGAATCATAAAATTGTAGAGCTGGGACCCTCAGGGACATGCAGGAATCTCACCTAAAAGCTTCCATGGCAGATGACCATCCAACCTCTGCTTCAAAACCTCCAATGAAGTAGGGGTCCTTAGGGAGTCCGTTCCACTGTCTATTAGCTGTAGCTGTCAGAAAGTTCTTCTTGAATCCATTAGTATAGGTCCTACCCTCTGGAGAAAGAAACAAGCTTGGTCCATCTTCCATGTGGCAGCCCTTGAGATATTTGAAGATGGCTATCATAGATGGCTGTCATATCTCCTCTCGGTGTCCCCTTTCCCAGTCTAAACACACCTAACTCCTTCAGCTGTCATGGTTTCCAGACACTTGATCATCTTGATCGTCCTCCTCTGCAAGCATTCCAGCTTCTCAAGTAAGCAAGCTGTTTAAGGTTCATAGATTAACTGCCTTGAGGATCACAAGGTCTGTGTTATCCTGTGGAACTCCCTATCTTTGTCAACATCTTCACCAACCGGCAGCTTCCCAGGTGCAAACAGCTCAAGATCCAAGGTGATAACAGCTCAGTATTCAAGCCCACTAGCATGGAGCAGTTCTAACAAACCACATTATGTTTAGAAAAATATCCAAGCCAGGCGGACTGTCCATTTAACTTCATCATAGTCACTGCAAACACAAGGCCCACTGAGTTGTGCTGGCATCAAAGTAACGTTAAGAGGCAGGGAAGCCGAGGAATAAAAATTCTTTCAAGATGATTAGATGACAACTTCACAGTTTCCATCCTCAAGGCAAATTCAAGATCTCTGTCAGCTGAGTCTACATGACTTCAGTTGCAGTGGCAGATGTAAAGAAAGCTACTACCATCTTTCACTTCTGACAGGGACCTACTGGGACACCCTCGGCTGCTATTCACTGAACATGAAATAAAAGAAACAAAACTGTCGAGACCTTTCCTCGGCCATTTAGTATGCAGTAGGCCAAATCATGGGGTAAAGCAGAACTACCGAGAGCACGGGGTGTTATTTTGTGTGTATGTACATCTGAGCACAGACAAAAACTGCCTTCAAGCTTAGCATTTTTGCCTCTTTGATCCTGAGCTTTTGATCCCAGTATGAAATTTAGACAAAACTGGCAGGATTGTGAGGAGAAACTCCTGGCTTTGCAAGCTATGAGGGCAAAAATAAGAACTTCAGTATTAAAATATGAGAGAAATATGTGGGCCTCTACCTGTCATTAGGGAGGGACACGGGTGGCGCTGTGGGTTAAACCACAGAGCCTAGGGCTTGCTGATCAAAAGGTCAGCGGTTCAAATCCCCACGACAGGGTGAGCTCCCATTGCTTGGTCCCTGCTCCTGCCAACCTAGCAGTTCGAAAGCACGTCAAAGTGCAAGTAGATAAATAGGTACCACTCTGGCGGGAAGGTAAACAGCATTTCCATGCACTGCTCTGGTTCACCAGAAGTGGCTTAGTCATGCTGGCCACATTACCCGGAAGCTGTACGCTGGCTCTCTTGGCCAATAAAGCAAGATGAGTGTCGCAACCCCAGAGTCGGCCACGACTGGACCTAATGGTCAGGGGTCCCTTTACCTGTCATTAGACTACAGATCCCACCAGCCCCTGCTAAGAAATTGTGGGAGTTGTAGCTGAGCAACAGGTTTCCAACCCTTGTATTCTTGGCAGAGTTATGACCCTTGTCTGAATCTGCACAGGTGGGGGAGGGGAATATAATTTGGTCCAAATCCAACTTTTCTGGCAAAACTTCAGCCTAACCCAAATTTTGGTGTTTCTGCCAAAAGGAAAGCTTGAAGAGAAAGAGATGGACTTGTTTTACTGGCTTCAGGCTGATCTCACCAGAATTCAATAATAATAGTAATAATAATTCTGTTGGAATTAACAAACACCTCTAACCCAAGGCGGCTATGTTGACAGACAACAGAGAATTAATGCTGATGGTTCAGAGCTGAAAATATTACCTGCTTAAAAATGTACTTTGAGCAGCCATCACTGCTGATGGCTTTTGGAGGTGCAGTGCCGTGCAACAAAGTTTATTCACGTGATAAAATTAATAGCATTGCATTCTGTTGGTTTGACCTAATTAATTGTTAGAGAAAGCCCAGGATGCAAAATGTATGCGTAACAGTACGGCTCTTTGGGGCCGCAAAGCCTATAGCCTTAATTCTATTTTCCTTGTAAATCTGTTGCATTTACTAGCCAGTCACATGGATGAACTCAAGTGCACTTCTCAAATATATTGCTTCAACTCTTAGTTCAAAGAATCTCATCACAGTGAAAGGGCACCTGTCATATGACTGGATTATCTGAAAATGGAGCTGTAAGCTTATTCTCATTCCTTGCAGAATTTGACATTGGCTAGTATTTTCTTAAAAAAGAGCTTTTCAGAAAAAAGCCCTCAGATTTTATGATATCTTATAGTAAACTATATTTGGCAATCATGATTTCACAGTAGATAAAGGTCAATAATGAAGGAGGAAGATGTATTTTGCTGGGAGATAGACAAGAGGAATGTAGCCGTGTTGATTATCCTTGGCTTCTCTTGATATCCTCTGGGGCCATTTGCCCACGAACCAAACTAAGCATGACATTTATCATGCACTTTGCCATTGCATTGTTTTTCCTTTAACAAACAACAGGTATGGGTGCTGGGTGTGGGTTGGATGGAGACCATTTCATGCAGAGAGGGAGCATTAATGTTTGGCCCCCTGTCATGGTCCCAGCTGGAATTCCCCTCCACCCCTGTTCTCTGCATTAGGAGGAAAATTCTCAGTGTTGATGCTCTCATTAAGGCTCTCCCTCTAGACCTGCTTGGTTTGGGATTTAAAGAGGTTAGATAAAACCATATTGAGCATTTCGGAAAAGTTAAGCCTTACAAGTTGGAAAAGATGTGGGAAATTCAGCCCAATATAACCAGCATGTTTAGCGCTAGTTAATGAATGAAGGGGTTAACACCATAGAGTAAGCTGTTTTTGCTAGGTCACGCCCCCTCATCTTGAGTGACAAAGAGGCAGGGAACTCTCTTTGTTTGCTCTCTTCCACTGTTTGAATCCAACCAGGGAGCACATATGGGCTGATCACTCCAAGCCCAGACCATGTGCTCAGAAATGTTTTATGTAACTGTGCTTTTCTTGCTGCTGCATGGAACAGCACATTAACCTAACCTTTGTAAGTTTGTAAGTTAAGAAACTATTTTTAAGGTAAAGGTAAAGGACCCCTGACAGTTACTGTAAGTCCAGTCGTAAATGACTCTGGGGTTGCGGCGCTCATCTCTCTTTACTGGCCAAGGGAGATGACATTTGTCCACAGACCGTTTTTCCGGTTCATGTGGCCAGCAGGACTAAGCCGCTTCTGGCGAAACCAGAGCAGCGCACAGAAACACCGTTTACCTTCCTGCCGGAGCGGTACCTATTTATCTACTTGCACTTTGACGTGCTTTAGAACTGCTAGGTTGGCAGGAGCAGGGACTGAACAACGGGAGCTCACCCTGTGAGGGGGATTCGAACCAACGACCTTCTGATCGGCAAGCCCTAGGCTCAGCGGTTTAGACCACAGTGCCACCCATGTACTATGTTCTATGGTCTTTTCTGTGCTTAAGGATGAGAAAGGAAGCTCTGAAGGTGATTTAAAGAAGGATATTTAAAAGGTCTAGCAGTCTATATGCCCATGCTCTACTTTACTGCATGTATTGTGTTTTAAAACCACTGTGGGGCTTTCTCTTACTGGAGAGTATTCTGCCCTGTTTTTAGATCCATGAATCCAAGGCAGGCTGGCAATGCCAGGAACTTATCCCAATAAGAGATCAGAAACCATGTGTCTGCATTCTGAGCAATGCTTATGACAATGCATTCTCCCTGAGCCATCCAGGCTCATTACCGACAGCAGCTCATAAAGAACCAAAACCATCTACCTCATGTATAAGAGGAAATGTCTGCATGCCAATGCATCTTATAAAACAAAGCACTGGGCAGTATCTGCTTATACTATTTCTCCCCCGTGAAACCACACAGAAGGTTTCTTCATTGTAGCTAAAGCCCAGAGTTGGGTGCTCCCCCCCCCCCAGAAGGCATAAAGGAAAATGGTTTGTGGAAAGTTTAAAAAAAACACCAAGGGGATAGATATTGAGAGAGGCGCTGTGGGCGACTGCAGCCTAATGGGCTGTTAATTAGAGAGCAGGTGGATCTAAATAGATGTCATGCAGGCTACATGTGGGGGTATTGTGGATGAAAGAACAGAAAGTACACTCAGCTTTTTCCAAGCTGATATTATAAGACATTATTAAGTGAAAGGGTGGGGATAGGAAAAAGTGCATCTGATCATCTTCCTTCTAAAAAGGAGAATCTGATCCGAAAAAGGAGATTCTGATCATCTTCCTTCTCAAACAAACAGACAAACAACCACCAGGTTTTAAACTGCATGCACTGATTTATATTTGGACAGAAGAAAAAGCAAACCAGTGCTATACATTTTGTTTACTTTAGTATGAAAAATAAGGTGTCACTGCTGGGCAATGCTAAATCAGTGGCACAAACTTGAAAAAAAACTGCAGCCATCAACAGCCCTGTAAGATATTTCCCTTTACACACACACACACACACACACACACACACACACACACACGATATCTAAACAAGTTGGGAACCATCATTTCAAATAGCACCGTTATTGTGAGTTAACTCTTTTTCAAATTTGGATGTTTCTTTTGCAAAACCTGCCACTCCTGGTCAACAGCAGTGACTCGGGTTCCAGGAAGTCAGGTGAGTGCTGCTGCCCCACTAGGGCAGTGGCGTAGCGTGGGTTGTCAGCACCCGGGGCAAGGCAAGTAATTTGTGCCCCCTAACCCGTGGATTTGCGCCCCCTAACCTGTGGATTTGCGCCCCCTAACCTGTGGATTTGCGCCCCCAACCCGTGGATTTGCGCCCCCTAACCCTAACCCCCAGATGTTGTGCCCGGTGCGGCCGCCCCCCCCTGCACCCCCATGCTACGCCACTGCACTAGGGTGCTGCAGAGATCAGATTTGCATTCACTGATAATGATTGATTGAGCCAGTGCAAAATGTTAGAGAAACTTATTTTTCCAACAGATGGGGGTCTAACTGACAGCTCCGCTCTCTCTAGCTACCAACTGCCATTGCTGTGGGCATCAGATGGGGAGGAAGCAACACGTGGGCACTTCTCCATTGTGTCTCTAGCTGGAGTCCCTGCTATGCTTATGAAGGGAAATTACCCTGTGATGTACACAAAACTAATTATCTTTTGCAAGCTGCCTTGGGAGGGCATTGCCCTGGAAGGCAGCATATATGTACTCGGAATGAATGAATAAATTAATGAATATGGCTGCATTTCCACTCACAAAATTGTAGTTAAAAAGTTCTCAGTATGGGTTCCCTGAAATTGAAGTCTTTTCCACTCCTTTCCTGCTCTCTCTGTTTGAAATGGGCTTGGATTCAGTGTTATTTTGTGGAATCATAGAACTGTAGAGTTGGAAGGGACTATGGGGGATCATTTAGTCCAACCCTCTGAAATGCAGGAATATTTCGCCCAATGTGGGGCGAACTCGCGCAAACTGGGATGGTGGGTACGCTCTCCATTGACTCAGCTAAGAGAGCAGAAACTTTTGGGACCTTTCTCAGATTCTCTATTACCTCTCTATTCTAGCAGATATTACAAGAATAATGTAACTAAAAACTCATGCCTGAGTCTTCCCCCCTCCTCCCCTTAATGCCTTTTCCTTTTGTGACATGCCTTCCAGAGCTTAAAACTGAGGGCAGGTACTATTTTATAACCTTTGTTTGTAAGCTGCTCCAGGGACCCTTTTTCAGCTGAACAGCAGGCTTAAACGATCTTCCAATCAAATACAGAGCTCCCTGCTTTTTAAGGTCAAAGTAAAAACACCAAGAGGCATCTAACCATGGACCTCACACATTAGCAGATGGTAGAATAAAATCAAAGTAATTGGACAATGGAGGAGGAGGAGGACAACAAGAAGAAAGAGTTTGGATTTGATATCCCACTTTATCACTACCGTAAAGGAGTCTTAAAGAGGCTAACAATCTCCTTTCCCTTCCTCCCCCCACAACAAACACTCTGTGAGGTGAGTGGGGCTGAGAGACTTCAGAGAAGTGTGACTAGCCCAAGGTCACCCAGCAGCTGTATGTGGAGGAGCGGGGAAGCGAACCCGGTTCACCAGACTACGAGTCCACCGCTTTTAACCACTACACCACACTGTAGAATTTCACTCTGATGTTTTCCTATCAGCCCTTGGTCTAACCACTTCAGACGTACCTGACAACGTGGAACCAAGAGTTGAGTTCAAATTCCTTGAAATAAGGGTATAGCATATGTAGTTTATTTGGAGACCTATACCACAAATTTTGACCTATGCATAATGACATGCACCCTTAACGGATGGTTTTCATTTTCACTATCAATGTATAAGCTGATTTCCCATCAGGTTTATAACAATTAAAGCTAATATGTATGCCAGTGTGAATATTGATTCTTTTATTACACTAGTAAATTACCACGCACCCTAGAGAGTTATGAAGCAAATTATTAGTCTAGATAGATGCCTATGGATCTATACTATAGATCTGAATGTTATAAATTCATGAAGTAATATTCAGTTCAAAGTTATTTCCACCAAATGCTCCAGAGGCGTTTATGGCCTTTGCTACAGTTATGATGTACATGCACTAATTTAAGATGGTTAAATTGCGTTCTCAAGTTTTTGAGCAGGTCTGCAAAGTCTTAGTGGCACAAATTGCAAGCGGCTAATGATGCTGAGTAACATACAGCTTGGTCCTGCGAATGTTCGCTTGGAATAAGTTCCACTGAATTCAATGGGACTTCACCCTCAATTAAGGGCGCATGGAATGTAGGCTTGCTCCATCTTTTCTCAATATCATTTTACCAAGTTGAAATCCTGTTGTAGAAAAAGAAGTAGGAGATGTGTCAAGGAGCAAATGTTTCTGCTACATCTTTGTCAGTTCTGTGGGTCATCATGTTTGATTCGTCCGCTAGTTTGCCATCCAGAATTGAGAGAGGCTCCTTTAGACTGGAAAGATATGGGCGAAAATTGCTTCCAGCCCACTCACAGGTCATGGAAGTTACTGTTCTTCTGGAATGAACTGCTTTAGTGAATTGCTATGCTACTGTGGACCATAAATTGCTCACAAATGGCACGGGCTTTGATATTTCTAATACATGGATATAAAATGTGTGTAGGCATTTGCACATGCAGATACAGAAAATAGAAATACAGTGGTACCTCGGGTTACATACGCTTCAGGTTACATACACTTCAGGTTACACACTCCTCTAACCCAGAAATAGTGCTTCAGGTTAAGAACTTTTCTTCAGGATAAGTACAGAAATCAGGCTCCGGTGGCACGGCAGCAGCAGGAGGCCCCATTAGCTAAAGTGGTGCTTCAGGTTAAGAACAGTTTCAGGTTAAGTACGGACCTCCAGAACGAATTAAGCACTTAACTCGAGATACCACTGTAAAAATGCATTGTTTGAGAAGGAAACTCAACAGACTATGCATTCAGAAGGCATTATTTTGTCTCAGTATGTTTTATTGATTTTGTTATTCAAACCATGTATTCCTTACTGGGGACTACAAACACCCGAGGATCAGAGTTTTAAAAATGAACTTGTTCTTGTGGTATCTGAGTAAGGAAAAAAGATATAGGTATTTTCATTAAAGTGTGAAAGGCAATTTTTAATGCTCAGATAACTCCAAGGTAGCCAAAACCTTTTTTGGGAGTGGGGGGAAAGAGCATGACAAATTTTAACTCGGAAGTTTTGGGCGGTTTTGGTTTGCCAAGCGGCTGCTTGGAATCAAAATGACTCTGAGGCTGATCTTGGGGCCATTTCTAAGAATATGCTTGCTGTATCTGCAGAGGCTGTGTTTATTTATGCACAAATTTCAGCAGTGAAAATAAATATGTTTATTACACCACCAATGCATTAAAAATGGCATTGGCAGCTGTGGCACTATTTGAAAGAGGGAGCGTGGATTATGGAAGAGTGCAGGGCATGAGCTGCATAGGGCATAGGAGCAGATATACCTTTCCTGACTGAGCTGAAATCCTTGACTCATTCATATTACTTAGCAATATTAGGCATATGCCATCAAGAAGATGTTCTGTGAGCCACACAAAATGAATGAGAACGCTTTTCGTATCCTCTTCATAGTGAATGTAAGCAGGCATCTAAGGGCTTGATTCAAAGCATGCTGTCCCTACACAGAGACTATGTGAATCATCTCTGCATTTAGCCCTCAGACAGATTTTCCCATTTCTTTACAAGTCCCCTTGGAAACTAGAATGAGCCTGCACAGGCTCAGTGACTACATTTTAAACAAGGCATCTTTTAGGTTAGACTTTATGACCCCCCCTTTTTTTGCTGTGTTCCTCTCCTGTTCCGATATTTTGCCAGAATGGATGCTTGGCTTCTGTAAACTGTGGTGTAGTTGTCAATATGTATTTATTTCTCGCCCTTTCATCCACCTACCCCGTCTTCCTAAGAATACCAAGCAGAGTTGGGAAACACTGGCCTGCAAGTGCTCCCATTGGAGAATAGCCTCTACTGAAGGCATCAAGGATTTTGAGGAAGCACAAATACAGGACAAAATTCCTTTGACGGTGTCTCCAAAAAATTTTACACATCACTTGGGAAGACAAGCAAACTAATGCCAGAGTACTGGAAGAAGCAAAGATCACCAGTGTCAAAGCAATGATTCTTCAACATCAACTTTGTTGGACTGGTCATGTTGTTCAGATGCCTGATTATCATCTTCCAAAGCAACTACTCTATTCCAAACTTAAAAATGGAAAGCCTAATGCTCGTGGTCAACAATGACCACTCCCCGCTTAAAACAGGGGGCGCCCTTTGCGTGGACGCGTGCAGCCCCTAGATCTGGAGCGGCTCCAACAGCATAGGCTTGGCTTTGCCTTCCCTCAGGTAGGATACCTGGAGGTCTCCGCCTACCTCAGTCAGTTGTCCAATCCCACCTGGGGGAAGAGTTGCCAAGGAGACCAGGCCAGGTAGGGGAGGGATTACCTGCCCACACAAAGGAGGGAGGATCTTACCTGGGAATTCTCACTTGGCTCCAGAGCTTCTCCCACCCTACCCACCCTCAGTCAATGTCTTATTTTGCAGGTTAATTTTTCCTCACAGGTATGCGGGTGCTGCTACATTAAGGTCGCTGTTAAAGGGCCGGAAAGGAATTTCCCTGCATTGGCAGGTTCTGCCTTTCCCGTAGCAAAATGTCACAACTTTGGCGGTATCAGGCCTTGGGCGGAATCCTTTTGTCCATCTTCCTCTTTGCGGTGGCGATACCAGGGTTCCCCGTTAAAGGGGTTTTCTGAAGGGAGGCTTTGACCGTACGCCGAAAGGTCATCATTGCTCTCCCCTGCAGCAGCGGGGTTACGGGGGCGGTTATCTCTGCTTGAACATATGTTCTCCAGAGCCGGCCCATCCCCCCCCCACACTGGATAAACCTGATGCTCCCTAGGTCCCTGGCTGGGGACTGGGGAGGGAGAACGCCTAATGCCTGAGCCCAAGTCTACCCACATTTGAAATTTAATAAAGTTGTGGCCAATTTAATCCCATAGCACGTTGTCTTGAGTCGTTATTCCACATGACGAGGGGACTGCGCGGGATCTGAGGACTCCGCCTGTCCACACAATAAGAGGTTCAAAGGCTCTCTCAAGGCTAATGTAAAAAAAATGTTGTATAAACATCAGACAACTGGGAAACACTGGCCTGCGAACGCTCCAATTGGAGAACAGCCTCTACCAAAGACATCATGGATTTTGAAGGAGCACGAATACAGGATGAAAGGCAGAAACAAGCTAAGAGGAAGGCATGTTTGGAAAATCCTCACTGTGATCAAATCCCACCCGGAAACCTATGTCCCCACTGTGCAAAGATGTGTGGATCCAGAATTGGCCTCCACAGTCTCCTACAGACACACCACTAAGACTGCATTCATGGAAGACAATCTTACTCTGCCACGAGTGATTGTCAAGAGAGAGAGAGAGAGACCAAGCAGTGCATGCATAGATGGATGAGGCTTTATCCTATTTTATCCTCAAAACAGTAACTTTATTAGGTAGATTATGCTGAGATAGCAAATGGCCCAAGCTCACGTAGGGACACAAACCTAAGTCTCATTGATCCACGTAGGGCACTCCAGCCCAACCCTCTGCAACCTGGTGCCCTCAAGTAGACTACAGTTGCCATTATCCCTGCCCATTGGCCATGCTGATTGGGGCTAAAGGGATTTACAACCCAGTAATGTCTGGAAGACACCAGATTGGGAAAGGCTATTCTAGCTCATTATGCTGCATTTGCTCTCAATAAAAAAGAAATCCCATTTTCATAGAACTAATTTTGAGGTCTACTAATGCTGCCAGGAGATGATAGATAGATGATGATAGATAGATATAGATAGATAGATGATAGATAGATAGATAGATAGATGATAGATAGATAGATTAGATAGATAGATGATAGATAGATAGATAGATGATAGATAGATGATAGATAGATATAGATAGATGATAGATAGATATAGATAGTCAAAACAAAATAAAAAAATTCCTTCCAGTAGCACCTTAAAGACCAACTAAGTTAGTTCTTGGTATGAGCTTTCGTGTGCATGCACACTTCTTCAGATTCTTCAGATATCTGAAGAAGTGTGCATGCACACAAAAGCTCATACCAAGAACTAACTTAGTTGGTCTTTAAGGTGCTACTGGAAGGAATTTTTTTATTTTGTTTTGACTATGGCAGACCAACACGGCTACCTATCTGTAACTAGATATAGATAGATGATAGATAGATGATAGATAGATAGATATAGATAGATAGATATAGATAGATAGATGATAAAAAGATAAAGGGACCCCTGACCGTTAGGTCCAGTCGTGGCCAACTCTGGGGTTGTGGCGCTCATCTCGCTTTACTAGCCGAGGGAGCCGGCGTACAGTTTCCGGGTCATGTGGCCAGCATGACTAAGCCGCTTCTGGCGAACCAGTGCAGCGCACAGAAACACCGTTTACCTTCCCGCCAGAGCAGTACCTATTTATCTACTTGCACTTTGATATGCTTTCGAACTGCTAGGTTGGCAGGAGCAGGGACTGAGCAACGGGAGCTCACCCGTTGTAGGGATTCGAACCGCCGACCTTCGGATCGGCAAATCCTAGGCTCTGTGGTTTAACCCATAGCGCCACCCGCGTCCCTTTAGATGATAGATAGAAATCCTGCTGCAGAAAGATCTTCGAGTTGGTTCTTCTTTCTTTCAATTTAGCTGTAACTTTTGGCAATCTACCTGCATTAACCTCTGAACCTACATGCAGAGGCTAGCAGCATAATCAAATTATTTTAAAACTTCCTTCTTTTTCTGCTACTTCCCACACCTGCCATCTAATATAAAGCACACCACTGTTGAATGTCACCTCTTTACAACCAGGAGGTTTAACCAAACAAAAGTGATAAAAAGGTGCAATGTCATACATTTAGCAAGATTATGTTGTAAAATGCCTCTTGTGTTTGGAAATGAGATTGAAGCTCTCCGCTAATACTTTAGACCAGTCACTGCTGTATTTAATGGAAAGCTAATATAAGCACAGCTGTAAAATATTTCTCTCCTGAATTCTGCTTTACCTTCAACTTCTCCACTCCTGTTTGTCTATTCCTCCAACCCCACAAAAAATATTGATAATACTTGCAAGATTTTATATTTGCAGAGAAAACTGCCAGCAGGAATTCAGCTAGAAGACTCCCTGATAGATATATGAGACTATTTAAATGCTTTGTTGGAAATACAAAATAATCGTTTTCTCTTGTGGTCCCATTTTTGTTTTATTGCAGCAATAATGAGATTGCTGCAGCACCCTCCCAATGTTATGAATTCTACAAGCAACTCGCAGGATGCTAAATATCCCCTATGGTTTGCACTGGAAGTTGAAGCTACTCATTGTCGAAGAACTTACTCCCGACTTCCTAAGGGTGCATTCATCAAAATCGATGTCCTCTTCCCTTAAACAGAAACCTTATCTTTAACAACTTGAAATAAAGTGGACCAAGATTTCAAGGGAGGGGGTCTTTTTATTATCTGTAGATGGTGACAGACATTTGGCAATAAATATTTTAAAGTCTATAAAATTGAGGCGAAAAATAAAGAGCAGTTAAGATGGTAAAGGATAAAACGACACAGGTCTGACTCTCTGATAAAAAGTAAAAGCTAGGAACAGGCTGACAACGGTCTATGCTGTTGGCATTATATAACTGCTAAAGCTATTTTTCTGAACTAAAGTATAATCCTCCACATCCACTAGCCTTTACAGATTGGCTCATACAATCAAGATTATAATATTTTGCAGTGACAGTGAAAAGCAAAAGCCAGAAAGATGCCAGGGATCCCAAGGATGTTAAAAATGGGATTATGATCTGCTTAAAAAGTCACCAACAATGCTTTGAGAATTATACTGAATGTTTTGGCAGATGTGAATAATAAAAAAGTGTATATGAACAGAAGTACATAGGAAGAGCCTGCTCGACCAGGCTAATGGCCCATCTAGTCCAACATCATCTTCTCCTAGATGTTTCTCCAACCAGATGTTTGTGGGGCCTCAGCAAAATTCCCAGTGAGTGTCATTCAGAGGCAGTGGAGGTGGAGAAACCCATTAGGCTTAGTAGCCATGGATGCATACCCTCCAACATTTCTCTGATGAAAATAGGGACGTCCAAAGGGAAAGCGGGACATTCCAGGATCAAATCAGAAACTGGGGCAGCTTCTGTAAATCAGGGACTGTCCCAGGAGAACAGAAACACTTGGAGGGTCTGTTATCCTCGCTTAACTTGTCTAATCCTTTTTTAAAGCCATCCACTTTGGTGGCCAACATTGCCTTCTTTGGGAGCGAGCTCTATCCTTTAACCTCACACTGTGTGGAAAAGTACTTTTTCCTGAAACTTCCCAGATTCAGTGTCAATGGATGTCAACGAGTCCTCATGTTCTGACAGAGGGAGAAGAGCTTTTCTCAATCCACACCATGCGCAATGTATTAGAAATGTCTCTTGTGTCACCTCTTACTGCCAGATTCATGCCCTGTTGCCAAAGATCAATCAGAAGTGATGAAGCATGCTCCTAGCAGTTTCTCTCCAGCAAAGTCACTGTTTAAATTCAGCACTGAATGCCAACCCTACTGATTTCCAGTGAATGTGAATCTACGGGGATGTAGGAAAGCACCTCAGATATGGGTGGCTTTTTCCAACAATCATATCAAGAGAGGAGGGTGTTTATTGGTTTTTGTTTTGTTTTATTATGTATTTTGTATTCTTATTTTGTATTTTTCTGTTGTGAACCACCCTGGGCTCTTTGGCTGAAGGGTGGTATAGAAATTTAATAAATCATCATCATCATCATGCCAGGTGATTGGCAGGTGGGGAGACCCACCACCTTTGGATGTGTGACCACTTTTGGATCTGACCCGCCTCCCACTCCACCCTGTTAAATCTAATCCACTGATTTTAACTCGACCCTCTGAGTCTGCAATCCTTTGCCCACTCCCCTAAGAGAAAGTCCCATTGAACTCAGTGGGCAGATATGCATCAGATCAAGCTATTAATTGTTCTTCTGTAGTTTAGCTGAAGGCTAGCCAATCAAAAGAAGGAAAGTGATTTAAGGATCTCAAAAATGGTATGTTAAGCTAAATATATAGATAAACGGAAAAGTGTTTTGGAGCATTTTATCCAGCTATGTGGCAGAAAGACTACAATTTAGGTTGGCTCTTGGGGTGCAGCCATGGTCAGAGAGAAAGCTGTTGTCTACTGATTCCTGCTTCAAATACTTACTTCAGTCTTGTATGAATTTTCTCAGTCTTGTATGAATTGTCTCTTGCTGCTTAATATATAGCCATGTGACCAGGTCCTGTCAGAAATGTTCCTCTCTACAAAGTTTCCCCAGCCTTATGAATGACTGCACAATAAAATTTCTTGAAGGGAACTTCTACACCTTGCAACCAAGTTAGAAGAAAAGAAGACCAAGTAATATCTGCTTCCTTGTATTATGCTTGCCATAAAGAGAAAAGAAAAAGGAGAAAAGAGAAAAGAGGAAAAAAGAAAAACTTGTGGAATAGTTTGGAATATATTTTCGCTAGTGCTGGCCTGAAATTTTTACCCAATACTTTTGGGCATGGGTGGGGGCAAACATCCCCCAAATAATTTTGTGGTCTTCAACTGATCAGAATAGTGTTTTGATGGGCAGGGGGAGAGGCTGTGCATATAGATATAAAGTCCTAAAGGGCTGCAGCCAGCATTTCTTAAATTGTTAACAAGAATTGTCTCTACTTCAGGTAGCCAGTTCTGGGATCAACATTACATCACTGTGTGAAGGAACATTCCCACTGGGCCATTCTCAGTGAGGAATACTATTGGACTGCTGGTGTGCACTGCAGCTCCACCACTGCCTGAAGTTATGGCAATGCTATTGTTTTAATTAGAGAAAGACTGGCTGCAGCCGTTTGTTGCCATATGGTAAGCTTCCCCCTCACCCCTGAACCAGCCCCAAGCTTTTTGCTGCCTGGGATGAAGGACAAGACTGCACCCACTCCCCATTTTACATATAGAACCTAACTGTCATGGGCAAGGAGGCAGTTTTGCCTGCTGAACAGCAGCCTGAAGGGGGAGAAGGGGGAGTGACTCCACCTACAGCTCACCAGCCTTCAAGGACACAGAGGAGAAGGCACTGATGAGAAGCAGCTGGCTTCAGCCTTCTTCAGTATAGCTTCCAGCAGCATATAGATGCTGGTAACAACACTTATAGTCCTTGGCCCTACCTTGCTGCTGCCTGCTTTGGCTTGACCCTTGATCCCATGATCACGAGATTCCCTGACAGCTGAACTGTCTGACCAGGTGGATTGCTGTGTTGGAACCTGTGCTCAACCGAGCGACTCCTCCGGAATCACATCCGTTCTCTCCTCCAACGATAATTAACAACCTGAGCCTCTGATAAGGCCCCAAGCACGTCCCCATTACGCAAAGTTTCAAAGCAGCAGAAGTGACGAGATTATGGGCTACATTGCAAAGCCTTTATTTCTAACTACGCAGACAGAAAAGAAAATACATCCTCTCTCTGTGAAAGACAGAGAGCAACTGAAAAACAAAGGAACAGGAAACCAGTAAACATCACATCTGTCTCCTGTCTTCTGTGAGACTTCCAGCAGTCTGAATCCCTGGAATGTAAACCGAGTCCTGTGACTCCAAGCAACTGCACAGTGGCACAAACAGAAACTAACATGCTGTTCACCTGACACTAGGACTGGACCTGATTTTGGATGCTGACACTGTCTCCAGGCAAGTACACCCGAAAGACTCTTCTGGTTGGCTGGCCGCCCACTCCACTGAGCTCTTCGCGTTGCTGCTCAACAATGAGACTATGACACCAACCATATTGGCAATGGAATCTAACTGCAGAAGTGGTGAGAGGATAGTATCCTCCATTCCATCTGTGGTAGCAGATCAGATAAGGGAGCCAGGACAAGCAGAGCTGAATGACTCTGTGGGCTCAATATCAACTGATCTGGGTGCTGCTTCCAACCCTCAATATCTGCCTCACTCTGCCTAATTGTGGAGGTGACCCCGGCCTCACTCGATTGAACTAATTTTAACTCAAAATCCATTCCCCGAGGAAATGGATGTCATCACAAAAATGGAAGAAGCATTATTTTGGCCCAGCATCTGGACTTTGTGCAATTCACTTATTGTTCCTTGTTTCTAACATGCACACCTGTCAAACAGATGGATCTTCTATGAAAGAATGTTTCATCCACGGGACTAACCTTTTATTAAAGGATCACCAGGTAAGGTGAAGTTTCTCCTTGCCCTTTCATGTGTTCATTCTTGGAGGCAATCTCTCACATGGCAAATGTCTGAGGCTGAGAATGCATTATTTATATCTGCATATCTTTGATCCACAGGGCTAAATGGCAGATAGAAGACACCTCCATTTCAAACTTTTAAGTCAGTCAGCTTCAATTGGTCAAACATTACCTACCTGAAGGCTTATAAAGTTTCTTGGTCAACAGCGGATGGGATTCTACTGCTGACTTGCTTGCAGGCAGATTGAATTATGTTGACTGCTACATGAATATTCACTTTGAATTGTTTGCAGGGAGATTTAATGCTGTTGTATCCAAGCAAGTGTTATCTCACACTTTCCAGGGCTTTACCCCATCACTTTCTTTATTGCACAAAGTAGTATTATTGGGAGAAGCATGGTTGTTGCACAAGACCTCGCTATCGACACTCATTGCACAACTTGAATTTTTCAGTGTTTTCATTTCCTACCTGAAAATGGTGATAATCTGGAAACACCCTGTGTGCATGCCTTCCAACATGCTCTAGAGCAGCGGTTCTCAACCTGTGGGTCCCCAGATGTTGCTGAACTACAACTCCCATCAAACCTAGCTAGCAAGGCCAGAGCTCAGGGATGATGGGAGTTGTAGTCCAACAACATCTGGGGACCCACAGGTTGAGAACCGCTGCTCTAGAGGAAAATGGGGACACTATCTTCCAAGCCCATGCTCCTGCAGGAGCCAGGTGACTTGCATGAGAGCACCTCCCCCAAAAAACAAAAAACAAAATTGGGCATCTTTTGGGGCCTTACTCTTGTGGGAACTCAAATGGACTGTTACGATTTTTATCTATCCGAGCTGCCCCAGCAGTGGTACTATGTTTTTGTTTACCTCCTGTGAGTGTCTGAGAGAGCTTGAGAAAGGAAGTCTGTCTTATCTCTTCCTTCTGAGTACTGTTGGAAGTTGGTTTCACTTCTGTATGTGTCGCAGTTCTGTACTGGTGTTCAGAGAACACAGATGTACTGATGGAGTCTCTGTATATATGACTGTAAATAAAGTAGTTTAGAACTATGATTGAGTCTTTCTTCTCCTATGATATACCAGAAGATTGGTGTGCTCTTCTCAGGAGAGAAGGGTTGCTTATTACTGGTCTCTCTGGACTGAGGAAGATTTACAGCCAGAGAGGACCACTGGAGAGACACTCCAAAGACTTGGGAAGTTGGCAGCCTTCCCATGGCATTTATCCAACATGGGCATCCTGAGATCCAGTTAGAAGCTGAGATTGTTTCTGTAATTCTGGGATATCCTGCTCAAATAGGGACAGTTGATGGGTCTCTTAGTGTTGTTAATCCAGATTATAGAAAGTGTTCTGTCCCCCAATAGTCTGTCTGATGGGGGAAGGAAGGTCCAGAACTGCTCCCTGTTTCTCCTTCCTCAGATTCTCACTCATCTGGAATGAATAAATAACTGAGAAAAGCAAGTGGTGCAGCCGTGAGTTTAAGAGTCAGCAGTAAAGCAGAATAACTGTTCAACATTTTAAGCAATGTTGAACATTTTAAGCAGAATTGCTGTTCAACATTTTAAGCAATGTTGATCACTGAAGATGGAGGAGGGTGGGCTTCTTTCTTCTTTCTTAGCATTACAAAATGGAGTCTGGAGATAGAAATCTTTTATGAAAGGGATGGTGGGGAAAGATAATTTGAGACTTGCCTCTAACTTTCTCCATTCATTTTTATCAGTTACTGGAGATAAACTGGATATGTTTTATTTCATTTTCTTACCCTCAAGGGTCCCACAATTCTTAGCCAGCAAGGTCTCCCTTTTGGTGTGCTGTTTCAAAGGAAGCTGCAGAAAAGAAATACAAAGGGAAGGGGAGCATGGCGTTTCTTACAGGCGAGTCAAGAACATGCCTTTGAAACAGAGACAGATGCATCTATTGGGAAAGGAGAGTTCTGCAAAAGAGGAAAGCACCTTTAAAGGAAAAGACCTTCTACAATGGATATCATGGGAAAACAGGAATGTGTGTGCACACTTTCAGCACCACTTTCTAAACAAGTTGAACACTATTTTAAACACAGCCTTTCAGAGTTGTAACAAGGCTGGGCTACGAGATGGTTCGGAGCTCAGCCCTGAAGCCACTGCCAGTACAATCCTATACAGTGGTACCTCGGGTTACATAGGCTTCAGGTTACAGATGCTTCAGGTTACAGACTCCGCTAACCCAGAAATAGTACCTCGGGTTAAGAACTTTGCTTCAGAATGAGAACAGAAATCGTGCTCTGGCGGTGCAGTGGCAGTGGGAGGCTCCATTAGCTAAAGTGGTCTTCAGGTTAAGAACAGTTTCAGGTTAAGAACAGACCTCCGTAATGAATTAAGTACTTAACCTGAGGTACCACTGTACGTGTTTACCCAGAAGCAAGTCCTATTGTGTTCTGCAGGTTTTACTCAATAGTAAGCACATTTACTCAACAGCAAGCACATTTATGTCAACTGCAATCTTTTGAGTCTTGGCTCTTATCTCTACGATGTAACATTCATTTTTTATTATTATTTATTTATTTTATTTAACATAGTTGTTACAAAATATAAGCAAAACACTGCAGATACATACACACACATACACACATATACACTTCAAACAAGCACATATACATGAAAAAGGAACAAAAGGGAAGAAAAGAAAAAAGAAGAAAAAATAAAGAGAAAAGAAGAAGAAAAAAGTTGGAAGAATTTCTTCCAAATTTATTCTACAAATATCTCAAGATGAAAATAATAATAAAATTTCATTGATTGACTTCCATCGCTTACACTGCACTTCCGATATACATTTTAAGCAAGATGTAACATCCCTTTGCATGCAGAAGGAAATGAATGCAAAACATTTTGGACATTTGGAGCGGGGCAAGCAATACATAACCACTAAGCATCAAGATCTAGCCTCATACTTTCCCGAGCTAGGATAGTTCTTTGTACTTTTCTGTTAAAACTTACCTGTGGTACTTTTCTGGCCACGTTAGTGTTTAAATGTCTTGGGCCTCACATATCTGAAAGACCATCTCCATCCCTGCTAACCTTTTTGGGTGCTCTCTTGGTAGGCCTATCATCCTCAGAAGTGTGGGGAACAGTGCCTTGGGAGAGGGAAGTCCCTACATAGTGGGGCTTCCTCTGCGCAGAGGTGCATGTAGCAGCTTCATTGCACAACTTCTGTCATAAGGTGCACATCATTACCTTGGCTGTCGTCAGTTAAAGGGCTACCCATCCCTTTTGCTGAATTTGTACTGACAGACCCTACAAGTGTCCCTCTTTTCCAGGGACAGTCCCAGATTTACAGAAGCCATGCCAGTTTCTGATTTGATCCCATAAGGCCCCACTTTTCCTTGGGGTGTCCCTATTTTCATTGGAGAAATGTTGGAGGGTATGGAATAGGACATCCCAAGGGCTCCTTTTCATTTGGAAGTCGGTGGAACTCAGTTGTGGCACCTCTCAGTTGTGGCACCTCTAAGAGAACGAGGGAGGTGTTCATGGTGATCACCCTTTCTTCCAGAAAAAATAGCATTGGACGCCCCGATTTTCCTCAGAGAATTGCTAGAGGGTATGTACTCTTTCATTTGGGATGGTTTTACTTAGATTTATAATTGAGGCCTGATAGTGAAGGGCAGGTGAGAAGTCTTATCCCTGAAGGAGTGTCTCCACCTCCATCGCTCAGCCCAGACAGTGCAAGAAGTGAGGTTACAGGTAACCAGGTAGTGGTGCCCACCCTGTGGAACACCCTCCCATCAGATGTCAAGGAAATAAACAACTCTCTGACTCTTAGAAGACATCTGAAGGCAACCCTGTTTAGGGAAGTTTTTAATGTTTGATGCTTTATTGTGTTTTTAATATTCTGTTGGGAGCCACCCAGAGTGGCTGGGGAAACCCAGCCAGATGAGTGGGATATAACTAAAACAACAACAACAACAACAACCACATCTATCTATCATCTATCTATCTATCATCTATCTATCTATCTATCTATCTATCTATCTATCTATCTATCTATCATCTATCTATCATCTATCTATCTATCTATCTATCATCTATCTATCTATCTATCATCTATCTATCTATCTATCTATCTATCTATCTATCTATCATCTATCTATCTATCATCTATCTATCTATCTATCTATATCTATCATCTATCTATCATCATCATCATCTATCTATCTATCTATCATCTATCTATCTATCTATCTATCTATCTATCTATCTATCTATCTATCATCTATCTATCTATCTATCATCTATCTATCTATCTATCTATCTATCTATCTATCTATCTATCATCTATCATCTATCTATCATCTATCATCATCTGTCTGTCTATCATCTGTCTGTCTATCCTCTATCTATCACCACACACACACACACACACACACACACACACACACACACGATCCAATGTTTATTTTTGCCATAAGTTTTTTTCTCTTTGCAGAGCACGATTCACCCATCCATAAGTAATCTGTGCATAGGTGCCGTGCTAAGTGTGGAAGAGCTGTTCAGTTCTACAGTGAGACAAAGAACCCCGGGGGAAGGGGAACAACATGCTGTTTCCAGGAAAGTGTTTGTCAAATAGCCTTGCAAAAGGGACAATTCAGCAATGGTAGGGAGACATAACGGGGTGGTGAAATTTTCCTCAGGCAATAGAGCCAAGTCTCCATAAATAGCACCGTCTACTGTTGTCAACATTGTTTTACCATGGACATAAAAGAAAAGGTTTATGTGCATATTTCCACTCACCTCAGCTTCAGCCTACTGGATAAACTGTAGCTTTTGTAAATTATGTATTTGCAGAAGCCAAACATAACCCTTTTCCTCTTTTCCCTCTATAATCGCCCTCCTCTGCCAGCCAACTAGTCAGCAAACAATAAATTGTTGTAGATTTCAAAGCTTGCTGTTTTAAAGTTTTCATGTTTACCTGAAAGTCAATACTTCTCCCATTCTCGGGGCACGTTGATTTCCCCTCCCAATGAAATAATGCTTGCTCACTGCTATTCTTTTGAAGTGAAGGCTGGAGTTAGGGACTCGAGGACAAAAATTTTAGCTTCTTCTGCTCAGCACAAGTATGAGGGAAAGTTTTGGAGAGAAACAGACAATTTGTTAAGACTCTCTGAAGCACTAATTAAATATGCAATTAATGAGATTTCTGTGGCCCTAAGGCTTCCAAGCCTAGTTAATAGGAACCTTCCTGTACGGCTTTAATGACAAGATAAAAACTTATATACATGCTTTATTGCGTCAGTTCTTCCTGTAGCCGTATGGGTTCACACGCAGATGCTTGCACAGCTCAGTGCTTTATGAGCAAAACAATTTGAGGAGGTGCATAAACATCATTTTTAAGGTTTTGAAAGTGATTCGTTTGTACTTAGATACCATTAATGGGGCTGGAAACTAAACAAGTGCAAACTATTATACATGCCATCAGGATGCTTGAAGTTCTGACACTTCTGTTAGCAACTGTCATTATATGTTTTAACATTAAATAGTGGCTTAAGTTCTGCTCTGAAGGCTTAATTGTGTTTCTCTCAGGAATGAACTTAGACATGTAACGCCTTGGAAGGTTGATATTGGCAAAGCAGCTTAACTACAAACTTTTTCTGGAAATAAATACTCAGTATTTATTCTGGTTATAATATGCAATTAGGCCAGAAAGTTGTAACCACTGCAGAACAGGCAAATACCTCAAATTCAGTTCTCTTGACAACTGTTAGCAGGGCCTCTCCAATGGATTTTGCCGCCTAAGGCAGAACAGCAAATGCTCCCATCCTAAGTGAAGATACATAATATCGGAGACCAACCAAGTTAATTTGGCACCCGAGACAGAAAATATCACAAGTCACTCTCCTTCTCCCTGGCAGTAAAGATACAATACCAACCAACTAAATAATTAGCCATACAATACCCAATTGTTCTCTAAAATGGTTGGATAAGTTGGGCCGTTCTTCAAGATGTGATGAAAATCTGCACACTGTTTATGTTGGATTATAGATTCATTTCGGTCTATGAAACGTAAGATTTTCAAGAACAGAATGTGCTTTTCACAAACTTCTCTGAAGTGATTCTTTCCCTCTTTTTTAATCAGCGCTGGAAAGCTGCCTGAAGGTTACTATAATTCTTTAAAATATATACCAACATATCATGTAATGCAGATTTCTGCAGCTTTGCATGGTATATGGCTCATGATGGAGACTTTTTGAAACAGGCTAAATGACAGGTTATCCGTCTTTCAATTCTTCTATGTGCAATATATTTTCTTGATTAATTGGTTGTCCCTAGTGCCTCACTTTTTGCTTTATGATGGTTGGACTGGACATTGTATCAGATGGAAGAGAGGTAAAATTTACTTCTTCAATTGCAGCGTTCTGTGGACAAAAACAGTAAATCAGACATTTTGACAGCTGTGTTTATCTTCTGCACCTCCCTTCATTTTTTTTATTTCCCCAGGTTAAAAGTTAAGCTTTGGAAGTTTTATTGTTGCCCCAGAGTAGACATTGTTCAAGGGTACAAATCAAAAGATACAAATCTATCAAGGGAAGACAGCACAGACTACTCAAAATACTTACGTCGCCAAACCTTTATTAGGCATCACAAATATAGGCCATACTCAAAATACACATATGTATAGGCTGATGTGTGATGATTACCCACAAATGTGATGATCTACAGTTGCAATTACAATTTTTAAAAAGTTATAATCAGTAATCACAAGGAGTTTTGACTGATAAACTATACCCATACATTTTGGGGAGAGCAGAATCAGTCAATGAGTGTCGAAACAATACAGGATGGGATTCATAACTGTAATATCTAAACACCGAGGGGGATGTAGATGAAGAGAGAGATTATTATGCAACACTGACAAATTTACAGAGATGTGGTATTTGAGAAACGACTATAACATTCTAATGAAAATAAATCAGTGAATAGTTTCCTTCTTCAAAATCATATAGACTATACTAAAAATGCGAATCCACTAAGAGTGAGATTTTCAGCCTGGGAGAGGAAGGGAGGTGTGGTGGGTGCAGACCGCCCTGGTGTCATCCCTGAGGGGGTGACAAAATGGCACACCATGAAGGGTGGCACTTGCTGCGGGGCCTTGACTTCAACACACCTAAGTCATGTGTCTCTCCTGGGAGTGATGTGGTGGCTCAGGGCCCCACACTGCCCCAAACGGCAGCATGGGGCTTGCGTCCGCCAGGCAGACTCCATAGGCAGCTTGCCATGGTGCCTGATGGGTGGATTGCCCAACCCCCACCGCTCCAGGTTCTGGAGCAGCTAGCTACGCCCCTGAGTGCTTCTCACCAACAAGCAACTTCATATTTTAATATTCTGCGTTAATTATGTGGTGTGTTTTTTTAACTTTCTATCTGTGGGGTATTGTTTTTATGTTTTGCTTTTTTATTTGAGAGCCAGTGTGGTATAGTGGTTAAGAGTAGTAGACTCGTATTCTGGTGAACTGGGTTCGCGTCTCTGCTCCTCCACATGCAGCTGCTGGGTGACCTTGGGCTAGTCACACTTCTCTGATGTCTCTCAGCCCCACTCACCTCACAGAGTGTTTGTTTTGGGGGAGGAAGGGAAAGGAGAATGTTAGCCACTTTGAGACTCCTTCGGGTAGTGATAAAGCAGGATATCAAATCCAAACTCTCTTCAAACTCTTCTTATGAGATATATATAGTGGTTTTGTTTACAAGCCACCCTGTGATCTTTGGATGAAGATTGGTATAGAAATTTAAATCATCATCATCACTTGGGATGACCCCATGGAGCAGAGTGGTGCTTCCTAAAAAAGGACTTGGCTCATGCACACTTTAATAGGTATGTAGAAATGTTGTGAAGTAAAGCCTGGCATGTAGTAGTAAGAATACTCATGCTCTATATAATAATAAAGTCATATGGTAACACCCCTCCTTTGTATCTTGTCACCCTACAGAAGCATCTTGGGCATTTTTAGAAGAAATTAAACTCTACAGTAGTGCCTCGGGTTACATACGCTTCAGGTTACAGTCACTTCAGCTTACAGACTCCGCTAACCCAGAAATATTATCTCGGGTTAAGAACTTTACCTCAGGATGAGAACAGAAATCGTGCGGCGGCAGCAGCAGGAAGCCCCATTAGCTAAAGTGGTACCTCAGGTTAAGAACAGTTTCAGGTGAAGAACGGACCTCCAGAACAAATTAAGTTCTTAACCCGAGGAACCACTGTATTCTCATCTAGAAGTCTAGTGTGTTCAGTGCTGAACTCAAGCTTCTGCAGCTCATTGTTTTGTTTCCTTGCATATCTTTCAGCAGCAAGACCAATCCTTCTTTCACCTGTTGGTTCAGTATGTCTGCCTGTTCCATACCGGAAAGTCTAAGGGCTGCAGTGGCTGCTGCTGCTGTTTTACCTAAGGAGGCCTCTAGTTTGTGATAACGGCTTGAATTCTAGGGCTAACCCAAAAGATTTTGCTGTCAGAGACAGGATGGCATCTCCTCCTTATTCCATGCTGGCTGGACTGTTGTTAATTTGTATACCGCTCTTCATCCGAAGATCTCAGGGCAACCTGAGACTTAATTCAGCCCTGGTGGAAGGATAATGACCTCCTCTGCCCCTAGGTAGTTTAGGGGAGGAACAGGTAAGGCTGCAAAGCATGCACAGCTCTGTCCTCCAACAGGAGATTGGGATATCCATATAGGATGAACAGCAAGGAGACTTTCATTGCTGTCTTCCAGCATTTGCCACCTGAGACAGTTGCTTCACTTTACCAGACAGGCTTGGTCCTGTCTGGATGACCTGGGAAGATTTCTTCAAACTAATGAAAGAAACTTCCAGAAGCCAATTTCCCAAGGAAATAAACATATTTGTCATTTGCTTCATATCTCATCTCTCCGTCTTCTACCCACACATTTTTGTTTTGAGGATTTAACATGGTTGGAAGCAGTGTGTGTGGATGTGGATATGTGTGGGTGGGTGAGCAAGTGATTGATGTCTTCGTGAGGCTATTTTGTTCTCATATCAGAGAGCAAGATGGGGAGACATATATGATAAAGCCACAATTAATGTATTAATCCCGAAAAAGAAAGCCGAGACAGAAATATATATCTTAAAAGATAAGTGCACCTTTTATGTCACTGGTGGCTTTGACAAGGAACCGCATGAGCACATTTCAGAGAATATCTAACTGCAGCAATTTATGAAGCCTCCAAGGAATTAGATGCCAAGTAAGTGATTTTGGAGATTTAACTTCCCATAATCCTCTCTTGGAACAAAACAACAAGAAAGCAAATAACTCTCTTTGCAAAACCTGCAAAACTTTCTGAACTAATGACAGATACTAGCAAACCTAGTCTCATAGCTGGCTACAAGCTATTTCAAGGCAATAATGCAGGAGGACACAGCTAACAACATGCCGTCAGATATCTTCAGGCTAATGGGGTAGCATGGAGATAGACAGTAGGTGCAAACTCAGTGGAGGCATTCACTTCCATTCCAAACTGCAAGAATTTAGCTAAAACTACCAGATGCGACACGCGGGTGGCGCTGTGGGTTAAACCACAGAGCCTAGGGCTTGCTGATCAGAAGGTTGGCAGTTTGAATCCCCGCAACGGGGTGAGCTCCCATTGCTCAGCCAACTTAGCAGTTTGAAAGCACGTCAAAGTGCTAGTAGATAAATAGGTACCGCTCCGGCAGGAAGGTAAACGGCGTTTCCGTGCGCTGCTCTGGTTCGCCAGAAGTGGCTTAGTCATGCTGGCCACATGACCCGGAAGCTGTACGCCGGCTCCCTCGGCCAATAATGCGAGATGAGCGCCGCAACCCCAGAGTCGGGCACGACTGGACCTAATGGTCAGGGGTCCTTTACCTTTACCAGATGTGGAAGTCAGAGCCTTGTATTTTGGGTGTCTGGTTCTTCAAAGTTAAATACATCATGGTTGCCCCATGTTTAGCTCTCTGTTGGACTGATCATGCAGAAAACCAATATTCTCACAGTGAATATTCTCAGGTGTGGAAACACCTGAGAAATGTTAGAGACCTTCTCCGTGGACACTGATTTAGCTTTATTTTATAATTATCCCAGATAGAACATGACTGGAGTCCACCCTCAACACACCGAACAATATGGAGGAATCTCCTGGGGTTAGTTGTATACCATATTTATTATCTTATGCAGTGCTTTTTTCTGGGAATGCAGGGGTACACATACCCCTAAACGTGTTGTGGATCTAAGTTTGGCCTCATTGAGCGGCAATATTTCAATATGAGTAGTAAAATTAGAGTACCCCTAAACTACTACTACTACTATTATTATTAAAGCACTGATCTTATGAACCTAACTTAATTATATCACAACTGGATCTTATTGGACAAATAACATATGTTACTGAAACATTCTATGACAGCTTTGTGTTGTGTCTGTTTGGATTATTTCATACTTTCTAAGATGCTGAGCCTGTGCTGGGCAGCACAAAATACTGCATTGAAATTTTTGGATGTATTGCTTGAAGTTTATGTTCTGTTTTGAAGAGTTCTGCCAGTGTAAGTTTGAATAATATTTTTATCGGCCTGGACAATGATTCATTTCCAAAAAGAGTCAGTTCTTATGCTTCCAGTCACTTCAAACTGTCCAATATTAATATCTGCAATGTGGGGTGCAGTGCAGACTTTATTTGTTTATATTTTATGTGGAATTTTTTTTTGCTTACCTTTTAAAAATTGAGATAAACACCTAAACTCTTTTAATGTTAATTAGCACGATCACTTGGGGGGCAAGCAGAACTTGCCTCAGGTGTGTCTTTCCTACAGGAATGCGTGTTCTCCTTCATGGAGAGCACGTGTTGCGGTGGGGGCCGCCAGGACAATCCAAAGTTGGGGGGCGGGCTAATTGATCGTTGGCCACTGATGCAATTTGGGCTTCCTTTGTTGTTGGGAAGAAGTTAATGTTGCCATTTATTGATTGACAGCCAGAAATAGTAAAACTCCTTGCACAAGGCTAGGGCTTCCTCTTTTCGCCCGTGCATTGGATTGCCCATCCCTCCCTCCCTAGAACAGGGTTGTTCGCTTTGACCTTGCTATGCCTGTCATGATGTCGTCTGCTTTGGGGCAGGGACCTGGTAGGAATTTTGTCCATCTGGCTGATTGGCTGGGGCCATTTGTTTTTTGCCTACTGCGTAGCAAATCGTCACAACTTGTAAGGTTCGCGGTTAGGCATTGGTTTATGGTTTGGTTGGTTGAGGGGCATGGATTGGCTGTGCCTGCCCCTCTAATGCTGCTGCTGCAAGGGATTCCGTTAAAGGAATTGGGAGCTAGCTATTGCTTGTCCACTCTGTCAAGGGGGCTCGGGCCATAGCAATGAGCTCCTGGTTGCATTTGGGGTGAGGGCAGGTTCCCTGCTCCATCGCTACCCCCAGGTGTATTCCCCCATTCTGACTTTCGCATCGTACGGAATGTCAGTCTGTCCCCCATGGTGGGGGCAGATAGTCGCAACAAATGCCTACGCAACCACTCACAAATTTGTATTTTAATAAAGTTGTGGCCAAAATTATGCCAAAGGTCTTAAACAAAAATTTCTGTGTGATGTGTGAGTTATTGTGGTGGACCTGGGGACCTTGACATGCAATTAGAATTTACCTCCAAACGAGGTGCTGACTGTGATTGGAATCACTCTCCTAGCCTACCGTGCCTCCCATACCACCAACGCAACATTCATAGGGCTCCTGAGAGAATTATAGAAAATGTGAATAGCTTGCAGTAAAATTAAGGAATGCACTGCCAAAGAAAGGTAAAAGAACCTGTGCTTAGCATGTTCCTAAAGTTCACTACTGTATATTCAAGGCTGCGTTCATTGCTGTAGGTCACAAGCTAAAATCCACTAAGCCAAAGATAATGCTGTCTGATTAATTTCTTCTTCTTCTCTACTTTATCTTCTAAAATATATGTTGAAACAATTTTAAAACTTGCTCACTGCGCTATATTTTTGGTTCATAGCTCTCAGCCTTTCTGCCAACAGCTGCTTATGTAGATATATTCAACTTCTCTTTTAAAATGGGATTTATATTGGCTGAAATAGTTAATAAAATATAGTTTCTGCAGCACTCAGGCTAAACGACACTTACTGTAAAAGAAGCTAGGAGAGTAGCATAATAAAAAACTCAAATTTGAAATCACGACATACAGCACAGCCTACTATTCTTGACTGCATTGAGGCTCTGTTCAATTACCCTGTGCAATTTGGGATTATTATTTATCAAGTTTTACATCTCATCCTTTCAATTGGGGTGGTATATATAGGATTATTCCATTTTATCCTCACCGCCACCTTGTGGGGTAGCTTCTGTTGAGAAATGGTGACTTACCAATACAATCCAGTGAGCTGCACATCTGAGCAATGGTTGGAACTGAAAATTTCTTCATTAGAAGGTACAGTTGTGGCTTCAATTCATAGAATGGCAGATGGAATTGCTCATTGGCTGTTATAGTATGCATTTCAGAACAAAACTGCTTTCCAATTCAACGTCTAAACTTAGGTCAATTAATGAATATCCCAGTATTTAAAATGAATATCCCAGTATTTAAAACATCAATTAGGAAAATATGGTAAATGTTTAATACCTCAGATCCATTCGTTGTTGTTGTTTAGTCGTTTAGTCGTGTCCGACTCTTCGTGACCCCATGGACCAGAGCACGCCAGGCACTTCTGACTTCCACTGCCTCCCGCAGTTTGGTCAGACTCATGTTTGTAGCTTCGAAGACACTATCCAACCATCTCGTCCTCTGTCGTCCCCTTCTCCTTGTGCCCTCCATCTTTCCCAACATCAGGGTCTTTTCCAGGGAGTCTTCTCTTCTCATGAGGTATGCAATATTTTTCTTTACAGCATTGGACTTTCCTTTCGCTTCCAGGCATATCCGCAACTGAACGGCCTTTCGGCTTTAGCCCAGCTGCTTCATCAGCTCTGGATCTACTTGTACTTGTCCTCCGCTCTTCCCCAGTAGCATGTTGGACGCCTTCCGACCTGAGGGGCTCATCTTCCAGCGTCATAACTTTTATATGCCTGTTGTCTTTGTCCATGGAGTTTTCTTGGCAGGGATACTGGAGTGGCTTGCCGGTTCCTCCTCCAGGTGGATCACGTTTGGTCAAAACTCTCCACTATGACTTGTTCATCTTGGGTGCCCTGCTCAGCATAGTTCATAGCTTCTCTGAGTTCTTCAAGCCCCTTTGCCACGGCAAGGCAGTGATCCATGAAGGGGCAGATCCATTCAGTTCTAAGTAATTTGCACTCACCTATGCATATAACTATGAGTAATGGGAAGTACTGAGTAGATGGCATACAAAACAGTGAAGTGTGCAGGTTCAATCCCCATACGGGAGAGCTGCATATTCCTGCATTGTGGAGGTTGGACTAGATGATCCTCATGGTCCCTTCCAATTCTACAATTCTATTATTCTATGATCTTTTCTTGCAGCAGTTGACTGCCATTGCTAATGAGAGAAGCCATTCACTTAAAAAGTAACTCAACTCTTTGACTGCATTCGGAACCGCACTGGAACAAAACAAATTTCTATATGCAACTGCAATTTTCTCCAGTATGCAAACCTTGTATTTTCAAAAGTGAATTTTAGCTACCACTAATTTTCATTATACATCTCAGTGATCAAACAGGTATTTCAGATTGGTTTATTTCCTTAGATTTGTTTTCGAAAGAAGGCATTTCATATACAGTCGCACCTTGGAAGTCAAACAGCTTAGTTCCCAAATGTTTTGGTTCCTGAACGTCGCAAACCCAGAAGTGACTGTTCCAGTTTGTGAACTATTTTTGGAAACTGAATGTCCGATGGGGCTTCTGTGGCTTCTGATTGGCTGCTGGAGCTTCCTGCAGCCAGCCAGAAGCCGAGCTTTGGTTTTCGAATGTTTTGGAAGCCAAAGAGACTTCTGGAATGGATTCCGTTTGACTGCCAAGTTATGACTATACTATTCCTTGGAGCTGAGGTAGCAGTAAGGACGAGTTCAAAGTAATAATAGTAGCACCAGACTCATACATTTGGGGACACTGAATTTGTCTGCAACAGAACATTGTCCAGAATTAGGAAAATTATAAAACTTAGTAGTTTTGATAACTGATGTTGAAGTAGATTATAGACCTAAGGGCAATGTGTGATAAATAGCCAACTTACGTTATTCTCAAAGTAGACCCCTTGAAATCAGTAAAGTTAAGGTATTCTACTGAGTCTACTGTGACTAATGTTTGATATTTCCCAAATTATATGTATAAGAAGCTGACACCAGTGGTGTGGTGTGGGTAGGGCCACAGGGGCAGTTGCCCTGGACGCAAAATTCTTAGAGGCACAAAATTTCAAAAGGAAACAAAGGAAAGTTATAATAAAAAATAGTGCACCCTCCCCCTGACACAGAAAATCTCCCTATGTTCATGTGGGTGGACTGAGGGGCAGATTTGGGTGGTGGTTGGTTGCCCAGGATTTAGAAAGATACCTGCTCCCAACCAATCCCTCATCTCACTCTCCATCATGCTTGACACTCATGGGACACCATGTCTGCCTCTCGGGTAGGTCTCCAAGCTACTGTCCTTTCATTCCAGACTATGGGTGGGCAGTGCCAAGGACACTTGCCTTGCACCGGACACCGGCAACCTATGCTATGCCACTGTCTGATATAAAGCAAGCAAGTGTAAATTGAGCCGGTATAAATTTACACCAGATCCAAACCGTGTTCAGCAGCAAGGCTGCCGCTGTTGCTTTGGCTAAGCTTGGCAGAGGGAAAACAAGCATTTAAAATAGTGTTTTGTGCTGGGTTGCCATGTCATGTTACCAAGCTCAATGGGAGTAGGATCCAGCCTAAGTCCTGCTTTCTGGTCATGCCACCATTTGGAGACTTACACTGATGTCGGCTCAGCTGGTTGTGCCCTTTCTGAGCTGGGATGAGCAAGTTAAAATAACATATCTTTGGCTGAGCTGGGGTTGGAGATTTAGCACTAAATTGGAGATCTGTTTCATCTAAGCTGCTCACCCTGGCGGATCTTGCCGTAGGCTTTCCCTTATTCCTCACAAAAATTGGAAAACTAAAGCTACAATCGCAGAGGCAGCTTAATCAGAAAGTTTAACCCTTCATGAACTTCCAATTGAATTTTCCCCATGATGGCTGTTTTGTGAGTGGTTCATTTCCCAATTAAAAAGTGGGTCATTATTTTGACTACAGCGGTACCTCGGGTTAAGTACTAAATTTGTTCCGTAGGTCCGTTCTTAACCTGAAACTGTTCTTAACCTGAAGCACCACTTTAACTAATGGGGCCTCCTGCTGCCGCCACGCTGCTGGAGCACAATTTCTGTTCTCATCCTGAAGCAAAGTTCTTAACCCAAGGTATTATTTCTGGGTTAGCGGAGTCTGTAACCTGAAGCGTATGTAACCTGAAGCATATCTAACCCGAGGTCCCACTGTATTGGTAAAGGTAGCATTAGTTTCCTAATTAAATGGAAGAAGGTAAAAGTCAGCCATTTTCCCAGAAAAATGGAATTCCTGTTCTACTATGATGGAAAAATCTGATTAACAGAATGTCACAGGATTATCCCTACATAGCCTTCATACAAGCCCCTATCTTTCTTTAGAAAAAGCAGTGACATACAAAGGAGAAAGAGGGCCTTTTGGGGAGTTTATCAGAGAGCCAATTGGTTTGGTAATGAGCCCAGTTAGAGCTGAACAGGTTCTCATAAATTTAAGACACCTGGCTTTAGCTTCAAAAAAGGCCAGCAAAGTGAATTATGCAAAAATAATGGCATCGGAGTATAAGAGAGTGAGAAGGGTTAAAAATTAAGCACAATTACATCCCAAGTATGAACATGCAGTATCTTAATAACCACATCAAAAAAATGAGGTTAATGTAGATGAAGAGTATCAAGAAAAAAATGGCTATTATGTGAGAGGTATAACACATCAAGCACAAGGAAGGGCTAGGAAGATTACAGAATGAAGTGGAGTGTAAAAAAAAAAGATAAGAAAAGCAAAGATGGAGAGTGAAAGGAAGATTACACAAGAGGTTGTGATTAATAAGAACATTTTCAAGTACATGAAGAACAAAAGGTCAGCAGAAGAAACTCTAGACTTCTAATGATGGCCAGCAAAATTTATTGGCAGCTAAGGTAGACATGTTAAAAAGAAAACTGAACCGGGGTTTTAAAAAAAATGATGAAGGGCAAAGGCATGAAACAGTCCAAAATGGAGGCAGAAATGATATTCTGGGTAACCAGGCCATGGTGTGGAGCATCAATGGAGGGTTACAAAATAATTGGAAAAGACAAAGTAGTTTTGGACCAAATTTCAGGTAAAGACCACCATGCAGATCTTATCTTCCAGCTAGGAATGAAGGGTGGTTAGCACACTACTCCTTCAGCCCAGAATTTAGAAGGCAAAATACATATCTGAAGAGTTGTTCATTTGAAGTCTTCCTAATGTAGACTGAATAGTTGTGTGCAATATCACAATCTGTTTTGGCAGTGGAGCCATCTCTACTCTTCCCCTTATGGGATGCTTACTTTGTGAGCTGAGAACAACTAGCACGACTCGCTCTTAAGAAACTTGTTAACATGCTCGACAGAATAAGCTTAATGCTACTACAGTGGAACCTTGGTTTTTGAACATAATCTGTTCCGGAAGACCGTATGGCTTCCGAAACGTTTGAAAACCAAAGCAGGCATTTCTGGAAGCATTGATGTCTGGAAAACTCAATACAGAAGCCGTGTGGCACGTTTGGCTTCCGAAAAGCATTTGAAAACCGAAGCAGTTACGTTAGACTTCCAAGATGTTTGAAAACCGAGGTACCACTGTAAATGTTATAAGAGAGCAAGAGTTACACATTTTTTTGCTCTATAAGACATACCCGACCATAAGACGCACCTAGTTTTTAGAGGAGGAAAACAAGAAAATAATAATATTCTGAATCAAATGTTGTACTAAACTATTTAATAAACAACCGAAGGGTTTCATCAGGACACTCTGAACCTTGAAGATACTTATATCACCCCACACACATCCAAGGAAACTGCTAGGTAGGAGATCAGGACAGAACTTGCTACAAATACAAGTACAGGACAAAGACAGAACTTGCTACAAGACTGAGCGGCTTCAAAAGGGAATTAGACAAATTCCTGGAGGATAAGGCTATCAATGGCTACCAGTCATTATCGCTATATGGTACGTGACGGACTAGAGGCAGCATGCCTCTGGATACCATTTGCTGGTGAACATGAATGGGAAAGTGCTATGATGCTCATGTACTGCTTGTGGGCTTCCCACAGGCATCAAGCTGGCCACTGTGTGACAAGAGCAGGACTAGGTGGGCCTTCTGTCTGATCCAGCAGGATTCTTCTAACATCCATCTGACTGCCCACCATCACCTGCATAGCAGGGAAGTTCAAATGCATCACATGGCTCAATGATTCAGGCTTCCTGCCATATAAGTGCTGGGAGAAGTGGATGTAGGCATGACAGAACCAAGTGTGCTTCAGACTGGAGATTTGTACCATACCTCACAGTGAGGTTAACCCAGTGAGGTTAAGGTGGGCCTCTTCACAGCGCCTCTTCAGCACTTCAGCTCTCCCTCTCTGCGCAGCGCTATTCACTCCATAACACACACACACATTTCCCCTTACTTTTTAGGAGGAAAAAGGAGTGAAAAATACGACAATTACTAGACTGGATTGGATATTTTTCATACTGTTTGGCAGATAAAAAGCAACACCAAACTGATAAGACTAGGCAGTGGATCTGATTGTGTGTGTGATATCGCTTTTATCACCATCTCTCCCTTTCTTCTTTCATGCTAACCACAACTAGGCAATGCAGGTTCCTTTACTATTTACTCTTTTTCTTGTCCAGTTTTATTTTCTTTCTACCTCATACTGTTAAATTGGACTGTGAACTTTTCACTGCTGGCATGACTGTATTTTTGGATTTGAGCAGTGTCTGGGGGTGGGGGAGGAACAGCGCCTGTCATACAAATAAATGTGCATAGTAAATCTATATGCGGCCGATAAAGAAAATTAAGGGCTGAAACTCCGTACTACTCCCTATAGAATTCGTACCAGCAGGAGTTTCTCACACTCACTCTAATACAGAACAGAGACATCTAATTCCATTTATTATTGAAAAACCAATTACAACTATTGTAATATTACCCTCATGCATATGTTTTCTTATTCAGCACAAATGCTCACAACGGCAACATAATGGATGCTTTTTATCTCTGCATTTTTAGGAAAGTTAATTTGAAGCTGGCTGCATTAGTCAGAGCCATACCTAGCGCTTTGTTGTTGCAAGCAAAGCATCTGACATAATTGAAAGACTGACAAATCTAACTCATTTGTGCCTTTTACTCAATTGGAGCTGCACAGCCAACCTTTTTTTTAACTTTTTTTAAAAAGCAAATGTTAAATTCCTAAGCATATGCTAAGAAACCCCACCCCCCTCCTCTGAAAACAGTCATGGCCACACAAGAACAATATGGGCTAATCTGAATATTGAGAAGCTACAAAGGGTGGAGGCGGAATAGGGCAGTTCCGTTCTTAATGATAAATAATCACATCAGTAAAGATTGTGCTGGCGATATAAGCAAATGAATATGTGTGAAGTGATGTGAACAAAAAGAAGCAGATCAGAAAGAAAGGCATTGCCCTTAGGATGCAATCTGTTCCAAAACAGGTATTCTTCTTCCACACATTTTGGTATGGGGGGGGGGGAGAGTGGTACAAGGCCCCTTGGATGCAACCTGAGCATCCTGTGCTTGCCCAACTTACACTGGAACATATTTAAAGGGAAGCCTGAATGCATAGAGTTGCATGTTGAGACCCTGAGACCACCCCCTCGTTGATGAATAAGACACAAGGACACAGATATAAGGTTAATGTTATTGGAAAAATTTAGGCCACAATTTTATTGGTTACAGAACGTGAGCGGTATTGGCTTAGGCATTGGGATTGACCAGACTATATCTGACTCCTCCCCTTCACACAGGGAGTCCAGTAAGGGTCAACCACCAGTAGGGGAAGCCCTGTCGATGCAAACCAACTCGAGCTCCCCCTGGGTTCCCAACGGGGTCATGGCATGGCCTTAGCCCTGCCCCGGAATTCGGACAAGATCTATACATCCCGGATTCCTTTAACAGAATACCCTTAAATTTGGAGGGGCAGGGGATGGCCACTCCTCCCCTCCGCCATCATAATCGACCAATGCCTAACCGCCAAACCTTACAAAGTTGTGACGATTGCTATGAGGAAGGCGGAAACCTAATGGCCCATGCCAATTTGCCAAGTGTAAAAATTCCTACCAGGCCCCTCAATGGCAACCAACCGAGGTCCATAGCAAGGCCAAATTCGAAACCTGAAAATAGGGAGGGGAGGAGATCGAGGAAGTGAGCCAAGAGGAAGCTTTCCGGCTCACGCCTCAGTTTAAGTGGGGCCTGGCCACGCCCCCCAGCCAGCGGATTGGCTGGCAGGCGAATGACACTTCTCAAAAATGTGCAGATGCCAGAAGTATACAGAAATAGCTGGAATATTCACATAGTGCACAAACCAGACAATATGTCACTTGCTTTGCAAATACTGCCTGGACAATGTGACTTCACAAAACTCATCTACATCCTTGGACTCAGTGAGACTTGTAAAGAAAAAGCAATTTGTATGCATTGTATCACTGTTTCTATAGGAGATAAAAGACCTGTTGTACTATATATAGTACACCTGAACCAGGCAGGTAAAGGCCCAATGGGCTTTGGCTGTCATGCATGCAATCCAGGCAAAACCTAGGCAATCCTAAGAAATACACTGTAGAAATTATGCATGAGACCCATCAGGTTGAATGAATGTGGCCAGTGATTTGCCTTCACAGACTGGCAATTTGGAATGGAGTTTATAAAGGATTACATTTTAACAGGTCTCTCAGTTGCAACCAATTTGATCCAAATAGACTCACTTGTGGCATGAATTAAAATATCGGAGAATGCAGTCCTAGCTATCTTTACAGGCTGAGATGCTGATTTTCTCCAAGCTTATTTATTTTTGCATAAAGAAAATGTTGGGGTTTTTTGTTGTTTGTTGTTTGTTTGTTTTTACAGACACTGGAAAAATTATAATTGCTTGATCCAGGGATTTGTAACAGCCAATATTTTTCTACTCTTCACATAAAATGAATCATTCATCAGATTGGGTTTCCATAGCATACGATTTTAATGAAGGTCCATCAACTGGAAGCCAAGATTATTACTCATTTAAGAAGCTAACCATTCTAACCATAACCCAATAGGAGCCTTTTAAAAACTGATTACTGTATATTCTGCAATAAAGCACTTTATGATTTTTAACCGAAAAATATTACTGCAATAATTTTTACAAGCATTTCATATTTGTCATTTGCACTGCCCTTGTCATTTCAATTATCCATTTCTTCATACTGCTTTCCAGCACACAAATAAAAAATAAGAAATTAAATATTTTGTACAAAACAATTGTTTAACTGATTATTTCTTTAGAATGATAAGTGGTCAGTGTGATAGGAAAAGCATTCTCGCTGTCATTTTTGTTCATTAGCATAGCTAAATTTATTAAACATGGATTGTCTGATTATCCTATGGAAAGGAAATAGGTTTACAATGCTAAGGGAGTGGTTTGTACAAATTAGGGTTGCCATATTTCAAGAAGCAAAAATCGAGACACAGTTGCTCAGCATTTGCGGGGGGGGGGTCATCCCAAAAGTTGACATTTTTTTTTTTTGCAATCGTTCAAAGTTTTGAGTTTTTTGGGGGCAGTCAGGATGGCGGGTGGTGGGGTGACATCCCCAAATCCTGTACATTTTCTGTTAAATTAAAAATTCCCTCCAGGCACCAATTTTGCCCACCCCCCCCCGGACATTACCGGAATTTTTTGCTTTATATGGCGACACGATATAAATAGAGGCTAATGGGTGTATTAGAATTGTTCAATGGTATCCCTGATCTGGACCTTGTGTAGAAATCATAAAGAGCTTTCCACCTCAAAAATGAGTTTCAAAGCTTTACTGCAGGACAGTCTTAAAACTAGTTACATATAAAATTAAGCATTACAAAATAAGAAAGTAACAAATTTCAAACAAGTAATGTGGTTCATTCCTTTATGCAGTTCAATAAACTTTGCTATCTCTGGTCCCAGACAGTGATCCTAAGCTTGCTTAGGATTGCAGAGCTTCTCTGCTACAACGTCCTCTGCTAGCCATATCTGACTTATCAAGCTTCCTCTCCTGCTGTGGGAGCTGCATATCAGTTTCCCTTGATGAGTATTCATGTAGTTTAGTTCACTGCAATGGAAAAACACCAGCCACCCGCTTTCACCCAGAGTGCAACCTCTGGCTTGAGGCAAACTTCTCTTTACAGCATTCCAAATACAATGCGTACCAAGACAGAATGTTATATACATTATACATCTTTAGAAGTATATATTTGTATATAGTATAATTTGGCTTACCCTTCTTATAACTGTATCATATTTTCAGCCTCTCTTGGAAGTTCCTGGCAAATGCTTAGTTTTTGGATATGTATTATCTTAACCCATAATTAACAGGTGACTACCTCAAGTCTTCTCAGCCATCATTAATTCTAACTCAATTTTGAATTCTCAGAATGTTATGTACATTAACTTATCAAAGTGAGAAGAGGGCTATTGCCATCAAAGCTTGTTTTGGACTTCTTGAAGGCATGTGGCTGGTCATGGTGGGAAGTGTGATGCTGGACTAATGAACTTTTAGTTCAATCCAGCAGGACTCTATTTATGTTCTTTTATGCTGTTCATATGCATATTGAATACATGGAGCTAGTTTATTGTACCAGTAGCCACTCATCTTATGACTCAGCAAAAACAGGTGCTTCTGAGGCATAATCATATGTTCTCAGAATTGTGAATGGAGATGGGGATGACTGGATGAATCCCACCCACCACCTTCCATAAATGGTAAGTCCACGACCAGAAGGAGGAGGAGTACCAGGAAGAGTGGATTAAATTTAATGATTACTTAGTTAAATATGTTAAGTTAAATTAACTGAAAACAGCTTGCAGATACTTAATTGGCTTAGGATTTTATTTATGTTAAGGGATGAATTAATATGTTTAATTTCATAATGTGAAGATCTAAGGATGTTAATGTTTAAGTTAAATTTTATAAGAACTGTGATTTGGAAAACCGTTAAAAGGATATGCAATGAAATTCAACCAAGGGGAAGCGAGGAAGTCACCCAACAATGTTAATATGTGTAATTTTCAACAAGGCTATGATGTATGTTTGTTTGTCTTATGTGTTTGTTTGTTTGTTTATACTGTTGTGAAAACCAATAAAAAAAATAGGAAGAAAAAAAAACCCACCTTCCATAAATGGAAACGCCCTCTGGTCTGATCATCTTACAGGCCTCTGGGGGAATGACCACAGTGGAACTGCTATCTCTGCAACTGCAAAATCAATTTGTCCCAGTGTCTCTGACAATGTTATTACTCAGCATCTAACGTTTATTTACCACATTCTCTTTATTCACTATGAAGGAACAGTATAGCTGCATGCATAAACCAAGACATTTGTCTTACCCTAATTAAACACTTGCTAAAGAGATTTTAGGCAAAAGAATGGCAACCTATGATAATCCATTTCAAATCTCTGAAAACATTTCGAATTAATGATGGCTGAGAGGACTTGAGGTAGGCACCCGTTAATTATGGGTTAAGATAAAACATATCCAAAAACTAAGCATTTGCCAGGAACTTCCGAGAGAGGCTGAAATATGATACAGTTATAAGAAGTGCAAGTCAAATTATACTTACAAAGATAGCTTCTCAGAGCTAGAAGCTAGGTTACAGAATAAAATATGTCAAATCAATTGTCAATGGCGTTCTGGCAAATTGCTTCTTCACGTTTGCTAGCCAGTTGAATACTACCAGAAATCACAGTATCTTGTTAAATTTTGACAACCTTTTGGCTCTGTCACCTGGCCTAAATTTCTTCAGTAGGCATATAATGACTTGCTAAGTTGGATACACATATAGGACCCTTCTATGGTTCCGTCAGTACCATGGAAGCCAATCTTACTCTCATTTCTCCAGGAACATCCGAAGTCCAACAGCATATAGAAAGTTTCTCATTTCTCATGCTTACATCGGCCCAGTTTTCAGGTGGGTGATAAAAGGAGCAACATCACCAGCTTTCCTCCACATAATCTGGTGTCTGACATTACCAAAGCAGTATCGGAAGAATGCATGCTCTCACATGGCCAAAGTAATATCAGGAAAGCCCCTCTAACCCACCAAGTAGCGGGGAGAAATTTACTATATTTTACTAAATGAGAATTTCACAGAGCAGGTAGCAGGTAACATTTGCCAAACCAACTAACAGGACAATAATGACAAATGGCTTACCATGACGTTCCCATTTTTTAGATTGTCACATGTGTTCATTCATAACCACACACCCCTCCCCCCATTTATTTGAAGAATGACAAATATATCCATCAAGGCTGTATGTGTATACAGTTATCATTCATTCTGCCAGTATTGGACAGCATGGTGGGTCTTCACCATGCAGTGCTATTTTTCTAGAAAATGAGGTGCTGGAACTCACTGTGAATGCCTCCCTTGTTTTCTTCTAATGGCATTGGCGGCCACCTGAGAGGTGCCTGAAATGAGTTCTGGCTGAAAAAAAGCCCTGGTTGTGAGGATAATGTGGAAAGAAGGTAAAAGCTCTGTCACCACTTATCTGAACTCTCTCCGACTGAGTCGCTTCTACATACTGGAACACACAAACACAGAGAGAGGCATTAGCATGGCTGGTGTGGTGCAAACATGATAGCAGAGCCTATCTGATATTCCAGTCTGTGTTTGCATTGTACTGACCTCACAACATCTCTCTGACTCCATCTGTCCTGCAGTGTAGTAGTAACTCAGATAGAGGGAGGTCAGGTGAGCGCCACCATGCCTCTCACAACTGCACTCTGCCTTCTTACATTGAATTGCTGAATTTATGTGTGATGTCATGCTGCCTTCATTTTTATATAACATCAGTCAGTATCGGCTTTTCGCTATCTTTCAGTGGACAGATGCTGCTATTTTAAATACAACCATCAGAAGCTTGCAGGCTAGTTGTTTGTGATGACCGTATCAAATGGAAATGGATAAGCTGTCCAAATGGCTGGCAGTTGCTTTTCTTTGTCCAAGCTGCAAATTTAGATGCTGCTACTGCTACTCTTGCTGTGGTTGTTTCTTGGGAAACTGGCCTTAGCTGATATCAATGGAATCAGGTTTTATGCTGCAGGGAAACGTTGGCCTTACAAGCACTGCAATTTCTGGGAAACACAGACTTTTGGCTGTAAATATCCAGCTGCCAAGTTGCCGTGCCTATATGCTGCCTCATGCAAATGCACACACTTATATTCTCACATGCATCTATATCACTCAAAGTCTCATCACTTGAAACTGTGCCCCAAATTCATAAGTTACTGGAACTGACTATGAGATGATTTTCCCATTCTTGTTTCATTCCAGTAGCATCTGGCTGATGGAAGCATGTGTTCAGGGCAAGTGACATGGCTTCTCTCTTGGCAACCATCTTCCAACCTTCAGCCTCGGGCATGAATTGCACAATTATGCACCGATAATTGACAGAATCATTACAGAAATTATCAACCACCTTGCAAATTAGGACAGCATTAAGCAGGATACACAATTAATAGTTATAATGACCTGCTTAAATGGTAATAAATTAACGGTGTAGTTAGCTTCAGAATGAATACATTCATTAGCTGAGCATTGAGAAATTGTGCAAAGCAACACACATTGGCTTACAAAACATCTGTCAAAATAAAAGTGCTGATCATTAACATCAAGAGATATTGCATTGATGAGGCAAATGTTTTCTCTGTAGACATATATTAAGCTGCATAACCCAGTCCATGTTTAAAATCTGGAGGTTATAGAGCTAAGGTTGCCTTATTTAAATTTTGGGCTATCCTGAGGATCAGAACACATCAAGTGACAATGAAATATGGAAGGCAAACAGTTTCTAAGTCCAACTAAATGAACTGTGTGACCCATACAATTCTACAGTAATATATGTTTCAGCTAAATAATAGTTGTTGCTGGTCTACCTACAGGAAAGATCACCAAAGTGATCTTGGGTGTAAATATATTCCAGGAAAAAATACTTCTTTTCCACTATGAATATGAATTCTCTACGGCTGTCTCTTGTTGGCACATCTTATTTTATTCTGCAGTACCAAACCAGAAACCTGTGAAAGATGTACCTGAAAAAAGAAAGTTTCACATAGCATGTGAGTTTACTGAGATGGCAAACTGAAGAAAAGAGAGACAGAGATACACCTTGGAGGTACTAACAATATTACTGAACATGAAATATCAGTCAAAATAATTCAATAATAACTGATATAATTAAAATAGTAATAATAACCCATGACTGAAACTCAGAGGTGCACTAGTGAAATAAATTATGGCATTGACACTATTTCATGAACATTTTGCGCATGGGCTTGTGGAAGACATTCTGTGATTATGTGCAAGACCTTACACAGCACCAGCCTGAATCCTTCTGCAAGAGATTGTGCAGCACCCCATGCATCTTGAGATGTTGTGAAAGAGAACATAAAAGAGACCTTCTGGATCAGGTCAATGTCCCTTCTAGTACAGCATTCTGTTCTCACAATGGTCAGCCCAATGCTCATGGGAAGTTCACATGCAGGACCTGAATGCAATAGCATACTCTCCACTGTAGGTAAAGGTAAAGGGACCCCTGACCATTAGGTCCAGTCGTGCCCGACTCTGGGGTTGCTGCGCTCATCTCGCTTTATTGGCTGAGGGAGCCAGCGTACAGCTTTTGGGTCATGTGGCCAGCATGACGAAGCCACTTCTGGCGAACCAGAGCAGCGCATGAAAATGCCATTTACCCTCCCACCAGAGCGGTGCCTATTTATATACCTGCACTTTGACATGCTTTCGAACTGCTAGGTTGGCAGGAGCAGGGACCGAACAATGGGAGCTCACCCCATCATGGGGATTCAAACCGCCAACCTTCTGATCGGCAAGTCCTAGTCTCTGTGGTTTAACCCACAGCACCACCCGCAGCCCTACAACCTTGATGGGAGAACAAAACTGCCATGGTGAGTATTCATTGAGTTATCATGGCCACAAAATTAATGCAAGGAACTTGAACCTGACCTGGTAACATGGGCAATCACAGGGCAAGCTTTTAAGCATCAGAATTATGTGCTGACAGTAGTCAGTTGCCACCAACCGTCTAGCTGAAGCTGATGTAGGCAGCATCAACAGTAGTGTCCAGATCAAGGGAAGTAATAGTAGCATTTTATTCTGCCTTGGTCAGACCACACCTGGAATACTGTGTCCAATTCTGGGCACCACAAATTAATAAGGATGTTCACAAGCTAGAACATGTGCAGAGGAGGGCAACCAAGATGATCAAGGGTCTGGAAACCAGGTCTTATGAGGAATGGTTGAGGGAGCTTGGTATATTTAGTCTGGAAAAGAGGAGACTAAGAGGAGATATGATAGCCATCTTCAAATATCTCAAAGGCTGTCACATGGAAGAGGGAACAACATCATTTCTCCTGCTTTGGAGAATAAGAGGTGAATCAATGGCTTCAAGTTAGAAGAAAGAAGATTCCAATTAAACATTAGGGGAAACTTTCTGACAGTAGGAGCTGTTTGACAGTGAAACAGTCTCCTTTGGGAGCTTGTGGACTCTAGAGGTTGGATGGCCATCTGTCATGAATGCTTTAGTTGAGATTCCTGCACTGCAGGGAGTTGGAGTAGATGATATTCAGGTTCCCTTCCAACACTACAATTCTATTATCCTATGATCTACCTCATTTACTTGTACAATCCATCAATCTGTTTCCCTTAGCAGTTAGATACCAATGCAGGGACATGAGGATAATAGGTTTCTCTCACTGTTGTTGTTCCACAGCAACTGTTGCTGTTGAGAGAGCTGTTGCCTCTGATCCTGGAGGTAGAATGCAGCCTCCAGGAATTTGTCTAATCCTCTTTTCAAACCATCCAAGTTGGTGGCCATCACTACAGAGATTATGAAGTGCCTGAGGCAAGTGAACACCTTTGGATTTCAGTTCTCACTTCAAAACCAAAAAGGGCCTTCTGCAAATGGAAAAGGCCAACACACAATGTTGTTTGAGCCCCACACAATTTTCAGGGAAAATAGTTTCCCTTCTTTGTCCAGGCATCTGAATGCAGATAGCTGACAACACTATGAACCAAACCCACTCATTTTGGCAGTGCTATCCATACTGATGCACTGGCACATTTGAAAAAGAAGGGATCAGCTCTTGGTGTATCACAGTCCCCAGCTGGCCAGTGGGTGTCAGGCAGCTGAACTGGATTTTAGATCCAACACATAAAATCCCTCCATCTGGAAGCATCTAACAGGTACCGCAGTTAGAATTTCCCCAGATCATCTAAATCAGTGTTTCCCAAACTTGGGTCTCCAGCTGTTTTGGGACTACAACTCCTATCATCCCTAGTTAGCAGGACCAGTGGTGAGGAATAATGGAAATTGTAGTCCAAAAACAGCTGGAAATCCAAGTTTGGGTAACACTGATCTAAATTATCTTTGATATTTTACTTTGCTGGTTTTGATTTTTATCCTGGCTACTATTTCCACTCTTACTGCATAATTTTATTGTACTGTGGTTTTATTGTTTAGTTTGTGCTTTCTTTTTTGTATGCCACCTAGAAAATTAATTTTAGGAGGAGTTTCATAAGCACTAGTGATAAATACCGTATTGTTTGCTCTATAAGATGCACTTTTCCCCTCCTAAAAAGTAAAGGGAAATATGTGTGCGTCTTATGGAGCAAATGCAGGCGAGAGGCTCTGCTCAGCACTCCCTTTAAAGAGCCGTGTGGAGCCGCGCTCCCTTTAAAGAGCTTATGGAGAGTGTGTGCAGCTCTTGGGGGCTTTTCCTCTAGGAGGAAGGGCTGCCCTTCTCCCTTCTCAGGGAAAAGCCCCCAAGAGCCGCACACATACTCCATGCGCTCTTTAAAGGGAGCACAGCTCTTGGGGGAGCCTTAGCCATGCACAGCCTCTCCCGGGCAGGGAATAAAGGCTCCCCTTGCCTGGGAGATGCTGTGTGCAACTATCCTATAAGCCAGGACAGCCAGCGGGATCCCCGCTGGTCTGGTGCATCTTATAGAGCGAAAACTACGGTAACTGAATACTTTTCTTTGAGACCCTTTAGCATTTTTCACATGACTGCCATTTTTCTGTACATTCCCTGAATTCCCTATCTCCTATGACTGGCCATTGTTCCTATCTGCTTACTCTTTCAGCAGAATCCTGTATTCCAGTCCACTGGTCCCTCACTTGCTGTTGGGCTTCTTACTCCTCAGCTTATCCAACAACCAGAACCTGTTCTTGCTTAGCTTGCCTTTCTTGCTACACAGCTTATCCTAGTTCTGAAGCCACTGTGACATTTACTTCTAGCCCAGTGAATTGTCTGCTTATTTATTGCATTTATATATTGCCTTTCTGCCAAGGCCCTCAAGATGATGTGTAATTTCCATTGGAGGAGACTGCTTCCGAACATTCACTGTCATTCATTCTTGAGCACGTGAAATGTTTGTGAATATTCTAAGGTATCGCATCAGCTCAGCTGGTAGAAGCTTCATTGCCAACAGAGCAATTGAAACAAAATCCTTAATGAAGTACAATATAGGTACAATTTTGTGGAAGCACCAATGTCCATTATACAACATGGGCATGTGTGCAAAACAGAATATGCAATGCACTCTATTTCCAAAATATTGTACTAATTTACGTTAATATTTTATTGAAAGTAGGGGAGACTTGACAGCTATTAATCTGTTCAGTAATTAACACCAGCCTTGCAATTGGAAGATAATGTAAGAGCTTATGCCATACTATAAATTGTTTCATGAATATCTTTACTTTATGGTTCATCTTTCAGTTTATAGTTCATCCTTTTGTTTTTTATTATTTTAGGAACTGCATCTAATCATTCTAAATACATATAAATTTATGATACAATGGACTATAGACCAGATCTTTTGAGATTGTCAAATATTTTTTACACTGGTGTATTTTTGAGGCAAGCATTCTTATTTCACGGATGATGGAAGAGTTATTATGATGTATTTTTATTACTCTACAAGATCTTAAATATTAGATAACTTAATGAGAAATTGGCTATTCTAGGTATTGCTTACTGCAAACATTGCGCCTTAGTTATACTAGTCTATGCAGCCTTGCTTTACCATTGTACTGTGAAATCCCCCATTATATACTTGTGAAGAAGTTGGTAAAATGTGGACTGGACCAGGGTAACAATTAGGTGGATTTGTAGCTGGTTGACTGACCAAACCGAAAGAGTGCTCACTAACAGTTCCTTGTCATCCTGGAAAAAAATGTGGAAAGTGGGGTGCTGCAGGGTCAGAATCTATGGCTGTTCAACATTTTTATAAACTACTTGGATGAAGGAATTGAGGGGATGCTTATCAAATTTGCAGATGACACCAAAGTGGGAGGGATGGCTAATGTTGTAGAAGACAGACTTGGGATTCAAGATGACTTTAACAGATTGGAGAACTGAGCTAAAACTAACAAAATTAATTTGAACAGAGACAAATATAAGGTCCTACACTTAGGCAGGAAGAACCAACTGCACAAATATAGGATGGGATACACCTGGTTTGTCAGTAGTACATGTGAAAAGGATATCAGGATCTTAGTAGACAACAAGCATAGCATGAGTCAACAGTGTGATGCAGCAACAGAAAAAGTCAATGCTATTCCAGGTTGCATCAACAGAAGTAAAGTGTCCCAATCAAGGGAGGTCCATTTTGTACTGTGTCCAGTTCTGGGCACCACAATCTAAGAAGGATATTGACAAGATGGAACATATGCAGAGGTGGACAACCAAGATCATAAAGGGTTTAGAAACCAAGACTTATGGGGAATTGTTGAGGGAATTTAGCCTGGAAAAGAGGAGATATAATGGCCATCTTCAACTACCTCAAGGGCTGTCACCTGAAGGATGGAAGAAGCTTATTTTCTCCTGCCCTGGAGGCTAGGACCAGAACCAATTGATCCGAGCTACAAGAAAGGGGATTCAAACTAGACAGCATGATGAACTTTCTTTCAATAAGACTGTCCAACAGTGGACAGCTGGTAGAATACCTCCTTTGGAAGTTTTGAAGCAGAGATTGAATGGTCAACTGTCTTGTATGATTTAATTGAGATTCCTGCACTGCAGGGAGTTGGACTAGATGCCCCTTGCCCCTTTTACTGCAGCTGCTCGGCAGATTAGCAAAGTCCCGCTCTGCTTTCCCCCCTTTGGTCCCTTCGTTTCTCCTTTGCCGCTGCTGGCTGAAGCCAAAATATGCAACACACTCTCTCACTGGCATGCACTATCTCTCTCTGTAGGCCAAATTAGGGGTCTTCTCTAATGTCCGTCCCCCCTCCTACAAGGAAGACATTGCTGACTTGATTGGAGGAATCACCTCTCACTCCTCTTGTTTTCTTCTTTCGGCTTCATCATTCCTTCTCTCCCCTCATCCCACCGCTGAGGAAGATTCTCAGCCACAACTGGGATGAGTGGCCTATGGTCATTGCGGGCAAAGTAAGACAAGGCTTTCATGTTGTCGCTTCCAGTTCCCTGCCACTTTGGTACTTAGCAAGAGCTGTTGGAAAAGGCTTTGATGACCACATGTTGCTTTGTTGACCACATGCTGGACCACCCTGCTTTACATTGTGGCCATTCTCTCTGAAGAATCCCTCCAGAGGGCCCTACTGATCTCTTTCATGCAAATATTATTTCTATTAAAAGAATATATCCAAAAATAAGGCTTAGCCCCTGCTACAGCAATAAAAGCTGTCAAGGAAAGATACATTGTCAAATGGAAAGTCTGTAATTTACACAGTAGGGGTGCTAAATACCCTTCTTTATGATGTCTCTCAGCTTTCAGATAAAAGACAAAGAAGCTATTTTTTACCTTCCTCCATTACCACAATAAAATAAAGCCATCTCTGAGGGTATACACTATTCTTTCCATGGGAGTAATGAAATCAGAGGGATATTTTTGGGGTGGATTGGGGGGGAGAATCAAACTGTAAGTGTTAGTCTTCTATTCAGAATCAATGTGGCCACTCTCATTTTAGTTTCCCAAACCAAAACCTCTATCAATTTATTATATACTTTGACCCTATTTTTTCTTTTAAAAATTGCAGCAGATCACAAGAACTGTAAAGTTCCTGTTATGTCAAGTATCACTCCACCTCAATATTCTCAGTTGTTCAGTTTGCACATAACACTAAGCCAAATTATGGCCTATCGTGAAGGATCCAATATGCTTGTGCACATTTATAGATTTTCTCCCATTTTGCCCCTCCCTGTTGTTGTGTTCCTGGGAGCTAAGCCATGGTTTGTCTTAGTGTTCTGTGTGAATCCAAACAAACCATGAGTGGTGGGCCAAAAACAAACTTTGGTTACAGCTGATGGTTTGCTTGGAATGAAACAAACCATTAGCCCAGGTTTGCATGTAAAACTAAATGAAACCATGACTTTGCTCCCTGTCGTGTCTTGCCAGCAGGAGTGGGGGATTTTAAAAATGTGCAGTAGCACATTTCTTTGCTCATAGTAATAAGTTGTTGTTGTTGTTGTTACCCTGCCCATCTGGCTGAGTTTCCCCAGCCACTCTGGGCAGCTCCCAACAGAATATTCAAAACATGATAAAACAACAAACATTAAAAACTTCCCTAAACAGGGCTGCCTTCAGATGTCTTCTAAAAGTCAGATAGTTGTTTATTTCCTTGACACCTGATAGGGCATTCCACAGGGCGGGCGCCACTACCGAGAAGGCCCTCTTCTTGGTTCCCTGTAATAACTTTGCTTCTCGCAGTGAGGAAACCACTAGAAGGCACTCGGAGCTGGACCTCAGTGTCCGGGCTGAATGATGGGGATGGAGATGCTCCTTCAAGTATACTGGGCCGAGGCCATCGTTATGCTTTAGTTTGTTTTTTTGTAAACCAGGCCATTAATCCACACAAGCTCTATTTATCTCATGTTGCACTCATGTAGGGGTACTGTATGGAGAAGCGTGAGAGGGATCTCATAACTGTCTGCACCACTGACCCTCATTATCCCTGTTCCCAGTGGGTGGGGTTAAGCCTTTGTGACCTCTGTGCAGTTGGATGTATCAATTACATGGAATGCCTCTGCATCCAGATGCTAGTGTTTGCTGTGTGAGCATTACAACACAGAGCTAGCAGAATGTGTGATGTCAGGGGCAGGTTGTGCAACTTACCTATCTTCTATGTATTAGCGTTGTGCATGGAAGAATGTGTGAAAAGGGTTGTGATGTTTAGTTTTCCAGTTCTGTTCCTTAAAGAAATTATGTTGAAACACCCTGTCTGGATCTTTGGGGCTCTGAGGTTCTCAGTGCAGAAATCTGTCAAGAAAGGTAGAAAACATTCTAATCACATACTGGTTATTTGTGTTAATTAGCCACCATCATGTTGCCAAAAGGCATGGGGGAAATCATGGCAAATCTACTATTTTAGCCAAAGTTAAGTTGCCTGATTGTTGAATAAGATGATAACTTGCCATGCATGTAAAACCTCTTAATAAATTTTACCTCTCCAACTTCCTCCAATTTCTGAACAGATTCAGAAGTGTGGGAACCAAGTTAAAGTTAAAGGTAAAGGGACCACTGACCATTAGGTCCAGTCATGGCCGACTCTGGGGTTGCGCGCTCATCTCGCTTTATTGGCTGAGGGAGCCGGCGTTTGTCCGCAGACAGCTTCTAGGTCATGTGGCCAGCATGACTAAGCCACTTCTGGCAAACCAAAGCAGCATACGGAAACACTGTTTACCTTCCCACCGGAGCAGTACCTATTTATCTACTTGCATTTGATGTGCTTTCGAACTGCTAGGTGGGCAGGAGCTGGGACCGAGCAACGGGAGCTCACCCCATTGCGGGGATTTGAACCGCCAACCTTCTGATCGGCAAGCCCTAGGCTCTGTGGTTTAACCCACAGTGCCACCCACGTCCCAGGGAACCAAGTTACCTTTTGGTAAATAGTCATCTAAATTTACCCTTGTGAGTATTACTAAATGATAGATAATGTATGTCAAGAGCCATTGGGTACCTCTTATTCCTTCTCCTCTTATACCCCTTCTTATTCCTTCTTATTCTTATTCTTATATCTTCTCCTCTTATACCCCTCGCCTGCATTATTAGCAGCATCCCTCTCCACACACCCCACGCGTGTCCCTTCTCCCCTTAAACCCCTCGCCTGCATTATTAGCAGCATCCCTCTCCACACACCCCACGCGTGTCCCTTCTCCCCTTAAACCCCTCGCCTGCATTATTAGCAGCATCCCTCTCCTCACACCCCACGTGTGTTCCTTCTCCCCTTAAACCCCTCTTCTGCATTATTAGCAGCATCCTTCTCCACACACCCCACACATGTTCCTTCTCCTTTTATACTCTTCCTCTGAATTATTAGCAGCATCCTTCTCCACACACCCCACGCGTGTTCCTTCTCCTCTTATACCCCTCTTCTGCATTATTAGCAGCATCCTTCTCCACACACCCCACGCGTGCTCCTTGTCCCTTGAGTGCTTTTCCTTCCCGCCCCACCTAAAACGTGGTTACAAAGCACAGATCCACATGGATCCTCAGGATTTTTGCGCTGGGTCACCCCAAATTCACCATCAGATCACATAGCATGTCCATGGCTACATCTTGCACCAAAAAAAGCTCGCACCCACTGTAGCCTGGGGCCACAGTGGTGCAAAAATGTGGTTACAAAGCACGGATCCACATGGATCCTCAGGATTTTTGCATTGGGCTACCCCAAACTCACCGTCAGATCACATGTCTGTGGCCACAGCATGAACCACAAAAATCATACACCCACTGTTTCGTTTAGAATTTTTTTCCTCTTGTTTTCCTCCTCTAAAAACTATGTGCGTGTTATGGTCGGGTGCGTGTTATAGAGCGAAAAATACAGCATGTTTCTTATAAGAAGCTGGCATGATATGCGGTGAGTATCTACAAAGAAGTGGAAGGAGAAAAACACGTGAAAGCTTAGTGGGGTTTGCGTTGAAATATTTTGGAATAACAAATATTTTGGAGCTGCCGTAAACCTTACTCAGGAAACAGACAGACGTATAAAATTCCTCCATATAACACAATTCTAAGCACCATGAAATCAAAGCTGAATAAAATTGTTGTGTAATACCCTTTTTATTTCTTTGTCTTAGAAATACTTTCCTTGTGTTAATAATTTATGCCGGGCTACATTCTTTATTTACAAATTGTTCATAAGTGATGGGATTTTATCTTTGTTTGCACTTTGTTTTTGTTATAGCCTATGGTTATCCAAATGGAATTTTGCGTGTGTTTATCTCTGCAAAATTGTGGCACTAATAATTATTGCCAGGATGACTTCTTCCAGAATATGAGATTTCTCCTTTTAAACACCAGTGCTACTGATGTCTTGTTATCATCTTCTACTCTCTCTTTTATAGGCTTTTGGCCCTTATTAGTTATAACACTCAGTAACCCATTTGTAAGCAATTTTTTCTTAATTGCTTCTTTTCGAAGGGCTAAAGTTAACAGTTATGCAAAAGGTCAAAAATGAAAATTATTTTCAAACTTGAGCAACTGAAATATACAGAGAGGCAATTAAGACAAGACCTTAAGCTTTTGTAATGAGTTACTCTGCTGGGAAAGTGTCTAAAACCATAATTGCATCTTGATGAATATGTAATCGGTTATATGGGGTCTGATGAAGTGTGAATTCCTGCACATAGATAATCGGGAGAAGCCTATTGCTTAGCCTTCTTGCGGGGGGGGGGGCGGTTATTAAATAAGCACACTAATTGTCTGAGCTCAAGTCACACCTCGGTCTTTAACCGGGCAATTCCACGCAACTATGCTTGCATGCTCTGGGTGGGTGTTATAAAAGCAACTGCCGAGTTGTGAATGCTGTGATTGTGTTTGAAAGCTGTTTTGCGTCCTAGAATCATACTAGTTTGATTTTTCAGTCTGTGTTCAGATGTAACAGTGACAGTGTGAGAAGGTCAGCTGCAGGGCCCCTTTAAAACCAGGGAGCGGACCCCAAAGAAGACGGCGGGCCCAGCCAGGCCCACCCCCTGGGCGTGGCCCACCCCCAAGCCTGCCTGTGATTGGCCAATTGTACAAGCAATCTGAATCTTGGTCCTGGAACATCCTTTGCCGCTCGGGAAGTGGCCCAGAGGCAGGGTCTCTGCCATCAGGAACGCGATGGCGCCCAACTAATTGGGCCCAACTAATGGTGCCCAACTAATGGCACAACTAATGGCGCCCAACTAAGAGGTTGAGCAGACTTGTCGTATATATGGCAATATAGGAAGCTTCCTTTTTTTTGTAAAATCGTTTTTATTCAGTTTCACACTCTACATTTAAATTCAAACATTGATCACAATCATCAACATTCAGGATACCCCGAATCCCTGGACTTGCCACAACCTCTTCATGGTTTCCATTATTAAACTTTTTTCTACTGCAACACATAATTTCTCCATTTAAAGTAATCAATTTTTCCTTAGTTTTTAATATATTACAAGCGTTACTCAAATCCTGCCAATGTTTTTACTTCTTTACAGTGTTCTTGTAAGTAAATTGTAAAGTTTTCCCATTCCTTCTTAAAGTTTCTATCTTCCTGGTTTCTGATTTTCCCGGTCAATTTTGTCATTTTGGCGTAGTCCATCATCTTCATCAGCCATTCGTCTCTGGTCGGGACTTTATCTTCTTTCCATCTCTGGGCCAGTAGTATCTGCGCTGCTGTTGTCGCATACATAAGTAATCATTTCTGTTCTTTTGAACTGATTTTATAATGAATTGATTTTAGAATGCTGTATTATTTTACTGTTGTTAGCCGCTCTGAGGCCGGCTTCGGCTGAGGAGGGCGGGATATGTCAATGTTATTGATTGGGGCGTGACCTGCTAATTGCTTTACGATCTCCAATTAGCCATTTACAGCGGTCCGGCACACATCCTCACAAGCTGCGGCAATTCTGCTCCGTCCAGTCACGCCTTGCAGAGTAAACACAGCGGTGAAAGCTGTCGCTTCGCTTCAGATAAACACAGCAAGCACTTGTGTCCATTAAACAGTTCTTTATTGCGACATTTCAGCAAAACAATCCTGGGCTTCTCTCAGCCATAGCAAAAACGCGTCCTTCTCCCTCAAAGACACAGAGGAACAGTACAGAACTCCTCCCACCTTCGAAACCTGACGTCAGAATGTGACGCACTGCTCAGAACAACTTAACCAGTTAAGTTCTGAACACTAACAGGATATAAATAAATTATTATTATTATTATTATTTATTAATTTGGTATCTCTACGTCTATACCTAGTAAAAAAGCTTCTGTCCTCACCCACAAATGTTATTTTAAACATTTTTTCAATTCATTGTATATCATTTCCCAGAATGCTTTTGTTATCTTGCACGTCCACCACATGTGCTACAATGTGCCTTCATTCTCCTTACACTTCCAACATACATTTGAAGCAGTTCTATACATCTTTGCTAGTTTTATAAGTGTTAAGTACCAACGATATATCATAGGAAGCTTCCTTATACTGACTGAGACCAATAGGATCATCTAGCTCAATATTGTCTACTTTGGCAGCAGCTTTCCGGGGTTTCAGGCAGGAATCTTTCCCAGCTATACTTGCAGGTGCTGCTGGGGTTAAACTTGGGACCTTTTGTATTCAGAGTATGTGCTCTAGCACTGAGTTTCCCATTATCTTGTCTTTTGGGAGGGGCCCTTAATTAAAATATAGGTTTTGCAGTGGGACATTTTGAAGGCATAGGTGTCAAACTGTACTCAAGAAAACCCCATTGCTTCCTCTAGCAGGGAGATGAGGGAAGTCTCCAAAGATGTGTGTATTACTGTTGCAGATGACTACTGTAGGGTATTAAAATAACATACCTGACTAATAAAGGTAAAGGTACCCCTGACCATTAGGTCCAGTCGCGGATGACTGTGGGGTTGCGGCGCTCATCTCGCTTTACTGGCTGAGGGAGCCGGCATACAGCTTCCAGGTCATGTGGCCAGCATGACTAAGCCGCTTCTGGCGAACCAGAGCAGCGCACGGAAACGCCGTTTACCTTCCCGCCGGAGCAGTACCTATTTATCTACTTGCACTTTGATGTGCTTTTGAACTGCTAGGTTGGCAGGAGCAGGGACTGGGCAATGGGAGCTCACCCCGTCGCAGGGATTCAAACTGCCAACCTTCTGATCGGCAAGCCCTAGACTCTGTGGTTTAACCCACAGCGCCACCCACATCCCAGTACCTGACTAGTAGGTAGTATCATTCTCAGTTATAATACCTACCTGCTGTTTATTTACCCCATGCTATGGAAAAAAACATTTATGGAGAACCAATGATTTAAGCAGCAATTCAGGTTTTCCACTTAATAAAGTAACATCCTAATTTCCTACCTCCAAAAGCAGCAGGCTTTCAGACAAAATATGCACAACAATCACTGCGGTCATTTCCCATAGGCGTGCTGCATGACACACCATATTCATTGGACTTCCTCTTCAGACCATTGCCATCACAGCGTCCTTGTACTCAGTGGGCTTCACATAATGGGAGGAACATCATTGTGTGACCTTAATGGTCACACCTAATAGGCCATGGAAATTGACTGATAGGAACACATTGTGAGCTCATCTCTTTTCGATTGTTGGTGCATAATGGACTATCCATAATTTGCAGTAGGAAGGGTAGGCTAGAAGACACTGAGGTTATTGCCAGGTCTAACAGTCTTTTCTGGGGTGGGCTGGGAGTAGATTTGCTCTTTGGTAACACAGCCACTTCTAAAAGTTTGTTTTTCAAGTGTCTCTCACTGTGGCAACCTATTTGTCTTTCTCACTGATACTGATGTGGTTTTGAGTCACTTACTCTGCAGTCCTATGCATATTTACTGAAAAGTCCCACATACAGTAGTACAATGAGCCTTACTACCAGTTGTGGAAGCAAAACTATAGGGAGATCTGCTGGATCCTAACCTGCTCATCCAGTTGGATCTCTGACTGACCTGGGAGGTTCTGCTTCCATTGTTGGAAAGCGTGTTCTCCCTCATATAGAGCACATGTTGCGGTGGGGTTTGCCAGGCCACCCCTTTGTTGCCAGGCAGTATTCCTATGGAAGCCTGTGGCAACAATTGGATGGTTGGGTTGCTGGGGTAAGTTCTATGTTGCAATTTTGGTGGGAGGGATCAGATGTTTTAAAATCCTGTGCTCACATCTTGGCTTTTTCTTTCGCTGCGTGCAACGGATCACCCGCCCACTCGCCCTCATTTTATGGGTTTGCATTGACCTTGCAGTGCCTGTCATGGGGTCATCTGCCGTTGGGGCAGAGGCCTGGTAGGAATTTTGTCCATCTGGCCGATTGGCTGGGCCGTTTGGTTTTTGCCTACTGCGTAGCAAATCATCACAACGTGTAAGGTTGCGGTTAGGCATTGGTTATCAATTGGTTGGAGGAGGGGTTAGGATTGGCTGGGCCTGCTCCTCCAAAGTTGCTGTGGAAAGTGAAATATACTCAGAGTCGCAAAGTGATTTCATGCTCTTTATTCAGCTCATAGTGGTGAGGAGGAATGAATGAATGTCCCCTCAAAGTATCTGCTTTATATACATTATTTACACAATGGGCTGCACATGATTGGCTAATTCTGGAATTCTACTGTAAGCCAATCAGGTTGTGGATTCACTTCTATCTGGAGCATGATTGGGTGGTTCCTGCCAACCAATCATATTGCTGCATTGGTCTAGGACCAATCAGACTGCTGCATTCTGAATCCTATTGTTCTAGGACCAATCAGACTGCTGCCTTTTGGATCCTATTGTTCTAGGACCAATCAGACTGTTGCAGTTTGGATCCTATTCAATTCAGTACATAACAGAAAGGGAATTCCATTAAAGGAATCCAGGGGCTTGCCATCTTTTCATTCGAATCCCTGCAATGGGGCTAGGGCCGGCAAGCCCTGGGGAGCATGCAAGGAGAGGTGAGGGTCTGTGCTTCAGCTCCATTTCTCCCCAATATTGTTTTCCCTTACTGGCTTTCACTGGAATCCAGAAATCAGTTCTGTCGCCAGGCCAGGGGCGGGGGGGGGGGGACAGATAGTCATAACCAATGCCTAAGCAACCACTCGCATTTATGTATCTCAATAAAGTTGTGGCCAAAATTATGCCAAAAAACCTTAAACAAAAAATATTTGTTGTGAGTTATTTGAGGGGTGTCTTGGGGACCTCAACACACAATGCTTCTGAAGATCTGCAGCTGGTACCCGCAGGATGGGAGAGCGCTGTTTGTGGGCATCTATTGAGAACATGGTGCTGGAGTAGATGGGTACTGGCCTGATTCTGCAGGCTAGTCTTTTGTTCTGAAGTGTGTATGCAATTGCAGCCTGAGCATTCCAGGAGCTTCTCTTCTGCTCCCTTTCAAAGATTGTGTCAAGCATCAGCTCTCTCAACAGAGAACAATTTTGGAAAAAGTTATTATATTTACAGGAAGCACATGGCCTCATTTTAACTGCTTTCGTTTGCTTCCAGGCATATGCAATGACAGTTGTGGATGTTCATTTCATATCGTTCCTCTGTGTAACCATTATGCTGTAATGGATAGGAAAAATTACCAGGGTACAGCTTCATCCTTGATTATGTATCCATTCCTTAGGCTTCAAATTTCTCTTCCAGTTATTGTGTGTGTGTGTGTGTGTGTGTGTGTGTGTGTGTGTGTTTATTGCAATCACCTCAGGTATGGAAACTGCCCTGCTCTCTCAGTGCAGGGATGGAAGTTAATATAGACATATATGATATTTGCTTGCAGCTAAGTACAATATACATTCTCAATGCAGCTGGGAAACTGAAGTTGACGGCATTAATCAAAGCCTTAAACTATCCTTGCTCTTTACATAACATGTTTTGAAGTTCTCAAGTTTGATAAATGCTGAAGAGGTTGCAGAATGACAAGTAAATACTATTCTGCCTGCCACATTGTGAAATTGTCTTGGTGCCTCCAAACTAATGGTTGTGTTTGGAGCTGCAAGACAGTCACATTTGTTTAAGGAGATGAAGAATCTCCCCTGGCTTTCTTGTTCTAACAAATATTAATTGCCTGAATGACTTTGATGAGCACAGAAAAAAGGGTATAGAAAAGAAGGCAGGAAAACAAGCCTTGCATGTGGCTCTCAATTACCAAACATTTAAAAAAGTAAAACAATCAGTGATGAATCATACATGGTGTGCTATAAAAAGTAACTAGTGCCCACATAGAGTGCATTTTTTTGTAAATCCATTTCATATCAAGTAATCAAGACTGGATTATTGCAATGTGCTCTAAGTTTATTCATTTATTACATTTATACGGTGCCTTTTTCTGGGGGGACGCAGGGGTACGCATACCCCTAAACATTTTGCGAACCTTTGTACTTTTGTCCATTTACTGTATTTATTTCCCCCGATTTGAACTATAAAATGGTGACTTTCTTGTGTCGAAATGAGAGTACCCCCAAGGGACCTTGATAGATGTGGATAGGCTGCTTTGGCTCCTGTGAAATGTTTTGGTAGCCTCATTTCCACTGCTCGCCATGAACTTCATCTTCTGATCTTTGGTGCCCCAAAACAATGCATGGTTGCAGAATAGTTATATACTCTTTTTGTGACAGAAACCCTGATTTTGTATCTGCCAACCTACCAAGAGGAATTGGTCATCTGCTTTTTTATATATCAGAAGATAGTCAAAGTGGTGACCATTCATGAAAATGAAAAGTGGTGACCATTCATGAAAAATAGTTCAAAGAAGTGCTTATTCTGGATATTCTCCAACAAACCTCCAATGGAAGTCATTTCTGTTCTTTAGAAACTTACTAGCTTGTCTATGGTCCTGTAGTAAAAGAGGAATCAAGTGTTTCAGTAAAGATTGGCTAAGTGGAAATGAAAATCACTCTTACTTTGACTGTAGCCCTTAAATAAAACACTTGCATGGGTTAGAGATGTCCAGGTAGGAATTTAGGAATCTCCCTTATATCTGTACACTGTACTGCCATCTAGTCTAACTGGCAGAGACTTTCCACGGTCTCAGGAAGAAAATGTTTTTCATCACTTGCTGTGCGATCCTTTCCAAAGTGCAGATGCTTCTTGTTGTTCTTGGCACCTTCTACACGCAAACCATGTGCTCTTGCAGTTGAGATATGATTCCTTCCAGTCACTGATGCCGCTTGCACATATCAAGTCCCCCGGCTAGACATGATAAGGGGATCACAGAAAATGGAGATCACTTTTGATTCCATTTGTCAGCTGAATCCATGGGGGATATGGAACACGAAACTAGACAGAACAGCGCAAGGTCTTCATACAATGCAGCTTTTAGCATTTCCTCCTCTTTCCTATAACATTAATATTACATTAGCTACATTTATTGTTTGAAATAAATGCTTGTAAATGGCTTTATTGCTAAAAACAATTGCTTCCTGTTACTCTAAGGTACACAACAGACAAATCCTGATCAATATTAAAGATCTCTTTGCTTGTTCTGGCCCATTATCAGCTAAATCATTACATTCCTGAGTAATCACAAAACAGTGACCATTTATTAAATTTGCCTAGATAGTAGCAATAATAGAGATATTTAAATTCCTAAACAAGCAGAGCAAAATGAACTGAAATGGTAATAGCCAAGGGGAAAATAAGGCACATTTTACTAATGTAAAAGAGGAAGACGACTACTTTAGCATCTTCCATAATGAATAATAAAAAAGCGAGACTATTAAGCCAGCCATTAAGCATCTAAACCAATTAGTCAAATAAACATTTAAGTACTTACAGGCAAAAGTGTTGTTCTCATATAATGTATAAAACCCGAAGTGCACAGCAGTGGCCAACAGTTTTGCCAAGTGTGCCCCAAGTCAAGCTCAAAGAGCAAAGTTGTGCTACTCTAGTGCCACTTAAATACAGCAATTTATGTGAGTCAAATTACATGTGGAAGGCCACAAGTTCTCCATCCCAGCCATAAAGTCTCATGTGCGCTAGTTATTTGTGATGCAAAACACATACACATTTTATAAAGGCGGTGTTGTAGCAGAGATCCTGGAGGACACCATGTTGGAGTGAAACTGAATGTTAGTTTTATTTCCCCCTCCCTTCTAGTGACTCTGGTGTTTATAGAGTGAATACTTGAAAAATGTTCTCAAGGAATCAGTTGACTGTTTTCAAGTCTCAGCTTCAGTGTATATGTAGCTCTCTCCCACAGACTGGTATGGGTTTGCCTCTAGCCTACTAAGCTTGAGAAGAGGCATCTCCTTCTTTGTATACAACAGTGACTCAGCCAGAGGGAGGTCAGGCAGCTCCTTTGCACCACCAATGCCTTCTCCTCTTCAGGTGTGCCATTAGTCCCCCTCTTGCTATTTCACTTTTCATATCTGTGCCACACACTGACCAGCCATGTTCCAAAAGTAGGAGATGATCCCAAATCATGGACTGAAGCCATATGGTTCTGGAAGATAGTCAGATGTGGGTCTAGTCAGAGCCTGGATGAGGGTTATATACGCTTCAGGTTACAGACTCTGCTAACCCAGAAATAGTGCTTCAGGTTAAGAACTTTGCTTCAGGATAGGAACAGAAATCATGCTCTGGTGGCGCGGCGGCAGCAGGAGGCCCCATTACCTAAAGTGGTGCTTCAGGTTAAGAACAGTTTCAGGTTAAGAACAGACCTCCGGAACGAATTAAGTACTTAACCTGAGGTACCACTGTATATTATAGAATGCCAGTGTGGTTAGGGTGTTAGATTAGAACTGAGGAAAGCTGTCCTGCTCTGGCCCGTGGAAAACCCCAATGGCAAGTTTGCCAAACAGGTTGGTTGCCACAGTGCTAGGAAGGGCTTCTAGTGAGCAACTTTCTCTGACAAGGGTTGGAAGCAAACCAAGGCCTTTTGAGTCTCTTCAGTGTACCTCTCAGAAGCACCTCCTACATTTGGAGAACGAGTGTGGTAGCCTTACTCAGAGTAGACCCATGGAAATTAAGAGGCAAGATTAACCTAGGTCCATTAATTCCGGTGGGTCTATTCTGAGAGGACTTGGGTGAATATAGCCATCTTTAGCGTGACAAAAGGCACATCTCCTAAACTCCATGGCCTCCTGCCTGGTGAGCCTTCTGTGCCATTGGAAGCACTTAGGTCCAGGAAAAGGTCTCACAAGAGTCTAGCTCTGGTTCTAGAGGCCATGGAACTGAGGGATCTGATTCCCTGGCCTCCTGAGCACCAGCCTCGGGTTAAATAACCTCCTGATCACCATCATGTGACACTGTAGCCTCTGACTCATGTCCAGGTCACTGCTAGATCATGATAAAATCCAACTTCAAATTCCCATTCAGACATGAAACTCACTGAGTGACCTTGGGTCAGTCATTCTCTGCTTTCTCTACCTCATAGGATTGATCTGTTTTACTATTCTATTTACTACATTTAAAATGGATCACTGAAGACCTGGGATAGCTCAGTTGGTAGAACATTAGACTCTTAATCTCGGGGTCGGTGGTTCAAGCACCACATTGGATAGACGATTCCTGCATTGTAGGGGGTTGGACTAGATGACGCTCGGGGTCCCTTCCAATTCTATGATCACAGCCAACCTTTCCTTTCCTCCAAGAAGTTCAAAGCACCATATATGATGCTTCCTCGCTTCCTCCATTTTATCCTCACAATATTGATGGTTAGGCTGAGAGACAGTGGCTGGCCCAAGGTTACTCAGTGAGTTTTGTTGCTGAGTGCAAATTTGAAACCTGGATTGTTGTGAACAGTGCTATTTGTCTAGAAACATAGGTGGTGGAGCTCACCATGAAAACCTCCCTTGTTCTCTTAGAATGGCAAAAGCGCCCATCTGAGAGTTGCCGGAAGGTCCGTATAGGTATGGTTTTCCCAGTAGTGATGTATGGAAGTGAGAGCTGGACCATAAAGAAGGCTGATCGCCGAAGAATTGATGCTTTTGAATTATGGTGCTGGATGAGACTCTTGGGAGTCCCATGGACTGCAAGAAGATCAAACCTCTCCATTCTTAAGGAAATCAGCCCTGAGTGCTCACTGGAAGGACAGCTCGTGAAGCTGAGGCTCCAAGACTTTGGCCACCTCATGAGAAGAGAAGACTCCCTGGAAAAGACTCTGATGTTGGGAAAGATGGAGGGCACAAGGAGAAGGGGACAACAGAGGACAAGATGGCTGGACAGTGTTCTTGAAGCTACTAGCAAGAGTTTGACCAAACTGCGGGAGGCAGTGGAAGACAGGAGTGCCTGGCGTGCTCTGGTCCATGGGGTCATGAAGAGTCAGACATGACTAAACAACTAAACAACAACGAGAGGTGCCGGAATTGAGTTCTGGTGTGTTCCAGCTGAAAAAAACCCTGGTTGTGAGGGTAATGTGGAAAGAAGGTAATCCTTGAAGGAAAGTTTGTTCCAACTTGTTTAAATATGTAATAACAATAATAGTTATTGTTGTTATTGTTACTTTATTAGTTATACCCCAACCATCTGGCTGGGTTTCCCCAGCCACTCTAAGTGGCTTACAGCATATCTAAAAACTTAATAAAAACATCAAGCGTTAAAAACTTCCCAATAGAGGGCTGCCTTCAGATGTTTTCTAAAAGTTGTGTAATTCTATATCTCCTTGACATCTGAAGGGGAGCATTCCACAGGAAGGGCACCACTACCGAGAAGGCCCTCTGCCTGGTTCTCTGTAACTTTGCTTCTCACAGTGAGGGAATCAGCAGAAGACCCTCAGAGGAGGACCTCGGTGTCCGGGCTGAACGATTGGGGTGGAGAGCCTCCTTCAGGTATACTGGACCGAGGCCATTACAGGGCTTTAAAGGTCAGCACCAACACTTTGAATTGTGCTTGGAAACGTACTGGGAGCCAGTGAAGAACTTAGTTTACTATAAGCTTAGTTAGCAATGGCCCTTTGTGGGGGACTGAGACAGCCTTTAGATGCTATCCTCATAGGCATTCACAGAGACACATTAAATATAGCTTCCCCCCTCTTAAAATTTGTGATAACCCAAAAGTATTCCCATATCAAATCATGTGCTAAGCTATTCCTAGATGCTGAACTTTTCTTAAATGTTAACTGATGCTTTATTGAAGATCTAACCCAGATAACTGGATTGCACGACTTAGGAATTCACAAAATATTTCCCTGGTGACGGTAGCTAAACAAGACTGTTAAATATCAGAAGGGTCAATTGAGAATCCCATGGTTCCAAACATAGATGTAAAAAAAAACCCCACCAATCTCTTTTCTTTACTCTAAATTATATTGCATCTATAAAAGAAGGACACATCACAGGAAATACAGTACAGGCTTGCTGAGTGCAAAGAGAAAAATCAAAATACACAGAAGATGGTTTCTGAGGCAGCAAGAGCTAAGAGCTCTGAATACTGTTGACACTGAAATTTTTGAAACGCTATTTTGTCAAGTGAAGAAATTGCCGGCTTTTGTTCAGCTTGATTATATTACTAATGAGTGCTACCTGTCATCCACACTCACTACATTATTGTCAGCTGATGTTTCTGGAGAGCTAGCTTAGGATGTTTGTTCAATGGCGTTTGATGGACAGAGATTTCTTCCATGATCACCAATAGATGGTTCCTGCTGAAATACAGCTTAGGTGCTTAGATAGGGACTGCAACAGCCCTATCGGACAGCTGTCTGGAAGTAACAGCCTTAGATGGATGCCATTTGGCTTTGTGTGAAATAATGCTTTGCAAATGCCTTGCAAATCAACATTGTGTGTGCTTGCTTCCTGTATCATGTCCAATGTCTATTTATAGATCAATAGCTATGAAAACAATGACAAGTCTCCTATGGAATTAACATGCTTCCTATGAAGATTGCTTAGGGAAGTAGTGAAGCCACACTTAAGGTGGAACCTGAATTTCACCTAAAAGTGGGGTGGAGAGATTGAGAGAGAGGGAGAGAGATTTGAGAGTAATTTCACAAAAATAATAAAGGATCTATCTATGTTTACATGTGTCCTTGACTTTTTTAGCCCATATGCTCCAGTTATGCTAGGAAGGCACTATAACAACTTTTTATTCTTACTGGAACAATACGTTTCAGTCTATGAACAATACTACTGGAACAATACGTTTCAGTCTATGAAAGTTCAGTCTATTTTTGCTGCAAGACTTTGAACTCAGTGAGACTTTCCTCTGACTTTAAATTTTTATAGTGATTCAATTGTATTCAATAGTTGTTGTTTTTTGCATAACTTACCTTTTATATTACGTGATTTCAAAAATCTAATAATAAAGTTACAATTTTTTAAAACTTGCTACCAATTGAAGAGATTGATTCAAAATTGGAAAAGGAGTATGACAAGGCTGTATTTTGTCTCCCTGCTTATTTAACTTGTATGCAGAATCTTTGGCCACCTCATGAGAAGACTCCCTGGAAAAGACCCTGAAGCTGGGAAAGACGGAGGGCACAAGGAGAAGGGGACAACAGAGGACAAGATGGCTGGACAGTGTTCTCGAAGCTACCAGCATGAGTTTGACCAAACTGCGGGAGGCAGTGGAAGACAGGAGTGCCTGGCGTGCTCTGGTCCATGGGGTCACAAAGAGTCGGACACGACTAAATGACTAAACAACAACAACACATTGTTGAAAGTTGTGTTAAGCTGCAGATTGGCCTAGCATACAGAACAGCTGTAGCTCTGTGGCCTTCAGCAACATCTTATGGGAGATCTATTACATTTGTTTCTGTTATGCACCAGAGCACTATATTATTAAGACGGTTGTTTCCTGTGTATTTTTTGTGATTCAGTTCTAGTAAATTCAGTGGATCTTACTTACAAGTAAGCAGTTTAAAGATCTGGGTGCAAGGTATATTAAATAAGCAAATCAAGAATGCCTGGGGGGAGATTTCCCTTTTGCTGTGACTTTTGTTGTTGTTCTTCAATAAAACTTTGATGATAGAAAAGGGCCTTTGGATGAATTATGTTTTTTAATACAACAACAACAAAACAGAATTTTAAATACTCTGGAATGGCTGCTTTGCATGTGGTAAAACCATCTTTCCCTCCTTTTTCCTGTTAGTTTCAACATTCTGGGAAAGTATCGTTTCCAAAATTTGCTTGTTTTTCTATCTGTGACAAAGATAAATGGTTTGTTCGTTTGCTTTAAACAGAAGCTGTAATGTTTTGTGTCTGCACAATCAATCTCATTATAAAAGAAGCACAGCAGCCATAAAGCATAGTGTAACAACCTGGGAATAAATGTCTTTCGAATTATATGCCTTTCCCATTGGATTAGATTTTGCACTGTACTGATTGCATTTCCCTCTCCTCCACCCCATTTTCCCCACCATAAAACAGAATATATACATATTTGAAAAGTAATCATGAAGCTTTATTTTTTTAGGAGGGGGAAATAGTCATGCTGAACAGGCAGATAAAGAAGAAAGGGTAGATGGATGCCTATCTCAGTTTCCTCGGAGGCCACACATGCTATGGCATGCACACATTTGATTCCACTGTATTATGGATGATGTAATTCCCATGCTACAGTGTGACTTACTTGAAGGTTAATGCACATACATTTCTAGGGCTGGGGTCTTACACTCAAGCAAGGAGAAACTTCCAAACCTGCAGATTTCTTCGAACCATGTCAACAACTTTTCCTGGCAAAATAGCACATCTCCCTAACTTGAAACCTAATGTCCATGGTTACCACTTTATGATATGATGATCTGCTACGTCGCTAATGTTGGGTATCCTTCAGTCATCTTTTGAGCATAGTTTTTGGCAAGGCTTTCCCTGATGGTTAAAGCTGAATCCTCCCTTTTGTGTGTAATAAGGCTTTATTGCTGTGCTTTTTATTGCCATTTTTAGTCATTTGAGTTGGTGGTTTTATTGTAAAATTTTGCAATATCTGCGGCTTTAAAATTTTCTCTTGTATAAGAGAAGTGGCAAAGAAATTGTATTAAACAGCCCTGAAGATGGTAATAGTAATAGTAATAGTAATAATAATAATAATAATAATAATAATAATAATAATAATAATAATATAATAAAATAATAATAATAATAATAATAATAATAATAATAATAATATAATAAAATAATAATAATAATAATAATAATAATAATAATAATAATAATAATAATAATAATAATTTATTTATACCCTGCCCATCTGGCTGGGTTTCCACAGCCACTCTTGGTGGCTTCCAACAAAATATTAAAATGCAATAGTCTGTTAAACATTAAAAGCTTCCCTAAACAGGGCTGCCTTCAGATGTCTTCTAAAAGTCTGGTAATTGTTTTTCCCTTTGACATCTGCTGGAAGGGCGTCCCACAGGGCAGGTGCCACTACCGAGAAGGCCCTCTGCCTGGTTCCCTGTAACTTGGCTTCTCGCAGTGAGGGAACTGTCAAAAGGCCCTCGCCGCTGGACCTCAGTGTCCAGGCAGAACGATGGGGGTGGAGAAGCTCCTTCAGGTACAAGCTTTTCCCAAAATGTACCTGTTAGGCTAAGCCCTAGAATGAAAACATATTTGCATTCTACCATCTTCCCCTGCAATTTAAGCTTGATATGTCTTTCTCAAGCCTTTCAAACACCGAAGAAGAGGCTGAAATGTTTCAATACATTATATCTGTGGGGTTTGGCTTGTTTCCTTTGATGATTTTTTCTGAACAAAAGTTCACAAAAATATTACAGAAATTTCAAAGAGCATGTAGGAGTATCTATTCCAGACTCTGGAAGAGGCAAATAAGATTCCTTGGCTTAATCTAGAGCCTTTAACAATGCAGAGTTCAGATCACTGTTGAGGCTTGGGGCTTCTTGGAACATATGAAGCCTCCTTATCCTAGCAATAAGAAAACTTCCTTAGGACAGAACAACAGTGGCGATGAGAGCCTGCTGTCACACGTTGGAGGTCAAATCTTTGAAAAGGTCAGAAGTATTTCCATGGGCTAATGATGTCATCAGCCACGACTAGTGTTTGAGGACTCTTGCAAAGGTCTATCATGAGCAGAGACAAATAAAAATCATTGAAGCAGATACCAGGAAGCGCCCACAAAATGCATTGAGGCAGAACCCCAAATTCATTCCAATTCTGGGTAGGTTGCAACAATAACCCATTTCCCATCCTTAAGCAATGACACTCTTAATTAAATTCAGCAGTCTCAACAAGACTTCACAATGCTTTAAAAAGCACCCAAAGTCCTTATATATTAGGTTTCTATTAATAAAACTTAACAATGTTCTCTTCTGCAAGTTCTCTAGGTCTGAGTGAGATCAACTGGTTGACTTCCCAGAAGGTTACAACCAGCCAAAGCATCACTTTTAAAATATATATATATATATATATATATATATATATATATATATATATATATATATATAGTTAAATCCAAATGAGGTGTAGAATAGAGCAATCTTTTCATTATTATTTTTAAAACAAATTTAGAGATCTTTCAAAATAATAAATAATAAAGTAGTGCTTAACAACAAACACTTAAGGGTTTCTGGAACCTCCAACTGTAAACATGAATGTTGGCTGTAGAAGTAAAAGAGTCATTTGTCAGGCCAATTTATAATATATCTTACACTCCAAAGCCAATTAAAGCATGCATGTTTTAAAAATGAAGGGCCACAGTTCGACAGTGAACTTGATCATGCTGATATGTCAGCTGAATCCTGTCCTGTATCTTATAATTGGCAATAGCAGAAAGAGCTGTACTTTAATTACAGTGAACTAAATGCTTTGTTTTTTTAAAAAAAATGTCATTTAAATCAGTGGATGAATTTAAATATCCTTTGCTAAAACTGGCTATTAAATATCCTTTGTTAAAACTGGCTATTAACTTTCCTCCTAGTCCAATCCTGACAAGGGCAGTTGTGTGCTATTTTAAATTCCTAGGGGGAATCGTTTACCCACCTGAGATTGGAATGCCTGGCTTACTTTAAAAGGTACAAGCCAAATGTCTTCCTTTAATCATATTACTGAGGTGCCCTCTCTTGTTATACTCAATTCAGAGTGATATCACATGACATGAGGGGGGTAGAACCTCAGCTGTCGGATTCTTTTATGGTGCCTGACAGCCTATAAATCCAATATCGTTCTGTCCTTGATGATACCAATGTCATCCCTTGCTAGACATTCTTTCCAACAGAATATTCATGTCTTTAGACATGGTATGCTTCAACTGCACTATAACTGCATAATGAAGGCAGAGATGAGATATGGTTCTGAAGCTTTTATCATAAGCTGTGGCAGATGACTCCTTGGTCATATTTAATTATATAAATTAAGATCTAAGAACAGAAGACCCCCCAAACAACAACAATACTGTTAGTAGAGCTTTTTCTAAGGCCCATAGCCCCTTGTGTGTCATGTACTGACTTTCATTAGGAACACAGCTGGGGATGAAAGAGTTAAATTTCCATGCCCCACATGCTGTAGGTCCAATGAACATGTTTGGTATGAAACTCAAAGAATCATAGAATTGTAGAGCTAGAAGGGACCCGGGGGGGCCATCTAGCCAAACATACCCAACTCTCTCAACTATTCCTCATAAGGCTTCGCTTCATTTTGGTTACCCTCCTTGCCACATGTTCCAGCTTGTCAACATCATTCTTGAATTGTGGTGTCCAGAATTGGGCACAGTGTTCCAGGTGTGGTCTGACCAAAGCAGAATAAAGTGGTACTATTACCCTTGATAGGGACGCAGGTGGCGCTGTGGGTTAAAGCCTCAGCGCCTAGGACTTGCCGATCGAAAGGTCGGCGGTTCGAATCCCTGCGGCGGGGTGCGCTCCCGCTGCTCGGTCCCAGCGCCTGCCAACCTAGCAGTTTGAAAGCACCTCCGGGTGCAAGTAGATAAATAGGGACCGCTTACCAGCGGGAAGGTAAACGGCGTTTCCGTGTGCGGCTCTGGCTCGCCAGAGCAGCGATGTCACGCTGGCCACGTGACCCGGAAGTGTCTTCGGACAGCGCTGGCCCCTGGCCTCTTAAGTGAGATGGGCGCACAACCCCAGAGTCTGTCAAGACTGGCCCGTACGGGCAGGGGTACCTTTACCTTTACCTTATTACCCTTGATCTGGACATTATACTGAATCCTGACATAATATCTAATTATCACAATCAGCATGTCCTAGAGACCTTCAGCTGCTTGTGGAGTTAGAAGGTCTCTAAGACATTGCAAAACTCAGAAGCATGATGGTAACATAGTCACAAAACCACAGTGGTGGTCATCCTATAGCATCAGAACTAGCATCCTCTGTTACATTCTCTCCAATCTATACAGAGGAGTTTTCTGTCCTAATATTAGTCAACTATTCACTTTAATCTTTTTGCCTTAGTGTATCTTAAGGGACGCGGGTGGCGCTGTGGGTTAAACCACAGAGACTAGGACTTGCCAATCAGAAAGTTAGTGGTTCGAATCCCCGTGACGGGGTGAGCTCCCGTTGTTCGGTCCCTGCTCCTGCCAACCTAGCAGTTCGAAAGCACGTCAAAGTGCAAGTAGGTAAATAGGTACCGCTCCGGCGGGAAGGTAAATGGCGTTTCCGTGCGCTGCTCTGGTTTGCCAGAAGCTGCTTAGTCATGCTGGCCACGTGACCCGGAAGCTGTACGCCGGCTCCCTCGGCCAATAAAGCGAGATGAGCACCGCAACCCCAGAGTCGGCCACGACTGGACCTAATGGTCAGGGGTCCCTTTACCTTTACTTTATCCAAGCAAATTGATGAATTTTCAGTGGTTAATCTTTTGGAAGCAGTAAACATGCACATGAACCTGAGGATTAAAAGGTATAGAGATCAGTACAGAGGTTTTTTTAAGCTGCACTTGCTTTTACTATAATTTAGATTTGGGTAAGAGATTTAGGGCAATGATTACTTGTTCTGTCTGAGATCTCCCTCATATACTGAAATGTTCTCTCATAAGATTTGTTCTGGATTCTTTGGGCGGCATATTAGGTTAGAGAGGATTATGCTACCTTATATTTATTCCGAGCCTATTAGCATGAGGCTCAATATCTATTTTCAAAAAATTTAGGAAAGGCTCTCTGAGTGCGTCCTGTGAGACCTCAGCTAAAATTTCCCCCCAAAAAATTATATACCTGATTTTACAACTGTTTCCCCATTTGAGATGTGGCTTTTTTCAACTTGTAGAGTACATATTATTTCCTATGTCTCTGAACCTACAAATTTCAACTGTTATCCTAAGTATGAATCATTTATGGACATCCATGCCAAAATATTTCTGTAAATCTATATAAATGATTACTGGTCTTGCTTATAAGCCCTGAAGAAATGGGGGGTGGGGAATAGATAGAAGAATTTCTGTGCCTGGAATCCCTTCTAGCTAGAGCAGATTATCATTCAGACATACTTTGTTTTTCCCTATGGAATATTTGGGCCTCCAACAAGGTACTTCATAGTCTTTTCTTTAATTAACCCAGAGTCCGCTTCACTTCTATTCCTTCGTCAGTCCATGAAACATTCTGCTTGCTTTCTGATCCACATATTTTTATTTAATATACCCTAAATGCAACCTGGAGGTGGATGGCGCTGTGGTCTAAACCACTGAGCCTCTTGGTCTTGCCGATCAGCAGGTTGGCGGTTCGAATCCCTATGATGGGGTGAGCACCTGTTGCTCGGTCCCAGCTCCTGCCAACCTAGCAGTTCAAAAGCACGCCAAAAAGTGCAAGTAGATAAATAGACACCACCCCGGCAGGAAGGTAAACGACGTTTATGTGCGCTGCTCTGGTTTTGGTGTTACGTTGTGCCAGAAGCGGCTTAGTCATGCTGGCCACATGACTCAGAAAAACTGTCTGTGGACAAACACCGGCTCTCTCGGCCTGTAAAGCGAGATGAGTGTTGCAACCCTAAATTCATCTGCGACTGGACTTAACTGTCAGGAGTCCTTTACCTTTACCTTTTTAAATGCGACCTAAGTCTTTAAGGAGAGTATGACCTCATCTAAGACAGTCTGAATCCCAATTTTCTGATCTGCACTTCTTGTGCACCTCTGTCCTGACTTGATTAAGGATAAAGCTATTGGCCCTCCTCCAGTTTACTATTTACATCCGATACTGCTTCAGAATGTAAACAGTTTCTTTCTATTTAGAGGTAAATAAGGGAAATATTTGGATGTCAGTGTCAGCAGCATATTGGCACCACACCCAAATCTTGGATAAAATTTTTATTATTATTTATACCCTGCCCATCTGGCCAGGTTTCTGCAGCCACTCTGGGCACATTACAGCATTTATAAAACATAGTGGGTGATCTCATGCAGTGGTTTCATGTACTCTAACTGTTAAATGACATAGTGGTCAATATTCCTCACCCAGGAACAGCTTTTTAGAATATATGTAAACAGGCAACAACTGTATCACAAACAAAGTGCAAAATGCTCTGGATAACCCAATTCCACCTTGCACATTAATCTGACAGTGAATTTCATTTAGGAATTCACAAAGATGAAATTTTGCAAACATTTCTATATGTACTGGAATAATAATTGTGAGCAAATGTTCTCAACGAGGGCTTAACTGTCAGGATGCATCTGGAGCAACCCAGTCAGATGGGCAGCATATATATAATAAAATTATTACCATTATAGGATGCAGTTGCATCAGAAAAAAAACACGGTGCCAGTCTTGCTAAATTTGAGAAGCCACAGTGATTGTATGAAAGAGCATCTCTAGCTCTTATCATTGCTGGCATGTTATCTCCCTAGTCATTGTTCAGTGTCCATTCTCTGTTCTTACTAATACAAATGGAGCATCACAAATAGTAAAGGTAAAGGGACCCCTGAGCATTAGGTCCAGTCGTGGCCGACTCTGGGGTTGCGGTGCTCATCTCGCTTTATTGGCCGAGGGAGCCGGCGTACAGCTTCCGGGTCATGTGGCCAGTATGACTAAGCTGCTTCTGGCGAACCAGAGCAGCACATGGAAACGCCGTTTGCCTTCCCGCTGGAGTGGTACCTATTTATCTACTTGCACTTTTGATGTGCTTTTGAACTGCTAGGTTGGCAGGAGCAGGGACCGAGCAATGGGAGCTCACCCCGTCGCAGGGATTCGAACCGCCGACCTTCTGATCAGCAAGTCCTAGTCTCTGTGGTTTAACTGCTCACCACAAATTATCAGGTAAGTTTGAGAGGCTTCTTCGCTATATTCCACAGTGAGAAATGTGAACTGTAGGCTCAGGTAGTAGCAGATAGTGATGCTTTTGAAGTGTATAATTAGTTAACCGATTGAATTTATGAATTTGCCCAGCTTGTAGTGTTTGGTTGTGATATGAATCAAGCACTGTTTCTCCATCTTTTAGAATGTTAAATGAGATTTTGGACATGCTTGATCAGTGTTCAACAGATCAAATCCCCGCAGCCCGGCTGCTTTAAAGGCATACACGCAGAAGTCCTTTAATTAGAATACCATATGTGCAGTGCTCTGGAAATATTTTTGTAAGCATGCTTGCTTCCAGTCTCATAATGGACAATATGCTTCTGCGGCTTGTCACCTAGCATTGAATTGTCATTCTCTGGGCGCTCATCCCCTTTGGCCACCAATCTTATTATTCACCCACCACAACCAGCCACCCTGGCTCTTGTGTACAATATAACATTTGATGCAAAGTTGTGCGTGTTGTTTTCTGCATACTGTAGCAAACTAGATAACAACCACACTTCAAAAGAACGCTATATCTTCTAGAAATGAGTCTGGCTATTTTTTATTTAGAAATGAAACCAACCAGGTGTTGTTGCTTCTTTCCCGATAAAGGACAGCTTTGAGATAGCTTATTTTCATAGTTGGGTTGTTTCATGCTTCACCGAATGGAATTAATAGCCCACAGGTTTATAGCACCCTCAATGGTTGTTACCTAACAAAAAAAGAGAGAAGCTATGCCATACCACACAAGGTCAGTGTGAACAAACCCAACATGTCAAGTTGTTTCAAGTTTAATTTCAGAAGTATCTAAATGTGTCTCCTGCACACTCAGTCTTTCATCTTGTAATACATGTGCCTCCTCCTTCTTACACCCCGCCCTAAATTTTATCATGCTTCATCGCCATGAACTGTTCAAAATCAATTTTACTTGCTGTAAGCTGTCATTTCCTTAATACTATGATTGCCCATGTTTTCATATGACTTTTGAAAGCCCTTCCCACAGACTCGGTTCCTTGAAAAATCCATTTCTGTTTTAATGTTGGTTTAAACTGTATTGGAAAAACCTGATGAGAGTGTCACCCTGAATTATCTTAAAAGTACTACTTATGGGCACGAGACCAGCCTCGTTTTTCTTGGTACAAATTAAAGCACATATACTGATTTCTAGGTATCAAAGGGGGGAAAAATCAGAAATGCCTTCCATCTGCATCAATGTTTGAGCAAGAAAGCACATTCTGTTCAACAGAACTTAAGTCTTGTAGTTTATCAGTGCAAACATTTGCATGCTTAATTAGAAGGAAATTCCACTGTTTTTACTAAAGCTTCCTCCCTAGTAAGTATGGAAAACACAACTCACATTCACAGTGGTTATAATCCAGAGATTTCTTCCTTGCTTGCTTATTTTGGGGAAATTTTGCCCTGCTTCTTCAGGCAGCCATTTCCGAGACAACCTAGCAAAAAATTAAAATGTAAACACAACAGCAATAATCCATCAAGTTTTGATTCATCGTTACAAGTGTGTAGGCATTTCATGGGGTTTTGTTTTTTTATTTTAAAAATCCTCAAATTTCAACATGTGCTCCTTCTGCTTTACCACAAACTGAAACCCCCCTTCAGGCCAACTCTCTTCCTGGGAATTTTACCAAACTCCCAAGCTTGTATGCTTTTTAACACATTATGCTGAACACATGCATAAGCTGTGAAATGGTGTAAATTTATTCATTTGGACAGCTCAATTGTTCTATACATAGGTGCACACAGGCTGTGCACTGTTTGGATGTAACGTGTGAACACCACTTGTACCCATAAATCAGGGGTAGTCAACATGGGGTTTTCCAGATGTTGGACTCCCATCACCCCTGATCGTTGGACATGCTGTCTGGGGATGATTGGATCTGGAGAATGATAGCATCTGGAGAGGTGTTACTGAACTCAGTTTGGGGGACAAATCTGTCTGCATGGTTACCCCCAAAACTGTGGAATAGAATGGAAGAAATTTTTGGTAGAATACACCTGGATAGCTGTCTTGAAATCTGAGAAGCAGAAATGCTAATAAGTCCACAGTCAGTGTGAAGTGTGAAGATTTGTTACTCCATGCGACTGGCAGGGCTGTGTGAGCTTCCCTGTAACCCAATAATGTTAAGAACATGTCAAACCCTAAAACAATGGAAAACTGGTTCAAAGGAAAACCCTAAAACAATGGAAAACTGGTCACAGGTCTCTCCTGTGACCTTCCACTTACTGATACAGAACTGATTTTGTGTGTGTGTGTAAGAAAAAGTGGGATGAGGGGGGGGAAATGACAAATCAGAATGCAGAAAAATTGGGGGTGTCATTGGAGATAAAAATAAACAGACTGTGTTCAGTGCTAAAGCTTACTTCTTTCCCTTTTCTGCTTAACTTTATTTTTTTTACTTAGCTCAATTTTTCTATTTCTGCTTGTTCTGTTTCTCTGGAGCCCAGCTTTCTTTTCTTTTCTTGCTTCAGTTTTTGAAGCTGCTCTTCGCTATTTTCTCTGAGCCAGCCTTTTGAGGCCTGGATATTTGGTTCATGAACAGTTTCAGACACATGCAGTTTTTATAGGCTTTTATTTCCCCTAAAATCCTTTTCATTTTCACTTTACTTTCTCTTTATTCCCTTCTGACGCTTCGACTGCACCATTTCAACATTCCCCCCCCCCCTGCATGCTTTAGTACTTATTTCCCATTTGGATCATTCTGGACCTATAGACAGGATTCTGCATTCATCTCTCTTAACTCCCCCACCTTAGTTCACAGAGGTTAGTTCCATAGAACCCTGTTTGGCTTGGTAGAGCACAGCTATCATGACCAGTGGCTTAGCGTGGGTTGCCAGCACCCGGGGCCACACGGAGTGGGGGGTGGGGAGGAAACGGATGGAGTACGTACGTGCATTTGACTGCCTAACGGTGTCTGCATCACCCAAGAGATTGCAGCCGCAGAGATAAGAAAAGAAGAGTCGTTCCATTGTCTGGAGAGATCACTTCCTGGTTCGCATGAAGCCTAGCAACAGAAGCACACAGCTGTATTGAGGCAGCACCGAGTGTTGAAATTTTGCACCCCCAACCATTTTTAACCTGGGGTAACAGCCCCTGTGCCCTCCCTCCACACTATGCCACTGATAATGGCTAGTAGAAACTGATAGCCTTGACTGACACAAATTTGTCTAATTCTCTTTCAAAGCCATCCAAGTTGCTGGTCATCACTGGCTCCTGTTGGAGTGAGCTCCATATTTTGCCACATGAAGAACTGCTTTCTTCTATCTGCCCTGAAATTCAGCTTCATTAAATGTCCATGTGTTTTAATGTTATGAGAGAGCATCAGCCTCCTGTGCCAGAATATATCCTCACATTTTGTCTTCTGGTATTTCATGTGGAAAACAACCAAACGCTTAATGCATTTCCTTTTCTGATATATTTCACATATAATGAGCTCTAATTGTTCCTTCTACCTGTTTTCTGCCCCTGCTTCATTTATAAATGGCAGTACCCAGTTTTACTGAGCATATGCCCCTAACATTGTTCTGATAACACAATACATAATAGATAAGAACAAAACAACCATTTGTATTAGCTTTGCTGGAGGGAGGGAAATAGCTTCGAAAAGACATAATCACAATATTTATTTTGCTGGTAAGGTGTTATTTGGTCATATTAAATTCCTCCTGCCTCTCATGAAAGTTAATTCTACCTCCAGTTTTCTCAGAAGCAAGAAGAGCCCAAAAGTAATTAGGGGGAAAAGAGAGAGAAGTAATAAAGCAGTTGGAACATCTGCATTTAGTATATATCCATTTTATTCTCCTAATTCATTCTGTATGTGTTTAGAAAATAAAGCCATAATGCATCTTCTCCCATGCTTACATCTTAGAAAGGGGCCATTCAATCTACTTATAAGAGGCACAGATGGCCATTCTATTGAAAGTGATAGTCAGGGACATTATGACGCACTGAGAATGCGGCAGCTAGACTGGTGACTGGGAGTGGCCGCTGAGACCATATAACACCGGTCCTGAAAGACCTACATTGGCTCCCAGTACATTTCCAAGCACAATTCAAAGTGTTGGTGCTGACCTTTAAAGCCCTAAACAGCCTCGACCCAGTATACCTGAAGGAGTGTCTCCACCCCCATCATTCAGCCTGAGGTCCAGCTCTGAGGTCTTCTGGCGTTTCTCTCACTGAGAGAAGTGAGGCTACAGGGAACCAGGCAGAGGGCCTTCTCGGTAGTGGTGCCCGCCCTGTGGAACGCCCTCCCACCAGATGTCAAGGAAATAAACAACTATCTGACTTTTAGAAGACAGCTAACGGCAGCGCTGTTTAGGGAATTTTTTCATGTTTGATGTTTTATTGTGCTTTTAATATTCTGTTGGAGCTGCCCAGAGTGGCTGGGCAAACCCAGCCATATGGCAGGGTATAAATTATTATTATTATTATTATTATTATTATTATTATTATTATTATTATTACTACTACTACTACTACTACTACTACTACTACTATTTATTAGTTGTGCACTGCTCCCATTTTGTAGATTTCTTCATCTCCCTGGAAAACAGGATTCATTTTTCTGCTCCTTACATTTGGGAGGGAGGAGTCATATAAATGAGCATAGAGAAGGAGGCTGACTCAATGTGTTCTCCCTAACAGAGAGCACGTGTTGCGGTGGGGGCTTGCAGGCCACCCCACTGTTATTGGGCGGATGTTTGGAGGGGACTCAGGCAGTGATTGGGTAAATTGAGTCTCCAGGGAGATTTCCTTGTTGCCAATTTGGAAGATTGGTCAGAGGTTTTAACTGCTGGATGCCCAGCTTTGGGCATCCTCTTGGGCTGCTTGCACCGGATCACCCGCTCACCCTCCCTGAATTGAGGGTTCTTTGCATTTGACCTTGCTATGCCTGTCATGGGGTTGTCTGCTCTTGAGGCACAGGCCTGGTAGGAATTTTGTCCATTTCGCTGATTGGCTGGTGCCATTTGGTTTTTGCCTACTGCATAGCAAATTGTCACAACTTGTAAGGTTGGTGGTTAGGCATTGGTTCAAATTGGTTGGTGGAGGGGTAAGTGCCTACCCCTCCAATGGTGGTGCGGAAAGGGAATTCCGTTAAAGGAATCCAGGGGCTTGCCATCCTTTTCGTCCTTGTCCCTGGCATTGGACTTGGGCCGGGCAAGCCACCAGGAGCATGCGGGTGAGAAGTGAGGGACTGAGGCCCAGCTTCATTTCTCCCCAATATTGTTTCCCTGACTGGCTTCCGCTGGAATCCGGGAGTCAGTTCTGTCCCTGGGGCAAGGACAGATAGTCATAACCAATGCCTAAGCAACCACTCACATGTGTGTATTTAAATAAAGTTGTGGCCAAAATCTTGCCAAAAACCTTAAACAATATTTGATGTGTGATGTGTGAGTTATTGGGGTGGCCTGGGGACCTTGACACACAATTGTTTTTATCTCAACAGAATTGTGAGGAAGCACTCCATTCTTTCTAAGAGACATTCATTCCTATGTGCAGACTTGCAGATGCATGAAGGGGTAGATTGGGTCGTATATGTTGAAATAAATTAAACAAATTAATAAATAAATTGTTATCATTTCAATGGCCATTAAAGTTGGAGATATCACAGACTTGTAGGTGATTTTGCCCACATCTGGTGTCCATAGTGGTCTTTTTTTGCCCTTGCAGAAAGCAGGATCTGGAATGAAAGCAGTGAGTTGAGGATGATCAAGAATAATTCTGGATTCAGGAGAATTACAATTTTGTGCTACAGATGGGTTACTGTGTTTGCAGCCTCAGCCAGGGATGGTAACAACAGTGTAATTCTGCTCCTTGTCAATTTCACATTGCCCGTATTCAAAAACACTGGAGCACAATATGTTATAATGTTGCATCCCAGTATTCCTGAATATCAATTGAATATACTTTTTTCTCCCCAGAAAGGATTTTTGTTGTTGTTGTGAAAGTAAAGCAGAAGACAATTTGTGGCTTAGCTGCTGAAGTCTGTCCCTGAGTCAGGGAGAAATAGGAAGCAAATGAGAGATGAGAGAGTTGCAAGCCAAAGGATGCTTCAGCATTCAGGGGAGAATGAGGGGATAGAAATGGGGGGAAAAACAGCCTTCACTGGCAGGGCCTGATGGGAGTTGTAATCCAAAACATGAAGAGGGCACTGTGCTGGTGAAGGCTGTAGGTAGAAGATGAAGAACTGTATTGCAAACTTTGGAGAAGTGCAAATTCTGAAGGGTAATTTAGTTCTGATTATGTATTAGCCTTAGTTAAGAATTTAGTTGGTTGGTTTAAAAATGCAGATCAAACAAAATTCTTTGCCAGAAAGGCTGCTATCTTGAAATCACACAGCTTATGCGGTTTTGGGGTGTCTTGGTAAGTTCAGGCATCTAAGACCAGTTACCCAGGAAGGCGCATTATATGACCCATGAGAGTAGCCAAATAACCAGACTGTACAACGATGATAGCAGCAAGCAGTTTGAGGGTGTCATTGCATTGAGGCCATGATCAGTTCATCATTCCACAACCTCCATGTTGATGGAATGGGCCCACCAGACTTGGACCACCCCAAACCCGTTCCATGGGAGTCGGCCAGTGTTGAACCTTGTGGTGATAAATATAATTATAATGTGTTATGTTATATTCTAGAGGTCTCTGATAATTTGTAATAGCATTACTTGCAAGACTTACAGTGGTACCTCGGGTTAAGTACTTAATTCGTTCTGGAGGTCCGTTCTTAACCTTAAACTGTTCTTAACCTGAAGCACCACTTTAGCTCATGGGACCTTCTGCTGCCACCGTTCCGCTGGAGCACAATTTCTGTTCTCATCCTGAAGCAAAGTTCTTAACCCGAGGTAATATTTCTGGGTTAGAGTCTGTAACCTGAAGTGTATGTAACCTGAAGTGTATGTAACCCGAGGTATCCTGTATTGTAAAACATATAGAGTATTAAATTTAAGATAGAGAAAACTTGCCCAAGTTATGCTAAGGAATCTTAAAGAACATATTTTTCTCTTGTCTACCTTTTTTCACATTCTTGTTCCTCTTGAAAATTCAGTAGTAAGCGTTTAAACATTGCAAGCCTTCCCCTCATTTTTAACATTCATTTCTGTGCTTGCTTTATGAGATGTCTTAACAACAGCCAGCTTTTATGTAAATTGTAAGATTAGAAGTTAATGTCTTGTGCAAAAGCTAAATGATGAAGAGGACCTTTTTTATTAAAAGGGATACAAATTCAGTTGAAATGGAATAAAACAGACTTCCTTGACACCTTCAGAATATTAAACAAATTTTACATCCACCTGCTTCAGCCTTCAACAGTTACTTTTGTAGGAAATAAGAAAATGAGGACTCGGTGCTAATCTTTGCACGTTTATATTTATGTCATATATGCTTCTATCACTGTCAAGTCTTAAGTTTATGTGCAGAATTAATGTAGCTGATACTTTTACAGTCCTTGCAGTTTACATTTAAAATCCTATTTGACTGTCGCATGAGTTTGGGGAAGAAGGCAGTTTGGCATGTGAAATAGATTCCAGAACCTTGCATGGGATGTTGAGTCAAAAAATGGGATTCCATATCTATTCATTATTTTCTTTGGTCAGTACATTTTATTGGTTATGGCATTGCAATTCCATGACTCGTGCACAACTTATTGTGAGGTTATTCTAATAGGAACAAAAAGAAAAGAATGTCAAATATTGAAATGGTTAACACTGATTTTTCATTACTTTACTAGCAAATGCCCATTCAGATGTGTGGATATGGATGGAAGCCTAGCCTAGCGATGAGGGAACCATTGCATACCAAGCCAGTTTTCCCCAATTGACCACAGTCTTGGAGAATGTATCTTAAAACTAGATTAAATTTATAAATAGAAATGGATGGAACCACTGAGTTTTGTTACAGAAATGTTTGGGTGCAAAGGAACTTTCAGACATGATTATGCTTGAACTTCTGGAAATGTATTCCATAGATTGTTTCATACTCTGCAGGAATAGTTTTACTTCCAAACTTATCATAGTCTGAAACTCTGAAATTTTAGGCCATATCACATTTCCAGAGAAGCTAACTTTCCATCCTAATATAAAGACATCATTATACAATGTCAGCCAAGAAGGTCTCTACATGCAATAGTTGGATTTATTATATTTATCTATGAAAAAGCTGTGTTTGTGGTTTTGTGTAGTTTCATTGTAACAAACAGTAATGGTTATATGGGGTTGCTCGTGCGTAAGTTGCCGCCACTCCTGGCTAGGTAGCCTGGTTAAACCTTTCCTGGCTGGACAGCCCTTCACTTCGTGGCTGTTCAGTCGCTGGTGGAATCCGTCAGTGGGCGTTTCTTGAACTTCTTCCAGCAAAGAAGTTCTTTGACGCCAAGTCTACGCCTACTTTCCCTGTGCGGATGTCTTCTGCGCAGGGTGGGTATGGGTAGTGGAGGACTTGTGCTCTCCCTGCTGGTCTCCAGCGAAGAGTCCTGGAGCCCTCTCTCCGATTCCCCCATCCGCCCCCCTTTATCCCTGGTGTTACGCTGATTTCCTTCCCCAGCTGATGAGTCCCCTCTCTCCCTGCTTGGCCCTTCTCCGGCATCGCTTGGGAGCCCTGCCTCCACTCCTGGCTCCGATGTCAGTTCCCTGACACAAACTATTAAAAATGTTATATTATTAATATTTTTTCTAAAAATATAAATTATTATATTTTCTCCTTTTTTTGAAAAAAAAAAGAAATGGCTTTTTAAAAAGAAAAAGCAGAAACAAAACAATACTTTGTTTTAAAGACAAATCTGGTCCTGTGCTAGCATTTTGGATCAATTCTCAGGCAATTCAGATCCACCTCACTTTTTGCCTTGGAGTCAGGTATATTTAATGGGCAAAAGCTGCACTATTGTATGGTGGCAGTCTGGCCCTATTTAATATTTTGTGAAAAAGTTATAGATCTTCTTCCACATATTCTTAAAGACGGCTATACAAAGCTGTTTCCATTTAGGAATAATATTTTTAAAGCCCCTCGTGTTCTTAATATCCATAGGATAAAGCCTATCAACATGAAGATAATAAAGGATTTGCAGTCCAGTGAATAGTACAAACCACACGCAGATTAACATCCATTTTCTCATATCCTCAGTTAGGCCATACAAATAATAAAGGTATTAATGGAGATCAAGGTATATAAACGAGGACAGCATATAAATCTTTCAGAATGAGAACAAACGCTCTCTTCAGCGGGTCCTGGGGATGGAGCTACTGTCTGGCAGCAATGTACCAAACATTTTAAATACCCTAAACCTGGAAAAACCATTTACATGAATGAAACTATTATATTGTTAATAGTGAAGATGTTACAAGCCGCCGTCTAACACATACAAAGCATACACAATATACCAGTGTTTTTCCCACACACAAAAATTCTTTAAAAAAATATTTTTCGTTTTCAACTTTTACAAACATTTTCCCCAAACTTGGGTCTCCTGCTGTTTCTGGACTACAACTCCCATCATCCCTATCTGGCAGGACCAGTAGCCAGGGATGATTGGAATTGTAGTCCAAAAACATCTGGAGAACCAAATTTGAGAAGCACTGGACTATACGAAGAGGCTTCATGAAATTGGGCAGAGTGTTGTCTCCCTGTGCTTTCTTTCCATGTCTGTGGCTTCAAGCTCATGTCATCCCAGGTTAAGCGACATCTATTTGTCTCATCACATCAGCTGATGTTCATCCCCATTCAAAGCCTGATCCCATTGACAAAGAGTTGGGTTTCTTTTGCTAGAGAGTGTACTACCTTACGGCCAAATGCCGTATTGACCTGAATATAAGCCAGACACATACACCCCAAATTCTGACCATGAAAAGTTAAAATGTGGCTTAAATTCACAACCTAACCTGATCCAAAACACCCACCCACCCCACTCACACACGAAAACAAAGATCACCACAGCCAATCACAAACAAACAACCACACCCTAGGCCAACCCCAACCTCTCTCGCCACCAAAGGAACACAAATGAACAACAGAGAACCTGCATGAGCAATACTGACACCAATTAAGCAAACTAGAAACATCGCCACCCGACCCCACCCCCACCCATCTCCTCCCCTTCCACCCCTTTCCCCCCTAATGTCTCAACAAAAAAATAAAATAAAAAAGAATGACTACATAAGGTGTTTGAACTTAAAAATAAAAAAATAAAAAATTTGCAACCTTACAAAAATTGGCTCCTACAATATCACTGATGAAACATGCTAGACCTTCTTTGCCAGCCTAGTGTGCGCAGTGACTGGGGCGATGGAATAAAAACCTGCCTGCAATATCTTTGCTTACGTTTATTTTTAAATAATAATCAAACAGCTGCAAAACACCCCTTGTCAAAAGCTCACAGACGTGCTGCCATGCAGATTATAATTACAAACCCACATCTCTGAGTAGCACCATTGACCACATCAATATTAAGAAAACCCAATAAAAAATGGCTTAAATTCGCGACCTTACCAAAATGGGCCTTTATGATATCGCTGCTGAAACAGACTTACGGTAAAATGGAACAAAAATTGTTTTATTGCCGATTTGTGAGGTTGAGACTGTTGTGCAATTAATTCTAATGTCACTCATTGTGTTTATTTACGAGTCCTCTCTAATACCCATAGGATTTTCTTCTACATTTGCCATTTTATGGATGTGAGTGCCTACGGAATTTTAAGGGAACGACTTATATTTGGGTATTGTCTCTCTCTCCCCCCCAACTCGAATTTTAAAGGTGCTGCTTATTTGCGGCTTATATTCGGGCCAATACGGTACTTGCCAACCAAACCCCCATTTTTGCAGCAGCCCAAACCTTCACATAGCAAGATGTTTAAACTTAAAGTATACACCATATTGTAATATATATATATATTACAATAGTGCTGAAAAGCTTCTGTATAAACATTGGCTTGGTCTTAATGATGTTTAATACAACCATGACATTTTTGAAAGGACTTTCCTTTGGCTTCTGTTCAAGTTGTCAAAACAAAAATAAAAATTGATAAGGTTGCCATATGGAGCCATTTATTCTGGGAGAAATATATAAATTTAATCATACTGTAGATGACAGCTATGCTAATTAGCATAGATTTCCCTCCCTTCCCATTTTTTAATCAAACAAAGCTTCCTGAAATCCGCAGGAGTAGCTGACTCTAGAATATAACTTCTTTGAATTCCAGGAAATCATGGCTGCTTCCTTTTATAAGGACACTCTAGAAACTTGTAATCTCTTAGCATTAACCTGTAAATAATAACCATTAGAGAGTTGGACCGTTGGGAGACCCATTTTCCCATCCGTAAGGTAAAGGTAAAGGGACCCCTGACCATTAGGTCCAGTTGTGGCCGACTCTGGGGTTGCAGCGCTCCTCTCGCTTTATTGGCCAAGGGAGCCGGCGTACAACTTCCAGGTCATGTGGCGAGCATGACTCAGTCACTTCTGGTGAACTAGAGCAGCGCACGGAAACATCGTTTACCTTCCCGCCAAAGCGGTACCTATTTATCTACTTGCACTTTGACGTGCTTTCGAACTGCTAGGTTGGCAGGAGCAGGGACCGAGCAACAGGAGCTCACCCCGTCATGGGGATTCGAACCGCCAACCTTCTGATTGGCAAGCCCTAGGCTCTGTGGTTTAACCCACAGCGCCACCCAGTTTCCCATCCCTACTTAGTAGTAAAAACTTGCTAGGGGGAAGCTTATCACAATCTCTTAGCCTACCATGTAAGGATAAAAAAAGGGGGGCTGAGTGATGCACAATGTCTTTTTATATGGTCTCCAACACTGTGGAGAATGATTATTATTACTGCTGTATTTGGCTATTGTTATGATTTCCCCCCTGGAGACACAATTATAATAATGTCAGATGATTGGCAAGTGGGCAGCCTGACTCACCTATCAAACTTGGCCTGTGGGGATCAGAAAGAAAAGGATTCATGATTGTGGAATTCGGATATAAAAATTTACAGCATGCTATGGTTTAAGAGAAAATTATATGAAAACGATATATTGTTGGTCTCTAACACCAAGTAAATTGGCAAAAATTTATAAATCTAAATCAAACAAATGTTGGAAATGAAAAGAGAAAGAAGGTTCTTTTTATCCTATGTGGTGGTCTTTTAGTAAGGTTCAAGCTTACTGGGAAATGATATATAATGAATTGAAAAGGGTGTTCAAAATAACTCTTATTTTAAAAATCAGAAGCTTTTCTTTTGGGAATTATAGGGACAGAACTACCTAAATTGTATAGAAATTTATTTATGTATGTGACTACAGTGGCAAGAATGTTACTTGCCCCAAAATGTAAAGAAGCAGAGGTCCCAGCAAAGGAAGAATGGATACAAAAACTTATGGAGTATGCAGAAAAGGCAAAACTTACCAGAAGAATAAGAAATCAAGATCACAAACATTTTATAAAAGAATGGAAATGGTTTATTGAATATTTATAGATAAATTGTAAACAGATAAAAACATTAGCAGGATTATTGCAATAACCTGCAGTTTTATAAGAGTATATATTTGCGCGTCGAGGTCCCCAGGTCCACCCCAATAACTCACACATCACACAAAATTTTTATTTAAGATTTTTGGCATAATTTTGGCCACAACTTTATTAAAATACAAATTTGTGAGTGGTTGCTTAGGCATTGGTTGCGACTATCTGCCCCCACCATGGGGGACAGACTGACATTCCGCACGATGCGAAAGTCAGAATGGGGGAATACACTTGGGGGTTACGCGGAGCAGGGAACCTGCCCTCACCCCAAATGCAACCAGAAGCTCATTGCTATGGTCCAAGCCCCCTTGACAGAGTGGACAAGCAATAGTTAGCCCCCAATTCCTTTAACGGAATCCCTTGCAGCAGCAGCATTAGAGGGGCAGGCACAGCCAATCCATGCCCCTCAACCAACCAAACCATAAACCAATGCCTAACCGCGAACCTTACAAGTTGTGATGATTTGCTATGCAGTAGGCAAAAACCAAATGGCCCCAGCCAATCAGCCAGATGGACAAAATTCTTACCAGGCCCCCGCTCCAAAGCAGATGACCCCATGACAGGCATAGCAAGGTCAAAGCGAACAACCCTATTCTAGGGAGGGAGGGACGGGCAATCCGCTGCACGGGCGAAAAGAGGAAGCCCTAGCCTCGTGCAAGGAGTTTTAGTATTTCTGGCTGTCAATCAATAAATGGCAACATTAACTTCTTCCCAACAACAAGGGAAGACCCAATCGCATCAGTGGCCAACGATCAGTTAGCCTGCCCCCAACTTTGGAGTGTCCTGGCGGCCCCCACCGCAACACGTGCTCTCCATGAAGGAGAACACGCTTTATAGTAGGTAACTAAATGAGCAAGTTAAATGAATTTGGATATGCAGAAGATATTAAAAATAATAATTAAGGAACCGTGGAAAGAGGAGGAAGGAAGTCAATTTTGAAATGATAAATGGATTGTAAAACTAATGAAATGTATAAATTTGAAAAGTATAACTAAAAAACGTAAAAGAAAGGAAGGAAGGAAGGAAGGAAGGAAGGAAGGAAGGAAGGAAGGAAGGAAGGAAGGAAGGAAGGAAGGAAGGAAGGATTCAGCCCACTAGCCAGCTCACTTCCCCTTTGCCTCTTTGGGGCTTGGCGAATTGGGAAACTAGCTTGGCCTTTAAAGTTGGCCATGGCAAAATAGCTGCAGTTAATTCAATGAAAGTCAAACGCTTTTGAGTCCAGAGTTTTGTGAAACCTGAGAATCCTACTTCCCTTTCCTCCTCCCTGCCCCCACAACATGAGCACCAGCAATATTGCTGTCTACAGTCATGTATATTTATATTTTTGAAAATATTCTCCTAAGCTTTTCATTTGTTTTTCTGTCAGAGTGAGACTTTAATGTAATATACTTGTAAATACCTGCATGTATGCTGATTTGAACATTTCCCAAAGTGGAGAAAAAAAGAAGACATCCAAAGTGGAAATATACTTTTGCTTCTACTAAAGCAAAACAATATTGAGACGGGTGAAAGCAGAAATATTAAAACAGGCTAATATAATTTCCACCTGAACTTAAGGGCTGTTGATACTAACATTGCCTAATCACTCTTTCATCAGGATAAAAAGTTGATGTTTGAAGAATTGCTAGAAAGTAGATTACTGATTTATTGATGTTTAATTCATATATTTGTTTCCCTCTGACTTTTCACATTTTGGCCATTGACGGTGACTAAAACCAGTTGGTTCCTGCAGCTCTTTGCAGTTTAAACACATTGTATGCGGTAAAAATTTCCCATTATTATTAGGGCAAAGTGATTATACCATTGGTAGAAATTCTTGAATCCCAGAAGAAAAAAAATACTCATGGAAGGCATTGCAAACATATCCTTTGTGTATTTTCATTCCCCAGATCGAAGCATCGCTTAAATCTAGCACTGCTTGTCTATGCTTGAAGCACCAGTATAAGCTGTAAAGTTAGATTTTTTGTTTCAAAGTGAAGTCTGAAACTTAAGATAGATTCTCTTTTTTCTTTTCCTTTGAAGACCATGTCCCTGGACCTTCTTACCTCTTCCATCAGAGTTGGATGATATAAGAGAAGCAAGTTTAACTGAACCACAATGTACACCTTCTGAAACTTTAGGTTTCTTTCTCAAAACGTTTTAAATTCTCAAGTTTGTTAATTTCTTTTATTTTTATTAATCAGTTTTGAAGTCCACCCTTCATAACATGGTGGTCACAAAGCAGCTTGGAACATCATATCTAGAAAGAAAACAAAGACTACAATGCAATACAATACAATACAATACAATACAATACCAATAAGAAAGTATCCAATATAAAACCACTAAAAATGGACAACATCATATCAAGGAAAGCTAAGAACTTAAACATCTGCTGGAACCAAAGTAACAGCATACATTTCTTCAAAACGTGACAGAACAGGTTACCTTGTAAGAGCTGTTGTTAGGTATATAAGTAAGTTCAAATGAACTTTAGAAGAAGAGAAGAATTATGCTGATCAGATCAAAGACATCTCTCATCTAGCATCCTGTTTCCCACAGCACCCAGCTAGTTGCATATGAGAAACCCACAAGTAGACAGTAGATCAATAGTCCCCTTGCACTGTTGTTTCCACATGCCTGGTATTCCAAGGCATGCTGTATCTAATCTTGGAAGGCAATATATAGCAGGGCTGGGAAGCTTTTCTTGATGGTCTCCTCTGGACATTCCAGAATACAGTTTCCATCATTCTTGACCATCAAGCTGGGGCTGATAGGAAGCTGTTGCACTACCTGTGAGATTTTGACCAGCTTCGCCCATCTGAAGCTGATACAGGGTCGTCTTATCTTGAGCCCGTCACACAGCAGAAGGATAAGCAGGTAATGTGCCACATGCTGACTTTATTTACACCCTAAGCTGAGAGCTTACAAACATGCATCCTGCCTCTGTGAGAGCAGAGAAGCAACTCACTCTCTAAAAAAGAAACCGAGAGAACACTGAACACTGAAAAACAGGAAACCAGTGTACGTCACATCCAGTCTCACGTTCCCGTGGGAACTCTGACTGTGGAATGTACACAATTGTCTTGTGGCAAGAATTTTGCTGCTCAGTGAGGGAAACAGAAACCAACATCCTCCCCCTTTCTGTGAACATCACTGGGCAGCATGTTCGTACAGTATCAGCACAAACACAACTTCTGCACATAGGTACAGTGTTGATCCCTTGATAAATTCTTGGACAATACATCAGCAGGAATTTCATTACCTGGCATATAGGACACAGTTACGAGTCCCTTCTGAATACATTCCCTAGCATATTGCAGTTTCAATTGCAAGAGCTTCGTGCTTTACTTACAACCTTCAGAATTCAGCACATTTGACAGGAATTTTCATGTCTTTGCACAATTGTAACAAACATTCACAATCTTTAAGTGAATAAGACAAGATTTCAAAAAACATCTTTTTCTGCTGGTGAAGTTGTTGAGGGCTGATTTCTTGTCCTGTGATAAAAAGCCTTCTGTTTCGACCGCCAAACCTCTCAGGGGAGCATTTGCAACTATCCGGCACCATTTTTGAGTGAATTGCCGAAAGTCAGATTTTTGCTGAAATTGTGACCCCGGGGCTTAGGGATTTTTTCAAAAAAATGTTTTTCTGCCGGTGAAGTTGTTGAGGGCTGATTTCTTGTCCTGTGATAAAAAGCCTTCTGTTTCGACCGCCAAACCTCTCAGGGGAGCATTTGCAACCGTGCGGCACTATTTTTGAGTGAATTGCCGAAAGTCAGATTTTTGCTCTAATTGTGACCCCGGGGCTTAGGGATTTTTACAAAAAAATCTTTTTCTACCGGTGAAGTTGTTGAGGGTTGATTTCTTGTCTTGTGATAAAAAGCCTTCTGTTTCGACCGGCAAACCTTTCAGGGGAGCATTTGCAACTATCTGGCCCCATTTTTGAGTGAATTGCCGAAAGTCAGACTTTTGCTGAAATTGTGACCCCGGGGCTTAGGGATTTTTTCAAAAAAATCTTTTTCCTGCGGTGAAGTTGTTGAGGGCTGATTTCTTGTCATGTGATAAAAAGCCTTCTGTTTCGACCGCCAAACCTTTCAGGGGAGCATTTGCAACCGTTTTTTCCATTTTTTAGTGAATTGCCAAAAGTCAGACTTTTGCTGAAATTGTGACCCCGGGGCTTAGGGATTTTTTCAAAAAAATCTTTTTCTGCCCATGAAGTTGTTGAGGGCTGATTTCTGGTCCTGTGATAAAAAGCCTTCTATTTTGACCGCCAAACCTCTCAGGGGAGCATTTGCAAGCCTTTGGCACCATTTTTGAGTGAATGGCCGAAAGTCAGACTTTTGCTGAAATTGTGACCCCGGGTCTTAGGGATTTTTTCAAGAAAATCTTTTTCTGCCCGTGAAGTTGTTGAGGGCTGATTTCTTGTCCTGTGATAAAAAGCCTTCTGTTTCGACCGCCAAACCTCTCAGGGGAGCATTTGCAACTATGTGGCACCATTTTTGAGTGAGTTGCCGAAAGTCAGAATTTTGCTGAAATTGTGACCCCGGGGCTTGTCAGCATCGCCCTTGAGCCAGTGTACCAACTGGACTCATGCACTACAGCCCCGACTGGGCTAGGCGAGCTGGGTAGCACTGCTGGAGACCTCCTTTCCCACAGGAACTGGTCACAGTGCTGTGGACTCACAGCTTGGAGCTGAGAGCACCGGATTCACTGTCTCAATAATGCAGTCGTTGCGCAGCAGCGTTTTGCAGACTCTTGCAGAGTATAAACCACTCGGAGAGCAGCTCTGTAAAATATCCTCCTTTATTCTATAACTACAGCTATAATACAAACTATATACAGAGCTGGATATTCTGAGCATACACCAATGCTACTCTGAGTGCCTGCAGCTGCTCTTAGCAGCAATCTTATCTCTAAATACTATCACTTGCACTCACTCTCCGACACACTGACTGACTCTCTCTCACTCACACAGAGACTCACTCACTTGACTAATTAAGTAGAGAGCAGTACATTGCTCCTCCTCCCTTTAGAGTCAGCAGAGACCTCAGGAGATGATCAGGAGATTCTTGGGTATGGGAGGGGTGAAATCTCCTCATCCTCCCCCATTTCATCCGACCATTCAAGAATCTTTAACATAACTGCAATTTGCACACACACTCCAAAAGTTGTTTTCTGCTTACAAGCTTGGTTAACATATCTGCAGGTATCTCTCTCCCCCCTTATCTAAGACACTTTATCACATCATTAAACAGTTACTACAACCACTCTGTGTCTATTAGGAAAGAGTTAAAACATAAACCTCAACCTGTAGCTTACACAAAATACACATTGTGAACACACAAATGAATAAGCAGCTTCTGGAAAAATCTTCACACACATTTCTTCCTTTCAAATACAAATTGACAATTCTAATTAGGCAGATTTGAACAAACCATTTTAAACACATGCTTGCTCCTTCAATCCTGATCCTTTTAACGTCAGGTAAGGAAATAAATGCAGCGTTTTGTGCCACTGCTCTCTGCACACTTCATGCTAGGTTTAAAAACCCCACCAGAGTTGCATGTGACCGCAGCCTTTGCAAACTCTTCAGAAAACCTTTTCGGTGGTACCCTCTTGGTTGTTCTCTCAGATCTGCGCAAAACTCTCTGATCCTCTTGTTCTGGTGCTTCCTCCTCTTTGGGAGAATGGGGAGCTAAAGTATATGAAGCTGCTAAGTCTGAATCAGCGTCAGACTCACCTGAGGTTTTTGGGCTCTGATAATCTCTGCCATCATCTGGATCTACATTGGCATCAGAATTATCAATCACATCAGAACTTGCCTCCCTCTTAACTTTCTTTGCCCCTTTTGCACCATCATCACAAATGGGACGGCACTGAAAAATGCCAACTCTCTCCCATTTTGGATTGTCATCTATGCTCCTGGTCAGCCTTATGGTTTTCGTGTCTGTGATCAGGACACGATAAGACCCTTTCTCATATCCTAGGAAAATACCATGTTCTCCATGCTTACTCAGTTTGTCACCCTGCGAGGTGTGCACCCAAACTTCCGAACCAAAAATTTTAAAGTGCTTCACACATGGCTTTCTTCCGTGAAGCATCTCATATGGGGTGCAATTTATACTAGACTGGTACCTCCTGTTATACACGTAACAGAAAAACGAAAGAGCTTCGGCCCAAAAGGGATTGGGCAGCCCCGAATCATGTAACAGTGTTCTGATTCCTTGCTGCAGGGTCTGGTTCAATCTCTCACATAAACCATTCTGCCAGGGCGATCTGGGCGTGGCGGTCCTATGCTCAATGCCCTGTTCAGAAAGAAAAGCCTCAAACTCTTCTGAACAAAACTCTCCACCCCGTCAGTGAAAAGACAATGTACATTCTCATTATGTACATTTCTGAGCCATTTACAAAACTGACGAAACTTAGTAAAGGCTTCAGACTTTTTCTGCAGCACATAGACCCATGCATATTTAGAGTAGGAGTCTATCAAAACCTTGAATTGCCTCTAGAGAGCGCTAGAGGCCCCACTAAGTCTGCATGAATGACTTCGTATGGTTTCTTGGCCTCTCTCCCAGACTCTGTACCTTTAGGAGCTTGCCTTGCCTTACTCTCAGCACAAGAAACACATTTCATGTGGTAGGGACATTCTTTCAGCTTCATACCCTGAACCATATCAGGCATTTTTGCCACAGCCTGGAAATTCAAATGACCATAAACACGGTGGTAATAATGAATACATTGGTCATGCATCTTCTCATTCTTATCAACAGACAAATTGCAACACTCTTTCTCAGTTGCTTCTGCAGTACCTGTACCTGAAACAAAAGGCAATTGATACAGACCATTTACACATTTTGCATATAGAATGAGCTTGCCATCTCGACGAATTTCACAGCGAGATTTAGCAAACACCACCTTAAAACCCTGATGATCAAGCTGGGAAACACTCAACAAATTGTCCTGAATATCAGGCGCATACAGGACATTCTTAATTGTTGCATTCAGGCTCTTTAAGAACACAGTTCCCTTAGCCTCACTCGTGAGAACTGTCCCATCTGCTTGATGAATTTCTTTCTCTTGTTTCTGAAGCTGAACAAAGAGATCCTTATCTTTGGCTACGTGGTTGGTACAGCCAGAGTTGATCACGAAGAAACTCCGCCCACGTTGACTGCAGCAGCGAGAGAGCAAAACCTTTGAAGTAGCAGGTGCTTGGGGATTTCGTCCTCCTCCCCCTCTGCCTCTGAAGTTTCCCTTCTTCTTTGAAGATTTCTTGCAGCACTGGAAACTCTAATGGCCTTGTGCTCCACATGAAAAGCACCGCTTCAACTTTAGTGCTTTAACAGCAGCAGTTTCACTTTCACTTTCCCCTGCTGAAGACTCAGGCACATTTTCAGGCACATTTTTAACAGCACCATTGTCCCGGCTTTCTCTAACAGCCTGTCTGCGATCCCAGTCATTCAGGAGCACGCTAGACACATAATCTTCTGTTAGCCGGTCAGAAGGCAGTGTAGAAATCTGGGCAGCTACTCCATCATAAGACTCATCTAGGCTATTTATCATCAGCATTGCAAACACAGCCTCTGAAATAGCCAGGTCTCGCTGAACAAGGTCCTGTCTGAGACGCTTTAACTGAGATAGATGGCTAGGCAAATCACCACCTTTCTGCAACTGCAACCTGCACAGCTTCTTGAAGAAAATCACACTGGAACCAGCATTTTGTCTCAGATGCATATCTCTCAACTTATGCCAAACAGCTTGTGCAGTCTCTTGACCCTCTAAGTTTACCAGCAAGTGGTCTGAAACACTCAAAACAATCGTCCCTCGGGCTTTCATATCTGCAGCATGCCACTCAGCCCAATCATCATCATCTTTATCTGGAGGGTCATCTTCTATGGTGTGAAATAGCCTTTCCCTCTGTAAAAGCGCTTTCATCTTAACTTGCCAAACTGCATAGTTTTCAGGCGTGAGGAGGGGAAAGGACATAGCCATCTGGCCAGAATGTGCACAGGCCATGTCTGCTATTACTTAGAGCAAGACACGTCCCTCGTGCAAACACAGATAAAGCCTTGGACTTCTTCAGCCACTCTCTCCCCCACTCAAAGCGCAATTAACAGGCAAACAGGGATGCTATCTTCTTTCTTTGGCAGTCAGCAACATACCTCAAGCAGCAGTAACAGCAACAGCGGCAGCTTGAGCACTCTGCTCCAACACAGCTCTGCTTCTAGGCACCACAAATCAGTCCAGCATGCAGCCTCCGTTCCGCCGTCCAGCGATCAGCAACAGACACCACTGGCGACTGGGACGACTGGGATGACTGGAACAACGACTGGTCAGACGACTGGGCCCATAACCGATGTCAGCATCGCCCTTGAGCCAGTGTACCAACTGGACTCATACACTACAGCCCCGACTGGGCTAGGCAAGCTGGGTAGCACTGCTGGAGACCTCCTTTCCCACAGGAACTGGTCACAGTGCTGTGGACTCACAGCTTGGAGCTGAGAGCACCGGATTCACTGTCTCAATAATGCAGTCGTTGCGCAGCAGCGTTTTGCAGACTCTTGCAGAGTATAAACCACTCGGAGAGCAGCTCTATAAAATATCCTCCTTTATTCTATAACTACAGCTATAATACAAACTATATACAGAGCTGGATATTCTGAGCATACACCAATGCTACTCTGAGTGCCTGCAGCTGCTCTTAGCAGCAATCTTATCTCTAAATACTATCTCTTGCACTCACTCTCCGACACACTGACTGACTCTCTCTCACTCACACAGAGACTCACTCACTTGACTAATTAAGTAGAGAGCAGTACATTGCTCCTCCTCTCTTTAGAGTCAGCAGAGACCTCAGGAGATGATCAGGAGATTCCTGGGTATGGGAGGGGTGAAATCTCCTCAGGGCTTAGGGATTCTTTCAAAAAAATCATTTTCTGCCCGTGAAGTTGTTGAGGGCTGATTTCTTATCATGTGATAAAAAGCCTTCTGTTTCGACCGCCAAACCTCTCAGGGGAGCATTTGCAACCGTTTCGTACCATTTTTGAGTGATTTGCCAAAAGTCAGATTTTTGCTGAAATTGTGACCCCAGGGTTTAGGGATTTTTTCAAAAAAATCTTTTTCTGCCGGTGAAGTTGTTGAGGGCTGATTTCTTGTCCTGTGATAAAAAGCCTTCTATTTTGACCGCCAAACTTCTCAGGGGAGCATTTGCAACACTTTGGCAACATTTTTGAGTGAATTGCCGAAAGTCAGACTTTTGCTGAAATTGTGACCCTGGGGCTTAGGAATTTTTTCAAAAAAATCTTTTTCTGCCGGTGAAGTTGTTGAGGGCTGATTTCTTCTCCTGTGATAAAAAGCCTTCTATTTCGACCGCCAAACCTCTCAGGGGAGCATTTGCAACCCTTTGGCCCCATTTTTGAGTGAATTGCCGAAAGTCAGACTTTTGCTGAAATTGGGACCCCGGGGCTTAGGGATTTTTTCAAGAAAATCTTTTTCTGCCCATGAAGTTGTTGAGGGCTGATTTCTTGTCCTGTGATAAAAAGCCTTCTGTTTCGACCGCCAAACCTCTCAGGGGAGCATTTGCAACAGTGTGGCACCATTTTTGAGTGAATTGCCGAAAGTCAGATTTTTGCTGAAATTGTGACCCCTGGGGCTTAGGGGTTTTTTCAAAAAAATCTTTTTCTGCCCGTGAAGTTGTTGAGGGCTGATTTCTTCTCCTGTGATAAAAAGCCTTCTGTTTCGACCGCCAAACCTCTCAGGGGAGCATTTGCAACTCTTTGGCACCATTTTTGAGTGAATTGCCGAAAGTCAGACTTTTGCTGAAATTGTGACCCCGGGGCTTAGGGATTTTTTCAAAAAAATGTTTTTCTGCCGGTGAAGTTGTTGAGGGCTGATTTCTTGTCCTGTGATAAAAAGCCTTCTGTTTCGACCGCCAAACCTCTCAGGGGAGCATTTCCAACTATGTGGCACCATTTTTGAGTGAGTTGCCGAAAGTCAGACTTTTGGTGAAATTGTGACCCCGGGGCTTAGGGATTTTTTCAAGAAAATCTTTTTCTGCCCGTGAAGTTGTTGAGGGCTGATTTCTTGTCCTGTGATAAAAAGCCTTCTGTTTCGACCGCCAAACCTCTCAGGGGAGCATTTGCAACAGTTTCGTACCATTTTTGAGTGAATTGCCAAAAGTCAGATTTTTGCTGAAATTGTGACCCCGGGGCTTAGGGATTTTTTCAAAAAAAATCTTTTTCTGCCGGTGAAGTTGTTGAGGGCTGATTTCTTGTCCTGTGATAAAAAGCCTTCTGTTTCGACCGCCAAACCTCTCAGGGGAGCATTTCCAACTATGTGGCACCATTTTTGAGTGAGTTGCCGAAAGTCAGACTTTTGGTGAAATTGTCACCCCGGGGCTTAGGGATTTTTTCAAGAAAATCTTTTTCTGCCCGTGAAGTTGTTGAGGGCTGATTTCTTGTCCTGTGATAAAAAGCCTTCTGTTTCGACCGCCAAACCTCTCAGGGGAGCATTTGCAACAGTTTCGTACCATTTTTGAGTGAATTGCCAAAAGTCAGATTTTTGCTGAAATTGTGACCCCGGAGCTTAGGGATTTTTTCAAAAAAAATCTTTTTCTGCCGGTGAAGTTGTTGAGGGCTGATTTCTTGTCCTGTGATAAAAAGCCTTCTGTTTCGACCGCCAAACCTCTCAGGGGAGCATTTCCAACTATGTGGCACCATTTTTGAGTGAGTTGCCGAAAGTCAGACTTTTGGTGAAATTGTGACCCCGGGGCTTAGGGATTTTTTCAAGAAAATCTTTTTCTGCCCGTGAAGTTGTTGAGGGCTGATTTCTTGTCCTGTGATAAAAAGCCTTCTGTTTCGACCGCCAAACCTCTCAGGGGAGCATTTGCAACAGTTTCGTACCATTTTTGAGTGAATTGCCAAAAGTCAGATTTTTGCTGAAATTGTGACCCCGGGGCTTAGGGATTTTTTCAAAAAAAATCTTTTTCTGCCGGTGAAGTTGTTGAGGGCTGATTTCTTGTCCTGTGATAAAAAGCCTTCTGTTTCGACCGCCAAACCTCTCAGGGGAGCATTTCCAACTATGTGGCACCATTTTTGAGTGAGTTGCCGAAAGTCAGACTTTTGGTGAAATTGTGACCCCGGGGCTTAGGGATTTTTTCAAGAAAATCTTTTTCTGCCGGTGAAGTTGTTCAGGGCTGATTTCTTGTCCTGTAATAAAAAGCCTTCTGTTTTGACCGCCAAACCTCTCAGGGGAGCATTTGCAACGGTTTCGTACCATTTTTGAGTGAATTGCCGAAAGTCAGACTTTTGCTAAAATTTTGACCCCGGAGCTAAGGGATATTTTCAAGAAAATCTTTTTCTGCCGGTGAAGTTGTTGAGGGCTGATTTCTTGTCCTGTGATAAAAAGCCTTCTGTTTCGACCGCCAAACCTCTCAGGGGAGCATTTGCAACAATTTCGTACCATTTTTGAGTGAGTTTCCGAAAGTCAGATTTTTGCTGAAATTGTGACCCCGGGGCTTAGGGATTTTTTCAAAAAAAATCTTTTTCTGCCGGTGAAGTTGTTGAGGGCTGATTTCTTGTCCTGGGATAAAAAGCCTTCTATTTTGACCGCCAAACCTCTCAGGGGAGCATTTGCAACAATTTCGTACCATTTTTGAGTGAGTTTCCGAAAGTCAGATTTTTGCTGAAATTGTGACCCCGGGGCTTAGGGATTTTTTCAGGAAAATCTTTTTCTGCCGGTGAAGTTGTTGAGGGCTGATTTCTTGTCCTGTGATAAAAAGCCTTCTATTTCGACCGCCAAACCTCTCAGGGGAGCATTTGCAACAATTTCGTACCATTTTTGAGTGAGTTTCCGAAAGTCAGACTTTTGCTGAAATTGGGACCCCGGGGCTTAGGGATTTTTTCAAGAAAATCTTTTTCTGCCCATGAAGTTGTTGAGGGCTGATTTCTTGTCCTGTGATAAAAAGCCTTCTGTTTCGACCGCCAAACCTCTCAGGGGAGCATTTGCAACAGTGTGGCACCATTTTTGAGTGAATTGCCGAAAGTCAGATTTTTGCTGAAATTGTGACCCCTGGGGCTTAGGGGTTTTTTCAAAAAAAATCTTTTTCTGCCCGTGAAGTTGTTGAGGGCTGATTTCTTGTCCTGTGATAAAAAGCCTTCTATTTCGACCGCCAAACCTCTCAGGGGAGCATTTGCAAGCCTTTGGCACCATTTTTGAGTGAATTGCCGAAACTCAGACTTTTGCTGAAATTGTGACCCCGGGGCTTAGGGATTTTTTCAAAAAAATCTTTTTCTGCCGGTGAAGTTTTTGAGGGCTGATTTCTTGTCCTGTGATAAAAAGCCTTCTATTTCGACCGCCAAACCTCTCAGGGGAGCATTTGCAAGCCTTTGGCACCATTTTTGAGTGAATTGCCGAAACTCAGACTTTTGCTGAAATTGTGACCCCGGGGCTTAGGGATTTTTTCAAAAAAATCTTTTTCTGCCGGTGAAGTTGTTGAGGGCTGATTTCTTGTCCTGTGATAAAAAGCCTTCTGTTACGAACGCCAAACCTCTCAGGGGAGCATTTGCAACGGTTTCGTACCATTTTTGAGTGAATTGCCGAAAGTCAGACTTTTGCTAAAATTTTGACCCCGGAGCTAAGGGATTTTTTCAAGAAAATCTTTTTCTGCCGGTGAAGTTGTTGGGGGCTGATTTCTTGTCCTGTGATAAAAAGCCTTGTGTTTCGACCGCCAAACCTCTCAGGGGAGCAATTGCAAATATCTGGCACCATTTTTGAGTGAGTTGCCGAAAGTCAGACTTTTGCTGAAATTGTGACCCCGGGGCTTAGGGACTTTTTCAAGAAAATCTTTTTCTGCCAGTGAAGTTGTTGAGGGCTGATTTCTTGTCCTGTGATAAAAAGCCCTCTGTTTCAACCGCCAAACCTCTCAGGGGAACATTTGCAACCCTTTGGCACCATTTTTGAGTGAATTGCCGAAAGTCAGACTTTTGCTGAAATTGTGACCCCGGGGCTTAGGGATTTTTTCAAAAAAATCTTTTTCTGCCAGTGAAGTTGTTGAGGGCTGATTTCTTGTCCTGTGATAAAAAGCCTTCTATTTCGACCGCCAAACCTCTCAGGAGAGCATTTGCAACTCTTTGGCACCATTTTTGAGTGAATTGCCGAAAGTCAGACTTTTGGTGAAATTGTGACCCCGGGGCTTAGGGATTTTTTCAAGAAAATCTTTTTCTGCCGGTGAAGTTGTTGAGGGCTGATTTCTTGTCCTGTGATAAAAAGCCTTCTGTTTCGACCGCCAAACCTCTCAGGGGAGCATTTCCAACTATGTGGCACCATTTTTGAGTGAGTTGCCGAAAGTCAGACTTTTGGTGAAATTGTGACCCCGGGGCTTAGGGATTTTTTCAAAAAAATCTTTTTCTGCCCGTGAAGTTGTTGAGGGCTTATTTGTTGTCCTGTGATAAAAAGCCTTCTATTTCGACCGCCAAACCTCTCAGGGGAGCATTTGCAAGCCTTTGGCACCATTTTTGAGTGAATTGCTGAAAGTCAGACTTTTGCTGAAATTGTGACCCCGGGGCTTAGGGATTTTTTTCAAAAAAATCTTTTTCTGCCCGTGAAGTTGTTGAGGGCTGATTTCATGTCCTGGGATAAAAAGCCTTCTGTTTCGACCGCCAAACCTCTCAGGGGAGCATTTGCAACGGTTTCGTACCATTTTTGAGTGAATTGCCGAAAGTCAGACTTTTGCTAAAATTTTGACCCCGGAGCTAAGGGATTTTTTCAAGAAAATCTTTTTCTGCCGATGAAGTTGTTGAGGGCTGATTTCTTGTCCTGTGATAAAAAGCCTTCTGTTTCGACCGCCAAACCTTTCAGGGGAGCATTTGCAACAGTGTGGCACCATTTTTGAGTGAGTTGCCGAAAGTCAGACTTTTGCTGAAATTGTGACCCCGGGGCTTAGGGATTTTTTCAAGAAAATCTTTTTCTGCCAGTGAAGTTGTTGAGGGCTGATTTCTTGTCCTGTGATAAAAAGCCTTCTGTTTCGACCGCCAAACCTCTCATGGGAGCATTTGCAACCCTTTGGCACCATTTTTGAGTGAATTGCCGAAAGTCAGACTTTTGCTGAAATTGTGACCCCGGGGAATAGGGATTTTTTCAAGAAAATCTTTTTCTGCCCGTGAAGTTGTTGAGGGCTGATTTCTTGTCCTGTGATAAAATGCCTTCTATTTCGACCGCCAAACCTCTCAGGGGAGCATTTGCAACAGTTTCGTACCATTTTTGAGTGAATTGCCAAAAGTCAGATTTTTGCTGAAATTGTGACCTCGGGGCTTAGGGATTTTTTCAAAAAAATGTTTTTCTGCCGGTGAAGTTGTTGAGGGCTGATTTCTTGTCCTGTGATAAAAAGCCTTCTATTTCGACCGCCAAACCTCTCAGGGGAGCATTTGAAACCCTTTGGCACAATTTTTGAGTGAATTGCCAAGTCAGACTTTTGCTGAAATTGTGACCCCGGGGCTTAGGGATTTTTTCAAAAAAATCTTTTTCTGCCCATGAAGTTGTTGAGGGCTGATTTCTTGTCCTGTGATAAAATGCCTTCTGTTACGACCGGCAAACCTTTCAGGGGAGCATTTGCAACCATTTCGTACCATTTTTGAGTGAGTTGCCGAAAGTCAGATTTTTGCTTAAATTGTGACCCGGGGCTTAGGGATTTTTTCAGGAAAATCTTTTTCTGCCGGTGAAGTTGTTGAGGGCTGATTTCTTGTCCTGTGATAAAAAGCCTTCTGCTTCGACCGCCAAACCTCTCAGGGGAGCATTTCCAACTATGTGGCACCATTTTTGAGTGAGTTGCCGAAAGTCAGATTTTTGCTGAAATTGTGACCCAGGGCTTAGGGATTTTTTCAAAAAAATCTTTTTCTGCCGGTGAAGTTGCTGAGGGCTGATTTCTTGTCCTGTGATAAAAAGCCTTCTGTTTCGACCGCCAAATCTCTCAGGGGAGCATTTGCAACTATCTGGCACCATATTTGAGTGAGTTGCCGAAAGTCAGATTTTTTCTTAAATTGTGACCCAGGGCTTAGGGATTTTTTCAAAAAAATCTTTTTCTGCCGGTGAAGTTGTTGAGGGCTGATTTCTTGTCCTGTTATAAAAACCCATCTGTTTTGACCGCAAAAACTCTCAGGGGAGCATTTGCAACAGTGTGGCACCATTTTTGAGTGAATTGCCGAAAGTCAGATTTTTGCAGAAATTGTGACCCCGGGGCTTAGGGATTTTTTCAAAAAAATCTTTTTCTGCCGGTGACGTTGTTGTGGGCTGATTTCTTGTCCTGTTATAAAAACCCTTCTGTTTTGACCGCCAAACCTTTCAGGGGAGCATTTGCAACAGTGTGGCACCATTTTTGAGTGAATTGCCGAAAGTCAGATTTTTGCAGAAATTGTGACCCCCGGGGCTTAGGGATTTTTTCAAAAAAATCTTTTTTTGCCGGTGACGTTGTTGTGGGCTGATTTCTTGTCCTGTTATAAAAACCCTTCTGTTTTGACTGCCAAACCTTTCAGGGGAGCATTTGCAACAGTGTGGCACCATTTTTGAGTGAATTGCCGAAAGTCAGGTTTTTGCTGAAATTGTGACCCCGGGGCTTAGGGATTTTTTCAAAAAAATCTTTTTCTGCCCGTGAAGTTGTTGAGGGCTGATTTCTTGTCCTGTGATAAAATGCCTTCTATTTCGACCGCCAAACCTCTCAGGGGAGCATTTGCAACAGTTTCGTACCATTTTTGAGTGAATTGCCGAAAGTCAGATTTTTGCAGAAATTGTGACCCCGGGGCTTAGGGATTTTTTCAAAAAAATCTTTTTCTGCCGGTGAAGTTGTTGAGGGCTGATTTCTTGTCCTGTGATAAAAAGCCTTCTATTTCGACCGCCAAACCTCTCAGGGGAGCATTTGAAACCCTTTGGCACAATTTTTGAGTGAATTGCCAAGTCAGACTTTTGCTGAAATTGTGACCCCGGGGCTTAGGGATTTTTTCAAAAAAATCTTTTTCTGCCCATGAAGTTGTTGAGGGCTGATTTCTTGTCCTGTGATAAAATGCCTTCTGTTTCGACCGGCAAACCTTTCAGGGGAGCATTTGCAACCATTTCGTACCATTTTTGAGTGAGTTGCCGAAAGTCAGATTTTTGCTTAAATTGTGACCCGGGGCTTAGGGATTTTTTCAGGAAAATCTTTTTCTGCCCATGAAGTTGTTGAGGGCTGATTTCTTGTCCTGTGATAAAAAGCCTTCTGTTTCAACCGCCAAACCTCTCAGGGGAGCATTTGCAACTATCTGGCACCATTTTTGAGTGAGTTGCCGAAAGTCAGATTTTTGCTGAAATTGTGACCCCGGGGCTTAGGGATTTTTTCAAAAAAAAAATTTCTTGCGGTGAAGTTGCTGAAGGCTGATTTCTTGTCCTGTGATAAAAAGCCTTCTGTTTCGACCGCCAAATCTCTCAGGGGAGCATTTGCAACTATCTGGCACCATATTTGAGTGAGTTGCCGAAAGTCAGATTTTTGCAGAAATTGTGACCCCGGGGCTTAGGGATTTTTTCAAAAAAATCTTTTTCTGCCGGTGAAGTTGTTGAGGGCTGATTTCTTGTCCTGTTATAAAAACCCTTCTGTTTTGACCGCCAAACCTTTCAGTGGAGCATTTGCAACAGTGTGGCACCATTTTTGAGTGAATTGCCGAAAGTCAGGTTTTTGCTGAAATTGTGACCCCGGGGCTTAGGGATTTTTTCAAAAAAATCTTTTTCTGCCGGTGAAGTTGTTGAGGGCTGATTTCTTGTCCTGTGATAAAAAGCCTTCTGTTTCGACCGGCAAACCTTTCAGGGGAGCATTTGCAACCATTTCGTACCATTTTTTAGTGAATTGCCGAAAGTCAGATTTTTGCTGAAATTGTGACCCCGGGGCTTAGGGATTTTTTCAAAAAAATCTTTTTCTGCCGGTGAAGTTGTTGAGGGCTGATTTCTTGTCCTGTGATAAAAAGCCTTCTGTTTCGACCGCCAAACCTCTCAGGGGAGCATTTCCAACTATGTGGCACCATTTTTGAGTGAGTTGCCGAAAGTCAGATTTTTGCAGAAATTGTGACCCCGGGGCTTAGGGATTTTTTCAAAGAAATCTTTTTCTGCCGGTGAAGTTGTTGAGAGCTGATTTCTTGTCCTGTGATAAAAAGCCTTCTGTTTAAACCGCCAAACCTCTCAGGGGAGCATTTGCAACTATCTGGCACCATATTTGAGTGAGTTGCCGAAAGTCAGATTTTTGCTTAAATTGTGACCCGGGGCTTAGGGATTTTTTCAAAAAAATCTTTTTCTGCCCGTGAAGTTGTTGAGGGCTGATTTCTTGTCCTGTGATAAAAAGCCTTCTGTTTCGACCGGCAAACCTTTCAGGGGAGCATTTGCAACCATTTCGTACCATTTTTTAGTGAATTGCCGAAAGTCAGATTTTTGCTGAAATTGTGACCCCGGGGCTTAGGGATTTTTTCAAAAAAATCTTTTTCTGCCGGTGAAGTTGTTGAGGGCTGATTTCTTGTCCTGTGATAAAAAGCCTTCTGTTTCGACCGCCAAACCTCTCAGGGGAGCATTTCCAACTATGTGGCACCATTTTTGAGTGAGTTGCCGAAAGTCAGATTTTTGCAGAAATTGTGACCCCGGGGCTTAGGGATTTTTTCAAAGAAATCTTTTTCTGCCGGTGAAGTTGTTGAGAGCTGATTTCTTGTCCTGTGATAAAAAGCCTTCTGTTTAAACCGCCAAACCTCTCAGGGGAGCATTTGCAACTATCTGGCACCATTTTTGAGTGAGTTGCCGAAAGTCAGATTTTTGCTGAAATTGTGACCCCGGGGCTTAGGGATTTTTTCAAAAAAAAAAATTCTAGCGGTGAAGTTGCTGAGGGCTGATTTCTTGTCCTGTGATAAAAAGCCTTCTGTTTCGACCGCAAAAACTTTCAGGGGAGCATCTGCAACAGTGTGGCACCATTTTTGAGTGAATTGCCGAAAGTCAGATTTTTGCAGAAATTGTGTCCCCGGGGCTTAGGGATTTTTTCAAAAAAAAATTTTTCTTGCGGTGAAGTTGTTGAGGGCTGATTTCTTGTCCTGTGATAAAAAGCCTTCTGTTTTGACCGCCAAACCTCTCAGGGGAGCATTTCCAACTATGTGGCACCATTTTTGAGTGAGTTGCCGGAAGTCAGATTTTTGCAGAAATTGTGACCCCGGGGCTTAGGGATTTTTTCAAAAAAATCTTTTTCTGCCGGTGAAGTTGTTGAGGGCTGATTTCTTGTCCTGTTATAAAAACCCTTCTGTTTTGACCGCCAAATATTTCAGGGGAGCATTTTCAACAGTGTGGCACCATTTTTGAGTGAATTGCCGAAAGTCAGATTTTTGCTGAAATTGTGACCCCGGGGCTTAGGGATTTTTTCAAAAAAATCTTTTTCTGCCGGTGAAGTTGTTGAGGGCTGATTTCTTGTCCTGTGATAAAAAGCCTTCTGTTTCGACCGGCAAACCTTTCAGGGGAGCATTTGCAACCATTTCGTACCATTTTTTAGTGAATTGCCGAAAGTCAGATTTTTGCTGAAATTGTGACCCCGGGGCTTAGGGATTTTTTCAAAAAAATCTTTTTCTGCCGGTGAAGTTGTTGAGGGCTGATTTCTTGTCCTGTGATAAAAAGCCTTCTGTTTCGACCGCCAAACCTCTCAGGGGAGCATTTCCAACTATGTGGCACCATTTTTGAGTGAGTTGCCGAAAGTCAGATTTTTGCAGAAATTGTGACCCCGGGGCTTAGGGATTTTTTCAAAGAAATCTTTTTCTGCCGGTGAAGTTGTTGAGAGCTGATTTCTTGTCCTGTGATAAAAAGCCTTCTGTTTAAACCGCCAAACCTCTCAGGGGAGCATTTGCAACTATCTGGCACCATTTTTGAGTGAGTTGCCGAAAGTCAGATTTTTGCTGAAATTGTGACCCCGGGGCTTAGGGATTTTTTCAAAAAAAAAATTTCTAGCGGTGAAGTTGCTGAGGGCTGATTTCTTGTCCTGTGATAAAAAGCCTTCTGTTTCGACCGCAAAAACTTTCAGGGGAGCATCTGCAACAGTGTGGCACCATTTTTGAGTGAATTGCCGAAAGTCAGATTTTTGCAGAAATTGTGTCCCCGGGGCTTAGGGATTTTTTCAAAAAAAATTTTTTCTTGCGGTGAAGTTGTTGAGGGCTGATTTCTTGTCCTGTGATAAAAAGCCTTCTGTTTTGACCGCCAAACCTCTCAGGGGAGCATTTCCAACTATGTGGCACCATTTTTGAGTGAGTTGCCGAAAGTCAGATTTTTGCAGAAATTGTGACCCCGGGGCTTAGGGATTTTTTCAAAAAAATCTTTTTCTGCCGGTGAAGTTGTTGAGGGCTGATTTCTTGTCCTGTTATAAAAACCCTTCTGTTTTGACCGCCAAATATTTCAGGGGAGCATTTGCAACAGTGTGGCACCATTTTTGAGTGAATTGCCGAAAGTCAGATTTTTGCTGAAATTGTGACCCCGGGGCTTAGGGATTTTTTCAAAAAAATCTTTTTCTGCCGGTGACGTTGTTGTGGGCTGATTTCTTGTCCTGTTATAAAAACCCTTCTGTTTTGACTGCCAAACCTTTCAGGGGAGCATTTACAACAGTGTGGCACCATTTTTGAGTGAATTGCCGAAAGTCAGGTTTTTGCTGTAATTATGACCCCGGGGCTTAGGGATTTTTTCAAAAAAATCTTTTTCTGCCCGTGAAGTTGTTGAGGGCTGATTTCTTGTCCTGTTATAAAAACCCTTCTGTTTTGACCGCCAAACCTTTCAGGGGAGCATTTGCAACAGTGTGGCACCATTTTTGAGTGAATAGCCGAAAGTCAGATTTTTGCTGAAATTGTGACCCCGGGGCTTAGGGATTTTTTCAAAAAAATCTTTTTCTGCCAGTGAAGTTGTTGAGGACTGATTTCTTGTCCTGTGATAAAAAGCCTTCTGTTTCGACCGCCAAAACTCTCAGGGGAGCATTTCCAACTATGTGGCACCATTTTTGAGTGAATTGCCGAAAGTCAGATTTTTGCTGAAATTGTGACCCCGGGGCTTAGGGGTTTTTTCAAAAAAATCTTTTTCTGCCCGTGAAGTTGTTGAGGGCTTATTTGTTGTCCTGTCATAAAAAGCCTTCTATTTCGACCGCCAAACCTCTCAGGGGAGCATTTGCAAGCCTTTGGCACCATTTTTGAGTGAATTGCTGAAAGTCAGACTTTTGCTGAAATTGTGACCCCGGGGCTTAGGGATTTTTTCAAGAAAATCTTTTTCTGCCCGTGAAGTTGTTGAGGGCTGATTTCTTGTCCTGTGATAAAAAGCCTTCTATTTCGACCGCCAAACCTCTCAGGGGAGCATTTGCAACAGTTTCGTACCATTTTTGAGTGAATTGCCAAAAGTCAGATTTTTGCTGAAATTGTGACCCCAGGGCTAAGGGATTTTTTCAAAAAAAATCTTTTTCTGCCGGTGAAGTTGTTGAGGGCTGATTTCTTGTCCTGGGATAAAAAGCCTTCTATTTCGACCGCCAAACCGCTCAGGGGAGCATTTGCAACAATTTGGTACCATTTTTGAGTGAATTGCCGAAAGTCAGATTTTTGCTGAAATTGTGACCCCGGGGCTTAGGGATTTTTTCAAAAAAATCTTTTCTGCCCGTGAAGTTGTTGAGGGCTGATTTCTTGTCCTGTGATAAAAAGCCTTCTGTTTCGACCGCCAAACCTCTCAGGGGAGCATTTGAAACCCTTTGGCACAATTTTTGAGTGAATTGCCAAGTCAGACTTTTGCTGAAATTGTGACCCCGGGGCTTAGGGATTTTTTCAAAAAAATCTTTTTCTGCCGGTGAAGTTGTTGAGGGCTGATTTCTTGTCCTGTGATAAAAAGCCTTCTGCTTCGACCGCCAAACCTCTCAGGGGAGCATTTCCAACTATGTGGAACCATTTTTGAGTGAGTTGCCGAAAGTCAGATTTTTGCAGAAATTGTGACCCCGGGGCTTAGGGATTTTTTCAAAAAATTCTTTTTCTGCCGGTGAAGTTGTTGAGGGCTGATTTCTTGTCCTGTGATAAAAAGCCTTCTGTTTCGACCGCCAAACCTCTCAGGGGAGGATTTGCAGCTATCGGGCACCATTTTTGAGTGAGTTGCCGAAAGTCAGATTTTTGCTGAAATTGTGACCTCGGGGCTTAGGGATTTTTTCAAAAAGATGTTTTTCTGCCGGTGAAGTTGTTGAGGGCTGATTTCTTGTCCTGTGATAAAAAGCCTTCTATTTCGACCGCCAAACCTCTCAGGGGAGCATTTGAAACCCTTTGGCACAATTTTTGAGTGAATTGCCAAGTCAGACTTTTGCTGAAATTGTGACCCCGGGGCTTAGGGATTTTTTCAAAAAAATCTTTTTCTGCCGGTGAAGTTGTTGAGGGCTGATTTCTTGTCCTGTGATAAAAAGCCTTCTGCTTCGACCACCAAACCTCTCAGGGGAGCATTTCCAACTATGTGGAACCATTTTTGAGTGAGTTGCCGAAAGTCAGATTTTTGCAGAAATTGTGACCCCGGGGCTTAGGGATTTTTTCAAAAAATTCTTTTTCTTGCGGTGAAGTTGTTGAGGGCTGATTTCTTGTCCTGTGATAAAAACCCTTCTGTTTTGACCGCCAAACCTCTCAGGGGAGCATTTCCAACTATGTGGCACCATTTTTGAGTGAGTTGAAGAAAGTCAGATTTTTGCAGAAATTGTGACCCCGGGGCTTAGGGATTTTTTCAAAAAAATCTTTTTCTGCCGGTGAAGTTGTTGAGAGCTGATTTCTTGTCCTGTGATAAAAAGCCTTCTGTTTCGACCGCCAAACCTCTCAGGGGAGCATTTGCAACTATCTGGCACCATTTTTGAGTGAGTTGCCGAAAGTCAGATTTTTGCTGAAATTGTGTCCCCGGGGCTTAGGGATTTTTTCAAAAAAAAAATTTCTTGCGGTGAAGTTGCTGAGGGCTGATTTCTTGTCCTGTGATAAAAAGCCTTCTGTTTCGACCGCCAAATCTCTCAGGGGAGCATTTGCAGCTATCGGGCACCATTTTTGAGTGAGTTGCCGAAAGTCAGATTTTTGCTGAAATTGTGACCTCGGGGCTTAGGGATTTTTTCAAAAAGATGTTTTTCTGCCGGTGAAGTTGTTGAGGGCTGATTTCTTGTCCTGTGATAAAAAGCCTTCTATTTCGACCGCCAAACCTCTCAGGGGAGCATTTGAAACCCTTTGGCACAATTTTTGAGTGAATTGCCAAGTCAGACTTTTGCTGAAATTGTGACCCCGGGGCTTAGGGATTTTTTCAAAAAAATCTTTTTCTGCCGGTGAAGTTGTTGAGGGCTGATTTCTTGTCCTGTGATAAAAAGCCTTCTGCTTCGACCGCCAAACCTCTCAGGGGAGCATTTCCAACTATGTGGAACCATTTTTGAGTGAGTTGCCGAAAGTCAGATTTTTGCAGAAATTGTGACCCCGGGGCTTAGGGATTTTTTCAAAAAATTCTTTTTCTGCCGGTGAAGTTGTTGAGGGCTGATTTCTTGTCCTGTGATAAAAAGCCTTCTGTTTCGACCGCCAAACCTCTCAGGGGAGCATTTGCAGCTATCGGGCACCATTTTTGAGTGAGTTGCCGAAAGTCAGATTTTTGCTGAAATTGTGACCTCGGGGCTTAGGGATTTTTTCAAAAAGATGTTTTTCTGCCGGTGAAGTTGTTGAGGGCTGATTTCTTGTCCTGTGATAAAAAGCCTTCTATTTCGACCGCCAAACCTCTCAGGGGAGCATTTGAAACCCTTTGGCACAATTTTTGAGTGAATTGCCAAGTCAGACTTTTGCTGAAATTGTGACCCCGGGGCTTAGGGATTTTTTCAAAAAAATCTTTTTCTGCCGGTGAAGTTGTTGAGGGCTGATTTCTTGTCCTGTGATAAAAAGCCTTCTGCTTCGACCGCCAAACCTCTCAGGGGAGCATTTCCAACTATGTGGAACCATTTTTGAGTGAGTTGCCGAAAGTCAGATTTTTGCAGAAATTGTGACCCCGGGGCTTAGGGATTTTTTCAAAAAATTCTTTTTCTGCCGGTGAAGTTGTTGAGGGCTGATTTCTTGTCCTGTGATAAAAAGCCTTCTGTTTAAACCGCCAAACCTCTCAGGGGAGCATTTGCAACTATCTGGCACCATTTTTGAGTGAGTAGCCGAAAGTCAGATTTTTGCTGAAATTGTGACCCGGGGCTTAGGGATTTTTTCAAAAAATTCTTTTTCTGACGGTGAAGTTGTTGAGGGCTGATTTCTTGTCCTGTTATAAAAACCCTTCTGTTTTGACCGCAAAAACTTTCAGGGGAGCATTTGCAACAGTGTGGCACCATTTTTGAGTGAATTGCCGAAAGTCGGATTTTTGCAGAAATTGTGACCCCGGGGCTTAGGGATTTTTTCAAAAAAAAATTTTTCTTGCGGTGAAGTTGTTGAGGGCTGATTTCTTGTCCTGTGATAAAAAGCCTTCTGTTTTGACCGCCAAACCTCTCAGGGGAGCATTTCCAACTATGTGGCACCATTTTTGAGTGAGTTGAAGAAAGTCAGATTTTTGCAGAAATTGTGACCCCGGGGCTTAGGAATTTTTTCAAAAAAATCTTTTTCTGCCGGTGAAGTTGTTGAGAGCTGATTTCTTGTCCTGTGATAAAAAGCCTTCTGTTTTGACCGCCAAACCTCTCAGGGGAGCATTTGCAACTATCTGGCACCATTTTTGAGTGAGTTGCCGAAAGTCAGATTTTTGCTTAAATTGTGACCCGGGGCTTAGGGATTTTTTCAAAAAAATCTTTTTCTGCCGGTGAAGTTGTTGAGGGCTGATTTCTAGTCCTGTTATAAAAACCCTTCTGTTTTGACCGCAAAAACTTTCAGGGGAGCATTTGCAACAGTGTGGCACCATTTTTGAGTGAATTGCCGAAAGTCAGATTTTTGCAGAAATTGTGACCCCGGGGCTTATGGATTTTTTCAAAAAAATCTTTTTCTGCCCGTGAAGTTGTTGAGGGCTGATTTCTTGTCCTGTTATAAAAACCCTTCTGTTTTGACCGCTAAACCTTTCAGGGGAGCATTTCCAACTATGAGGCACCATTTTTGAGTAAGTTGCCGAAAGTCAGATTTTTGCAGAAATTGTGACCCCGGGGGTTAGGGAATTTTTCAAAACAATCTTTTTCTGCCCGTGAAGTTGTTGAGGGCTGATTTCTTGTCCTGTGATAAAAAGCCTTCTGTTTCGACCGCCAAACCTCTCAGGGGAGCATTTCCAACTATGTGGAACCATTTTTGAGTGAGTTGCCGAAAGTCAGATTTTTGCAGAAATTGTGACCCCGGGGCTTAGGGATTTTTTCAAAACAATCTTTTTCTGCCCGTGAAGTTGTTGAGGGCTGATTTCTTGTCCTGTGATAAAAAGCCTTCTGCTTCGACCGCCAAACCTCTCAGGGGAGCATTTCCAACTATGTGGAACCATTTTTGAGTGAGTTGCCGAAAGTCAGATTTTTGCAGAAATTGTGACCCCGGGGCTTAGGGATTTTTTCAAAAAATTCTTTTTCTGCCGGTGAAGTTGTTGAGGGCTGATTTCTTGTCCTGTGATAAAAAGCCTTCTGTTTCGACCGCCAAACCTCTCAGGGGAGCATTTGCAGCTATCGGGCACCATTTTTGAGTGAGTTGCCGAAAGTCAGATTTTTGCTGAAATTGTGACCTCGGGGCTTAGGGATTTTTTCAAAAAGATGTTTTTCTGCCGGTGAAGTTGTTGAGGGCTGATTTCTTGTCCTGTGATAAAAAGCCTTCTATTTCGACCGCCAAACCTCTCAGGGGAGCATTTGAAACCCTTTGGCACAATTTTTGAGTGAATTGCCAAGTCAGACTTTTGCTGAAATTGTGACCCCGGGGCTTAGGGATTTTTTCAAAAAAATCTTTTTCTGCCGGTGAAGTTGTTGAGGGCTGATTTCTTGTCCTGTGATAAAAAGCCTTCTGCTTCGACCGCCAAACCTCTCAGGGGAGCATTTCCAACTATGTGGAACCATTTTTGAGTGAGTTGCCGAAAGTCAGATTTTTGCAGAAATTGTGACCCCGGGGCTTAGGGATTTTTTCAAAAAATTCTTTTTCTGCCGGTGAAGTTGTTGAGGGCTGATTTCTTGTCCTGTGATAAAAAGCCTTCTGTTTAAACCGCCAAACCTCTCAGGGGAGCATTTGCAACTATCTGGCACCATTTTTGAGTGAGTAGCCGAAAGTCAGATTTTTGCTGAAATTGTGACCCGGGGCTTAGGGATTTTTTCAAAAAAATCTTTTTCTGACGGTGAAGTTGTTGAGGGCTGATTTCTTGTCCTGTTATAAAAACCCTTCTGTTTTGACCGCAAAAACTTTCAGGGGAGCATTTGCAACAGTGTGGCACCATTTTTGAGTGAATTGCCGAAAGTCGGATTTTTGCAGAAATTGTGACCCCGGGGCTTAGGGATTTTTTCAAAAAAAATTTTTTCTTGCGGTGAAGTTGTTGAGGGCTGATTTCTTGTCCTGTGATAAAAAGCCTTCTGTTTTGACCGCCAAACCTCTCAGGGGAGCATTTCCAACTATGTGGCACCATTTTTGAGTGAGTTGAAGAAAGTCAGATTTTTGCAGAAATTGTGACCCCGGGGCTTAGGGATTTTTTCAAAAAAATCTTTTTCTGCCGGTGAAGTTGTTGAGAGCTGATTTCTTGTCCTGTGATAAAAAGCCTTCTGTTTTGACCGCCAAACCTCTCAGGGGAGCATTTGCAACTATCTGGCACCATTTTTGAGTGAGTTGCCGAAAGTCAGATTTTTGCTTAAATTGTGACCCGGGGCTTAGGGATTTTTTCAAAAAAATCTTTTTCTGCCGGTAAAGTTGTTGAGGGCTGATTTCTAGTCCTGTTATAAAAACCCTTCTGTTTTGACCGCAAAAACTTTCAGGGGAGCATTTGCAACAGTGTGGCACCATTTTTGAGTGAATTGCCGAAAGTCAGATTTTTGCAGAAATTGTGACCCCGGGGCTTAGGGATTTTTTCAAAAAAAATTTTTTCTTGCGGTGAAGTTGTTGAGGGCTGATTTCTTGTCCTGTGATAAAAAGCCTTCTGTTTTGACCGCCAAATATTTCAGGGGAGCATTTGCAACAGTGTGGCACCATTTTTGAGTGAATTGCCGAAAGTCAGATTTTTGCAGAAATTGTGACCCCGGGGCTTATGGATTTTTTCAAAAAAATCTTTTTCTGCCCGTGAAGTTGTTGAGGGCTGATTTCTTGTCCTGTTATAAAAACCCTTCTGTTTTGACCGCCAAACCTTTCAGGGGAGCATTTCCAACTATGAGGCACCATTTTTGAGTAAGTTGCCGAAAGTCAGATTTTTGCAGAAATTGTGACCCCGGGGGTTAGGGAATTTTTCAAAACAATCTTTTTCTGCCCGTGAAGTTGTTGAGGGCTGATTTCTTGTCCTGTGATAAAAAGCCTTCTGTTTCGACCGCCAATCCTCTCAGGGGAGCATTTGCAACTATCTGGCACTATTTTTGAGTGAATTGCCGAAAGTCAGATTTTTGCAGAAATTGTGACCCCGGGGCTTAGGGATTTTTTCAAAAAAAATCTTTTTCTGCCGGTGAAGTTGTTGAGGGCTGATTTCTTGTCCTGTGATAAAAAGCCTTCTGTTTTGACCGCCAAACCTCTCAGGGGAGCATTTCCAACTATCTGGCACTATTTTTGAGTGAATTGGCGAAAGTCAGATTTTTGCTGAAATTGTGACCCAGAGGCTTAGGGATTTTTTCAAAAAAATCTTTTACTTGCGGTGAAGTTGTTCAGGGCTGATTTCTTGTCCTGTGATAAAAAGCCTTCTGTTTCGACCGCCAAACCTTTCAGGGGAGCATTTGCAATAGTGTGGCACCATTTTTGAGTGAGTTGCCGAAAGTCAGTTTTTTGCTGAAATTGTGACCCCGGGGCTTAGGGATTTTTTCAAAAAAATCTTTTTCTGCCGGTGAAGTTGTTCAGGGCTGATTTCTTGTCCTGTGATAAAAAGCCTTCTGTTTCGACCGCCAAACCTTTCAGGGGAGCATTTGCAACATTGTGGCACCATTTTTGAGTGAATTGCCGAAAGTCAGATTTTTGCAGAAATTGTGACCCCGGGGATTAGGGATTTTTTCAAAAAAAGCTTTTTCTGCCAGGGAAGTTGTTGAGGGCTAATTTCTTGTCCTGTGATAAAAAGCCTTCTGTTTCGACCGCCAAACCTCTCAGGGGAGCATTTCCAACTATGTGGCACCATTTTTGAGTGAGTTGCCGAAAGTCAGATTTTTGCAGAAATTGTGACCCCGGGGCTTAGGGATTTTAACAAAAAAATCTTTTTCTGCCGTTGAAGTTGTTGAGGGCTGATTTCTTGTCCTGTGATAAAAAGCCTTCTGTTTTGACCGCCAAACCTCTCAGGGGAGCATTTGCCACAGTGTGGCACCATTTTTGAGTGAATTGCAGAAAGTCAGATTTTTGCTGAAATTGTGACCCCGGGGCTTAGGGATTTTTTCAAAAAAATCTTTTTCTGCCAGTGAAGTTGTTGAGGGCTGATTTCTTGTCCTGTGATAAAAGCCTTCTGTTTCTTCCGGCAAACCTTTCAGGGGAGCATTTGCAATCATTTCGTACCATTTTTTAGTGAATTGGCGAAAGTCAGATTTTTGCTGAAATTGTGACCCCGGGGCTTAGGGATTTTTTCAAAAAAATCTTTTTCTTGCGGTGAAGTTGTTGAGGGCTGATTTCTTGTCCTGTGATAAAAAGCCTTCTGTTTTGACCGCCAAACCTCTCAGGGGAGCATTTGCAACTATCTGGTACCATTTTTGAGTGAGTTGCCGAAAGTCAGATTTTTGCTGAAATTGTGACCCCGGGGCTTAGGGATTTTTTCAAAAAAATCTTTTTCTGCCGCTGAAGTTGTTCAGGGCTGATTTCTTGTCCTGTGATAAAAAGCCTTCTGTTTCGACCGCCAAACCTTTCAGGGGAGCATTTGCAACAGTGTGGCACCATTTTTGAGTGAATTGCCGAAAGTCAGATTTTTGCTGAAATTGTGACCCCGGGGCTTAGGGATTTTTTCAAAAAAATCTTTTTCTTGCGGTGAAGTTGTTGAGGGCTGATTTCTTGTCCTGTGATAAAAAGCCTTCTGTTTTGACCGCCAAACCTCTCAGGGGAGCATTTGCAACTATCTGGCACCATTTTTGAGTGAGTTGCCGAAAGTCAGTTTTTTGCTGAAATTGTGACCCCGGGGCTTAGGGATTTTTTCAAAAAAATCTTTTTCTGCCAGGGAAGTTGTTGAGGGCTGATTTCTTGTCCTGTGATAAAAAGCCTTCTGTTTCGACCGCCAAACCTCTCAGGGGAGCATTTCCAACTATGTGGCACCATTTTTGAGTGAGTTGCCGAAAGTCAGATTTTTGCAGAAATTGTGACCCCGGGGCTTAGGGATTTTTTCAAAAAAATCTTTTTCTGCCCGTGAAGTTGTTGAGGGCTGATTTCTTGTCCTGTGATAAAAAGCCTTCTGTTTCGACCGCCAAACCTTTCAGGGGAGCATTTGCAACAGTGTGGCACCATTTTTGAGTGAATTGCCGAAAGTCAGATTTTTGCTGAAATTGTGACCCCGGGGCTTAGGGATTTTTTCACAAAAATCGTTTTCTGCCGGTGAAGTTGTTGAGGGCTGATTTCTTGTCCTGTTATAAAAACTCTTCTGTTTTGCCCGCCAAACCTTTCAGGGGAGCGTTTGCACACAGTGTGGCACCATTTTTGAGTGAATTGCCGAAAGTCAGATTTTTGCTGAAATTGTGACCCCGGGGCTTAGGGATTTTTTCAAAAAATCTTTTTCTTGCGGTGAAGTTGTTGAGGGCGGATTTCTTGTCCTGTGATAAAAAGCCTTCTGTTTTGACCGCCAAACCTTTCAGGGGAGCTTTTGCAACAGTGTGGCACCATTTTTGAGTGAATTGACGAAAGTCAGATTTTTGCTGAAATTGTGACCCCGGGGCTTAGGGATTTTTTCAAAAAATCTTTTTCTTGCGGTGAAGTTGTTGAGGGCGGATTTCTTGTCCTGTGATAAAAAGCCTTCTGTTTTGACCGCCAAACCTTTCAGGGGAGCTTTTGCAACAGTGTGGCACCATTTTTGAGTGAATTGCCGAAAGTCAGATTTTTGCTGAAATTGTGACCCCGGGGCTTAGGGATTTTTTCAAAAAAATCTTTTACTGCCCGTTAAGTTGTTGAGGGCTGATTTCTTGTCCTGTGATAAAAAGCCTTCTGTTTCACCGCCAAACCTTTCAGGGGAGCATTTGCAACAGTGTGGCACCATTTTTGAGTGAATTGCAGAAAGTCAGATTTTTGCTGAAATTGTGACCCCGGGGGTTAGGGAATTTTTCAAAAAAATCTTTTTCTGCCCGTCAAGTTGTTGAGGGCTGATTTCTTGTCCTGTGATAAAAAGCCTTCTGTTTTGACCGCCAAACCTCTCAGGGGAGCATTTGCAACTATCTGGTACCATTTTTGAGTGAGTTGCCGAAAGTCAGATTTTTGCTGAAATTGTGACCCCGGGGCTTAGGGATTTTTTCAAAAAAATCTTTTTATTGCGGTGAAGTTGTTGAGGGCTGATTTCTTGTCCTGTGATAAAAAGCCTTCTGTTTTGACCGCCAAACCTCTCAGGGGAGCATTTGCAACTATCTGGCACCATTTTTGAGTGAGTTGCCGAAAGTCAGTTTTTTGCTGAAATTGTGACCCCGGGGCTTAGGGATTTTTTCAAAAAAATCTTTTTCTGCCAGGGAAGTTGTTGAGGGCTGATTTCTTGTCCTGTGATAAAAAGCCTTCTGTTTCGACCGCCAAACCTCTCAGGGGAGCATTTGCAACAGTGTGGCACCATTTTTGAGTGAATTGCCGAAAGTCAGATTTTTGCTGAAATTGTGACCCCGGGGCTTAGGGATTTTTTCAAAAAAATCTTTTTATTGCGGTGAAGTTGTTGAGGGCTGATTTCTTGTCCTGTGATAAAAAGCCTTCTGTTTTGACCGCCAAACCTCTCAGGGGAGCATTTGCAACTATCTGGCACCATTTTTGAGTGAGTTGCCGAAAGTCAGTTTTTTGCTGAAATTGTGACCCCGGGGCTTAGGGATTTTTTCAAAAAAATCTTTTTCTGCCAGGGAAGTTGTTGAGGGCTGATTTCTTGTCCTGTGATAAAAAGCCTTCTGTTTCGACCGCCAAACCTCTCAGGGGAGCATTTGCAACAGTGTGGCACCATTTTTGAGTGAATTGCCGAAAGTCAGATTTTTGCTGAAATTGTGACCCCGGGGCTTAGGGATTTTTTCACAAAAATCGTTTTCTGCCGGTGAAGTTGTTGAGGGCTGATTTCTTGTCCTGTTATAAAAACACTTCTGTTTTGCCCGCCAAACCTTTCAGGGGAGCATTTGCACACAGTGTGGCACCATTTTTGAGTGAATTGCCGAAAGTCAGATTTTTGCTGAAATTGTGACCCCGGGGCTTAGGGATTTTTTCAAAAAATCTTTTTCTTGCGGTGAAGTTGTTGAGGGCGGATTTCTTGTCCTGTGATAAAAAGCCTTCTGTTTTGACCGCCAAACCTTTCAGGGGAGCTTTTGCAACAGTGTGGCACCATTTTTGAGTGAATTGCCGAAAGTCAGATTTTTGCTGAAATTGTGACCCCGGGGCTTAGGGATTTTTTCAAAAAATCTTTTTCTTGCGGTGAAGTTGTTGAGGGCGGATTTCTTGTCCTGTGATAAAAAGCCTTCTGTTTTGACCGCCAAACCTTTCAGGGGAGCTTTTGCAACAGTGTGGCACCATTTTTGAGTGAATTGCCGAAAGTCAGATTTTTGCTGAAATTGTGACCCCGGGGCTTAGGGATTTTTTCAAAAAAATCTTTTACTGCCCGTTAAGTTGTTGAGGGCTGATTTCTTGTCCTGTGATAAAAAGCCTTCTGTTTCACCGCCAAACCTTTCAGGGGAGCATTTGCAACAGTGTGGCACCATTTTTGAGTGAATTGCAGAAAGTCAGATTTTTGCTGAAATTGTGACCCCGGGGGTTAGGGAATTTTTCAAAAAAATCTTTTTCTGCCCGTCAAGTTGTTGAGGGCTGATTTCTTGTCCTGTGATAAAAAGCCTTCTGTTTCGACCGCCAAACCTCTCAGGGGAGCATTTCCAACTATGTGGCACCATTTTTGAGTGAGTTGCCGAAAGTCAGATTTTTGCAGAAATTGTGACCCCGGGGGTTAGGGAATTTTTCAAAAAAATCTTTTTCTGCCCGTGAAGTTGTTGAGGGCTGATTTCTGGTCCTGTGATAAAAGCCCTCTGTTTCGACCGGCAAACCTTTCAGGGGAGCATTTGCAACCATTTCGTACCATTTTTGAGTGAATTGCCGAAAGTCAGATTTTTGCAGAAATTGTGACCCCGGGGCTTAGGGATTTTTTCAAAAAATCTTTTTCTTGCGGTGAAGTTGTTGAGGGCGGATTTCTTGTCCTGTGATAAAAAGCCTTCTGTTTTGACCGCCAAACCTTTCAGGGGAGCTTTTGCAACAGTGTGGCACCATTTTTGAGTGAATTGCCGAAAGTCAGATTTTTGCTGAAATTGTGACCCCGGGGCTTAGGGATTTTTTCAAAAAATCTTTTTCTTGCGGTGAAGTTGTTGAGGGCGGATTTCTTGTCCTGTGATAAAAAGCCTTCTGTTTTGACCGCCAAACCTTTCAGGGGAGCTTTTGCAACAGTGTGGCACCATTTTTGAGTGAATTGCCGAAAGTCAGATTTTTGCTGAAATTGTGACCCCGGGGCTTAGGGATTTTTTCAAAAAAATCTTTTACTGCCCGTTAAGTTGTTGAGGGCTGATTTCTTGTCCTGTGATAAAAAGCCTTCTGTTTCACCGCCAAACCTTTCAGGGGAGCATTTGCAACAGTGTGGCACCATTTTTGAGTGAATTGCAGAAAGTCAGATTTTTGCTGAAATTGTGACCCCGGGGGTTAGGGAATTTTTCAAAAAAATCTTTTTCTGCCCGTCAAGTTGTTGAGGGCTGATTTCTTGTCCTGTGATAAAAAGCCTTCTGTTTCGACCGCCAAACCTCTCAGGGGAGCATTTCCAACTATGTGGCACCATTTTTGAGTGAGTTGCCGAAAGTCAGATTTTTGCAGAAATTGTGACCCCGGGGGTTAGGGAATTTTTCAAAAAAATCTTTTTCTGCCCGTGAAGTTGTTGAGGGCTGATTTCTGGTCCTGTGATAAAAGCCCTCTGTTTCGACCGGCAAACCTTTCAGGGGAGCATTTGCAACCATTTCGTACCATTTTTGAGTGAATTGCCGAAAGTCAGATTTTTGCAGAAATTGTGACCCCGGGGCTTAGGGATTTTTTCAAAAAAATCTTTTTCTGCCCGTGAAGTTGTTGAGGGCTAATTTCTTGTCCTGTTATAAAAAGCCTTCTGTTTCACCGCCAAACCTTTCAGGGGAGCTTTTGCAACAGTGTGGCACCATTTTTGAGTGAATTGCAGAAAGTCAGATTTTTGCTGAAATTGTGACCCCGGGGCTTAGGGATTTTAACAAAAAAATCTTTTTCTGCCGTTGAAGTTGTTGAGGGCTGATTTCTTGTCCTGTGATAAAAAGCCTTCTGTTTTGACCGCCAAACCTCTCAGGGGAGCATTTGCCACAGTGTGGCACCATTTTTGAGTGAATTGCAGAAAGTCAGATTTTTGCTGAAATTGTGACCCCGGGGCTTAGGGATTTTTTCAAAAAAATCTTTTTCTGCCAGTGAAGTTGTTGAGGGCTGATTTCTTGTCCTGTGATAAAAGCCTTCTGTTTCTTCCGGCAAACCTTTCAGGGGAGCATTTGCAATCATTTCGTACCATTTTTTAGTGAATTGGCGAAAGTCAGATTTTTGCTGAAATTGTGACCCCGGGGCTTAGGGATTTTTTCAAAAAAATCTTTTTCTGCCGGTGAAGTTGTTGAGGGCTGATTTCTTGTCCTGTGATAAAAAGCCATCTGTTTCGACCGCCAAACCTTTCAGGGGAGCATTTGCAACAGTGTGGCACCATTTTTGAGTGAATTGCAGAAAGTCAGTTTTTTGCTGAAATTGTCACCCCGGGGCTTAGGGATTTTTTCAAAAAAATCTTTTTCTGCCGGTGAAGTTGTTGAGGGCTGATTTCTAGTCCTGTTATAAAAACCCTTCTTTTTTGACCGCCAAACCTTTCAGGGGAGCATTTTCAACAGTGTGGCACCATTTTTGAGTGAATTGCCGAAAGTCAGATTTTTGCAGAAATTGTGACCCCGGGGCTTAGGGATTTTTTCAAAAAAATCTTTTTCTGCCAGGGAAGTTGTTGAGGGCTAATTTCTTGTCCTGTGATAAAAAGCGTTCTGTTTCGACCGCCAAACATCTCAGGGGAGCATTTTCAACTATGTGGCACCATTTTTGAGTGAGTTGCCGAAAGTCAGATTTTTGCAGAAATTGTGACCCCGGCGGGGCTTAGGGATTTTTTCAAAAAAATCTTTTTCTGCCGGTGAAGTTGTTGAGGGCTGATTTCTTGTCCTGTTATAAAAACCCTTCTGTTTTGACCGCCAAACCTTTCAGGGGAGCATTTGCAACAGTGTGGCACCATTTTTGAGTGAATTGCCGAAAGTCAGATTTTTGCTGAAATTGTGACCCCGGGGCTTAGGGATTTTTTCAAAAAAATCTTTTACTGCCGGTGACGTTGTTGAGGGCTGATTTCTTGTCCTGTGATAAAAAGCCTTCTGTTTTGACCGCCAAACCTCTCAGGGGAGCATTTCCAACTATGTGGCACCATTTTTGAGTGAATTGCCGAAAGTCAAATTTTTGCAGAAATTGTGACCACGGGGCTTAGGGATTTTTTCAAAAAAATCTTTTTCTGCCCGTGAAGTTGTTCAGGGCTGATTTCTTGTCCTGTGATAAAAAGCCTTCTGTTTCGTCCGCCAAACATCTCAGGGGAGCATTTGCAATCATTTCGTACCATTTTTTAGTGAATTGCCGAAAGTCAGATTTTTGCTGAAATTGTGACCCCGGGGCTTAGGGATTTTTTCAAAAAAATCTTTTTCTGCCAGGGAAGTTGTTGAGGGCTAATTTGTTGTCCTGTGATAAAAAGCCTTCTGTTTCGACCGCCAAACCTCTCAGGGGAGCATTTCCAACTATGTGGCACCATTTTTGAGTAAGTTGCCGAAAGTCAGATTTTTGCAGAAATTGTGACCCCGGGGGGTTAGGGAATTTTTCAAAAAAATCTTTTTCTGCCCGTGAAGTTGTTGAGGGCTGATTTCTTGTCCTGTGATAAAAAGCCTTCTGTTTCACCACCAAACCTTTCAGGGGAGCATTTGCAACAGTGTGGCACCATTTTTGAGTGAATTGCAGAAAGTCAGATTTTTGCTGAAATTGTGACCCCGGGGGTTAGGGATTTTTTCAAAAAAAATTTTTTCTTGCGGTGAAGTTGTTGAGGGCTGATTTCTTGTCCTGTGATAAAAAGCCTTCTGTTTTGACCGCCAAACCTCTCAGGGGAGCATTTGCAACTATCTGTTACCATTTTTGAGTGAGTTGCCGAAAGTCAGATTTTTGCTGAAATTGTGACCCCGGGGCTTAGGGATTTTTTCAAAAAAATCTTTTTCTGCCGGTGAAGTTGTTCAGGGCTGATTTCTTGTCCTGTGATAAAAAGCCTTCTGTTTCGACCGCCAAACCTCTCAGGGGAGCATTTCCAACTATGTGGCACCATTTTTGAGTGAGTTGCCGAAAGTCAGATTTTTGCAGAAATTGTGACCCCGGGGGTTAGGGAATTTTTCAAAAAAATCTTTTTCTGCCCGTGAAGTTGTTGAGGGCTGATTTCTTGTCCTGTGATAAAAAGCCTTCTGTTTCGACCACCAAACCTTTCAGGGGAGCATTTGCAACAGTGTGGCACCATTTTTGAGTGAATTGCCGAAAGTCAGATTTTTGCTGAAATTGTGACCCCGGGGCTTAGGGATTTTTTCAAAAAAATCTTTTTCTGCCCGTGAAGTTGTTGAGGGCTGATTTCTTGTCCTGTGATAAAAAGCCTTCTGTTTCGACCGCCAAACCTCTCAGGGGAGCATTTCCAACTATGTGGCACCATTTTTGAGTGAGTTGCCGAAAGTCAGATTTTTGCAGAAATTGTGACCCCGGGGCTTAGGGATTTTTTCACAAAAATCGTTTTCTGCCGGTGAAGTTGTTGAGGGCTGATTTCTTGTCCTGTTATAAAAACTCTTCTGTTTTGCCCGCCAAACATTTCAGGGGAGCATTTGCAACAGTGTGGCACCATTTTTGAGTGAATTGCCGAAAGTCAGATTTTTGCTGAAATTGTGACCCCGGGGCTTAGGGATTTTTTCAAAAAATCTTTTTCTTGCGGTGAAGTTGTTGAGGGCGGATTTCTTGTCCTGTGATAAAAAGCCTTCTGTTTTGACCGCCAAACCTTTCAGGGGAGCATTTGCAACAGTGTGGCACCATTTTTGAGTGAATTGCAGAAAGTCAGATTTTGGCTGAAATTGTGACCCCAGGGGTTAGGGAATTTTTCAAAAAAATCTTTTTCTGCCCGTCAAGTTGTTGAGGGCTGATTTCTTGTCCTGTGATAAAAAGCCTTCTGTTTCGACCGCCAAACCTCTCAGGGGAGCATTTGCAACCATTTCGTACCATTTTTGAGTGAGTTGCCGAAAGTCAGATTTTTGCAGAAATTGTGACCCCGGGGCTTAGGGATTTTAACAAAAACATCTTTTTCTGCCGGTGAAGTTGTTGAGGGCTGATTTCTTGTCCTGTGATAAAAAGCCATCTGTTTCGACCGCCAAACCTTTCAGGGGAGCATTTGCAACAGTGTGGCACCATTTTTGAGTGAATTGCAGAAAGTCAGTTTTTTGCTGAAATTGTCACCCCGGGGCTTAGGGATTTTTTCAAAAAAATCTTTTTCTGCCAGTGAGGTTGTTGAGGGCTGATTTCTAGTACTGTTATAAAAACCCTTCTTTTTTGACCCCCAAACCTTTCAGGGGAGCATTTTCAACAGTGTGGCACCATTTTTGAGTGAATTGCCGAAAGTCAGATTTTTGCAGAAATTGTGACCCCGGGGCTTAGGGATTTTTTCAAAAAAATCTTTTTCTGCCAGGGAAGTTGTTGAGGGCTAATTTCTTGTCCTGTGATAAAAAGCGTTCTGTTTCGACCGCCAAACCTCTCAGGGGAGTATTTGCAACTATCTGGCACCATTTTTGAGTGAGTTGCCGAATGTCAGTTTTTTGCTGAAATTGTGACCCTGGGGCTTAGGGATTTTTTCAAAAAAATCTTTTTCTGCCGGTGAAGTTGTTGAGGGCTGATTTCTAGTCCTGTTATAAAAACCCTTCTTTTTTGTCCGCCAAACCTTTCAGGGGTGCATTTTCAACAGTGTGGCACCATTTTTGAGTGAATTGCCAAAAGTCAGATTTTTGCAGAAATTGTGTCCCCGGGGCTTAGGGATTTTTTCAAAAAAAGCTATTTCTGCCAGGGAAGTTGTTGAGGGCTAATTTCTTGTCCTGTGATAAAAAGCCTTCTGTTTCGACCGCCAAACCTTTCAGGGGAGCATTTGCAACCATTTTTTAGTGAATTGCCAAAAGTCAGATTTTTGCTCAAATTGTGACCCCGGGGCTAAGGGATTTTTTCAAAAAAATCTTTTTCTACCGGTGAAGTTCTTGAGGGCTGATTTCTAGTCCTGTTATAAAAACCCTTCTTTTTTGACCGCCAAACCTTTCAGGGGAGCATTTTCAACAGTGTGGCACCATTTTTGATTGAATTGCCGAAAGTCAGATTTTTGCAGAAATTGTGACCCCGGGGCGTAGGGATTTTTTCAAAAAAAATCTTTTTCTGCCAGGGAAGTTGTTGAGGGCTAATTTCTTGTCCTGTGATAAAAAGCCTTCTGTTTCGACCGCCAAACATCTCAGGGGAGCATTTCCAACTATGTGGCACCATTTTTGAGTGAGTTGCCGAAAGTCAGATTTTTGCAGAAATTGTGACCCCGGGGCTTAGGGATTTTTTAAAAAAATCTTTTTCTGCCGGTGAAGTTGTTGAGGGCTGATTTCTTGTCCTGTGATAAAAAGCCATCTGTTTCGACAGCCAAACCTTTCAGGGGAGCATTTGCAACAGTGTGGCACCATTTTTGAGCGAATTGCAGAAAGTCAGTTTTTTGCTGAAATTGTCACTCCGGGGCTTAGGGATTTTTTCAAAAAAATCTTTTTCTGCCGGTGAAGTTGTTGAGGGCTGATTTCTAGTCCTGTGATAAAAAGCCTTCTGTTTCGACCGCCAAACCTCTCAGGGGAGCATTTCCAACTATGTGGCAGCATTTTTGAGTGAGTTGCCGAAAGTCAGATTTTTGCATTAATTGTGACCCCGGGGGTTAGGGAATTTTTCAAAAAAATCTTTTTCTGCCCGTGAAGTTGTTGAGGGCTGATTTCTTGTCCTGTGATAAAAGCCTTCTGTTTCGACCGGCAAACCTTTCAGGGGAGCATTTGCAACCATTTCGTACCATTTTTGAGTGAATTGCCGAAAGTCAGATTTTTGCAGAAATTGTGACCCCGGGGCTTAGGGATTTTTTCAAAAAAATCTTTTTCTGCCGGTGAAGTTGTTGAGGGCTGATTTCTTGTCCTGTTATAAAAACCCTTCTTTTTTGACCGCCAAACCTTTCAGGGGAGCATTTTCAACAGTGTGGCACCATTTTTGAGTGAATTGCCGAAAGTCAGATTTTTGCAGAAATTGTGATCCGGGGCTTAGGGATTTTTTCAATAAAATCTTTTTCTGCCAGGGAAGTTGTTGAGGGCTGATTTCTTGTCCTGTGATAAAAAGCCTTCTGTTTTGATCGCCAAACCTCTCAGGGGAGCATTTCCAACTATGTGGCACCATTTTTGAGTGAATTGCCGAAAGTCAAATTTTTGCAGAAATTGTGACCCCGGGGCTTAGGGATTTTTTCAAAAAAATCTTTTTCTGCCAGGGAAGTTGTTGAGGGCTAATTTCTTGTCCTGTGATAAAAAGCCTTCTGTTTCGACCGCCAAACCTCTCAGGGGAGCATTTCCAACTATGTCGCACCATTTTTGAGTAAGTTGCCGAAAGTCAGATTTTTGCAGAAATTGTGACCCCGGGGGGTTAGGGAATTTTTCAAAAAAATCTTTTTCTGCCCGTGAAGTTGTTGAGGGCTGATTTCTTGTCCTGTGATAAAAAGCCTTCTGTTTCACCGCCAAACCTTTCAGGGGAGCATTTGCAACAGTGTGGCACCATTTTTGAGTGAATTGCAGAAAGTCAGATTTTTGCTGAAATTGTGACCCCGGGGGTTAGGGATTTTTTCAAAAAAAATTTTTTCTTGCGGTGAAGTTGTTGAGGGCTGATTTCTTGTCCTGTGATAAAAAGCCTTCTGTTTCGACCGCCAAACCTCTCAGGGGAGCATTTGCAACTATCTGGCACTATTTTTGAGTGAATTGGCGAAAGTCAGATTTTTGCTGAAATTGTGACCCCGGGGCTTAGGGATTTTTTCAAAAAAAATCTTTTTCTTGCGGTGAAGTTGTTGAGGGCTGATTTCTTGTCCTGTGATAAAAAGCCTTCTGTTTTGACCGCCAAACCTCTCAGGGGAGCATTTGCAACTATCTGTTACCATTTTTGAGTGAGTTGCCGAAAGTCAGATTTTTGCTGAAATTGTGACCCCGGGGCTTAGGGATTTTTTCAAAAAAATCTTTTTCTGCCGGTGAAGTTGTTCAGGGCTGATTTCTTGTCCTGTGATAAAAAGCCTTCTGTTTCGACCGCCAAACCTTTCAGGGGAGCATTTGCAACAGTATGGCACCATTTTTGAGTGAATTGCCGAAAGTCAGATTTTTGCTGAAATTGTGACCCCGGGGCTTAGGGATTTTTACAAAAAAATCTTTTTCTGCCCGTGAAGTTGTTGAGGGCTGATTTCTTGTCCTGTGATAAAAAGCCTTCTGTTTCGACCGCCAAACCTTTCAGGGGAGCATTTGCAACAGTGTGGCACCATTTTTGAGTGAGTTGCCGAAAGTCAGATTTTTGCAGAAATTGTGACCCCGGGGGTTAGGGATTTTTTCAAAAAAATCTTTTTCTGCCGGTGAAGTTGTTGAGGGCTGATTTCTTGTCCTGTGATAAAAGCCTTCTGTTTCGACCGGCAAACCTTTCAGGGGAGCATTTGCAACCATTTCGTACCATTTTTGAGTGAGTTGCCGAAAGTCAGATTTTTGCAGAAATTGTGACCCCGGGGCTTAGGGATTTTAACAAAAACATCTTTTTCTGCCGGTGAAGTTGTTGAGGGCTGATTTCTTGTCCTGTGATAAAAACCCTTCTTTTTTGACCGCCAAACCTTTCAGGGGAGCATTTTCAACAGTGTGGCACCATTTTTGAGTGAATTGCCGAATGTCAGTTTTTTGCTGAAATTGTGACCCTGGGGCTTAGGGATTTTTTCAAAAAAATCTTTTTCTGCCGGTGAAGTTCTTGAGGGCTGATTTCTAGTCCTGTTATAAAAACCCTTCTTTTTTGACCGCCAAACCTTTCAGGGGAGCATTTTCAACAGTGTGGCACCATTTTTGAGTGAATTGCCGAAAGTCAGATTTTTGCAGAAATTGTGACCCCGGGGCTTAGGGATTTTTTCAAAAAAATCTTTTTCTGCCAGGGAAGTTGTTGAGGGCTAATTTCTTGTCCTGTGATAAAAAGCCTTCTGTTTCGACCGCCAAACATCTCAGGGGAGCATTTCTAACTATGTGGCACCATTTTTGAGTGAGTTGCCGAAAGTCAGATTTTTGCTGAAATTGTGACCCCGGGGCTTAGGTATTTTTTCAAAAAAATCTTTTTCTGCCGGTGAAGTTGTTCAGGGCTGATTTCTTGTCCTGTGATAAAAAGCCTTCTGTTTCGACCGCCAAACCTTTCAGGGGAGCATTTGCAACAGTGTGGCACCATTTTTGAGTGAATTGCCGAAAGTCAGATTTTTGCTGAAATTGTGACCCCGGGGCTTAGGGATTTTTACAAAAAAATCTTTTTCTGCCCGTGAAGTTGTTGAGGGCTGATTTCTTGTCCTGTGATAAAAAGCCTTCTGTTTCGACCGCCAAACCTCTCAGGGGAGCATTTCCAACTATGTGGCACCGTTTTTGAGTGAGTTGCCGAAAGTCAGATTTTTGCAGAAATTGTGACCCCGGGGGTTAGGGAATTTTTCAAAAAAATCTTTTTCTGCCCGTGAAGTTGTTGAGGGCTGATTTCTTGTCCTGTGATAAAAAGCCTTCTGTTTCGACCACCAAACCTTTCAGGGGAGCATTTGCAACAGTGTGGCACCATTTTTGAGTGAATTGCCGAAAGTCAGATTTTTGCTGAAATTGTGACCCCGGGGCTTAGGGATTTTTTCAAAAAAATCTTTTTCTGCCCGTGAAGTTGTTGAGGGCTGATTTCTTGTCCTGTGATAAAAAGCCTTCTGTTTCGACCGCCAAACCTCTCAGGGGAGCATTTCCAACTATGTGGCACCATTTTTGAGTGAGTTGCCGAAAGTCAGATTTTTGCAGAAATTGTGACCCCGGGGCTTAGGGATTTTTTCACAAAAATCGTTTTCTGCCCGTGAAGTTGTTGAGGGCTGATTTCTTGTCCTGTTATAAAAACTCTTCTGTTTTGCCCGCCAAACCTTTCAGGGGAGCATTTGCAACAGTGTGGCACCATTTTTGAGTGAATTGCCGAAAGTCAGATTTTTGCTGAAATTGTGACCCCGGGGCTTAGGGATTTTTTCAAAAAATCTTTTTCTTGCGGTGAAGTTGTTGAGGGCGGATTTCTTGTCCTGTGATAAAAAGCCTTCTGTTTTGACTGCCAAACCTTTCAGGGGAGCTTTTGCAACAGTGTGGCACCATTTTTGAGTGAATTGCCGAAAGTCAGATTTTTGCTGAAATTGTGACCCCGGGGCTTAGGGATTTTTTCAAAAAAATCTTTTACTGCCCGTTAAGTTGTTGAGGGCTGATTTCTTGTCCTGTGATAAAAAGCCTTCTGTTTCGACCGCCAAACCTCTCAGGGGAGCATTTCCAACTATGTGGCACCATTTTTGAGTGAGTTGCCGAAAGTCAGATTTTTGCAGAAATCGTGACCCCGGGGGGTTAGGGAATTTTTCAAAAAAATCTTTTTCTGCCCGTGAAGTTGTTGAGGGCTGATTTCTTGTCCTGTGATAAAAAGCCTTCTGTTTCACCGCCAAACCTTTCAGGGGAGCATTTGCAACAGTGTGGCACCATTTTTGAGTGAATTGCAGAAAGTCAGATTTTTGCTGAAATTGTGACCCCGGGGGTTAGGGAATTTTTCAAAAAAATCTTTTTCTGCCCGTCAAGTTGTTGAGGGCTGATTTCTTGTCCTGTGATAAAAAGCCTTCTGTTTCGACCGCCAAACCTCTCCGGGGAGCATTTCCAACTATGTGGCACCATTTTTGAGTGAGTTGCCGAAAGTCAGATTTTTGCAGAAATTGTGACCCCGGGGGTTAGGGATTTTTTCAAAAAAATCTTTTTCTGCCGGTGAAGTTGTTGAGGGCTGATTTCTTGTCCTGTGATAAAAGCCTTCTGTTTCGACCGGCAAACCTTTCAGGGGAGCATTTGCAACCATTTCGTACCATTTTTGAGTGAGTTGCCGAAAGTCAGATTTTTGCAGAAATTGTGACCCCGGGGCTTAGGGATTTTAACAAAAACATCTTTTTCTGCCGGTGAAGTTGTTGAGGGCTGATTTCTTGTCCTGTGATAAAAACCCTTCTTTTTTGACCGCCAAACCTTTCAGGGGAGCATTTTCAACAGTGTGGCACCATTTTTGAGTGAATTGCCGAATGTCAGTTTTTTGCTGAAATTGTGACCCTGGGGCTTAGGGATTTTTTCAAAAAAATCTTTTTCTGCCGGTGAAGTTCTTGAGGGCTGATTTCTAGTCCTGTTATAAAAACCCTTCTTTTTTGACCGCCAAACCTTTCAGGGGAGCATTTTCAACAGTGTGGCACCATTTTTGAGTGAATTGCCGAAAGTCAGATTTTTGCAGAAATTGTGACCCCGGGGCTTAGGGATTTTTTCAAAAAAATCTTTTTCTGCCAGGGAAGTTGTTGAGGGCTAATTTCTTGTCCTGTGATAAAAAGCCTTCTGTTTCGACCGCCAATCCTCTCAGGGGAGCATTTGCAACTATCTGGCACTATTTTTGAGTGAATTGCCGAAAGTCAGATTTTTGCTGAAATTGTGACCCCGGGGCTTAGGGATTTTTTCAAAAAAAAATTTTTCTTGCGGTGAAGTTGTTGAGGGCTGATTTCTTGTCCTGTGATAAAAAGCCTTCTGTTTCGACCGCCAAACCTCTCAGGGGAGAATTTGCAACTATCTGGCACTATTTTTGAGTGAATTGGCGAAAGTCAGATTTTTGCTGAAATTGTGACCCCGGGGCTTAGGGATTTTTTCAAAAAAATCTTTTTCTTGCTGTGAAGTTGTTGAGGGCTGATTTCTTGTCCTGTGATAAAAAGCCTTCTGTTTTGACCGCCAAACCTCTCAGGGGAGCATTTGCAACTATCTGGTACCATTTTTGAGTGAGTTGCCGAAAGTCAGATTTTTGCTGAAATTGTGACCCCGGGGCTTAGGGATTTTTTCAAAAAAATCTTTTTCTGCCGGTGAAGTTGTTCAGGGCTGATTTCTTGTCCTGTGATAAAAAGCCTTCTGTTTCGACCGCAAAACCTTTCAGGGGAGCATTTGCAACAGTGTGGCACCATTTTTGAGTGAATTGCCGAAAGTCAGATTTTTGCTGAAATTGTGACCCCGGTGCTTAGGGAATTTTTCAAAAAAATCTTTTTCTGCCCGTGAAGTTGTTGAGGGCTGATTTCTTGTCCTGTGATAAAAAGCCTTCTGTTTCGACCGCCAAACCTCTCAGGGGAGCATTTCCAACTATGTGGCACCATTTTTGAATGAGTTGCCGAAAGTCAGATTTTTGCAGAAATTGTGACCCCGGGGCTTAGGGATTTTTTCAAAAAAATCTTTTTCTGCCAGGGAAGTTGTTGAGGGCTAATTTCTTGTCCTGTGATAAAAAGCCTTCTGTTTCGACCGCCAAACATCTCAGGGGAGCATTTCTAACTATGTGGCACCATTTTTGAGTGAGTTGCCGAAAGTCAGATTTTTGCAGAAATTGTGACCCCGGGGCTTAGGGATTTTTTAAAAAAATCTTTTTCTGCCGGTGACATTTTTGAGGGCTGATTTCTTGTCCTGTGATAAAAAGCCTTCTGTTTTGACCGCCAAACCTTTCAGGGGAGCATTTGCAACAGTGTGGCACCATTTTTGAGTGAATTGCCGAAAGTCAGATTTTTGCTGAAATTGTGACCCCGGGGCTTAGGGATTTTTTCAAAAAAATCTTTTTCTGCCAGTGAAGTTGTTGAGGGCTGATTTCTTGTCCTGTGATAAAAGCCTTCTGTTTCTTCCGGCAAACCTTTCAGGGGAGCATTTGCAATCATTTCGTACCATTTTTTAGTGAATTGCCGAAAGTCAGATTTTTGCTGAAATTGTGACCCCGGGGCTTAGGGATTTTTTCAAAAAAATCTTTTTCTGCCAGGGAAGTTGTTGAGGGCTAATTTCTTGTCCTGTGATAAAAAGCCTTCTGTTTCGACCGCCAATCCTCTCAGGGGAGCATTTGCAACTATCTGGCACTATTTTTGAGTGAATTGCCGAAAGTCAGATTTTTGCTGAAATTGTGACCCCGGGGCTTAGGGATTTTTTCAAAAAAAATTTTTTCTTGCGGTGAAGTTGTTGAGGGCTGATTTCTTGTCCTGTGATAAAAAGCCTTCTGTTTCGACCGCCAAACCTCTCAGGGGAGAATTTGCAACTATCTGGCACTATTTTTGAGTGAATTGGCGAAAGTCAGATTTTTGCTGAAATTGTGACCCCGGGGCTTAGGGATTTTTTCAAAAAAATCTTTTTCTTGCTGTGAAGTTGTTGAGGGCTGATTTCTTGTCCTGTGATAAAAAGCCTTCTGTTTTGACCGCCAAACCTCTCAGGGGAGCATTTGCAACTATCTGGTACCATTTTTGAGTGAGTTGCCGAAAGTCAGATTTTTGCTGAAATTGTGACCCCGGGGCTTAGGGATTTTTTCAAAAAAATCTTTTTCTGCCGGTGAAGTTGTTCAGGGCTGATTTCTTGTCCTGTGATAAAAAGCCTTCTGTTTCGACCGCAAAACCTTTCAGGGGAGCATTTGCAACAGTGTGGCACCATTTTTGAGTGAATTGCCGAAAGTCAGATTTTTGCTGAAATTGTGACCCCGGTGCTTAGGGAATTTTTCAAAAAAATCTTTTTCTGCCCGTGAAGTTGTTGAGGGCTGATTTCTTGTCCTGTGATAAAAAGCCTTCTGTTTCGACCGCCAAACCTCTCAGGGGAGCATTTCCAACTATGTGGCACCATTTTTGAATGAGTTGCCGAAAGTCAGATTTTTGCAGAAATTGTGACCCCGGGGGTTAGGGAATTTTTCAAAAAAATCTTTTTCTGCCCGTGAAGTTGTTGAGGGCTGATTTCTTGTCCTGTGATAAAAAGCCTTCTGTTTCGACCACCAATCCTTTCAGGGGAGAATTTGCTACAGTGTGGCACCATTTTTGAGTGAATTGCCGAAAGTCAGATTTTTGCTGAAATTGTGACCCCGGTGCTTAGGATTTTTTCAAAAAAATCTTTTTCTGCCCGTGAAGTTGTTGAGGGCTGATTTCTTGTCCTGTGATAAAAAGCCTTCTGTTTCGACCGCCAAACCTCTCAGGGGAGCATTTCCAACTATGTGGCACCATTTTTGAGTGAGTTGCCGAAAGTCAGATTTTTGCAGAAATTGTGACCCCGGGGCTTAGGGATTTTTTCACAAAAATCGTTTTCTGCCGGTGAAGTTGTTGAGGGCTGATTTCTTGTCCTGTTATAAAAACTCTTCTGTTTTGCCCTCCAAACCTTTCAGGGGAGCATTTGCAACAGTGTGGCACCATTTTTGAGTGAATTGCCGAAAGTCAGATTTTTGCAGAAATTGTGACCCCGGGGCTTAGGGATTTTTTCAAAAAATCTTTTTCTTGCGGTGAAGTTGTTGAGGGCTGATTTCTTGTCCTGTGATAAAAAGCCTTCTGTTTTGACCGCCAAACCTTTCAGGGGAGCTTTTGCAACAGTGTGGCACCATTTTTGAGTGAATTGCCGAAAGTCAGATTTTTGCTGAAATTGTGACCCCGGGGCTTAGGGATTTTTTCAAAAAAATCTTTTACTGCCCGTTAAGTTGTTGAGGGCTGATTTCTTGTCCTGTGATAAAAAGCCTTCTGTTTCGACCGCCAAACCTCTCAGGGGAGCATTTCCAACTATGTGGCACCATTTTTGAGTGAGTTGCCGAAAGTCAGATTTTTGCAGAAATTGTGACCCCGGGGGGTTAGGGAATTTTTCAAAAAAATCTTTTTCTGCCCGTGAAGTTGTTGAGGGCTGATTTCTTGTCCTGTGATAAAAAGCCTTCTGTTTCACCGCCAAACCTTTCAGGGGAGCATTTGCAACAGTGTGGCACCATTTTTGAGTGAATTGCAGAAAGTCAGATTTTGGCTGAAATTGTGACCCCAGGGGTTAGGGAATTTTTCAAAAAAATCTTTTTCTGCCCGTCAAGTTGTTGAGGGCTGATTTCTTGTCCTGTGATAAAAAGCCTTCTGTTTCGAACGCCAAACCTCTCAGGGGAGCATTTCCAACTATGTGGCACCATTTTTGAGTGAGTTGCCGAAAGTCAGATTTTTGCAGAAATTGTGACCCCGGGGGGTTAGGGAATTTTTCAAAAAAATCTTTTTCTGCCCGTGAAGTTGTTGAGGGCTGATTTCTTGTCCTGTGATAAAAAGCCTTCTGTTTCACCGCCAAACCTTTCAGGGGAGCATTTGCAACAGTGTGGCACCATTTTTGAGTGAATTGCAGAAAGTCAGATTTTGGCTGAAATTGTGACCCCAGGGGTTAGGGAATTTTTCAAAAAAATCTTTTTCTGCCCGTCAAGTTGTTGAGGGCTGATTTCTTGTCCTGTGATAAAAAGCCTTCTGTTTCGACCGCCAAACCTCTCAGGGGAGCATTTCCAACTATGTGGCACCATTTTTGAGTGAGTTGCCGAAAGTCAGATTTTTGCAGAAATTGTGACCCCGGGGGGTTAGGGAATTTTTCAAAAAAATCTTTTTCTGCCCGTGAAGTTGTTGAGGGCTGATTTCTTGTCCTGTGATAAAAAGCCTTCTGTTTCGACCGCCAAACCTCTCAGGGGAGCATTTGCAACTATCTGGCACTATTTTTGAGTGAATTGGCGAAAGTCAGATTTTTGCTGAAATTGTGACCCCGGGGCTTAGGGATTTTTTCAAAAAAATCTTTTTCTTGCGGTGAAGTTGTTGAGGGCTGATTTCTTGTCCTGTGATAAAAAGCCTTCTGTTTTGACCGCCAAACCTCTCAGGGGAGCATTTGCAACTATCTGGTACCATTTTTGAGTGAGTTGCCGAAAGTCAGATTTTTGCTGAAATTGTGACCCCGGGGCTTAGGGATTTTTTCAAAAAAATCTTTTTCTGCCCGTGAAGTTGTTGAGGGCTGATTTCTTGTCCTGTGATAAAAAGCCTTCTGTTTCGACCGCCAAACCTCTCAGGGGAGCATTTCCAACTATGTGGCACCATTTTTGAGTGAGTTGCCGAAAGTCAGATTTTTGCAGAAATTGTGACCCCGGGGGTTAGGGAATTTTTCAAAAAAATCTTTTTCTGCCCGTGAAGTTGTTGAGGGCTGATTTCTTGTGCTGTGATAAAAAGCCTTCTGTTTCGACCACCAAACCTTTCAGGGGAGCATTTGCAACAGTGTGGCACCATTTTTGAGTGAATTGCCGAAAGTCAGATTTTTGCTGAAATTGTGACCCCGGTGCTTAGGATTTTTTCAAAAAAATCTTTTTCTGCCCGTGAAGTTGTTGAGGGCTGATTTCTTGTCCTGTGATAAAAAGCCTTCTGTTTCGACCGCCAAACCTCTCAGGGGAGCATTTCCAACTATGTGGCACCATTTTTGAGTGAGTTGCCGAAAGTCAGATTTTTGCAGAAATTGTGACCCCGGGGCTTAGGGATTTTTTCAAAAAAATCTTTTTCTTGCGGTGAAGTTGTTGAGGGCTGATTTCTTGTCCTGTTATAAAAACTCTTCTGTTTTGCCCGCCAAACCTTTCAGGGGAGCATTTGCAACAGTGTGGCACCATTTTTGAGTGAATTGCCGAAAGTCAGATTTTTGCTGAAATTGTGACCCCGGGGCTTAGGGATTTTTTCAAAAAATCTTTTTCTTGCGGTGAAGTTGTTGAGGGCTGATTTCTTGTCCTGTGATAAAAAGCCATCTGTTTCGACCGCCAAACCTTTCAGGGGAGCATTTGCAACAGTGTGGCACCATTTTTGAGTGAATTGCAGAAAGTCAGTTTTTTGCTGAAATTGTCACCCCGGGGCTTAGGGATTTTTTCAAAAAAATCTTTTTATGCCAGTGAAGTTGTTGAGGGCTGATTTCGAGTCCTATTATAAAAACCCTTCTTTTTTGACCGCCAAACCTTTCAGGGGAGCATTTTCAACAGTGTGGCACCATTTTTGAGTGAATTGCCGAAAGTCAGATTTTTGCAGAAATTGTGACCCCGGGGCTTAGGGATTTTTTCAAAAAAAGCTATTTCTGCCAGGGAAGTTGTTGAGGGCTAATTTCTTGTCCTGTGATAAAAAGCCTTCTGTTTCGACCGCCAAACCTCTCAGGGGAGCATTTCCAACTATGTGGCACCATTTTTGAGTGAGTTGCCGAAAGTCAGATTTTTGCAGAAATTGTGACCCCGGGGCTTAGTGATTTTAACAAAAAAATCTTTTTCTGCCGTTGAAGTTGTTGAGGGCTGATTTCTTGTCCTGTGATAAAAACCCTTCTGTTTTGACCGCCAAACCTTTCAGGGGAGCATTTGCAACAGTGTGGCACCATTTTTGAGTGAATTGCCGAAAGTCAGATTTTTGCTGAAATTGTGACCCCGGGGCTTAGGGATTTTTTCAAAAAATCTTTTTCTTGCGGTGAAGTTGTTGAGGGCTGATTTCTTGTCCTGTGATAAAAACCCTTCTGTTTCGACCGGCAAACCTTTCAGGGGAGCATTTGCAACAGTGTGGCACCATTTTTGAGTGAATTGCCGAAAGTCAGATTTTTGCAGAAATTGTGACCCCGGGGCTTAGGGATTTTTTCAAAAAAATCTTTTTCTGCCGGTGAAGTTGTTGAGGGCTGATTTCTTGTCCTGTGATAAAAGCCTTCTGTTTCGACCGGCAAACCTTTCAGGGGAGCATTTGCAACCATTTTTTTAGTGAATTGCCAAAAGTCAGATTTTTGCAGAAATTTTGACCCCGGGGCTTAGGGATTTTTTCAAAAAAATCTTTTTCTGCCGGTGAAGTTCTTGAGGGCTGATTTCTTGTCCTGTGATAAAAAGCCTTCTGTTTCGACCGCCAAACCTCTCAGGGGAGCATTTGCAACTATCTGGCACTATTTTTGAGTGAATTGGCGAAAGTCAGATTTTTGCTGAAATTGTGACCCCGGGGCTTAGGGATTTTTTCAAAAAAATCTTTTTCTTGCGGTGAAGTTGTTGAGGGCTGATTTCTTGTCCTGTGATAAAAAGCCTTCTGTTTTGACCGCCAAACCTCTCAGGGGAGCATTTGCAACTATCTGGTACCATTTTTGAGTGAGTTGCCGAAAGTCAGATTTTTGCTGAAATTGTGACCCCGGGGCTTAGGGATTTTTTCAAAAAAATATTTTTCTGCCTGTGAAGTTGTTGAGGGCTGATTTCTTGTCCTGTGATAAAAAGCCTTCTGTTTCGACCGCCAAACCTCTCAGGGGAGCATTTCCAACTATGTGGCACCATTTTTGAGTGAGTTGCCGAAAGTCAGATTTTTGCAGAAATTGTGACCCCGGGGGTTAGGGAATTTTTCAAAAAAATCTTTTTCTGCCCGTGAAGTTGTTGAGGGCTGATTTCTTGTCCTGTGATAAAAAGCCTTCTGTTTCGACCACCAAACCTTTCAGGGGAGCATTTGCAACAGTGTGGCACCATTTTTGAGTGAATTGCCGAAAGTCAGATTTTTGCTGAAATTGTGACCCCGGTGCTTAGGATTTTTTCAAAAAAATCTTTTTCTGCCCGTGAAGTTGTTGAGGGCTGATTTCTTGTCCTGTGATAAAAAGCCTTCTGTTTCGACCGCCAAACCTCTCAGGGGAGCATTTCCAACTATGTGGCACCATTTTTGAGTGAGTTGCCGAAAGTCAGATTTTTGCAGAAATTGTGACCCCGGGGCTTTGGGATTTTTTCACAAAAATCGTTTTCTGCCGGTGAAGTTGTTGAGGGCTGATTTCTTGTCCTGTTATAAAAACTCTTCTGTTTTGCCCGCCAAACCTTTCAGGGGAGCATTTGCAACAGTGTGGCACCATTTTTGAGTGAATTGCCGAAAGTCAGATTTTTGCTGAAATTGTGACCCCGGGGCTTAGGGATTTTTTCAAAAAATCTTTTTCTTGCGGTGAAGTTGTTGAGGGCTGATTTCTTGTCCTGTGATAAAAAGCCTTCTGTTTTGACCGCCAAACCTTTCAGGGGAGCTTTTGCAACAGTGTGGCACCATTTTTGAGTGAATTGCCGAAAGTCAGATTTTTGCTGAAATTGTGAGCCCGGGGCTTAGGGATTTTTTCAAAAAAATCTTTTACTGCCCGTTAAGTTGTTGAGGGCTGATTTCTTGTCCTGTGATAAAAAGCCTTCTGTTTCGACCGCCAAACCTCTCAGGGGAGCATTTCCAACTATGTGGCACCATTTTTGAGTGAGTTGCCGAAAGTCAGATTTTTGCAGAAATTGTGACGCCGGGGGGTTAGGGAATTTTTCAAAAAAATCTATTTCTGCCCGTGAAGTTGTTGAGGGCTGATTTCTTGTCCTGTGATAAAAAGCCTTCTGTTTCACCGCCAAACCTTTCAGGGGAACATTTGCAACAGTGTGGCACCATTTTTGAGTGAGTTGCCGAAAGTCAGATTTTTGCAAAAATTGTGACCCCGGGGGGTAAGGGAATTTTTCAAAAAAATCTTTTACTGCCCGTTAAGTTGTTGAGGGCTGATTTCTTGTCCTGTGATAAAAAGCCTTCTGTTTCACCGCCAAACCTCTCAGGGGAGCATTTCCAACTATGTGGCACCATTTTTGAGTGAGTTGCCGAAAGTCAGATTTTTGCAGAAATTGTGACCCCGGGGGTTAGGGAATTTTTCAAAAAAATCTTTTTCTGCCCGTGAAGTTGTTGAGGGCTGATTTCTTGTCCTGTGATAAAAGCCTTCTGTTTCGACCGGCAAACCTTTCAGGGGAGCATTTGCAACCATTTCGTACCATTTTTGAGTGAATTGCCGAAAGTCAGATTTTTGCAGAAATTGTGACCCCGGGGCTTAGCGATTTTTTCAAAAAAATCTTTTTATGCCAGGGAAGTTGTTGAGGGCTAATTTCTTGTCCTGTGATAAAAAGCCTTCTGTTTCGACCGCCAAACCTCTCAGGGGAGCACTTTCAACTATGTGGCACCATTTTTGAGTGAGTTGCCGAAAGTCAGATTTTTGCAGAAATTGTGATCCCGGGGGTTCGGGATTTTAACAAAAAATTTTTTTTCTTGCGGTGAAGTTGTTGAGGGCTGATTTCTTGTCCTGTGATAAAAAGCCATCTGTTTCGACCGCCAAACCTCTCAGGGGAGTATTTGCAACACTGTGGCACAATTTTTGAGTGAATTGCAGAAAGTCAGTTTTTTGCTGAAATTGTCACCCCGGGGCTTAGGGATTTTTTCAAAAAAAATCTTTTTCTGCCAGTGAAGTTGTTGAGGGCTGATTTCGAGTCCTGTTATAAAAACCCTTCTTTTTTGACCGCCAAACCTTTCAGGGGAGCATTTGCAACAGTGTGGCACCATTTTTGAGTGAATTGCCAAAAGTCAGATTTTTGCAGAAATTGTAACCCCGGGGCTTAGGGATTTTTTCAAAAAAATCTTTTTCTGCCAGGGAAGTTGTTGAGGGCTAATTTCTTGTCCTGTGATAAAAAGCGTTCTGTTTCGACCGCCAAACCTCTCAGGGGAGTATTTGCAACTATCTGGCACCATTTTTGAGTGAGTTGCCGAAAGTCAGATTTTTGCAGAAATTGTGACCCCGGGGCTTAGTGATTTTAACAAAAAAATCTTTTTCTGCCGTTGAAGTTGTTGAGGGCTGATTTCTTGTCCTGTGATAAAAACCCTTCTGTTTTGACCGCCAAACCTTTCAGGGGAGCATTTGCAACAGTGTGGCACCATTTTTGAGTGAATTGCCGAAAGTCAGATTTTTGCTGAAATTGTGACCCCGGGGCTTAGGGATTTTTTCAAAAAATCTTTTTCTTGCGGTGAAGTTGTTGAGGGCTGATTTCTTGTCCTGTGATAAAAACCCTTCTGTTTCGACCGGCAAACCTTTCAGGGGAGCATTTGCAACCATTTTTTTACTGAATTGCCAAAAGTCAGATTTTTGCAGAAATTGTGACCCCGGGGCTTAGGGATTTTTTCAAAAAAATCTTTTTCTGCCGGTGAAGTTCTTGAGGGCTGATTTCTAGTCCTGTTATAAAATTCCTTCTTTTTTGACCGCCAAACCTTTCAGGGGAGAATTTGCAACAGTGTGGCACCATTTTTGAGTGAATTGCCGAAAGTCAGATTTTTGCAGAAATTGTGACCCCGGGGCTTAGGGATTTTTTCAAAAAAATCTTTTTCTGCCAGGGAAGTTGTTGAGGGCTAATTTCTTGTCCTGTGATAAAAAGCCTTCTGTTTCGACCGCCAAACATCTCAGGGGAGCATTTCCAACTATGTGGCACCATTTTTAAGTGAGTTGCCGAAAGTCAGATTTTTGCAGAAATTGTGACCCCGGGGCTTAGGGATTTTTTCAAAAAAATCTTTATCTGCCGGTTACGTTTTTGAGGGCTGATTTCTTGTCCTGTGATAAAAAGCCTTCTGTTTTGACCGCCAAGCCTTTCAGGGGAGAATTTGCAACAGTGTGGCACCATTTTTGAGTGAGTTGCCGAAAGTCAGATTTTTGCAGAAATTGTGACCCCGGGGCTTAGGGATTTTAACAAAAAAATCTTTTTCTGCCGTTGAAGTTGTTGAGGGCTGATTTCTTGTCCTGTGATAAAAAGCCTTCTGTTTTGACCGCCAAACCTCTCAGGGGAGCATTTGCAACTATCTGGTACCATTTTTGAGTGAGTTGCCGAAAGTCAGATTTTTGCTGAAATTGTGACCCCGGGGCTTAGGGATTTTTTCAAAAAAATCTTTTTCTGCCCGTGAAGTTGTTGAGGGCTGATTTCTTGTCCTGTTATAAAAACCCTTCTGTTTTGACCGCCAAACCTTTCAGGGGAGAATTTGCAACAGTGTGGCACCATTTTTGAGGGAATTGCCGAAAGTCAGGTTTTTGCAGAAATTGTGACCCCGGGGCTTAGGGATTTTTCTCAAAAAAAATTTTTTCTTGCGGTGAAGTTGTTGAGGGCTGATTTCTTGTCCTGTAATAAAAAGCCTTCTGTTTTGACCGCCAAACCTCTCAGGGGAGTATGTGCAACTATCTGGCACCATTTTTGAGTGAGTTGCCGAAAGTCAGTTTTTTGCTGAAATTGTGACCCCGGGGCTTAGGGATTTTTTCAAAAAAATCTTTTTCTGCCGGTGAAGTTCTTGAGGGCTGATTTCTAGTCCTGTTATAAAAACCCTTCTTTTTTGACCGCCAAACCTTTCAGGGGAGCATTTTCCACAGTGTGGCACCATTTTTGAGTGAATTGCCGAAAGTCAGATTTTTGCAGAAATTGTGACCCCGGGGCTTAGGGATTTTAACAAAAAAATCTTTTTCTGCCGTTCAAGTTGTTGAGGGCTGATTTCTTGTCCTGTGATAAAAAGCCTTCTGTTTTGACCGCCAAACCTCTCAGGGGAGCATTTGCAACTATCTGGTACCATTTTTGAGTGAGTTGCCGAAAGTCAGATTTTTGCTGAAATTGTGACCCCGGGGCTTAGGGATTTTTTCAAAAAAATCTTTTTCTGCCCGTGAAGTTGTTGAGGGCTGATTTCTTGTCCTGTTATAAAAACCCTTCTGTTTTGACCGCCAAACCTTTCAGGGGAGAATTTGCAACAGTGTGGCACCTTTTTTGAGTGAATTGCCGAAAGTCAGAATTTTGCAGAAATTCTGACCCCGGGGCTTAGGGATTTTTCTCAAAAAAATTTTTTTCTTGCGGTGAAGTTGTTGAGGGCTGATTTCTTGTCCTGTAATAAAAAGCCTTCTGTTTTGACCGCCAAACCTCTCAGGGGAGTATGTGCAACTATCTGGCACCATTTTTGAGTGAGTTGCCGAAAGTCAGTTTTTTGCTGAAATTGTGACCCCGGGGCTTAGGCATTTTTTCAAAAAAATCTTTTTCTGCCGGTGAAGTTCTTGAGGGCTGATTTCTAGTCCTGTTATAAAAACCCTTCTTTTTTGACCGCCAAACCTTTCAGGGGAGCATTTTCCACAGTGTGGCACCATTTTTGAGTGAATTGCCGAAAGTCAGATTTTTGCAGAAATTGTGACCCCGGGGCTTAGGGATTTTTTCAAAAAAATCTTTTTCTGCCAGGGAAGTTGTTGAGGGCTAATTTCTTGTCCTGTGATAAAAAGCCTTCTGTTTTGACCGCCAAACCTCTCAGGGGAGCATTTCCAACTATGTGGCACCATTTTTAAGTGAGTTGCCGAAAGTCAGATTTTTGCAGAAATTGTGACCCCGGGGCTTAGGGATTTTTTCAAAAAAATCTTTATCTGCCGGTTACGTTTTTGAGGGCTGATTTCTTGTCCTGTGATAAAAAGCCTTCTGTTTTGACCGCCAAGCCTTTCAGGGGAGAATTTGCAACAGTGTGGCACCATTTTTGAGTGAATTGCCGAAAGTCAGATTTTTGCAGAAATTGTGACCCCGGGGCTTAGGGATTTTTTCAAAAAAAAAATTTTCTTGCGGTGAAGTTGTTGAGGGCTGATTTCTAGTCCTGTTATAAAAACCCTTCTTTTTTGACCGCCAAACCTTTCAGGGGAGCATTTTCAACAGTGTGGCACCATTTTTGAGTGAGTTGCCGAAAGTCAGATTTTTGCAGAAATTGTGACCCCGGGGCTTAGGGATTTTAACAAAAAAATCTTTTTCTGCCGTTGAAGTTGTTGAGGGCTGATTTCTTGTCCTGTGATAAAAAGCCTTCTGTTTTGACCGCCAAACCTCTCAGGGGAGCATTTGCAACTATCTGGTACCATTTTTGAGTGAGTTGCCGAAAGTCAGATTTTTGCTGAAATTGTGACCCCGGGGCTTAGGGATTTTTTCAAAAAAATCTTTTTCTGCCCGTGAAGTTGTTGAGGGCTGATTTCTTGTCCTGTTATAAAAACCCTTCTGTTTTGACCGCCAAACCTTTCAGGGGAGAATTTGCAACAGTGTGGCACCATTTTTGAGGGAATTGCCGAAAGTCAGGTTTTTGCAGAAATTGTGACCCCGGGGCTTAGGGATTTTTCTCAAAAAAATTTTTTTCTTGCGGTGAAGTTGTTGAGGGCTGATTTCTTGTCCTGTAATAAAAAGCCTTCTGTTTTGACCGCCAAACCTCTCAGGGGAGTATGTGCAACTATCTGGCACCATTTTTGAGTGAGTTGCCGAAAGTCAGTTTTTTGCTGAAATTGTGACCCCGGGGCTTAGGCATTTTTTCAAAAAAATCTTTTTCTGCCGGTGAAGTTCTTGAGGGCTGATTTCTAGTCCTGTTATAAAAACCCTTCTTTTTTGACCGCCAAACCTTTCAGGGGAGCATTTTCCACAGTGTGGCACCATTTTTGAGTGAATTGCCGAAAGTCAGATTTTTGCAGAAATTGTGACCCCGGGGCTTAGGGATTTTTTCAAAAAAATCTTTTTCTGCCAGGGAAGTTGTTGAGGGCTAATTTCTTGTCCTGTGATAAAAAGCCTTCTGTTTCGACCGCCAAACATCTCAGGGGAGCATTTCCAACTATGTGGCACCATTTTTGAGTGAGTTGCCGAAAGTCAGATTTTTGCAGAAATTGTGACCCCGGGGCTTAGGGATTTTTTCAAAAAAATCTTTATCTGCCGGTGACGTTTTTGAGGGCTGATTTCTTGTCCTGTGATAAAAAGCCTTCTGTTTTGACCGCCAAACCTTTCAGGGGAGAATTTGCAACAGTGTGGCACCATTTTTGAGTGAATTGCCGAAAGTCAGATTTTTGCAGAAATTGTGACCCCGGGGCTTAGGGATTTTTTCAAAAAAAAAATTTTCTTGCGGTGAAGTTGTTGAGGGCTGATTTCTAGTCCTGTTATAAAAACCCTTCTTTTTTGACCGCCAAACCTTTCAGGGGAGCATTTTCAACAGTGTGGCACCATTTTTGAGTGAATTGCCGAAAGTCAGATTTTTGCAGAAATTGTGACCCCGGGGCTTAGGGATTTTTTCAAAAAAAGCTTTTTCTGCCAGGGAAGTTGTTGAGGGCTAATTTCTTGTCCTGTGATAAAAAGCCTTCTGTTTCGACCGCCAAACCTCTCAGGGGAGCATTTCCAACTATGTGGCACCATTTTTGAGTGAGTTGCCGAAAGTCAGATTTTTGCAGAAATTGTGACCCCGGGGCTTAGGGATTTTAACAAAAAAATCTTTTTCTGCCGTTGAAGTTGTTGAGGGCTGATTTCTTGTCCTGTGATAAAAAGCCTTCTGTTTTGACCGCCAAACCTCTCAGGGGAGCATTTGCAACTATCTGGTACCATTTTTGAGTGATTTGCCGAAAGTCAGATTTTTGCTGAAATTGTGACCCCGGGGCTTAGGGATTTTTTCAAAAAAATCTTTTTCTGCCCGTGAAGTTGTTGAGGGCTGATTTCTTGTCCTGTTATAAAAACCCTTCTGTTTTGACCGCCAAGCCTTTAAGGGGAGAATTTGCAACAGTGTGGCACCATTTTTGAGTGAATTGCCGAAAGTCAGATTTTTGCAGAAATTGTGACCCCGGGGCTTAGGGATTTTTCTCAAAAAATTTTTTTTCTTGCGGTGAAGTTGTTGAGGGCTGATTTCTTGTCCTGTAATAAAAAGCCTTCTGTTTTGACCGCCAAACCTCTCAGGGGAGTATGTGCAACTATCTGGCACCATTTTTGAGTGAGTTGCCGAAAGTCAGTTTTTTGCTGAAATTGTGACCCCGGGGCTTAGGGATTTTTTCAAAAAAATCTTTTTCTGCCGGTGAAGTTCTTGAGGGCTGATTTCTAGTCCTGTTATAAAAACCCTTCTTTTTTGACCGCCAAACCTTTCAGGGGAGCATTTTCCACAGTGTGGCACCATTTTTGAGTGAATTGCCGAAAGTCTGATTTTTGCAGAAATTGTGACCCCGGGGCTTAGGGATTTTTTCAAAAAAATCTTTTTCTGCCAGGGAAGCTGTTGAGGGCTAATTTCTTGTCCTGTGATAAAAAGCCTTCTGTTTCGACCGCCAAACCTCTCAGGGGAGCATTTCCAACTATATGGCACCATTTTTGAGTGAGTTGCCGAAAGTCAGATTTTTGCAGAAATTGTGACCCCGGGGCTTAGGGATTTTAACAAAAAAATCTTTTTCTGCCGTTGAAGTTGTTGAGGGCTGATTTCTTGTCCTGTGATAAAAAGCTTTCTGTTTTGACCGCCAAACCTCTCAGGGGAGAATTTGCAACTATCTGGTACCATTTTTGAGTGAGTTGCCGAAAGTCAGATTTTTGCTGAAATTGTGACCCCGGGGCTTGGGGTTTTTTTCAAAAAAATCTTTTTCTGCCGGTGAAGTTGTTGAGGGCTGATTTCTTGTCCTGTGATAAAAAGCCTTCTGTTTTGACCGCCAAACGTTTCAGGGGAGAATTTGCAACAGTGTGGCACCATTTTTGAGTGAATTGCCAAAAGTCAGATTTTTGCTGAAATTGTGACCCCGGGGCTTAGGGATTTTTTCAAAAAAATCTTTTTCTGCCCGTGAAGTTGTTCAGGGCTGATTTCTTGTCCTGTGATAAAAAGCCTTCTGTTTCGACCGCCAAACCTCTCAGGGGAGCATTTCCAACTATGTGGCACCATTTTTGAGTGAGTTGCCGAAAGTCAGATTTTTGCAGAAATTGTGACCCCGGGGCTTAGGGATTTTTTCAAAAAAATCGTTTTCTGCCCGTGAAGTTGTTGAGGGCTGATTTCTTGTCCTGTTATAAAAAATCTTCTGTTTTGCCCGCCAAACCTTTCAGGGGAGCATTTGCAACAGTGTGGCACCATTTTTGAGTGAATTGCCGAAAGTCAGATTTTTGCTGAAATTGTGACCCCGGGGCTTAGGGATTTTTTCAAAAAAATCTTTTACTGCCCGTGAAGTTGTTGAGGGCTGATTTCTTGTCCTGTGATAAAAAGCCTTCTGTTTCGACCGCCAAACCTCTCAGGGGAGCATTTCCAACTTTGTGGCACCATTTTTGGGTGAGTTGCCGAAAGTCAGATTTTTGCAGAAATTGTGACCCCGGGGGTTAGGGAATTTTTCAAAAAAATCTTTTTCTGCCCGTGAAGTTGTTGAGGGCTGATTTCTTGTCCTGTGATGAAAGCCTTCTGTTTCGACCGGCAAACCTTTCAGGGGAGCATTTGCAACCATTTCGTACCATTTTTGAGTGAATTGCCGAAAGTCAGATTTTTGCAGAAATTGTGACCCCGGGGGTTAGGGAATTTTTCAAAACAATCTTTTTCTGCCCGTGAAGTTGTTGAGGGCTGATTTCTTGTCCTGTGATAAAAAGCCTTCTGTTTCGACCGCCAATCCTCTCAGGGGAGCATTTGCAACTATCTGGCACTATTTTTGAGTGAATTGCCGAAAGTCAGATTTTTGCAGAAATTGTGACCCAGGGGCTTAGGGATTTTTTCAAAAAAAAATTTTCTTGCGGTGAAGTTGTTGAGGGTTGATTTCTTGTCCTGTGATAAAAAGCCTTCTGTTTCGACCGCCAAACCTCTCAGGGGAGCATTTGCAACTATCTGGCACTATTTTTGAGTGAATTGCCGAAAGTCAGATTTTTGCTGAAATTGTGACCCCGGGGCTTAGGGATTTTTTCAAAAAAATCTTTTTCTTGCGGTGAAGTTGTTGAGGGCTGATTTCTTGTCCTGTGATAAAAAGCCTTCTGTTTTGACCGCCAAACCTCTCAGGGGAGCATTTGCAACTATCTGGTACCATTTTTGAGTGAGTTGCCGAAAGTCAGATTTTTGCAGAAATTGTGACCCCGGGGCTTAGGGATTTTTTCAAAAAAATCTTTTTCTGCCCGTGAAGTTGTTGAGGGCTGATTTCTTGTCCTGTGATAAAAAGCCTTCTGTTTCGACCGCCAAACCTTTCAGGGGAGCATTTGCAACAGTGTGGCACCATTTTTGAGTGAGTTGCCGAAAGTCAGATTTTTGCAGAAATTGTGACCCCGGGGGTTAGGGATTTTTTCAAAAAAATCTTTTTCTGCCAGTGAAGTTGTTGAGGGCTGATTTCTTGTCCTGTGATAAAAAGCCTTCTGTTTCGACCGCCAAACCTCTCAGGGGAGCATTTCCAACTATGTGGCACCATTTTTGAGTGAGTTGCCGAAAGTCAGATTTTTGCAGAAATTGTGACCCCGGGGGTTAGGGATTTTTTCAAAAAAATCTTTTTCTGCCCGTGAAGTTGTTGAGGGCTGATTTCTTGTCCTGTTATAAAAACCCTTCTGTTTCGACCGCCAAACCTCTCAGGGGAGCATTTGCAACAGTGTGGCACCATTTTTGAGTGAATTGCCGAAAGTCAGATTTTTGCAGAAATTGTGACCCCGGGGCTTAGGGATTTTTTCAAAAAAATCTTTTTCTGCCGGTGAAGTTGTTGAGGGCTGATTTCTTGTCCTGTGATAAAAAGCCTTCTGTTTCGACCGCCAATCCTCTCAGGGGAGCATTTGCAACTATCCGGCACTATTTTTGAGTGAATTGCCGAAAGTCAGATTTTTGCAGAAATTGTGACCCCGGGGCTAAGGGATTTTTTCAAAAAAAAATTTTTCTTGCGGTGAAGTTGTTGAGGGCTGATTTCTTGTCCTGTGATAAAAAGCCTTCTGTTTCGACCGCCAAACCTCTCAGGGGAGCATTTGCAACTATCTGGCACTATTTTTGAGTGAGTTGCCGAAAGTCAGATTTTTGCTGAAATTGTGACGCCGGGGCTTAGGGATGTTTTGAAAAAAAATCTTTTTCTGCCGGTGAAGTTGTTCAGGGCTGATTTCTTGTCCTGTGATAAAAAGCCTTCTGTTTCGACCGCCAAACCTTTCAGGGGAGCATTTGCAACAGTGTGGTACCATTTTTGAGTGAATTGCCGAAAGTCAGATTTTTGCTGAAATTGTGACCCCGGGGCTTAGGGATTTTTTCAAAAAAATCTTTTACTGCCGGTGACGTTGTTGAGGGCTGATTTCTTGTCCTGTGATAAAAAGCCTTCTGTTTCGACCGCCAAACCTTTCAGGGGAGCATTTGCAACAGTGTGGCACCACTTTTGAGTGAATTGCCGAAAGTCAGATTTTTGCTGAAATTGTGACCCCGGGGCTTAGGGATTTTTTCAAAAAAATCTTTTACTGCCTGTGACGTTGTTGAGGGCTGATTTCTTGTCCTGTGATAAAAAGCCTTCTGTTTCGACCGCCAAACCTTTCAGGGGAGCATTTGCAACAGTGTGGCACCATTTTTGAGTGAATTGCCGAAAGTCAGATTTTTGCTGAAATTGTGACCCCGGGTCTTAGGGATTTTTTCAAAAAAATCTTTTTCTGCCCGTGAAGTTGTTGAGGGCTGATTTCTTGTCCTGTTATAAAAACCCTTCTGTTTTGACCGCCAAACCTTTCAGGGGAGCATTTTGAACTATGTGGCATCATTTTTGAGTGAGTTGCCGAAAGTCAAATTTTTGCAGAAATTGTGACCCCGGGGCTTAGGGATTTTTTCAAAAAAATCTTTTTCTGCCGGTGAAGTTGTTGAGGGCTGATTACTTGTTCTGTGATAAAAAGCCTTCTGTTTTGAGCGCCAAACCTTTCAGGGGAGCATTTGCAACAGTGTGGCACCATTTTTGAGTGAATTGTCGAAAGTCAGATTTTTGCTGAAATTGTGACCCCGGGGCTTAGGGATTTTAACAAAAAAATCTTTTTCTGCCAGTGAAGTTGTTGAGGGCTGATTTCTTGTCCTGTGATAAAAAGCCTTCTGTTTCAACTGCCAAACCTTTCAGGGGAGCATTTGAAACAGTGTGGCACCATTTTTGAGTGAATTGCCGAAAGTCAGATATTTGCTGAAATTGTGACCCCGGGGCTTAGGGATTTTTTCAAAAAAATCTTTTTCGGCCCGTGAAGTTGTTGAGGGCTGATTTCTTGTCCTGTTATAAAAACCCTTCTGTTTCGACCGCCAAACCTCTCAGGGGAGCATTTGCAACAGTGTGGCACCATTTTTGAGTGAATTGCCGAAAGTCAGATTTTTTGCAGAAATTGTGACCCCGGGGGTTAGGGATTTTTTCAAAAAAATCTTTTTCTGCCGGTGAAGTTGTTGAGGGCTGATTTCTTGTCCTGTGATAAAAAGCCTTCTGTTTCGACCGCCAATCCTCTCAGGGGAGCATTTGCAACTATCTGGCACTATTTTTGAGTGAATTGCCGAAAGTCAGATTTTTGCAGAAATTGTGACCCCGGGGCTTAGGGATTTTTTCAAAAAAATCTTTTTCTGCCGGTGAAGTTGTTCAGGGCAGATTTCTTGTCCTGTGATAAAAAGCCTTCTGTTTCGACCGCCAAACCTTTCAGGGGAGCATTTGCAACAGTGTGGCACCATTTTTGAGTGAATTGCCGAAAGTCAGATTTTTGCAGAAATTGTGACCCCGGGGCTTAGGGATTTTTTCAAAAAAAATTTTTTCTTGCGGTGAAGTTGTTGAGGGCTGATTTCTAGTCCTGTTATAAAAACCCTTCTTTTTTGACCGCCAAACCTTTCAGGGGAGCATTTTCAACAGTGTGGCACCATTTTTGAGTGAATTGCCGAAAGTCAGATTTTTGCAGAAATTGTGACCCCGGGGCTTAGGGATTTTTTCAAAAAAAGCTTTTTCTGCCAGGGAAGTTGCTGAGGGCTAATTTCTTGTCCTGTGATAAAAAGCCTTCTGTTTCGACCGCCAAACCTCTCAGAAGAGCATTTCCAACTATGTGGCACCATTTTTGAGTGAGTTGCCGAAAGTCAGATTTTTGCAGAAATTGTGACCCCGGGGCTTAGGGATTTTAACAAAAAAATCTTTTTCTGCCGTTGAAGTTGTTGAGGGCTGATTTCTTGTCCTGTGATAAAAAGCCTTCTGTTTTGACCGCCAAACCTCTCAGGGGAGCATTTGCAACTATCTGGTACCATTTTTGAGTGATTTGCCGAAAGTCAGATTTTTGCTGAAATTGTGACCCCGGGGCTTAGGGATTTTTTCAAAAAAATCTTTTTCTGCCCGTGAAGTTGTTGAGGGCTGATTTCTTGTCCTGTTATAAAAACCCTTCTGTTTTGACCGCCAAACCTTTCAGGGGAGAATTTGCAACAGTGTGGCACCATTTTTGAGTGAATTGCCGAAAGTAAGATTTTTGCAGAAATTGTGACCCCGGGGCTTAGGGATTTTTCTCAAAAAAATTTTTTTCTTGCGGTGAAGTTGTTGAGGGCTGATTTCTTGTCCTGTAATAAAAAGCCTTCTGTTTTGATCGCCAAACCTCTCAGGGGAGTATGTGCAACTATCTGGCACCATTTTTGAGTGAGTTGCCGAAAGTCAGTTTTTTGCTGAAATTGTGACCCCGGGGCTTAGGGATTTTTTCAAAAAAATCTTTTTCTGCCGGTGAAGTTCTTGAGGGCTGATTTCTAGTCCTGTTATAAAAACCCTTCTTTTTTGACCGCCAAACCTTTCAGGGGAGCATTTTCCACAGTGTGGCACCATTTTTGAGTGAATTGCCGAAAGTCAGATTTTTGCAGAAATTGTGACCCCGGGGCTTAGGGATTTTTTCAAAAAAATCTTTTTCTGCCAGGGAAGCTGTTGAGGGCTAATTTCTTGTCCTGTGATAAAAAGCCTTCTGTTTCGACCGCCAAACCTCTCAGGGGAGCATTTCCAACTATATGGCACCATTTTTGAGTGAGTTGCCGAAAGTCAGATTTTTGCAGAAATTGTGACCCCGGGGCTTAGGGATTTTAACAAAAAAATCTTTTTCTGCCGTTGAAGTTGTTGAGGGCTGATTTCTTGTCCTGTGATAAAAAGCTTTCTGTTTCGACCGCCAAACCTCTCAGGGGAGCATTTGCAACAGTGTGGCACCATTTTTGAGTGAGTTGCCGAAAGTCAGATTTTTGCTGAAATTGTGACCCCGGGGCTTAGGGATTTTTTTAAAAAAATCTTTTTTCTGCCGGTGAAGTTGTTGAGGGCTGATTTCTTGTCCTGTGATAAAAACCCTTCTGTTTTGACCGCCAAACCTTTCAGGGGAGAATTTGCAACAGTGTGGCACCATTTTTGAGTGAATTGCCAAAAGTCAGATTTTTGCTGAAATTGTGACCCCGGGGCTTAGGGATTTTTTCAAAAAAATCTTTTTCTGCCCGTGAAGTTGTTCAGGGCTGATTTCTTCTCCTGTGATAAAAAGCCTTCTGTTTCGACCGCCAAACCTCTCAGGGGAGCATTTCCAACTATGTGGCACCATTTTTGAGTGAGTTGCCGAAAGTCAGATTTTTGCAGAAATTGTGACCCCGGGGCTTAGGGATTTTTTCAAAAAAATCGTTTTCTGCCCGTGAAGTTGTTGAGGGCTGATTTCTTGTCCTGTTATAAAAACTCTTCTGTTTTGCCCGCCAAACCTTTCAGGGGAGCATTTGCAACAGTGTGGCACCATTTTTGAGTGAATTGCCGAAAGTCAGATTTTTGCTGAAATTGTGACCCCGGGGCTTAGGGATTTTTTCAAAAAAATCTTTTACTGCCCGTGAAGTTGTTGAGGGCTGATTTCTTGTCCTGTGATAAAAAGCCTTCTGTTTCGACCGCCAAACCTCTCAGGGGAGCATTTCCAACTATGTGGCACCATTTTTGGGTGAGTTGCCGAAAGTCAGATTTTTGCAGAAATTGTGACCCCGGGGGTTAGGGAATTTTTCAAAAAAATCTTTTTCTGCCCGTGAAGTTGTTGAGGGCTGATTTCTTGTCCTGTGATGAAAGCCTTCTGTTTCGACCGGCAAACCTTTCAGGGGAGCATTTGCAACCATTTCGTACCATTTTTGAGTGAATTGCCGAAAGTCAGATTTTTGCAGAAATTGTGACCCCGGGGGTTAGGGAATTTTTCAAAACAATCTTTTTCTGCCCGTGAAGTTGTTGAGGGCTGATTTCTTGTCCTGTGATAAAAAGCCTTCTGTTTCGACCGCCAATCCTCTCAGGGGAGCATTTGCAACTATCTGGCACTATTTTTGAGTGAATTGCCGAAAGTCAGATTTTTGCAGAAATTGTGACCCAGGGGCTTAGGGATTTTTTCAAAAAAAAATTTTCTTGCGGTGAAGTTGTTGAGGGCTGATTTCTTGTCCTGTGATAAAAAGCCTTCTGTTTCGACCGCCAAACCTCTCAGGGGAGCATTTGCAACTATCTGGCACTATTTTTGTGTGAATTGCCGAAAGTCAGATTTTTGCTGAAATTGTGACCCCGGGGCTTAGGGATTTTTTCAAAAAAATCTTTTTCTTGCGGTGAAGTTGTTGAGGGCTGATTTCTTGTCCTGTGATAAAAAGCCTTCTGTTTTGACCGCCAAACCTCTCAGGGGAGCATTTGCAACTATCTGGTACCATTTTTGAGTGAGTTGCCGAAAGTCAGATTTTTGCAGAAATTGTGACCCCGGGGGTTAGGGATTTTTTCAAAAAAATCTTTTTCTGCCAGTGAAGTTGTTGAGGGCTGATTTCTTGTCCTGTGATAAAAAGCCTTCTGTTTCGACCGCCAAACCTCTCAGGGGAGCATTTCCAACTATGTGGCACCATTTTTGAGTGAGTTGCCGAAAGTCAGATTTTTGCAGAAATTGTGACCCCGGGGGTTAGGGATTTTTTCAAAAAAATCTTTTTCTGCCCGTGAAGTTGTTGAGGGCTGATTTCTTGTCCTGTTATAAAAACTCTTCTGTTTCGACCGCCAAACCTCTCAGGGGAGCATTTGCAACAGTGTGGCACCATTTTTGAGTGAATTGCCGAAAGTCAGATTTTTGCAGAAATTGTGACCCCGGGGGTTAGGGTTTTTTTCAAAAAAATCTTTTTCTGCCGGTGAAGTTGTTGAGGGCTGATTTCTTGTCCTGTGATAAAAAGCCTTCTGTTTCGACCGCCAATCCTCTCAGGGGAGCATTTGCAACTATCTGGCACTATTTTTGAGTGAATTGCCGAAAGTCAGATTTTTGCAGAAATTGTGACCCCGGGGCTTAGGGATTTTTTCAAAAAAATCTTTTTCTGCCGGTGAAGTTGTTCAGGGCAGATTTCTTGTCCTGTGATAAAAAGCCTTCTGTTTCGACCGCCAAACCTTTCAGGGGAGCATTTGCAACAGTGTGGCACCATTTTTGAGTGAATTGCCGAAAGTCAGATTTTTGCTGAAATTGTGACCCCGGGGCTTAGGGATTTTTTCAAAAAAATCTTTTTCTTGCGGTGAAGTTGTTGAGGGCTGATTTCTTGTCCTGTGATAAAAAGCCTTCTGTTTCGACCGCCAAACCTCTCAGGGGAGCATTTCCAACTATGTGGCACCATTTTTGAGTGAGTTGCCGAAAGTCAGATTTTTGCAGAAATTGTGACCCCGGGGGTTAGCGATTTTTTCAAAAAAATATTTTTCTGCCCGTGAAGTTGTTGAGGGCTGATTTCTTGTCCTGTTATAAAAACCCTTCTGTTTCGACCGCCAAACCTCTCAGGGGAGCATTTGCAACTATCTGGCACTATTTTTGAGTGAGTTGCCGAAAGTCAGATTTTTGCTGAAATTGTGACGCCGGGGCTTAGGGATGTTTTGAAAAAAAATCTTTTTCTGCCGGTGAAGTTGTTCAGGGCTGATTTCTTGTCCTGTGATAAAAAGCCTTCTGTTTCGACCGCCAAACCTTTCAGGGGAGCATTTGCAACAGTGTGGCACCATTTTTGAGTGAATTGCCAAAAGTCAGATTTTTGCTGAAATTGTGACCCCGGGGCTTAGGGATTTTTTCAAAAAAATCTTTTACTGCCGGTGACGTTGTTGAGGGCTGATTTCTTGTCCTGTGATAAAAAGCCTTCTGTTTCGACCGCCAAACCTTTCAGGGGAGCATTTGCAACAGTGTGGCACCATTTTTGAGTGAATTGCCGAAAGTCAGATTTTTGCTGAAATTGTGACCCCGGGGCTTAGGGATTTTTTCAAAAAAATCTTTTACAGCCGGTGACGTTGTTGAGGGCTGATTTCTTGTCCTGTGATAAAAAGCCTTCTGTTTTGACCGCCAAACCTTTCAGGGGAGCATTTGCAACAGTGTGGCACCATTTTTGAGTGAATTGCCGAAAGTCAGATTTTTGCAGAAATTGTGACCCCGGGGGTTAGGGATTTTTTCAAAAAAATCTTTTTCTGCCGGTGAAGTTGTTGAGGGCTGATTTCTTGTCCTGTGATAAAAAGCCTTCTGTTTCGACCGCCAATCCTCTCAGGGGAGCATTTGCAACTATCTGGCACTATTTTTGAGTGAATTGCCGAAAGTCAGATTTTTGCAGAAATTGTGACCCCGGGGCTTAGGGATTTTTTCAAAAAAATCTTTTTCTGCCGGTGAAGTTGTTCAGGGCAGATTTCTTGTCCTGTGATAAAAAGCCTTCTGTTTCGACCGCCAAACCTTTCAGGGGAGCATTTGCAACAGTGTGGCACCATTTTTGAGTGAATTGCCGAAAGTCAGATTTTTGCTGAAATTGTGACCCCGGGGCTTAGGGATTTTTTCAAAAAAATCTTTTTCTTGCGGTGAAGTTGTTGAGGGCTGATTTCTTGTCCTGTGATAAAAAGCCTTCTGTTTCGACCGCCAAACCTCTCAGGGGAGCATTTCCAACTATGTGGCACCATTTTTGAGTGAGTTGCCGAAAGTCAGATTTTTGCAGAAATTGTGACCCCGGGGGTTAGCGATTTTTTCAAAAAAATCTTTTTCTGCCCGTGAAGTTGTTGAGGGCTGATTTCTTGTCCTGTTATAAAAACCCTTCTGTTTCGACCGCCAAACCTCTCAGGGGAGCATTTGCAACTATCTGGCACTATTTTTGAGTGAGTTGCCGAAAGTCAGATTTTTGCTGAAATTGTGACGCCGGGGCTTAGGGATGTTTTGAAAAAAAATCTTTTTCTGCCGGTGAAGTTGTTCAGGGCTGATTTCTTGTCCTGTGATAAAAAGCCTTCTGTTTCGACCGCCAAACCTTTCAGGGGAGCATTTGCAACAGTGTGGCACCATTTTTGAGTGAATTGCCAAAAGTCAGATTTTTGCTGAAATTGTGACCCCGGGGCTTAGGGATTTTTTCAAAAAAATCTTTTACTGCCGGTGACGTTGTTGAGGGCTGATTTCTTGTCCTGTGATAAAAAGCCTTCTGTTTCGACCGCCAAACCTTTCAGGGGAGCATTTGCAACAGTGTGGCACCATTTTTGAGTGAATTGCCGAAAGTCAGATTTTTGCTGAAATTGTGACCCCGGGGCTTAGGGATTTTTTCAAAAAAATCTTTTACAGCCGGTGACGTTGTTGAGGGCTGATTTCTTGTCCTGTGATAAAAAGCCTTCTGTTTCGACCGCCAAACCTTTCAGGGGAGCATTTGCAACAGTGTGGCACCATTTTTGAGTGAATTGCCGAAAGTCAGATTTTTGCAGAAATTGTGACCCCGGGGGTTAGGGATTTTTTCAAAAAAATCTTTTTCTGCCGGTGAAGTTGTTGAGGGCTGATTTCTTGTCCTGTGATAAAAAGCCTTCTGTTTCGACCGCCAATCCTCTCAGGGGAGCATTTGCAACTATCTGGCACTATTTTTGAGTGAATTGCCGAAAGTCAGATTTTTGCAGAAATTGTGACCCCGGGGCTTAGGGATTTTTTCAAAAAAATCTTTTTCTGCCGGTGAAGTTGTTCAGGGCAGATTTCTTGTCCTGTGATAAAAAGCCTTCTGTTTCGACCGCCAAACCTTTCAGGGGAGCATTTGCAACAGTGTGGCACCATTTTTGAGTGAATTGCCGAAAGTCAGATTTTTGCTGAAATTGTGACCCCGGGGCTTAGGGATTTTTTCAAAAAAATCTTTTTCTTGCGGTGAAGTTGTTGAGGGCTGATTTCTTGTCCTGTGATAAAAAGCCTTCTGTTTCGACCGCCAAACCTCTCAGGGGAGCATTTCCAACTATGTGGCACCATTTTTGAGTGAGTTGCCGAAAGTCAGATTTTTGCAGAAATTGTGACCCCGGGGGTTAGCGATTTTTTCAAAAAAATCTTTTTCTGCCCGTGAAGTTGTTGAGGGCTGATTTCTTGTCCTGTTATAAAAACCCTTCTGTTTCGACCGCCAAACCTCTCAGGGGAGCATTTGCAACTATCTGGCACTATTTTTGAGTGAGTTGCCGAAAGTCAGATTTTTGCTGAAATTGTGACGCCGGGGCTTAGGGATGTTTTGAAAAAAAATCTTTTTCTGCCGGTGAAGTTGTTCAGGGCTGATTTCTTGTCCTGTGATAAAAAGCCTTCTGTTTCGACCGCCAAACCTCTCAGGGGAGCATTTGCAACAGTGTGGCACCATTTTTGAGTGAATTGCCAAAAGTCAGATTTTTGCTGAAATTGTGACCCCGGGGCTTAGGGATTTTTTCAAAAAAATCTTTTACTGCCGGTGACGTTGTTGAGGGCTGATTTCTTGTCCTGTGATAAAAAGCCTTCTGTTTCGACCGCCAAACCTTTCAGGGGAGCAATTGCAACAGTGTGGCACCATTTTTGAGTGAATTGCCAAAAGTCAGATTTTTGCTGAAATTGTGACCCCGGGGCTTAGGGATTTTTTCAAAAAAATCTTTTACAGCCGGTGACGTTGTTGAGGGCTGATTTCTTGTCCTGTGATAAAAAGCCTTCTGTTTCGACCGCCAAACCTTTCAGGGGAGCATTTGCAACAGTGTGGCACCATTTTTGAGTGAATTGCCGAAAGTCAGATTTTTGCAGAAATTGTGACCCCGGGGCTTAGGGATTTTTTCAAAAAAATCTTTTTCTGCCCGTGAAGTTGTTGAGGGCTGATTTCTTGTCCTGTTATAAAAACCCTTCTGTTTTGACCGCCAAACATTTCAGGGGAGCATTTTGAACTATGTGGCATCATTTTTGAGTGAGTTGCCGAAAGTCAGATTTTTGCAGAAATTGTGACCCCGGGGCTTAGGGATTTTTTCAAAAAAATCTTTTTCTGCCGGTGAAGTTGTTGAGGGCTGATTTCTTGTTCTGTGATAAAAAGCCTTCTGTTTTGAGCACCAAACCTTTCAGGGGAGCATTTGCAACAGTGTGGCACCATTTTTGAGTGAATTGTAGAAAGTCAGATTTTTGATGAAATTGTGACCCCGGGGCTTAGGGATTTTAACAAAAAAATCTTTTTCTGCCGGTGACGTTGTTGAGGGCTGATTTCTTGTCCTGTGATAAAAAGCCTTCTGTTTTAACCGCCAAACCTTTCAGGGGAGCATTTGCAACAGTGTGGCACCATTTTTGAGTGAATTGCCGAAAGTCAGATTTTTGCTGAAATTGTGACCCCGGGGCTTAGGGATTATTTCAAAAAAATCTTTTACTGCCGGTGAAGTTGTTGAGGGCTGATTTCTTGTCCTGTGATAAAAAGCCTTCTGTTTCGACCGCCAAACCTTTCAGGGGAGCATTTGCAACAGTGTGGCACCAATTTTGAGTGAATTGCCGAAAGTCAGATTTTTGCTGAAATTGTGACCCCGGGGCTTAGGGATTTTTTCAAAAAAATCTTTTTCTGCCCGTGAAGTTGTTGAGGGCTGATTTCTTGTCCTGTTATAAAAACCCTTCTGTTTCGACCGCCAAACCTCTCAGGGGAGCATTTGCAACAGTGTGGCACCATTTTTGAGTGAATTGCCGAAAGTCAGATTTTTGCAGAAATTGTGACCGCGGGAGTTAGGGATTTTTTCAAAAAAATCTTTTTCTGCCGGTGAAGTTGTTGAGGGCTGATTTCTTGTCCTGTGATAAAAAGCCTTCTGTTTCGACCGCCAATCCTCTCAGGGGAGCATTTGCAACTATCTGGCACTATTTTTGAGTGAATTGTCGAAAGTCAGATTTTTGCTGAAATTGTGACCCCGGGGCTTAGGGATTATTTCAAAAAAGTCTTTTACTGCCGGTGAAGTTGTTGAGGGCTGATTTCTTGTCCTGTGATAAAAAGCCTTCTGTTTCGACCGCCAAACCTTTCAGGGGAGCATTTGCAACAGTGTGGCACCATTTTTGAGTGAATTGCCGAAAGTCAGATTTTTGCTGAAATTGTGACCCCGGGGCTTAGGGATTTTTTCAAAAAAATCTTTTTCTGCCCGTGAAGTTGTTGACGGCTGATTTCTTGTCCTGTTATAAAAACCCTTCTGTTTTGACCGCCAAACCTTTCAGGGGAGCATTTTGAACTATGTGGCATCATTTTTGAGTGAGTTGCCGAAAGTCAGATTTTTGCAGAAATTGTGACCCCGGGGCTTAGGGATTTTTTCAAAAAAATATTTTTCTGCCAGTGAAGTTGTTGAGGGCTGATTTCTTGTTCTGTGATAAAAAGCCTTCTGTTTTGAGCGCCAAACCTTTCAGGGGAGCATTTGCAACAGTGTGGCACCATTTTTGAGTGAATTGTCGAAAGTCAGATTTTTGCTGAAATTGTGACCCCGGGGCTTAGGGATTTTTTCAAAAAAATCTTTTTCTGCCCGTGAAGTTGTTGAGGGCTGATTTCTTGTCCTGTTATAAAAACCCTTCTGTTTCGACCGCCAAACCTCTCAGGGGAGCATTTGCAACAGTGTGGCACCATTTTTGAGTGAATTGCCGAAAGTCAGATTTTTGCAGAAATTGTGACCGCGGGAGTTAGGGATTTTTTCAAAAAAATCTTTTTCTGCCGGTGAAGTTGTTGAGGGCTGATTTCTTGTCCTGTGATAAAAAGCCTTCTGTTTCGACCGCCAATCCTCTCAGGGGAGCATTTGCAACTATCTGGCACTATTTTTGAGTGAATTGTCGAAAGTCAGATTTTTGCTGAAATTGTGACCCCGGGGCTTAGGGATTATTTCAAAAAAGTCTTTTACTGCCGGTGAAGTTGTTGAGGGCTGATTTCTTGTCCTGTGATAAAAAGCCTTCTGTTTCGACCGCCAAACCTTTCAGGGGAGCATTTGCAACAGTGTGGCACCATTTTTGAGTGAATTGCCGAAAGTCAGATTTTTGCTGAAATTGTGACCCCGGGGCTTAGGGATTTTTTCAAAAAAATCTTTTTCTGCCCGTGAAGTTGTTGACGGCTGATTTCTTGTCCTGTTATAAAAACCCTTCTGTTTTGACCGCCAAACCTTTCAGGGGAGCATTTTGAACTATGTGGCATCATTTTTGAGTGAGTTGCCGAAAGTCAGATTTTTGCAGAAATTGTGACCCCGGGGCTTAGGGATTTTTTCAAAAAAATATTTTTCTGCCAGTGAAGTTGTTGAGGGCTGATTTCTTGTTCTGTGATAAAAAGCCTTCTGTTTTGAGCGCCAAACCTTTCAGGGGAGCATTTGCAACAGTGTGGCACCATTTTTGAGTGAATTGTCGAAAGTCAGATTTTTGCTGAAATTGTGACCCCGGGGCTAAGGGATTTTTTCAAAAAAATCTTTTTCTGCCAGTGAAGTTGTTGAGGGCTGATTTCTTGTCCTGTGATAAAAAGCCTTCTGTTTCGACCGCCAAACCTTTCAGGGGAACATTTGCAACAGTGTGGCACCATTTTTGAGTGAATTGCCGAAAGTCAGATTTTTGCTGAAATTGTGACCCCGGGGCTTAGGGATTTTTTCAAAAAAATCTTTTTCTTGCGGTGAAGTTGTTGAGGGCTGATTTCTTGTCCTGTGATAAAAAGCCTTCTGTTTCGACCGCCAAACCTCTCAGGGGAGCATTTCCAACTATGTGGCACCATTTTTGAGTGAGTTGCCGAAAGTCAGATTTTTGCAGAAATTGTGACCCCGGGGGTTAGCGATTTTTTCAAAAAAAATCTTTTTCTGCCCGTGAAGTTGTTGAGGGCTGATTTCTTGTCCTGTTATAAAAACCCTTCTGTTTCGACCGCCAAACCTCTCAGGGGAGCATTTGCAACAGTGTGGCACCATTTTTGAGTGAATTGCCGAAAGTCAGATTTTTGCAGAAATTGTGACCCCGGGGCTTAGGGATTTTTTCAAAAAAATCTTTTTCTGCCGGTGAAGTTGTTGAGGGCTGATTTCTTGTCCTGTGATAAAAAGCCTTCTGTTTCGACCGCCAATCCTCTCAGGGGAGCATTTGCAACTATCCGGCACTATTTTTGAGTGAATTGCCGAAAGTCAGATTTTTGCAGAAATTGTGACCCCGGGGCTAAGGGATTTTTTCAAAAAAATTTTTTTCTTGCGGTGAAGTTGTTGAGGGCTGATTTCTTGTCCTGTGATAAAAAGCCTTCTGTTTCGACCGCCAAACCTCTCAGGGGAGCATTTGCAACTATCTGGCACTATTTTTGAGTGAGTTGCCGAAAGTCAGATTTTTGCTGAAATTGTGACGCCGGGGCTTAGGGATGTTTTGAAAAAAAATCTTTTTCTGCCGGTGAAGTTGTTGAGGGCTGATTTCTTGTCCTGTGATAAAAAGCCTTCTGTTTCGACCGCCAAACCTTTCAGGGGAGCATTTGCAACAGTGTGGCACCATTTTTGAGTGAATTGCCAAAAGTCAGATTTTTGCTGAAATTGTGACCCCGGGGCTTAGGGATTTTTTCAAAAAAATCTTTTACTGCCGGTGACGTTGTTGAGGGCTGATTTCTTGTCCTGTGATAAAAAGCCTTCTGTTTCGACCGCCAAACCTTTCAGGGGAGCATTTGCAACAGTGTGGCACCATTTTTGAGTGAATTGCCGAAAGTCAGATTTTTGCTGAAATTGTGACCCCGGGGCTTAGGGATTTTTTCAAAAAAATCTTTTTCTGCCCGTGAAGTTGTTGACGGCTGATTTCTTGTCCTGTTATAAAAACCCTTCTGTTTTGACCGCCAAACCTTTCAGGGGAGCATTTTGAACTATGTGGCATCATTTTTGAGTGAGTTGCCGAAAGTCAGATTTTTGCTGAAATTGTGACCCCGGGGCTTAGGGATTTTTTCAAAAAAATCTTTTTCTGCCAGTGAAGTTGTTGAGGGCTGATTTCTTGTTCTGTGATAAAAAGCCTTCTGTTTTGAGCGCCAAACCTTTCAGGGGAGCATTTGCAACTGTGTGGCACCATTTTTGAGTGAATTGTCGAAAGTCAGATTTTTGCTGAAATTGTGACCCCGGGGCTAAGGGATTTTTTCAAAAAAATCTTTTTCTGCCAGTGAAGTTGTTGAGGGCTGATTTCTTGTCCTGTGATAAAAAGCCTTCTGTTTTGACCGCCAAACCTTTCAGGGGAGCATTTGCAACAGTGTGGCACCATTTTTGAGTGAGTTGCCGAAAGTCAGATTTTTGCTGAAATTGTGACCCCGGGGCTTAGGGATTATTTCAAAAAAATCTTTTACTGCCGGTGAAGTTGTTGAGGGCTGATTTCTTGTCCTGTGATAAAAAGCCTTCTGTTTCGACCGCCAAACCTTTCAGGGGAGCATTTGCAACAGTGTGGCACCATTTTTGAGTGAATTGCCGAAAGTCAGATTTTTGCTGAAATTGTGACCCCGGGGCTTAGGGATTTTTTCAAAAAAATCTTTTTCTGCCAGTGAAGTTGTTGAGGGCTGAATTCTTGTCCTGTGATAAAAGCCTTCTGTTTCGACTGCCAAACGTCTCAGGGGAGCATTTCCAACTACGTGGCACCATTTTTGAGTGAGTTGCCGAAAGTCAGATTTTTGCAGAAATTGTGACCCCGGGGGTTAGGGATTTTTTCAAAAAAATCTTTTTCTGCCGGTGAAGTTGTTGAGGGCTGATTTCTTGTTCTGTGATAAAAAGCCTTCTGTTTCGACCGCCAAACCTCTCAGGGGAGCATTTCCAACTATGTGGCACCATTTTTGAGTGAGTTGCCGAAAGTCAGATTTTTGCTGAAATTGTGACCCCGGGGGTTAGGGAATTTTTCAAAAAAATCTTTTTCTGCCGGTGAAGTTGTTGAGGGCTGATTTCTTGTTCTGTGATAAAAAGCCTTTTGTTTTGAGCGCCAAACCTTTCAGGGGAGCATTTGCAACAGTGTGGCACCATTTTTGAGTGAGTTGCCGAAAGTCAGATTTTTGCTGAAATTGTGACGCCGGGGCTTAGGGATGTTTTGAAAAAAAAATCTTTTTCTTGCGGTGAAGTTGTTGAGGGCTGATTTCTTGTCCTGTGATAAAAAGCCTTCTGTTTCGACCGCCAAACCTTTCAGGGGAGCATTTGCAACAGTGTGGCACCATTTTTGAGTGAATTGCCAAAAGTCAGATTTTTGCTGAAATTGTGACCCCGGGGCTTAGGGATTTTTTCAAAAAAATCTTTTACTGCCGGTGACGTTGTTGAGGGCTGATTTCTTGTCCTGTGATAAAAAGACTTCTGTTTCGACTGCCAAACCTTTCAGGGGAGCATTTGCAACAGTGTGGCACCATTTTTGAGTGAATTGCCGAAAGTCAGATTTTTGCTGAAATTGTGACCCCGGGGCTTAGGGATTTTTTCAAAAAAATCTTTTACTGCCGGTGACGTTGTTGAGGGCTGATTTCTTGTCCTGTGATAAAAAGCCTTCTGTTTCGACCGCCAAACCTTTCAGGGGAGCATTTGCAACAGTGTGGCACCATTTTTGAGTGAATTGCCGAAAGTCAGATTTTTGCAGAAATTGTGACCCCGGGGGTTAGGGATTTTTTCAAAAAAATCTTTTTCTGCCGGTGAAGTTGTTGAGGGCTGATTTCTTGTTCTGTGATAAAAAGCCTTCTGTTTTGAGCACCAAACCTTTCAGGGGAGCATTTGCAACAGTGTGGCACCATTTTTGAGTGAGTTGTAGAAAGTCAGATTTTTGCAGAAATTGTGACCCCGGGGCTTAGGGATTTTAACAAAAAAATCTTTTTCTGCCGGTGACGTTGTTGAGGGCTGATTTCTTGTCCTGTGATAAAAAGCCTTCTGTTTTAACCGCCAAACCTTTCAGGGGAGCATTTGCAACAGTGTGGCACCATTTTTGAGTGAATTGCCGAAAGTCAGATTTTTGCTGAAATTGTGACCCCGGGGCTTAGGGATTATTTCAAAAAAATCTTTTACTGCCGGTGAAGTTGTTGAGGGCTGATTTCTTGTCCTGTGATAAAAAGCCTTCTGTTTCGACCGCCAAACCTTTCAGGGGAGCATTTGCAACAGTGTGGCACCATTTTTGAGTGAATTGCCGAAAGTCAGATTTTTGCTGAAATTGTGACCCCGGGGCTTAGGGATTTTTTCAAAAAAATCTTTTTCTGCCCGTGAAGTTGTTGAGGGCTGATTTCTTGTCCTGTTATAAAAACCCTTCTGTTTCGACCGCCAAACCTCTCAGGGGAGCATTTGCAACAGTGTGGCACCATTTTTGAGTGAATTGCCGAAAGTCAGATTTTTGCAGAAATTGTGACCCCGGGAGTTAGGGATTTTTTCAAAAAAATCTTTTTCTGCCGGTGAAGTTGTTGAGGGCTGATTTCTTGTCCTGTGATAAAAAGCCTTCTGTTTCGACCGCCAAACCTTTCAGGGGAGCATTTGCAACAGTGTGGCACCATTTTTGAGTGAATTGCCGAAAGTCAGATTTCTGCTGAAATTGTGACCCCGGGGCTTAGGGATTTTTCCAAAAAAATCTTTTACTGCCGGTGACGTTGTTGAGGGCTGATTTCTTGTCCTGTGATAAAAAGTCTTCTGTTTCGACCGCCAGACCTCTCAGGGGAGCATTTGCAGCAGTGTGGCACCATTTTTGAGTGAATTGCCGAAAGTCAGATTTTTGCTGAAATTGTGACCCCGGGGCTTAGGGATTATTTCAAAAAAGTCTTTTACTGCCGGTGAAGTTGTTGAGGGCTGATTTCTTGTCCTGTGATAAAAAGCCTTCTGTTTCGATCGCCAAACCTTTCAGGGGAGCATTTGCAACAGTGTGGCACCATTTTTGAGTGAATTGCCGAAAGTCAGATTTTTGCTGAAATTGTGACCCCGGGGCTTAGGGATTTTTTCAAAAAAATCTTTTTCTGCCCGTGAAGTTGTTGACGGCTGATTTCTTGTCCTGTTATAAAAACCCTTCTGTTTTGACCGCCAAACCTTTCAGGGGAGCATTTTGAACTATGTGGCATCATTTTTGAGTGAGTTGCCGAAAGTCAGATTTTTGCTGAAATTGTGACCCCGGGGCTAAGGGATTTTTTCAAAAAAATCTTTTTCTGCCCGTGAAGTTGTTGAGGGCTGATTTCTTGTCCTGTGATAAAAAGCCTTCTGTTTTGACCGCCAAACCTTTCAGGGGAGCATTTGCAACAGTGTGGCACCATTTTTGAGTGAGTTGCCGAAAGTCATGACCCCGGGGCTTAGGGATTATTTCAAAAAAATCTTTTACTGCCGGTGAAGTTGTTGAGGGCTGATTTCTTGTCCTGTGATAAAAAGCCTTCTGTTTCGACCGCCAAACCTTTCAGGGGAGCATTTGCAACAGTGTGGCACCATTTTTGAGTGAATTGCCGAAAGTCAGATTTTTGCTGAAATTGTGACCCCGGGGCTTAGAGATTTTTTCAAAAAAATCTTTTTCTGCCAGTGAAGTTGTTGAGGGCTGAATTCTTGTCCTGTGATAAAAGCCTTCTGTTTCGACTGCCAAACGTCTCAGGGGAGCATTTCCAACTACGTGGCACCATTTTTGAGTGAGTTGCCGAAAGTCAGATTTTTGCAGAAATTGTGACCCCGGGGGTTAGGGATTTTTTCAAAAAAATCTTTTTCTGCCGGTGAAGTTGTTGAGGGCTGATTTCTTGTTCTGTGATAAAAAGCCTTCTGTTTCGACCGCCAAACCTCTCAGGGGAGCATTTCCAACTATGTGGCACCATTTTTGAGTGAGTTGCCGAAAGTCAGATTTTTGCTGAAATTGTGACCCCGGGGGTTAGGGAATTTTTCAAAAAAATCTTTTTCTGCCGGTGAAGTTGTTGAGGGCTGATTTCTTGTCCTGTGATAAAAAGCCTTCTGTTTTGACCGCCAAACCTTTCAGGGGAGCATTTGCAACAGTGTGGCACCATTTTTGAGTGAATTGCCGAAAGTCAGATTTTTGCTGAAATAGGGATTTTTTCAAGAAAATCTGTTTCTGCCGGTGAAGTTGTTCAGGGCTGAATTCTTGTCCTGTGATAAAAAAACTTGTTTTGACCGCCAAACCTCTCAGGGGAATATTTGCAACTATCTGGCACCATTTTTGAGTGAGTTGCCGAAAGTCAGATTTTTGCTGAAATTGTGACCCCGGGGCTTAGGGATTTTTTCAAAAAAATCTTTTTCTGCCGGTGAAGTTGTTGAGGGCTGATTTCTTGTCCTGTGATAAAAAGCCTTCTGTTTCGACCGCCAATACTCTCAGGGGAACATTTGCAACTATCTGGCACTATTTTTGAGTGAATTGCCGAAAGTCAGATTTTTGCAGAAATTGTGACCCCGGGGCTTAAGGATTTTTTCAAAAAAATCTTTTTCTGCCCGTGAAGTTGTTGAGGGCTGATTTGTTGTCCTGTGATAAAAAGCCTTCTGTTTCGACCGCCAAACCTCTCAGGGGAGCATTTGCAACCGTTTCGTACCATTTTTGAGTGAATTGCCAAAACTCAGACTTTTGCTGAAATTGTGACCCCGGGGCTTAGGGATTTTTTCAAAAAAATCTTTTTCTGCCGGTGAAGTTGTTGAGGGCTGATTTCTTGTCCTGTTATAAAAACCCTTCTGTTTTGACCGCCAAACCTTTCAGAGGAGCATTTGCAACAGTGTGGCACCATTTTTGAGTGAATTACCGAAAGTCAGATTTTTGCTGAAATTGTGACCCCGGGGCTTAGGGATTTTTTCAAAAAAATATTTTTCTGCCGGTGAAGTTGTTGAGGGCTGATTTCTTGTCCTGTTATAAAAACCCTTCTGTATTGACCGCCAAACCTTTCAGGGGAGCATTTGCAACAGTGTGGCACCATTTTTGAGTGAATTGCCGAAAGTCAGATTTTTGCTGAAATTGTGACCCCGGGGCTTAGGGATTTTTTCAAAAAAATCTTTTTCTGCCGGTGAAGTTATTCAGGGCTGAATTCTTGTCCTGTGATAAAAAGCCTTCTGTTTTGACCGCCAAACCTCTCAGGGGAGTATTTGCAACTATCTGGCACCATTTTTGAGTGAGTTGCCGAAAGTCAGATTTTTGCTGAAATTGTGACCCCGGGGCTTAGGGATTTTTTCAAAAAAATCTTTTTCTGCCGGTGAAGTTGTTTAGGACTGATTTCTTGTCCTGTGATAAAAAGCCTTCTGTTTTGACTGCCAAATCTCTCAGGGGAGCATTTGCAACCGTATGGCACCATTTTTGAGTGAGTTGCCGAAAGTCAGATTTTTGCTGAAATTGTGACCCCGGGGCTTAGGGATTTTTTCAAAAAAATCTTTTTCTGCCGGTGAAGTTGTTGAGGGCTGATTTCTTGTCCTGTTATAAAAACCCTTCTGTTTTGACCGCCAAACCTTTCAGGGGAGCATTTGCAACCGTTTCGTACCATTTTTTAGTGAATTGCCGAAAGTCAGACTTTTGCTGAAATTGTGACGCCGGGGCTTAGGGATTTTTTCAAAAAAATCTTTTTCTGCCAGTGAAGTTGTTCAGGGCTGATTTCTTGTCCTGTGATAAAAAGCCTTCTGTTTCGACCGCCAAACCTCTCAGGGGAGCATTTGCAACCGTATGGCACCATTTTTGAGTGAATTGCCGAAAGTCATATTTTTGCTGAAATTTTGACCCCGGGGCTTAGGGATTTTTTCAAAAAAATCTTTTTCTGCCCGTCAAGTTGTTGTGGGCTGATTTCTTGTCCTGTGATAAAAAGCCTTCTGTTTCGACCGGCAAACCTTTCAGGGGCGCATTTGCAACCGTTTCGTACCATTTTTTAGTGAATAGCAGAAAGTCAGACTTTTGCTGAAATTGTGACGCCGGGGCTTAGGGATTTTTTCAAAAAAATCTTTTTCTGCCGGTGAAGTTGTTGAGGGCTGATTTCTTTTCCTGTGATAAAAAGCCTTCTGTTTCGACCGGCAAACCTTTCAGGGGAGCATTTGCAACCATTTCTTACCATTTTTGAGTGAATTGCCGAAAGTCAGATTTTTATTGTAATTGTGACCCCGGGGCTTAGGGATTTTTTTCAAAAAAATCTTTTTCTGCCGGTGAAGTTGTTGAGGGCTGATTTCTTGTCCTGTGATAAAAAGCCTTCTGTTTCTACCACCAAACCTCTAAGGGGAGCATTTGCAACCGTATGGCACCATTTTTGAGTGAATTGCCAAAAGTCAGATTTTTGCTGAAATTTTGACCCCGGGGCTTAGGGATTTTTTCAAAAAAATCTTTTTCTGCCCGTGAAGTTGTTGTGGGCTGATTTCTTGTCCTGTCATAAAAAGCCTTCTGTTTCGACCGGCAAACCTCTCAGGGGAGCATTTGCAACCGTTTGGCAACATTTTTGAGTGAATTGCCGAAAGTCAGACTTTTGCTGAAATTGTGACCCCGGGGCTTAGGGATTTTTTCAAAAAAATCTTTTTCTGCCGGTGAAGTTGTTGAGGGCTGATTTCTTGTCCTGTGATAAAAAGCCTTCTGTTTCGACCGGCAAACCTTTCAGGGGAGCATTTGCAACCGCTTCTTACCATTTTTGAGTGAATTGCAGAAAGTCAGATTTTTGCAGAAATTTTGACCCCGGGGTTTAGGGATATTTTCAAAAAAATCTTTTTCTGCCAGTGAAGTTGTTGAGGGCTGATTTCTTGTCCTGTGATAAAAAGCCTTCTGTTTTGACCGCCAAACCTCTCAGGGGAGCATTTGCAACCGTTTGGCAACATTTTTGAGTGAATTGCCGAAAGTCAGATTTTTGCTGTAATTGTGACCCCGGGGCTTAGGGATTTTTTCAAAAAAATCTTTTTCTGCCGTGAAGTTGTTGAGGGCTGATTTCTGGTCCTGTGATAAAAAGCCTTCTTTTTCGACCGGCAAACCTTTCAGGGTAGCATTTGCAACCGTTTCGTACCATTTTTGAGTGAATTGCCGAAAGTCAGATTTTTGCAGAAATTGTGACCCCGGGGCTTAGGGATTTTTTCAAAAAAATCATTTTCTGCCGGTGAAGTTGTTGAGGGCTGATTTCTTGTCCTGTGATAAAAACTCTTCTGTTTCGACCGGCAAGCCTTTCAGGGGAGCATTTGCAACTATCTGACACTATTTTTGAGTGAATTGCCGAAAGTCAGATTTTTGCAGAAATTGTGATCCCGGGGCTTAGGGATTTTTTCAAAAAAATCATTTTCTGCCGGTGAAGTTGTTGAGGGCTGATTTCTTGTCCTGTGATAAAAAGCCTTCTGTTTCGACCGCCAAACCTCTCAGGGGAGCATTTGCAACTGTTTGGCAACATTTTTGAGTGAATTGCCGAAAGTCAGATTTTTGCTGAAATTGTGACGCCGGGGCTTAGGGATTTTTCCAAAAAATCTTTTTCTGCCGGTGAAGTTGTTGAGGGCTGATTTGTTGTCCTGTGATAAAAAGCCTTATTTTTCGACCGCCAAACCTCTCAGGGGAGCATTTGCAACCGTTTGGCAACATTTTTGAGTGAATTGTCGAAAGTCAGATTTTTGCTGAAATTGTGACGCCGGGGCTTAGGGATTTTTTCAAAAAATCTTTTTCTGCCGGTGAAGTTGTTGAGGGCTGATTTCTTGTCCTGTGATAAAAAGCCTTCTTTTTCGACCGGCAAACCTTTCAGGGGAGCATTTGCAACCGTTTCGTACCATTTTTTAGTGAATTGCCGAAAGTCAGATTTTTGCTGTAATTGTGACCCCGGGGCTTATGGATTTTTTCAAAAAAATCTTTTTCTGCCCGTGAAGTTGTTGAGGGCTGATTTCTTGTCCTGTGATAAAAAGCCTACTGTTTCGACCGAAAACCATTCAGGGGAGCATTTGCAACTATCTGGCACCATCTTTGAGTGAGTTGCCGAAAGTCAGATTTTTGCTGAAATTGTGACCCCGGGGCATAGGGATTTTTTCAAAAAAATCTTTTTTTCCTGGTTAACTTGTCGAGCGCTGATTTCTTGTCTTGTGATAAAAAGCCTACTGTTTCGACCGAAAACCATTCAGGGGAGCATTTGCAACTATCTGACACCATTTTTGAGTGAGTTGCCGAAAGTCAGATTTTTGCTGTAATTGTGACCCCTGGGCTTCGGGATTTTTTCAAAAAAATCTTTTTCTGCTGGTGAAGTTGTTCAGGGTTGATTTCTTGTCCTGGTATAAAAAGCCTTCTGTTTCGACCGCCAAACCTGTCAGGGGAGCATTTGCAACCGTGCGGCACCATTTTTGAGTGAATTGCCGAAAATCAGATTTTTGCTGAAATTGTGACCCCGGGGCTTAGGGATTTTTTCAAAAAAATCTTTTTCTGCTGGTGAAGTTGTGACCCAGGGGCATAGGGATTTTTTTTTTTTAAAAAAAAAATCTTGCTGTGAAGTTGTTGAGGGCTGATTTCTTGTCCTGTTATAAAAAGCCTTCTGTTTCGACCATCAAACCATTCAGGGGAGCATTCTTGTCCTGTGATAAAAAGCCTACTGTTTCGACCGAAAACCATTCAGGGGAGCATTTGCAACTATCTGACACCATTTTTGAGTGAGTTGCCGAAAGTCAGATTTTTGCTGTAATTGTGACCCCTGGGCTTAGGGATTTTTTCAAAAAAATCTTTTTCTCCTGGTTAACTTGTCGAGCGCTGATTTCTTGTCCTGTGATAAAAAGCCTTCTGTTTCGACCGCCAAACCTCTCAGGGGAGCATTTGCAACCGTGCGGCACAATTTTTGAGTGAATTGCCGAAAGTCAGATTTTTGCTGAAATTGTGACCCCGGGGCTTAGGGATTTTTTCAAAAAAATCTTTTTCTGCTGGTGAAGTTGTGACCCCGGGGCTTAGGGATTTAAAAAAAAAAAAAATCTTGCCGTGAAGTTGTTGAGGGCTGATTTCTTGTCCTGTTATAAAAAGCCTTCTGTTTCGACCGTCAAACCATTCAGGGGAGCATTTGCAACTATCTGGCACCATCATTGAGTGAGTTGCTGAAAGTCAGTTTCTTGCTGAAATTGTGACCCCGGGGCTTAGGGATTTTTTCAACAAAATCTTTTTCTGCCGGTGAAGTTGTTCAGGGCTGAATTCTTGTCCTGTGATAAAAAGCCTTCTGTTTTGACCGCCAAACCTCTCAGGGGAGTATTTGCAACTATCTGGCACCATTTTAGAGTGAGTTGCCGAAAGTCAGATTTTTGCTGAAATTGTGACCCCGGGGAATAGGGATATTTTCAAAAAAATCTTTTTCTGCCAGTGAAGTTGTTGAGGGCTGATTTCTTGTCCTGTGATAAAAAGCCTTCTGTTTTGACCGCCAAACCTCTCAGGGGAGCATTTGCAACCGTTTGGCAACATTTTTGAGTGAATTGCCGAAAGTCAGATTTTTGCTGTAATTGTGACCCCGGGGCTTAGGGATTTTTTCAAAAAAATCTTTTTCTGCCGTGAAGTTGTTGAGGGCTGATTTCTTGTCCTGTGATAAAAAGCCTTCTTTTTCGACCGGCAAACCTTTCAGGGGAGCATTTGCAACCGTTTCGTACCATTTTTTAGTGAATTGCCGAAAGTCAGATTTTTGCTGTAATTGTGACCCCGGGGCTTAGGGATTTTTTTCAAAAAAATCTTTTTCTGCCGTGAAGTTGTTGAGGGCTGATTTCTTGTCCTGTGATAAAAAGCCTTCTGTTTCGACCGCCAAACCTCTCAGGAGAGCATTTGCAACCGTTTGGCACCATTTTTGAGTGAATTGCCGAAAGTCAGATTTTTGCTGAAATTGTGACGCCGGGGCTTAGGGTTTTTTTCAAAAAATCTTTTTCTACCGGTGAAGTTGTTGAGGGCTGATTTCTTGTCCTGTCATAAAAACTCTTCTGTTTCGACCGGCAAGCCTTTCAGGGGAGCATTTGCAACTATCTGACACTATTTTTGAGTGAATTGCCGAAAGTCAGATTTTTGCTGAAATTGTGACGCCGGGGCTTAGGGATTTTTTCAAGAAAATCTTTTTCTGCCGGTGAAGTTGTTGAGGGCTGATTTCTTGTCCTGTGATAAAAAGCCTTATTTTTCGACCGCCAAACCTCTCAGGGGAGCATTTGCAACCATTTGGCAACATTTTTGAGTGAATTGCCGAAAGTCAGATTTTTGCTGAAATTGTGACGCCGGGGCTTAGGGATTTTTTCAAAAAATCTTTTTCTGCCGGTGAAGTTGTTGAGGGCTGATTTCTTGCCCTGTGATAAAAAGCCTTCTTTTTTGACCGGCAAACCTTTCAGGGGAGCATTTGCAACCGTTTCGTACCATTTTTTAGTGAATTGCCGAAAGTCAGATTTTTGCTGTAATTGTGACCCCGGGGCTTATGGATTTTTTCAAAAAAATCTTTTTCTGCCCGTGAAGTTGTTGAGGGCTGATTTCTTGTCCTGTGATAAAAAGCCTACTGTTTCGACCGAAAACCATTCAGGGGAGCATTTGCAACTATCTGGCACCATCTTTGAGTGAGTTGCGGAAAGTCAGATTTTTGCTGAAATTGTGACCCCGGGGCATAGGGATTTTTTCAAAAAAATCTTTTTTTCCTGGTTAACTTGTCGAGCGCTGATTTCTTATCTTGTGATAAAAAGCCTACTGTTTCGACCGAAAACCATTCAGGGGAGCATTTGCAACTATCTGACACCATTTTTGAGTGAGTTGCCGAAAGTCAGATTTTTGCTGTAATTGTGACCCCTGGGCTTCGGGATTTTTTCAAAAAAATCTTTTTCTGCTGGTGAAGTTGTTCTGGGTTGATTTCTTGTCCTGGTATAAAAAGCCTTCTGTTTCGACCGCCAAACCTGTCAGGGGAGCATTTGCAACCGTGCGGCACAATTTTTGAGTGAATTGCCGAAAATCAGATTTTTGCTGAAATTGTGACCCCGGGGCTTAGGGATTTTTTCAAAAAAATCTTTTTCTGCTGGTGAAGTTGTGACCCAGGGGCATAGGGATTTTTTTAAAAAAAAAAAAATTCTTGCTGTGAAGTTGTTGAGGGCTGATTTCTTGTCCTGTTATAAAAAGCCTACTGTTTCGACCGAAAACCATTCAGGGGAGCATTTGCAACTATCTGACACCATTTTTGAGTGAGTTGCCGAAAGTCAGATTTTTGCTGTAATTGTGACCCCTGGGCTTAGGGATTTTTTCAAAAAAATCTTTTTCTCCTGGTTAACTTGTCGAGCGCTGATTTCTTGTCCTGTGATAAAAAGCCTTCTGTTTCGACCGCCAAACCTCTCAGGGGAGCATTTGCAACCGTGCGGCACAATTTTTGAGTGAATTGCCGAAAGTCAGATTTTTGCTGAAATTGTGACCCCGGGGCTTAGGGATTTTTTCAAAAAAATCTTTTTCTGCTGGTGAAGTTGTGACCCCGGGGCTTAGGGATTTAAAAAAAAAAAAAAATCTTGCCGTGAAGTTGTTGAGGGCTGATTTCTTGTCCTGTTATAAAAAGCCTTCTGTTTCGACCGTCAAACCATTCAGGGGAGCATTTGCAACTATCTGGCACCATCATTGAGTGAGTTGCTGAAAGTCAGTTTCTTGCTGAAATTGTGACCCCGGGGCTTAGGGATTTTTTCAACAAAATCTTTTTCTGCCGGTGAAGTTGTTCAGGGCTGAATTCTTGTCCTGTGATAAAAAGCCTTCTGTTTTGACCGCCAAACCTCTCAGGGGAGTATTTGCAACTATCTGGCACCATTTTAGAGTGAGTTGCCGAAAGTCAGATTTTTGCTGAAATTGTGACCCCGGGGAATAGGGATATTTTCAAAAAAATCTTTTTCTGCCAGTGAAGTTGTTGAGGGCTGATTTCTTGTCCTGTGATAAAAAGCCTTCTGTTTTGACCGCCAAACCTCTCAGGGGAGCATTTGCAACCGTTTGGCAACATTTTTGAGTGAATTGCCGAAAGTCAGATTTTTGCTGTAATTGTGACCCCGGGGCTTAGGGATTTTTTCAAAAAAATCTTTTTCTGCCGTGAAGTTGTTGAGGGCTGATTTCTTGTCCTGTGATAAAAAGCCTTCTTTTTCGACCGGCAAACCTTTCAGGGGAGCATTTGCAACCGTTTCGTACCATTTTTTAGTGAATTGCCGAAAGTCAGATTTTTGCTGTAATTGTGACCCGGGGCTTAGGGATTTTTTTCAAAAAAATCTTTTTCTGCCGTGAAGTTGTTGAGGGCTGATTTCTTGTCCTGTGATAAAAAGCCTTCTGTTTCGACCGCCAAACCTCTCAGGAGAGCATTTGCAACCGTTTGGCACCATTTTTGAGTGAATTGCCGAAAGTCAGATTTTTGCTGAAATTGTGACGCCGGGGCTTAGGGTTTTTTTCAAAAAATCTTTTTCTACCGGTGAAGTTGTTGAGGGCTGATTTCTTGTCCTGTCATAAAAACTCTTCTGTTTCGACCGGCAAGCCTTTCAGGGGAGCATTTGCAACTATCTGACACTATTTTTGAGTGAATTGCCGAAAGTCAGATTTTTGCTGAAATTGTGACCCCGGGGCTTAGGGATTTTTCAAGAAAATCTTTTTCTGCCGGTGAAGTTGTTGAGGGCTGATTTCTTGTCCTGTGATAAAAAGCCTTATTTTTCGACCGCCAAACCTCTCAGGGGAGCATTTGCAACCGTTTGGCAACATTTTTGAGTGAATTGCCGAAAGTCAGATTTTTGCTGAAATTGTGACCCCGGGGCTTAGGGATTTTTTCAAAAAAATCTTTTTCTGCTGGTGAAGTTGTGACCCAGGGGCATAGGGATTTTTTTTTTAAAAAAAAAATTCTTGCTGTGAAGTTGTTGAGGGCTGATTTCTTGTCCTGTTATAAAAAGCCTACTGTTTCGACCGAAAACCATTCAGGGGAGCATTTGCAACTATCTGACACCATTTTTGAGTGAGTTGCCGAAAGTCAGATTTTTGCTGTAATTGTGACCCCTGGGCTTAGGGATTTTTTCAAAAAAATCTTTTTCTCCTGGTTAACTTGTCGAGCGCTGATTTCTTGTCCTGTGATAAAAAGCCTTCTGTTTCGACCGCCAAACCTCTCAGGGGAGCATTTGCAACCGTGCGGCACAATTTTTGAGTGAATTGCCGAAAGTCAGATTTTTGTGAAATTGTGACCCCGGGGCTTAGGGATTTTTTCAAAACAATCTTTTTCTGCTGGTGAAGTTGTGACCCCGGGGCTTAGGGATTTAAAAAAAAAAAAAATCTTGCCGTGAAGTTGTTGAGGGCTGATTTCTTGTCCTGTTATAAAAAGCGTTCTGTTTCGACCGTCAAACCATTCAGGGGAGCATTTGCAACTATCTGGCACCATCATTGAGTGAGTTGCTGAAAGTCAGTTTCTTGCTGAAATTGTGACCCCGGGGCTTAGGGATTTTTTCAACAAAATCTTTTTCTGCCGGTGAAGTTGTTCAGGGCTGAATTCTTGTCCTGTGATAAAAACTCTTCTGTTTCGACCGGCAAGCCTTTCAGGGGAGCATTTGCAACTATCTGACACTATTTTTGAGTGAATTGCCGAAAGTCAGATTTTTGCAGAAATTGTGACCCCGGGGCTTAGGGATTTTTTCAAAAAAATCATTTTCTGCCGGTGAAGTTGTTGAGGGCTGATTTCTTGTCCTGTGATAAAAAGCCTTCTGTTTCGACCGCCAAACCTCTCAGGGGAGCATTTGCAGCTGTTTGGCAACATTTTTGAGTGAATTGCCGAAAGTCAGATTTTTGCTGAAATTGTGACGCCGGGGCTTAGGGATTTTTTCAAAAAATCTTTTTCTGCCGGTGAAGTTGTTGAGGGCTGATTTCTTGTCCTGTGATAAAAAGCCTTATTTTTCGACCGCCAAACCTCTCAGGGGAGCATTTGCAACCGTTTGGCAACATTTTTGAGTGAATTGCCGAAAGTCAGATTTTTGCTGAAATTGTGACGCCGGGGCTTAGGGATTTTTTCAAAAAATCTTTTTCTGCCGGTGAAGTTGTTGAGGGCTGATTTCTTGTCCTGTGATAAAAAGCCTTCTTTTTCGACCGGCAAACCTTTCAGGGGAGCATTTGCAACCGTTTCGTACCATTTTTTAGTGAATTGCCGAAAGTCAGATTTTTGCTGTAATTGTGACCCCGGGGCTTATGGATTTTTTCAAAAAAATCTTTTTCTGCCCGTGAAGTTGTTGAGGGCTGATTTCTTGTCCTGTTATAAAAAGCCTTCTGTTTCGACCGTCAAACCATTCAGGGGAGCATTCTTGTCCTGTGATAAAAAGCCTACTGTTTCGACCGAAAACCATTCAGGGGAGCATTTGCAACTATCTGGCACCATCATTGAGTGAGTTGCTGAAAGTCAGTTTCTTGCTGAAATTGTTACCCCGGGGCTTAGGGATTTTTTCAACAAAATCTTTTTCTGCCGGTGAAGTTGTTCAGGGCTGAATTCTTGTCCTGTGATAAAAAGCCTTCTGTTTTGACCGCCAAACCTCTCAGGGGAGTATTTGCAACTATCTGGCACCATTTTTGAGTGAGTTGCCGAAAGTCAGATTTTTGCTGAAATTGTGACCCCGGGGCTTAGGGATTTTTTCAAAAAAATCTTTTTCTGCCGGTGAAGTTGTTTAGGACTGATTTCTTGTCCTGTGATAAAAAGCCTTCTGTTTTGACTGCCAAATCTCTCAGGGGAGCATTTGCAACTATATGGCACCATTTTTTAGTGAGTTGCCGAAAGTCAGATTATTGCTGAAATTGTGACTTAGGGATTTTTTCAAAAAAATCTTTTTCTGCCGGTGAAGTTGTTGAGGGCTGATTTCCTGTCCTGTTATAAAAACCCTTCTGTTTTGACCGCCAAACCTTTCAGGGGAGCATTTGCAACAATGTGGCACCATTTTTGAGTGAATTGCCGAAAGTCAGATTTTTGCTGAAATTGTGACCCCGGGGCTTAGGGATTTTTTCAAAAAAATCTTTTTCTGCCGGTGAGGGTGTTCAGGGCTGAATTCTTGTCCTGTGATAAAATGCCTTCTGTTTCGACCGCCAAACCTCTGAGGGGAGCATTTCCAACTATGTGGCACCATTTTTGAGTGAGTTGCCGAAAGTCAGATTTTTGCAGAAATTGTGACTCCTGGGCTTCGGGATTTTTTCAAAAAAATATTTTCCTGCCCGTGAAATTGTTGAGGGCTGATTTCTTGTCCTGTGATAAAAAGCCTTCTGTTTCAACCGCCAAATCTCTCAGGGGAGCATTTGCAACTATCTGGCACCATTTTTGAGTGAGTTGCCGAAAGTCAGATTTTTGCTGAAATTGTGACCCCGGGGCTTAGGGATTTTTTCAAAAAAATCTTTTTCTACCGGTGAGGTTGTTCAGGGCTGAATTCTTGTCCTGTGATAAAAAGCCTTCTGTTTCGACCGCCAATCCTCTCAGGGGAGCATTTGCAACTATCTGGCACTATTTTTGAGTGAATTGCCGAAAGTCAGATTTTTGAAGAAATTGTGACCCTGGGCTTAGGGATTATTTCAAAAAAAAAAAATTTCTTGCGGTGAAATTGTTGAGGGCTGATTTCTTGTCCTGTGATAAAAAGCCTTCTGTTTCGACCGGAAAAGCTTTCAGGGGAGCATTTGCAACCGTTTCGTACAATTTTTTAGTGATTTGCCGAAAGTCAGATTTTTGCTGAAATTGTGACCCCGGGGCTTAGCGTTTTTTTTCAAGAAATTTTTTTTCTGCCGGTGAAGTTGTTTAGGGCTGATTTCCTGTCCTGTCATAAAAAGCCTTCCGTTTCGACCGCCAAACCTCTCAGGGGAGCATTTGCAACCGTGCGGCACCATTTTTGAGTGAATTCCCGAAAGTCAGACTTTTGCTGAAATTCTGACGCCGGGGCTTAGGGATTTTTTCAAAAAAATCTTTTTCTGCCCGTCAAGTTGTTGTGGGCTGATTTCTTGTCCTGTCATAAAAAGCCTTCTGTTTCGACCGGCAAATGTTTCAGGGGGGCATTTGCAACCGTTTCGTACCATTTTTTATTGAATTGCCGAAAGTCAGACTTTTCCTGAAATTGTGACGCCGGGGCTTAGGGATTTTTTCAAAAAAATCTTTTTCTGCCAGTGAAGTTGTTGACGGCTGCTTTCTTGTCCTTTGATAAAAAGCCTTCTGTTTCGACCGCCAAACCTCTCAGGGGAGCATTTGCAACCGTATGGCACCATTTTTGAGTGAATTGCCGAAAGTCATATTTTTGCTGAAATTTTGACCCCGGGGCTTAGGGATTTTTTCAAAAAAATCTTTTTCTGCCCGTGAAGTTGTTGTGGGCTGATTTCTTGTCCTGTGATAAAAAGCCTTCTGTTTCGACCGGCAAACCTTTCAGGGGCGCATTTGCAACCGTTTCGTACCATTTTTTAGTGAATTGCAGAAAGTCAGACTTTTGCTGAAATTGTGACGCCGGGGCTTAGGGATTTTTTCAAAAAAATCTTTTTCTGCCGGTGAAGTTGTTGAGGGCTGATTTCTTGTCCTGTGATAAAAAGCCTTCTGTTTCGACCGGCAAACTTTTCAGGGGAGCATTTGCAACCGTGCAGAACCATTTTTGAGTGAATTGCCGAAAGTCAGACTTTTGCTGAAATTGTGACCCCGGGGCTTAGGGATTTTTTCAAGAAAATCTTTTTCTGCCGGTGAAGTTGTTGAGGGCTGATTTCTTGCCCTGTGATAAAAAGCCTTCTGTTTCGACCGGCAAACCTTTCAGGGGAGCATTTGCAACCATTTCTTACCATTTTTGAGTGAATTGCCGAAAGTCAGATTTTTGCTGTAATTGTGACCCCGGGGCTTAGGGATTTTTTCAAAAAAATCTTTTTCTGCCGGTGAAGTTGTTGAGGGCTGATTTCTTGTCCTGTGATAAAAAGCCTTCTGTTTCGACCGGCAAACCTTTCAGGGGCGCATTTGCAACCGTTTCGTACCATTTTTTAGTGAATTGCAGAAAGTCAGACTTTTGCTGAAATTGTGACGCCGGGGCTTAGGGATTTTTTCAAAAAAATCTTTTTCTGCCGGTGAAGTTGTTGAGGGCTGATTTCTTGTCCTGTGATAAAAAGCCTTCTGTTTCGACCGGCAAACTTTTCAGGGGAGCATTTGCAACCGTGCAGAACCATTTTTGAGTGAATTGCCGAAAGTCAGACTTTTGCTGAAATTGTGACCCCGGGGCTTAGGGATTTTTTCAAGAAAATCTTTTTCTGCCGGTGAAGTTGTTGAGGGCTGATTTCTTGTCCTGTGATAAAAAGCCTTCTGTTTCGACCGGCAAACCTTTCAGGGGAGCATTTGCAACCATTTCTTACCATTTTTGAGTGAATTGCCGAAAGTCAGATTTTTGCTGTAATTGTGACCCGGGGCTTAGGGATTTTTTTCAAAAAAATCTTTTTCTGCCGTGAAGTTGTTGAGGGCTGATTTCTTGTCCTGTGATAAAAAGCCTTCTGTTTCGACCGCCAAACCTCTCAGGAGAGCATTTGCAACCGTTTGGCACCATTTTTGAGTGAATTGCCGAAAGTCAGATTTTTGCTGAAATTGTGACGCCGGGGCTTAGGGTTTTTTTCAAAAAATCTTTTTCTACCGGTGAAGTTGTTGAGGGCTGATTTCTTGTCCTGTCATAAAAACTCTTCTGTTTCGACCGGCAAGCCTTTCAGGGGAGCATTTGCAACTATCTGACACTATTTTTGAGTGAATTGCCGAAAGTCAGATTTTTGCTGAAATTGTGACCCCGGGGCTTAGGGATTTTTTTCAAAAAAATCTTTTTCTGCCGTGAAGTTGTTGAGGGCTGATTTCTTGTCCTGTGATAAAAAGCCTTCTGTTTCGACCGCCAAACCTCTCAGGAGAGCATTTGCAACCGTTTGGCACCATTTTTGAGTGAATTGCCGAAAGTCAGATTTTTGCTGAAATTGTGACGCCGGGGCTTAGGGTTTTTTTCAAAAAATCTTTTTCTACCGGTGAAGTTGTTGAGGGCTGATTTCTTGTCCTGTCATAAAAACTCTTCTGTTTCGACCGGCAAGCCTTTCAGGGGAGCATTTGCAACTATCTGACACTATTTTTGAGTGAATTGCCGAAAGTCAGATTTTTGCTGAAATTGTGACCCCGGGGCTTAGGGATTTTTCAAGAAAATCTTTTTCTGCCGGTGAAGTTGTTGAGGGCTGATTTCTTGTCCTGTGATAAAAAGCCTTATTTTTCGACCGCCAAACCTCTCAGGGGAGCATTTGCAACCGTTTGGCAACATTTTTGAGTGAATTGCCGAAAGTCAGATTTTTGCTGAAATTGTGACCCCGGGGCTTAGGGATTTTTTCAAAAAAATCTTTTTCTGCTGGTGAAGTTGTGACCCAGGGGCATAGGGATTTAAAAAAAAAAAAAAAAAATTCTTGCTGTGAAGTTGTTGAGGGCTGATTTCTTGTCCTGTTATAAAAAGCCTACTGTTTCGACCGAAAACCATTCAGGGGAGCATTTGCAACTATCTGACACCATTTTTGAGTGAGTTGCCGAAAGTCAGATTTTTGCTGTAATTGTGACCCCTGGGCTTAGGGATTTTTTCAAAAAAATCTTTTTCTCCTGGTTAACTTGTCGAGCGCTGATTTCTTGTCCTGTGATAAAAAGCCTTCTGTTTCGACCGCCAAACCTCTCAGGGGAGCATTTGCAACCGTGCGGCACAATTTTTGAGTGAATTGCCGAAAGTCAGATTTTTGTGAAATTGTGACCCCGGGGCTTAGGGATTTTTTCAAAACAATCTTTTTCTGCTGGTGAAGTTGTGACCCCGGGGCTTAGGGATTTAAAAAAAAAAAAAAATCTTGCCGTGAAGTTGTTGAGGGCTGATTTCTTGTCCTGTTATAAAAAGCGTTCTGTTTCGACCGTCAAACCATTCAGGGGAGCATTTGCAACTATCTGGCACCATCATTGAGTGAGTTGCTGAAAGTCAGTTTCTTGCTGAAATTGTGACCCCGGGGCTTAGGGATTTTTTCAACAAAATCTTTTTCTGCCGGTGAAGTTGTTCAGGGCTGAATTCTTGTCCTGTGATAAAAACTCTTCTGTTTCGACCGGCAAGCCTTTCAGGGGAGCATTTGCAACTATCTGACACTATTTTTGAGTGAATTGCCGAAAGTCAGATTTTTGCAGAAATTGTGACCCCGGGGCTTAGGGATTTTTTCAAAGAAATCATTTTCTGCCGGTGAAGTTGTTGAGGGCTGATTTCTTGTCCTGTGATAAAAAGCCTTCTGTTTCGACCGCCAAACCTCTCAGGGGAGCATTTGCAGCTGTTTGGCAACATTTTTGAGTGAATTGCCGAAAGTCAGATTTTTGCTGAAATTGTGACGCCGGGGCTTAGGGATTTTTTCAAAAAATCTTTTTCTGCCGGTGAAGTTGTTGAGGGCTGATTTCTTGTCCTGTGATAAAAAGCCTTATTTTTCGACCGCCAAACCTCTCAGGGGAGCATTTGCAACCGTTTGGCAACATTTTTGAGTGAATTGCCGAAAGTCAGATTTTTGCTGAAATTGTGACGCCGGGGCTTAGGGATTTTTTCAAAAAATCTTTTTCTGCCGGTGAAGTTGTTGAGGGCTGATTTCTTGTCCTGTGATAAAAAGCCTTCTTTTTCGACCGGCAAACCTTTCAGGGGAGCATTTGCAACCGTTTCGTACCATTTTTTAGTGAATTGCCGAAAGTCAGATTTTTGCTGTAATTGTGACCCCGGGGCTTATGGATTTTTTCAAAAAAATCTTTTTCTGCCCGTGAAGTTGTTGAGGGCTGATTTCTTGTCCTGTTATAAAAAGCCTTCTGTTTCGACCGTCAAACCATTCAGGGGAGCATTCTTGTCCTGTGATAAAAAGCCTACTGTTTCGACCGAAAACCATTCAGGGGAGCATTTGCAACTATCTGGCACCATCATTGAGTGAGTTGCTGAAAGTCAGTTTCTTGCTGAAATTGTTACCCCGGGGCTTAGGGATTTTTTCAACAAAATCTTTTTCTGCCGGTGAAGTTGTTCAGGGCTGAATTCTTGTCCTGTGATAAAAAGCCTTCTGTTTTGACCGCCAAACCTCTCAGGGGAGTATTTGCAACTATCTGGCACCATTTTTGAGTGAGTTGCCGAAAGTCAGATTTTTGCTGAAATTGTGACCCCGGGGCTTAGGGATTTTTTCAAAAAAATCTTTTTCTGCCGGTGAAGTTGTTTAGGACTGATTTCTTGTCCTGTGATAAAAAGCCTTCTGTTTTGACTGCCAAATCTCTCAGGGGAGCATTTGCAACTATATGGCACCATTTTTTAGTGAGTTGCCGAAAGTCAGATTATTGCTGAAATTGTGACTTAGGGATTTTTTCAAAAAAATCTTTTTCTGCCGGTGAAGTTGTTGAGGGCTGATTTCTTGTCCTGTTATAAAAACCCTTCTGTTTTGACCGCCAAACCTTTCAGGGGAGCATTTGCAACAATGTGGCACCATTTTTGAGTGAATTGCCGAAAGTCAGATTTTTGCTGAAATTGTGACCCCGGGGCTTAGGGATTTTTTCAAAAAAATCTTTTTCTGCCGGTGAGGGTGTTCAGGGCTGAATTCTTGTCCTGTGATAAAATGCCTTCTGTTTCGACCGCCAAACCTCTGAGGGGAGCATTTCCAACTATGTGGCACCATTTTTGAGTGAGTTGCCGAAAGTCAGATTTTTGCAGAAATTGTGACTCCTGGGCTTCGGGATTTTTTCAAAAAAATATTTTCCTGCCCGTGAAATTGTTGAGGGCTGATTTCTTGTCCTGTGATAAAAAGCCTTCTGTTTCAACCGCCAAATCTCTCAGGGGAGCATTTGCAACTATCTGGCACCATTTTTGAGTGAGTTGCCGAAAGTCAGATTTTTGCTGAAATTGTGACCCCGGGGCTTAGGGATTTTTTCAAAAAAATCTTTTTCTGCCGGTGAGGTTGTTCAGGGCTGAATTCTTGTCCTGTGATAAAAAGCCTTCTGTTTCGACCGCCAATCCTCTCAGGGGAGCATTTGCAACTATCTGGCACTATTTTTGAGTGAATTGCCGAAAGTCAGATTTTTGAAGAAATTGTGACCCTGGGCTTAGGGATTATTTCAAAAAAAAAAAATTTCTTGCGGTGAAATTGTTGAGGGCTGATTTCTTGTCCTGTGATAAAAAGCCTTCTGTTTCGACCGGAAAAGCTTTCAGGGGAGCATTTGCAACCGTTTCGTACAATTTTTTAGTGATTTGCCGAAAGTCAGATTTTTGCTGAAATTGTGACCCCGGGGCTTAGCGTTTTTTTTCAAGAAATTTTTTTTCTGCCGGTGAAGTTGTTTAGGGCTGATTTCCTGTCCTGTCATAAAAAGCCTTCCGTTTCGACCGCCAAACCTCTCAGGGGAGCATTTGCAACCGTGCGGCACCATTTTTGAGTGAATTCCCGAAAGTCAGACTTTTGCTGAAATTCTGACGCCGGGGCTTAGGGATTTTTTCAAAAAAATCTTTTTCTGCCCGTCAAGTTGTTGTGGGCTGATTTCTTGTCCTGTCATAAAAAGCCTTCTGTTTCGACCGGCAAATGTTTCAGGGGGGCATTTGCAACCGTTTCGTACCATTTTTTATTGAATTGCCGAAAGTCAGACTTTTGCTGAAATTGTGACGCCGGGGCTTAGGGATTTTTTCAAAAAAATCTTTTTCTGCCAGTGAAGTTGTTGACGGCTGCTTTCTTGTCCTTTGATAAAAAGCCTTCTGTTTCGACCGCCAAACCTCTCAGGGGAGCATTTGCAACCGTATGGCACCATTTTTGAGTGAATTGCCGAAAGTCATATTTTTGCTGAAATTTTGACCCCGGGGCTTAGGGATTTTTTCAAAAAAATCTTTTTCTGCCCGTGAAGTTGTTGTGGGCTGATTTCTTGTCCTGTGATAAAAAGCCTTCTGTTTCGACCGGCAAACCTTTCAGGGGCGCATTTGCAACCGTTTCGTACCATTTTTTAGTGAATTGCAGAAAGTCAGACTTTTGCTGAAATTGTGACGCCGGGGCTTAGGGATTTTTTCAAAAAAATCTTTTTCTGCCGGTGAAGTTGTTGAGGGCTGATTTCTTGTCCTGTGATAAAAAGCCTTCTGTTTCGACCGGCAAACTTTTCAGGGGAGCATTTGCAACCGTGCAGAACCATTTTTGAGTGAATTGCCGAAAGTCAGACTTTTGCTGAAATTGTGACCCCGGGGCTTAGGGATTTTTTCAAGAAAATCTTTTTCTGCCGGTGAAGTTGTTGAGGGCTGATTTCTTGTCCTGTGATAAAAAGCCTTCTGTTTCGACCGGCAAACCTTTCAGGGGAGCATTTGCAACCATTTCTTACCATTTTTGAGTGAATTGCCGAAAGTCAGATTTTTGCTGTAATTGTGACCCCGGGGCTTAGGGATTTTTTCAAAAAAATCTTTTTCTGCCGGTGAAGTTGTTGAGGGCTGATTTCTTGTCCTGTGATAAAAAGCCTTCTGTTTCTACCGCCTAACCTCTCAGGGGAGCATTTGCAACCGTATGGCACCATTTTTGAGTGAATTGCCAAAAGGCAGATTTTTGCTGAAATTTTGACCCCGGGGCTTAGGGATTTTTTCAAAAAAATCTTTTTCTGCCAGTGAAGTTGTTGACGGCTGCTTTCTTGTCCTTTGATAAAAAGCCTTCTGTTTCGACCGCCAAACCTCTCAGGGGAGCATTTGCAACCGTATGGCACCATTTTTGAGTGAATTGCCGAAAGTCAGACTTTTGCTGAAATTGTGACCCCGGGGCTTAGGGATTTTTTCAAAAAAATCTTTTTCTGCCCGTGAAGTTGTTGAGGGCTGATTTCTTGTCCTGTGATAAAAAGCCTTCTGTTTCGACCGGCAAACCTTTCAGGGGAGCATTTGCAACCGCTTCTTACCATTTTTGAGTGAATTGCCTAAAGTCAGATTTTTGCTGAAATTGTGACCCCGGGGCCTAGGGATTTTTTCAAAAAAATCTTTTTCTGCCGGTGAAGTTGTTGAGGGCTGATTTCTTGTCCTGTGATAAAAAGCCTTATTTTTCGACCGCCAAACCTCTCAGGGGAGCATTTGCAACCGTTTGGCAACATTTTTGAGTGAATTGCCGAAAGTCAGATTTTTGCTGAAATTGTGACGCCGGGGCTTAGGGATTTTTTCAAAAAAATCTTTTTCTCCTGGTTAACTTGTCGAGCGCTGATTTCTTGTCCTGTGATACAAAGCCTACTGTTTCGACCGAAAACCATTCAGGGGAGCATTTGCAACTATCTGACACCATTTTTCAGTGAGTTGCCGAAAGTCAGATTTTTGCTGAAAATGTGAACCCGAGGCTTAGGGATTTTTTTTCAAAAAAATCTTTTTCTGCCCGTGAAGTTTTTGAGGGCTGATTTCTTGTCCTGTGATAAAAAGCCTTCTGTTTCGACCGCCAAACCTCTCAGGAGAGCATTTGCAACCGTTTGGCACCATTTTTGAGTGAATTGCCAAAAGTCAGATTTTTGCTGAAATTGTGACCCCGGGGCTTAGGGGTTTTTTCAAAAAATCTTTTTCTGCCGGTGAAGTTGTTGAGGGCTGATTTCTTGTCCTGTCATAAAAACTCTTCTGTTTTGACCGGCAAGCCTTTCAGGGGAGCATTTGCAACTATCTGACACTATTTTTGAGTGAATTTCCGATAGTCAGATTTTTGCAGAAATTGTGACCCCGGGGCTTAGGGATTTTTTCAAAAAAATCTTTTTCTTGCGGTGAAGTTGTTGAGGGCTGATTTCTTGTCCTGTGATAAAAAGCCTTCTGTTTCGACCGCCAAACCTCTCAGGGGAGCATTTGCAACTGTTTGGCAACATTTTTGAGTGAATTGCCGAAAGTCAGATTTTTGCTGAAATTGTGACGCCGGGGCTTAGGGATTTTTTCAAAAAATCTTTTTCTGCCGGTGAAGTTGTTGAGGGCTGATTTCTTGTCCTGTGATAAAAAGCCTTATTTTTCGACCGCCAAACCTCTCAGGGGAGCATTTGCAACTATCTGACACCATTTTTGAGTGAGTTGCCGAAAGTCAGATTTTTGCTGTAATTGTGACCCCTGGGCTTCGGGATTTTTTCAAAAAAATCTTTTTCTGCTGGTGAAGTTGTTGAGGGCTGATTTCTTGTCCTGTGATAAAAAGCCTTCTGTTTCGACCGAAAACCATTCAGGGGAGCAATTTCAACTATCTTGCAACATTTTTGAGTGAGTTGCCGAAAGTGAGTTGCTGAAATTGTGACCCCGGGGCTTAGGGATTTTTTCAAAAAAATCTTTTTCTCCTGGTTAACTTGTCGAGCGCTGATTTCTTGTCCTGTCATAAAAAGCCTTCTGTTTCGACCGCCAAACCTCTCAGGGGAGCATTTGCAACCGTGCGGCACAATTTTTGAGTGAATTGCCGAAAGTCAGATTTTTGCTGAAATTGTGACCCCGGGGCTTAGGGATTTTTTCAAAAAAATCTTTTTCTGCTGGTGAAGTTGTGACCCCGGGGCTTAGGGATTTTTTTTTTTAAAAAAAAATCTTGCCGTGAAGTTGTTGAGGGCTGATTTCTTGTCCTGTTATACAAAGCCTTCTGTTTCGACCGTCAAACCATTCAGGGGAGCATTTGCAACTATCTGGCACCATCATTGAGTGAGTTGCTGAAAGTCAGTTTTTTGCTGAAATTGTGACCCCGGGGCTTAGGGATTTTTTCAACAAAATCTTTTTCTCCTGGTTAACTTGTCCAGCGCTGATTTCTTGTCCTGTGATAAAAAGCCTTCTGTTTGGACCGCCAAACCTCTCAGGGGAGCATTTACAACAGTTTGGCACCATTTTTGAGTGAATTGCCGAAAGTCAGATTTTTGCTGAAATTGTGACCCCGCGGCTTAGGGATTTTTCAAAAAAAAAAATTTCTGCCGGTGAAGTTGTTCAGGGCTGATTTCTTGTCCTGTGATAAAAAGCCTTCTATTTCGACCACCAAACCTCTCAGGGGAGCATTTGCAACCGTGCGGCACAACTTTTGAGTGAATTGCCGAAAGTCAGATTTTTGCTGAAATTGTGACCCCGGGGCTTAGGGATTTTTTCAAAAAAATCTTTTTTTGCTGGTGAAGTTGTGACCCCGGGGCTTAGGGATTTTTTCAAAAAAATCTTTTTCTGCTGGTGAAGTTGTGACCCCGGGGCTTAGGGATTTTTTCAAAAAAAAAAAATTCTTGCCGTGAAGTTGTTGAGGGCTGATTTCTTGTCCTGTGATAAAAAGCCTTCTGTTTCGACCGCCAAACCTCTCAGGGGAGCATTTGCAACTATCTGGCACCATCTTTGAGTGAGTTGCTGAAAGTCAGATTTTTGCTGAAATTGTGACCCCGGGGGTTAGGGATTTTTTCAAAAAAAATTTTTTCTCCTGGTTAACTTGTCGAGCGCTGATTTCTTGTCCTGTGATAAAAAGCCTTCTGTTTGTACCGCCAAACCTCTCAGGGGAGCATTTACAACCGTTTGGCACCATTTTTGAGTGAATTGCCGAAAGTCAGATTTTTGCTGAAATTGTCACCCCGGAGCTTAGGGATTTTTTCAAAAAAATCTTTTTCTGCCCGTGAAGTTGTTGAGGGCTGATTTCTTGTCCTGTGATAAAAAGCCTTCTGTTTCGACTGCCAAACCTCTCAGGGGAGCATTTACAACCGTTTCTTACCATTTTAGAGTGAATTGCCGAAAGTCAGATTTTTGCAGAAATTGTGATCCCGGGGCTTTGGGATTTTTTCAAAAAAATCTTTTTCTGCCAGTGAAGTTGTTGAGGGCTGATTTCCTGTCCTGTGATAAAAAGCCTTCTGTTTCGACTGCCAAACCTCTCAGGGGAGCATTTCCAACCGTGCGGCACTATTTTTGAGTGAATTGCCGAAAGTCAGACTTTTGCTGAAATTGTTACCCCGAGGCTTAGGGATTTTTTCCAAAAAAATCTTTTTCTGCTGGTGAAGTTGTTGAGGGCTGATTTCTTGTCCTTTGATAAAAAGCCTTCTTTTTCGACGGCCAAACCTCTCAGGGGAGCATTTGCAACCGTGCGGCACTATTTTTGAGTGAATTGCCAAAAGTCAGATTTTTGCTGAAATTGTGACCCTGGGGCTTCGGGATTTTTTTCAAAAAAATCTTTTTCTGCCGGTGAAGTTGTTTAGGGCTGATTTCTTGTCCTGTGATAAAAAGCCTTCTGTTTCGACCGGCAAACCTTTCAGGGGAGAATATGCAACCTTTTGTCACTATTTCTGACTGAATTGCCGAAAATCAGATTTTTGCTGAAATTGTGACCCCGGGGCTTAGGGATTCTTTAAAAAAAACCTTTTTCTGCCGGTAACGTTGTTGAGGGCTGATTTCTTGTTCTGTGATAAAAAGCCTTCTGTTTCGACCGCGAAACCTTTCAGGGGAGCATTTCCATCCGTTTCTCAACATTTTGGAGTGAATTGCCGAAAATCAGATTTTTTACTGAAATTTTGACTCCGGGGCTTAGGGATCTTTTCAATAGAATCTTTTTCCGCCACTTAAGTTGTCGAGGGTGATTTCTTGTCCTGTGATAAAAATCCTTCTGTTTCGACCGCCAAACCTTGCACGGGAGCATTTGCAACCATTTGGCACCATTATTAAGTGAATTGCCGAAAATCATATTTTTTTCTGAAATTGTGACCCCAGGGCTTAGGGATTTTTTCAAAAAAATCTTTTTCCGCCGGTCAAGTTGTCGAGGGCTGATTTCTTGTTCTGTGGTAAAAAGCCTTCTTTTTCAACCACGAAACCTTTCAGGGGAGCATTCGCAAGCGGTTAGCCCCAATTTTGTGTGAATTGGAGAACGTCACATTTTTTTCTGAAATTCTTAAGCTAACTGTTGTTTGCTTCTTGCCTGACTAATCAAGTAGACCCTGATTGTACATGTAGCAAACTCCAGACGTACTTTTCCTGTCTTTAGTGTCACCACCAAAATTTGCATCTGCAAATATCTCAAGACTACCAGACCTCTGATTGTTAAACCTCAGTCTGTAATGCATAGTGCCTTTCAAATAGCGAGCTATGCGTTTCAGAGCTTTCCAAGCCTTAACTGTAGGATTGTTGACTTGTCTGCTTAGGAAATTACAGCTAACAGCAATGTCAGGTCTTGAACATCTGGCAATGAAGTTCAGTTTACCTAGCACACTTCTGTACAGTGTAGTGTCAGAAAATCCTCCTTCAGTGTCATCTACCTGATAACCTGTTGTCATCGGTGTGTCTACAGGGTTAGCATCCATCAGGTTTAGTTTGCAATTTTCCATGACTGGTGCACTAGAATGTTACCATCTTGATCCCTCTCTATTTCCAGAGATAGGTAGTTGTTTACTTCACCAAGATCTTTCATGTCAAAGTGCTCTTTCAGTTGAGCTTGGGCGTTATTGTACATTTTGACATCCTTCCAAAAGAACAGAATATCATTAACATAAAACCAGCAATACAGCTTCTTTTGCCCCTCCTCTTTGACAAGTACACGTGGATCAGCTTTCCCTTGCTGAAAACATAGAGAAAACAATACCTCAGTGAGTTTAGTGTGCCAGCACCGTGCACTTTGTTTGAGACCATAAAGGACTTCTTCAGAGCACAAACAAATCCCTGTTTTACCTGTACACCATCAGGTGGAAGCATATAAAGAGATTCACCTAGAGATCCGTACAAAAACGCTGTATTCACATCCTGGTGACTAACATGAAGATTCTCTTCTGCAGCAAGCTTGAGCATAAGCCTAATGCTCTCATATCTCACGGTGGGTGAGTAGGTCTCGTGATAGTCTTCTCCTGGTACCTGTGAAAAACCTCTGGCTACCAATCTGGCTTTGTGTCTGACTATCTTGCCATTTTGATCTGTCTTCGCTTTGAAGACCCATTTGCTTCCAAGCAGTTTCATTCCTGGAACTACTGGAACTTGCTCCCATGTTTTGTTCCTCTCTTAGGAATCAAGCTCAGCCTTCATGGAATTTAACCATGGCTCAGCATCCTTTGAATCCAAATCCTGGATTTCTTGGAAACTGGAAGGTTCAAAAACCTTCTTGGAGCTTTTAACAGCTGCCACTGCTATTTTAGCAAACTCATCAGCAAATCTCTTTGGAGGTCTGCCTTTTGTGGCTCTTTGTGACCTGCGAATTAGCCGTAGGTCTCCTACGCTTTCCTCTTTCTTCTTAGGAGAAAGGTGGCCTATAGTAAACAATGGTTCCTCCAATTCTTCTCAGTCAGAGCCTTCAGAGGGTCGCATAGAGGCTTTCACACTCTTGAAATCCTCTGAATCATCTGATTCCGTCTCAGACTCAGAATCAGGACCTTCATCAGTGGGTGTGGGTTGTTGCGGCAGCTGTTGCTGTTGCTGTGGCTGTGGCTGTTGCCTATCCGCAGTCTCATCACTGTCATCAGGATAACATTGGAAAATTCCCACATTCTCCCCCCACTTGGCATTGTACTCAACACTTCTTGTGAGCCTAATTGTCTTAGAGACAGTCATCATAATTCTGTAAGAACCTTTCTGATAACCTAGAAAGATACCATGCAATCCACGCTTGCCTAACTTGGAGCTTTGTGGTGTGTGAACCCACATGTCAGAACCAAAAATTCTCATGTGTTTGATGTATGGCTTCTTGCCAAACATCTTCTCATAGGGGGTACAACCAGTCAATGATGATAACCTGCGATTATAACTGTAAACAAAACAGGCCAAAGATTCTGCCCAATAACTCTCTGGAAGATTGGCATCATGCAGCAAGGTTTTCAACCCTTGAAGCAATGTTTGATTTGCTCTCTCACAAAGTCCGTTCTGCCATGGCGAACGAGAACTAGACAAATCGTGTTGAATTCCTTTCTCAGTCAGAACAGCTTCAAACTGCTTAGAAGTGAATTCCCCCCCGCGATCGGTGAAAAAAGTCTTTATCCTCTTACCATGCACATTTTCCAGCCAAGCACAGAATTCCTTGAACCTTGGAAAAGCCTGATTTCTGCTTGAGATTGTACACATAAATATACCTCGAAAATGCATCAATGAGAACCATGAAGTACTTGTTTCCACCCAAAGAGGGCGATAGTGGACCAACCAAATCAGCATGCACTACCTGGTATGGTTCTGTAGCTTTCCTACTAGACACCTTGCCTTTTGCAGCCATTTTCACCTTGTTTGCTGCGCATGCCTTACACTTCATGTGGTACCTGCAGGGTTTAATAGTCATACCTTCAACCAAGGCAGGCATTTTAGATACTGCCTCAAAATGTAAATGACCAAATTTCCTGTGAAAATCATGAATACATCCTGCATGCAAACTTTTGTTAGAACCTGCAATGCAACAAGTTTCATCCTGCACAACATCATCAAAATACAAAACAAACAATTAACATATTCAGCATGCAATACATAATCGTTTTTCTTTGTGATGGTGCACTTCTTGTTCTTGAAGGAAACGTCAATGTTCCGTTCATTCAGCTGCGCAACGCTGAGTAGATTGTGTGCAGCATCTGGAACGTAGAGCACATTGTGTATCGACAAGTCCAAACTGTGAAGAACAACAGTTCCATAGCCTTGACTGGAGATCGTGTGGTCATCCGCCTGGTGAATCGTACCTTCATGCGGTGTAAAAGACATGAACAGTTGCTTGTCGTTGCATATGTGCCTCGTAGCGCCTGAATCCACAACAAAGAAAGATCTAGACGTCTTCTGGACCTTTGCAACCTTTGGAGTGAAGCGTGAGACCATTGCCTTGTGCTGCGTTGTCCTGGACACCGGACCTTTGCCTTTGCCTTTTCCACGCGTTGAGCTTGCTCTGTGCTGCTCTGTCTGTCTGGCCTTGGGTTGTCTGCATTCCCTCTTCATATGGCCTAGACATCCACATGAGTAGCATTTCACTGCCTTCAAAGCTTTGGCGCCATCTGGTGGTTCCACTGCATTCTGGGATGACATCTGTGAAGACTCCCCCTTACCGATGCAGCTAGCACCTCGCCTGTCCGCTTCATTCAGAACAATGGCAGTAACATGGGCTACCGTGAGCTGAGCAGTTGGCTGAACAGCAATCTGAGTGGCAACGGACTCCCAACTTGAACCCAAAGAACACATGAAGGAGTACACAGCCTCTGGAAAGGTGAGTCCTCTCTGTTGCAGCTCATGTCTCAGATTCTGCATCTCCATCAGATGTGTACGCACACCTGCACCTTCAGCAAGTGCCATATCATGCAGCTTGGCATAGTAGAACAAAGAAGCACCAGCTTCTGTTCTCAAGTGAGAATCTCTCAAAGTGTCCCAAATTTCTCTGGCTGAGGTCTTATCACGCAACAGACAGAGCTCTTCTGGGGAGACTATCAATGTAAGAGTTCCCCTTACTTTGGAATCCTTAGCTGCCCATTCATCCGTCATTGGAGCTGGGGGGTACCTGTTATGACTTCAAACAGACCCTCTTTTCGTAGCAAAGCCTCTGCATACAATGACCACTCTGCATAATTCTTCTTATTGCGCTTTGGAATCCCGAAAGCATCCCGAAGGGCCGCCATGACTCTGGCATTAGCCTTCTGCATCATTAATCAAGCTGCGTCTGAGTACAGCTGCTTCCAAAAGCACTTGTAAAAGCACTTTCAGTTTTCAAGCCTCTCAAGCCTTTGAGCCTTTGCCGCTGCAAACGGCTTGAAAAGTTCAAAGTCCAGCCTTATAGCCATTAATTAGGAGCTGGCAGGCTTCTCGGGGCAATGAGCACATACCTCTCATTAATCTTCTTGACACGCAGAGCAGATAATGTCCAATCCGTCCCTCTGTTCCTCTGCCAGCATTCCGATTCCGTTTTTCTGGGCCCATAACCAAAAATGTGAGATTTTGACCAGCTTCGCCCATCTGAAGCTGATACAGGCTCGTCTTATCTTGAGCCCAAGCAGAGTGTCATCACACAGCAGAAGGATAAGCAGGTAATGTGCATTTTGCTGCTCAGTGAGGGAAACAGAAACCAACACTACCAACCTTACTGTACGCTTGTGAAACATGGACCACTTATAAACACCATCTCCAACTCCTTGAAAGATTCCGTCAACAGTGTCTCAGAAAAGATGTACACATCACTTGGGAAGACAGGCAAACTCATGCCAGTGTCCTGGAAGAAGCAAAGATCGCCAGTGTTGAAGCAATGATTTTTCAACATCAACTTCGTTGGACTAGTCATGTTGTGTGGATGCCTGATTATCGTCTTCCAAAGCAACTACTCTATTCCCAACTTTAAAAAGGGAAGCATAATTCTGGTGGTCAACCAAAGAGGTTTAAAGACTCTCCCAAGGCAAATCTGAAAAAAATGTAGTATAAACACTGACAACTGGGAAACACTGGCCTGCGAGTGCTCCAATTGGAGAACAGCCTTTACCAAAGGTGTCATGGACTTTGAAGACACTCAAACTCAGGACGAAAGGGAGAAACGTGCTAAGAGGAAGGCATGCTTGGCAAACCCTCACCATGATCAACTCCCGCCCGGGAACCAATGTCCCCACTGTGGAAGGACGTGTGGATCCAGAATTGGCTTCCACAGTCACTTACAGACTCACTGTTAAAACCGTGTTTATGGAAGACAATCTTACTCAGCTATAAGTGATAGCCGAAGAAGAAGTAGCCCAAAACATCTGAAGGGTGCTTGGTTGGGGAAGTTGTGCTATGCAAATCTATGCTGCAACCACACTTGAAATACTATGTGCAGTTCTGGTCAAGTTCAGAACTCTCCCCACTCTTATTCCACCAAGTGGTTTCACAGACTAGGATGAATTTGCCCACCACCACTTTGAAACTTGAATGATATACAACCAAGCCATAGTAGACCTATTGAAATTAATGTGCTTGTCCATCAATGGGTATACTCTTGAGTATGACTAACATTGGCTTATCACCCTTGGAGAACTGACCATCAGTACTAAGATCTGGAGAAAGAACCAGAATGTCTCCGCTGAATTCAATGAACAAAACCAGACTAGATAATTTTTTAGTTTGAAAAGGTTTCCTCTTCTTACTGCAGCTAGTTGACTTTTCTAACCTGTGAAGCGATGCCTAAGAGGGTAGCACAGAAGAAACAGAAGCCTTCAGCTCAGTGTTTGTGGCTTCAAAGCAACGCCTGAGGGCTGCATTGGTCTTTCTTCCTCTTGTAATCCCATAAGATCACTATCCTCTTTGGAAAGAATGCATTGCAGTTGGTTAAGTGTGCCTGTGTCTGGACTTCAGATTGCTAAGAAAACACATTTTAGGAAAGCTTATCACATGCTTAATCAAGTCTAAAGGGTTTACTGGGTAATGCATTTATTTTCCACCAGCTCAAGGATGGCTGAGGGAGACTGCAGAACACAGTTTTTACTAAATTATTTAAGGTTCTCACCAGTACAGCATATATCAGGTTGAACACATTGCTGCTGTAGGGCAAAAAAAGAGAAATAGAGGGGCAGAAGGAGAGAGAGAGAAATGATTATTTACCAGAAAAGAAGGGGATTGAGGTGGGATATTTCTCCCCCCCCCCCCCGCCACCCGGACAAGGGTTGATTATGATTACAGTTTACATAGAGAAGAATTAAAAGAAAAAAGGAGTTTCCAATTTTCTTGAAAAGGGGTCACCATCATGGCACCCATGGGTGACAGATGTGGTCACCAAGTCCTTTATTGAAAGAAGTATGAGCGGATGCCTGATGATCGTCTTCCAAAGCAACTACTCTATTCCCAACTTAAAAATGGAAAGCGTAATGCTGGTGGTTAACAAAAGAGGTTTCAAGACTCTCTCAAGGCAAATCTTAAAAAATGTAGTATACACACCGACAACTGGGAAACACTGGCCTGCGAGTGCTCCAGTTGGAGAACAGCCTTTACCAAAGGTGTCATGGGCTTTGAAGACACTCAAACTCAGAACGCAAGGGAGAAACGTGCTAAGAGGAAGGCATGTTTGGCAAATCCAACTCCCGCCCGGGAACCAATGTCCCCACTGTGGAAGGACGTGTGGATCCAGATTTGGCCTCCACAGTCACTTTCGGGCTCATTGTTAAGACTGTGTTTATGGAAGACAATCTTACTGGGCTACGAGTGATCGCCAAAGAAGAAGAAGAAAGAAGACAGCATTTTGGCATATGTTTGATGCTCCCAAAGTTTATCCATGAGTCCAAAAAGGTTGGTGGTCCCTGTCCTAGACTGTGAATGTGGCACCCATTTTGTGTTGGAAACATCTTTCTTCATAAAGCTGAGTTGTTTCCCATGAGGCCCTGCTCGCCTCTTCCACCTGTCATCCCACCACTACATGAAAAGGTAGCAGGAAATGCAGTTGCCAGCTATTCATAATTTATATGGGTCATGTTTGTATTGAATGGATCTAACCTAGGATGCAATCACTGAACTGAGCAGCTTGAGATCCAGCAGATCTGTACCTCAACTGGCTACTTCCTGGCTCAGCAGTGAGTTTAGCAAACATAAGAAGTGGAGACATGGGCTGTTTAAGCCAACTCTCCCTTCTAACACTTCTTTCAGTCTTTTTGTGAAGGTAAGGGCACCAATAGGATTGCAGCGATTGTTGGTATGCGTGACCTATTTTTCAGGCTCCAAATTTACTAATTTAATGGCATCACATGGTATCTACAATGCCCAGAGGGCTGGACTCAGCTGCTTCAGTTTGTACTCCACTGATGTTGCAAATAGGTGGACAGTTCGTAAATTCACAGGTTAAAAAGTGATGACTCTCAAGCCCTTCATGCCTCTTAGGGTAGAAACAGAGAGTTATTTTGCTCAGGCATTTGAAATTTATATGATGGGACATCTGTGGTACATGAACATGCACTCCACTGCCTTCACAGCTTTTTCCTATCAAAACAGTTTGACCCGAGGTGATGGAAGGTAAGTGGATGCACAACAAAAAATGATGGCCTCATTACACTACCATGAAATATCTTTGAAACTGTTGTCTGTTGTGAGCTTTAGTGGGGGAGGGGGAGTCAAGACAGGGTTTATGGGGTGCTCTGAATGCTTATGATGGGAATTTAGGGCTGCTATTTAATTCCAGTGAAACATAGGGTAAGATGAGGGGTGCCGTCTCTATGGAGCCCTGGGTGCCCAGAAAATTTTCAATGAGGGGGTTGGGCCATCTCAGTATTTTGTAGCCAGTTGGGTTCCAGCAGACCCTCCCACTGCAGCAGTGGGCTCCATCAGAGTCCGTCACAGCAGCGGGCACTCTGGCACACCCTTCAAAGGCCCAGCAGGTGTCAGGGACTATGTGGAGGAGGGCTGCACTGAGTAAGAATAGTGGGAGCCACCCCTCCCCTGATCCTGATCCTGAATTTTCCCAGGAGCAGGAGGACAGTATAGATTTGGAACCGTGGTTTGCAGAAGGGCATAGTTCAGAGGGCAGAAGCTGGGAAATACTGGATGGGGAACAGCTCACAGAAGAAACACTAGAAGAGAGAGAGTTAACAGATTCACAGTCTCTGGATAGTATTCACCCCCCTTGTCCAAAGTCACAGAGAGCTCAGAAAGTGTCAGAACACAAAGCACAGAAGTTACAAACTCAGATTACAAGACGTAGGAGTGACGTAGGTTAATAGGGATGAACGGGGGGGGGGGGAGTGACCCTTAATTGGGAGCACCGCCATTTTAGGAGATGTGTTCTTTGTTCTCTCACTGTGATTATTAAATATTCTAACTGGTAAGACATTTCTTTTGTTTGATCCTTTGTTTACTGCCACGGGGGAGGAAGCCGATTCCCCAAAGTTTGGCAGCAGGGCCTCCTGTGGCTGCGATGGGCTCTGATTAGAATTGGAAGGCACAGATTCCCAAATGTATGGTGTATGGCAGGCATGGCCAAACTTGGCCCTCCAGCTGTCTTGGGACTAAAATTCCCATCATCCCTGACCACTGGTCCTGGTAGCTAGGGATGATGGGAGTTTTAGTCCCAAAACAGCTGGAGGGCAAAGTTTGGCCATGCCTGATGAATGGTGAATGCTGCACTGAAATATTATTTAATTGCTAGAGCATGAGACAATCTCAGGGAATTGGGTTCGAGACCCACATTGGGCAAAAGATTCCTGCATTGTAGGGAATTGGACTAGATGATCTTTGTGGTCTCTTCAGACTTTACAATTCTATGATTCTATGGTTTCTAATCTAGTCTTCCTAGTGGTGCATCAATAAAATTGCTAGCACATTTGCAAAAGCTAGCAGGTCTGGCATGGTTCCAAATTGGATGGTGGACCGCTTTTTAAGACTCATGCATTGCATGGGGTTAGATTACAATTCTATGATTAGATGATAACAGCCTTCAAGGTGACTAAACAGAGGGAAATGTTCACAGCGATATACAGAGCCAAACTTGCATAGGTAATGAATATTGTAAACAAATAATTTCCTTAGCTACTCTGATATGGTAATGCTTTCATTCCTTCATTTGTGTTGGAACATTTCCCTCTGCCAAAGACGATTCCCTCACCTTATGAAAATAAATGCATAAAACTGGCTATGAGTTGTTGCTTACATTTTCCTTTGCGTGGACAGGCGGAGTCCCCAGATCCCGAGTGGTCCCCCCCGTCATGTGGAATAACGACTCTAGACAACATGCTATGGGATTAAATTGGCCACAACTTTATTAAATTTCAAATGTGGGTAGACCTTGGCTCAGGCATTGGGCGTTCTCCCTCCCTAGTCCCCAGCCGGGGACCTAGGGAGCATCAGGGTTATCCAGTGTGTGTGGGGGGGATGGGCCGGCTCTGGAGAACATATGTTCAAGCAGAGATAGCCGCCCCCGTTACGCCGCCGCAGGGGAGAGCAATGACGACCTTTCGGCGTACGGCCAAAGCCTCCCTTCAAAACCCCTTTAACGGGGAACCCTGGTATCGCCGCCGCAAAGAGGAAGATGGACTAAAGGATTCCGCCCAAGGCCTGATACCGCCAAAGTTGTGACGTTTTGCTACGGGAAAGGCGAAACCTGCCAATGCAGGGAAATTCCTTTCCGGCCCTTTAACAGCAACCTTATCGTAGCAGCGCCCGCATACCTGTGGAGACAGGTTAACCTGCAAAGCCTATGAAGAAAAGTTAACCTGCAAAAGAAGACATTAACTGAGGGTGGGTAGGGTGGGAGAAGCTCTGGAGCCAAGTGAGGATTACCAATTAAGATCCACCCTCTATTGTGTGGGCAGGTAATCCCTCCCCTATCTGGCCTGGTTTCCCTGGCAATGCTTCCCCCAGGTGGGATTGGACAACTCACTGGGGTAGGCGGGGACCTCCAGGTATCCCACCTGAGGGAAGGCAAAGCCTATGCTGATGGGGCCACTCCAGATCCAGGGCTGCACGCGTCCACGCAAAGGGCGCCCCCCGTTTTAAGTGGGGAGCGGTCATTGCGTGGACAGGCGGAGTCCCCAGATCCCGAGTGGTCCCCCCCGTCATGTGGAATAACGACTCTAGACAACATGCTATGGGATTAAATTGGCCACAACTTTATTAAATTTCAAATGTGGGTAGACCTTGGCTCAGGCATTGGGCGTTCTCCCTCCCTAGTCCCCAGCCGGGGACCTAGGGAGCATCAGGGTTATCCAGTGTGTGTGGGGGGGATGGGCCGGCTCTGGAGAACATATGTTCAAGCAGAGATAGCCGCCCCCGTTACGCCGCCGCAGGGGAGAGCAATGACGACCTTTCGGCGTACGGCCAAAGCCTCCCTTCAAAACCCCTTTAACGGGGAACCCTGGTATCGCCGCCGCAAAGAGGAAGATGGACTAAAGGATTCCGCCCAAGGCCTGATACCGCCACCCGAGACCGCAAGGATTGCGGTCTCGCCGCCAAGACTACCTACATCTGAAAATCCCCTTTGCCATCCTCCAACCAGTCAATCAGGCCATGCCTGATGTCGCTCTTCTCCACCCCAGTTTTTCACCTCAGATAACACACATTATATCCTGGGAACTGAATGCAAATTGCCTGTACCTCTTGCCCTCTCTTTTCTTGTGTTTTTTTTTCTTCTTCTTCAAGCACACTGCATATTTACCCAATCAAGGTTTGTTTAGCAGTTTGTCTCAAAGTATTTTTTATTTCAAAATATTTTTTTGCACCCAATAAGCTGCTCCGAGAAGAGCAGTGCGGGTGTGGTGCTTCATGAATTTTATCTTGGTTTTATTTTGTTTTAAAGTGTGCTGTTCTTGTTGCTCTAACCCACTCTGGGACCTACTGGTGGAGAGCAAGTATGAAATCATCAGCATCAGTAACAGACTTAAAAGGGCAGAAGAACTATAAAGCAGAAGAACAGGTTTTTCCTCCTCTCAATCTGTGGGGATAAGGTTGTACTTCTGCCTCAAACATGGTACCTTTGTGCTTCCACACTCATGTTCTGTCATAAAATACCGCATCTCTGAATTCCTACATTAACCGGGAGGGGGGATTATTCCCCATTAAACAAGACAGCAGAAGAGTCTCACTGGCTACACGTTTGCACAAACCTGAGCCTATTAGTTACCCACTCCTCTCTGAAGGGAGCCTTATTCATTTTTGTATCTGACATTTATCTCAGCTTGCTATCCCATATAGCAGGCAAATCCAACATTGTTTGGGTTTTTTCTAAAACCCAGAATGATTTTGAATAACCACCAGAAATTCCCCCAGTGGGTGGAAGAAGAACTTGAATACATGAACTTTGATTAAATTGGGCACAACTTTATTGATTAAATTGGGCACAACTTTATTGAGAAACATCCGTTAAAAACCATAAAGGCATGAGCCCTGCACAGAAACAGACCTTCACCCATGGTGGGATTGTTCAGCTGTAGTATCCCTTCACCCCTTTCGGACAGTGGCTGGGAGCCCAGTCCATGAATAAAAGCAAAACAGATATGAGAGTCATTGCTGCAATATCTTCTTTGCTATTGCCATGAACAATAGCAATCCTGAAGTGCTATCCCACTTTCTGCTCTGGAACTCATCATGGTCCTCTGTGCACCAGAAGTGGTTTAGTCCTGCTGGCCACATGACCCGGAAAGCTGTCTGTGGACAAATGTCGGCTCCCTCAGCTGGAAAAGTGAGATGAGCCCTGCACCCCATAGTTGCCTTTGACTGGACTTAACCATCCAGGGGTCCTTTACCTTTACATTTTTACTTATTCCAGCTCTTGAGTGTCCTCTCATCCTCATATCAGAGATGCCGGTTTTCTCCTCCTACCTCAGACTGGTTTGTTCCCTGCATTCCCTCTGATGTTTGCTCATGTTTGCATTAAATCTTTAGGCAATTTCAAAATATGAAATCAAAAGTGGTACACCAGAAAGCATGGTGCCAATGAAGTATATGGCATCTCCTCATAGCTAATTGGATTAGCTTATGGGTTGTTAGGGTAAAAAGCTTTAGTTAGTTAGATGATATACATGTACACCAAGATAGATTTATTAAAGGTCATAAACCATCACACTTCAATGCATCAGCCAATTTCTAATTAGAAACATCTCCAATAAAATTTGTTCTCAAGAAGGTTTTGTTCGTCTTCCACTGAAGTGGCTGGTGCAGTCCTTATCTATCATGGATATAGCTTTGCTACCCAGATGTTTGCAAGTGCCCATTATCAACAAATGCTGAAACATCTTGAGTAGTGGATCAATGCTATACAATTAGGTTCATATGGCTAGAGTACAAAGCAGCTGTGGAACTCCTCTACCAGGTACATCACTTGGCTTCTGAGAGCAGCTGATTAAACCCTACTCTTCTTGGTGTACTGATGGGGACCTGATGCTGAAAATACTGAACTACTTAATCCATCCTTAGGAGTAGTGCTATGGCAGGGTTGAGAAACATGTGGCCCTCTAGATGTTGATGGACCCTGAATGGGTCCCTGAATTCCACAGGTTCCAAGGATGAAGCATATTCCAAAGATGCTGCCTTAAATATTTCCCCAGCAATACTAACTGCCTTTCATCCCTGGACATAGTGGCTTCTTCTTCTGCAATGGTGTCCATTATGATTCCAGCTAAGTGAACTGATAGGTCCAAAAAACAATCTGTGACCCAACAAGCTGAATACAACCCAACAGGGAGATGCATTGTGTCCTGGTAAGTGTTTCACACTCCCCCTCCCCAGGTTTGTTGTCCCCAGAAGGGAGCCAAACTCAGGAGATATATTGAGGCCTCAGTGGTTGATCACCATTCGTGCCCCAGGGTTCAGTTTTGCCTTGTTGGATTATACCATTGCAACAGGCCTGATCTGATCCAAATACACATATGAGATAGAGGTAGCATCCATAATATTACTCCAAGATGTAGTTTCCCAGTTATTTATCTTGACGTGCACAAATTGGATGTGGGCTTACAATCTGTTACAGATTTTTATAGCTGAGTGTCTGGGCAATGCTATGCATTCATCATCTAATAGATAAAACAGTATTTCTTCCCCTTAAACTCGTAATTGTTCTTCTGGGAAGTTGTACTTATTAAACAGCTGAGAGTGCCAAAGAAGCAATCCATTTGACAATAACTCACTAGGTGGAAGAAATGGTGAATAGTTTCCGGAAGTGTAGAGAAGAGAATTGCCCATTGCATTCATCGCCCAAACAAAAACACAGAACATTAAAATGGGACTAAATTAAGTCTGCAACTTTGCTAAATAGCTTACCTGCAGCCTATGTCTGGATGATATTTGAGGTACCGAGCTCCTAGGCATGATGCGGCTTTGGACATTACTGTTCCCCAATTTACTCTTTGATCTGGATAACTTCACCCTGGTTCAAAGCATAAGGACAGTGGTCTCTATCCACTTTCACTTTTTACTGCTCCCACACCTTAATGGTGTGCTGATTACCCACCCACCCAAGTCACCTTGGATCCAGGGAGGTGGGCAGACTTTCACACTGATGAGTCCTGAGGCTCTTGGGCTGAGGGTCCCAAGTCCTCTCAGGCTGATGAGCCAAGAAAGGTTGATTAAGGCAAGTTTCTATTACTATTGCAGTATACACAGTTTTTCTCTCAGCAAATCTATATTCTGACACATATTTAGGACCTAACCAGAAAAAAAATAGCATTACCAGGCTGAAAAGAACCTTCACTTCCATGGCTGATGAAGAATGTTTCTACAAAGGTTTCTCTTCAGACTCAGGAGATTCCCAATTGCAACCTCACTTTGTTGGCAGGTGGGAGGGAACCTTGGATGTGGTGGTAGTTTAGCAGGTGGGCTAGATGAGACCATGAATGCCTCAAATACAGTGGTGCCCCGCAAGACGAATGCCTCGCAAGACGAAAAACCCGCAAGACGAAAGGGTTTTTCGGTTTTTGCGTCGCTTCACTAGACGATTTTCCCTATGGGCTTGCTTCGCAAGAAGAAAGCCCATAGGGAAATCTCCGGGGACCTCTTTTAAATGCTGGCGGTGGGGAGCAAAGCCTTTCCCCCCCTCCAGCCTTCAGAAGAGGTCCAGGAAGGCCGGCGGGGGCCGAAAGGCTTTGCTCCCCACCGCCAGCATTTTAAAAGCGGTCCGGGATAGCAGGGAAGCGCTTCCCACTATCCCGGACGGCTTTTGAAGGCAGACAGGGGGAGCAAAAACCTTTGCCCCCTGCCGGCCTTCAGAAGAGGTCCTGGACCTCTTCTGAAGGCTGGCGGGGGGCGAAAGTCTTTGCTCCCCCCTGCCTGCCTTCCCGGGAGAGCGGAGAAACGCACTGCGATTCTCCGCTCTCCCCGACGGCTTTTGAAGGCAGGCGGGGGGGAGCAAAGATTTTCGCCCCCTGCCGGCATTCCCGGGAGAGCGGAGAAACGCGCTGCGATTCTCCGCTCTCCCCGACCGGCTTTTGAAGGCAGCGGGGGGGGGCAAAGACTTTCTAGCAGGGGGCGAAAGTCTTTGCTCCCCCCTGTCTTTGCTGGCAGGGGGCGAAAGTCTTTGCTCCCCCCTGCCTGCCTTCCTGGGAGAGCGGAGAAATGTGCTGCGATTCTCCGCTCTCCCCGACGGCTTTTGAAGGCGGGCAGGGGGAGCAAAGACTTTCGCCCCCTGCCGGCCTTCAGAAGAGGCCCAGGACCTATTCTGAAGGCTGGCGGGGGGCAAAAGTCTTTGTCCCCCCTGCCTGCCTTCCCGGGGCTTTTAAATTGCCCCAGGACAGCAGAGAATTCCGCTGTCCCGGGGCAATTTTAAAATGCTGGTGGGCGGCAGCGCTGCCGCCCGCCAGCATTTTAAAATCGCCCCGGGACAGCGGAGAAGTCTCCGCTGTCCCGGGGGCTTTTAAAATGCTGGGGGATGGCAGCGAAGCCTTCGCTGCCGCCCGCCAGCATTTTAAGATTGCCTGGGACAGGGGAGAAGTCTCCGCTGTCCCGGGAAGGCAGGGGGGGGGAAAGCAAAGACTTTCGCCCCCTGCCGGCCTTCAGAAGTGGTCGGGGGACAGACTGTCCCCGGACCTGGTCTGAAGGCGGTTTCCATAGGAATGCATTGATTGATTTTCAATGCATTCCTATGGGAAACCGTGCTTCGCAAGACGAAAAACTCGCAAGACGAAAAGACTTGCGGAACGAATTAATTTCGTCTTGCGAGGCACCACTGTAGTCCTCTTTAGTCCTATGAGGTGTTCTTTTTAAGAGGATGGAGACTCATAGGTTGTTTCTGTTTTTAAACTCATAGGTTGTTTCTGCCTGTATATGTTTATAGTAAAGGTAAAGGGACACCTGACCATTAGGTCCAGTCGTGAATGACTCTGGGGTTGCGGCGCTCATCTTGATTTATTGGCCGAGGGAGCCAGCATACAGCTTCCGGGTCATGTGGCCAGCATGACTAAGCCACTTCTGGCAAACCAGAGCAGTGCATGGAAACACCGTTTACCTTCCCGCCAGAGCGGTACCTATTTATCTACTTGCACTTTGATGTGCTTTCAAACTGCTAGGTTGGCAGGAGCAGGGACCGAGCGACGGGAGCTCACCCAGTCGCGGGGATTCAAACCGCCGACCTTCTGATCAGCAAGTCCTAGGCTCTGTGGTTTAACCCACAGTGCCACCATGTACACAAATTATGAGTCTAATATTCTATATAGAGAATGGATGGAACTTTGCTTGTTTTCATTTACTTGTTACTTTCTACTCTACAAGAAAAATTAAAAACTAGCCCCCAAATTCCTACCTTTGCTTTCTTTTTGTTTGTTTTACAAAATAGAGCAAGTTGTTTCATATTAATAACTGTAAACTTAAATGGGGAAAAAACACACCTGGTCTTATAGTACATAGAGTATACATATGAACAAGAATATAGTAAAAGTAATCTGAAGAGTTTCACAAGTACTGTTTCTACCAAATTACATCGGGTTAACTGCACTGAGTGAGTTTTGGAACATTTTTCAAGTCTGCAGAAATATCTTAAGGAAGAAGGGCTTTAGTAAAAATGTTACCTGGCTTTGGGCAAATGTGATCATAATACAAATCCACTTCTGATCAAGTTTTCCCAAAGCTAAAGCTTTTAAACTGGATTTATTTAACTTCCCTTTGCCTCCAGTCATCTCTGGTACATTGCAGCCTTCATACACAAGATTCACTATAATCTGAATCACATTGGGCTAATCTAAAAGGCGGATTGATATGCAAGGCAATTTGAGAGATCTACATTCCAGATTTATTCAGTTATTTTATATATGCAGATGATTATTCATACCGTATAATCATCTGCATATATATACTTATGCAGTGTATAATAAAAAATAAAATAAAAATCAAGACAGAAATTATAATAAAATGCAGCATGTTCACATAGTTTCATGGTACTATAATATAGGTCACCTTCAAGAGAAGGTTCGTTGGGACAATTGAGTTTTAAGATGGTGTCTAAAATGCATGATTAGGCACCACCCCACAGCACGGAAGCCTCATTATTTGTATTTATTTATAGAAGTATTTATGAATCGCCGCCTTGCAAAATATCAGGCCAGTGCACAGCAAGAAAAAAAAGACATTTAAAAGCAATACAAAACAATAAAATATTGGCTAATCAAGAAAATTACAGGCGGTGCCTGAATTTAATGGGCAAAGAGTACAATAGTCTCCAAGTGCATTCATTATTGAGCGCACTATTTCTAGCTGATGGTATCGTGATCTTGCATGAACTATCAGTCATAGCTCAAGTTGCTCCTTATCACTAGTTTGGAGGAGAAGCGTGGTTGTGATTCTCTCTGTCTCCACCACACACTGCTCCAGTAACAATAGAATGGGGAAATTCTCAAGGGAAGAGATGCTGATGTGCTTGGCTCTCATATTGTGTATTCCAAGGGTCAACATCCACAACATAACACTTTAACATCACATTAACAGTTGCGGCTCCCCCCACCCTCCTCAAATCCTGGGAGTTTCAGTAGCCCTCACAGAGCTACAATTGACTGGCACACTTCACAAACTACAGTTGCAGGGATTATTAGGGGGAAAGCTATGACTCCTAAGTGTGCTTTGAAAGTCTGGTATGATATCCTGAGAGGCATCGTGAGAGATATCCTGAGAGGCATTCTGTATCCAGGGCAGCTGTCTACCATCTCCATCTGGTACGCATTTTCCGAAGATCGTTGATAGAAATATGGCATAGGTATAAAAACCTACTCAAACCAAGAATTCCGCACTGGTTGTCTCCGTTAGAGGTTATGAGTGTTAAAAAAATTAATATGAGAAGGAATTGGATTACATATGGAAATTTGATTGTTAAGGAAGGGGGGAAATGGAAAATGAAACCCTATGAAGATGTAAAAGTGTGTGTATACGATTGGTTGCATTATTTCCAAATAAATGAAATGTTTAAAAAGGATCTTAAGGAATATGGATTTGTAGAGAAAGATTCAAAATTTCAAATAGAAATAATAAATAATGAATATAAAATACTATCTAAAATGTACAAGATATTGCTGGAATGGCATACAAAGGATGAAGAAGTTAAATCTGTTATGATACAATGGGCCAAAGATTTTGGATACAATATACAATTTAATGACTGGATTAAATTATGGAATGAGAATATCAAATTTACCGCATGTACTGCATTAAAGGAAAATGTTATGAAAATGATGTATAGATGGTATATTACACCGGTAAAACTTGCAAACATGTATAAAACATGTAAGAAATGTTGGAAATGTAAAGAAAAGGATGGCACCTTTTACCATATGTGGTGGGAATGTAAGAAAGTGAAGTGCTTCTGGGAATTGATATATAATGAATTGAAGAAAATGTTGAAATATACATTTGTTAAGAAACCAGAGGCCTTTCTTTTAGGAATTATAGGAAATGAAATAAATAAAAAGGATTGTAAACTTTTCCAATATGCAGTAACAGCGGCAAGAATATTATTGGCCCAGAAATGGAAACAGGAACAAGTACTAACATTGGAGGAGTGGAGAATGAAGCTGATGGACTATGCAGAACTTGATAAATTGACTGGGAAGATCAGATATCTACGAGATCAAAAGTTTATCGAGGACTGGGGAAAGTTAGTTGAGTATTGGGAATGTATAACTGATAACGAAATAACATTAGTGGCATTTAAAGAAGCTCTGTAAAAACTTAAGAAATATTGTAAGAAAGAAAAACAGGTGTGGAAGGGTATGTTAAAAGGCAATAGCAAATTTAGGAAATGTATAATTAAAAAGGTTAATTTGGATGATTGTCAGAGAGGCTGAAGGAAGTCCAAAAATGAGAAAATTTGTTAAAGTTGTAATGTGGTGTGATATGTATTTTTCTTGATGAAAATTAATAAAAATATTATCAAAAGAAAAAAAGAGAAAAAAAGAGAGGCATTCTGTATCCAGGGCAGCTGTCTACCATCTCCATCTGGTATGCAGGCTGAGACCCTCTCTGCCCATGGACTGTCTCGCCAGAGTGGTGCATGCTCCCTCTTGGACTACTGCAATGTGTTCTACGTGGGGCTACCTTTGAAGATGACCCAGAAACTACAATTAATCCAGAATGTGGCATCTAGACTGGTGACTGGGAGCGGCCACCTACATTGGCTCCCAGTACGTTTCCGAGCACATTTCAAAGTGTTGGTGCTGACCTTTAAAGCCTTAAACAGCCTCGGCCCAGTATACCTGAAGGAGCGTCTCCACCCCCATCGTTCTGCCCAGACACTGAGGTCCAGCTCCGAGGACCTTCTGGCAGTTCCCTCACTGCGAGAAGCAAAGCTACAGGGAACCAGGCAGAGGGCCTTCTCGGTAGTGGTGCCCACCCTGTGGAACACCCTCCCATCAGATGTCAAAGAGATAAACAACTACCTGACATTTACAAGACATCTGACGGTAGGGAGGTTTTTAATGTGTGACATTTTAATGTATTTTTAATCTTTGTTGGAAGCTGCCCAGTGTGGCTGGGGAGACCCAGCCAGATGGGTGGGGTACAAAAAATAATAATAATAATAATAATAATAATAATATAATAATAATAATAATAATAATAATAATAATAATAATAATAATAATAATATCCCTTATCAGAATAGGCTTTCTTTATGTTCCCAGGACGTCGATTGTACAAAGCATATCCTACTGCACTTTGGGCAATATGAGCAAACAAGTGAGCAAATCCGAAGCCTCCCATAGGAAATATATTTTGGAAGACGGGTCAAATTATATTACGCTGGCCATGGCAAAGTTTCTTTCGGAGGTTATAAGACACAAAGATCATTATGCCCTAGATAAAACAAAATGACTACCTTGGCTTCTTCCATCTGTCTGTCTGGTCATTTTAACTGTATCTAGTTTTGAAATTGTTTTGTGGGTCTTTGGACTGCAATAAAGTTTTTGATTTTTTTTAAAAAATATCCTTTCCTGCTCAAGCACTGCCAGAGTAATGTTGGAAGGAGCGGCGATGAAGGTCCCCAGAGGACCTTTTGTGTAATATAAGAGCCAGTGCCTACTCCCATTACAACTGTGCTTCTCAAAGGATCGGCTCTTCAGCCATTCTTGGAAGGAAACCATTCTTAAGACCATAAGTCATAGATGGGGAACCTATGACCCCTCCACGTGTTGTCAAACTCATGCCCCCACCAACCCTAGCCAGCATGATGAATGATCAGGGATGATGGAAGTTGCAGTCCAACATCTGGAAGGTCACAAGTTCCCCATCCCAGGCATAGGTAAGATATACCTTGGGGTTGCCAGCTTCCTTCGATTTCCCTGAGCAACATATGAACCTTTTCATTATGCCGTTCATGTCATTGCTGCTTAGTTCTAACCACAGCATGGGAGCCTAATTTCATGATGCATGCAACAATATTACACCATGTTGGTAGGTTTCACAAAAGGAATACAATGCTGCCTGAAATTGTGCACCCTATTATACCCCCTATCTTTGATCTTTCCAATTTCCCAATCTCATTTCCCCCCCTGTGAGATGGGATTAGTTTATCTGATGTGTCAGTAAATAGGCTACATTTGTATTCATGCTGTAGATGCTGACAGACAAGATTTTATTTTATTTTTTTAAGAATCACTAGCCTTGGCATCTGAGTACCCATTTATTTTTTTTCTCTTTTTAGCTTGACATAAGAGATAATATTGCCATGGAGAGACTAAGAAAATAATCGGAGGGAACCAAACATATCTGATCGTGAGATTTCATTTTATTTCATTTCCATTGCTCTCATCTGCATAACATGCACAATAGGCTGTAATAAAATGCTTTGGTGGAACTGAGAGCCTTTCCTTGACCTTTTCTGGGCTAGCCAACTTATTTGGAATGCTTTCAAATTTTCATTCATATTCGTTCACAGCTTTACAATGTCAGAGGCACAGACCGTTGTAGAGTTCAAAATCTTTCTCGCTGTCGTGCAAAAGTTTAATATGTCAACTAAAACAATAAATCAGGATTGCATCTGACTGAGCCATAGATCAGAGACATTGAAAGCAATTGCCTTAAGCTGATTTCAGTGGGTCTGTTCTTCGTATGACTAAGGCAGCAGTTCTAAACCCATATACCTGAGAGTAAGCCCCACTGAGGGACGCAGGTGGCACTGTGGGTTAAACCACAGAGCCTAGGACTTGCTGATCAGAAGGTTGGCGGTTCGAATCCCCGCGACGGGGTGAGCTCCCGTTGCTCGGTCCCTGCTCCTGCCAACCTAGCAGTTCAAAAGCACATCAAAGTGCAAGTAGATAAATAGGTACCGCTCCGGCGGGAAGGTAAACGGTGTTTCCGTGCGCTGCTCTGGTTTGCCAGAAGCGGCTTAGTCATGCTGGCCACATCACCCAGAAGCTGTACACTGGCTCCCTCGGCCAATAAAGCGAGATGAGCGCCACAACCCCAGAGTCGGCCACAACTGAACCTAATGGTCAAGGGTCCCTTTACCTTTACCTTTAAGCCCCACTGAATTCATTAGGACTTACTTCTGAGTAGACATTGCTAGAGTATGCTGTTAGCTAGTTAGAACTCTCTGAACCAATTGTGGAGATACCAAGGCACAGAAATCTTACAAATGTGATGAGTGATTGCCAAACAGTGTGCTGTGAAAAGGGTTGAACCATAGAATTCACCACTGGTCATCTAGTCCAACCCCTTGCAATGTAATAATCTTTTTGCCCAACATGGGCTTGAACCCATAACTCTGAGATTAAGAGTCTCTTGCTCTACTGACTGAGCTAGTGTACCTTGGGCAGCGGCGGGGGGGGGGGGCAACCACTATGATGGATGCATAGACCACATTCAGCTCATTGGAGAAGAAGGCCCTGTGCAAAACTGACCCACCTCCTTCTCTGCCCATATATGGACAAATGAATGGCATCATCCAAAGGGCACACCAGTCTCTAAGCTTTCATTGCAACTGAAAGGTACAGAGTGATCTCAGATGCATTGCTATTGTCTATCATTGAATGGCTGGATACAGAGGATTAGTGGGAGGCACCGTCAAGGGATCCCCCACGGGAACCATGAAGGGAAGGAGACTCAGAGCCAGGGGATTGGTGGTGGGGCAACTGCATTCAGAAGAGGGAGCAGACTGGGAGGAGGAGATGTTGGAAGCTGAAGAGGTAACAGGGTTTAGTGGGCAGGAAGAGGCTGTGGTAGAGAGCAGTCCACACTCAGAGGCAAGGGAGGTCCAGGAGACAGAAATGAGGCGTTTGTGGGGTGCATGCTCTAGTTATCCCTCGCTTGGACTACTGCAATGTGCTGTATGTGGGGCTACCTTTGAAGGTGACCCGGAAACTGCAATTAATCCAGAATGCTGCAGCTAGACTGGTGACTGGGAGTGGCCACCGAGACCATATAATACCAGGTCCTGAGAGATCTGCATTGGCTCCCAGTACGCTTCCGAGCACAATTCAAAGTCTTGGTGTTGACCTTTAAAGCCCTAAACGGCCTTGGTCCAGTATATCTGAAGGAACGTCTCCACCCCCATCATTCTGCCCGGACACTGAGGTCCAGCTCCGAGGGACTTCTGGCGGTTCCCTCGCTGCAAGAAGCCAAGTTACAGGGAACCAGGCAGAGGGCCTTCTCAGTAGTGGCACCCACCGTGTGGAACGCCCTCCCACCAGATGTCAAAGAGAAAAACAACTACCAGACTTTTAGAAGACATCTGAAGGCAGACCTGTTCAGGGAAGCTTTTAATATTTAACAGACTATTGTATTTTAATATTTTATTGGAAGCTGCCCAGAGTGGCTGTGGAAACCCAGCCAGATGGGTGGGGTATAAATATATTATTATTATTATTATTATTATTATTATTATTATTATTATTAAACCCAGGGAGTCTCTCCCTTCTGTTGTGGAGAGCTCCCGATCTCCTGGTCTCCCAGTACAGACAGATAAATTAAGAGGGCAGAGCAATGAGAGACAAGACAATGGAGCCTTAGGCTTCTGGGGAAGAAACCAGGGGAGGGGCCTTAGAGGGTGGTGGGAAGGCAGCGACCTTCAGTCCTTGCAACTGACGCATTGGGGCAAGACCTACTGGGAAGAGTTGCTGTGATCACCAGGCCTGCCTTATTTTGGTTTCTTGAATAAAGAGTTAATTTCACTGACATCAGTAGGTTTTTTAATTGTTGACCTACTCCTGACTCTGGCTTCTGACATCCACTATGACCCCAAGGTCTCATTCCTGGTTCATCACTGCCAGTTCACACGCCATGAGCGTATATGTGAAATCAAGGTTTTTTTATCCTAATATGTATCACTTTACACTCGTTTCCACTGAATTGCATTTTTCAGTGATGTTTCTTTGTGAGATGCATAATGTATCATACATAAATGATATATATTATAAAGTTGCTTTAATGATTGACTCAAGCACCTGCTGCTAAGTTCAAAGAAAGCAACTAGACTTCAGTAGGTTTTTTAATTGTTGACCTACTCCTGACTCTGGCTTCTGACATCCACTATGACCCCAAGGTCTCATTCCTGGTTCATCACTGCCAGTTCACACGCCATGAGCGTATATGTGAAATCAAGGTTTTTTTATCCTAATATGTATCACTTTACACTCGTTTCCACTGAATTGCATTTTTCAGTGATGTTTCTTTGTGAGATGCATAATGTATCATACATAAATGATATATATTATAAAGTTGCTTTAATGATTGACTCAAGCACCTGCTGCTAAGTTCAAAGAAAGCAACTAGACTTTGAGTGAACTGAACACTGCGCTTAGAAACTGAACTTAGAAACTGAAAAGAATTTACACTTTCAGAAGATCTTTAGATCATGTATGTACAGTGGTACCTCAGTTTTCGAACAGCTTAGTTCCCAAACAACTTGGAACTTGAATGCTGCAAACCCAGAAGTCAGTGTTCCGGTTTGCAAACTTTGCTTTGAAAGCTGAATGTGTTCCTGAGCTTCCGTTTTCACTGTTGCGCTGCTAATTTGCATCCCCCCATTGTAATTGAAGTCTTCCGTTACCAACTGCAGTGTTCTGAGGTGGTATTTGGAGCTTATATTTGGTGCTTTTGTTTTTGCCATATATTTTGCATTTTTTGTTTTTGAGGCTTTTTTGGTTAATTTCTTTTTGTGACTGTATGTAACCCAGTTCAGCTACTGATTGATTGATTGTGTGACTGTGGAGATGGATAAGAGCCCCCCATCCAAACAATGACTATCATCAGTGCAGGTAAGAAAAAAATAATAATTTTAATTTTTATCATCTACAATACTGCTTTATTTATTTTCTAGTACAGTACATTGATTATTGCATTCATTTCATGGATCAATGGTATCATTAGATAGTACAATTCATGTTAAATTGCTGTTTTAAGGGTTGTTTTTAAAAGTCTGGAACAGATTAATCCGTTTTGCATTACTTTCTATGGGAAAGCACGCCTTGGTTTTGGAATGGACTTCCAGAACGGATTAAGTTTGAGAACCAAGGTACCACTGTAGACATTTTCTAAGGCTCAGTAAAGGTAAAGGTAAAGGTACCCCTGCCCGTACGGGCCAGTCTTGACAGACTCTGGGGTTGTGCGCCCATCTCACTCAAGAGGCCAGGGGCCAGCGCTGTCCGGAGACACTTCCGGGTCACGTGGCCAGCGTGACAAGCTGCATCTGGCGAGCCAGAGCCGCACACGGAAACGCCGTTTACCTTCCCGCTGGTAAGCGGTCCTTATTTATCTACTTGCTCCCGGAGGTGCTTTCGAACTGCTAGGTTGGCAGGCGCTGGGACCGAGCAGCGGGAGCGCACCCCGCCACAGGGATTCGAACCGCCGACCTTTCGATCGGCAAGTCCTAGGCGCTGAGGCTTTAACCCACAGCGCCACCTGCTCTCGTTAATTGTGTGTTTCATTAGGCTGACTATTGCTTTCCAGGATGCAATCTGCTCTCGACTTCTAGAAACTATAGTGGGCAAAAATGTCAGTGATTACCATAAAAGAAAACCATAGTTTCAGGACTGTCCATTAAAAAAAGCTACAGGTAGTCTTGGAAATCCTGGTATTTTCTGACAGTATTCAATAGAGGTGTTGACAGTTCTGTAGTTTTCCTGCCATTTTGTCATCCTTGCTGCCCTAGAGACAGTTTGCTTTTTTTTAAAAAAAAAAGAAAATTCCTTTTGGTACAAAATGGATATTTTGTCTCTTTTGTGATACCTCCACAATTGCTAGTTTAAGGCATACCAGGTGCTGAAATATGTGGTTACCAAGAAGATTGTGTGCTAAAATGACCTGTTTGGAACAAAAAAGTTTGTACCAATTTAGAAGGGAGAACATTTTGAGAGAATATGACACATACTAATCCATTTGAGGTGTGCTTTTGATCTCTCGGCTGCTAGGCATTCAGTTAATCTCCCCTTTTTCTATGTAAATCTGATTGTTTCTGGATGTATTTTTGATCCATTTTGGAATGAATGAATGAATATAATTTTCTAGAATGGAATGATTATTTGCATCTCAGATATAAAGTATTAGTCATTTAAACAGATATCTCAACTCCTGCATTCAAACAATTGTTTTATTTAACACCTGTTAATTGGCACTACCTCCCTTGCAGCAAAATCCTATATCATTTGGGTTACCATAAATGGGTCTTACTCCCAGTTAAATGTGTGATGTAGAATCACAGCCACAGTTTGGAATGAGAGGCTGAAAGCATCAAGGGAATGCAGGACTGCAGTAATTATGTGACAATGTGGTGCTGCTATGACTGGATGATGGGGTACAGTTGCAGGCCTCCCTGAATGTCCCCACTCCATCAATGGCAGTCAGCTGCAGGGTCTTCCCGTGTGTGTGTGTGTGTGTGTGTGTGTGTGTGTGTTAACAAAGTGGGCACATTGAGGAAGAAACTTGCAGTCACTCTGGCCATCTTTGCTTCCCCAAGTGATGTGACTGTGTCCCACATGAGATTCTGAGAAATGAAGATGGCCGACAGAACTATCTCAAGCTCTGCCATTTACCTATTCTGTTTGAAAATGCAAGACATAGCAGCCACAGCTGCACTGCCATGCCACCTGCTAAGGGGAAATAATAACAGGTATGTTGTGAGGAGAAAGAAGAAGGAGGAGGAGGAGGAGGAGGAGGAGGAGGAGGAGTTCCCTGCTATTCCCCCCCCAAATAAAAGTTTTTATACAGGCTCTTGGGTGTGCTGGAGCCTTACAGCCTTGAAGAAAGCAGCAGGAATTATTTCCTTCCTTCCTACAAACCACCTGCGGCAAGGAGAGAATTAGTTCTTTTAACCCCCCCTTCCCCCAAAAAAAAAAGTAAAAAGGGGCTTAGTCTTCTATCCATTACTTGTGGCAAGAATGAAGAAGCTGGGGTGGCCGTGGGTGGGGGAATGCAAGTGATCCAGGGGTGGGGCCTCCAGAAGGCATCTGACAGGAGTGAGCCAGCAATAAATCACACCAAGCAAGGTGAAGTTAACTCTTTCTTTTTTTAAAAAAAGCAGAAAATAAGATCTGCATAGGAGTGTCAGGCCTAATGAGCACAGCAACTCATCTCCAGCAGGTTTTGCCCCCATGAAACAGGTGCTGAGACTGAAGGTTCCCACCTCCCCACAGCTGCCTAAGTCCCCTCCTCTCCAGGGCTTTTCTCAAGCAATCTGAGACTGTGCCTGTGTGAAGCTCACTTCTCCTCTGCTCTCTTCATGCCTCTCCTTTTTTTTGTGTGTAAATTTTTATTAAGCGTTTCAAAATAGAGAAAGAAAACAGAAAACAGATCACTACAGTGTTAAGACAGAAAAAGAAACAAAGAAAAATATACACAAATAACAATACATCAAATAAATATTTTTGCGTCACTTCTTTCGCATAGTTGTTTCTTTCCAGACTTCCTTCAGCTAAATCGCAAGTCATTCGTAGCCAAAAGTAATGTCCACGTTTCTTCATTTATATTGTCATTATGTCTACTCTTACTCTCTATTTTCTTTACACAATAACCTCTGGTCTGTTACAGTACCTCTTTAAATCCCTTGAGCGTTATTTTTCCCTCACTGACATATTCCAAGTAATCTACATATTTCTCCCAGTCGCTGATAAATACCTGGTCCTTTAAATATCTAATCCTCCCCGTTAACTTATCAAACTCAGCATATTCCGATAATTTACATCTCCACTCCTCCACCATCGGGGTTTCTTGTTGTTTCCACCTTTGTGCTATTACAACCCTTGCTGCCGTGACCGCATAGTATACCAGTCTACAGTCTTCCTTTTTTATATCTTGTCTTAATATCCCTAATAGGAATATCTCGGGTTTCTTTATGAACGTGTATTTTAATATCTTTTTTAATTCGATGTAAACCTTCTCCCAGAACTGTTTTACCCTTCCACACTCCCACCACATGTGATAGAAGGAGCCCTCTACCCTTTTACACCTCCAACACTTATTATCCACCTTGTACATTTTAGAAAGTTTCATAGGTGTCAGATGCCACCTATAAAACATCTTCATAACATTTTCTCTTATCACAGTACACGCCGTAAAGTTTTGCCCGTCTTTCCATAATTTTTCCCAATCCTCAAATTGTATACTATGACCTATATCTTTGGCCCAGCGAATCATTACAGATTTAACTTCTTCGTCAGCCAGGTTCCAATCGAGCAACATTCTATATAACTTGGATATATTTTTCTCTTTGTTATTAATTATCTCCATCTGGTATTTAGAATCTTTATCTGCATAACCTCTTTCTTTGAGGTCCTTACTGAACATCTGATTCACTTGTTGGTGGTGAAGCCAATCGTAGACATGTTCTTTTATCTGCTCATAGGGTTTAGTTCTCCATTTCCCTTCCACTTTAGTTACTAACTGATTGTATGATGCCCAATTATTTCTCATGTTAGTAGTTTTTATACTTATTATTTCAAGAGGTGACAACCAATGTGGTGTTTTCGGCTCTAGCAAGTTCTTATATCTTTCCCATACCTCAATTATCGGCCCTCTAAAGATATGGTTACCAAACCCCTTATGTGCCTTCATTTTGTTCTTCCATAGATAGGCATGCCAGCCAAAGCAGTTGTCAAAGCCCTCCAGATCTAGTAGCTCCGTATTTTCCAGCTTGACCCAATCCTTTAACCAGCTAAGGCATACAGCCTCATAATATAGTTTTAGGTCTGGCAGGGCGAAGCCCCCCCTTTCCTTTACATCTGTTAGGAGTTTGAATTGTATTCTGGGTCTTCTACCCTGCCATATAAACCTCGAGATTACCCTCTGCCATTCCTTAAAAATCCTATTCCCTTTTATTATAGGGATAGTCTGGAACAAAAACATTAATCTTGGTAATACATTCATCTTGATTATGTTAATCCTTCCCCACATTGACAGTTTTAGTCGTCCCCATTTTTCCAAATCCTTCTTTATTCCCCTCCACATCGGCTCATAATTGTTTTTGAAGAGATCTATGTTTCTAGGTGTTAGCCAGATGCCGAGGTATTTAACTTTTTTGACCATCTCTATCTGTAATTGCTGTTGGATTGTTTCTATTGTCTTCGGGTCTACATTTTTACATATCATTTTAGTTTTTGTCTTATTTAGTTTAAACCCGGCCACTTCTCCGAATAGCTCTGCTTCCTTCAATATCTCTCCTACAGAGGTTTCTGGGTCTTCTGTCATTACTACCAAGTCGTCGGCGAAGGCCTTAGTCTTGTACACATTCCGTCCTAACTTTACTCCTCTTATATTCTCATTTTGTCTTATGGAATTTAGAAGGACTTCTAACACTGTTATGAATAGTAACGGGGAGAGCGGACATCCTTGTCTTGTTCCCTTCCTTATCTTTATCTCCTCCGTTACCATATTATTTACGATCAGTTTGGCCCTCTGTTCTATGTATATTGCCCTTACCCCATTAAGGAAGTCTTTACCTACATTCATGTGTTCCAGGTTTCTCAACATAAAATTCCATAACACGTTATCGAATGCCTTTTCGGCATCGATAAACATCATTATAACTTGTTTGTCAATCCTAACAGACAGGAATTCTAACATGTCGATGACATTTCTTATGTTATCTCTCATTTGCCGGCCAGGTAAAAAGCCTGCCTGATCTGTATGTATGATATCTGCTAACACATTCTTTAACCTTCTTGCCAGAATTCCTGCAAATATCTTATAGTCTACATTCAGCAGCGAGATTGGTCTATAATTTTTGACTTGGGTCAGATCTGCGTCCTGTTTGGGGATGAGCGTGATGTATGCCTCCTTCCAAGTTTCTGGAATTTCTCCTTTCTTTAAGATATTATTCATAGTGTTTTTCAAGGGTCTTACTAGAATAGATTTCAATTCCTTATAATAGCTGGCAGTAACTCCATCGGGGCCTGGTGCTTTGCCCCTCTTGAGGTCTCTAATTACCTCCTCAATCTCCTCGTTTTCAATTGACATATTTAATCTTTGTCTCCCTTCCTCCGGGATTTTCTGTCCACCTTTATCTTTCATGTATCTTTCTATTTTCCTTGAGCCGACTTTTTCTTGATCCTTATACAGGTTTCTATAATAATTAAGAAACTCGCTCCTAATTTCTTTGGGGTCGGTTCTCTCCTCCCCCTCTATTATTATTTTATTAATCGTCCCCTGTTCTTTCCTTTTTTTCGTTTGCCAGGCAAGCCATTTGCCTGGCTTGTTCGCAAATTCAAAGTTTCTTTGCCTTAGTCTTTTAATATTCCACTCTACTTCCTTGTTTATCATTATAGCAAACTGGGTTTGTAGGATTTTTATTTTTTCTTTTGTTTTAAAACAATTGGGATTTTGGGCTAGCTCTGATTCATTTGTCATTATCTGTCCTAGGATTTCCTCTTTATTTTTCTCTCTGTTCCTATTTTTGATTGCATTTTGTTGAATGAAGTACCCTCTTATTACCGCTTTACTAGCATCCCAGACTATATTATCTTTTATCCCTTTATCACAGTTCTCCTTAAAATACTCTGACAGTTCTTTTTTTGCCTTTTCCACCACCTTCTGATCATCTAACAAGTAATCTTTTAGTCTCCATCTAAATGTTCTTTTCTCTAAACTTTCCAGTTCCATCTCTACTGGGTTATGATCTGATATTACTTTCGGTCTTATCTCTATAGATTTGACTCTTGGACATAATTCCTTTGAGATCCAAATCTGATCTAGTCGTGAGAGTGAGTGGTTAGGTTCCGAGTAAAAGGTGAATTGTTTCTCAAGGGGATGTCTGAGACGCCATACGTCTACTAAATTATAATTCTCCACCATAGAGAAGAAGGATTTTGGTAGTTTCCCTTCTTTGCTTCCTCCATCTCTACGTCTATCCATCTCCAGTGAAACGACCGCATTCATATCCCCCATTATAATTATTTTTTGATCTGCATACTCCATTAGTTTTTCTTCTAATCTTTCAAAAAATTCCATTTTGCTACCATTCGGGGCGTAGATCCCGACTACCATCATCCTTTCCCCTTGCCAATTGACATTAACCCCTATCATCCTCCCCTCCTCATCTTTAAACATTGTTTTGGCTTCTATTTTGCTACTGATATACAATACCACCCCTCTTTTCTTTACCTTATCCAGTGTTTCGAATTCATTCCCTAGCCGTTTATTGATCAGAACCTTTCTATGCTTTCTGGCCACGTGTGTCTCCTGGAGACAAATAATATCTAGATTTTTCTTTTTCAAACATTGCTCAATTTTATTTCTCTTTTTTTTGTCATTCATCCCATTGATGTTCCAATTCCAAATTTTTAAACCCATAGTGCTTAATTTCTTCTTTGTTGATCTTTATAATCCTCCTGTTTCTTGTGTATTCCCTAGGTCTCCCTCTTCTTCTTCTGCCTCCTCCCCTGATCCACTCCCCTCCTCCTCCTGATCCCCTGTCATTCTTGATTCCCCCGATTGGGCCCTCTCTGCTCTTCCTGATTCATTTGTGTCTACTTTAAGTTCCTTATATTTCCTGAGGAATTTCCCAGTCTCTTCTTGATTTACCAACTTATGTCTTTTCCCTCTATATATAAATGATATCCCTTCCGGGAATTCCCACCTGAACTCAATCCTGTTCTTCTTCAATGTTTGCGCCAAAGGTTTGTAAGAGTCTCTCCGTTTAAGTAGTCTAATTGGGACATCTTTAAAAATAATTATATAATTCCCATCTATGTTTAATCTCTTTTCTCTGTTCCTCTGGAGGATCAGATCTCTCATTTCTTTGTTTTTGAACGTAATCAGACAATCACCTGTGAACTTCTTAGCTCTAGTTGCATTGACACGCATTCTAAATGCATTTAGTATGCTGTTGGCCATTTCCTCTATGGGTATACCCATCCATTCCGCTAACTCCTTCGTCAATCTTTCTTTTACATTTTCATTCTGTGTCTCCGGGATAGCCCTCATCCTCAAATTCACCTCCCTCTGCCTTAGTTCATTCATCGCTATGGTATCCTTCATCTCTTCCTGCGTCTTACTTAGCTCCATCACTTCTAGTTTAATTTTTTCCTTATCTCTTTTTATGTCTCTCAGCTCTACTTTAGTCTTTTTTAGTCCTTCCTCTGCGAGCTGCGTCCTCCTAGATATTTCTTTTATTTGGCCCTTTAGTTCGTTCACTGTTTCCTCCATTTTTTTATCCAATTTCCCAATTCTGTTATCCACTTGTTCTAGTTTATGCTCTACGTTGGCTTGGCTTTGTTTTATTTCCGCAAGCATCTTCAGAATCTCTGACTTAAAGTCTCCCTCCTGTTTGGAGCCTCTCCTCTCTCCTGGGGTTCCCCCATTCGTTCCTTTCTTCCCCGTAGATGACATCCTATAACCTTGTATCAATCTTCCTCTTTACTATTCCTTTCTACCCCCAGTTTATTTTTCTGGTACCTTCCTCTATTTTTTTTGCAATCCCGTCTTCCTTTCCAAAGTTCACATTACATTTACATTCACATTAGCAATTGCCTTTGTTGTCCCTGGTTACTTCTCAGGAACAATAACCAATAACCAAAAGTCTTTATAATAGTCAGGGTCTCTTTTAGACAATAGCCGTTATAGCCAATAATCCTCAGTTGTCAATGATTCTTGAGTCCAAGTGTCCATATCCAATAGTCCACAGGCAATGTTATTAGTTTATAATGTATTTGTGTCAATCTACTGCATAACCCCAATTTCGTTTTGTCCACCCGTTACTTCCCATAAGCAGATATTACTTCCCTTCCCCCCCTCCATAGGCCCAGCTATTATTAATCCTGCAGTCCAATTGTTTTTTTAGTCCTGTGTTCCTATAGTTGGGCAGGATGGGGTGTTTGGTAAGGGAAGAGGGATGTTAAACGGGGGGGGGGGTATAGGAGCAAATACAAATACAAATGGGGAGAAAGGGGGAGGGGAAGGGAGCGCGGGAGGGGGGCAGTCGACTCACACCGGCTCCATCTTGTTTCAGAAAGTTGCCGGAACCGCTCACGTTCCCGCTGGGTCTTTACGCTGTCTTTGACCTGTCTTTACCCTGTCCTTAGAGCTCTAGAGGGGTTTCGCGTTTCTCGTTTTCTACTCCCCTTTACCGAATAGAGAAGTGCTGGCAAAACCCTGTTGTTACGCTATCCGAATATGTCGTCCTTTCCCCTCTTCACTTCTTCAGACTCCGCGCTTCAACACCAGATGGCGGCGAGGGTTTCCCTTCTCTTCCGGGTCTCTCACTTTCATGTGTGGCGCTGAAAAAAAAAACCGAGGGGGGGGAAATATCTCCCCCTCCCCTTTGTAGTCTCTTGTGCGGCAGGGATGTTTATCTCACTTTTCCTTGGGCTCTTTACAAGTATCTCCGCCTCCACCTCCACCCAAAGCTGCTGTTTTTTTCCTCCCTTGGGGGGGGTGCACTTGAAAGAGGACCGCGTTGCCGCCCAGGCAGATCGTTCACCCTCTTTTGTACTGGCTTTTCGCCGCGTCTAGGTTGACTTCGACTATAGTCTGAACTCTGTTTACTTCTCTCGGTTACCTTGAGACTTCCTTGTTACTACTCTTCGCCACCAAGTTGCTAAGTATCAAAGTTCTTTTTTTTTTGAAAGCGGGCCGCTCTCCCTGCAAGCGCAGGGCTTCGCTATCTGAAGGTAAGAAAATGGTTCCCCTCGACCCTCGGGCTTTCCCCGCTACACTCTTCGCCTCTTACGAGGTTACCTGGCAGCCGGTTTGTCCTGTTCTTGGTCGTGTCGGGTACTTGACTCCTTGAACACCCTTCAAAGGAGTTTTGGGGGGTCTCCGCGCCCTGGAGTTGCCCCTATCCTTCAGAATAGCCCGGGTTTTTACCGCACGGTAAAACCCTGCTTGCGCTGGGATCGCGGCTCACCGGAAGTCTCCTCTCTTCATGCCTCTCCTGGTATTGATGGAGGCAATTGCCCAGCGGCTTGGTCTGCCATACTCTTGAAGCTTTCAGCATACAGCATGACCACAAAAGAAATTCACTTTTGTTTGTCATGAGAAGCTCCTTAACACGCAAAACACTGCTATCGTCTGTATGTTAAAAGAATTTGCACTAAAATGCAGGAAAATGTTTGTGAGGATTTTTTTATAACTTGCTGCAGAAATGTGGAGAACTGAAGTTAAGATTTTTAAAAAAATATGAGAAATGTAGAGAAATCAAAATTGACAGTCATCCATCCCTAACACTTGCCACTGCTTCATCATGAAGCTGTGATTAAAGAGAAATCTATGGTAGCTGGTTGAAAAGTTGGCAATCCCTGTGTGAACTGCAACTGTAAACTTAGAATAGAAGGACTTTGTTTTTTAAGTGCCTAATGCTTTTAGAAAAGTAGTCAATGCATAAAGAACATCACATCTGTGATCTTCACCCCTGATTGCCTTATCACATTTTTATGGAATTCGCAAGCACTGAACGTGCCTTCTTTGAATGTCTGCTAGCTCTTCCCATAATTCAATGTAAAACATATCGGAGGCAGACATGGAAGACCTGATGAACTCGAGAAGTATTTTCCTCTCCCCCTGCTCTGCTTTTTGTTTTTAAAAATTATTTTCATTGAATTTTACATTTCAAATTTTAATTCAAACATTAAACATCAAAATCATCATTTAAGATTCCCTGAACCCTTTGACTTCCCTCCGCCCTTCCATGGTTACTACTGTCAATCTTTTTTTTCTCAACTGCTTCCCTTAATTTTCTCTATTTTTAAAAAGAATCCATTTCTACCATAGTTTTTCGTACTTTACAAGCATTAATCAAATCCTGCCAAAGTTTTTAGCTGTTTACAGTGTTCTCTTAAGTACGTTGTAAATTTTTCCCATTTCTTCTTAAAGTTCTTCTCTTCCTGGTTTCTGATTTTCCTGGTCCATTTCAGCGTAGTCCATCATCTTCATCAACCATTCGTCTTTGGTCAGGACTGTCTTCTTTCCAGCTCTGAGCCAGTAGTATCCGCACTACTGTTGTTGTATACATAAATAATTGTTTCTGCTCCTTTGATATTTCTGCACCCAAAATACCTAGTAAAAAAGCCTCTAGTTTTCTCACAAACTTTTTTTTAAAAAATCAACTCATTATAAATCATTTCCCAGAATGCTTTTGTTATCTTGCATGTCCACCACATGTGCTAGAATGTGCCTTCCTTCTCCTTACATTTCCAACAATCATTTGAAGCAGTTCTGTACATCTTTGCTAATTTTACAGGTGCTAAATACCACCGACACATCATTTTCACATAGTTCTCCTTCAACGTATCATTCTGTGAATTTTAAGTCCTCCCTCCATAACTTTTCCCAAGATAAGAATCAGATATTGTGTCCAATATCTTGTGCTCATTGTATCATTCTGCTCTGCTTTTTAACATCTAGACTGATGTTAGGGAGCTTGAACCTTATATTATGACATATTATGACATTTTGGTTGGCCTAATGAGGGTATTAGCTCTTATATAGACTTCTTGTAGCCAATATCTATATCTCTCTTATGTGGATGACCACATGCAAATCAGCCTTTTGTAGCTTCAACAGTGTAGAGAAGGGCATTTTGTTTAATGCAGTATGTCATCTCTGCATGTATAAGCTTTAGAACTATAGTCTGAAATGGTGAAAATGGTTGATATAGAGTTTAGAAAACATTCAATACATACTATAGATAAACTTTCTCCTTCTTATTCAGCCTCTGAATTTAGGTCTCATGTTTAAGTAAGACTGGTGATATAAGAAGGCATCATTTCCTGTTTCAACCTGTATTCATCACATGTGACGCTGTTTCTGTTCCGCTGCAGTTCATCTTCCACCAAAACCATGTTATTTATCTCGCTGTCTGCTGTGGCAAAAATACGCAACTTAATTACATAATTTGTATTGTTTTTAATTTCTTCCACCCCAATCATTCAATGCAAAGAAAATGCAATACAAATGGAGAGAGTGGAAGGGAAAGGTGATCAAGGAAGTATCATTTGCGGGCAGAAAATCACAACAGCAGTGACTATTGATCATATTCGCTGGATTGATTTCCGTTCTGGAAAAAGGGGACATTGGCAATTTTTACTCCCGCTCCAATTTTCTTCAGGCTTCTCTGACATCCCTAAACAGGACTAGAGGCAGCCGTGGTCCTCATCAAGATTCTGTCCACAGTTTTCTTATCTACCCTTTCCCTCCCCTAGTGTATGGCTTGCCTCACAGTGGGCCAAGCTAGATGTGAGCTTAAATATACATAACAGCTATGTATCTTGGAGCACCTCCAGTCACATACCTGTACTGGCAAATTCAGGTTGCACAATTAAAACTGATTTGGATTTCTTGCACAATAAACCCACTTTCTCCAAAAGATTGGACTTTGGATTGGATGAGGAAATGCATTGAAAAGTGTGCCTTGAAGGAATGATTAATAGGAAGATGTGCAAATTAGGATAAATATAGGATGAATGCTCAGTTGTATAACCTCCCTGCAAACAAATCAGAATGAATGATCAATAAAGACTGGATATAATTTAAGCTCCATGTAAGATTTGTTCAAACAGTTTGCCTGGCGGAGCACTTTGTAACTATATAGGATTTGTATGATCTTTCACGTTCTATATTTCCTTTCTGTCACTGCCAAAGATGTGGATTATCAGAAATAAACAAATAACATTAAAACATGTACGTATAGCAGTCATTAATTATTCCTACAGCACTTCAGCACTATTTGAATACGTTTCTGAGCACAATTCAAAGTGTTGGTGCTGACCTTTAAGGCCCTAAATGGCCTCGGTCCAGTATATCTGAAGGAGCGTCTCCACCCCCATCGTTCTACCCGGACACTGAGGTCCAGCTCCGAGGGCCTTCTGGCGGTTCCCTCACTGCGAGAAGCCAAGTTACAGGGAACCAGGCAGAGGGCCTTCTGGTAGTGGCGCCTTCCCTGTGGAACACCCTCCCACCAGATGTCAAAGAGAACAACAACTACCAGGCTTTTAGAAGACATCTGAAGGCAGCCCTGTTTAGGGAAGCTTTTAATGTTTGATGTATTTTAATATTCTTTTGGAAGCCGCCCAGAGTGGCTAAGGAAGCCCAGCTAGATGGGCGGGGTATAAATAAATTATTATTATTATTATTATTATTATTATTATTATTATTAAGCATTGAGATGTATCCTGCATGCTGCTCGCTAAACAGGGACCTGAACCCAATTCTGCCATGCCCAGGTTCAAGGCTACAATCATTAAACCACCCAAAATATTCTGAGGAGGAAAAGGGCTTCTGAGAACAGCCCCAAACTCTCCATAAACTCATAACATATATAGAAATCCCCCCCCCACCAACTTGTTCTGCTTCATGTTTAAAAAACGGGATTAGACTTCCTTGCTTGAATTCTAAAGCAGTTCAAAAGGTCTTGATGAAGCTCAGCTTTAGGTTGCATAGATTTTGAATTATGGAAGTATTTCAAAAGGCATTAAGGACAGAATATACAGAGGAACATTTCATTCTGAACGCGGAGAAAGGCTTCAGATGAGACAGGAAGATATTGCCCAAAAGAACATCTGTACTTTTGTCAGCCTCCACTTTATGGGGGGGGGGAAGGGGGGAGAGAGAAAGAACAACTCCAACTAACTATCCTTTATTTAGCAGCTCAGCATTTTTTATCTTCCCTGCCGTGAGCCAGTGGTGACCCCTTGCAACTATAAGTAATTAAATCTCACAGATGCAATAAGGGCCTATGACATTCTCAAAAGGAGAATTAAAAATTAGAGCTCTGGCAATCTCACCTCAGAAAAAGAAGTTTTTTGAAAGAACCAGTTTCCCCTTGACTTTTTAACTCTTAGTTCAGTTTTTGGCAAAGAGGCAAAAAAAAAAAAAAAGTTTCATAAGTGTATGAAAGGGGGTTGCTGGTTTTTTTTATCATAGCTGTCCTTAAATGTTATTCATTTATTACATGTAACAGAAGTGTGAGTTGGTAAGTAAAGACTTAATTTTAACACACTGTCTCCAGCTTTCATAACGCTAGAAATCAGAGACATGCAACAGTGCTGAAAGTGGGAAGATTTAGGACAAGAGAGAAAAGAAAGTACCATATTTTTCTGTGTATAAGATGTCCCCATGTATAAGACAACCCCTATTTTTTTGAACCCAAAATTAAGAAATCAATATTCTTGATTTCTTGAGTTGTTTACCTTTTTTTGGGGGGGGGGGAGATCGCTGCCGCCAATTTCTCACCAACGCCAATTGCCTGCCCCCCATTTGTCTTATTCACTATCCGTGCATAAGACCCCTCCCCCATTTTTGCTTAACATTATTTAGCAAAAAACACCATCCTGTACATGGAGAAATACGGTACTTTTTCAAACAGCACATAGTTAAATTATGGAATTTGCTCCCCCAAGGAGCAGTGATGGTCACTATCTTGGAGGGCTTCGAAAGAGAATTAGATTCAGGGAGGATAAAGTAGTCCATGGCAACTAACCCTGATGGTTAGGGTCTACAACCATTCTTGGTGGCAGTATGTTTCTGAATACCAGTGGCTGGGAACTGCAGGAGGTGAGATGGTTCTGGTGCTCTGGTGCTGCTTGCAGGCTTCCCATAGGAATCTGGGTGAACCTGCAGTCCCTTAGGTGCAAGCAGCCATGGCAAAGTCATACTGAATTACAGTGGTACCTCGGGTTAAGTACTTAATTTGTTCTGGAGGTCCGTACTTAACCTGAAACTGTTCTTAACCTGAAGCATCACTTTAGCTAATGGGGCCTCCTGCTGCCGCCACGCCGCCGGAGTACAATTTCTGTTCTCATCCTGAAGCAAAGTTCTTAACCTGAAGCACTATTTCTGAGTTAGCGGAGTCTGTAACCTGAAGCGTATGTAACCTGAAGCGTATGTAACCCGAGGTACCACTGAACTGTGATCTGTGTGTACATACACACAACACAAAAACATTCCACGTTCAGAAATAGACAATATGATTAAAAAGGGGTTGAAAACTGCACTTATGTTCAAATAGCTTTGGTGATCTAATGAGTTAGAATGGCGTGATGAAAAGCCAGGCTTGTAAATTAACAAAGAAAAACGTGTCGGCAGCAGTGCATGAGAAATAGACCTGAGCAGCACTCCAGCTTCATGTCAGGACAGGATAGAATTCAGTACCGTGGTCTTTCAGTTGTTCCATGTGCACAAGCAATCCCCTCTTTCCTTTATCTGTGTGGTGTTCTGGGGGGTTCTCAACACATAGGTAAAGGTAAAGGTACCCCTGCCCATTCAGGCCAGTCTTGCCAGACTCTAGGGTATGTGTGCTCATCTCACTCTAGAGGCTGGGAGCCAGCGCTGTCCGCAGACACTTCCGGGTCACGTGGCCAGTGTGACAAGCTGCATCTGGCGAGCCAGAGCCGCACACGGAAACGCCGTTTACCTTCCCGCTGGTAAGCGGTCCCTATTTATCTACTTGCACCCGAGGGAGCTTTCGAACTGCTAGGTTGGCAGGCGCTGGGACCGAACGACGGGAGCGCACCCCGCCGTGGGGATTCGAACCGCCGACTATGCGATCGGCAAGTTCTAGGTGCTGAGGTTTTACCCACAGCGCCACCCGTGTCCCTCTCAACACATACCCTAAGCCAATTTTGGAAGCACTGGGCCAGGGGAGGAGATGGGCGAAAGCCCTATTGCATATGCAGGCTTGCAAATCAGCTATCATCCTCCTTTGTGTTTACACACCCTTCGAAGAAGTGAGGAAGCTTACGAATGAGGTCAGGTCTTTCCCTGTTTTTCCATGCCAGAAATCTATAGTTGTGTTTGGGTCAGATACAGCAGTACCAATAATGTTTTATTTTGTTTCATTGCTTAGCCCAGTACATTTTTGCAGTACTTCCACTGTGGGATCCTACGCTTTCCCTCAGCAGGTAACCAGATAGATGGATGGTAAATTCCCTAATCTTCTTGCTGGTAATATCTCTATTTGTTGCAAATAGAGAGTGTGTTTTATCTATTTTCTGTGTGCATCCTCCCAACTCTAGTTCCCACCTACAGGATACAAACTGTAAGCTGTTCTGAGTCTTCAGCCGATCAACTATCTCCGTGTTTCTTTCCTGCCATGCACAGTATTAGAGGAAATAGCTTGCAAAAACATGTATTTAAGGCAAAATCGTGTACAAAACTATTAGGCGTAACGTGCATGAAAGTGCATGTGAATTTTCAAGTGTGTTGTTATTAAACTGTAAGATTTTGATGAAATGAGGCAAGCTGAACTAAAGATTGGAAAAAATGAGAAAAAGGCAGAACCCAAACTTGATAGATTTTTTCATCCCTGCTGCCATGTTCAATATTAGAAGGAATTATGATCCTCGGTCATCGAAATTCACTTATCAGGTTTGAGCATCTGAATCTACATTTCCGACTTTGAAATTTAGCAAAGTTTTACAGAACATAAGTGCGGCTGCTCATCTAACGGAAACCAGAAGTGCCAAGTCTTCAAGTAACTGTGATAACATGTGTTTAGCAAACAGGGAGGGATTGATCCTCGTATGTAGTTCTGTGCACCTGGTTTAAGTATGTGTTTGTGAAGCAACTTCAAGGAAAACCACAGACAATGTTTTCATCCCTTTTGCCCATTGTTATGTACTGAAGTTCTCACCCTGGGCCAGCAGGGGGATACTGTAGATAGTTTCGCCTCATGTCCACATATGCAAATAAGGAATTGAAAGTGACGTTCAGTGATTGGATAGTTACAGAAAATTGTTACTGTTGCTTTGTAGTTGAGCTCTATATAAGCAGGTTGGCTGAACCCTTCAGCCCAATTCTGTTCTGGCCTGTGAATAAACAAGAGCTGTCTGAAGAATCGATGTGTCGTCTGATATGTTCACCCACAACTTAACATCCATAGTTTCTGTGCAACAGGGAAGATATGAAGCTGAAAAAAAAGCATTTTTGGGTTATTAAGGTATTCTATTCAGAGCATACAAGGGTGAGTGGATGGTTAGTGAATCGAGTCATAAAGTACATTATAGTGGAGGTTTAAAATCACCTGTGTGGGTCCTTTTCCAAGGGCTTTGTCCTCCAATAATCATTTAAATATGAAGTATAATGAAACAAGGCACTTCTAATTGATATGGAATTTAATAGGAATTTTATGCTAGGATTCAATTGAAGGTTCATCCATAGTGGACAATGCAATTTGATAGGCATAAAATAGAATTAGAAGAAATTGCATTTGGAGCTGAGAATTAAAAATCCATGTTCTGTAATAGAAAACTAAATTAACTAATACTCACTTTTTCTTGATGGCAGAAACCTCTACCCCTGTGCTGTATTCCATTACATCACCAATCTGAACTTTCTGATTTGTTCTAAATTGGATAGTTTTAATTGGCCCGAACCTGCACACTTTTTGTCGGAAACAATTCAACTGGAGCAAGAGCAGAAGCTCGCAGAAGAGAAAAAGAGATGAACAGACAAGTAAATGCCACAGAAGCAAATGTAATTTTAAATGATGCACTATATTGCAATAAATAGTACATTTTAACACATCAGTGACTGTGTGATTGGGTTTTTATGCAGCAGTCTTTCCAATTAGTTTCCAGGCCCAAGTCAAAGTGCTGGTTTTGACCTTATATGTTTCGGGACCACAGTACCTCAAGAACTGCCTCTCCCCATATAAATTGACCCAGATCCTGTGATAATCATGTGAGGCCCTTCTTTGTGTGGGGAGGGAAGCAACATGAGAATAGGCCTTTTCTTCAGTAGCTTCCCAGTTGTGGAATACTCTCCCCAGGGAGACTCACCGGGCACCTTCATTACATATCTTTAGGTGGCAGGCAAAAATGTTTCTCTATAACCAGGCCTTGGGGCAACTGAACATTTGATGGTCTTTTAAATGGCTTTTTTTATTGGAGGGGGTGTTGGTTTGTTTTTGTTCCTGTTTTATTATGTGTTTTGTATTTTTATGTTGTGAATTGCCCTGTGATCTTCAGGATAATATATAAATTTAATTAATAACAGGCAAATTCTGATTAAATGGGGCTAATGCCATTTCATCAAACCTTTGACGGTGGAGTAGGTTGCATGATATGAAACAGCATTGGTAAGGGAACGGGCAGCAATTTAGCTGGGAAGCACAAAATTCATACACTGGAACAAAACAGACACAAATAGTTACAAAATACGATGGTGCGACTGCTAAGTAAGTTTTTTATCTCAACATGGTTTGCTTTCAAGCAGATGAATGCTTTTCAATATCTCCCAATATTTAATCTACCTTATGAACAAAGATCTGAGAGTTTGAAAGTGAAGAAGCATTTCCACCTAAGAAGGACTTCATTTTTCATGTGTGATCTTTGTACCTACGTAGGTATACATGTTGACGTTGATGTGAAGACTATAAAAGTAAACAGAAAATGTATTGATCTGCCAATTTTCTTGTGTTTGAGGTTGTACAGCCCTCTTTCATGTGAATATTTGATGCCAAAGGAAAAACAAGTCCAATAAGCACATTTGCCTTAGGCTGGATCTCCACATGAAGAAGGTTAGGAGGAAATAAGTTCTGAGATGATAAAATGGATAGTATTATTTCTTTCGTTTCATTTTTGAATTGTTCTTTAACCTAAGAGTTCCCAGGAAGGTATACAAATTATGTGCTGATAAAATACCACAGGGCACTATACATCATTATAGTAGAGGCTGATCTCTTGGGTTATCCTCCCTGTCTTCTTGTTGCATTCACCTCCCTGCCTTCTTATTCCTTCCTGCCTGCCTTCTTGTTGGCCCAGGGTGTCACTACAGACACAGCTATACAGCTGCAAATAGAATGTTTCAAATGTGTTGTAAAGTGCAATATACAAATGCGACACTAGATGGAGACAGTGAGCTATGCAAAATTCAATGTATTTCTCAAAACTTTTTTTTAAAAGCATTTTTCGCAGTGTTTTTTTCCCTTTTGTATATGTGTGTAGATTCCACCTAGCTGTCAGCTTCTTCTTCCTCCTCCACCTCTGTGTTGCTTTTGTAAACTCAACAAGGAGATGGATGGGGACAAAATTAGAATTGACTCTGCCTACCACTGGCTCTGCCTACCACTGACTCTTGAGTCCACCTACCGTTGACCCTACTTTCCTACAATTCCCAGTGGGCTCCAGACAATACTCCATTGGTCCAATTAATTTCAGAACCTGACATTATCACACCGCACGTGCCCTCACCAGTGCCAGGTTAGTCAATGAACGGTCTGATAGCAAGCAGTTCCACCCTCATTGGCACTACAGTTCCTGTCTGTGCTCTTTTAATGTAGCACATGGGATGCCTTTCATCATTGTCCATGGCCTTTGTGCCCTGCTGCTTCCAAGTCATGCTTCAGTTTCACAGAAATGCACCCTGGGTTTCAAAAACCATTCACGGGGGATGCATCTGCAGCTAAATATATTGGTTTATTTATCTGACTGAGAAAATCAGGCTAGGGCTTAATGCTGCTCAAGTATTAATTGTCTGCATTATCTATGAATTGTCGGATATAAAAGAGGGATATTCTCTATGTCCAAGTGGTTCTGCTGCTATTCTTGCATGACTATCATTACTCGAAATTGGCCATTTACAAGTAGTGTTGAGCAATTGTGATGCATTTGTAACTTCAAATGTGTTCTTCTAAGTATATGATTGGGAATTGCGCCTGGAAAATTATTGGCCCAGAAAATTGGAGGGCACTGTTATAATTTCCAGTGAATGATGATTTGTGGAAATAAACAACAGAAAGGATGAATATGCATGAAAGCCACAGAATGTGCCTAATTAGCAAGAGATGACATTTTGTATAATTACCACTGTACTCCAAATATCACCAAAACATCAGGATATCTCAATTAAAACAATTGCCTAATTTTCATTTATTTAGAAAGACGCAAGGGTATGACTGTATTGCAAGCTTGCATTTCGCTCTTGCTTCAAGGAGCTTTGCCCGATGAATGCTTAGCATATCTTCCAACAAGAAGTACAGACAGTAATCAAACTATTAAAGGGCACATCCAGATATAAATTATCTGAATAGCCTGCAGTGAAAATGCACTTACCGTGTATTCTTCAGACACTGTTGTGCTAGCCCAGGGCATTTTGCAGAATCCATACACCACCCTTCCCCTCTTGGAGCTATTAGTTTTATTCTGCTACCCAGGGCCTAGTCCCTGCCTTCATTTCCTCCCACCCTCCAGTGGTTAGATGTTTTGTCTTTCTGCGTAACATTCATGGTACGGGCATCTAGGAACTGACAAATCTAACTTTGGTGTCTCTCTGTTTCTGTCCTTTTCCCAATATTTGGTTCTCTTCTCCACATTGCAGTTTGCAGTTAAAAAAAAAGGGTTCTCATAAGAATTCATCTGTATTTTAATGTGCATTTCTTTAGAAGCTCAAAGTTTTGGTGGCATTTGGAGTATACTGGTAAAGGTAAAGGTACTCCTGACCGTTAGGTCCAGTCATGGACAACTCTGGGGTTGTGGCACTCATCTCACTCTATAGGCCAAGGGAGCCAGTGTTTGTTCGCAGGCAGCTTCTGGGTCATGTGGCCAGCATGACTAAGCCGCTTCTGGTGAACCAGAGCAACTCCTGGAAATGCCGTTTACCTTCCCACCAGAGTGGTACCTATTTATCTACTTGCACTTTGGCATGCTTTCGAACTGGAGGCAGCAGCTGGGACCGAACAACGGGAGCTCACCCCATCGTGGGGATTCAAACTGCCGACCTTCTGATCAGCAAACCCTAGGCTCTGTGGTTTATGTAATTAGACATAATTATATATTTTCTAATTTAGACTTTGAAACTGGTGTATCTGCTGGAAGGGTAACCCCAGGATAGGGTTACAGAATAAAGGCACTGTATACCTCGCTCTTTCCTTGGGTGGAATGAGCAACTTTCCTGGTGGGGCAGAGCTGAAGTACAAAGCATGAACCAGAACACAGCTATCCCATGAAATCTTCTGTGATATTTGGGTGAGGAAACGTATGACAAAATTCAGAGAAGTGTGGCTAGCTGTGTTCAGGGATAGCTGTGTTCTGGTTTGCGCATTTTTTCAGGAAGTGCAAATGAGGCAGTTTTACGTTAAAATGTAAACCCTTATCAAATTTATCCCCTGTGGACCACTGGTGCATCTACATAGCACTAATTTCACCCCTCCCCCTCCTAGTCAGCAGTGGTGCTGTGATCTAAACCACTGAGCCTCTTGGGCTTGCCAATTGGAAGGTCTGCGGTTTGAATCCTTGCAATCAAATGAGCTCCCATTGCTCTGTCCCAGCTCCTGCCAACCTAGTGGTTCAAAAGCACACTTGCGCAAGTAGATAAATAGGTACACCCTTGTGCAAATTAATTGAAACAAAGCATGTTTTCTATGTCGCATTGATCAGTCTGTCAAGCACCCACAAAAGATGTTTTGGGGATGCTTCAGTTATGGTGTTGGAAGCCTGCAGCCAGTAGAAGGAATGATGCGCTCGCCATAGTATAATGAGGTTCTACGAAAGAGAGTTATTCCAGAGTTGGTATCCTGATGGTCCTGGGATATTGCAGCAGGACCTAGCCCCCTGTCACACATCAAAAGTGGTGAAGAAATTCATGACAGAGCAGCAAATACAGGTACTTGATTGGCCAGGAAATTCCCCGGATGTAAATCCCATTGAGAATTTGTGGGCTAGATGCAAAAGTCGCCTTTGTACTATAGACTGTAAGTCTATGGAGAAGCTCATTCAGGCGCTGATTCAAGTGTGGTACAGGGATCCAAAAATCCACAGTGACTGTTCAAAACTAGTAGACTCCATGCCAAACCGTGTTCAAATGCTGCTTAAAAATAGCGGAGGTCATATCCGTTACTAATGTACATATATGTGAGTTTTGTACAATAAACTGTTGAATATTGCAGAGCATACGCAGACTGTCCAGAAGCAGTCAGTTGCAAGCTGGCAGGATGAAGCAGGAACAAGACACTGCTACTAGTAACTTGGTTGCTTATAGGTCTATTATTTACAACAGACTCACAAATTACTATATACAAGATACAGACATGGATCTTAACTCTCTCTTAAACTCCAACTAACTCTCAGAACAACACTGACCAACCAACCAATCACAGGAAAGTCATGAGTCATCATGCCTATGTGGGTGACCTCGACCAATAGCAGAATTGTATTCAAGGTCCCATATCTCTAGGCAGAATAACTCCCTCTGCTCGGTCTTCTTGGCCTTTGGCCAACTCCTTAATTGCTTCTGTGGGAAGCTGCATTAAACTGTACGTCAAAAATCCCAACATAAGCTACTGTACTAAATTCATTGTTTCAATTAATTTGCACAAGGGTGTACCGCTGTACTGGGAAGGTAAATGGCATTTCCGTGCACTCTGGTTTCCATCACGGTGTCCTGTGGCACCAGAAGCGGTTGAGTCATACTGGCCACATGACCTGGAAAACTTTCTGTCGGCTCCCTTGGCCTGAAAGTGAGATGAGCGCCACAACCCCATAGTCACCTTTGACTGGACTTAACCATCCAGGGGTCCTTTACCTTTACCTGTCTCAGCTGTGCCCCACCAGAAAAAAATCCTGAGGACAGAGCAGGGTTTATAGCTTCTTTCTTTTCTAGCACTGTTATACTCTCTAGAATAATGATACACGCTTTCAGATTCTTTTCATCTAGTTGGGCTTCCAACGTATATACCATTTTCTAAACCTAAACCTCAAATGAGACAAATTCATCATGCTAGAAAATAACAGTGTGGAAGAAGCATTTGCAACAAGCTGATTTTTGCTGAAAGCCATGCCGTGTAAAAGGTGCTTAATATTTTACTTCATAGTGTTCAGCTTTATAGCCTGTGCTTCCCACATCTCCTTTTTAACAATTCACAATGTTTATCATTGCATTCTTCTCCTTTAATATCTGGCATACAAATTGAGCATGAAAGGGATACCTACATGCCTATGGCAATGTGGGTTTATCTTGGCACGACTGATGGCATATAAATAAATAACAATCCTTTATAGTAGAGATTGGTGTGACTAAGTGCAGCAATTACTCATTTGTATGCCTTGGACAGACACAGGTCTACACACACTAAGAAAGAAGAAAAAACATATGACGCTTGGGTAAGAATGACTACAGGGTTTGTCCCTCAACTATGATCTCCTGGAACAACTCCTGGCTGACCTCTGACCCTCGTTGACAAGGCAGGTTGGTGGAAGCAGCATGGCTTTTTGGTAGAGCATTCAAAGGTCCCAAATTCAATCCCTGACATTCCTCTTGAAGTAAGTAGTGAAAATGAAGCTAAGAAGCTCAAATCATATACACTGGTGCCTCGGGTTACATACGCTTCAGGTTACATACGCTTCAGGTTACAGACTCCACTAACCCAGAAATAGTACCTCAGGTTAAGAACTTTGCTTCAGGATGAGAACAGAAATCGTGCTCTGGCGGCTCGGCAGCAGCAGGAGGCCCCATTAGCTAAAGTGGTGCTTCAGGTTAAGAACAGTTTCAGGTTAAGTATGGACCTCCAGAATGAATTAAGTACTTAACCCGAGGTACCACTGTATATGACTGACACCATTCCTTGGAAACTAAACCAATGTCCAGACTTTAACATTCAAAAACTGCAGAAGCTGATTGATGAATTGAAACATCGTATTTACAGTCACATGCTTCTCCAAGCATGGGCTTAGCCTCTTTTCTAACTTCCAAACAACTGTATTTTCCTCTCTTTCCAGAGCTTAGCACTCAGCCTTCTCTATTTCAGTTAGACCATGCCTTGAAATTCTTATGAGAAATTTCCACTTTCACCTTCTCCTGCAGCTTTGTTTTCTTCCTTTCAAGCAGAGAAGCACTCCAACACTCTATTTGACTTAACAGTGTTCACAGTGGATTCTCAAACACTGTCATCCCGCTTCACATAAAATGGAGTCCCTCCTTCACTAGATGCCTCCCATGAGACCGACATTAGCCAGTCACATGAAAAGTACTAGGGAACTTTCTAGAATTCAGTTACCAACCAATCAAATTTAATAGTAATTCATACAAGCATTTACAATTTCAGTGAATTAAATTACTATGCTTACAAATTCCCAGGTATTTCCCCCATTGTGTTTTTGCACACTTGTCAGAAAAGTTACCTCAAATGGTTACGTTGCTGAGTGCCTTCATCTATACAAACAACAGACATACACAGCCACTCCAATTTTGGATGCAACTGTTCCTTTTCTCAGAAACAGCAGTGGCTTTCTTGAACGTGCATTGCATCTTACAGCTACTTGAGCTGTTGTCATCTTTAACATGATTTTCCCCCTTATCAAGTGCCACAGCGTGTCATGCAACTGGTCCAAGATATTTTACAGTTTCAGATATACAAATCTTGGAAAGGAATAAGATTGAAATGTGGTGATAGAGGGCATTACCCCAGCCTCTTTATTACAAGAGTATTATCATTGAAATTGGCCTGGAACTAGTGTTGGCTTAAATAAAAATACGGTAAACACAATACATCCATTCCACTGGAAAGCCTTTAAAATGCTGCTAAGAGAAGGAAGGAGAGTTTTTTTTTAATGTTTTGTCACACAAGGAATATACCTCTTTCCCTACAGCCCATACCTTCAGAAAGCTCACTGCAGTCTGTTCAGTTTCTGACATCTCATTAGAAGTTGCATTTCTGCTAAATATACCCAGGTCTCAAATTGGCAATGTAATGAAGCTGAAAACTCTGAGCATTTCCATCTTTTATTTCGAGAGATCTGCAGCTATGGCAATCAAGCCACATTTCATGCTTTCAGAGACCTTAGATGTTGATGTTTCCCACTACCAAAGCGACTGGCTGGTTTCATCTTGGAAAATAGGTATTTTAACACCATTCTGTTAATGATTCATGCTTTACAACATGACTGTAGTGGGAATTTTGCAGATATAAATAAATGAGATACAGAGAAAGTAAGACTGAGCCGGTATGCATTCCTTTGAACTAATGTGAAAGCAGCTACAGTTACTTTGTTAGGTTAATGGGTGGTTCTTTCCATTCTGGAAGGCTTTGTACTGAGCTTGGAGCTCTAAGGGAGATATTGCTTCAGCAGTGAAGCAGGTGAATCTGAGCATTCATAAAACTCCTGGAGGTTCCTCCCCTTCCAGGCTTCCAAAGAGCCAGTGTGGTGTAATGGTTAAGAGTGGTGGACTCATAATCTGGTGAATCGGGTTTGATTCCCTGCTCCTCCACATGCAGCTGCTGGGTGACCTTCACACTTCTCTGAAGTCTCTCAGCCCCACTCACCTCACAGAGTGTTTGTTGTGGGGGAGGAAGGGAAAAGGAGTTTGTTATCCGCTTTGAGACTCCTTAGGGCAGTGATAAAATGGGATATCAAATCCAAACTCTTCTTCTTCTTCAACCAGGTCTTCCCAAGTAGCCTCATTTGCATCTAACTGGTGCCACTGGAGCTCCTACCTGCTCCTGTGGGAGTCCAGAGCTGGCCAGGAACCCAGACAACTTGTGTGGAAATTTCTAGCCCTGTTCCAGGGATGTGATAGATCCTTAGGGTTGCTGGGTAGCCTAGAGATCACCTGGGCATCCTACTGACACTCCAGTTTCAAGGAGACCCCAAGTTGCAAATCTGGGCAGGGCTGAAACCTGACAGGTTCGCATATCACATGAACTTGTGTCACCTGATTTCCCATCATTTAATTACCAAGTCATTATTTTGACATATGCTCAGAACTTGCATTTAAATACGTAATCTGACTCCAGCGAAAAATCCAGTGGCATTGAGTGATGTAACTGCTGCCATTGGTATTATATCTGTGGTGGCTCTTGTGAGTTTTCAACTGATGCTGTTGTTGTTATGCAATACGTATGTATATAATGGGCCATCATGTTCGGAGTAAGCAAACCAATGGTCTGTAAAGTTGCATAGTCAGGTCTAAGGCAGGATAATGGAAAGAAAGAAAAACGGGAGGACATGGGAGCAGAGGTTATGGTCATGATCCACAGAAATGCTTGAGTAGCAGTAAGAACTTGGATTTTTCCACGCAAAAAGAATTCTATGCTTTCAAACTCACAGGAAAACAGGGAGGTGCCTTATACAAAGTCAGAGCAATTGACCATCTATCTCAGTAATGCTGACACTGTCTGACAACAGCTCTCCACCATTTTAGCTCATCTTAGATTCGAACATGAGCACTCTGTGCATTATAATGCCCTATGTAGATAGTAAGATGTGAGGGGGAAGTGGTGATGGACGTGCCAAGCTTTATTGCTCTCCTGAATTCATCTAAGTTCCTTGTGGAACTTAGATCCCTGGAAGGTCATGCTTTCCTTTGGCGATGAGGCCTAAATTTAGATAGAGCACAAAGTCTATGAAAGAAAAAAATGGAAAATAGAATAAAAATGGGAATTTATCATCTTCTCTATGAGCTTGACCCAAGACTAATGCATGTAGCCATATATAACTGGCATTCAAAGTGTGGTCCCATCTCCTTGGCCCCTGAGGTCAGCAAAGGTTCAAGGCAAGATCCAAGGGTCATGTGGAATGCTTTGTTCTTTAGAGATGAAATTGCCCCCCAGGGCTATTCAGGGGCAAATGTACACAATGGTAACCATTGTGTGGAGAACAGAGATGAGTACATTTACCCCTCAGATCATGTACCAGATCAAACATTATACAGTTTTGAAGTTCAAGAAGTGTTGGCCTAATAGGATAATGAATTCTGTAAGAACTCTGAGCTCAAAACCCTCCCGATCATAAACGTTGCTACTTGAGAAGTACGGAATCTGACCAGGTAGCCGGTTGGAAAGGTCAAAGATCAGAAGTGGGGAAAGTTCTTAGAAACAGAAGAGTCTTTTGCTCACAATAACTAAACTTAAATGAAGTCATGAAGGTGCTTTTTCTATAATGTTAAACTTAATGCCCTGGCTGAAATCTTGTTCCCATTGAAACCAATGACAAATTATCTGTTGAATGTTTTGAGCTTTGTGTTCCCTGACTCATCTACCACTTAGTCATAGCAACTACACATGATGACTTCTTTAATAAGGTCCAAAATGAGACCTTGAATTGATTTACTATAGCAGTGTTAATCACTCTTCTTTCCTATTTTCCAGGAAAGTCATAGTTTCTGAATGCAACGTCTTTTTCACTCAGATCTCTTTTCTGAATTCAGGAAAAGATGGAAAACCAATACATGTGCAACGTTTCAATGAGAGAAAATAATTGGGTTTTGGCTAGAATAAAGGAAAATGTCTGGGAATTCTTTCCACTCTACACAATTTGCATCAAGATGTCCATTTGAGAATATTCTGTGTGAGCCAAATACAAAGAGTGACATCTAACATTGTCTTCTCCCAGTTCTTCCCATATGTGGAAGCATTTCAGCTTGTCCAACAGAATGATTCACCTTCTCCTTTCCCTGTGTGCTGTTCTGAGGGGTTTACTGACTCCCCTGAACAAATTTTGAGGGGCAGAGGGGAGAAGGAGCTGAATCGCCATTGCAGAAGTGAGTCCTTGTGTTGGGATGATGGGCTGGTTAGGTGAATCCTACCCAAATGAATATAAAATTTTGTTCAGCACACTGTTACTGCTGCAATAAGATGCATCAGATGGACTGCAAAAGTTTGGGGTTGTAAAGGATCTATCTGAAAGATAATTCTGCAATATTATGTAATCTCCTAACACTTGAAGCCCAACAAGAAACTCCTTTCCAGATGTTACTTTTTGTAGTTCACAAGATTTGGAACAGCAACAATGTAGGAGCTCAGCTATGAAGCTGTATTGGGTGACAACATCTTTCAGGTTGGCAAGCCCAATGGAGCCAAACTGTAGGGAGGCCTTTCAGACACGCTAAGTAGGTCCAGAGGGAATTAGAAACTCCATTCACTACAGTAAGGTATTAGAGACTTCATCTGGTCAACATTTTAAGTGAACTGTCCTGATCTGCATTTCCTATTCTGAGACAGGTCACAATGGAGTTATCCTTCAGCTTTCATACTTCTCTGAATGATTCCCGCTCAAAAATATGTATACAAAATATTTACTGAAGGGCATATTGCAGGGTGAAGTGTTTTCCAAAGTATGTATGTGGGTGGTGGTGGGGAGATGTACGAAAAGTAATCTGAAGTTTTATATATAAAGTACAGGTTTCTGCAGAAATGTAACGGAACAGACTAGGAATGCAGTTTTGAGGGGGAAAGTGGTACAAAATTTGAAGGATAGCTGTGTTTTGGAATGTGTAACAGTTCAAGAAGTGCAAGTTAGGTCATTTCTCATTAAAATACAAATAAAATCAACTTTCACATCCGCCCTTACTTCCTCTGCACATTTCTTTTTGCCAGATAACTGGGGAACCAGCTGGCATTTCTCGGAGTCAGATTTGGCTTTGGGGACTCATGCTTTCTGATCCTCTTATTGAGGTGTCATAACAACATAGTACATGCAGTGAGTAGGATAGATGGAAAGTGTAAGGACTTTGCATTTTGATCTGTTTCATAGGGTGCCATAGTACACGTACACTTGCTCTCCTAAGCTCATTATTTTAGCATTCAAGTCTAATACATATGCCAATGCCTTATCAGAGTCTCTGAATGTCAATTGACTATTTACTTTCCCCCCATTTTACATTTCCAGCACATGTACGGAAAATTACAGTGAGTTCATTTCCATCAAATGAAAGTTACTTTTTGAACTTAAATATCATTTAACACATTACAGTTTAAAGCAAGGGAAGTAAAAGGAACCCAGAAGGGCATTTGATATGCTATGTGGTCTTGAGCATAAGAGGATTAGAGCCTATTTGATATTAGTACATAAATTACACGCAGGAGGAGACCTCAGTCACTGGAATTTTCCCTAAAATAAAATAAGGATGGCTCTTTTTAAAAGCAAATGTGATTGAACTTTCTGTCATGCAAAATTCAGCTGGCTGAGATTATTTTAACAGTTCCAGTGATCATGGCATTCTTTTTTTAAAAGCAAAAGGGATCACAACACAAAAATCCATTGATATACCCAGCGACTATTTTTTCCAGCAGTACTGAGAAGTGTCACAGCCCACTCCTGTATGAGGGCAGTGTCTCATTAGCTGCGATTGCAAACTTATGGGTCCTCAAAGGCACACACTGAGAAGCCCTCTATGACTGTAGTAATCTCTGCAACGTTTTGCAAAGCAAGCCAGTCCCCCAGCCTGCCACGTGTGAGGAGTTTGGATGGAGCAGGTGAGTAATTCTGTGTCAGGCTTCAGGGAATCCTATCCCTCTCACAGTGGGATGCCAAGAAGCAGATAAACAAGAAGAGTTCTTACCAAGTAGTTTATTCAATATTCACAGAGACGAAGGAATGGGGTCTCTCTTAGATAATGACATTGCTCCAGGTAAAGTCCCACCCCCTCAGTCCCTCCTATTCTACTTCAACCCTGCGCCGGCGGATCTGTGCTTTCTGCTTCTGAGCTCTCTGTTCTACTATTCTCAAGGCACGCCTGGACCTGGGAAGGGGGGTCAGTGTGGGATGTAAGCCACTGGTGCAGTCAAATGCAACATTCCATATTTCCCTAGAGTGGGAACATGCAGGAGGACATCCAGTCAGTGTAACTTCCTGTTCTGCTGGTCTGGAGCTTCTTCCCCCTGCATGTGATCTGGGAGATGGGCATGGCTCTGGCTGACTCTATAAAAGAGCAGCCATTTTCTCAGTCTGTTTTGTCTTTCTCTTGTTGTTCTTTTACTGTCATGCTGCTCTCTTGCAGCCATTTTGTTACCTTAATGTAATTTTGCTGTCTGCTGGCTGTCAGCCAGCAGCACATGAGTTCAGTCTCCTTATGAGATGAAGTCACAGTTTCTTTCTGTAACTACCAAGTAAAGCCTGCCTTTCAGGGATCAAATCGTGAACTGAAATATGTGAACTTTTTGTTACTTTGCTCAGAAAGACTCTTGTGTTTTTATTCTTTTAAGAAGGATTAAAGGGAACACCAGGAAATAATCTTAACTAAGAGATTCAAACGAATCTGCAAACTAGCTTCCAGCTAGATTGAGGCGAATCTGCTCTGCTGCATCACTTTCTAGCATGAGTGAAGGAAGGATAATATTTATTCAATATATCATTTCCTACAATCCTAAAGGCAGCCCTGTTTAGGGAAGCTTTTAATGTTTGATGCATTACTGTATTTAATATTTTGTTGGAAGCCGCCCAGAGAGAGAAAGTGGCATACCAACTGAAGTGGCTTTTCTAACCATAATTCTCATCCATGAGCAGTAAGCTGAGTTGATGCTGGTGTTGGGAGGGTGGTTCCGCCCACCACACTGGATGGCTACAGGCAGTAGATCTGCTGACTCCTGGGAGTCCTGTGCTGTTTGTCTCCTCCTACTCTCTACTTGTATGTTTGCAAATCAGGGGGTGGGATTCATTCTGGCAGTTGCACATGCCTGGGGTGGGTGTGGCCAGAGATAAAAGTGGGTGGAGTAATGGCTGTAACTTTCACTTTACATTCCAGCCATGCAAAAGTCAGAGAAGTTCTATGCAGTGACATAAATATGCATGAAGGGTTCTTTTGCACAGCTGTGGAATATTTGGCTGATGGAAAGCACGTAACATAAACTTGTGATTATGAGACTTATTTTTCAGTGTGTGAGCAGGCTTGAGCAAAATTCTGACCCTTCTAGGCTGCAACTCATTTCTTCTACTTCGGTGAATTAATTTGATTAAGAGTTAGGCTTTTGTTTTTTATTTTATGATATTAATGATTTTATTCCACACTGCCATATATGAGTTGTGGTTTATAAATGCCTATTACAGTGGTACCTCGGTTCTCCAACGGAATCCATTCCGGAAGCCCATGTGGCTTCCAAAAAAGTTTGAAAACGGAGGTGCGGCTTCTCATTGGTTGCAAGAGCTTCTTGCACTCAGCGGAAGCCTCATCACACGTTCAGATTCTGAAAAACATTCAAAAACAGAAGCATTTACTTCCAGGTCTTTGGCGTTTGAGAACTGAAACATATGACAATGGAGGCATTTAGAAACTGAGGTACCACTGTATTCCAAATGGCTAAAATTAAGTAAGTTGCATTCAAATGCATTTGAAATTGTACTTAATAAAAAAACTATCTTGGTTATATTTATATTTTATTTGTTGTTGTTTAGTCATTTAGTTGTGTCCAACTCTTCGTGACCCCATGGACCAGAGCACGCCAGGCACTCCTGTCTTCCACTGCCTCCCGCAGTTTGGTCAATATTTATATTTAATTACAATAATATCTATTGCACCCCAATGACCTGGTGCACCTTACCTCACCACATGTTTCGTCTAATATCTAGTTTGGCCCTGTAAATAGGACAGAAGCATACAGAAGCATACAACCTGAAACTGTTCTTAACCTGAAGACCACTTTAGCTAATGGGGCCTCCTGCTGCTGCTGTGCCGCCGCTGCACAATTTCTGTTCTCATCCTGAAGCAAAGTTGTTAACCTGAGGTAGTATTTCTGGGTTAGCGGAGTCTGTAACCTGAAGCGCATGTAACCTGAAGCATATGTAACCCGAGGTACCACTGTACTGACATCTCACAGTTAGTGATGCTCAGCTGGAAAGAGACAATAGAGTTCTGAGAGATCTGCATTGGCTCCCAGTAAGTTTCCGAGCACAATTCAAAGTGTTTTTGCTGACCTTAAAAGCCCTAAACGGCCTCAGTCCTGCATACCTGAAGGAGCGTCTCCACCACCATTGTTCAGCCCGGACACTGAGATCCAGCACCGAGGGCCTTCTGGTGGTTCCCTCACTGCGAGAAGTGACCTCACAGGGAACCAGACAGAGAGCCTTCTCGGTAGTGGTGCCCACCTTGTGGAACGCCCTCCCTTCAGATGTGAAGGAAATAAGCAGCTATCCTATCTTTAAAAGACATCTGAAGGCAGCCCTGTTCAGGGAAATTTTTAATATTTAATGCTGTACTATTTTTAACACTTTATTGGGAGCCGTCCAGAGTGGCTGGGGAAACTCAGCCAGATGGGCAGGGTATAAATATATTATTATTATTATTATTATTATTATTATTATTATTATTATTATTATTATTTTAGAATGAAGATATTAATTAAACTTAGGACTCTATAACTACAGCCAGTGCCATTTTTCTAGAAAAAGAGCGTTGGAACTCACCCTTGTTGTCTTAGAATGTCAATGACATCGACCTCAGAGGTGTTGGAACTGAGTTCAGGCTGGGGGGAAAAAACCTGACTACAGCTGTGACTTCCAAAAGCAATATTTGGAAATTGAGGCCTTGAGGGCTCAATGCTACCTTTTGCATCCTTCCTCTGTTTATGGGAATTGGAAACAAGTTGGCTTGAGCAACCTACGTTTCCTACTCATGTCAGAAAGATGCCAAAGGAGACAAATAAATGCAATCTTCTTTTCTGCCTGAAACAGCTGCCTCCACAGTGCCCTTTGGGTATTCTGTACCAGCTGTTTTCTCACATGGCACATTTCAGATTCTACCTCAAACATCTGGTGTAGACCACATCTCCCTAATGCTTACACATCCCCATGATTGACATTTTACTTCAAGTTTTCTTTGAGGGAAGGAAATAGTTCTCCATTAATATGTTTGAGGAAAATAAACGAAAAACAGGGTAACACCCTTCAACATTTCTCTGATGAAAATACAGACATCCTATGCAACTGCATCAACAACAACAACATTTATACCTCACTCATCTGACTGGGTTGCCCCAGGCACTCTGCACAGCTTCCAACACATATAAAACCACAATAAAACACTAAGCATTTCAAAACTTTCCTATACAGGGCTGCTTTCAGATGTCTTCCAAAGGTTGTATAGTTACTTACCTCCTTGGCTTGGGGGGTCGCATAACTCCATACCCTCCAACACAACTACGATTAAAATAGGGATGTCCTAAGGAAAACCAGGATATTTTGGGATCAAATCAGAAACTGGAATGGCATCCGTAAATCTGGGACTGTCCCCGAAAAAGAGGGACACTTGGAGAGTCTGCTGTAATGGACAAGCTCTCCAGTCTTTCAAATCACATTAAAAATATAATTCTTGAGCTGTGATATTGCTTCTCATTTGCCTGGACAGAGGATCAGAAAATGTGAGTGGGCTGTGGATCTATGCACTACTGATTTTTTTGTGGTTGGAATGCATTGCTACAACAGTGTGAGGTACATCTGTTGCTCTGCTCAGTTTGGCATATTCCCCTTGGAAGGATGTCCGTGAAAGTATGAAAGCTTCAGTCTGAAAAGGTTCCTCAATACTGATGCACACATATTTGATCTCAGGATTTACTTATTTTTTTGAGGAGGGTCTCTTAAAAAAGAAAAGGAACAAAACTTTGTGCATGCAAAAAAATGTTCCAGCAATAAAAAGCAAGAAACTATATATAGGTTACTAGTGCACATGGAGAGTCTTGGCTTGGTTTGTTTATTCATTCTCCCTGCTCCAGCTGCTATTAATTCCTCTTCCATCTTCGTCTCCTCTTGTGTTCACAATATTATAAAAAGTCTGTGTTTATTTCTGTGCTGGGTCACTGATCAACTTGACATTTCACATCCACCTACGGACAGCCTCCGGAGAGTGGTGCCAACTCTATGATTCTAACACACAGCCCAATGTCTCACCTTTGGCTTACAAATTCTTGCTTTCCCTTCATGGACATGCTTTCACAGCTAATCTGGAAAGTGTGCATGCACTTCTGTGCCAGTTACAGCCTTCCTCCCACCACCATGTGCATTGCTGACATATCTTATAGTCAGATGGTGTATTAACGAGAGCTATGGACAACAGCTTCTTTCCAAGTGGCTGGCAAGGTACAAAATATCAGAAAACTGTAAGAGTCCTTGAGTCCTTCCTTCCTTTCTTCTTTCCTTTCTCCCTCTCCTAAATGTACAAAAATCAGGAGATGGGTTGACCGCCTCTGAATCTTGAGGAAAATCATTTTATGGCACAAGGAAAACATAAACAAAAGCAGAAATAATCGTTTTAGTGGTATGTAGCTAACAACTGGGGGGGACGGACCCAAGAACAATCCATGTCAATTGTGAAGTTGCTATTTATACGATATAAAAAGAAAATAGAGGAATATAGAATTTATTGAACCTTTAAAATATTCAAAGTACAAACAAAGTACATGTACTTACAGAACAAATTGACTTTGTACAAGCAAGCAGACGAATAATGACAATTATATCTTCTTGTTTCTTGGAAAAAGCAAAGAAAACAGGTTGCTTGGGATTCTCCTCAGTGGTCTTCCATACCAGCCAGGTTAGGTTTGGTTAAGCAATTCCATCCTATCAGGTGCTGCCCAACTGTTCTCTGGAACATCCATGCATTGGAAATATTCAGTGATAGAAGAAACATGTAGGAGGCATCCATGCCCTGTTATTGTTTCTAATCTCCAGAAACGCACACCTTTGCCCCCTCAGCCTCTGGAGTTGTTGGCTTCTTTCCTTCTGGGTGACTGCTAAAGGCTGTGTCTCCATCCCATGTCCAGCCATCTCCATCTTCTGCTCTCCATGAAATATACTGAGCATGCTTACTTGACTATTTATGCTTCCACCCACTTTGGCTGACCCCACTCACTCCTTTCTGTTCTAGCTTCAGCTGTTAGTTCTCCATGGAGTGAGAGTGTTGGGGCAATTGTCCCCATCTTGAGGAGCTTGAGGCAAGCTTGGGGGCAAGGGGGGCAGCTAGTGTTGGGCACAAGTCTGGCAGTACCCAGCTACACTGGTGCTTACCTTCAAAGCCACATAAGGCTGAGGATACCTGAAGGAGTACCTGATCCAATCCCAACCTGTCTGTGCAATGAGGTCCTCCTCCAGGTCCTTCAGCCATGAGAGGAAAGCTGGGTGGTCATCAGAAAGGGAACCTTCTCATTGTTTGTGGTATTCACTCCCAAGTGAGGCCCATCTGATGCCAACACTATTATTCCTTTTGCACCAGGCAAAGGGATATTTATTCTCCCGGGCGTTTAAATGACTCATGAGTGCCGTGCTACCTCTGCGTCCAAGGTGGGACATGTAGGAGGAGGAACAGGGTGAGGTATTGGACTCTGCTGAAGGAACTCCCCTCAGAATTTTTGTGAATTTTATTGAAAATCCTTCTTGCTTTCCCCAGGTGCCTGTTTACGAGTGCCATGTCCCATAGACAAGAGATCCCTATCTGAGTTTTTACTACAGGAAACACTGAGGTAAATTTAGAGGTTGATACCCAGGCAAAGTATCGAAGGAATTTTGAGGAAGACAATAAGACACGAGGCTTGCAAATCACAAGAGTGCCCACACCACAAAATTAAGCATTGCCATCGTAATCTTGTAAAGGTGGTAGAGGTCTCTTCATAGAAAAAACTGAATTGCTTCAAGAAACCTACAAAAAGCTTTAGAGTAAGCCAAGACTATGTACACACCATACATTTAAGGTGCATCCCTCAGAAGAATCCTGAGAACTGTAATTTATCCCCTCACAGAGCTATAATTCCTGGCACTATCGATGAACTACAGTTCCCATGATTCTTTTTGGCATGTGTGCCTTGAATGCGCTTTAAAGGTGAATATCCCAAAACAGCAGAAGTGATTTGAAGTCTGTGGTATGGATGCACCCCAAATGTTTAAATTCCTTTCTGCTCAGGCAGACATTTTAGGTAAGTCTGAAACAGGATTTTATGGGGGGGAGGAAAGTTCTGTGACCCTCCAGATGTTGCTGGCCTTCAATTCCCATCAGTCCCAGCCAGCATGCCCAATGGTCAGAGATAATAAAGTCCCCAATCTATGCTTTGGGGAAATATATATGTGCATGTATATCCATCATGTTTCTTCTATTCACACTTCACGATACCTTTGAATGCTTTATAGCTGCAGAGGCTACTTTTAGGGGGGTTGCAAATGTCCTGCAATTTTTCATCAAAGGTCAGATGATGTTTTGCTTTTGTGGGTTTCTGCAACCTATGCAGAACTCGCCGTCGGAGGGACAAACAGTTTGCTAGCTGGAGGGTTGTTTATTTCAATTGCTGATTGCATTTGGCTTCCTTTCTCTATAGATATAAATCATCAGAAGGGAGCTTGCAAATCAAGTACTCAAGCTGTGAGGCAACATGCCTAGACTAAAATGAAAAGATGCCTCAAAGACGCTGGAACAAAACAGGAAAAGACATTGAAATCTGACCTCAGAACATAGGATACTGCTAAAAATTCCCAATACTCATGATTTCTTTGGGTTGTAATATTGAATGATCATCTGCAGTCAGAACACACCTGGCTCTTATCAAAAGCTATGGGATAGCAAAACACCACATATTGCAATGATGAGAGAACATCTCTTGGATTGATTTGAAATTGAGTCAGCTATTATGAGCATCTTTGAAGACTAAATAAAGAGTGCGTCCACCCCATAATACTTTGGCCACCTCATGAGAAGAGAAGTCCCTGGAAAAGTCCCTGATGTTGGGAAAGATGGAGGGCACAAGGAGAAGGGGACGACAGAGGACGAGATGGTTGGATAGTGTTCTCGAGGCTACCAGCATGAGTTTGACCAAACTGCAGGAGGCAGTGGAAGACAGGAGTGCCTGGCGTGCTCTGGTCCAGGGGGTCACGAAGAGTCGGACATGACTAAACGACTAAACAACAACAACCACCCCATGACTCCCAGAGTTCCTGCTTGCATGACACCAAATCATCATCTTCTTCTTCTTCTTCTTCTTCTTCTTCATCATCATCATCATCATCCTGAATACTCACAGAGACTGCATAAAAGCCTTTAAAAAGCTTTCCCAAGAGAATGTGGGTGGCACTTTGGTCTAAAAAGCCTTCCCAAGGCATTTGAAATAAAGGATGATCAGGTGAGTGGCAGGGGAGACACACACAGAGAGAGTCATTGCCAGCAGTTTGGGAGACAAACTCCAGGATTAAATAGCTGTCCACTCCACCAGACTCTGGACCAGGGCCAGACCAAAATAGTTTGCTGCCTAAGGCAAATAGAGAAGAAAGGGAAAGCAAAAGGAGAGGGGGGAAATGATGATTACAAAATTTATTACCCATCCTTCAACAGCAGGTTCGAGGGCACATTAGAGTTAAAAATACAGTATCAGAAACAGTTATACAGTGGTACCTCGGGTTAAGAACTTAATTCGTTCTGAAGGTCCATTCTTAACCTGAAACTGTTCTTAACCTGAGGTACCACTTTAGCTAATGGGGCCTCCCACTGCCACCACGTGATTTCTGTTCTCACCCTGAAGCAAAGTTCTTAACCCGAGGTACTATTTCTGGGTTAGCGGCGTCTGTAACCTGAAACATCTGTAACCCGAGGTACCACTGTAACAGATTACAGTTACATGAAAGGGTGTGTCCTGAAATAACCACTCACCTGGGGCTCCGGGTGGGTGACATTTGCCGCATGGTGTGGCCACGGTGGGTCCATTGAGTCAGCCATCTTCTGGCACGGCCGGGGGAGGGGATGGTCACCTGATACAACCCACCTCTGGCTGCAATGGCCTCTCAGGTATGGGAAGGCAGGACCCTCAAAGTCAAAAGAGGCAGGGGCTTGGGGGCTGAACCCACCGCTTCCCTGGCCTATTTAAGGGGGTGCCCAGATGCATGCCATTCTCTTGGCTGTACGGTCATAGGAATAGGGCGTGTCCTGAAAACGCACATCCCAGGTGTCGAAGATAAAGAGGTACATCTGCAGCATTTGCTAAGAGTGGCTTATATTGTAAGCCACTTACAGGTATTTTCTGCTAGGAAGTGGTACGTGAATATTCCCAGATGAGGGAAAAGTTGACAGCTCTCCTTTTAAAAAAAAAGTTCTTTTCGTTCCATAAGTTTACCTTGACTTGTATTTCAATTATGGAGAGAAGGGAGACAGCTGGTGTGGTATATCTATATCATCTATATCTATATCTATATCTATATCATCTATATCTATATCTATATCTATATCTATATCTATATCTATATCATCTCTATCATCTCTATCATCTCTATCTCTATCATCTCTATCTCTATCATCTCTATCATCTCTATCTATCTCTATCTATATCATCTATATCTATATCATCTATATCTATATCTAATCTATCTATATCTATATCTATATCTATATCTATATCTATATCTATATCTATATCTATCTATATCTATATCTATATCTATATCTATATCTATATCTATATCTATATCTATATCTATATCTATCTATCTATATCTATATCATCTATATCTATATCTATATTATCTATATCTTCAAGTACTCTTCTTATCCAGTTAGCTAAGTTCCGTAATAGATCTGTGATGCCCTTTGAAACATTACACAGCTTAGAAAGACAGATTCCCACCTTCGTCACTGTGAATGTGGGTAGTGCTATGTCTTCCCTACTCCCCGTGCTGCTATGGGATTATCACTTAATTACAGATTTAACCTTGGCAGCTGATGTGCATTTGAAATGATATTGAAATCCAAAAGCTGCTACTGTTCGTGGCTTTCTGCCAACTCCTGTTGCTTGAAGTGGTCCGGCATTTAAAAGGAACCCAAATCTCAACCTTGTGGGGAATCTAAAGTCTGCACAAAATATGCTGCATAATCTGTCTGTTGGCAGTTTGAAAACTTTCACTTCCATGAAAGGCAGCTCAGTCACCATGCAGCACCATCAGCAAAGTGAGGGCTAGATCGTATCTCTGCACGTGTTATTCAAAAGGCTTCATGTTAATTACACTATCATCATAATCACTGTGGTTTTAGTTGTTATTTTATGGGATTTCTTAGCCGTCCTTCACCACAAGGTTCCAGGATAGGTATCAACAATATAAAATTAAAAGCACTTAAAAAACCTACAATCAGAAGACTGGGATGGTCCTCCCTCCCTCCCTCCCTCCCTCTCTCTCTCTCTCTCTCTCTCTCTCTCTCTCTCTCTCTCTGTGTGTGTGTGTGTTTGTGTGTAAATATATAACTGGTCTCACAGCCAGGGCAAAGAGGTTTGTCTTCTGCATATGATGAAAGTTATACAATATTGTTAGAGCCACCTTTCTAATTCTGCTTCCCGGTGGTAGCAATAAAATATAAAATGCCCCAGCACTACTGAAGCCCTCTACTGTGAAAGCTGTCCAGTGAGCATGAATTTATCCCAATTTTATCTTCACAACAATCCTGTGAAATGTCTAATATTGAGAACCAATGACTTGCCCAGGTCATCATAGTTGACTAGGGTAGAAGGAACCAGTTGCATTGCTCCTTCTGGCTTCCCCGTGTATCAGTTTGCTAGAGAGTAGTGCTGATAACACCAAGGTTGCATGTTTGATTCCTGTATGGGGCAGCTGCATTTTCCTGCATTGCAGGGGGTTGGACTAGATCAAGGGTCAGCAAACTTTTTCAGCAGGGGGCCAGTCCACTGTCCCTCAGACTGGGGGGGCATATATTTTGAAGAAAAAAAATATGAACGAATTCCTATGCCCAACAAATAACCCAGAGATGCATTTTAAATAAAAACACACATTCTACTCATGCAAAAACACGCTGATTTCCAGATTGTTCGCGGGCCGGATTCAGAAGACTATTGGGCCGGATCCAGCCCCTGGGCCTTAGTTTGCCTACCCATGGACTAGATGATCCTCAGGGTCCTTCCAACTCTAGAATTCTATTATTTTTATGCAAGGAGGAGCCTCTTCTACTCATATAGACTCAGCATGCAATTAGGAATCTGGAAAATCAGAGTTCTTAATCTTCAGGGAGGAGGAAGCGGAGGGCCTTAGCTCAGTAGCAGAGCATCTGTTTTGCATGCAGAGAGTTTCCCAGCATCTCCAGGTAGGACTGGGAATATCCCATGTCTGGAAACCTACTACCAACTAGTGTTGCCAGTCCTGAGCCAGATGGAACAACGATCTATCTCAGTTTAAGGCACTTCCTATTTTTCTAAGGCAGAGCTAAATGTGTGGCCCTGCAGTCCTTTCCCACTAAAACATGTACACTTGACGAAGACATCAGTTAAATACACTAGCTCTCGTTACACATTGACAGTTCTCAGTTGATGCCTGCAAAACTTTAAAACAGACAACACAGCTTGCTTTTGGCATGTAGCATTAGCCTGCATTTCCAATTTACACAAGAGTAGTACATATCAGTGACTCAACTATTGGTGGAGCCTCAAGGTCACAGACTCAGGGTCACAGACTTAATGAATCTATATGATCCTTCTGGATCCTGATTGAATGTGACCTTTGCAGCCCCATTCTTCATAATTAGAGATGCTTGAGGAATTCAGTCATTGCTAATGCCAGTACGTACTGACCTGATGTGCTCTCTCTGAGTAACACACAGGCTGAAACTTGGTTCTCCATCAACTTCATGACTGTGGGTCAAGAATCTCTTTATAGAGAGGTGGGGCTCCAGCTAATCAACTGTCCACACCCAATTCTGATGTGGGCTTCTTCAGAGGGATCTCACTACATTTATCTCAGATGTACTTCTGGAACCCCCTGAAGAAGCCAACAGCAGAAATCGGCTGTGGACATTGTTGGTTTGACTGCAATAATGCCCCACACTAGTGAATGTTACTGAGACACTCCCCACCCCAAATAAATATTTGTCATTGCTTAAATTTCATTGAGATGATTTCATCACATTACCGTATGAATAATGACTGGTATCTTTTGTGGGTTTCTGCCTCATGTAGCAACCTTCATGAAGTTACCACCAAATGAAATGGCTGGACTGATTGTCTAGAAAGACCTCCATTCTGTCTCTATTACTCCTAGAATGGGATGAGATTCCTTCATTGTTTATTAATCCTGAGCAGGTATTGCTTAGTGGCTAGCCAATATTCCATATTCCTTTTGCCACCGTGTGAACACAAGCACCAAAGCAGCTGGAGATGCAGATAGGAAACTTGCAGATTCATGATCCTTCAGATTATTGTTCATCATAGAATTTTAATTCTGGAAGCATCCATTTTCCACACATACACACACATCTCTCTCTCTCAATCTCTCTCTCTCTCTCTCTCTCTCTCTCTCTCTCTCTCTCTCTCTCTCTCTCTCTCTCTTCTTCAGCTATCAAACCCTGTTTGGTCTTGACAAACATGAAACATTCTATGCATTACAATAGGGAAATACTTGTTTCATATTTTTTTTTATCTCGTACAATGCTTTGTGTATCCCAATCCTCTTTTCATCTCAATTTCCAATATTTTGACCTTGTTGACTCTGTCTGTCTCTGAGTGTGTGTCACTATAAAGTCCATGATCTATTACAGTGTTTTTTTAAAAAAAGAAAATAAAGAAAAGCAGATCAGTGGGAGTTCCTAAAGGCAAACTGAGAAATATACAATGACAACAACAATGATAATCTATAACTCTCTGTCCTGAGGCACACCCCCTTCTATCTGGAAAAATTCATTCATCTCAGCTGTGGCTTAGATTGTCAGAAACTCCTAAATTTGGCTCTGATTATATGACTGAAGAACCAATCATGGAATACCTCATACAAGCCATCTCCTTCACCCCTTTTTCCAGAAATGAATACTGTGATTTGTCTTAATGCTAATGCTTTAACAATCTTCCCCTTAATAGTAGAGAGCAATGGCCCTCCTATATGGAAGGGCAGCTATACAGAGAACTCCACACAGGTAAGAAAGGGAAGAGGGGTGTTCTTGGACTGTTTCCCCACTAACCCCTTTGTCATATATGAAATCTGTATTTCCCCTTACCTGTATGCCTGGGGCAAAGTCTACCAGACACCAAGTTTCATGGTCCAATATCAGCCACCCTACAGAAGTTTAATTTAGTTCTTCTGCTGGATCAGCTTCTTATAAACAAGCATTACATTCCAAAAAAGTTTAGTATGAAAGTTCAATTACTACTTCCATTTCTATTAATGTTATCACAAAATCAATCTGCGCATTTATATTTGTTCTGTTGAACGGAGAAAATAAGTAGAACCAGAAAGAAAGTCTCTGGCATCTGATTTAACATTTTTTATTATCCTTGGCAAAAGTACATTCATAAATGAAGACAGAAAGGTATCACCTTCATGGTAGCTGAATTAATAACCTTGCTTTAGAATTCAGATCTGTTAGGTCAGGTTGGCCTGCTCCAACACATGTGATGTCACTGTCGATTGGTTTTAAAAAAGAAAGAAAGATGAAAATAAGATAGAAGGGGGGAAAGGAAGCAAGGAATTTCAAAGTCAATGTAGCTGACCTCGTGGCTACTGACTTTGAAGTACCTTATTTCTATTGAAACCAATATGACTTGCATGTGAGTAACTATGCTTCAGTTTGAGTTTATACTTGAAAAAAGCAACCATGTTTCTCTCTCCATGAAACAGCATGTTCTTTCCTGATTCACTTACCTCTAGCCTAGAAGTGAATCTGTCTTATTGTCTCATTCATCAGTGTAATGGTTGTGCCTCCGTATATCCAAATAAATATCTTTGCTATGAAAGAGCCAAATACACAGTGGTCTCAGTCCAGCTAAAATTAGCCTTGAACAAGTCCCTTTGAGGACACTGGAATAAATGAGGACAGCATTGGAACAAGTTATTCAGCATTAAATTCAGTCTGATTTCATTCAAGTTGAGACTAGTGGTGATACCACCAGCCCTTCTGCTGCCCATTTCATTTCAGGTCTCAATTCCCCCAAACAATAGCTCTCTTCCAGCACTTGTTCTAAATTATTTGTATAGAAACACAAAGATTGTTTGCTTAAGCCACACAGTCTAAGCTTTGAGCATCTAGCTTAAACCTTCTTACTGTTAAGGTTCACATGGTGTTCTTCACATGGGAAGAACAAAGGCTTGATAACCCTCCCAAAGTAAGAGGGTTTGACCTAACTAAGCCTGGCAGGACAGCCCATTCCATGGTCTTAGCCCCTTTCATATATTAATTAGAGTTAAGCATGCTGGTTACATAAGGTTGATTATCCCACAAATCTCAGGTAGGAGAATAGCTCAGCAGCATCTGTTCCACATTGAATCTACCAACTAAGCTACTGTACCATTAGATCAGTTGGGCTTTTAGACCTAATTATGTTCCTGATGACATCACTAGCCTGGAAAGCATCCATCCTGGTGCCATTTTGTGTTATTACATACACTGAATCTTAATGTCCTAGGAACTAGGAAAATTGTAGTCTTACTGAAGCATGAGATCATCATTGCATTGCTTTCACTGCCTCTGGTCAATAACATGAGGAAGATATGTTGCAGGTGCTGAAGGAAGTTAGCTCAGATTTATTCCCAGATACCTCCAGGGATGCGGGTGGCGCTGTGGGTTAAACCACAGAGCCTAGGACTTGCCGATCAGAAGGTTGGCGGTTCGAATCCCCGCAACGGGGTGAGCTCCCGTTCCTCAGTCCCTGCTCCTGCCAACCTAGCAGTTCGAAAGCACGTCAAAGTGCAAGTAGGTAAATAGGTACTGCTCTGGTAGGAAGGTAAACGGCGTTTCCTTGCACTGCTCTGGTTCGCCAGAAGCGACTTAGTCATGCTGGCCACATGACCCAGAAGCTGGACACCGGCTCCCTCGGCCAAAAAAGCGAGATGAGCGCCGCAACCCCAGAGTCATCCACGACTGGACCTAATGGTCAGGGGTCCCTTCACCTTTACCTTACCTCCAGCTAGGGTTGGGAATGTCCACTATGTGAAATCCAGGACAGCTGATGCTGGTCGATGTAGGCAGTATTGAGCAAGGGTTTGATTCATACCAAGGCAGCTTCCTGTGTTCCTATGAAAGGTCCACCCTGGTTGAGAAAAGTGTTGATTTTTGGAAGCCTTCTAAATCATGATGCTTGTCCAATGACGTTTGAAATGTGATGGGGCCTAGCAGCAATTTTGGATTTCCCCACAGCTTAGTGTCAGAACCTTACACAGACTCCAAAATGGGTGTCAAAAAAGAGCAGAAAGTCCACATCTGGATGGTAGATGTAGACATAGCCTTTATCTATCCCAGTACTAGAGTTAGTAGTAGAAGAATGAAGTACAGTGCATTTTTTTGTGTTTTTAAATAATGAAGGGAAGCAGACAGAGGGCCTTCTCAGTAGTGGCGCCCGCTCTGTGGAACGCCCTCCCATCAGATGTCAAAGAAATAAACAGCTATCTAATTTTTAGAAGACATCTGAAGGAAGCTTTGTTTAGTGATTTTTTTAATTTTTGATGTTTTATTGGTTTTTAATATTCTGTTGGTTATTGTTGTCTTTCTTTCTGTTTCCTGTGTAAATGATGCCATGGCCTTCGGCTAGTGCAATCAAGTTTATGCTGATGATGACAAAGTTTGTTCCATTCTAACAGCAGAATAGGTCCTTCAGTCAGGAGAGGGATAGATATCACAACAAAAAATGCCATGTCATGAATATTAAAGTTTATTAGTAAAGCAAGTGGGAAGCAAAGCTTGTATAAGTCTCAAGTTATGAAGATGCACCCTCAACATTAGTCTGAAAAGGTTTTGATGCATTTATAAGAAATACAAAGATATGCCTTATAGTGTCTACCCTTTCCTGGTTTCCCGGCCAGACAACCATGGTTGTGGACAGGAAAATCTACATTGTGTCATATCGTATTGTGTCACTCCCAAGGCATACCAGGAAGTGTGGCCAGAGGGAAGATGAGGAGAGTCTTGTGCTGTTTCCTGTTGGCCTTGGGAACAATGTGACATTGGAAGCCCTTGGGAATGATGCAACATGACATGGCATTAAGGACATTCCCAAGGCATACCAGGAAGTACAGCTGCCAGAAGCTGCGGAAAGAGCCTCATGCCAATGTAAGCAGCACAGGTCTTCTATTAAAACATAAGAGGGGGAAACTTAGAAAACTCTCAGCCACCTCATAGCTTTAAGAAACACAAGCAGGGCACAGCCCCCCAATTTTAGGATAAATTTATTTTGCCCAATTATCTTTTTTTTAATCCGCACTCATCCAACGAATGGTTGAAAAAGACCTTTTCCAAATACATTGGACTGACAATTTTGATGGCAGCCCTTATTGAGTATAACATTATGTTCCATTCAAAACCTCCCTTATTTTGACATGTTGATTTAGCAATCTGACTCGATCCATAAGAAGACACACAAAGCATTCACATCAAAGACATCTAAGCTGGTAAACAATGTAGGATTTTAAAAAGCTGCACAACAAACCTCTTTATATCCACTGAATACAACACAACAATTGGCTGTTGCCGGCATTATGCATTCAGTAAAGAGACTGTGCGATGTTGCTTTTCACGGCCCATAAATACAAGAAATAATAATGGTGTTAAATCAAGCTGCATGCTTTGCGAATGAAAGGCCTTTATAACTTTAGCACGCATGGTAGATATAGGAGGATTTCTGCAAATAATGGTAGATGGTACAACTAGCGCAGGAGCCTTTTTTTGCATCAGATTCAAGGCCATCACTTTCCTAACAGAAGAAAGAGTCACAAGCTAAAAAGCCGTACACCATAGTCAAGCAACTACTCTTTTTACCTTACCAGACACTAGAACTGGTCTCCTTTTGTTGGATTCCCATCGCCTGGCTGAACTGGAACGTGGGCGTTTTGGATAACCACCTCAAATGAAGCAAAATGAGCACAAAATGGTTTTTGGTGGACGATTCAGGGATTAGGAGGTTTATGATTGCAGTGAGAATCCCTGCAACATTCCAATGCAGTCTAGGCTCAGGCCAATGGCAAACTTGCTTCAAACAGAACTTTATATTATGCGGAGTCACTCCCACATGCTTGCATACTCTCCAACATTCCTACGATGAAACTAGGGATGTCCCATTCCATAATGATAATTTTACTATTTATACCCCACACATCTTACTTATAAAAACACAATAAAACATTAAACATTATTAAAAAACACACAAAACCCCGCCCTTATACAGGATTGCCTTCAGACAGCGCAGGAGTCAAAAAACTCCATACCCTCCAACATTTCTCCAATGAAAATAGCGGCATCCTAAGGAAAAGTGGGGCATTCCAGGATCAAATCAGAAACTGGGATGGCTTCTCTAAATCAGGGATGTCCCTGGAAAATAGGGACGCTTGGGAGGTCTGTGCTTGCTAACTCATTCTCACATGCTGCTTCTGCTACTTCTTCTTCTTCTTCTTATTTAAATTTATATTCTGCCCTATACCCACAGGTCTCAGGGCGGTTCGCAGGTGTTTAACAAGCTGCAGGTGCAAGACAAACAGACCCAAAATTAACCAGCACACGTAACTCAACCCTTTCTTGTCCTTCTTTTCTCTGAATGCACAAACCTTTATACATTAACAGTATAGTCCTAAAGGCACCAGGGAGGAAGGTTGGTGTATGGAAATAACCTTGGCGGGGTGTGTGTGTGTTGAGTGCTTGAGAAACTCAGTGATACCAGTTCTCCATCACAGAAGAGTCGTTTTGCTCTCTGACTTACGTAGGAAGTGGTACTATCTATTGAATTTTGATGATTCGGTTTTGAATAGCATGGCCTTGAGAATTGTCAGCTCTGAACCACTGTGAATTGAGATTCCTTCTGAGTTTAAAAAATCAGTAAAAATGGAAGTCTTCTCTCCAGGGTTTCAGAAAGGTGATTTTCACCAATCTACTTGGAAATGCCAGAGACTGAACCTGGAACTTTGTGCATTCAAAGCTGATGTTCTACCACTGAGCTCTCCTTGCATGAAAATGGCAACCTTAGAAGCAATCGTCCTTAACACTGCATGGTGTCTTCAGGTAGCAGCATGCCATTAACTCACTCATGCATTCAGTGGGGGCAAGTTGTTGAAGTAAGGGTAGCGAAATTGCAGCTAAGACACTCAAATCATCTATCTATCTATATCTATCATCTATCTATCTATCTATCTATCTATCATCTATCTATCTATCTATCTATCATCTATCATCTATCTATCTATCTATCTATCATCTATCTATCTATCTATCTATCTATCTATCTATCTATCTATCTATCTATCTATCTATCTATCTATCATCTATCTATCTATCTATCTATCATCTATCTATCTATCTATCATCTATCTATCTATCTATCATCTATCTATCTATCTATCTATCTATCTATCTATCATCTATCTATCTATCTATCATCTATCTATCTATCTATCTATCTATCTATCTATCTATCTATCTATATCTATCTGACACCATACTTTGGAAATTAAACCAATGCCCAGACTTTAACATTAAAAAACTTTACTTGCAGAAACTTATTGATGAATTAAAACATCATATTTACAGTCACATGCTCATCCAAGCATTGTCTTAGTCTCTTCTTATAACTTCCAAATAAATGTATTTTCCTCCCTTTTGAGAATTCAGCCTTCTGTATCTCAGTTAGGCCATGCCTTGCATCTCCTATAAGAAATTTCCATTTTCACCTTTTCCTGCAGCTTTGCTTTCTTCCTTTCAAGCAGAGAAGCAGCACCCTAACACTCTGTTCAACTTAGCAGTATTCACAGTGGATTCTAAAACCCTGTCATCTTGCTTCACATAAAATGGAGTCTCTCCTTCACTAGATACCTCCCATGAGACCAACGCTGGCCAATCACAGGAGAACTACGAGAGGATTCAGTTACTAACCAATCATATTTAAACACATAGTAATGCATACAAGCATTTAAAATGCCAGTGAATTAAATTACTATACTTAAGTCCATTAGGGAAAGTGGGGCAGTCAGTAAGCATCCCTCACTTGCCTGCCAACTTACTTACAATGACCTCCATTACTCCTCCCCAAATAAGCCAAGTGCTGTTAAGCAAGATCAGAAAGGGGAGCAGTAAGGGCAACTATATTGCCCAGAGGGCAGAAAGCTTCTCTGGCCAGCTGTAGCAAATGAGAGCTTGTAGCTACTATATCTAGATAGATTTGAGTGGATCTCAAGCTCACGTGGTAACCAGCCCTTCGTCTGCCCAGGTCATCTGAGTTGGTTCAGATGCTCCTGAGAGCATATAATTATGGGCTAAGAAACAGGGAGGGTGGTTGCTATCTCACCATTATATGCTTTAGCATAGATGAAGTATGAATAAAACTAGACACCATTAATTCTATCCTAAGATAATATGCTACATAATTCTCAGTACAATAGAGCAACTGTGGGAGTTGTAAAAAACCAACACCACAAAAAACAAGACCCCTGTTTAATTGTTTGCGGCTCAAGGTTAAGTACATCAAAGCTGTTTGTTCTACCTAGTTTTCTTAATCAGTATGAACAATGAATGGTGTTAGGGCCTCTTCATTCGTTTCAGCAATTTTATTTGGGGTCATGCCATTTGCTTCCCTCTTGACAAGTTTACCGCTACCTTTAGTCGTTAGTCATGAAATATTGGTATTTTTAATAGCTTTTCTGCATGCACGACCTCTTTTATATGCCTCAACTTTTTTTTCTCATCTCAGAGTATACACTTCTTTAGTTTCATTGCAAAGGGAAGCAAACAAAGGAAAGGAAGAAGAAGAAAACAGTCTCTATGAGACTTTGCTGACAGCTTTACAAAATATATAGGTATGCAACGATAAATTATTATCAGCTTTGATACACCCTCGACGCGAAATGGTTTCTAGGTAACTAACTTTTTAATCCAATGAAGTATTTACAGGTATAGGCAATTTCCAGGAGAAGACTATATGTAATAGTATTGTATAGTCAGTCTTTGACATTTAAATTGACTTTTTAGTACATTTTAGCACCAAGTACTAAGCATGATTTTTTTTGTTCGTGTGTAGGAATGTGTTGTTCTTAATGTTCCCAATAAACTTCCTGTTTAGATTACTGCAATGTGCTGTACACGAGTCTGTCTTTAAAAATGCTCAGGGAACTGTAGCTGGTCCATAACGGAGTCTCAAAAATATTACCTTATTCTGGGATTGACCATATTACACCTGTGTTTTCTCAGCTGTACTGGCTTCCAATCCTTTTACATGCCCAATTTAAAGTGTTGCTGTCCCAAATGGTTTGAGGCTGTCTTCTTCCGCATGTACCTATCTGAGCCTTAAGATCTTCTTCGGAGGCCTTCTCCAGGTGTCCTCACCCAATGAGGTGAGACCAGTAACCACCAGTGTGAGGGCATTTTCAGTAGCGGCACACCCTAGTTATAGAATAGTCTTCCTAGAGAGGCTCACCAAACACTGTCTTTGTTTTCTTCTGGACACCAGGTAAATACTTTTCTGTTGACGAAGACCTTTTATGACAATTAGCTGGTATAGCTCTTTGTTTGTTTGTTTTTAAATCTGATTTTGGGGTGCAATGTGTGTTGCTGTATTCATGTAGTCACCGCTTTGGTTCATGTGTATCCTTTCTATTTCAATTGCATTTGTTTCCTTTTTTATTATTAATTGTAAGCTAGTCAGAGAACTTTATGTTCTGGGGTAACAAACAATCTCCACAAAACTCTCTCCCCCTCTCCCTCTCTCACACACAAAATTACCATTTCATAGAGGGTTAAAAGAGATGAATACAGGCTAAACACAGTTTACATTGGGGTGTATGTAACTGTTTGGTAATTAGAATTTTCTGCCAAAATGGTGAGGTTTGTTTTTACTATATTGCAGCAACTGATCTTAGGAAGCCATGTGGCTGTAAAATTCTCTTCACTGCTTAATGTGGTGTACCCAGGAAACACCGTGACAGGAAACAAATGAGCCGCTATCAGGGGTAGCAACGGAACTGACGATTCACTGTGCTAGAGAAGAAACTAAAAAACATTTATTTTTTTAAAAGTTTCATCTCCCTTTAGTTTCACAAAATGTCCCCCTGCATCCCCCCAGAAAAAAAGCACTGGGTGTACCACATACAGTGGTGCCTCGCAAGACGAAAATAATCCGTTCCGCGAGTCTCTTCGTCTTGCGGTTTTTTCGTCTTGCGAAGCAAGCCCATTAGCGGCTTAGTGGATTAGCGCTATTAGCGGCTTAGCGGATCAGCTGTTAAGCGGTTTAGCGGATCAGCTGATAAGCGGCTTAGCGGATCAGCTGTTAAGCGGCTTAGCGGATCAGCTGTTAAGCGGCTTAGCGGCTTAGCAGATCAGCTGTTAAGCGGCTTAGCGGCTTAGCGGATCAGCTGTTAAGCGGCTTAGCGGATCAGCTGATAAGCGGCTTAGTGGCTTAGGGAAAAGGGGGGGAGGGAAAAAACCCCGCAGGAACTCGCAAGACATTTTCGTCTTGCGAAGCACCTCCAAAACGGAAAACCCTTTCGTCTAGCGGGTTTTCTGTCTTGCGAGGCATTCATCTTGCGGGGCACCACTGTACTCTGGCCAGTGTAGTGTAGTGGTTAGAGTGTTGGACTAGGACTTGGGAGATCCGGGTTCAAATCTCCACTTGACCACGAAGCTAACTGGGTGACCTTGGGCCAGGTACCACCTCTCAGCCTAGTCTACCTGACAGAATCATGTATATGCCACTTTGAGATCCTTGGAGAAAAAGTGGGATATAAGTGCAATATATAATATAAAATACAGAGACCTATGACCCTCCAGGTGTTGTTGAATGACAACAGCCATCACCATGCTGGCTGGTTAGGATCCAGGAATCTCCAGAGGCCCATAGGTTCCCCATCCCTGACCTAAGAGAAAACCAAGTGCATGGGTGCTGTGGCTGCTTTTAAGCAAACACCTCTGTTCACCTCATGACATGGGGATGAAACAGGGAAAGGTAAAATAGAAGAGAATGCCTGCTGTTTGCTCCTCAAGAGTTACAATTCAGCAACAGTTTAGAAGGATATGCATGTTCGTCAAGAGCATCTCTGACCATCACAGACAGTACAATGCCTGACATTCTTTTCAGACTCTGGAGATCACATCAGATTCATTCCATGAATATGAGATGGATATATTTTGTGCCTCACAAAAGGAAAAAGATTTTAGGTGTGAGTTAGGGAAAATATTGGGAAAACTTTCCCTGTTTTACTACATGAATTTTTTTATTTTTTTTTTAGTGTTGCAGTGCTGAAGTGAGAATAAGAAAAACTTCTGTGTAGATGCAAGAAGGAGCTGTGATGTGCAAAAATACAATTCAGCTGGGTTGTGTGAAACTGAACAAGAAAAAAAGAAAGAAGCTGACTAGGTATTTCTTGACAACCCGACAATATGTTCAGATTATATACTAAAACATTTCTCTTTAACACCATGGAAATTGCCTCACAAAACAAAGGCCATATGCCCTTCTAATTTTAAACACACTTTCTGTCTTCTTTTTATTACTCCTTTGTATTATGCATCTGCTTTTATAGATTCAAGACTAATTTTGTCTTGGGCCATTATGATGTTAGTATTAATTTATAATGTGATGGTGACTTCCACGGAGATACATATACTCATTATTTATTGCTTTTCACCTGAAGGCAGCTCATTTCCAAAGTTTATAGCTTTCAGGTCATAAATTCTAATTTGCTTTTTGTTCTTCATTGCCTTTGTTTATGGTTTCATTGGACTACTGTTCCCTTCTGCAATTGTTATTATATTGCTTATAGTAGGCCATTTTATCCATCAGAAAGCAGTTGGGGGTTAATTTCTTTAAAGAGAGAGAGAAAGAGAATTGGTAGGGCTCAACCCTATCAGGAAGCCACTCCCATTGACCTTGGAAGCCCTTCCTACTAATCTAATTCAGTATCACCCCAACAAGATCTAATTAACTGGTGGCGGGAGTCTGATCAAGACTGGACAATTTGGTGCAGCTCTGATTACTTCTGTTTACACAGCAAAATGGTGGTTGCTCTGCTCCCCATCCACTAGGGGTTAATCCACACTTCCTCTTTTCCTGCTGCTTTCCCCTCTCTTTGGGGCTCAATCGGAACAAACAGCACTCCAAATGGATGTTTGTTCAAATTTAGCACTAAAGAGTGGGTTTTCCTTGGGAAAGGAGCAGGGCGATGGGAGAACTGCTCAGACCGATGCCTAGAAAGTGTGGGTTAAGTGGGAAGCTGCTCAAAGACATCCTTTGTGGATGAGCCTTAGAAGGAAAGACCCTCTAACCAACTTTATGGCACAGGAAGGAGGCAGATGGGGACTGTGATGGATGCATGCCCTCCAACATTTCTCTGATGAATATGGGGGGGTTAATAATAATAATAATAATAATAATAATAGCCTGTCCATTTGACTGGGTTGCCCCAGCCACTCTGGGCAGATTCCAATGAATATGAAAGCATAGTAAAACATTAATAAATTTCCCCATACAGGGCTGCCTTCAGATGGCTTGGGGTTGGATAACATTTTGCCAGAGAAAATAGGAACATCCTAAGGAAAAGCAGGACATTATGGGATCAAATCAGATACTGGCATGGCTTCTGTAAATCTGGGACTGTCCCTGGAAAATAAGGATACTTGGAGAGTTTGTGGGTGTTCATGGGGCCATGTAGAGAGTATTTGAGGGGGAAAACCCCACTAAAAAGAATAGATTCCCTTCTAAAGGTTGGATGAAAATTAATCAGGAAAGATGCTCAGTTTAATTTTGGAAGTATGTTGTCCTGCTTTACCATATTGCCTATTACTGTGTATTCCAACCACAAAAAACTTGTTCTCCAAATGTTTATCTTGATTCTGATACTTTAAATCTTGCCTTTGACCTTCAAATATCACAATACATTCTCAATGGCGTTATTCCTCAAGTACCCAGAACCATTACCCCATTACCTTGCATATTGTGTACATAACAAAGATGCAGCAGGAAATGTCTTCTGAATAGAACATAATCCCGTTTTGCAATCCATTCATGCTCAGTGTTTGTTTGAGTTCAAAACAAGTCTTTGAATGACACCAGGATCACACTCCTAAGTGTATTATGCACCTGCATTTGAAAGGCTTTCATAAATGCACAACCCCATTCAAATCTGAATGAATGGACTATTTGGATTTGGATGCTACCATTGCAGATTTCAAGATTTGGGATACAGACTTTTATAGGCATTTCATAAATCTGTGATAATGTTATTTTATTTAGTTAAGGGACCTTCTATGTCACTTTTCACTGTATGTCTCAAAGTGGTTGTGGTTCGAGGACCCGACCCCCGCAATGTGAAATGAATACACAAGGGCACGTGATATAAGGTTAATGGGCAAGGAAAGGCCACAACTTTATTGATTACAGCAGTGAAAAGGTATTGGCTTAGGCATTGGATCTCTGAAACAAGTGGGTTTATTCACCAGTAGGTGGAGCCTGTTGATGCTAATCCAGCCTGCTAGGGGCGGTGCTCGTGCTCCCGCCCACAACCACTCCCCTCTCTTCCAGGGAGGAGAGTCTTTACAGAAGAATATAAACATAGTACTGTCAAACCTCGGTTCCTGAATGGCTCCATTTTGGAACATTTCAGCTCCTGAACGCTGAAAACCCGGAAGTAAATACTCCGTTTTTTGAATGTTTTTCAGAAGCCGAACATCCAACACGACTTCCACTTGAATGCAGGAAGCTCTTGCAACCAATCAGAAGCCGCGCCTTGGTTTACAGAACGGATTGACTTTATACAAAATTTTAAACCTTTCTTAAAACTTTGGAAAGTAGAAACATCAGAACAACATTCCTAGTGAAAGCACCTTCTGAAATAAACCTCACATCTTAAACTTAGCAGGGGCAGTGCCTCTCGTATTTCTAATGGAAGGTTAGTTCCATAGATTTCGGCCCAGTACACTGAAGGAATGATTCCTAATTAGAATCATCGAATTGTAGAGTTGGAAGAGACCACAAGGATCGTTAGTCCAACCCCCTGCAATGCATTGACATGTTTTGCATTTCATGCTTCTGGTCCATTGGGGACCACTTATATTGCTCCCACAGATAAGCTTGGTTCATACTGGGTAGGATGACCCTTAAGGTTGTCATGAAATACTACTCAGTATTGATCCAGAGTAGATTTCAATGTATAATTAGCAGAGGCAATAAGAAATCCAGTTGCAGCAGACGTGACTTAAACCTACAATAACCTATAATAAGTCTAAACCTTAGCACTAAGCATGCTATGTACAGAACACCACACCAGAAGGAAACCAGATAGAAAGAGAAAATGAAACCCAGGCTCCTTCTGGCCTTACTTTTATAGTCAGCATGGCCTTGACAGAAAGAGATAACAAAACCAGTTTAAGCCAGCTGTACTCAGCTTCCCTGAAGGAATAACCCAAACATCATGAACCTTCTGCTTGCTTCTTTCACACAGAGAAGCTTCCAGAATCCTCTTGAATTACAGTGGTACCTTGGGTTACAGACGCTTCAGGTTACAGACACTTCAGGTTACAGACTACGCTAACCCAGAAATAGTACCTCGGGTTAAGAACTTTACTTCAGGATAAGAACAGAAATCAAACACAACTTTCACTTTCTCCAGATTTTGCAATGCCGTTTCAAGGTGCAATAAGTTTGCACAAAAAGGGTTGGTCAGAACTTCATCAAACTAATAGAAGTACAGGCTGTACAAACAAGGCTGAATAAGGAACACGGGCAATTTTCAACAGAACTGGAAATTGACAATTTTCTCAGTTTTTTCACTTGCTGTAACTGTGGCAGTTTTTATTGGATCAGTTTGAAATTTGCCATTTCCATCAGGCAGACCATACATGCCAAATCCAAGTTAGCCATTTATATAAGCTATAGATGTTGAGGCAGATAATGACAGTTTTAAAAATTAGTAATTTTTAATTATTATTTGCTACTCAGGGACACTCCTGTGCTCTTATCAGAGAGTGTGAAGTTTTTAATGGTACTTCTTCTGGCTTGTTCTTTTATTGATGCCCCTTGTTTTCTTTTGAAGACCACCAAATTAATTTGATGCAGTCTGTTCTAAGGCTGTCTGAATAACCCTAAAAAGTCAAGTGACGTAACCCCCTAGTCTAAGCTCTGTGTCTCACGGCTATGTCTGCTGAGTGTAAATCATTGTCTTGAACTCTCCAAACCTGACTGCGTTTATAGGACGTCTCCAGCAGGGCTCTCCCTTGCTTTATAAGTGAACAAGGACGGCTGTGCCTTTAATCTGTATGTGGCAAATATTTCTTTATGCTCTTCTCCCCCACAATTACAGGTTACTGAATTCATAATCTGAATTGATAATCACTAATAGAAAATATGGGATATGGTAGTCAGAAGCAGTCGGCACTTCCTCATGAGTCACCCTAAGCACGTCTGCTTCCTTAGCAGAAAGTCTATTAACTACCAAATAAACATATGAAGTATACAGTGCTGCAAGCCAATCTGTGTAGACCTCTGCACCGTGTTTCCCCCTCCCCATACCGTTAATGCTGAGATGTTAATGATGCTAATGGATTGCACTTCTGTTTCTAAGGGTCATCATGCCACCAAAGAACCATGTGAGCTCTAACTCTCTTACCTTGGGGCAAGATCATATTCCTTATAGACAACCATGTTGCAAAAGCCCAGTCCAATACGAACATAAAAGGGCAACAAAACCAGTTAACTGGCTGAACAAAATGAGGATATGGTTTAATTGGCCTCTTTGGCATTCCATTTGTTTTGGGTTTTTAAAATAATTTTTTATTAGATTTTCCACAATGATAATACAAACCACAAAGCAAAATGATACACAAAAACAGAAAAAGAAAAAAGAAGAAAGGGGGGGAAAGGGAACAATAAACAGATAAACAATAACAACAAACTTAATTCTTCAAAAATTCAACCTTTTAAACATCTTGGTTGACTTCCTCAAATCCTTCTGAGTTTCTTTGTAATTAAAAGTAACAGCTTTCCAATATCATTATTAAACTAAAACCATTTCCAATTATAGTCCATCTTATTCACTTTTCTTAACATTCTAAATCCCATTTATTTAATTATAACTTAGTTTAATCCTAGGCCTATTTGTTTCTTTCAAGTAATTTCGAATTTTTTATATTACAATATTTATTCAAATAGTCCTTAAATTTCCTCCAGTCCTCTTGAAACTCCTCTTCTTTCTGGTCGCGGATTCTTCCAGTCAGGTCAGCTAGCTCCGAAAAGTCCATCATCTTCATCTGCCAATCTTCCACTGTTGGTAGTTCTTGTTCATCTGCCAATCTTCCACTGTTCTTGTTCATCTGCCAATCTTCCACTGTTGGTAGTTCCAATTTTTAGCAAGTAATATTTGGGCAGCCGTTGTGGCATACAAAAATAATTTAACGTCTTTCTTGGGCAATTCCAAACCTGTTATTCCAAGAAGAAAGGCCTCTGGTTTCTTAATAAATGTATATTTCAACATTTTTTTCAGTTCATTATAAATCTTCTCCTTGGCATTCCATTTGTTTACACTTTGTCTGCTGCGACGTTTTTGCCTTTTCTAAAACCGTATTGTGTTTTACATGGCATATGTTTACACTTCTTCTTTTTTTTGCATTAAATCAAATTTAATACGGACTCCACAAAAAACCCACACCAAAAAACCCACAAAGCATTAAGATCATAAGGTTATCTTACACAGTGCTTTTTTTCTGGGGGTATGCAGGGATACGCACACCCCTAAACATTTTGTGAATCTAACTTTGGCCTCATTGAGGGGCAGTATTCAATATGAGTAGGAAAATGGGGGGGGAGCACTGATCTTACACAATCTTAGGGCATTAATGGTCAATATACGCTCTCCACAGATATGTTTTCGAAATTGGTGGGAGAAATTTGCCATCTACGTCCCTTGCATATGAAAGGAAGTGGAACCAGGTTTCATCAAAGGTATCTCTCTTTATAACACCTTTTGCTACCCTTCTACGCCCAGTTAGGAGCTCTGAAATAGCCACAGGAAGGACAGATCCTGAAGCTGAGGCTCCAAGACTTCGGCCACCTCATGAGAAGAGAAGACTCCCTGGAAAAGACCCTGATGTTGGGAAAGATGGAGGGCACAAGGAGAAGGGTCCGACAGAGGACGAGATGGTTGGATAGTGTTCTCGAAGCTACCAGCATGAGTTTGACCAAACAGCGGGAGGGAGTGGAAGACAGGAGTGCCTGGTGTTCTCTGGTCCAGAGGGTCACAAAGAGTCGGACACGACTAAACTACTGAACAACAACAACAACATCATCTGAAAAAATGAAGATGGGCATTGCCATTCAGATGGTGTGTGTGTGTGTGTGCTACATCATGTGATCAGTTATGTTGGGGCTTAACTGCCCTCCCAATATTTTATTCAGGTTGGCGCCCCAGTGCCTGCTTATCTATATTTAAATTTATAAGCCAATCTGAGAGCAGGTCAGAGCATTTTTTTATAAAAAATAATAATCATAAAGACTTCTAAAGTATAGATGGTCACACAAAATTGCCACCAACTCTTTGAAAAGCAGCTGCTTTTTACTGATCTCATTCAGCTTTTCATTTTGTGGTATTCGCCATGCAAATGGGCATGCTTTATTGTCATTTATACGGTTTTGACATGATATGTCCCTTTGCTAATATGTTTTGACCATTTTATCATTCATAGATATGAGGCACCCCCCCCCCCCCGTTTTTCTGATTCTGTGTCTGATGCATTTTTTGTCCCAAGTGATTCTGTGGCATAAACCCCTCTGGCCTTTAAACACTTTTATAAAAGATGCACACAGCTAAAAGACCGGATGAGGAGTATAGAGAATACTGTTATTTTAATAGTTAAATTGCCACTATGATAGTAGATCTAGTAATGTATCTGTTTGTCTTGGGTCCAATCTATGTGAGAATAGAGTCCGTCCAAACCTTGACAGCTTTCTCTGATTTCATAGGCTTATATGGTGGGGCAGAGGTAAAAGAGGAGTCAAACAGAAACCATCCAGTTCAGTCCATGTCACTTCTGGAAAAGCAGCTCTGTGAATAGGAATGCTAGATGTGTTGGATAGTCTCAGAGCAGCAAACTGTCAGTTTAATTCCACTTCATCTGTTTGAGGTCAGTGTTTGATGCCAGCACAAACACTTAGAAAGCAAGACCTCTTTTTGCATTGGCTTCATTCAGAGGAAGCAAGGCAGTCTTGAAAAATCCTTGGAAATTTGTTCTATTGATTTTGTAACTTAAGGCTGATTCGTGCATGCCTAGGCCTCATTTGAGGAGTGCAACATCAAGGGACAACTTCTTTCTGTGAATGAGAATTTCATTTCACCCAGTGTGACTTCAAATGCTGTCGAATTCTGACGGTTACTTACTGAGCCCAGGGGAAGGGGAATTATGTATTTTTTTTCTTCTGGAGAAAGGGTTATGGCCAGGCACAAACCCTCCAACATACCTGAAGGAGCGTCTCCACCCCCATCATTCTGCCCGGACACTGAGGTCCAGTGCTGAGGGCCTTCTGGCGGTTCCCTCACTGTGAGAAGCAAAGCTACAGGGAACCAGGCAGAGGGCCTTCTTGGTAGTGGCACCCACTCTGTGGAATGCCCTCCCATCAGATGTCAAAGAGATAAACAACTACGTGACATTTAGAAGACATCTGGAGGCAGCCCTGTTCAGGGAAGTTTTGAATATGTGACTTTTTAATGTATTTTTAATCTTTGTTAGAAGCCGCCCAGAGTGGCTGGGAAAACTCAGCCAGATGGGTGGAGTATAAATAATATATTATTATTGTTATTTTTATTATTATTATTCCTCAGATGAAAATTGGGACATTTTATCTGAGGAACTGCAAGGTGTTTCTGGCTGGAAGAAGAGCAGGGATGGCAGAAATATGCATAAGGGCATCTGTACATCCTCAGATGTGCTACCACCTCTTCATTACTTTGCACATTAGCAGATGGGACCATAGCACCGGGAACCAACCCTTCTTCCTAAGCCTGCCCACTCAGCCGCCCCCTCTCCCCCATCTTGCAAGCCACTGAAGTCTCACCCGCCACTGCTGCTGTCGGCTCCAGTCTTCACCGTGGCACTTTTAAGCCCATGGAAGTGGTAGGGGAGATGGGATAATGACCTTTTGGGGAAAGGAGGAAAGAAGAAAGAGATTCAGATTTGATGACAGGGTGGGGAGATATGGGAGATATGGGGCTGGGTAAAGGGGAGAAGGAGAAGCAGGTCCAGTCATCACTGTGGGATGCTATTTGCGATACGATAATCTTTATTGCCATTGTCCCATACAGAACAACCAAATTGAAAAATCTACATCAGTCATTCAAAAACCAACAAGCCTGCTATCCCAACTATCCCAGACTGGTTAGTCCCTAAAAACTCTGATACTCCATAATCATAGCTGTCAACGTTTCCCTTTTTTAAGGGAAATTCCTTTACTCTGAATAGGATTCCTCGCAAGAAAAGGGAAAAGTTGTCAGCTATGCCCATAATTGAATGCAATATACTCACATAGAGACTACCTTATACTGCGTTTAAAACCAAAATCGCATTTGGATAGAAACTGTTTCTCAGGCAGCTAGTCCTAGTCTTTATAACCTTGTACCTTCTTCCAGAAGGCAGAAGCTGAAAGAGATCATTTCCTGGGTGTGCGCCATCCTGAACTATCTTCAGCTTTCTTATGGAACTTGGAAGCATAGATTTGATCCAAGGTGGGAAGAGTGCACCCAATTATTCTCTCCGCAGTCTAGCCAAAGAAAGTGAATGGTGAAAGTGGTGAATGGTGGTGAAAGTGGTGGATGGTGGTGAAAGTGGTGAATGGTGAAAGTGAATGGTGAAAGTGGTGAATGGTGGTGAAAGTGGTGAATGGTGGTGAAAGTGGTGAATGGTGAAAGTGAATGGTGAATGGTCCCCCCCCCCAATTTTAATCACCTGCAAAACTATAGAAGAATGAACAAAATTAATTGTGTTAAAAGGGACAGGATGAAAGAGGGGAGGAAGAAGGGGTGCTTAAGGGTGGCAGGGATTTTTTTGCGGGGGGGAGGGGAGGAAGAAGGGGTGCTTAAGGGTGGCAGGGATTTTTTTGCGGGGGGGGGGGGTAGTCTTTCTTATTCGTTTTCCCAGAAGGGGAAGACTAAATATGTAGGGAAAGGTCTGCCTACCCCTTGTCTGCCTTCCTCTCCATCTGCTTTTCCCCTTGCTTTTGCTCTCGACTGGTCTCACATACCTTGGATCTGTTTACTTAGGAGGTGATGCATCTAGAGGTTAGGCTGGTGACAATATTCTATAGCTTCACGAGCCCACTGAATGCTTGGCTTTTCATTCGGGCTTCTGAAAGATATAATATTGGCCTTTATAGTAGGAAATTGGCATATTATTGAGGTTACATGGCAGAAAGGAGCCTGGTGGTCTGGAAGGAAGGGGAAATGCTGTGGACTGCATCTGAGATTTCTTCCATAATCAAGGAATGTACAGTGCATATATGGCCCACTCATAGCTGTCAACGTTTCTCTGTTCTTAATGGAAATTCCCTTATTCCGAATAGGATTCCTCGCAAGAAAAGGGAAAAGTTGACAGCTATGGACCCACTCCTCCTTCCTAAGTTTTTTTTTGTGGAATGCCCTCCCATCAGATGTCAAATGAATAAACAACTATCTGACTTTTAGAAGACATCTGAAGGCAGTCCTGTTTGGGGAAGTTTTTAATGTTTGATGTTTTATTGCATTTTTAATATTTTGTTGGAAGCCACCCAGAGTGACTGGGGAAACCCGGCCAGATGGGCAGGGTATAAACAATAAGGTGTTGCTGTTGTTGTTGTTGTTGTTGTTGTCAAGCCAAGCCTTCTTTCCTTAACAAAGCGGCTTACAAGAGCTATCAGCGACTAAGAATTGCAGGCTGCAATTCACACTAGATTCCTGCTGTTGCAGGTGTGTGCCAATTAGGTTTCCCTGTGCAATTTTCTCATTACCATGATTAAGCATTTCTCTTTGCAACTGACATTTGCTTGGTTACTGCGCCACTTTGCCTAGGAAGAAGCAATTTATATCACCGCAAAGTGGTTTACACTGATATGAGATAACCCCTTTCGGCTTGCCATAGAGTCCATCTCAAAAGGATCATGATCAGAATTAAAAGACCCAATACTGTTTAGGAAATTCTGTGTTATCAGGATACTTTATCAAGGCTTATCTAATGTTTCGAATGCATTCCCATGGCAATTAATGTTTATGCTATGGTTGCATCCGAAGGTGTTTTGCATGGAATATTTTCCGGTGTCCATTTTCCTCCACGGTATCTTTTCTGGAATGAAATCCACTGAAGAATCTGCTAGTAGCACGTTTGTCGGTGTGCAAAATAAAGCAGATTTTCAGGGAAAGATTCTCAAAGCGAAGCCAGCAGCAATCTAAATTTCTGTGCATAGATTGTTCCTGGGAGGGTGGATTTTCAGTTCTAAATAGTGTGCAAAATACCTGTGCTCTTCTATGCAGAATAATTCATGCTCTACAGCAAAACAATTATATCAGAAATGCTTCAGAGCTGTAAAAACAAGCCATTTCCATTATAGCTCCTAGATAGAAAAATACTTTTACAACTCATACATACAACTCACACAACCCATACATTCCTATATTTATTTATGCAGTCCTTTCTGGTAATTGCACTTGAACCAGGCTATTGCGGGGTGCGGGGCTTTTACTATTTTAGTATCTACCGAAATAACAGCAGCAGCTAAAACTTTTGATAAGACATAATATAATATAGCTCTATATTTGTGAACTTCGGAGCATGGTATCCAACTAAGCTTTGCTGATAGTAGACCCAGTGAAATTAATAACCTTACTGAAGTTAGGTCCATGAATTTCAATGGGTCTATTCTGAGTTAGTTAAACACCACCATAATATTTTCCTTTAAGTTTTGTATTTCATAATTTAACTCTTGATCAGTAGGTGATTTGTGATTTTTTAAAAAGACTATAATTTCACTACTTTTGAGGGTCAAATCAGAGACCTAGATACTTGATGTGCTTGATTAAAAAATCAGAAAAATAAGGTCCTTTTTTTAGCAGTTCTCTTTTGTACCACTTGTTCCTGGTAGTTAAGCTAGTTCTAATAACTCAGCTAAGCAAAAGCAATACTTATCCCAATTTACCCCCTTTTTCCTCCTTTTCATATTGACCCTCAAATCCTCCCCCAATCCTGTCTACATCTTAAAGACTCACATATTTTTTAAAGGATTTCTTAAAAAAGAAGAGTGGTTTCTAACAAGACCAATGGCTTAAAACTTGAATAAAAAGACAATTCATGCAGCTGTTGATTCCATTTTCACAACCTTGGTTGCCCAATGCCTTGGAACTCATACGTTTCAGTTCCCGAACGATCGAAAACCGGAAGTGAGTGTTGTGGTTTTTGAACGATTTTTGGAAGCTGAACAGGATCTTCCTGCAACCAATCAGAAGCCATGCTTTGGTTTCCAAATGTTTTGGAAGTCAAATAGACTTCCGGAACGGATTCCGTTCGATTTCCAAGGTACATCGTGAATATAGTGCAACTTATTTGCTTCTAGAAAGAAATCTATTTGCAAATAATGTGGAAATGGGTGCTAAACCTGTGCTACATTCCAAGTTTCAGAAGTGGCTTTTGCATTGTACGAAAGCTTCACTATATGGTGGAATTAACTGGGAAATGTCGTGAAAAGTGAATAAACTGTTGTGTGAATGCAACCAAGGTCAACAAGAAAGAATAGAAAGAAGGAAAGATGGTTTGAGTGGGGGGGAAAGGGAAAGGATTGAAGCAAGAAAAATGTAGAGGTCATGGGGATGCAGTGGAGGCCAGGAGGAACTGAAAAATGTTTCTCTGGTAAGCAAGTAAGTTTACTAATATCCGTAACTTATACTGTCTTACATATAAATGTGGGAAACCAACAGAGGCAGATATTATTAGTAGTATTAGTATTATTATCATAATATGACCTGGCTGTGGACAGTTGTCAGCCGCCATATTGTTGGGGCCAGGTAGGAATTTTTCCACGTGGCAAATTGGCACGAGCCATTTGGCTTTCACCTACCTGGAAGCAATTATCACAACTTTGTGAGGTTAGGCATTGGGTAAGCCTTTGTTTGTAGGGTGGAGAGGTTGTACCCTTCGCCTGCCCCTCCTCAGTAAGGGTATCCTGTTAAAGGCATCTGGGGAGTGAGGTGGATTCTGTCCAAAGCCTGGATGTGGGCTAGGGCCATGTCACCACCCCTGTGGGGACTCCTTGGGTGCCCCTATTTGATGTAAGTCATAGAGCTCCTCCTCATGGTGATTTAGCCTTAGTTGGACTCCCAGCAGATGGGCTGGAGTTGTGATATAGCCTGGCCTCACCCAATGCCTAAGCCAAATCGCTCACCTCTGTAACCAATAAAGTTGTGGCCTATTTGAACCCACAAACCAAAATAATTGTGTCTGTGTCTTTATTGTCCAATAGGAAACTATGAGTCATGGGGGCCTTGGCATGCAATTCCCTATTAGATGCTCTCTTTAGATCTTCCTGTGATTCACCCCCCCCATTTAAAAAAAAAATAGCTTGAGTTTATTCTTCATAAATTCATTGGACTCCCACCAGTTTGTCTACACTTTGTTGTTTAGTCGTTTAGTCATGTTCAACTCTTCGTGACCCCATGGACCAGAGTGCGCCAGGCACTTCTGTCTTCCACTGCCTCCCGCAGTTTAGTCAAACTCATGCTGGTAGCTTCGAGAACACTATCCAACCATCTCATCCTCTGTCATCTCCTTCTCCTTGTGCCCTCCATCTTTCCCAACATCAGGGTCTTTTCCAGGGAGTCTTCTCTTCTCATGAGGTGGCCAAAGTACCAGAACCTCAGCTTCACGACCTGTCCTTCCAGTGAGCACTGGGCTGGAATTCTTGGCTAGAACTGTGGGTGGGGGGCAGGAACACACTTTCAATCCCCACCTCTGACACCTCTATTCAGTTCCTTGTATTGAGCAAGGACCTTCTGCAGGGGAATTCCATTACTGTTTGCATTCATGCAGTGTCAAACACTTGTTTATGGCAAAGACGGCGGTTTGTCTTCCTTTCCGTGTCCTATCAGTTGACAGGGTTACAGCACTAACTGATCACCTGATCAGCAAACGTGAATGCCAAGCTTGGTGCTGTATCTCTAAGTTGGCAGCAATATGTATTCTAAGGTAGATACCCAAGTTGCTCTTTTTTTCTTCTTTGCAATAAGTGCTCAGCATTTTTCCCTTTGACTCTGTTGTACATGAGTCTTTAAAGGTACAACACTAATATTTCTTGTATCACTGGGCTGTTAATGAAGCAATAATCTGAAGCAATTGAACATTACCAGCACGATAAGAAGATAATAACTGAAAGTGGCAGACAGTCACAGTTGTTCACATGTTATCATGCCTATGCAGTTCAGATAACAATCTTTAGAAAGGGCGTGATATCACAACAAATAGAGGAGTGCCTTCTTTAAAAACTTGTGACATGATTACAACAATCAGTTAGCTGATTTGCACTTGCTTTGAGCTGTGTTTGCTATGTTTGCTATCCTGCTCTGGGACACAAATTCAGCTTAAATTATCATCTCAGGGTGAGAACATTCCCATCTGACTGTTGTAAATTATTGAACTATATGGATTTGTAGCAGCATTAAGGTTACATGCAGATAACTGCCTGATAATTTAGCCAGTTTCTTAAAAAAAAAAATTCTCCCCTTGTCATTGGTAGAGCTACTGTGATGTCACAGAATGTTTTCAAACATTCTAACACCTCAGAGTAAACTGTGAGCATGAAAAAACCTGCAGACGGAAGGGACAGTGGCATGGTAAGCTAAGCATGCACTGAGAGAATCAGCAGAGAAAGATTATCTCGGGGGAGTTGGATAGCAGATAGAAAGCTCTTTCTCCCACTTGGTCCTTTCCTGCTATAAATAATGTCTTCTCCCTGCCACTTTACAGCTGCTCAGTGGAATGATAAGGAACACATTCACATTGTAGCATTTTTGAAATACAGTAAGGAAACTCATGAACTAGGATCAATAAATTTTATCTCCATTTTAAATTGATACTCATAAAGGCTTGCTTGGCTCGTGATAATTAATTCAGCCAGAACCAAAAGAAGAGATTTGTTCAGCTCCAAAACTGATGTCAGGAGTACAGAACAGTTTGAAAATGGCAGCAGTTTCCATCATTCAAGGCGTAACACATTGCAGAATCATGTGGGTTGGCTTAGCCAATCCATTTTCCTGGGGCAAAACATATAGCCATGAACAGTGATGGGATTCACCACATCTCTGCTACTTTTGTAATTGATTTAGGAATATCGCCAACCCTGTAAAAAAGGATTGAGGCACCACATGTCAGTTCAATGTTGAGAACTTATGCTGACAACTCATCATTTTTTACAATACTTAACTGAAGCCCGAACAGCATTGCATATAGAGTAACTATTGCCTCTAAGGCCCCCTTAATTTTCTCAGGCTCTTATAATAATGGATTAACAATTTTTATCTTCATCACTACCTAAAATGAATTGGACCTTTTCTGATCCCAGACATACACTTCCTATTAAACAGGCATTATGCATGAACATACTAACTGTCTAGTAACAAGATCATTAATAATTCCAAGGCTTTCAAATATTATGACAGAGAGCAGATTAATGCTTTATATACTTAAAAAATTCCCCACATAAATAGCACCTATTTTAAAAAAGGACCCTAATGGATACTGAACCATATAGGGAACTGAAATAGCACAATGTAAGGTCGGCGGTTCGAATACCCGCGAAGGGGTGAGCTCCCGTTGCTTGGCCCCTGCTCCTGCCAACCTAGCAGTTCGAAAGCACGTCAAAGTGCAAGTAGATAAATAGGTACCACTCTGGTGGGAAGGTAAACTCCGCAGTCAACTTTCCGGTTCATGCGGCCAGCAGAACTAAACCACTTCTGGCACAACGGGACACGGGACACTGTGACGGAAACCAGAGCACACGGAAATGCTGTTTACCTTTCCGCCACAGCGGTACCTATTTATCTAATTGCACTGGTATGCTTTTGAACTGCTAGGTTGGTGGGAGCTGGGGCAGAGCAACAGGAGCTCACAGGGATTTGAACTGCCGACCTTCTGATCGTCAAGCCCAAGAGGCTCAGTGGTTTAGACCACAGCGCCACCCACGTCTCTAGTCAAAATAAAATAAAAATAGCATCACAGACCAAACATGCATGGATCACGTGAAAGGGCATCACATGTAGATATGGCATCTGAGGCCCCGTCCCTGAGGTTTGCACAGCTTCTTAGCCCCATTGCTAATGTCCATCCATTTGACCTGAATGTTCTAGGGGAAAGCCTATGCATGTAGCCTTTCTTGCAAGTCTGAACCCTGACAGTGCAAACTTCCAGCCTGCTTACAAACTCTAACCATGCACATAGGCTTCTCCATATGGACACCCACAATTTACATGTGGATGTTGGGGCTTGGGTCAAGGAGCTGCAAAGCCTCAAGGATGGAGTCAGTGCTGCAAACTTGCAGCCCCATTTTTAATGGGTCATGCCTCTTTATGTGATACTCACAAGAAGGAAGCTAAGGAGGCAATGTTGATCTCCCAGGGTATGACGTTCTACTAAGTGGATGCGACAACTGAAAAAGCCCTATCAGATATTCTTAGGATGAGATGTAAAAAGGTCATCTGCCATGACTACAATTTCTGTGCTGTGTCGTATGGAAGGAGGCATTCGTTCATGACCCAGGTGTTAGATGAATACAAAATTAGCAAGGATGAAAAATATTTAGAATAGCATCCTTCTGTAACAAAGCTGCCATGCCAACACAGCAATCAACATTTACTAATAATTTTGAATATGTTGGGGAAATAAAGGTACTGGAAAGTAGGTTAATGTTGACATATAAAAAATATTTATGTAGGCTTCTTGATGCAATACCAACGAGAAAACTAGGACTAACTAGATAAAAATAGGATATCTGTAATTAAGTAGGCCAAGATGAATTCTTAATCTAGGAATAGCTGCTGCTGCAAAAAGGAAACTATCAATAAGCCAAAAAAGAAGAAGAAGAAAGAAATCTCAATGGATTCATCAAAAATTCAATATCTATACTTTTGAAACTTTTTTTTGCCATATTTACTGGATCTTTGAGCTGGAAAATATATATAATTTATGTCAGGCAAAACAAATGGGAAAGCTTTGAATCTGAAATTCTTTCCCCATAGTACGTCAAGAAGAACAGACTTATTTTATTTATTTTCAAGTGCAATCTTTAATGCATACTAAGAGAGTCTGAAATGATAAACATGCTAATCTTTTTCTTCTCTCGGTGACTGTATGACTATTTCTCCTGTATGTTGATTTAGGCAAAATGAATGAAGGCATGCACTAGCCCTTTAAGGGCAACCCATAATCCAGCTTCCCTTCTCCCTTTTAGTCTGTTGACCTAGAAGCACCTTGTCCACTTTGCAAAGAGCCAACCAGTCATGTATTCTTTGTTTTGTTTTGTTTTTGTATAATTTTTATTAAAGATTTAAATGAAGCATATTATCCAAAAACATGTCATCCCTAATTCCCCCCCCCCATTTTCCTCCCTCCTCCCTCCCCACCCACAAACAAAACCCACCCACTCCGGTGACTTTCCTCAGTTCCAGTCTTTGGTTTCTTTGTGAATGCTGTTCTTTGCATGTTACATGGTTGTATAAATCCTTAAATTATATAACTGATTATTGTCAATAAAAAGTTTGTGAATGTTTATTCAAAACCTGCCAAGGAGTCCAATTCACTTTATTGCTTCTTCAAATACTTTGTAAAGGGTTCCCATTAAAGTCACAGTTATCCTTGTTCCGTAGCTTATGTGTCAATTTTGCCAGTTCTGCATAGTCCATCAGGTTTTTTTTTGCCATGATTCCATAGTTGGAACTTCTTCAGTCTTCCATCCTTGTGCTATTAGGACTCTCACGGCCGTTGTCGCATACATGAAGATATTTTCCAGCTTTTTTGGCAGGTCTTTCCCTACAACCCCTAACAAAAATGCTTCAGGTTTTTAAAGAAAAGTTAGATGGAACATTTTCTTCAATTCATTGTGTATCATTTCCCAATTTTTTTAAACTACATTACAATCCCAACACATATGATAAAATGTCCCCTCCTTTTCCTTACACTTCCAACATATATTTGAACTAGTTTTGTACATTTTCCCTAACTGTACTGGTGTCATATACCATCTGTACATCATCTTCATATAATTCTCCTTCAACAGGGAACAGTCTGTAAATTTTAGATCAGTTTTCCATAATTTTTCCCAATCTTCCATCACAATGTTATGACCTACATCTTGTGCCCATTTAATCATGACTGATTTTACCTCTTCATCTTTCGTCTCCCAGTCATGTATTCTTTGAACCTTTGTTCCTTTTGACTGATTAGAGATTGCAGAAAGAGTATGACTACGTGGATCTAGGGCAGTGCTATTTTTCTAGAAAAAGAGGTGACGTAACTCATCATGAACACCTCCCTCATTCTCTTAGAAAGGCAATGGTGCCCACTTGAGAGGTGCTTGAACCCAGCTGAGACGTGCCAAAATTGAGTTCCATTGAGTTCTGGCTGGGGAAAAAAAGCTCTGATCCAGGGTGTGATCAATGCATCCTTGCAGGAAGGCATGGCCCCAAATGTCTCGAAAGAAGCAGTGATTCAACTTTTGCTGGAAAATGCTCAGTATGGGCCCATTGCAGTAACTGAACTTCTAAGTGAAGTCTAGAGCTACCCTCAAAAACTTGGGATGCTGTAACATATAGTGAAACCTAGAACTACCTATGGTGCGTTTCTTGCAAGTTCTGCCTTCTATGATGCTAGAGGGGCAGTCGCTCAACTCTGAACAACTCTCTCATGGCGTGATACCCTTGCACTGTATTCATGGTCTCTGCTTTAATCTGCTTTGCTTTTAAATGTCATCCCACCAATGAACACACAATAGTTGCTCTGTGAAGGGACAGTTCCTCAAACAAACTCTCCTATGGCAAGACGCCCCCCTAGCAAGATAATAATAATAATAATAATAATAATAATAATAATAATAATAATAATAATAATAACAACAATAATTTATTTGTACCCCGCCCATCTGGCTGGGTTTCCCCAACCACTCTGGGCGGCTTCCACAGAGACCAAAAATACACTAAAATGTCACACATTAAAAACTTCCCTGAACAGAGCTGCCTTAAGATGTCTTCTGAACGTCAGGTAGTTGTTTATCGCTTTGACATCTGATGGGAGGGCATTCCACAGGGTGGGCGCTACTACCGAGAAGGCCCTCTGCCTGGTTCCCCGTAGCTTTGCTTCTTGCAATGAGGGAACTGCCAGAAGGCCCTCGGCACTGGAGGGCTGTTTCTATATTTTTTATATTTTATATTTTTAAAAAAATGTGCCTTGCCTTGCTACCACTTCACCACACTATAGCACAGATCTCCTGCAGAAGCAGTCAACGAATATGTATGGATTGGAGAAGAGCATTCCCACCCCATCCACATTCATTGAATGATCAGGAAATTATCAGCAACGACACCTGAGGAGGGTTAGATACAATCACACCTCACCGTGTGTTTTTAGATTCTATCAAGGGGGTGAGGAGGACAGCGAGTTGTGATTTTGGTGGTAGCTACCTGCCTCCTGTGCTTAAGAATGGGTGAATCTGTCAGTTTTGCTTTCTCTCAGTTTATCTCCACCCCCACCCACCCATTTCTACATCAGTTTGTAATGGGTTGGGGAAATCCTCATGAAAATCCATCTGTGAATTTCTCATAATTTTGTACGCAATTTTGCAACAACAACAACAATTTATTATTTATACCCCGCCCATCTGGCTGGGTTTCCCCAGCTACTCTGGGCAGCTTCCAACAGAATATTAAAATACAATAATCTATTAAAAATTAAAAGCTTCCCCAAACAGGGCTGCCTTCAGATGTCTTCTAAAAGTCTGGTAGTTGTTTTTCTCTTTGACATCTGGTGGGAGGGCGTTCCACAGGGTGGGTGCCACTACCGAGAAGGCCCTGTGCCTAGTTCCCTGTAACTTGGCTTCTCGCAGTGAGGAAACCACCAGAAGGCCCTTGGCGCTGGACCTCAGTGTCCAGGCAGAACAATAGGGGTGCAGACACTCATTCAGGTATCCTGGACCAAAACCGTTTAGGGCTTTAAAGGTCAGCACCAACATTTTGAATTGTGCAAAGCAATTTTTCTTCAATAGAATGCATTTTGTGTGTTATTTTAGCAAATATGTGAATTATTGGGCATAGTTTATCGCAGCATATGCATTTTTGTGGTTGTTAGTTAGCTGTGAACCACATTGCAAAATTCAGAGTAGTGTGAATTTTGAAGGAATGCTGCGTTTCATTTCTCATATTGTTTTGGAAAGTGAAGATTAGGCCGGTTCATTTCTAGATGTGAACTAGATCATATTTCTCTACTATCTCTATCTAGTTCTGTCCTCAGAACAGATTAGATAAAGATGGTCCAGCTTTCAGAGGAAAACCTGTATTCCCTGCCTGCGGTTTACAAGAAACATTGGTACGAATGCCGAGTTTGATTGAAATAAGTTATTTAGATCTATATATTGGAGAACAGCTGGCAATCAGAACCCTAGAGAGGAGGATGGAGGCATTTATTGTGTTTATATTTGTTATATTTGACATTGGGGATTCTAAAACTGTTACACCATTTGGGTGGGGGGAAATATGAAACAATAACTTCTTAAAATGTAGGGCTGTTTTTATCCAGGGATTCCAGCTATGGTGGCAAGTGAATTGAATATTTTGTGCTGAGAAATGCCTGGGTTGGAGAGGGAACAGAGAGTCAGGATGTCAGTCCTCAAGCACCGTGGTGAGATGTATACTAGAAATGGGGGCAATAACTGGAGCATCTCAGGCTCCCACCAGATTTGAGACATGCTTTAAGTAAAGCATCGGAAAGCTGAATAAATTACGATGGGAAAATCATAATTCACTGTGGCAGTAGCCTGCAATGTACACAAGGAAGGTACGAGGGAAAAGGCAGGAGAGAAAATTGGGTCAAGAGTGTAATTAGGTTCTTTTTGGTAGCAAATAGATAACACTGGAGAGAAACTAAGCAGAGAGGAGGGGAAAGAATGGAAAGCAAAGGAGGGAGATAGAGGTACAGGGAGAGGAAGTAGGAGGAGGTGTTAGGGTTGAAGAGTTAGTGACATAAGTTAAAGTAACGTGCTTTGGGAGGAAAGTTAAAAGCATTTTCTCTCCTCCCCCAATGTCTGGGAAAGGTTGGGGAGTAGAAAGCAATCATTCCAGTGCTCTAGGGGAGGCAGCTCCATTAATATCTGTTAAACTTTCAGTGCAAAACAATGTCTAATCAACTCTCCACCAGCGCGAGTGATCCATGTTGTGGATAAAAGGGTCAATTAAAGCTTCTGGCCTTTGTGTCTGCTTGAGCTTGCCTGGTTCTTTAATATACCATTTCTAGTCTTATCCAAACTAGTTTTCAATTTACCAAGCAACAGCTGTAAAATTTTCTCAAGCCCATTATGGAACATTTTATATATAGCAGATGTTTGCAAGATAAGGCAGCAATCTGCTTGCAGCCATTTTATATTATTATATTATATTATATTATATTATATTATATTATATTATATTATATTATATTATATTATTAATTTTTTAACCCCCCCCCCAAAAAAAACCTTTGCCTTTTAGGAAAAAAGTCTCACAAAGCAACTTGCATAATTGGCATTAAAAGCAATGTACTACAAGTCCGTACATAATAACTTGTGATCCACAGAAATTACTTTGCTTCCCGCTATAATTGTTAAGAAACCCCTATTAGCTTTGCACAGGGGAACCCATATCTGTGGATGAGATCCAAGGGAGGAATACCGGGAGAGAAACATCCATCAATAGCATTGTTTTAAGGTAAAGGTAAAGGTACCCCTGACCATTAGGTCCAGTCGTGGCCGACTCTGGGGTTGCAGCACTCATCTTGCTTTATTGGCTGAGGGAGCCGGTGTACAGCTTCTGGGACATGTGGCCAGCATGACTAAGCCACTTCTGGAGAACCAGAACAGCACACGGACACACCATTTACTTTCTTGCTGGAGCAGTACCTATTTATCTACTTGCACTTTGATGTGCTTTCAAACTGCTAGGTTGGCAGGAGCAGGGACCGAGAAACAGGAGCTCACCCCATTGTGGGGATTCAAACCGCTGACCTTCTGATCGGCAAGTCCTAGGCTCTGTGGTTTAACCCACAGCGCCACCCGCGTACCAGCATTGTTTTAACTTATACAATTTTATTTTGTAACAGCCACCTGCTAGACCCCCTGGGACCTATTCTATCTGAGCAGAGGGTGTTCCTGGCTCACACAGAATGTACTATTCTGTTCAGTCCCTTCTCGGTAGTCACGCCTGCCCTGTGCCAGCAGATGTCAAGGAGATAATCTGACTTTTAGAAGACATCTGAGGGAAGTTGAGGGAAGTTTTTAATGTTTGAAGTTTTATTGTGTTTTTAATATTCTGTTGTGAACCACCCAGAGTGGCTGGGGCAACTCAGTCAGATGGGCAGCATATAAAGATTATGATGATGAGTGAAATATACTCAGAGTCGAGAGTGGATTTCATGCTCTTTATTCAGCTCATAGTGGTGAGCGGGAAAAGAAAATCCCCTCAAAGTATCTGCTTTATATACATTATTTACACAATGGGCTGCACCTGATTGGCTAATTCCGGAATTCTCCTGTAGGCCAATCAGGTTGTGGATTCACTTCCATCTGGAGCTGGATTGGGTGGCTCCTGCAGACCAATCACACTGCTGCATTGTTCTAGGACCAATCAGACTGCTGCATTCTGAATCCTATTGTTCTGGGACCAATCAGACTGCTGCATTTTGGATCCTATTGTTCTGGGACCAATCAGACTGCTGCATTTTGGATCCTATTGTTCTGGGACCAATCAGACTGCTGCATTCTGAATCCTATTGTTCTGGGACCAATCAGACTGCTGCATTTTGGATCCTATTGTTCTAGGACCAATCAGACTGCTGCATTTTGGATCCTATTCAACTCAGTACATAACAATGATGATGATGATAAGGGTTGAACTGCCCTTATCAATCAGCCTCCAAAATTCTTCCTAAGGTCATGCAGATTACTGGCTTCCAGGTGTGTGAGGGTGTTAAAATAAGAAGAGACCACACCAGCCTTATGAAACAAGTAGAGAGTTTCCTAACATGTAGTGGGTGGGATGAGGTTCTTTTAAAAACAAATATGCAATGCATAAATTACAAAAAGACTCACAACCCACCCATAATACAGTCATACCTTGGTTTTCGAACAGCTTTGTTCTTGAACGTTTTGGCTCCCAAACCCTGAAGTGACCGTTCTGGTTTGCAAACTATTTTTGGAACTTGGGCAACTTCCAATTGGCTGTGGGAGCTTCCTGCAGCCAATCAGAAGCCGCACTTTGGTTTTGGAAGTCGAACACACTTCCGGAATGGATTCCATTCAACTTCCAAGGTACGGCTATATTCCTTTTGGACCAAAATAGTGCAGTTTAAAACCCATTTTCCCTGGATTAAACAGTCTGTAAATGCAGCAGGCACCCAGAAGAATCTTCTCTTGAGTAGCAGCCTTTTCCTTTCCTTCTCCCTTGTCACGTTGAGTTCCGCCTTGAACAAAAAACCCTCCAGGATGGCTACAAGTAGGCTGCCCTTGTCAACTATATGCACTTCCCACTGGGCCATAGGAAGAAATTAAATTCTTCTACCAGGGCAATTGCACTGCTTTGATAGTCAAGCTTCAGAGCATTTGCAAGGGTTTCAAGCTATCTCTGTAATCTCCAGTAAACAAATCAGAACACAGCAGACAGGGAAGATCTGCATTCTCATATAATACAAACAGCTCACACAAACAGTCCACTAACATGAAACCCAGAAAAGTATGCTTTCCCATGTAATATGCATCAGTCCATGCAAGCAAGGTCAAATTCCTTCACTGTGTTGTTTGAATATTTTATCTTATATGATGTTATATTTTTTTGTACCAAACTGTCTTAGTTAATTGTGATGTAATTAGTTTATTCCTTAATTGTTATTGTTTTTAAAATGTGTGTGTTGGGCTTGTCCACATTGCCACCTGTCTCGTGCCTAGATAGCACAGGTCTGAATGATTTTTGTCTTTGCCCTGCAACTTTCCCCCAGAAAAACCCACTCTTTGGTGATAATTCGCAGCAAATGGCAGTCCGTGGAAAACCCAATGGTTGTTTGCTCTGGTTCAGCACCAAACCACAGTCTTTTCTGGGAGAAAGTGGGACAAACAGAAGTGTGGCTGAGCCCTTAGTTTCTGTGGTAAAACAACAGCAAAACATTTACATTATTCCACTTGTTTTTCAGGCATTCTCTAAGGCTTGTTTCTGGGTCATTTACCATTTGTCTCTATTCCAAATCATAGGTTGCTTCCTGTGGGTTGACATTTCTCTCTCTCTCTCTCTCTCTCTCTCTCTCTCTCTCTCTCTCTCTCTCTCTTCTCTCTCTCCCTCTCTCTCTCCCTCAAATACAGACTATGTTTGATGGATGGAAATATCATAATACACAGCAGCATAGACTATCTTGCACACTTGAGAAATATGACAAGTGCTGTGACATTGGAATTATTGGACATTTAAACTCCATTATTAAGATGCAAAAAATAAAAGTTCCTTTCAGTAATTACATGGATCCCCCCCTTCCACTCTGCCTCTGAGGGATATTAAAGATTGGAAGACTGATTCATTAACCAGATCTTCAAAAGGCTACGTGCTTGCCACTCAGACAAGAAAGCATCATAGCCACATAGCGACAAAATCAATGTTAGTCCTCCACATCCATAGTAACTTATTTTTAGGAGAAACAGCCTGTTTGCCCTAAGCTCCCTTCTCATCCCCTTGTCCCATGGATGGGGAGCATATGGCCCTCAACATGTTTCTAAGCTGATACAACTCCCATCTCCCATGCTGGTTTGGGCAGATGGACGCTGGAGTCCAACATCTGGAAGACAGCAGGATCCCCATTTTTGCCTTACCTAATTTGGAAAAATTGAGCAGTTCAAACTTTTGGAGAAATGGGTTGCACGTCAGATAACATTCATCTGGAACCCAGATGCATAGCTGTCAACTTACCGTTTTGAAAATAAGGGACCAGCAGCCTCAAAAATAAGGGATCAGCAGCCAAAATAAGGGATTTTCAGAGCACAGGGAGGTTCAACTTCTGAGCCCCTCTGAGCCAAAGGCAGAAACCCCAGCCAGCAGCCAAATGAAGCCTCAAGCGGTGGTTCCCACAGCGCAGCAACCCAGCAAAGGGATGCAGCAAGGAAAACCACCATCACCTCTCCGCTGGGAAGCGCAGAGCAAAGGCGAGTCCCCAGGCAACGCGGCCGATTTGATCGGCACAAGGCATGCAAGCTCCACCCCCCAGTCGTTTTTAGACTCCTTATTGGGTGAGCAACGCAGCCAAGCAACACAGCTGGAGTCTCCCTCCTCCCTGGCCGGCAGGGAGGGAGGGAGGGGGAGGAGCTGCTTCCTTTGAAACCTGGGAAATTTAAGGGACATCAATAAGAGACAGCAGCGGGACACAGCGCTGGGATAAGGGATAAGCAGAAGTCACCCACAATAGCAAACTATTCAGACAAAACAAAGACTTTGTTGTGGCACCTTAAAAATGCATTATGACATAGGTTTTCATAAGCTGCCGTGCATTTCATCAGATGCACTATAGCCACAAATAGCTTATGCCAGGGATGTCCAACAGATAGATCATAATTTACTAGTAGATCTTGGTGTGTCCATGGTAGATCTTGCCCCCCTTGCCAAAAGCTCAAGAACTTTGGCTCCCTTAAAAAAAACTCAACTTTGGTGGTTTACCACCAGTTTTTTTTATAGTGGGAGTAGATCTCAGTCTTTTGAAAGTTGGATATACCTGGCTTATGCCACAGCAAGATTGTCAGTTTTTAAGTTGCTGCAAGACTGCATTCTTATTTTTTTCTTTTGCTGCAAACAGCTGCTGCTCTGGAAACTATTCCAATTGTTTCATAGAAATCCTATAAATATAACATGAATTTACATTGGAACTTGATGAATATAAAACTGTTCCCATCAGTCATGTTTATTTCATAGTTATCATTCCCGCCAAAATTAATACTGCAAGACTATCCTGTAGTAAACTTATTTGTCTTTTGCCTTCCTTCTGAAACACAGCCTGTGGCACAATGCTCGGCATTATAATATTAATATACCACCATTCTGACTTTGTTTAGTGGAAATCTGTTTAAAGGGCAGGTTTCTCTATAGCTTGTGTGTGAATCAAACTTGTGAATCTGTTGAGGTTCTTTGAAATTGGTGCTTTTCCATTTACCTGCAGACTTCTCCTTGATAATTCTGTCTCAGGCTAGCTCTTTTTGATTTCCCCAGTTTAATAGGAACATCCCCTGCAATGCCTGTGGTAAGGAAGATGCCTATCTATATAGTCTCTTGAGTCTCAGCACAGATACCTTCCTATTATCTGTCTGAGATGAGTAGGAGCTGATAGACTTCATTTATCTCTAGACCGGGATCGTAGGTATTCACCTACAAAGACAGCAGATACATTGGTAGTAGGCTGCTGCACAAAATGCTACACTTTAATTTACCATTGATACCCATAAGTCAATTTCAATCATTCCTGCCCTTTTTTAATCCCATCATTACCATGACCTACAATTAATTTATATTTTCATATGAAACTTGTGGTTGGACTGGACCACTGTCGGGACTGTAACTCAAAGGAGATTGCTTCTCCTCCTCCATTGCATTCTCAGCGAGTCTCCCCTTTTCAGAACAATTGCAGTAGAGCAGGAAGAAATTCCCTATTACTCCTGCAAAACTATATTTCTGGAAGGCCACCGGTGTATATGCATGTTTTTTTCCTAAAAGTTAAGCCAAGGGTAGCCAGTTTGGGGCCTTGCAGATTTTGGAGCACAGGGGCTGATGGGAGTTGAAGTCCAAAAACACTGAGGAAGAATGTGTCATTGTTAGTTCAGCAGTAAAACCACAATTTTCAGGCTCATATGCTCCACCCTTGTATTGTGTTGCCATGAACAGGAGAAAAGAAGAATCCAGCACCATTTTAAAGCTAATCACAGTTTGTTGTTTATGGTCTTCTTCTGATTGTGGCGGAGCAGAATGGAAGAAAAAAACAAACTTAATCACAGAGCGCTAAACCATCTTTCAGCATTACATCTGAACCCGATATCTGTTTCTTCCACCCGTTACAACTCCTGATTTGCTAGCAAATGTTGATTAAGCAAAGCAGATTTCTGCAGCCGATGGGGTTTCAGATATGTGTGCCCTTGTGCACTGTTCTGGGAATTGTCAGCTTGTGATTGCCTACCACAACAGCCAAAGATGTATGCAGACAATTTGATCCTTTACACTTTGCTAAAATTGGCAGCCTCCCGTTCTAATCAACAAGCAGGTGGGAGAAATGAGAGATGAAGTGAAAGCCAAACTTTAAGTCAATTTTGTAAGGTTTATAGAGTTTGTCATAGATTTAGAACTTTAATGACTTTGAATAATTCAACACTCTCATAACTTCAGCTGTGAGAACAAATGGAGGCAGGATTTCTTTTTATGTGCCTTCTCTTGAGCTGAAATTCGCATTAGCATAGGATGAACCTTGTGCATTTAATTCTAAGTAAATGGAGGGTATGTTATCTGTTCTCCGGGGATAAATGATTGATTGCATTTGTAAAGGGGAAGTCCTGATACAGAGTTTTTAAGCACACGGTGATACACAAGGAGCAAAAAAATCTTTTTTTGTGGCACTAAGAACAATGTCATGTCTAGAACTAAGGGAATAGGAGGATATTCACCAGATAAATGTGCTTGATTTACTTTTTGAATTCATCCTAACTGCATGTCTAAAGGCAATTATTTTATAAAGGTCATTAACAAAATGATGAAATTATTTGTAATTACTCAAGCTACGATCCTACTCTCAATTTTTGGGCTGTTGACCCATCATAGAGCTGGATAAAAAGTAATACTCACACATAGTACTACACTGACCCTTGGGGAGAGTAGTTTTGTTTTGTGAACAGTGTGTACAGATCACCATATTGGATGGTTGATCCACCATGAATTTCTATGGTAGAAATTCAAGCCCTATACTTTAAAAAGCTGCAACAACCAAACACCCCCAAGAAGAAGGGTTTCAAGATCTAGATGGGTGACAATAATCACATAACAGCTGCTTGACCGGGTGGTCTGTTCAAGTAGTCTCATAACAATCAACTAGAATTTCATTAAGAGTAAGGAGTTAACATTAAAAAAAAATCTTGCCCAGTCACTGGTTTGGGTCTGGTGAACGTTGATAACAACTACACAAAATTTAATTTAGCATTCCAAGTTAGAGAAGAACTTCTGGGGGAAATGGTGCTTGATTCGTCATACAGCAGAGCATTTGCAAATTCGCAAACTGAACCAGATAATTACTACAAATTTAGGTGCCATCACTAAACTTTCTAGGTCTGTGTAACATCATTTTGGTAATATTGTTTTATTTGGGTAAAAGGTCAGTATCATGACACTGAAACTCAACATTCATTCTTTTGGGATTATGTGAAATGTTAGATTTGAAATTATGTATGTGAAGATAGATCTATCAACTACCCATTGAAGTTAATGAACCTGAGGTTCATTAAATTCAGTGGATCTACTCTCAAAGAGCCAGTGTGGTGTAGTGGTTAAGAGCGGTAGTCTCGTAATCTGGTGAACAGGGTTCGCTTCCCCGCTCCTCCAAATGCAGCTGCTGGGTGACCTTGGGTCACACTTCTTTGAAGTCTCTCAGCCCCACTTTTGTTTGTTGTGGGGGAGAAAGGGAAAGGAGAATGTTAGCTGCTTTGAGACTCCTGAAGGGGAGTGAAAGGCGGGATATCAAATCCAAACTACTACTACTACTACTACTACTCTTCTTCTTCTTCTTCTTCTTCTTCTTCTTCTTCTTCTTCTTCTTCTTCTTCTTCTTCTTCAATTCACAGTTGGTTACAATGGATGGTATTCAACAAATTTTGACTCAGAATAGACCCATTAAAATTAATGAACATGAACAGGTTCCTATTCTGTTTTAAGAAAATTCATCAGAAGCAACTATAGTGGATTTCCTTTGCCGACGGAAGCCCTATGACAAAATCCACTTAAGTACATAGTCATCCACAACAGAATGGGACCATTTTTCTTTATTAAATCACTGTGAAGCTGCAAAGGGTTTCTGGAAGTCAAAAAGGTGTTTCAAGGCACTTGCCTACGCGGCAACAGAGCTTCATTTTATGTGGCACTCAGTAAGAAATCATATAAACCCCCTGATGTATTGCCCCTGACATGTTAATAAAACAAAATAAAAATGATAAAATAACTTTGCTACACTCACATACTAGTTGCTATTTCATTTCATTGCATACAGTGCACATGCTACTTCACTGTCATAGTCTATGATTGGTTCATGACAGATTTTCCAGAATGAATTGCGGTAGAATGGTTAAGCAAATGCATGAACTTTTTGGGAGAGGGTGGAGCGTGGATATCTGTATGCGTATGGCAGCAGTAGTACTCCTAAGATACAAGAAAGTATGTCTGCACATCTATATGGTTAACATGAGATGAGTAATGTCTTCAGACTCTGCAACTGGACATGGAGGAGGTCCTAAATATTTTAAGGCTCACTCCAGTTCCCATCGGCTGCAGGCTACATGGCCAGTGGTCAGGGAAAAGGTAGTCAAATAATGTCTGGAGGACCACAGGTTCCAAACCCCTGCTCTACAAAATTGTAACAATTGGGACACACACACACTTCATCCAAGGAGCTCATGGTGCCATGCATCATCTCATTTCATTAAAGCAACCCTGTGAGTTAAGTTAGGCTGTGAGAAGGTGAGTGGCTCAGATTTACCCAGGGTGGTTTATGGTTTTGTAGCAGTATGGTCCACATCTACCTTAGCCAAGTCCAAAACAGAAGGGAAGTACAAGAATTATTTAGGCAGGGCTGCAGTTCTGCACACACATACTTCCTTGCAAATTACAGTGGTACCTTGGTTCTCAGACTTAACCCGTTCCGGAAGTCCATTCCAAAACCAAAGCGTTCCAAAGCCAAGGCATGCTTTTCCATAGAAAGTAATGCAAAATGGATTAATCCATTCCAGACTTTTAAGAACAACCCCTAAAACAGCAATTTAACATGAATTTTACTAACGAGACCATTGATCCATAAAATGAAAGCAATAAACAATGTACTGCAGTCAAACAATCAACCAATCAGTAGCTGAACTGGGTTCCACAGAGTCACAAAAACAAAACAAAAAAGGCACAAAAACGCAAAATAAATAGCAAAGACAGACAGACCCCAGCGTAACTCTCAAAACGGAAGCGTGACACTCAGAACGGAAGTATGACAGTCAAATCAGAAGCGTAACACTCAAAACAGAGCATGTTCATCTTTCAAAAAAAGTTTGCAAACTGTAACATTTACTTCCGAGTTAGCCTTGTTTGGGTTCCAAGTTGTTTGAATACCAAGGCATTTGAGAACCAAGGTACTACTGTATATTGTTGCATATAGTGGAGGCTCATCCACTAGGGCAAATGGTGCACTGTCCCACCAATTTCAGCCAGCCCCCACCTTCCTACCTTCTTACTTACAGCTGGTCCTGGGAGATGGTATTGACTTTCAGTTTCCTCCTCCTTAGTCCCAGGGTTGAACTCATAAGGGAAGAGGATGGAGCTCATTGTGAATGGACAATCATGGACTGGTTGCATGGTGAAGGATTTGCATACCTAACCAACTTCAGTTGCAGCCTAAAAGGAAAACAGAAAGAATAGTATTTTTTTTTAAAAAAAATGTTCAGAATAGTAAGTGAAAGCACATCCATTCCCACTCATGAATAGTATTTGTAGGCAAATACTGTTTATCATTGTTTGTGCAAATACATTATTTTTCTTCCCTGGCATTCTAGTGTTGAATGACTTCTGTTTCCCAGAGGAGCTAGGGGACATGTATGTAAACCACAGCCTGTTTCCTATAATGCAAAAACAGATATTATAGTTGGAAGGCAGACTGTTAATGTAAGAAGGGAAACCATTTAAAATCCTTCCTGACTAGAGAGTGTGTTGGTTAGATGTCAGAGACGATATATTAGAATTTTTCAAAGTTCCTGATTTGCAGTCCTTCCCATGTAACTTCCTCTGTTGAAGAACCCCTGTATTGTTGGGATAGGGGATTGTTCTAGAGTGCAAAATTAGTTCACACAAATTTCTGGGCAGATCTTTTTTGTAAAATTTATATTTGAATTTTCAAAAACAGGAACAGGGACCATCTTTAACCCCCCCTCCCCTTCCTTCGCCTTCCCCTGTCCCCACCGTACAACTGTACCAAATACATCATATATACATATACTATATGACTTCCCTTCCACAGTTTTCTTTGTTCCTTTGCTGTTCTACTACTACGCGTAATGCACATCTTTTTAATCATCTAATTTGTTATCTATTAACTACTCTATCTATTTCAACTCTGTTGGATTTACTCGAGATCTGCTAAGCCATACATTTGTCTATACTGGTTCTTAAAATATTCAATAAACATTGTCCATTCCTCCTTGTATTCCTTATCATCATTTTCTCTTATCCTGTTTCTCAGAGTTCAGTATATTCGAACATTTTACACTGCCATTCTTCCTTAGTGGGTACTATGCTTGTTTTCCACCTTTGTTCCAATAAGGTTCTAGCTGCGGCAGTGGCATATAGTCATAAACTCGTGGGTTTTTTGGATCTCAGTTGTTACTATCCCCAAGAGGAAAATCTCAGGTGTTCTTGGTTAAGTTTTTTAAAGTATATTTTTTAATTCATTATATATAGTTTCCCAATATTCCTTAATTATTTTACAGGACCTCCACATGTGAATAAAAGATCCCTCAATTTCATTACACTTCCAACACATACCTTTTTCTTTTTTAGACATTTTCACCAACCTGGTGGGTGTTAAATACCATCTGTGGGCCATTTGCATCGTATTTTCTTTCATTGTATAACAAGCTTTAAAATTCATATTTGTTTCCCACAACTTTCCCCATAATTCATAATCAATATTGTGACTCACATCTTGTGAAAGTTCTGGGCAGGGCTGTTGCTCCTCATCATAACCTTCTGATCCTCTGTGGATGTGCACTGTATAGGACAATCAGTAACATTGGAAAACAGTCATTTTCTGGGAAGTTGCCCACCATTGTTGAGTTTCTGATTGGGGACTAAATGATCTAAGGCAATAGAGGGACAGAACTCCTCTATGGATGGTACTTCATAATGCAGCCTTTCACACACTCAAACAGCTCCCTCTTATTTAACAACTGAACCAATTCTTATCATTTCTTCTCCTTGTTTTCAGTCAGAGGGAGTTATCATGCTTTTCTTCTCTGCAGGTATTTAAATGGAAGCAGCAACCTGTCAAAGATGTAATGGTTCCATGCTACCTTTCATATCTTGCATTGAGATTAGATGACTTCTGGGTACCCTTCCAACTCTCGAATCATATGAAACAAATACCTTCTTTTTTGTATAGAGATCTTGTTACTAGCTTCCAAGATGTCATATATGAACAGGTTATGCAATGAAAATGTATGGTTCCCCCCAAAAAAAACGTATCAGGATGTATGGAAATGCCACCTTTTCAAAGTCACTGTGGGCTGCTTCACACTGACATGCTCATAACTTGATGGCTGTAGTCATTATAAGTTGTAAATGAGCTAAAAGAGCCAGAGGTTTTAGATCTCCCCTGCCCATGTCCTCAAACTTTCCCCAAAACGTTTGGAAAGACTCAGCTTACTCCAAACTGAGACCATTGACTTTCTCTCATCACGAATAGAGACTCAGTAGAAGAACATTATCTAGCAAAGTTATTGAAAAGCACCCAGACATCTCCTCAAAATGGGGGGCAAAATAAGAAATGAGGAAGTTACCAGAAAATAAATACGATTCCTAGTAATTATGGGTTATTTGGAGAACATGGTAGAAGATAGGGAATAGCCATGCATATATTTGGAGCCATAGTCTGATAGGATTTTATAAATCTGTATTCTGTGCAAACACTGTTGCTGGACCTAATAATGAACCATTATCATTTGCCAATACTACAAGACACAGTGTTCATTACACTCCCTTTTCTGCTCTTCTCCCTCACTTCCAGAGAAAATTCAGTTGTTTGGCTGTGCTTAACCCAAAAGAGCCAATAACAAATCTCTCCAAAGTAGGCCCTCACAGTGGAAGGCATTCAATAGAGAGGTCATTATCACTTGTTTCCTTCCAGCCAAGCAAACTGCTACAGTCACAGAAGGGATAATAGACTATATGGAGTTATTTATTTATTTGCCTTTCTGTTAGTAGCACAGCCTTCACTAAACAAGCATACATCCTGAAATGAAACAAAAAAAAGAGGTTTTCTTTACAGGAAATGGCATCTTTTTTCGTTATTTAATGGTAGCAACACAGTTTGCTTCAATACTTCCTTTAGACTTCGTGATAGTCAGAATCCGAAGATTGAATGCACGAGTTCTCTTGGGCATAGATTGATAAAAGCGTGTGGCTGGTTCATGCCTGCCAAAGGCCAACACACAATCGCCTCAGCAGTGTGTCAGGCTACTCCATGCCAGGAAAGGGGAAATAACAAGAAATCTAATGTGTGTCCCATGGCTAGCAGCAAATATCTGTGCTCTAAAACAGGGGTGGGAACACCTAGAATCATAGAATCATAGAGTTGGAAGAGACCACAAGGGCCATCGAGTCCAACCCCCTGCCAAGCAGGAAACACCATCAGAGCACTCCTGACATATGGTTGTCAAGCCTCTGCTTAAAGACCTCCAAAGAAGGAGACTCCACCACACTCCTTGGCAACAAATTCCACTGTCGAACAGCTCTTACGGTCAGGAAGTTCTTCCTAATGTTTAGGTGGAATCTTCTTTCTTGTAGTTTGGATCCATTGCTCCGTGTCCGCTTCTCTGGAGCAGCAGAAAACAACCTTTCTCCCTCCTCTATGTGACATCCTTTTATATATTTGAACATGGCTATCATATCACCCCTTAACCTCCTCTTCTCCAGGCTACCTGTGGCTCTTCAGTTGCTGTTGGAATCCAGCCTGCATCTAGACCTTCCAAGTGTCCCTATTTTCCAGGGTTAGTCCTGAATTTACAGAGGCCACAGAGTCCTGGATTTACAGAGTTTCTGATGCCAGAATGCCTCATTTGTCCTTAGGATGTCCCTATTTTCATTAGAGAAATGTCAGAGGGTATAAGGAGTTATTCGACCCCAGGGACATCTGAAGGCAGCCCTGTATAAGGAAGGTACATATATATATATATATATATAATGTTGGAAGCTGCCCTGAGTGGTTGGGGCAACCCAGTCTGATGGGTAGGGTGTAAATAGTAGAATGATAATGATGATGGAATAGGACATCCCTATTTCCATCGGATAAATGTTGGAGGGTATGCCTGCCTCAGCCCCAGCCATCATGGTAGATGGTCATGGAACAATGGCAGCTTCCATCCAACAACATCTGGAGGTTCCCCAATCATGCTCTAAAACACCCAAACATTTGCTTGTGCAGCAAGACAAATGTTTATTCTCATTGCTTTTTGCCTCCATAACAAACTAATGTGTCCCAGGCACCACTGAGAAACAAATGACTGTAATGTGATGTTTCAGCAATATCTTCAAATAGCTAAAGAGCTGTCATGCAGAAAATGGAGCCGACGCTGTGGGTGGTATTCAGTGGAGTTTTACACAAAGCATACCCACTGAAATGAATGAACACGACTAAGTTAGGTCCATTAATTTCAATGGAACTACTTGGAGTAAACTTAGTTGAAATCACCATGTCGTTCCAGAGGGCAGGACTAGAAGCAATGGGTGGGAATTGAAAGAAGATAGTTTTGGTTTAACCAGAATACAGAAAATTCCCAAAATTCACAAAGCTGTTGGGCTTTCTGATGAATCTGCCTTCTGTCAGGCCACACCTGCACCATACATTTAAAGAACTCTTTTACCACTTTAACAGTCATGGCTTCCTTCTCAAAATCTTGGGAATTTAAGTTTCTTAAGGGTCTTGAGAGTTGTTAAGTGACCCCTGTTCCCCTCACTAAGCCCCAATTCCCAGAGTTCCCTGGGAATAGCCATTTATTGTTAAAACACTCTTGTTACTTAGATCCTTATCCTAAGCATCAGCCGCACATGACTTTTAACCCTTTGTCCCAGTTTTATGCTAGAGCTTAACTAAGTAGATATCCCTCTCCCCACTTTTCCTTCATCATAATCATACTGGGAGCTTTGTGGCTCTCTAGATATGAATGCAGTCTTTTAAACCCTTGTTTAAATGCCAGGTTTCTGCTTCTTGTAAATCTGATCTGAGTTATATATAATCTGTCTGTCAAAAGAGGATGATATTGAAGAATTAAGAATTTTTCATTAACAAGGCCACTATTGTGACCACATCGACTTCTTTAGCTTGAACAATGGAAAAAGGATGTTAGGTCATCATGCTTCATAAGAACAAAAGTATTTGTTAATTGAAATTGCTCTCATTCATATTCATGGTCTGATACAGGCATGCCCGAAGTCCATTTTGGGGGCCTAATTTGGCCCGCCGGTCGGTTTAATCCGGCCCCTGTGGCAGTTTATTTCCTGGGGTAAAATCCTTAAAAAAAGAACCTCCACAACTTAAATACTAAAAAAAAAGCTCAACAACTTCAATCCAAAAAAAAGGTTGGTTGGCTTTGGTTGGCTCTTTGGTCGGCCCTCACGACCCTTCACTTCATCAAATCTGGCTCTCTTTGAAAAAGGTTTGGACACCACTGGTTCTGATAAATTTTACCTCCAGTCTCTTCTGATCTCTTTTCCAAATATCTTTTAACAAGGCCTGGCCCAAAACATTTTGGTGCCTGAGGCAGAAAATCCAAATGGCACATGTCCCAGTAGTAAACATCAATGTCTTATAACAATTAATAACAATCAATCTTCTAATCTGCAGGGAAATATATTACAATGCACCTCTCAATGGGCTTCACCACTGTGCAGTGACTCAGGCTAGGGCCTTCTCTGTGTTGGTGCCCTGCTTGCAGAAATTGCTCCTTTTGGGTGTGCACCAATCACTCTTATTTCTGAGTTTTCATCACCAACCTGAGACAGACCTATTTATCCAGACCTCTGTGAGAAATGAATGTTTTGATGTTCCATCTGTATTTTTCCAATTATTTGGTGCACTGGCATGTGGATTTGTAAGCTCTCAATTTTATCTACGTCCCATGGCTAGTATTTTCACTCTTTTATTCTTATTGTAATCTTAACTGGATGAAGGACCATCTATAAATAACTATAACTAAAAATAAAGCACATGATATTAAAGCTAAGGCAGGTGACCCTCTCTACCACATGATAGGACTAGTTTGGAGTTTCTCACATGATAGGACTAGTTTGGAGTTTCTAACTAGAAAAGAACAGATGCAAGCACTACTCAGGTATTCATTCCCACATGTGATTACCATTGCATGAGAGGAACAACAAGGGTGCACTTCTGCAATGGGGAACATGCTCTGTGTACAGTACGTAAGGTCATCTCATAATTTAGAGCCCTGGGATATCAATGTTCGAAATTGCATGGGGAACCAACATTGGTAAAAAGGTTCCCTTCTGCATAAGTTCACTCCCACCATTTGGGGTGCTGCAAGAACAGTGAAAGTCACACAGATGGGACGGGGCATGGGGGACACCCTCCCCCCTTCCCCTCACATGATGATTATAATGTGTGAGAGAAATCTGAAAGGGATAGTGATGAAACAGAACAGACAGAATCAAGGCTCATAACCTTATTTATTATTATTTTTCTATTTATAAGTATACCAACATGGTTCTCCCCCTCATCATTTTATCCTCACAAAAATCCTGTGAGATAGGTTAGGCTGAGAGGTAGTGATGGCCCCAAGGAAAATCCGGTGAGCTTCATGGACAAGCTGAGATTTGAACCCAGGTCTCCAAGGACCCAGTCCAACACTCATACCATTACACCACATTGGATGACCTCTGTGTCAATTTGATTTTCTATGACTTAAGTCAATGGACGGGATGGAAGCTTCTTTTAGAAGTAGGTTGTGAGGAGGAAGTAGGAATTGTCCCGAAGAATAGGAGAACAGGGGCTCATAATGGCAGTCCTTGAGTAAATTTAACTTTAGTTTGTGCAATGGCAAGAGCTTTGTAATGAGCACACATTAAAAGATGCTTTGAAATAGGATTCTGCTCTTAATGAAGGAAGTGGTAAAGTGCGAAAATGTGTCTAATGTAGCCAGAGGCTGTGAAGTAACAACTCAGTTTCAGATTTAGAGGCTATAAAAGCTTCTTGGTGAAGTTAATGATGTAACCGTTCTGTCAAAACAAAATAAAAGGCTGCCAGCTTTGTTATGGATGTCCTATTTACTTCATAAGACAAAAGGAGAACTTGAGAGATTTTCAAGTCATGACAACGAATGAATGGCTTTCAGAAATTCAAATACCATTTACACATTAATCTCCTTCTCAAGGGGCTGTGCTTGCAAACAGGCATCATTTCACATTCTCCTAAGATACCACATCAATATTCTACAATGTTTTTACAGGTATATTGTCCTGTAATTACATTTCCTGCCATTTAAGATCATACATTTTCTCATGGGCTATCATGAAAACCTGGGATGGCCATCTTTTGTGTTATCCAGGCATCTGTATTCTCCTAAACCTGATCATCCCTGCCAACATTTCTCCAATGAAAAGAGGGACATTCGATTCCATCCCTTCCAACATTTCTCAGTTGCAAATGAGGAAATCCTATTGCATCTCCTTCAACATTTCTCCGATGAAAATACTGACATTCTTCAAAAAGGGCAAGTGGGACAATCTGAGATCAAATCAGAAACCGGGATGGATTCTGTAATTCCAAGACTGTCCCTAGGAAATCGGGATACTTGGAAGGTCTGCTTGCTCCCCTTGTAAATAGTCAAGTCCTTTAATAAAGCTGGCATTGCCAAGTTGAGAAGGGCCGTAGCTGTCAGGATTTACGATCTCAACCCTCACACCAAGAGACAGCAGGCTGGTGGTTTTATAACATTCAGATTTATTGATATTTACACAGTAGCCTCAGTTTGAGCACATAGTTCAATCATCATTACTCGATGGGTCAGTTGAGCCCACTGGAAGATGGTCTCTTTTCCAACAGGAAATATGCCATCGGCTCCTCCTCCTCTTGTAGGTTTGACACCAAGCCTGAACTCTGCCCAATCTTCGAGAGTGATGAGATTCAGGAACGGACCGTCCAGCTTGCGTCTCCTCCCCAGAGAGCCTGTCTGAAATTTCTGGCTCCTCTACCTGCCTTAAGTCGCGCTGCGAATTTACGACTTGCATTCCAGGGGAAGAGGGGCTCACTGCCTGTGAAGAAAGCAAGCTTCCGTCTCCTTCCGCCTGCCCCCCCCCCTTGGTCCTTGGAGCCCTCGCTTTCACTCAGGGCAGGAACATTCCTGAAACTATCTCATTGGTTGAACACATGCTTTTCATGGAAATTTCCCCAGGTTCAATTCCTGGTGAATCCCAGTAGGACTGGGAAAGACTTACATGAAACCATGGCAAAATGCTGCAAGCCTATGTTGATGTGACACTACTCAACTAGATGGACAAATTTGGCCTGACTTGGTATGAGACAGTTTACTGTGTTTTCACCTGTGCTTGAGTGATATGAGGTCACTGACTGGGGTGGGTGCAAATCCCTTTTAGATATAAGATTTGTAATGTTTCAAGTGCCCCGAGACTGGGTTACAATAATATCCCTATGAAAGACACACAATAGGAGTATTATTGCTTCTTTGACTTGCTAGGGAAATGGCAAAGAAGATGTTTTACTATACCTTGTTTAAAATGTGATAAATGAGGGACCCTGGAGGCAGATAAAGTTGGCTTGGGTGGCAGATCAAAACTGAGACAAGCACCTTCAGCTGGCTATCCTATGGACCTCGTTTCACATTAATTAAAGGGCGGGAAACTTTAGGATTGGGTTTAAATCCCATCCTCATCACGTAGTTCGCTGAGTGAACTTAGGGTCTCCATAGGCTATACAAATTTGCATCCTATACGCATTTACCAGGTTGTAAACTCAATGGAAGTCAGTGTAGCTTACTTCTGAGTAGACTTGCGCAGGATGGCACTGTCATTCTGCCTGTTGCTTAATTGTTACTTGTTTGGGGAATAAAACTGATAAATTGAACAGGGTGCTACAAGTGATTTAGGTTTATTGAATTTATGAATCATTTCCCACAACAAAAAGTCCCAAAGTGGTTTATGACATCAATAAAATACAGAAAGTCAGAATGAAAACTTCCAATCTGCCCAGATTCTCCAGAAAACACAAATATCTTTGGTGCCAAAATGATGACAAAGTTGGAGTCAGTGTCCCAATCAGAGGAATTACTTTATTATTTCTTGTGAGGTGGCCCTATATCTAGGGCTTCTAGTCTGGCAGAATTTAGTTGGAGAAACAGATGACTAATAGAGGTAAAGAAGGCAAGCAAAAAACATTTTGATATGTTAAGGTATTGATTTTCTAAGTAAGATTAAAAATTGCACCAAATTAAATTCATGCATAGAAGCAGAAATTTCATAGAAAACTACAACTCATTCCAAAGATGAAGATTAACTGCTTTTGATTCTCCTTCATACTCACGGATGAGTAAATGCTGATTAACATGTACAACTTCCTCAAGGGCATTCCTATCGAACAGCAGGATACCAATCCCATAAACAAATAACGGCATAAATAAAGCTAACCAGTAATTCTGATGTAACTTCTGAGTTTTTAAACCTATCTATCTTTTACACATATAATTCTCAATGCAGCAAGCCCCTTATGCATTGAGCATTTAGTTTTCCAAAGCTGTAGCTTCCCCACTGTTATGTCTTATCTATTGGATATAATTTTACCAGATCCATACAAATCACCCCTCCCCTCCTCTCTCTCTCTCTCTCTCTCTCTCACACACACACACATCTTCCTGGTAGTGCAATGTAGATCTAAAGTTTTTCGCATATAGCATTCATTCAGGAACAGATCTATAACATCAATCAGAACATTCTTTTCAGGAAAAGTGTTCACTGCCTTTGAGGCCAGTGGAGTTGGTTTTTTTAAATGCTTTTCAATCCTCTCCCCCAAGTTGTTCACATCAGCACTGCTTCATTGGTGTCAAATCATTTATGTTTTTGTACACACCAAAGGGTATTGATGTCTTTACTCTGGCCTATGCAACGGTGTTCGTATCATGACAAGAGATGAATTAGGAACAGCTTAGGGCAGTGATGGAGGAACTTTTAGAGACTGAGTGCCCAAACTGCACCCCAAAACCCACTTATTTATCACAAAGTGCCAACTTGACAATTTAGCCTAAATACCAAGGTTTTAGTTTAGGGGGGGAAACAACTGATACATTACATATTTTGTCTTAAAAGAAAAACACAACAACAGAGCTTTCAATGATACAAACAACTTTTTATTGAAAGGTAAAAGTTTGTATTATCCTTGTTTGGGAAATCATGAAAAAGGGAATTACTCCCAGACAACATGGCCATTTTTATAATATCCCCATCAGAGAGGGGCTTACCATGTTTTGCTATGCACAGTGAAATTTGAAAACTGGCAGCTGTCAGATGGTTTGTTCTAGAAAGATAGTTGTCAAAACTAAGATACTGGGAGTGATATTTCCTCAATTCCACTTCAAGAAACTCTTTTTTGGGAGATTTCAAAGCTGAAGCTGAATGGCCATCTGCCATGGGTGCTGTAGTTGAGATCACTGCATCGCAAGGGGGTTGGACTTAGATGACCCTCAACTTCCCTTCCAACTCCCCACAATCCTATGATTTGATGGCTAGCCCACTGGCCTGCACTTGTAAAGCCCACTCGTGTGGAAGGGAGCAAATTGCCTCCAGACTTACTGGCAGTTCTGCACCAAGGTGCTTTAAGACAGCAGAATGAAACGTTCACGTTTCTGCTGCAGCCCGTGGGTGGCAAACAGGCTACTCGTGCATGCATGACTCTACTTGGCACGTGCCCTGCCCCTACAAACTCTGTGCTGGGGTGACGGCACACATGCCCAGCACAGAGAGGACTCTGAGTGCTCCCTCTGGCATGAGTGCTATAGGTTCACCACCACCGGCTTAGGGTGTGTTTGAGAAGCTGATTTGAGAAAGTGTGTTCTCCTTCATGGAGAGCACGTGTTGTGGTGGGGTCTAGAAGGACACCCCCTCTTGGTTACTGGGCGGGACCATTTGGATAGCCATGACTGTGATTGGGCCAATTTGGGTTGTTGGGGAGATTTTGATGTTGCCATTTAGCGGGTTGGCCCAAAGGTTATATATTCTTTGCACACAGCATGGTACGGCCTCTTTTGCTGCGTGCATCGGATCACCCACCCACCCTCCCTAATTTAGGGCTGTTGCGTTTGACATTGCTATGCCTGTCATGGGGTCATCTGCTTTTGGGACATGGGCCTGGTAGGAATTTTGTCCATTTGGCAGATTGGCTGGTGCCATTTGGTTTTTGCCTACTGCGTAGCAAATCGCCACAACTTGTAAGGTTGTGGTTAGGCATTGGTTAAAATTTGGTTGGTGGAGGCGTAAGGGTTGGCTGTGCCTGCCCCTCCAATGCCACTGCTGCAAGGCAATTCTGTTAAATGAATCCAGGGGCTCACCATGCTTTTGTCCTAATCCCTGGCAAGGGGCTTGGGCCACGCAAGTCCCTGGGAGCATGCGGGGAGGGGTGAGGTTGCGGTGCCTAGCCCCATTCTCTCCCCAAAATGTTTTCCCTTACTGACTTCCGCAGGTTTCTGGAAGTCAGTTCTGTCCCGGGGCGGGGACAGATAGTCGTAACCAATGCCTAAGCAACCATTCACATTATGTATTTAATAAAGTTGTGGCCAAAATTATGCCAAAAACCTAAAAAAAAAATTCTGTGTGAATTGTGATTTATTTAGGGGGTGGCTCGGGGACCTCGACACGCAAATAACACTTCAAACAGGAGTATTCTATAACAAAGTACAGGATACATAAGCATTCTGGATAATGTCATATGAACACACATAAGAAAACTCAGCACTGGAATGAGAGCATCATAATAAATAGGAGTGTCTTACTGTGCCTGGTCAGAAATCCATGGTAGCAAAGGTAAGATGTTCTTCAGTGCTTGGTAATACAATACAGACAGAAAGCTTATTGCTATATGTAAGCCACGGGCAAGTTGGCTTATGGTGACCTCTTTTCACCCACAGACTTTCCCAAACCATGAATTGATGTGGGTAGAGCCCATGAGTTTTATTGTCAGTGATAGACAAAACTTTTTTAAAGTAAGGATTCATCAGAGCATAGAATTAACTTCAAAATCTCTTCTCCCCCCTGCACCCTTTGTGTAAAGCTTTCTTTCAGTAGCCACAACTGAAGAGGGGGGGAGAGGGACAATGAAACAGTTAAATAGACCTAGAGTGCTTTAGAAGGAGAGCTGAGGTGCATACAGTCTAAAGTTAATGTGCCTCAGAGAAGCTAGAAATTGGATTAATATTGCTTGCTCATGCTTGAAGCACAGAAAATTGCTCAAAGGCAGATGGAGGGAGAACTAAATTCTAAAAATAAAATTCCCAGGAGAAATGAAGATTTTCACAGTTCAAATTGGAGTTCTTTCCCCCCTACTAGGTTACATGTCTCTGAACACTAAAACAAATAAGTTACAAGTGGAAATGTAAGAACATTATGTAACTTGAATATATACCTGAAAAATGATACCGGGAGGGACGGGGGGACAGGACCCAAGCCTGTTGGTTTTCTTTCTCTTAAAAAAAATTAATGGCAATCAAGGATAACAAAAGCATCAACCAGTTATTTTAAAAGGTCAGTTTTGCTGACTAAATGAATTTTAGTTTGGATTCTTGTAAAATGCCAGCATACAAGAGTCCAAGGAAGGAGTAAGTGACAGATTCTTGGAGCCACTGAACACAACAGTGTCCAATATTTCACAGCTCAACATGAACTACCCAGTGGATATTAGATCTGTATTCCAACCAACAGTCTTACCCTGGAATTGTTTGTTGTTTAGTCGTCTTAGTCGTGTTCGACTCTCCATGACCCCATGAATGGAAACTCTCACTTTCTTCTCAAAGCTTCTCCTTTTTTATGTCCATGGAGTTTTCTTGGCAAAATACTGAAATGGTTCCTTCTCCAGGTGGATCACATTTAGTCTAAACTCTTGGCTATGACCTGTCCATCTTGGGTGGCCCTGCATGGCATAGCTCATAATTTCTTGGAGTTATTCAAGTCCCTTCGCCACGACAAGGCAGTGATCCGTGAAGGGGTACCCAGGAATAGCAGTTGACAAAATATCAGGTAGTTCAAAACCACTATCTGTTGATAATTTGGTAGGTGAATATAGGAATTACATATAAATTCATTCCCGGCCCCCGCCAATCATCCCCAGCATATATATTTTACGGCCTGAATTTGGATGTAAGGACAACTCTACACAGTACACAACAATTTCTACTGCTATGTATACCCCAGTGATTTCCACACATTCGTGTTGGAAGTGTACATAGAATTGTAGAGTTGGAAGTGACCACAAGGAATCTTTGACCCCTACATGGGGCTCAAACCCATGACGTTGAGATCAAGAGTCTTCTGCTCTACTGACTGAGCTATGCATGCATCTTTTAACCGCGTTGCAGCTCCTAGAGCCCTCATTTGCCTGGTGGTCCCAGATATGTGCACACAGGTCAGTAAAGGCACACTTAACGTGATAAATGATTCCCCACTTGATAACACTGATGTAATGCCAAAGTATACACTTCAAAATGATTTACCCTGCATCACTCTCTTGTTCGCTTTCCCAGCAGCGCAGACATTGATTTAATTACCATGAAATATCAAGGGCAGAAAAACAAGTGGTGAGCTTTATGAGACCCAGAATTCTTGTTCAGCTCAAGTCTACAGAAGAGCTTCTGGCTTACCCAGGAAGCCCACCCACCTATGTGCCTTGTTAGCTTTAAAATTCCCCAAAGGTTTTTCTATTCCAATTACACTTACTAGACAGTACAGTGGTACCTCAGGTTAAGGATGTAATTCGTTCCGGAGGTCCGTACTTAACCTGAAACTGTTCTTAACCTGAAGCACCACTTTAGCTAATGGCGCCTCCCGCTGCTGCCGCCCCGTCGGGGCATGATTTCTGTTCTTATCCTGAAGCAAAGTTCTTAACCTGAAGCACTATTTCTGGGTTAGTGGAGTCTGGTACCTGAAGCGTACGTAACCCGAAGCGTATGTAACCCGAGATACCACTGTATGGCAGTATAGTGGTACCTTGGGTTAAGAACTTAATTTGTTCTGGAGGTCCGTTCTTAACCTGAAACTGTTCTTAACCTGAAGCACCACTTTAGATAACGGGGCCTCCTGCTGCCACTGTGCGATTTCTGTTCTCATTCTGAAGCAAAGTTCTTAACCCAAGGTACTATTTCTGGATTAGCGAAGTCTGTAACCTGAAGCATCTGTAACCTGAAGCGTCTGTAACCCGAGGTACCATTGTAGTAGCAATAGCAGTAGCAGTGCCCCAACTATGGTTAGATAAGAGGGAATGTAGGGAAAGTCTGTGAGAGTTGTAGTTTACCTGCAGCAGCCATAGCAACTGCGGAAGAATCTACAACTCCCAAAGCCCAGCAAAGTTTTCCCTCCTGATTTGCTGGTGGTACACCAGATAGGAAATACAGGGAGAGATTTTTTTCTGATAGATTGGCTTAGTATACAAATTTGGGGGTGGGGGAATAGTTTGGTTTATACAGAGCCCTCTCATTTGGGCTGGTGAGAGATCTCCCATCTTAACTACTACTACTACTACTACTACTACTACTACTAATTTATTATTTATACCCCGCCCATCTGGCTGGGCTTCCCCAGCCACTCTGGGTAGCTTCCAAAAAAATAATAAAATACTGTAATACATCAAACATTAAAAGCTTCCCTGAACAGAGCTGCCTTCAGATGTCTTCTAAAAGTCTGGTAGTTGTTCTCTTTGACATCTGGTGAGAGGTCGTTCCACAGGGAGGGCGTCACTATCGAGAAGGCCCTCTGCCTGGTTCCCTGTAGCTTCGCTTCTCACAGTGAGGGAACCGCCAGAAGGCCCTTGGTGCTGGACCTCAGTGTCCGGGTAGAACGATGGAGGTGAAGACGCTCCTTCAGGTATACAGGACCAAGGCTGTTTAGGGCTTTAAAGGTCAGCACCAACACTTTGAATTGTGCTCAGAAACGTACTGGGAGCCAATGTAGGTCTTTCAGGACCGGTGTTATATGGTCTTGGCGGCCGCTCCCAGTCACCAGTCTAGCTGCCGCGTTCTGGATTAGTTGTAGTTTCCGGGTCACCTTCAAAGGTAGCCCCACGTAGAGCACATTGCAGTAGTCTAAGCAGGAGATAACCAGAGCATGCACCACTCTGGCGAGGCAGTCTGCAGGCAGATAGGGTCTCAGCCTACGTACCAGATGTACAGTAACTACTGTACTTCCTTCTACTACCATCTCATTTCAAGTTATTCTTCTGCATCTTTTCTCTCAGCTCTCAGGAGAAGGAGCCATGCAAAAGCATAAAAAAGCCTACTGGCTCCCATTTAATTCAGCATCTTGTTCTCACAGTGAACAACCAGATGCCTATGGGTTTTCTATTAACATAGTACCTGGTTCAAAATAGCCTTGGATTTTTTCCCAGGCATATAACTCTTCACATTTTCTCTGAATATTCCCCATTGTGTGTATGTGTCGTGGTCATCCTTCTCCAATCACAATCCCCCAGCATGAAACTGTCAAAAAAATGCAAATCCTGGGGAATTTCACAAGCTTTCCTCAAAATTCTCGAGACATTTCATTATGAAAGAACTTCCCATTTCATCTTGAATTATTTAATATTTATTCCATAAATAATTTATAATTCTGCTCTGGGCAACTGATGTATAATTCTGTTCCGGACAACATTCAGTGGCAATTCACTATTTCCATATAATATACAATTTAGCATCATCAAAGAGAAGGGTATTTCCAAGTACAAACTTTTACCAATTATGAATTTGATTTCCTGTTGTGCCTTTAAGAAAAAAAAATTAAAGTGCCTCCGCATTTATAAGCATTTGCGTGGCGCTGTGCGTTAAACCACAGAGCCTAGGACTTGCTGATCAGAAGTCGGCAGTTTGAATCCACGTGACAAGGTGAGCTCCTGTTGCTCTGTCCTAGCTCCTGCCAACCCAGCAGTTCAAAAGCATACCAGTGCAAGTAGATAAATAGTTACTGCTGCGGCAGGAAGGTAAATGGCATTTCCATAAGCTCTGGCACTTGTCACGGTCCTCCGTGCACCAGATGCTGTTTAGTTCTGCTGGCCACATGACCCGGAAAGCTGTCTGTGGACAAACACCAGCTCCCTCGACCTGAAAGCAAGATCAGCGCCACAACCCCATAGTCACCTTTGACTGGACTTAACTGTCCAGGGGTCCTTTACTTTTTACCTTTACCTTTTAGGACAGTATTAAGTGGGTAACATGCATCATAAAAAAGCATTCAGGTAATAATTAAGTAAGTTAAAATATCCTTTCAGGAGCATTGTCTAAGGAAGCAGTCCTACGCAGAAGCTGGCATAAAGCAAGTCAGTGTAAGTTAAGTTCATGTAAAGTTGAACAGGATCCAAACCCCATTCAGCAGTGGGACTGTTGCTGCTCTGCTTGAGCCTGGCAGAAGATGGGCTCATCCTAGCTGGGTGAGGAAGTAACCCCAGTGGATCTGGCTACTAATGCTGGCAACCTTTTAATGAGGGTGAAAGAGGAGAGCACAAAATATGGTCTGAAGCTCAACATCAAAAAAACTAAGATCATGGCCACTGGTCCCATCACCTCCTGGCAAATAGAAGGGGAAGAAATGGAGGCAGTGAGAGATTTTACTTTCTTGGGCTCCATGATCACTGCAGATGGTGACAGCAGTCACAAAATTAAAAGACGCCTGCTTCTTGGGAGAAAAGCAATGACAAACCTAGACAGCATCTTAAAAAAGCAGAGACATCACCTTGCCAACAAAGGTCCGTATAGTTAAAGCCATGGTTTTCCCAGTAGTGATGTATGGAAGTGAGAGCTGCACCATAAAGAAGGCTGATCGCCGAAGAATTGATGCTTTTGAATTCTGGTGCTGGAGGAGACTCTTGAGAGTCCCATGGACTGCAAGAAGATCAAACCTATCCATTCTTAAGGAAATCAGCCCTGAGTGCTCACTGGAAGGACAGATCGTGAAGCTGAGGCTCCCATACTTTGGCCACCTCATGAGAAGAGAAGACTTCCTGGAAAAGGCCCTGATGTTGGGGAAGGTGGAGGGCACAAGGAGAAGGGGATGACAGAGGACGAGATGGTTGGGTAGTGTTCTTGAAGCTACTAACATGAGTTTGACCAAACTGCGGGAGGCAGTGGAAGACAGGAGTGCCTGGCTTGCTCTGATCCATGGGGTCACGAAGAGTCGGACACGACTAAACGACTAAACGACTAAACGACAACAATGCTGGGAAATCTGAGCAGTGTCCCTATTTTCCAGGGACAGTCCCGTATTTACAGTAGCCATCCTGCTTTCTGTTTTGATCCTTGAATTTCCAGCTTTTTCTTAGGACGTTCCTATTTTCATCGGAGAAATGTTGGAGGGTATGGAGGTATGAGACCCCTGAAGCCAGGAGATTCTTTACAACTATTAGAAGACATCTGAAGGCAGCCCTGTATATATTAGTATTCATGTTATGGAATAGGACAGGCAAACCTAAATTCGGCCCTCCACATGTTTTGGGACTACAATTCCCATCATCCCTGACCACTGGTCCTGTTAGCTAGGGATGATGGGAGTTGTAGTCCTAAAACATCTGGAGGGCTGAGTTTGGGGGTGCCTGGAATAGGATGTCCCTATTTTCATCAGAGAACAATTGAAATGTATGGCTCTGCCACTGGAATAGCCCCTTCAAATTTTCACAGAATTACCAGAAGGAATAATAAGTTACAGGAAAATACGCCGCTCAGGTAGAAAATAACTTTTGACATAGAAACTTGGATCTGAATGGGGCTCTCAGTGATAAATATATGGAAAAACAGATAATCTGTCTTTTAACATTAAGCCAAGATACACAATCTTTCTAAGATGTGGAATGTATAGTCCCTTTTGCGTGTTGAGTCCCACAATGCCACCCACCAAAAAATTCACACTTCACACATGATTTTTTGTTTAAGGTTTTTGGCATAATTTTGGCCACAACTTTATTAAAATACAAAAAATGTGAGTGGTTGCTTAGGCATTGGTTATGACTATCTGTCCTTGCCCTCAGGGACAGAGCTGGCCCTTCCGGATTCCAGCGGAAGCCAGCGTGGGAAACAAGTATTGGGTGAGAAAATGTGGCTGAGACACAGACCATCACCTCTCACCCTCATGTTCCGGTGGGGCTTGCACGGCCCAAGTCCGACTCCGGGGACAAGGACGAAAAGAATGGCAAGCCCCTGGATTCCTTTAACGGAATTCCCTTCGCATCATTTGGAGGGATAGGCACTTACCCCTCCAAGCACCAATTTAACCAATGCCTAACCGCCAACCTTACAAGTTGTGACGATTTGCTACGCAGTAGGCAAAAACCAAATGGCACCAGCCAATCAGCCAGATGGCAAAATTCCTACCAGGCCCCCGCACCAAGGCGAACGACCCCATGACAGGCATAGCAAGGCCAAGCGATATGAAAAAACCACCCTATAAAAGGGAGGGAGGGCGGGTGATCCGGTGCAAAATGGCCAAGAGGACGTCCTACGTCTGGCCCCTGTATTTAAAGACTCTGACCCCTCCTCCAAATTGGCAACAATCAAAACTCCCCAGCAACCCAAAGTTAACCACTTAAAGGCTTGGGTTCCTCACCAAATTTGCCTAGTCACTGCAGGGTGGCCTGTTTCCCCAACCGCAACACGTGCTCTCTGTTATGGAGAACACGCTTTGCGTGTTGAGTCCCACAATGCCACCCACCAAAAAATTCACACTTCACACATGATTTTTTGTTTAAGGTTTTTGGCATAATTTTGGCCACAACTTTATTAAAATACAAAAAATGTGAGTGGTTGCTTAGGCATTGGTTATGACTATCTGTCCTTGCCCTCAGGGACAGAGCTGGCCCTTCCGGATTCCAGCGGAAGCCAGCGTGGGAAACAAGTATTGGGTGAGAAAATGTGGCTGAGACACAGACCATCACCTCTCACCCTCATGTTCCGGTGGGGCTTGCACGGCCCAAGTCCGACTCCGGGGACAAGGACGAAAAGAATGGCAAGCCCCTGGATTCCTTTAACGGAATTCCCTTCGCATCATTTGGAGGGATAGGCACTTACCCCTCCAAGCACCAATTTAACCAATGCCTAACCGCCATGGAGCCCTCAGCTCACCGCCAAACCACTCACAGCCCCAACCAAGACCTCAGCTTGGTCACCACCGCACCAATCCAAGCCTCATTCCCTGAAGCAGAAAGGTGCACGCCATCAGCTCTGAAAAAGGATGGCCTCTGAAAAGAAATCTCGGGGTGGGAAATCACATCACCACCCAGCTCCAAAACCTTTTTGACCACCGCAGCATTGATGCGTTTTCTGGCCCTTTCAGTGGCGGCCGGGCAACGACTGCCCCTCCAAACGCAGCGTTGCAAGAGCTTTGACCAAAAGACTCTCGCTGTTGGCACCATTGCCCGCAGCGTCTCCAGGTCACCCAAAATTGCAGCACGTAGTGACAAGCAGTCCATGGTCACCATGTCGTTCTCGCCCAGCTGCACCACAATAGCAGCTGGCGGCCCCTCCAGGAGCAACTGCCTCCGGATACTTGGCAGGAACTGTGACCAGCGCATTCCTCGTCAGGACAGCCAGGACAACCGAACGTGTGGAGGAAGGCCGAGATCTGGACCCATTCCAGATTGCCGTGCTGCGACACCAGTCCAATGGACGATACTGTGCCCCACCATCCAAATGCGGACCACTGCTAAACCTAATAAAAGTATAAAATAAAAGCAGTGTAAGATACCAATTGTCAGTGAACATAACCTTTGAACGCATTTGATTTCCAGCGACCCAAATCTTTATTCTGGCAGCTGACAAGCCCAGTGGGCAGCTGTCGTGGCAGCCCCTATCCTAAAAGAATGGGGGGCGAAACCTTGTGCTGTGCCGCCACAAGCCAGAATCGCCTTACCCATCACCTTTGCAAACTGGTGTCTTGACAGGGGCAAACCATTCTCATGCCTTAGCAGAGGCCCCATTGGTTCACGACTAGCAGCACCTGACCTCAGCAGGGCAGCACTGATGACTGGGCCCCACCATATCGTCAGTACCAGCAAACATTGTGGGGGAGCAAAGAATCCCAAGGCAATCGCATCCCGCCAGGTGTCGTTCCCCTTAGGGGAAAGATGCACCCCATCTGCCCTAAAGAGGGCAACAGCCTTGAAGAAAATAGCAGGGTGCAATATTACAGAACCACCTAAAGCAAGGACCTATTTTATTTTGTTATTTTATTTTATATTTACTTTATTCTATTCTATTGTCCACCTCCTTATTAACATGCTTTCTGGCCTGCTCAGTGGTAGTTTGTCTAGGCATTGGTTCCCGACTAGCTGCACCTGACCTTAGCAGGGCAGCACTGACGACTGGGTCCCACCATATTGTCAGTACAAATAAACAGCATGGGGGAGCAATGAAACAGGATCAGACTGAAGCTCACCCCCAAATGCTCCCAGGGACTCTTGTGTGGCCCTACCCCTCGAAAGGGGTCGACAAAAGCATAGCAAATCCTTGGATTCCCTTAATGGAATATCTTTGCGCATTGGAGGGGACAGGTGCTCCAACCCCCCTCCAGACCACCTTGAACCAATGCCTTAAATTATTTTGCGTCCAGGGAGAGCTGCCATCAACTCAATCCAAGCCCTCTTGCATGCAGGAATGCAACTTATGCTGGAGGAAGACAGCAAACATTCTCGCCCAGCTGTACCACCAGCACTGCGGGAGGACCTGCACAGGTCACACTCGACCACACCCAAGGAAGGATCTCCTCCCAAAGCATTCCCCATCTGGACATCCAGTAAATGTTCACATGGGCAGGAAGACTGAGATGGCGCCCCAGTCCAAACTCATCAACATGCTTGCCAGCCTAGTGTACGATGCTGTGACCCAAATGTGCACAGCTGCTCCTATGAAAAAAGGAAATAACAGACAAGCATCAGCACAGACATCATTTGACACTTCTTGATATAACCCTTGTCAGCGTAAGACTTCCAATGACCCGTATTCACAATCCTGTCTACTGACAGGCCCCCAGTCTGCAGCCTTTTCATCAGTCCTATTCGAAAGGAATGAGGCATGTTCAGCCGCAAGCAAGCCGTAGGCCGTAATAACTGGTGCACGACGTAAGCACATTGATGCCTGGCTAACGGGAACCCATTTTCATGCACTAGGAGCGGGCCAGCCCCCAGGGAATGAAAAGCCAAATATTCTGTTATCCATAACTGGGCAAGGGCCCTCCTCACTTGTGGCGGGAACCCTGATTGTGGCACTCCTGCCCACTAAGTCTGTTTTTTGAGTTCCCGATTCTAAAGACAAGCTCCAAGGATAAAGAAAAGTCCTGAAGCAATAAGCCTCCAGACTCTCAGCCCCATGCTGGCACCAACAACCATTTTCCCAACCCTCAGTGCGAAAATGCAATGGACTACTGAAAGGAATCTCGTCTTGATCTTTAACCAGCAGACAAGTTTTAACTTGTTGCAGATACTACATAGGTAAAATTGACAAACTTCCTGCCCGCTGTCCTATGAGGTTGGAGCCTATTCCAACCTTCCAAGGCCCTGCGCACTATAAACTTTATACAAGGGTCTCTGAAAATTAAGCTTCAGTGTAACAGACATTGCAGCGGACTGAATTCTGATAGTTATAATAGCACGCCCAATCTGCAGCAGGTGGACCAAATACTGCAGGATCTGCTCAGAGGATGGAGGCTAATTCATCTGAATGGCAGAGGACTGCCAGCTTAAGGCTAAGAAATCCATCCAGGCCATCCCATAAGAGCTAAAGCAGAATGGGAAATGGAAGCTGCTGCTCTCTGTAAATACTAATTGTTGTCAAAATGCCACAGGTGGTCTGGAAAAGTCTGGCTACAGCTGAGTCTGGAGCCCAGGATCAGAAGCGCTTCAACTGAAAATGGGATAGAGTGGTAGCAACATCATTAGAGGATCTAGTAATTTGGAGAGTAGAAGGCACAATATTAAACCTTAAGCAGCGCAGCTCGAAAGCGTGAGCGGAGGGGCGGAGAATCTGCTGGAGCGTGAGGACTGTTTTGCCAAGACGCTCACCACTACCTGGTTATCAGACCAAAAGCAGATCCGATGGTCACTGAACTCCTCGGGCCACATGTGAACTGCTACTACAATGGGGAAGAAAAAAAAAAATATGGCACATGATTGCCTCACCACACCGGGCTTGAGGCCATAGCTTTGCACACCAGCGGCCCTTGAAATAAAACCAAAGGGCAAAGATCCAGCAGCACCAGCATGAACCTGAAAATCCTTGTGCGGGTTCAGTATCCTGCCATGCCGAACTACTATTGCATCCATTCAGGAATTGCTACCATCGCCTGATATCTGCCTTCACCACACTTGGTAGGCATACACAAAGGTAAGGGGACCTCAGGCCGCAGGCAGCCTGGCCTAGTGGGAAGATTAATTAAGTGACCCAGCAAGATCGGATCTTCTACAGAGGAAGTATTACAAAATAACTTCCTTCAAGGCAGACAGCTTCTCCATAGGCAAGTGGTTTGTTTTTGCAACGATATCCACTGGATCCCTAAATAAAATGGGAATAAGGGCAAAAGCTATTGCTTGCCATCTTGTGCTGCCATCATGATATGTAAATATACAAGGTCGACGCTGGCCAGAACCCCTAAAGAAGTCCTGACAAAACTGCCACCGAGCCAGCTTCCTTTTCCGACACACACTCTGTACAATGCAACTGCACACTCTGTGCAATGCAAAAAACACGCTCTGTGCAATGCAACTACACACTCCGTGCACTGCACACACAAACCCTCCGTGCAATGCAACTACATACTCCGTTCAATGCAACTACACACTCCGTGCAATGCAAAAAACAAAAAAAACCAAAAACCACGCTCTGTGCAATGCAACTACACACTCCCTGCAATGCAAAAACACGCTCTGTGCAATGCAAATACACACTCCGTGCAATGCACACACAAGCCCTCTGTGCAATGCAACTACGCACTCCGTGCAATGCAAAAAAAAGACTCTGTGCAATGCAACTACACCCTCCATGCGATGCACACATTCCGTGCAATGCGTGCAATGCAACTACACACTCCGTGCAATGCACACACACACTCTGTGCAATGCAACCGCACCTTCCGTATGATGCAACAACACACTCCGTGCAATGCAACAACACACTCCATGCAATCCAACAATACACTCCGTGAAATGCGAACACACTCTCCGTGCAATGCACACACCCCCGTGCAATGCAACTGCAAATCTCTCACGCAATGCAATGCAATTGCAGCCCGTGCAGCGCCGTGCCCTGCAGCGCACAGAGCAAACTGCAATGCGGGCACGCAAAGGTGCTTTCTCCCACTTGCATATTGCAAATGTGGCGCCCATTACATCCCTCGCAGTGAGGTAACCACCAAAAGGACCTAAGTGTCCAGGTAGAGCAATGGGCGAGCATGCAGCTGTCCCATACAGGGACCAATCCTGCAACCTGGGCATTACCGGCACTATGCGCTGACCCAGTGAAACCAATGCTTATAGACCACATGGGGACACTATTCAGGCCGGAAACGCTTCCAGGCCATCAAATTCTAGGGCAAAGCCCTAGGATCACCTGCTAGGCCAGGCATAAATGTTTCCAGTGAAATAGGAGAGTTGAGGTAGCCCACAGCTTGTCCAGGTACCCCTGCTTGCCCTTTTAGAGGGAAGCACCCCTTCAAGAAAACCCAAAGTTCTTTTATCACAAATGGGCAGAACTACCCAGCAACAGAATAGCCTAAAAGGAGCAGTTAGTTTTGTTTTGTTATAACAATGGCTAAGAGGGGGATATGAACCCTGCCTCCCAGGTCCTAGTCTTGCACTTTAGCCACTAAGCCACAATGGCTCGTCTCTAACATGGCATTCGCCACTATCAGGGCAAAACAAACTTAAAGAAAATAAACTTGTTCAGAAATGGCATAGTTCAAGAGCATATACAAAGTGCTCTAATCCTTGGAGACACAGAGAGCCTCTGGGGCCCTCTGTCTGCCTCAGATATACGTTAGGAGCAACTGGGCCTGCAAGCAGATACATTCCTATAGTGAGAATGAGTCACGTGTCAGAGACTTAACAATTAACTGCTACCTGTAGCAGACCTAGGCTTGGAAGTTAATGTGCAGGCCGAATAGGCCTCCCTGTTTCTGCTCTTGAGAATCTTAGTCTCAAAGCAATATTAAAGGAAGCCAAATTAGTGCTCCCACCCAAGGCTAGCTTAAAATTTGGCCAACAGCGCTGCACACACTCAAATTAAAGCCAACCTTCGGGGATACTGTAAACGAAAGTGATTCCAGCTAAGCTGGGAACAGCCCTGACTAGCCCCACAATTTCAACGAGAGAAATGGGGGAAACCTTTTGCAAAAGAAAGCCCCTAACGGGGGTTCTCTCCCTATTGGGAAAGGCAAGCCACGGATATAGGGAGAATCTTCCCACAGGGCAGGGTAAGGGGTGGGGTGGGAAATCGAACAGGAAAAAGGGGAGGAATTAGATTATTTAAGGGACTAGAGAGGATTAAAAAGAAAGGGGAAATAAAGAAATAAAGAAATGTAACCAGACAATGAGAAGATTGTCCAAGTGCTCCATGTGATCCGGTGCAAAATAGCCAAGAGGACGTCCTACGTCTGGCCCCTGTATTTAAAGACTCTGACCCCTCCTCCAAATTGGCAACAATCAAAACTCCCCAGCAACCCAAAGTTAACCACTTAAAGGCTTGGGTTCCTCACCAAATTTGCCTAGTCACTGCAGGGTGGCCTGTTTCCCCAACCGCAACACGTGCTCTCTGTTATGGAGAACACGCTTTGTCACCTCTGTATTACTAATTTTTTGGACTTACTGGTTGCCTGTTTATGAAAACTTTAAGCACAACAAAAGCAACAATGATTTGGTCATCTCTGTGTGAAAGGTCTCTTCAGCACTTTTTTATTTTTGCCAGAGTTCTACAGGGAATAAGTCGTATTTTGCTGAATGCTTATGTTGTTTAGCTTGAGGGTTACTTTTCTTTACTTTTCTCCTCTTTCAGCATTATGGGGTTTTCAGACAGGAGACAGCACTTCCCTAAGCTAAACTACTTGTTACGTATTAAGTGGAATTTAGAATCTCACAAACACACCTTGCCATGAAAGGGAACATGCCTAGGCTACTGTTTTTCTAAGCGACACGACTGTTTTATCTACTGAAACACCCAGTTTGTTATCTTCTCTGGTTGAAAACCTGAATATTTTAGGTGCTGCCAAGCAATCTTTTTCACCCATAAACCGTAGCACAGCTTCAAGTTATTGTGTAAAATGAAATACATTACTACAGCAAGTGCATTTAGAAAAAAAACTACTACTGGAGTGTTCTATATTTTTCCACTTCTGCACTTAAGATGTTTTTGTCCTCTCCGTCTTCCATACATTTGTAAAGCACTGATACATTATACTTATTCTATGGCAATTTTAAATGTGAATTGGAAGTGTTTGGGTATACACTTTCTAAAATATTCTGCATTTCTTTTCCCCCCTCCCTGCCTTTTTTAACAAAGCAATACCATTTCTAAAGACCAAAAGGTTATGAGCTACTCAGCTAGTGGCGAGAGATATAAAATGATGAAATACAGCTTTTTATTGGTTCCAGCACAGAATAGGTTGGGGGGAGAAGGTATGTGCCAGCTCTGGGACTTTTCTTCCCATTGTAATCAACTGAGGAGGGGAATATGGAAGGGCTTTGGGTTTTGCAGCTTGTCTGCTTCTACACCTGCCTTTGCCACCTGGTAGGATTATATAGTGGATTTTGAAATTCACAACATTTTGTCTTCAGAATGTGAGCAACAGCCAAAATCTCCACAGAAACATGGGCATATTCTCATGTTAGTGAATGCACAATGGTTAAAACACATGATACTCATCCACTTAGTCTAAAATATCATGGGACACATGTCTTCTTTACATATTTATGTATTGATGTTTCTATGTTTTAAATATTGTTTTATAGATTCTAAATGCTGCATTGATTTCTTAATCACATGACTTGCCATAATTGTGAGATTTAGCTTATATTTTTGTTGCTGTTTTATTAAGTTTTTTTTATAGTTTGCAGCTGTTTTATTGATAATTTGTTAATTATTTTATATGATGTACACTGTATTTGCGATGTGCTATTACGTTTTATTATGTTTTGGTTATTTATTGTTTGTAAGCTGCTTTGAGATTCATTTGAATGAATGAATGAGTGTGTATACACACGCGCTCTCTCTCTCTCTCACACACACACACACACACACAAACACACACACACACATATATATATATACACAGTGTCAGTCAGTCAGTTTTATTGCACATAGCCAAAGGCTGCCGCAATGTACACAGAATCATTCGACAATTAAAAGAAAATATACTGGATTGATACAAAAGACTTAAAACATTTATATTATCAAAACATTACGTACTCTAAGCAGAGCTATAAAAGTACCCCAATATACAGATCAAGACATTAAACAATAAAATTCATAAGCTAAAATCATCACATGGCCACTAATATATCAAAAAACAATGTCAATTAGTACAGTGTGCAATTTATACTCGGAGTTTGGTGACAAAGATAGAGCATAGCCTGATGTAGATAGATAGGGTCAAATAAATTCATCTCCTTTACAGTTGATGGCTACCTTGGCTATATAATTTGCTCTAATTTTCCTAGCAGCAGTTGCAAAGAGTGCTACACGCCAGGTCACATACTTATCTGTGTCTGCGAGGAGATATAAAATCATGTCAGAGGGGTTCTGGCTAGGGGACCTTGTCATTATAAGTACTAAAAATCTTTTTCTTGCATCCTTATATAGGGGACAGTGAATATATACACAGTGGTACCTTGGTTCTCAAACGCCTTGGTATTCAAACAACTTGGAACCCGAACACTGCAAACCCAGAAGTGTTCCGGTTTGCGAACTTTTTTTGGAAGCCAAACGTGCTCCGTTTTGAGTGCCACACTTCCGTTTTGAGTGTTACACTGAGGTCTGTCTGTTTTTGCTATTTATTTTGCATTTTTGTTTCTGCACTTTTTTCTTTTGTTTTTGTGACTGTGTGTAACCCAGTTCAGCTACTGATTGATTGATTGATTGATTGATTGTGTGACTGCAGTACATCATTTATTGCTTTCATTTTATGGATCAGTGGTCTCATTAGATAGTAAAATTCATGTTAAATTGCTGTTTTAGGGGTTGTTTTAAAAAAATCTGGAATGGGTTAATCCATTTTGCATTACTTTCTGTGGGGAAGCGCATCTTGGTTTTAGAACGCTTTGGTTTTGGAACGAACTTCTGGAACGGATTAAGTTTGAGAACCAAGGTACCACTGTATATAAGAACTCAATTCTCTCACCAACTACAAGGGCCCCCACACCCTTTATCAGATATAAAAATGTCGCAGTGCTTTCTCAGTGCTCAAGTATGAACACCAGGAATAAAGATTCTCTCATTCATTCAGTGGAGATGGCTAAACCCCAGTGGATCTTCATTATGAGAGACAGCATGATGGAGATATTTTTCATTTCAGAGAGAGAGAGAGAGAGAGAGAGAGAGAGAGAGAGAGAGAGAGAGAGAGACTTAAGAGCCCAACTTTGTGGCTACTTCACCCTCAAACATTTCATGGCTATTATCCAAGCGCTGTAAAAACACTTCTCTTTTTTATCACCCACCGACCCAGTTGCCCCCACCTTTCTTCTCCGACAGGTCCTGGACTTTACATCGAGTAAATTATGCAAAATGATTTCTTGAGTGGCAATAAAAACAAAATTGCTTGCTTGCGATAAACAGAGACAAAAGGAATCAACAAAGGGGAATTCAGTCCCGCCGTTCTTTTTCGTTGGTATTCATTCCATTTCCATGGGGAAATTGCGATAATTAAATCAACTCCCACACACATGCAGCCGAGTTCGTCTATGAACAGTGGCAATAGATGCAATTCTCATTACTACTTCTTTTTTTGCCAGTAAGTGGGTCAAGTGGCTATTCAGAGTCGACATGGGAATACTTTTGTCTTGATAGGTATGTGTTCTTTTAAAATATTCATGTCACACAATGTTGCCTTGACAAGATGTTATTCAACATCAGTGTCTGTTAAACAATCCCTGCAGCGCCAGAGGAAGAAAAAACTGCAAGAGGTTTGCCCTTTTTTATGAGTACTCCATCACCTTGCCTTTGACGTGCAACTTTCTGTTCAGCAAATGCTACAGGCATGTTTTTAAATATTGCACCTGTTTGTGATGTATGATTCCATATTAAATATGCACCCAATTTATTAAATCCCAACTGCCAGGCAACTCAGTAGGCACATTTCAAGGTACCTATGTTCCATATCCATAGAAAAACCAGAGTTTCAAATAGCTGTCAACTCTGCAGGCAAATTGATTTGGTAAAACAAGGAGATCCAGTTAATTAAAGATTTGTTTTGTGGATGGCAGAATTACTTCTTCAAGTGTCCTTTTTATTAAGTTTTTAGTTGTAATGAATGTTATGAATTTTGTAGAACTTCTTTCCAGTTGAGGTCAGGCAGGCCCCTCTCTACTGACTTTCTGGCACCAAACTGAAGTATTATTTTTTATTCCAGCAAACATTTTAACTGAAGTTTGATTTTATAGTTTTAACTGGTTGTGGGTTTTTTGTACTGTATCTTTGCAAACCACCCAGAGATTGTCATAGTTAAGTGGTATATAAGCTGCTTGAATAAATCCATAAAATTAAGTTAAAAACCTGTTCCATAACTCAAAAAGGGAGAGCTGCTTATGGGCTACATCCATCCTTTTTCCTCTAGAAAAATCAGAGATTCAGGCAAGAAAGATCATTTCACAGGTGCAAATGCACTGAAAGGGTAAGAGGTTCAGAGCCCAGGGTCACAGTGTTGTTATTTTGGTTTGGCATTTCATAGTGGCAACTTGGTACGGTTATGCAGGTCCCAGGGAGAATGGCCTACATGCAACAGAGCCATGCAAAAGATTTTTTTGGGGGATGGCCGTGAACATAACCTCCAATATTTCTCTGATGAAAATAGGGACACCCTATTCAATATTATTGTTGTTGTTGCTGTTGTTATTTTATTTATACCTCTCCCATTTGACTGGGTTTCTGCAGCCACTGGGCAGCTTTCAACATATATAAAAACAATAAAATATTAAACTTTTTAAAGACAAAACAAAACAAAAAGAACTTCCCTATAGAGAGCTGCCTTCAGATGTCTTCTAAAGATTGTATAGTTACTTAACTACTTGGCTTAATGAAAATATGGACTACAACAGAAGGACAACTGTGACTTCAAGGAAGAATGGGAACTTTTTACAAACTATTTAAAAAGACAACAAAAGGATTTGGATTCCTTGGGAGGTTTTGACTAAACATCCACAAATTTATTAGTAGAACATAGGATAGCTAAGTTAATGATATGTATAACTTTTTAACCTGCAGAGAATAATATGTGCAAACAAATCAGAGAGGGGAGCTGAGGGAAGTCTCTGGAGGGTGGGAGAGGGAGGGATGGGAGAGAATAAAAAAGGGGGGAAATGTAATTGGTTATATTGATGGATAATCTGTTTGTTAAAATTGTTCAATCAAAATATATTTTAAAAAAGAAAAAGAAAATATGGACATCCTACCATACCATCCAACATTTCTCCAATGAAAATAGGGATGTCCAAAGTGGCTTAGTCATGCTGGCCACATGACCCGGAAGCTATACACCTGCTCCCTTGGCCTATAGAGCGAGATGAGCATCACAACCCCAGAGTCGTCCATGACTGGACCTAACGGTCAGGGGTGTTGTTGTTGTTTAGTCATTTAGTCATGTCTGACTCTTCGTGACCCCATAGACCAGAGCACGCTGTCTTCCACTGCCACCCACAATTTGGTCAAACTCATGCTGGTAGCTTCGAGAACACTATCCAGCTATCTCGTCCTCTGTCGTCCCCTTCTCCTTGTGCCCTCCATCTTTCCCAACATCAGGGTCTTTTCCAGGGAGTCTTCTCTTCTCATGAGGTGGCCAAAGTATTGGAGCCTCAGCTTCACAATCTGTCCTTCCAGTGAGCACTCAGGGCTGATTTCCTTCGGAATGGATAGGTTTGATCTTCTTGCAGTCCACGGGACTCTCAAGAGTCTCCTCCAGCACCATAATTCAAAAGTATCAATTCTTCAATGGTCAGGGGTACCTTTACCTTTTTAAGGAAAGGCAGCAGAAACAGCTTCTGTAACTCTGGAACTGTCCCTGGAAAATAGCGACACTTGGAGGGTCTGAGAGAAGTGAAGAGAAAGGGAAAAGTCAACGAGGGCAACCAATATGAGTAGCCCTCTTGCTACAATGCAGAGGGAAATAGGTAACTGGGTAGCTTTTCTCTAATACAGTAAAGATTAATAGCTATATAGAATCCTGTAAGGTTGTCTCTCTCTCTCCCCCCACCCCGGCTCTCTTTTCTTTCTCAGCCTAGGCTTTCTTTACAGCCTGCTCAGAGCCTACTGCTCTATGGCCATGAATGCTCTTTGAAAGCACAAATACAAGTCCTGGCTGCTTTTGTGATTCAAGGGTGAGCAGCACATGCTGTCAAATTGTATTTATAATTTGAGATCTTGTACTGCTCATCCTTGTATCACAAAAGCAGGCAGGTCTAAAGGGTTTGTTATATGAGTGGCAAAGGCTAATCTCATATAACAAACCTTGCAGTAAAAGAAGAGGCATATGATTTCACCCTGTGAAGTATATTTCTTCTTTAAGTGGGTTAAAGGCTTTGGACTTATCCCTTTTGTCAGTAGCACAGTGTTCGTTGTGTACAGGGCTGGAAAACCTCAGGCCTGGGGGTCAAATGAAGTCCTCCAAGCATCTTGACCTGAGCCTCAAAACTCTCCTCTGGTCACTACTCCTTTCCAGTCTCACCCCCTTGTGGTTCAGCTTCCCACCATCTTTGATTGATTGATTCTATTTTTATTGATTGATTTCTATTTTTATTCAAATAAATCCCCAAGTGGCTTACAAACAAAAGACAGAAATAACATAATGGAACATAACAAATACAGCATAAATCATATAGAATACTTAATAAATCATCAGTAAAACAATCAAAATCGTAAATCAAACAATTACCACCTATGTAACACTCTTAACAAAAGAACTAAAAAATAAGCTAAACATCACAGGTACACCAAAGATCATATTATAGGATTCACAAAGGATGACAGCATTCGTATCTATAAAACAATATTAGCAACATTAACAAAATAGCAACAAAACAAACAAACAAACAAAGCCTTGTTTAATTTGTACACCTGTTTTCTGCACTGCCATGACTCATAAACTTTCGTTCCATTCAATGCATCAAAATACACCTGCACATAATGTTCCTGGCAGTAACTTCCTTCTGAAGGATCCTTGGAATGGAAGTGGTCAGCATCTTTGAGTGTCTTTGCCTAGCTGGAATGTGTCCTTGAATGCCTCTCGCTTGCCCGGATGGAAGATTGCATGGGGTTGTGTGAATGTGCACAGAAACTAGCCTACTGAGCGATAGCTCAGTAAAGTATGAGAGTCTTAATCTCAGGGATGTGGGTTCGAGCCCCACTTTGGGCAAAATATCCCTTCACTGCAAGGAATTAGACTAGATGGTCCTTGTGGTCCCTTTCAACTCTACAATTCTATTTTTATTTTATTTTATTTTATTTTATTTTATTTTATTTTATTTTATTTTATTTTATTTTATTTTATTTTATTTTATTTTATTTTATTTTATTTTATTTTATTTTTATACCGCCCTGTATCCAGGGGTCTCAGAGCGGTGCACAGAATAAAATCAAGATATAAAACTACAAAATACAATGACCGCTCCCCTCATCAAATGGGGGGGTGCCTTTTGCACAGTTGCGCGCAGCCCTCCCCCAATCCCATGTGGCTCCTTGCAGTACAGCCTGGATTGCGCCCCCACCCCACCCGGCTGGACACCTGGAGGTAGCCGCCTACCTCTGTCAGTTACCGAATCCTAGCTGGGGAGACGTTACCAGGAGAGAGTTGGCCAGATAGCCCCCACAAAAAACCCACATTGCTTGGGGGGCGCATAACTAGATAGCATGCCAGAGTCTCGCTTGTTATCAGAATTAACCAGACAAATCACTCCACCAATTAAGAACAGCCATGCACTGCCATCCACAGAATCAAGAAAGAGCTGTCAATCTCTCAGTCCTTTCCATGTCTGGGCCGGGTGAGCTTTCCTATGTTCAGAGGTAACATTTGGATCCAGTGCTCCACCCATTTTGTCTCCAGCCCTGCCCGCCCCTTGCCCCTTTCCCCCAGAAGGGAATGTCATCAACAAGCAGAGAAAGGGTTCATCACTCCAGATTAGTGTCTTCTTCCAAACTTCTGCTGGGTTAATGGCCATTCTGCGAGGCTACGTTTTCTGATACCATCACTTTACAAAATGTTAGAAGAGAGCACTGATCAAACTGGAGCAGTAGTAATAAAATAAAATAAAATTCCTTCTAGTAGCACCTTAGAGACAAACTAAGTTTGTTATTGGTATGAGCTTTCATGTGCATGCACACTTCTAGTAATAATAAGGAAAAGTAAAGGACCCCTGACAGTTAAGTCCAGTCACAAACGACTCTGGGGTTGCGGCGCTCATCTCGCTTTACAGGCCGAGGGAGCTGACGTTTGTCCGCAGACAGTTTTTCTGGGTCATGTGGCCAGCATGGCTAAGCCGCTTCTGGCAAAACCAGAGCAGTGCATGGAAATGCTGTTTACCTTCCCACTGGAGCGGTACCTATTTATCTACTTGCACTTTGACGTGCTTTCGAACTGCTAGGTTGGCAGGACCAGGGACCGAGCAACGAAAGCTCACCTGGTTGTGGGGATTCGAACCGCTGACCTTCCAATCGGCAAGCCCAAGGCTCCACCGTTCCTAATAATAATAATAATAATAATAATAATAATAATAATAGGCATGGACATTGAGGTTGGTATGAAATTCATGTGCATTTGATGATTTTCTAACATTTCAAAATCCAATGAATGAGAACCAGAATTTCCAAATATGGGAAATGTTGTCAAAATCCTCCCTCTTCCCCCACTCTAGTGGCAGAATTGCAATTTGGGTGATCAGGTGGTCAAGCAGATCTTGGTTAAAGTCTGCATTTTGCTCTGTGCCACTCCAATTGGCATTTATGATAGGATTTTTTTGTGCTTATATTGCAATCTTGTTTCCCATTATATTTCTCCCAACCTACTATTTAGCGGGAAGAAACTCTAATGAAAATCCTCATTATTACGTATTTTACATGGCTGTTTATCTGTATATATTTTAAAATTTTATATATGGGTGTTTTATGATGACCTATATTTGTAATGCCTAATAAAGGTTTGGTGAAGCAAAGTAAGTATATTTGTCCCAGAGTTTTACTTCAGGGGGACAAGAGAATACTGCCCACCTGGAAGGTTTCAAAGAGAGTGAACATGAACTCCTGGTTGTTGTTGGGGTTCTTTTTTTGGGGGGGGGTGTAATAACAGTTATAAATGTTTTATTCCTCAGGAGTAGATCCAAATGCTATCTTTCCCCCCTAGTATTATTATTATTATGTGTTTGGCAATAAGCCATAACAGTTATTAATATACTGCTTTATCAATGCAGAATAAAATCCCATTTCATTGTTACGTCATATATAGATTATTCAATTATACAGGTAAAAATAAATGACATGAGGAACCGAATGTGTTTGACGTTGCTCTGCTAGAGCCATAATGAAAACACGCACAGCTTGTATCATGTCCGTATCACCAACAGAAAATCAATTTATTTATTGTTCAGTTTGTTCCTGATCCTTAAATAAAAATTGATATTTGTTTTCCTTTGTGTCTTTCAGTAATATGACAACAGTAAATAATAACAAGGTTTCCATATTACTTCCGCCAAGGAATTCAGGAGGTTGTAGTCACCATAATAAAATGCCTGCTTTCTTCTTTAAAATCAAATCAAATCATCCAGATATTTCACACAGGAATATTGATGACGGATCAATGACTGCTTAGGTGATATATGCACAAAATATATTTAACAAGTTAATATGTTAGAGATCAAATTAAGAAGTGTCTTGTTTTGAGACGCCATCAAAACTTGTATTCTGATGCAGCTGGAAATCTCTTTGTGTTGAATCTTTTTTCTTCTTGTTGTTTTTGCATTGCAAGCTCTATATGGTGAATCTTCTTACCTGCTGCCATTTTAATTCCTTGTAAATAAATTGCAGGCTTGAGTGCTGAAATGGTTTCCTTTCATATCACCAATTTTCCCCTTCATGGTTAGCCAGTATAATATCCCTTCTGAAGGAAATCCGAATATGTTACAGGCTCTGCCCCAATAACCCCTCTTTTCCCATGCCAATAAATATGTTTAGTGCAGTGATATATGGTATCTAAAATATGCCTTGTCTGTTGCTGGTTTTGTTAGTCCTCTAATGCATAAGGATTATTTACTTTCATCCAGGTATGGTTTATGATCCAGAATCTATGATGATTGCACCTGACCTTGGGGGAGCAAGAACCTGAGATTACAGCTACATAAAATCCTACTTTAGAAGTAAACACTAAGTGCCGTCGCTTTTCTCAATCTGCTCGGGAAAGCTTTTAAGCAGGGAGGAAATGTGGCTTAGAGCTTGTCAAGCCACAGAAAAGAAGGGAGAGAGAGAGAAAGAAGAGGGTGGGGGCAGAGAGATGGGTGAGCAGAAAAAGGAGATGAGATCAGCAAGTTACGTTTCAGGTTTTCTTCCTTCTCGCTCTCTCCAATGTCCTTTGGACAGGAAGCCAAACATAGGGCTCCATAAAGAGGTGGAGCTGCTACAATGATTCAACTTCAGTCCAGCACTAACACCCTGCAGACAGATGCTGCAGTGTTATTCTGACTCACCCTGACAAATTGATGAATGTTGTCTGGTTTGCTGTAACAAAGAAATGTTCTAAGTGTGCAAATGGCTTGCAACAAGCAGCTTGTTTAAGAGGTTGCTGAGAAAAAAGGGTTTAAGTTTTAAACGGTGAAGGAAGGGGAGCATCATTTAACAGCACAATCCAATCCCGAGACCAGCCAGGATGAGAGAACTTTGATCTGGTGGATCTTGGGCTGAGCTGGAGATTATTCCTGCATAAGTTTTGGTTGCAGCCCAGCTGGAAGAACTTCAGCTGACATAAATTCCAAAATGACATTGTGGATGTAGGGCAAAACAAGGAGAAACTTGTTGTTGCTGTTTAGTCATTTAGTCGTATCCGACTCTTCATGACCCCATGGACCAGAGCACGTCAGGCACTTCTGTCTTCCACTGCCTCCCGCAGTTTGGTCAGACTCATGTTTGTGGCTTCGAGAAGGAGAAACTTACACCTACTGTATTCCAAACCCCTTTCGGCTCAGACACATGATCTAGCACAGGGGTCTGCAACCTTTAAGACAAAAAGAGCCACTTGGACCCGTTTCCGAAGAAAAAAACAACTGGGAGCCGCAAAACTCGTCATTATAAAAATAACTTTTTTGTCACTTTTTTATTATTTCTTTGTTTGACCCCTCAGAATTACTCCTCCTCATAGAAATAAACGTTAAATTAACAAGTTACCTTTTTGTGTGTGTGTGTTCTTCACTCCCCTTCAAAATAGTGACCAGCGTACATGCCCCCTTTCAATGCAGTGACCAGCGTACATGCCCCTTACAATGTAGCAGGCGGGTGGGAAGGTGACTAACGTACGCACCGCCCCCATGCGACGTCACAGCCAGTACAGCGCCCGCCACAGTGGGGAGTGTCGGGGCACACAATGCGCCTACTCCCCTCGCTAGTATCCGCCCCGGAGCCGCGGCAAAGGTGTAAAAGAGCTCCATGCGGCTCCGGAGCCGCGGGTTGCAGACCCCTGATCTAGCAGGACTTAGCCAGCAAAAAGGGTGTTGTTGTAAGTCAAATTCCTCCTGGAATAGAGGAAACTATAGTTTGGATGGCTCTGTGTGTAATTTTCATTCAAAATGTTAATGATGCCGTATATCAGAACAGTATCAGAAAAGAAATCCAGTAACGATCGTTCAAAATGTTAATGTTGCTGTAAATTGATCAAAGATGCCACAGCAGAGCATCCCTTTAATAGTATTGTAGAATTTTATGGTTGGAAGGGACCGCAAGGGTCATCTAGACTAACTCCCTACAATTCAGGAATTTCAGCTAAAGCAGCCATGACAGATGGCCATCCAACCTCTGTATAAAAATATCCAAGGAAGGTCGGTACACCACCTTCCAAGAGAGTCTCTTCCACTGTCAAACAGCTCTTTTTGACAATTTTCTTGCAACTTGAAACCATTGGTTCATGTCCTACCCTCCAGAACAGGAGAAAACAAGCTTGGTCAATCCTCCATGAGACAGCCCTTTCAATATCTGAAGATGGCTTTCATAGCTCCTCTCATTCTCCTCTTTTCCAGGCCAAACATACCCAACTCCTTCAACCATTCCTCATAAGGCTTGGTTTCCAGACCCTTTACCATCTCAGGTGCCCTCTTCTGTACATGTTTCAGCTTGTCAACATTGTTCTTAAATTGTGGTGCTTAGAATTTTGCACAGTATTCCAGGAGTGGCCTGACCGAGGAAGAATAGAGTGGTACTGTTACCTTCTTTGATCTGGACACTATACTTCTGTTGATGCAGATGAAAATAGCATTACCCTCCCGCCCCTTTTCTTTCATTTCTTATAATGCCCTTCTTAAAAATCAGCTCCTTTTGCAACAACACCTGTTTCTTTACATTCATCTCACTTTTCTTTCTTGTTGGAATTGTCTGCAATTGTGTCTTCAATATTTCACCTTTAAGAAACTCCCATCCACCTTGGACTCTCTTCTCTTTGAGTATTTCTGACTACAGGATCTTCACTCAGTAGTTCCTTAAGCTTTTTGAAATCAGCCTTCTTAAAGTCCACAAAGCGTGTTCTCCTTCATGGAGTTGCGTTGTGTTGCGGTGGGGTCTGCTGAGCCACCCCTCTGTTACCAGGCAGGGTCTCTAAAGATGGCCTGGGGCAGTGATTGGTTCACTGGGTTGCTGGGGTAAAAGTTATGCTGCAATTTTGGTGGGAGGGGTAAAATGTTTAAATACTCTGCACGCAGCCTGGAGCTTTCTCTTTGCTGCGTGCAACGGATCACCCGCCCACCCGCCCTTGAGTAAGGGGTTGTTGCATTGACCTTGCTATGCCTGTCATGGGGTCGTCTGCCATTGGGGCAGGGGCCTGGTAGGAATTTTGTCCATCTGGCTGATTGGCTGTGCCATTTGGTTTTTGCCTACTGCGTAGCAAATCGTCACAACTTGTAAGGTTGCGGTTAGGCATTGGTTATAAATTGGTGGGGGAGGGGTTAGGATAGGCTGGGCCTGCCCCTCCATGGTTGCTGCGGAAAGGGAATTCTGTTAAAGGAATCCTGGGGCTTGCCATCTTTTCGTCCAATCCCTGGAATGGGACTAGGGCCGGCAAGCCTTCGGGGAGCATGCGGATGAGAATTGAGGGTCTGTGTCTCAGCTCCATTTCTCCCCGACTTGCTTTCCCCCGCACTGTCTTTCAGTGGTGCCCGGAAGTCAGTTCTGTCCCCAGGCGGGGGGACAGATAGTCTTAACCAATGCCTAAACAACCACTCACGGTTTTGTATTTAAATAAAGTTGTGGCCAAAATTATGCCAAAAACCTTATACAAAAATTAAGTGTGCGTTGTGAGTTATTTGGGGGGGTGGCTTGGGGACCTCGACACGCAATGTATGTCTGATTACACTCAGCTTTCCATTGCCTCTGTATCGTAAAACCAAAGAGGACCACCATTTCTCCCAAGGTTCCCATTACCTCCACTTCATGGACCAGTTCCTCCTTGTTGCTGGGGACCAAGTCCATTCCTTGCAGTGGTATTCAGAGGCTCCTCAAGTTTGGTTTTCCAGCAACAAATGCATTCCAGGCCACTTCGTTTGAAATCAGTGTGTCTTCTCAAAACTTAATGGACTCTCATTTGCCGATAAATGCATATATCTATATATGTTCGCTTCTCTAATATCTTGCGATCACCATCTCATGAGAGCAGATGGGATTTTTAAGACACTGTGATAGCAGTCAGCTGTGAAGCAACTAATGCAAATTGTCAAAAGGGGCAAGTAATGAAGCTGCATGCATAGAACCATGTCTTGAGAAGATTTACATGATTATATTTTTCACATAGTGCTTGTAATGATCCGGGTGTTTGAGGATTCTATTACATGGTGCCTCCGTGATTGCTCTTTCAAGAGCATCAGTGGGGAAGAAATCTGCAACACAACAGGTGTAATGATATGAATGAATAATCAATCATATACAAAGAATTGTATTTAAACTGGTTTTTTTATTATGATTTTAAAAATCCATCACAACCAATCTGTTTCTGTTGACATAATTGCATTTTGTGATCAAATTAGAGATTGCTTCACCATATTGCATTCTCTTTCCTCATCCGGTAATATTTAAGAACAATCACCATTCTGTGACATCATCTTTTGTTTGCATTTTCTCTGCCCTTCTCCACAGAGAAACATACCACATTAGGATGTGATGGTTGGGAATGGGGAATAAAAAGCTCAGATGCAGATGTTTTCATCCCTAGCCTTATATATAATACCTAATTTCAACCTCAATATTCAACTGCTCTGGTCCAGTTAGTGGAGGATTGGACAGAGTGGAGCCCTCTGTTCAACTATCATTTCTGCCCCACATTTATTGTGGTACCTTGGGAAAGTCACTATCCTTCTGCCTCTCTTACCTGTTTGTAAAATTGAATCAGTGGTGGCCTACCTTGTGGTTTGGTTTGGAACACAATAGACACTGCAAATTATCTGTTGGAATCCACCCAGAGTGGCTGGGGCAACTCAGACGGGTGGGATAGAATTATTATTTTTATTATTGTTGTTTATTAATATTGATTTTATTTAGGAAATTCATAAACTGCATGATCCATCAAGATATATAATTGACGCCAAGTGGCATACAAATTAAAAGTGATGTGTGTGCAATCATATATATATATATATATATATTCTATTCTCCCCCCAAAACATTTTTTATTAGCTGCTTTTCAGTCAAAGCTCTCGGAGCAACTTACAAACTAGAGCAATCTGAACCCAAGATCTACTGGGATGGGTTGAATTTGGAATAGGAGTCTCTCTGGCCGAGTCCAAAAAGATCATGTATTAAAAGGTGGTCTGAAACCATTTAATCCTTTAAAATAGATTTTTACTTACAACATCATTTTTGCCATTGTAACTTACTCTAGATTGCTAAATCACCTTAGCACACTGAGTGGACATTGAAATAAATATGTCTCCCCTGACCTATCTAGCCCCCATTTCTCGACTCAAGCAGATATCCTCGTATTCCAAACTGCACTCATCCGGCAGATCATGGGCTTCGATTTCTCCTTGAGTGAGCCAGTACTTTTGTCATACCTCATCAGATCTGACAGAACTTTATTTAAAACTACTGTGCCCTATTAGTGAGCTAAAATATACTTTAAGTAAGGAAAGGATATTATCAATCTGTTTACCAAACATTCCACAAAATTGGTTTTGCCCTCGTCTATTTCATGGCTTGGCATCTGTTTCACATAGAGGTAAAATATATATTTTCTGTTTTGACTCTGAAAGAGACAAGAAGTAGATGCAGGGACAAATAGGTGCCACTTTTCATTACTTTCTGGGTCATATATTACACGTGGCACTTTCAGCTAGATCAAGCTCAATGGACTCCCTTAGAATATATTAACCTTTTCTCCTGCCAACCTAGCAGTTTGAAAGCACACCAGTGTAAATAGATAAATAGGTACCGCTGCAGCAGGAAGGTAAACGGCATTTCTGTGCACTCTGGTTTCCATAATGGTGTCCCGTTATGCCAGAAGCGGTTTACTCATGCTGGCCACATGACCCGGAAAACTGTCTGTGGACAAACACCAGCTCCCTTGGCCTAAAAGCAGATGAGCGCCACAACCCCATAGTTGCCTTTGAGTGGACTTAACCGTCCAGGGGTCCTTTACCTTTATATTAACATAGATAGATAGATGATAGATGATAGATGATAGATAGATAGATGATAGATAGATAGATAGATAGATAGATAGATAGATGATAGATAGATATATAGATGATAGATAGATAGATAGATAGATAGATAGATAGATAGATAGATGATAGATAGATGATAGATAGATGATAGATAGATAGATGATAGATAGATGATAGATAGATAGATATAGATAGATAGATAGATAGATAGATAGATAGATAGATAGATGATAGATAGATAGATAGATATAGATAGATGATAGATAGATAGATGATAGATTAGATAGATGATAGATAGATGATAGATAGATAGATAGATGATAGATGATAGATAGATAGATAGATAGATAGATAGATAGATAGATAGATAGATAGATGATAGATAGATGATAGATAGATAGATGATAGATAGATGATAGATAGATGATAGATAGATTAGATAGATAGATAGATAGATAGATAGATAGATAGATAGATAGATAGATAGATAGATAGATGATAGATAGATAGATAGATATAGATAGATGATAGATAGATAGATGATAGATTAGATAGATGATAGATAGATAGATAGATAGATAGATAGATAGATAGATAGATAGATAGATGATAGATAGATGATAGATAGATGATAGATAGATAGATGATAGATAGATGATAGATAGATAGATATAGATAGATAGATAGATAGATAGATAGATAGATAGATAGATAGATAGATGATAGATAGATAGATAGATATAGATAGATGATAGATAGATAGATGATAGATTAGATAGATGATAGATAGATGATAGATAGATAGATAGATGATAGATGATAGATAGATAGATAGATAGATAGATAGATAGATAGATAGATAGATAGATAGATGATAGATAGATGATAGATAGATAGATGATAGATAGATGATAGATAGATGATAGATAGATTAGATAGATAGATAGATAGATAGATAGATAGATAGATAGATAGATAGATATAGATAGATGATAGATAGATAGATGATAGATTAGATAGATAGATAGATAGATAGATGATAGATAGATAGATAGATAGATAGATAGATAGATAGATAGATAGATGATAGATGATAGATAGATAGATGATAGATAGATAGATAGATGATAGATGATAGATGATAGATGATAGATGATAGATAGATAGATAAATATAGATGATAGATAGTTCTAGCCAAAGGCCGTGACAAACCTGCATCAACGATAATATGAGCTAACATCCATGATGTAAGATAAAAGTTAACAGACACCAATGCTTTTTGAAGGAGTAGGGAAGCTGTGGCCCTCCTAATACTGGGCTCCAACTCTCATCGACCAGCATGATCAATGGGAAGTGTCAGTGGTCAAGATCTGGAGGGCCACACTTGTCCTTTATCAGATCTGGAGGGCTTTCCCACTTGTCCTTTATCAGATAGCAAACTGAAGCAGCGTCATTTTAGTACTTATCCATATCTGCTTTCTTTCCAAATTTCACTCAACTATCCCCAACTCTCTCCCCTCCCCACCCCAGAAACATGCACTGCTTTCTCTCAGGCTTTATAAAGAGCAGGTGCAGCATACAGAACTAGCCGATTTCATAAAGCTGGTTTACCAATTTCCACGACTGACTGCAACATGGTAGTGTCATTCTAGTGCATGCCCAATTTTGCATTAACTCAATAAAAGGCTTTGGGACGCACACTTTGCGAAAAGGTTGTAGTCAATCTCTTATTCCTGACCCTGTGAAAATGAGTGCAGAGATGGAAACGGCCACCTTAGTACATTCCATCTAAGTGCATCAGTACTGAAATGCTTCAAATGGAAATGATGGGAGGAGAATTATCCACTTATCACATTATGTGATACCCAATCCAGTTTGTACCACTACCATTCCAGGGAAGTTGGCACAAACCTGGTGATTGCAGCTAAACGTAAGGGCAAAAATGGTTTATGCACAGTGGCAGAACAGCACTGGATCATTACCTCCTACCTGCCAAGAATAGGATGGAATGGAACATGCTACTGTAGATTTTTGGGGTGAAATAGCTTTGCAGGATAAGGTCTTTGGTCTTCAGCTATTACTGTTGCCATTAGAAAATATAGCATCTTATGGCCACAGCAAAAATGGTGGTCAGGAGGTCTTCCACTTTTCTGGAAGCTGAAAGAAGAGGCAATAGGCAGTGATAAATGGATACACTTCATGCTGGGAAAGAAAGACAAGGAAGTGAGCAGTTTCTGAGCAGGAACGTGGTACAGTATTAAGAATGGAAAAATAATACAATTCCTCACTAGATCAAGATAGAAAAAGTGGTGAAGAAAATGTCATACCTGAACATAATGCAAATAGGACACAGGAGAAAACCTGTATAAAATGTCACATATTTAAACCAATAAAAAAAAATATGTACACCTATTATTTAGAATGGAGTGCTAGAGGCAGAAGGTCACGGAATTTTGGGGTCACACAGGGTGCCAGTGAAATTTTAGACCCCAAGGTCCGCCACTGTGGGTAGTGGTAGCATCCTCACCGCATTTCATCCCAATGTACCATTCAATCTACAGTGCTGAGGAACAATCAGCAGTAGCTAATTTGGACAGCTCATTAGCCAGAGTCTCAAGGGTCCTCCTTCATCTCTATCCCCAGGACAGAGATTCACAAAGGGTTACAAATACATTGAAAGTATAGTGATGCTTCTGGTTCATAGAAGAATGTAGCCTTGAAACAGTGCTGTGTTGGCCCGAATATAAGCCACATGTTTTTTCCAATTTCGGATCTTGAAAAGTTACAAGTGTGGCTTATATTCGCGACCTTACACTGCAAGCAAAGCGGCGCAGCTCCACCCCACACCAGAGAGCAGCCCGGGATCGCAGGGCAATAGCACCCATCCCCTCTGTGGCTCCCAAGCCTCCCCCAAGCCGCCAAATTTTAAAGGTGTGGCTTATTTGCGGGTGCGGCTTATATTCGGGCCAATACAGTATTAGGAATGGAACAGCATTGTCTATGGCCATATCCAATTGGGACTCCTCAGCTCAGAGATGGGGAATCTGTGGTCCTCTTGATGCTGTTTCGCCGCAACTCCTATAATCCCTGAGAGTTGACCAAGCTGGATGATAATGATGATGATGATGGTGATGATTTATTTGTACCCCGCCCATCTGACTGGGTTGATGGGAGTTGGAGTCTAACAGCAGGCTTCTTATCCGTTCTGCAACCAAGCAGCTAACTGATTTGTTGATGGTATGTTTGTCTGCTATGTCAATTGCAAACCCGAGCTGCTGAATTCACATCGATTGAAGGGATGGAGAACCTACTGCAACTTTAAAAAAACATTTCATCAGTTTTTGCCATCAGAAGAACAATGCAAATTGTCAGCACGCTCCAAGATGGTAGAGGAATTCCACTGCTGTTTTGGGCAGAAATGGGCTGCTTAGCATGAAGTAGGAGCAGATCAATATGGTGGGGGAAAGACAGCTTTATGCCACTTTGTGTGTGAGTCATCAAGTTTAATTTGACATATTTTAGAAAAAGTTATTGGGGAGGAAATTGGGTTTTATCTAAATCTGATGAAGCTGATTAAAGTTTAAAACTAGGGGATAACATGGAGTCATTATAGGAAGAGCTTGAAAGACAGAATCCATTTTGAACTTGGTGTGTTCTCAGTTTTCATTGCCAGCAGTCACTGCTAACAAGAATAACCTTGCACCGTATAGCCTGAAGAAAGGACATACTATCCCTGAGGTATCATTAATAGTATGATTGGGACTCAAATGAACTTTTAAGAGACTCTGTATCCTCTCAATCAAGACACGCAGAGAAAAAGAAAGACAGCTCTCTGAAGAAAGGGAAATAACCGTCTAAGAAGAACACAACATGGCAGTGAACACTAATTATAAAGAAATGACAGTACGTGTTCTGTAACTCTTTCTGAAGCAGAACCTCAGCGGACAGAGCTCTCTCAAATTAACACTGCCTCAAAGTTAAAGCTCTGAAGCTTAAGACTGGACTTTGATTGCTGAACTTGAAATAGCACTTGAAAATAGCAGTGTCAAAGTAAGTGTGTTCAATTTTGTTCTCCCTCCATTGCTTGGGTTTTGTTCAACAACATATATTTGCTGTTATTAAAGAACCACACACAAACACATTTATAGCACAATTGTCTCGTAAACAAGACCTACAAATGCCTTTTGTCCTGTATGAAAAGGAACTCATGGGTTTTTTTTTAATGATTTTGATGTTTGATTTTGCCCTAAATAAGCAGATTGCACAGTTCACCTCTATGTAGTTTTTAATCTGCCAATGCAATCATATGCATGAATACTCAGAGCTCCACTGCCTTCAATGTGTCTTACTTTTAGGTAAGCAAACAGAGGATAACAGCCAAAGTTATATTTTAAGCCTTTATATGTCTTATTTCCTTTAACTTTATCTCATCTGCCTTCTTACTTTTTTAAAAAAAATAAAGCAGCTAACACAATATTTTAATAGCATAACAGGAAGGGAGAATGGAAATAGCAACCCACCCCCATTTTTTTATCACCACTGGTGAGCCTTTAGCTACAGTTCTTTTTTCCGGGGGGTGGGGAAGCATTGGAATGCATAGACTTCTACTACCATTGGTTGCATTGATCATTGCATTGATCAAAGGTGGAGCTGTGGTCTAAACCACTGAGCCTCTTGGGCTTGCCAATCAGAAGGTTGGTGGTTCGAATCCCCATGATGGAGTGAGCTTCCATTGCTCTGTCCCAGCTCCTGCCAACCTAGCAGTTTGAAAGCAAACCAGTGCAAGTAGATAAATAGGTACCACTGCGGCAGGAAGGTAAACAGTGTTTCTGTGCACTCTGGTTTCCGTCATGGTGTGTCGTTGAGTCAGAAGCGGCTTAGTCATGCTGGCCGCATGACCCAGAAAGCTGTCTGTGGACAAATGCCGGCTCCCTCGGCCTAAAAGCGAGTTGAGCGCCACAGCACCATAGTCGCTTTTGACTAGACTTAACCATCCAGGGGTCCTTTACCTTTTACCTTTTTACCTTTTTTACTCCAATGACATCAGGAAGGCACCACATAAGTAACTTCTTGATTACTGTATCTCCTGAAACTGAAGCAATGTTGATGTGGGGCTTAGCTGACTGGAATAGTTATATTACTGATCAAAATAAAGCACACAGCTGTACAGGGGGCATGGCACTACTTATATTGGTCATATACCAATAACCAGAACAATGCTACAAATGCTTAGTTAGAAGTAGAACTCACGGTCTTCAATGGTGCTTCCTCCCTTGTAAATGTGTTTAGGATTGAGTTCTGATTGTATTGTATTGGTATTTCTTTTGACTGCTGCACCATTTATGTCATTATGGTGCTGATGGTGAGACTGTTTTGTAAAATAATTCTGGATATTGTATATTGGTGAGGCTTCTTATTAAAAGGCATCCCTAAACTCTTTCATAAAATGAGGGTTTTCAGAGCCCAGGAATAACTTTGAAGCATCCATTTGGTACAATATACTTTGCAAACCTTAGGGAAGATACACTGCATTATGTGACATAAAGTCATTTTTCAGTCTTTTTTTCTTTTTTTTAGTACACCTAATATTCTTCCATGACATTGTAAAGCACCATTACATCCAATAAATGTAAATCTAATAAGAATGTGCTGTAGTCCTTTTTGTTTTAGTTTACTGTTGACTAGCTGGATAAAGTAAGAGGTTTTTTAAAAAAAAGAATGATAAGAGGAAGCAGATACTAAACGTATCTCGAGCGGCTGGGAGCGGATAAGTGTTCAGACCCCTGGGCTCTCACTTGTGGGGTGCCTCAGGGTTCTGTCCTCTCCCCCATGCTTTCTAACATCTACATGAAGCCGCTGGGAGAGATCATCAGGGGGTTTGGGCTGGGTGTCCATCAATATGCGGATGATACCCAGCTCTACCTCTACTTTAAATCAGAACCAGTGAAGGCGGTAAAGGTCCTGTGTGAGTGTCTGGAGGCGGTTGGAGGATGGATGGTGGCTAACAGCTTGAGGTTGAATCCTGACAAGACGGGGCAGGTGGGTGTGCAGGACTCACTGGTCCTGAATGGGGTAACTGTGCCCCTGAAGCACCAGGTGTGAAGCCTGGCAGTCATTTTGGACTCACAGCTGTTCATGGAGGTGTAAGTCTGTCTACCAGCTCCATCTGGTATGAAGGCTGAGACCCTACCTGCCCACAGACTGTCTTACTAGAGTGGTGCATGCTCTGGTTATCTCCCACTTTGACTGCTGCAATACACTCTATGTGGGGCTACTTTTGAAGGTGACCCGGAAACCACAACTAATCCAGAATGTGGCAACTAGACTGGTGACTGGGAGTGACCAATGAGATCACATAACACCAGTCCTGAAAGACCTACATTGACTCCCAGTACATTTCTGAGCACAATTCAAAGTGTTGATGCTGACCTTTAAAGACCTAAACAGCCTCAGCCCAGTATACCTGAAGGAGTGTCTCCACCCCCATCATTCAGCCCGGACACTGAGGTCCAGCTCCAAGGGCCTTCTGGTGGTTTCCTCACTGCGAGAAGTGAAGTTACAGGGAACCAGGCAGAGGGCCTTCTCGGTAGTGGGACCTGCCCTGTGGAACGCCCTCCCGGCAGATGTCAAGGAAATAAACAACAATCTGACTTTTAGAAGATATCTGAAGGCAGCCCTGTATGGGGAAGTTTTTAATGTTTGATGTTTTATTATATTTTCAATATTTTGTTGGAAGCCACCCAGAGTGGCTGGGCAAACCCAGTCAGATGGATGGGGTATAAATAAAAGGAGGAGGAGGAGGAGGAGGAGGAGGAGGAGGAGGAGGAGGAGGAGGAGGAAATTAAACATACCCCCCTTTTGGATGGAAAATACACTTATCATAAATTTAAATAGTTTTTTTCTACAGCTTTTGATTAAGGGAGTGGCTTTACTTATCATTTTTTAGCCATATCAAAATGTTGAAATGATTGGAGGAGTGTATTTCTTGTATTTGACTCAGTTTCTTCTGGATCTTAAAAGCTAGAAAAGGGCTAGTCTTTCTTACTGCTGATATCCCCAGGCTGCTCCAGTTTTATTTCATTTTTAGAGCTTTAGAAAAGTACTTTTCCATGAAGATAACCTTCATAAAAACCATATCAGTAGTGAAGATTATATTCGACAGTAGTTCATAAAGAGCGGTAAATGGCTCTGTTACCCAAATGGAGTCTTCATAGGCATAGTGGAGTAGGATAGGCAAAAATGCATTCCCTTATAAAAATTGTGATAGAGCCATATGTGTGGAAAATGCACAGAATACTTCCTTGTGTGTAGGAAGTGAGGAAGTATGTAGAAACCTCAGAGTTTTGTGTAGCTGGAATGTAGCCTACTGTACAAAGATAAAAGTCACATATGTTGCTCCATCTACTTTTCCCTCTAGCCAGAGCAGAGGCTGCTCATAAAGGAATTTAATAATAATAATAATAACAACAACAACAACAACAACAATAATAATAATAATAATAATAATAATAATAATAATAATATCATCCTGCCCATCTGGCTGGGTTTCCCCAGTCACCCTGGGCAGCTTACAGCATATATAAAACCACAACAAAACATCAAACATTAAGAAACAGACTATCCTATGCAGTGGTACCTTGGTTCTCGAATTTAATCTGTTCCGGGAGTCCGTTCAACTCACGAAACCATTCAAAAACCAAGGCACGGCTTCCAATTGGCTGCAGGAGCTTCCTGCACTCAAATGGAAGCCGCATCGGATGTCCTGCTTCCGTAAAACATTTGCAAACTAAAACACTTACTTCCGGGTTTGTGGCATTTGGGAGTCAATTGTTCGACAAAGCGTGTTCTCCTTCATGCAGAGCACGTGTTGCGGTGGGCGCCGCCAGGACACTCCAAAGTTGGAGGGCGGGCTAATTGATTGTTGGCCACTGATGCGATTGGGGCTTCCCTTGTTGTTGGGAAGAAGTTAATGTTGCCATTTATTGATTGACAGCCAGAAATAGGAAAACTCCTTGCACAAGGCTAGGGCTTCCTCTTTTCGCCCGTGCAGTGGATTGCCCGTCCCTCCCTCCCTAGAATAGGGTTGTTCGCTTTGACCTTGCTATGCCTGTCATGGGGTCATCTGCTTTGGAGCGGGGGCCTGGTAGGAATTTTGTCCATCTGGCTGATTGGCTGGGGCCATTTGGTTTTTGCCTACTGCGTAGCAAATCGTCACAACTTGTAAGGTTTGCGGTTAGGCATTGGTTTATGGTTTGGTTGGTTGAGGGGCATGGATTGGCTGTGCCTGCCCCTCTAATGCTGCTGCTGCAAGGGATTCCGTTAAAGGAATTGGGGGCTAACTATTGCTTGTCCACTCTGTCAAGGGGGCTCGGGCCATAGCAATGAGCTCCTGGTTGCATTTGGGGTGAGGGCAGGATCCCTGCTCCGCATAACCCCCAAGTGTATTCCCCCATTCTGACTTTCGCATCGTGCGGAATGTCAGTCTGTCCCCCATGGTGGGGGCAGATAGTCGCAACCAATGCCTAAGCAACCACTCACAAATTTGTATTTTAATAAAATTGTGGCCAAAATTATGCCAAAAATCGTAAACAAAAATTTCTGTGTGATGTGTGAGTTATTGGGGTGGACCTGGGGACCTCGACACGCAACTAAGCCATTCAAGAACCAAGGTACCACTGCACAGGCAACAAACAAACCAATAAATCAATAGAAACCAATAATAGGAATAATAGCAATGACAACAACAATAATAAACCGTTTACACTTATACCCAAATTAAAATAACTGCCAAACCTAACCCTTGGACTGGAAAAGGAGTCGCCACACCTGAGAGCCAGTGTGGTGTAGTGGTTAAGAGCGGTAGTCTTGTAATCTGGGGAACCGGGTTCGAGTTTCCGCTCCTCCACATGCAGCTGCTGGGTGACCTTGGGCTAGTCACACTTCTTTGAAGTCTCTCAGCCCCACTTACCTCACAGAGTGTTTGTTGTGGGGGAGGAAGGGAAAGGAGAATGTTAGCCGCTTTGAGACTCCTGAAGGGGAGTGAAAGGCGGGATATCAAATCCAAACTCTTCTTCTTCTTCTTCTTCTTCTACAGTTCAGAAGCACATATATATAGGATCAAGCAGCCTATATATTGGAAATACTTTCATTTATTGTACAATTTAAGAGAATTGATAACACTATTGTGTGAAGATACCATAATTAGATACAGTAGTACTGTGCTTATTTTAAACTATTCTTCCTAATGCATGCAATATATCATACCAAAATAGAGAACTAATTATAAGCTTTTAAAGATTCTTAAGAAAAATAAAAGCTTGAGATACATTGTCATTTTCCATGCAATCAAGTGTCATTGATCTGCTATTTGTGGTCTAGTAGGAAGCTGGGAGCCATACACGAACCAGCTATTAATTAAAATACGCTTCATAAAGAAACAGCCTTGTCAGTGTTTGCAAAATCAAGAAACCATAAGAAAATGTATAATTAAACGAAAAGAGCTTCTGGGAATATTAACACACAGTGATGGACATATTTATATGAGCCAACCTTATTTGGTGTGTATGTCTCTCTCTCTCTCTCTCTCTCTCTCTCTCTCTCTCTCTCTCTCTCTCTCTCTCTCTATATATATATCTGGTTTGGGCAAATGTTATTGCTGTCATTCCCACCCACCTGCCAGCAAAAGTTCAGTTCAAAGTGAACATAATAACACATTCTAGGTTTGAAGTTGCATGAAGCAGCCATTCTGTTCTTGCAAAACTGGTATGCCAGCCGACGTTTCAGATGAATGGAGGGAGATTTGTAGCATTCTTGCTCTTAAAACAAGGATCATTTCCTAAACATCACCTGCCTACACAATTACTCATTGGTGAAGGTTTTCTTTCTTTTTTGTACAATCCTTTTTTATTCAGTTTTACACTGGACATTTAAATTCCAACATTAGACATAATCATCAGCATTTAGGATTCACTGAATCCTTAGGCTCGCCTCCACCCTTCCATGGTTTCCATTTGCAATCTTTTTAACAGCATCACATGAAAAAGGTTTTTAATAATAATAATAATAATATCTTTATTGTCATTGCCCCCTCTCGGGGACAACGAAATTACTTGACTGCTCCATAAAAACACTAATTAAAACAATACAGTATAGTACAGCAAGGAAGATTAGATGACTTTCAAAGTCCAGGCTTCCCATTCAGGGCCGAGATTGCTCTGGAGAAGAAGCTGTTCTTAAGACGGCTCGTTCTTGTCTTCATCGTCCTGTATCTCCGTCCCGACGGCAGGAGCTCGAAGAGACAGTGACCAGGATGCGATGGATCTTTTACTATGTCCAGTGCCTTCCTATGGCACCTTGTGGCATAAATCTGCTCTAAGGTGGAGAGTGGGCTGCCAACAATGCTCTCTCCTGCCTTAACAACTCTGCACAACCCCGTCCTGTCCCGGGTAGTACAGCTTCCGTACCACACACATAAGCCATAAGTGAGCACGCTCTTACCTTTAGTTTTTAGTGCTTTACAAGCCTTACTCAAATCCTACCAAAGTTTTTAGTTGTTTACAGTGTTCTCTTAAGTACATTGCAAATTTTCCCCATTCCTTATTAAAGTTCCTCTCTTCCTGGTTTCTGATTTTCCCGGTCATTTTCGCCATTTCAGTGTAGTCCATGATCTTCATCAGCCATTCGTCTCTGGTCGGGACTTTATCTTCTTTCCATCTCTGGGCCAGCAGTATCCATGCTGCTGTCGCCGCATGCGTAATCACATACGTCACAATCATTTCTGCTCCTTTGGTATCTATGCACCTAAAATTCCTAGTAAAAAAGCCTCTAGTTTTTTCAAAAACATTATTTTAAACATTTTTTTCAACTCATTACCTATCATTTCCCAGAATGCTTTTGTTGTCTTGCACATCCACCACATGTGGTAGAACGTGCCTTTTTTCTCCTTACAATTCCAACATATGTTTGAAGTGGTTCTACACACCTTTGCTAATTTTGTAGATGTTAAATACCAACAATACATAATTTCATTGGTGAAAGTTTTCACACACTTGCCAAAGGAACCTGTGATCCTCCATATGCTGTTGGACTATAGCTCCCATCATCCCTGACGACTGGTTTGAACTGGTGGGGGTTGGAGGACCACCCTCAGCCCGCTTCTCATGTGACCTGATGTCCATTTTCCCTGTTGTTATAGAACCTCTTTAACCCAAAGACTCTTCTACCTGGAAGAGAGGGGAGTGGTTGTCGGCGGGAGCCCGAGCTCTGGCCCTAGCAGGGGGCGTTAGCCCCCTGCCTCCCTCCCTTACCTGGCTGGCGCCACGCCCCTCGGCAGGCACCCAACCAGGTGCCTCCGAGGGGGCGTTACAGCAGCCTATATGCTGCGGCACCAGCCCCTCCTCGGCCTCAGTCTCCTCTTTGTCATCCCGTCGCGAGTCACCCACCCTCCACTCCCTTTGAGCTCAGGGTCTTAGTTCATTGGCCTTGCTATGGACCTTAGGTTGGTCGCCCTGGTTGTCCAGGGGGCCTGGTAGGAATTTTTACATTTGGCATTAGGCTTTTTGGTTTTTTCGCCTACCTCGTAGCAATCGTCACAACTTTTGTGGTATTGGTGGGTAGGTTAGGCATTGGGAAAATGTGTTGTGGTGTTGAAGAGCTAGGTGTGGCCATCGCCTATGCCTTCAATATTTTGGGTATTCTGTTAAAGGAATCTGGCGGTCGTGTATTCCGTCCGAAGCCTGCTTGGCGGGAGGCCATGGCACGACCCTCGGTGACATCAGGGGAGAGCCTATAGTTGGATGAGCATCAATAGGCTCCACCTACTGGTGAATAAACCCCCCTTGTTTTACACATCCAATGCCTAAGCCAATACCTTTTCACTGCTGTAATCAATAAAGTTGTGGCCTTTTATTGCCCATTAACCTTATATCTCGTGTCCTTGTGTATTCATTCCATATTGCGGGGGTCGGGTCCTCGAACCACAAACACCTGTTATTAGACACCAATTCCTATCTCATCTAAAGCCTAAGTCTGTACCTAGGGATGGAGGAGAAATTTGATTCAGTCTGCTTTTAAAGCCAAATTTATCCAATTTGGACTTTCTGAATCAATATGTGAACTAAAACACAGCTATCCTTTGAAATTTTTAAATATCTGAATTTTGTGATGCAGCTCTCGAACCAAAAGACATTTACAAAAATGCATACATTAGGAGGAAGCATGCATAAAGATGAATATATTAGTGAAATAACATTTAAAAATCCACTTTATAAGAGGAAAGAGCTCAGAAAAATGTGTATGTTATTCAAAACTGAATACAAAAAGTTGTGTATAAAGAGAAATCCATACTACAAGGCGGATGATTTTTCATGAGGATTTTTTAACTGAATTGTTCCTGTTTTTATTTTGATTATGTATTATCTGTGTTTTTATGTTGTGATTTTATCCTGTAAACCACCCTGAAACCTGTGGGTATAGGGCAGTATACAAATTTAAATACTACTACTACTACTAATAATAATAATAATAATTTTTAAATGCAAATTGTTGCAAAACGTGAAGAATTGAATTCAAGAGTTGAAAAATAAGACCATGAGTGAACCAAACATGACAGATTCTTCCATGCATAGCTACACCTCAGCGTTTCCTTTCCTTCAAGCATACTTTTGAGTTATATTGAAAAACTCCCAAGGCTCCAATCTCTGATTAATCCTCTGGATTTTCCCTAACTGTTACTTTTCTCTGATTAACACTCGTTCTTGGCTGCACTCCTATTCCCTGGACCATGGTCCTTGGCTTCTCTTTGATACATTAACACTAGCCTTACAGATTTGGCATGCGTTGGGCAACCCCTGCTACTGCCATTGTACCTTTAGGCAACAGCAGTTGATTGCTGGCAGGGAAATAATAATAATTTACATCTTTGGCATTGTTTTCATTTCCACCAGTCTCCAGCTAGCCTAGAAGCTCAGACTAAACATTAGCCCATTTTATGTAGGACTCCTCTGAGATATTTAATTTTTTTACAGATAGTTAAGCAAGTTTTGGGGAAAGTGTCACTTAGAGAGAGAAGAAGGCCTACACTAGCTGACCTGCTCTTCTCAAGCTTTCAAAACTCAAAAGCCAAGCAGTTGCAATAAAAAAGTAGAGCTGTATTTTTATGAATCCTCTGCCTCCACTGCCAAGCTGGCTATCTACCAGTGGTTTGTCCATTCAGAACTGGAAGGAAACAACATATATTTGGAGAAATAATTACATTTTTGCTGTTGTTATTCTTCTTGAACACACAGCGGGCTGGATCCAGACAGAGTTGAGCTGTACAAATCAGTGACTAACTTAGCTCCCACTGATTTCAATCATAATCATCATCATCATCATAATTTATTATTTATACCCCACCCATCTGGCTGAGTTTTCCCAGCCACTCTGGGCGGCTCCCAATCAAGTATTAAAAACAATACAGCGTTAAATATTAAAAACTTCCCTGAACAGGGCTGCCTTCAGATGTCTTTTAAAAATAGGATAGCTACTTATTTCCTTCACATCTGAAGGGAGGGTGTTCCATAGGGTGGGTGCCACTACCGAGAAGGCCCTCTGCCTGGTTCCCTGTAGCCTCACTTCTCGCAATGAGGGAACCACCAGAAGACCCTCAGCGCTGGATCTCAGTGTCCAGGCTGAACGATGGGGGTGGAGACGCTCCTTCAGGTATACAGGACCGAGGCTGTTTAGGGCTTTAAAGGTCAGCACCAACACTTTGAATTGTGCTCGGAAACATACTGGGATCATCTACTCCAAGCAAAACCAAGGACTTATCTGCACTTTATATTCAAAACAGTAATATACCACTTTAAACAAGAATAGCTTCCTTCAAAGAATCCTAGAAACTCTGGTTTGCAACGGACTGCTGAGAGTTGTTAGCTCCTGGGGACCAAAGGACACATAAATATCCTTGTCCCCTATAAAAGAAAAACTATCAGACAGACCCCAATCAAGCAATTAAAGCAATTAAAAAGACGGCCTGTGGAGCTCAGCCGAATACCTCAGTGCCATGTTGACCAGAAGTCTAAAACGCAAAGGGATGAAGGTGGCGCTGTCGTCTAAACCACTGAGACTCTTGGGCTTCCAGTCATAAGGTCAGCAGTTTGAATCCACACTATGGGGTGAGCTCCTGTTGCTCTGTCCCGGCTTCTGCCAACCTAGCAGTTTGAAAGCATACCAGTGCAAGTAGATAAATAGGTACTGCTGCGGCAGGAAAGAAAATGGTGTTTCTGTGTGCTCTGGCATTCGTCATGGTGCACAAGAAGTGGCTTAGTCAAGCTGGCCACATGACCTGGAAAGCTGTCTGTGGATAAACACCGGCTTCTTTGGCCTGAAAGCAGAGGTAAGTGCTGAAACCCACTGTAAAATTTGACTGGACTTAACCGTCCAGGGGTCCTTTGCCAAAAATGCAGAGAACCAGACCACTACAAGCTTTTTTGGAGAATTAGTTGGCGGTTGGGGATTTAACTGTAACTTTTGTTACTTACGGGTTAATCTGAATGGTTCAGTGTCATTTTATCCATGTCTTGCCACATGGATGCTGGTAATGTTCATTGGTTATCAGATAAACATGTTAATAATTTAATTAATAAAAAATAACTACCACTGTCAGAGCTGCCTCTAGGTCCCAGCTCACAGAGGACCAACGCCAGCCGGTGGTAATGTACAAAAGTCTTTATTGAAGTTCAGTTTCCATTTACAAGCCGCAGCGTGCAGCTCTACGTCTAGAACCTAGACCGGCGAAGCTCCGTCTGAGTCTCCGCCCCCTGTACACCAGTTTAAGACTCTAGCCTTACTCCACCTCTTCCGTTGTTCTTTCCTCCTCTGGGTCCTTCTGCCCCCCGGGGTCTCCTCCTTTCTGGACTCTTCTGACGCTGACCCCCCTGACTCTTGTCCCTCCTTCCGGCGGGCTTTAGGACCTGGTTCCCTATCCGGGCTACCTGCTGTGCCGCTCGCCTGTACATTTGAACTTGGCGCGCGCGCCCAGCCTCCAACCTTCCTCTCGACCGTTTCCGCGCTCTCCGATGGAGGCGTGGTCAATCCTGACTCATCTCCTCTCGCTGGTGGTGAGCAGCCTGATCCCGATACCTGGGACTCCTCCCCCCCACTGTGCTCTGGTGGGGAAGCTGGTCCTGATTTCCAACTGCTGCTCTCTGAGTCCCCTCTGGCCCCTTCTTCCTGGGGTGTCCCCCTAGGCACCCCCCTTGCCCTGGCCATGGGCGCCCCCTTCTGTGAATCTTCCGATTCGCTGGAGAGACTCAGGGAATCCCTCGGACCACTGTCATCGCCTATGCTTCCCTCGGATTCCTCCCCCTCGCTCTCCATTTCCTCCCTCTCCTGTGCCTCTGCTCCTGAGCCCCTGACATCCATCCCCCCCTCAAAGCCCCCCTTCCCCCCTCCCCTCCTTCAGGTGTGGGTTCTGGGTGCTCCATCGTTATGGGGGTGAGTGCCGGATACAGTTCGTCCCCCGTGGCGTGCATCCAGCCGGATAAGTCCGGATAGTCCTCCATGGTCTTGCCGACGGCGATCTCCTCTGCTTCCATCTCTTTGCCTCCGTGCTCGAACCCAAGGTCCTCCCCCAACACGTCCATGTCCGTCTCTCCCTCGGTTGCCTCGGGGGATGTTGCCTGCCAAGGACCCTCCAGCCACTTCCTGCACCACTGCTCCTCCGGTCGATTGTCCCACCAATAAGAGCGGTCTGTGGCAGACCCCGAGGGTGATCCCTCCGGGGAACGTGTGTCGAGTGCCGGTTCCTCGTCCGAGGCGAATCCCTGGAACGTGCTGGCTGAAAGTGTGGGTGTGAAAAGATATTCGTTGAAATAATCTGCCGGCATAGGTCTGTGTGGGAAGAGTGCGTGGAACTCGTCCTTGAGGTAGTGCTCCTCCACCGCATAGTACGGCACCCAGCTGTTGGCGCTGGCCGGGGTACCTTCCCTGGCGAGGAGATACTCAACCCCCTCTTCCCCCCATCTCGAGTCTAAAATCTCTGTGACCTCGTTGATAGGCTCCCCCCTTGGTGACCCCCCCTCTGTGGGCGTTTCCCTGAGCGGGTCTGGTGCCGTCCCTGGCGCCTGAAACCTATGAGGTGCCTTGTAGGGCATGAGCACTGATCTATGAAAGACCGGGTGCATTCTGGATCCCTCCGGAAGTGTCAACCGGAAGGCCACTGGATTGATCCGTGCCTCGACTTGGTAAGGCCCTAGCTGCTTATGTCCGAGCTTCTTCTTCGCTAACGATCTGGCCAGCACTGCCTGGGCTGCTAACCAAACCCAGTCTCCCACCTGTATGTCTTCCCCAACCCTTCTGTGTCTGTCAGCCTGCAGCTTGTATGCGTGTTTCGCTAGTTCTAACTGCCTTCGGAGCTGTTCGTGGACCTCCTGCAACTCCGACGCGAAGGCGTCCGCTGCTTGTGGCTCCCCCTCCCCCACTCTTTCTAATCCCGGGAAGGTTCTGGGATGCCTCCCATTGTTGGCGAAGAACGGTGTCATCCCCGTGGACACGTGCTTCGTGTTGTTGTAGGCGAACTCGGCGAGCGGCAGGTAGTCCACCCATGTCGCAGGCTGCTGATTCGCGTAGCATCTCAGGTACTGCTGCATGATGGCGTTGACCCTCTCCGCTTGTCCATTGGTCTGTGGGTGTCTCGCCGATGCTAGGTTGATCTTGACGTTCAGGATGCCCATCAGCTTCTGCCAGAAGTTCGAGATGAACTGGCGCCCCCGGTCGGACAGGATAGACCATGGTAGACCGTGAACCTTGATCACGTGGTCTATGAACATCTTGGCGGTCTGTTCCGCTGTGGCCACCTTCGCGCACAGAATGAGGTGGGCCATTTTGGTGAACATGTCCACCACCACGAGAACTGCTGTTTTGCCCCACGAGCTGGGTAGATCCGTGACAAAGTCCAGGGCCATTTCCTGTGCCTCTGCTCCTGAGCCCCTGACAACCACCATCAACATGGATCAAAGGTCTGGTAAAAGGTAAAGGTAAAGGGACCCCAGACAGTTAAGTCCAGTCGCGGATGACTCTGGGGTTGCAGCACTCATCTCGCTTTACTGGCCGTGCAACTTCCGGGTCATGTGGCCAGCATGACTAAGCCGCTTCTGGCGAACCAGAGCAGTGCACGGAAACACCATTTACCTTCCCACTGGAGTGTTACCTATTTATCTACTTGCACTTTGACGTGCTTTCGAACTGCTAGGTTGGCAGGAGCAGGGACCGAGCAATGGGAGCTCACCCCGTCACGGAGATTCGAACCACCGACCTTCTGATCAGCAAGCCCCAAGCTCTGTGGTTTAAACCACAGCGCCACCCGCCACCATCAACATGGATCAAAGTTCAGGATTGTTCTGTAAATGGTGCACAGCCTAATTTAATGGGTTATATCAACTTTTCAAAAGACCAACAAAACCATGATCTGGTCCCTTGCACAGGAATTTCATTTTGGTACATAGAACTAAACCTAGTTTTCCTACAGCTCTGGCTAGCTGGATTTTCCTTCCCTGCATTCCAATCTTTCTACCACATGTGAATTCCACAAACAGTTTTGACACTTGTGACAAAAGATGCCCCCCTCTGTGTAGTATAGGAATAAAAGAGTTCAGCTCTGAACTCGAAGAGAAGACAGAAAAGTTGTTCAGTTAGAAACTGATATTCACGTACCATTGTGATTAAAAAACAACAACCCTAAAAGAGTTAGTTTGACAGTCAGACAGTGAAAAGCTGATAACTGCTTGTTCACTCATATTCTTGGTCTTGTGTGAAATGTTTATATATCTTGATTTTCGTATGTGGCAGCCCTATGTAGGGTAGCACAGTTTGCCCAAAATCATAGTTGTGTTAGATTTAGCGCAAAACTATAATCTCTCTCCCTTTCCACCATGTATCACTAGAAAATGCAGGCCCACTATTTAAAGGGGGGAAATCCTTAAAACTGCTCCATGTGCTTTGTGAAGAACATTGTGACAGCTTAAGAAGATCTCACTTTTCAATTAACGAACTTGTACCCCATGAAACTTCAAAGGGAACATAGGCTGTATATCTCTTTCAGGAAACTGAAAGGAAAAGAGGACAGTTGAGGCCTGTACTCTCTCATACCTCATAGGTTATTTCCAGGTATCATTGAACCCTTCAAAGCCTTTTCTGCGGCAATGACTTGCCTGAGTTCAATCTGTCAGCTGTACAATGATGTATAAAATTTTAATGGTGGAGCCAACTCAAAGAGTGTTACTGGGAGGCCTTCCAGGTGAACTCTGGGATGAATAAATCATATGAGCCATTGAAAGGCTTTAGCAAGGAGGCAAATGCGGGCGACTGGACTGGTGCGAATCTGTCAAAGTTTCAAATGTAAAATGTTCATCTCCTGCCCGTGCCCAGTGCTTGTGGAACAGCATTCGAAATAAGCTGGTTGCCATATAAAAAGGTAAAGGCACCCCTGCCCGTACGGGCCAGTCTTGACAGACTCTGGGGTTGTGCGCCCATCTCACTTAAGAGGCCAGGGGCCAGCGCTGTCCGAAGACACTTCCGGGTCACGTGGCCAGCGTGACATCGCTGCTCTGGCGAACCAGAGCCGCACACGGAAACGCCGTTTACCTTCCCGCTGGTAAGCGGTCCCTATTTATCTACTTGCACCCGGAGGTGCTTTCGAACTGCTAGGTTGGCAGGCGTAGTGATGATGCAAAGGAAAATGCTTAGAATTTATATCAATAAGTGAAAAGAGAAACGGGGATACAGAAAGCCTGGTCAGGAAATGTAAACATCAGGATTTCTGGATATCAAAAGTAATACTGATGACTGGAGACATCTGCATCAAACAGGATATTAAAAGCTGACATTTAAGACATGCAAGACTGTTAGGAAGAAATAATGAGCAGAGCAATCCCATACCCTCCAAATGTCCCAGTTTTCCAGGGACAGTTCTGGAATTATGAAAGCCATCCCAACTTCTGATTTGATCCTGGGATGTCCCCATTTCCCCTGCCAGTGCTGCCACCACCAAACTTGGGGGGGGGGGGACAGCACTTGTCCCAAGCAATGGCAGTGGCAAGGTGTAATGGGAATTGGGGTTGCTCGTGCGTAAGTTGCCTCTACTCTTGGCAAGGTTGCCTGGTTAAACCTTTCCCTGGCTGCACAGCCCTTACTCCGTGGCTGTGTCAGTTACTGGCAGAATCCGTCAGTGGGCGTTTCCTGAACTTCTTCCAGCATAAAAGTTCTTTGACGCCAAGTCTCCGCCTAGCCTCCCTGCACGGAAGTCTTCTGCACAGGGTGGGCGTGGGCAGCAGAGGACCTGTGCTCTCCCCACTAGTTTTTGTGGAAGAGTCCTGGAGACATCTCTCCGAAGCCCTCCCCTGCTCCCCTTTCTTCCTGGTGTCACGCTGATTTCCTTCCTCAGTGGATAAGTTCCCTCTCTCCCTGCTGGGCCCTTCTCCGGCATTGCTGGAGAGCCTCCCCTCCACTCCTGGCTCCGATGGCAGTTCCTTGACACAAGGGAACATCCTCTTGCTTCTTCATGGCTGTTGTTGCTTATCTCCTCCCTTGCATAGTTCACAGTGGCTGCTGGAGAGCAGGTGAGGAGGCGGAGAGGCTGTCGCCCCTGAGGCCCAGCCCCACATGCTGTGCCAACTCTGGGGGCAGAGGGCTTCCTTGGGCGGGAAGAAATGGGAGTGGAGAGGAGCTCTAGGAGTCTTGATTTTTTAATTAAAAAATAACAACCCTTTGTGGGTCTGCATCTAATCTTGCCGCTTTCTATTTTTTTGTGTTTGTGTGTTGTTCTTTTTGTAAATTATCATCATTTTTTATTTATTTATTAAATTCATAAACAGTGGTACCTCTGGTTATGTACTTAATTCATTCCGGAGGTCGGTTCTTAACCTGAAACTGTTCTTAACCTGAAGCACCACTTTAGCTAATGGGGCCTCCCGCTGCTGCTGCTGCTGCGCCACCGCCGCACGATTTCTGTTTTCATCCTGAAGCAAAGTTCTTAACGCAAGGTACTATTTCTGGGTTAGCGGAGTCTGTAACCTGAAGCGTATGTAACCTGAAGCGTATGTAACCCGAGGTACCACTGTATTGGCCTATATCTGCAGTTTTCAGCGTGGTTACAACATAAAATCACAATATAAAAACACAAAATACGTAATAAAACAAAAACCACCCAATTAATCCCGCACCTTGCCCCAACATATTTTAAAAGAGCATTGGATGTCAGTCAGCCAAAGGCCTGGTTAAGGAGGGACATTTTTGCCTGGTGCCTAAAGGTGTAAAATGAAGGTGCCAGGTTAACCTCCTCGGGGAGAGCTTCCACAAATGGGGAGCCACTGCAGAAAAGGCCCATCTACTAAAGAAAAATAAAATAAAATAAAAAATAGGTTTTCTCAGGGGCTCGAGGAGGGTCAGGTGGGGGGGGGGGAGTGAGAAACGTCCCTATTGTCACCTGGAGAATGTTGGCGCACATGCAATTGAAACCCTTCTTAGATTTAGAGGGGTTGTGTTGGACAGAAGCTAAGCTGGCCTTCTACTTAGCTGCAGCCAATTGAGTGATGCAGCTTGTCAGTGCAATGCCCCCCTTTCACTTTCTGAATGATAATGCATGTGTGCTGCCAGCAGGATCCCCGCTGGTGGTCAACAGCAGAGGATGAGCAACTCTATCATGAGCCACTGTCGCTGCCATTCCGAATGACATTCAGCCTCATCCAGGCCTGAATGTTACACCAACTTGAGGTTGGGTCAGATAATGGCTCCCTATTCCACCTTTCACCCTGGCCACCAAGAGTGGCAGACCTGTAAATTACATGAAAATGATGTGTAGATGGTATCTAACTCTGGTTAACCTAGCAAAAATACATAAATCTAAGGAAAGCAAGTGTTGGAAATGTAAAATCACAGAAGGGATGTTTTTTCATATGTGGTGGGAATGTAAAATTATAAAGAAATATTGGGAAATTATTTATAATGAAATGAAGATGTTTAAATTAACCTTTGTTTAAAAAAACCAGAAGCATTCCTATTAGGTATTATAGGAGTTGATCTACCAAAATTGCAAAAGAATTTATTTATGTATGCAACTACAGCTGCACGGACACTATTAGCACAACATTGGAAAGAAGAAGGTGTCTCAACTAAAGAAGATTGGCAAGTTAAATTAATGGAATATGCTGAAAAGGCAAACTTGACAATGCAACTAAGAGGAAGAGACGACAATGAATTCAAGGAAGAATGGAATAAGTTTATTGCATATATACAGAAGCATTGGACACAGGTTAATACATCAGCAGGGTTTTAAGATTACTTGTAATTTTTATGAATGGATAATAGGTGATTTAAACATGTTATAATTTTCACAATGGACATGCAGCATCTTGATAAATAATGGAACCAAGAAAGGGACTAGAGGGAAGTTAGTTTGTTCTGCATTTGTTTTGTTTTTGTGTTGTTTTTATTTTTATAATTGGAAAATCAAAAAATGTTATTAAAAAAAGAGAGAGTGGCAGAGCTGTGGGTGTGGAAATGGCCCTGCCACCCAGACCAGCCCTGCTAAGGAAGGGAGTTTGGATTGTGCTTCTAGTAGAAAACTTCCTGTTTCCATCTTAGAGAGACTGACGCCTGAGATTGACTTCTCCATCTATACTATGTATACCAATAGGAGAGATGCAGGTGTTATTATTTTGGATATTACTTTGGACATTACAGCAGATGTGCGAAAAAATAGATGCATAAGCTGTTCTTGCATTATCTCCGGGGGCATTGTAGGGATAGGAGGAAAATCAATTCAGTTCACATTTTAATGCAAACACATCCAATCCATGCTTCATGAACCAATACATGAACCGAAACACAGCTATCCTTTGAAATCTGCACTCCTCCAAATTTTACAATGCAGTTCTCCAGCAGAAAAAGAAAGCGGATGTTAGAAAACGGTGCACACAAAAACGTAGGAAATATTGAAATTTATTCAGTTCACCGTTCACTCAAGCAGCATTATACGGGAAAGTGAAATCTCCCTATAATAATTTGTATTGCGAAATATGCCCAAACCAACAGTAAGGTATAGACTGTAACAATGTTGCTGTGGCAATGTGATGACTGACCACATTGTTGCCTGGGAAACAGATAAATATTTCCATGGTGACAAAGGGAGTGACTCTTTTCACTGAAACGTTTTTATCCAAGAGGAAGACACGAACACGAAGCAGCTGTTGATGAATTAATTAATAGTGCTGTCATTTGAGTTGCTGTTCCTGAAAGCTGTTAAGTAATGTGGTGCTGTAGAAAACACCTTGTTTGAGGCTTCTGCTCTTTGAAAAATGCTTTGATGCCAATTAAGCCACGAGGCTACATGTTATCTATTTCTTCTCACTAAATGATACTTTGAACGTACCTGTATTCATATCAAGAGTTATAGCCTGCTTTTGATATTGCGCAGAGTGGCTTAAACAAATTAAAACCAGCATATAAAAATACTTTATTTTTTATTTCATAAAATCTATATACTTCTTGATTGTAAAAACCCCACACACAATCAAAGCATTTTTCATTATTCACTGCTACTGTTTTCATTCCGCAATTGGCATGTAACTGACGCTGTCCTTCGCATTAGCATTGTGTTTCCTTTGCACTGAAACAAATGAAATGAAACAACATTATGCTAGAGCCATTAATTTCGTCATTAATTACAGGAACCACAGTGGACAGCAAGATGAATGACTACTTTTTGTTGGAAGCAGAACTGCAGTGGAACGGAAACAGTGCTGCACAGAGCAGAAATTGATGCCTTCCTACATCCTTAGCCAGATAGCATGGTGCACTGAAACAATGTAGAATGTGCTACTCAACCTACAGGTGTCAGGGCTGTGAAGCACAAAAAGTAAAGTGGATCCTGCTGTCTGATCTGATCAGTGAATGCCCACTAATGTATTCGTTGCTACTCTCAGAGTAACGTTAGCATTTAATCTGACTTCAGTTTAGCTCTCTGCATTTTTGGCCTTCTGGTAGTACTAGCATGGATTTATGAGACTGTCATTTTTGCAGGGCCATTGACATTTTCAAAGTTGAGAAGTAAAAGCTTTGCACATATCATGACCGATTATTAAAACAAACGAAGGACAAAAGATATACCCTAATGCAGTTCAGTATGAATACTGTTCCTGCCTAGGCGAGGGAATTTAATAACATACAACTATACCCACAAATTAACAATCTTACATATTAAAAACACCAAACTGGGGGGAAAGTCATTCATGGTGTGATGGATTAGTTAAAGGAGCCATTATAAATATATGTAAGATTTTTAATTCACTTGTCAGTTCCCAGCATTTGCTTTGATCATACATTCAGGTAGAAGAGCTCTGAAATAGCTTTGTGGAAGAACATTCCTCTCTCCTTAACCATGAAGATATATTTCCTTTTGAACTAGTGTAGTAGCTTTGGTGTTTGTATCATCATCATCATCATCATCATCATCATTATTATTATTATTATTATTATTATTAATAATAATAATATACAGTGGTACCTTGGTACTCGAATGACTTGGCTCCTGAACAAATCAGCTCCCGAATGCCGCAAACCCAAAAGTGAGTGTTCCGAACGTTTTTTGGGAGTCAAACGGACTACCGGAATGGATTAAGTTTGTACCACTGAACTGCCCTATACTCGCAGGTCTCAGGGCAGTTTACAGGATAACATCAGAATATAAAACCACAACATACATAATCAAAATAAGAACAGCAACAACCCCATAACACCCCCCAACACATTCTGAAAGGCCATAGGATGTCAATCAACCCAGCTGAAAACAGGGAAACAAATTTGAAAAGATGTGTATGTTTGTGTGTGTGTTACACACACACACACAATTTAAAACCAATTTAAAAGAAGAAGCAATATTCTCTGCTGGGTAGCAGCAGCAGCCCTTACATAGCCTGTCAGGTCCCACCCTGGGCCTGGTGGAGAGAGGCAGGAGCAGGGCCTTCAAGCTCTCAGCACGGTCTGTATGAGTTTATTAGAACTCAGCTATACAGCTGCAAATGAAACATTTTAAGATTGTTTTAAGTGCAATATACAAGGTGACACTCAATGGCAATGGCAAGCCTTGTGGAAAATTCAGTGTATTTTTAAAGACGCTTTTAAAAAAAAGCATTTTCAGAATGATGTTTGTAGATTCCACCCCAGTCTTCATCTAGCCCATCACTGCCTCCAGAAATTGATGCTGAGCTTGCACCGTCAAACCACATTCAGATGCTTCCGAAAAATAGACTTGGATGTCCTCCGCACACAGGCGACACTTTGCTACAGATCTCCAGATGACCACGAGCAATGGTTTCATGTAGATGTTAAACAGCACAAGGGCAAGATGCTACTGTGTGGGATCTCAGGGCATAGTTGCCAGGATCCAACAGGCATTGATCCAGTGCTGCACTCTGAAACCAGTCCTGCAAGTAAAAATAGAACCATAATAACAGTGCTCCCAATTCTCAACTGGCCGAGCCAGTCCACGAAGATATCATGCTTGATGCTATCAAAATCTGCTGAGAGATTAACCAAGTGCATCACATTCCTCTTATCTCATTCTTAATCAAACTCACCCATCAGGGCAACCAGTCACCTAGCTCTGAAAAGGGATGTTAGACACTGGGTGGTGGTTGTATAAAACCTTATGATCCTTTTCTTTGAAATTCCACAAGGTTCCATCTAGTTCCCTCTCCTTTTCATTGTCTATAAAAAGCCATGAGATGAGGCTGTGAAAGCTGTCTTGATGTATTTATTTCTGGGAATAAACTGTAAATATTTAAGCTACTCCAACAAAGCTTCATTACGGAAACATTAAAATGTATTTCCAACCATGTTTGTCCTTCTTAATTTATGCATGTACACAATTTTAGTTCTTATGAGCTTTTGTTTAAAAAGGAAAAACCAGGCCATAAACAACTTGATATTTTTTATTTTATTTTTGCCAGTGTTGATGTCTTTATGGTTTGACACAAGCTCTCTGTTAGCTCTCTGCATTATGGATGCGTATCCTGAAATATTAATTGCCTTCCAGGAAAATTCAGTTTGACTATTTCATTGGCCTCTTCTTACTTACTCGTCATGAAATGAGCAAGCTTACATACAGTACCTCACATTTATTTATTTACATTTTGTGGACTTGGTGTTATAGGCATCTGCAGATCAGCTAGTGTGCCAGTCCAAACATTTACACAAACATATAGTGTAGAAATTTGTTTGCTAAAAGGTTAATTTTGGTGTGCATAATGAAACAACGGATGAGCAGAGCCATAGGCACACCTCTCACTGCTGATGTGCATGGTATCAATGTTTTGCCACCATCCGTGCACACAGAAGCCATGGGAACATGCTCTTTATGTACACTGCATGTGGGTGGAACAAGAAGACCACTGATTGGCTCAGAGTACATGTACATTTGTACATGTGGCAAACTCTTTCTCCCCACTGAGCATGCAAGCAGTGGGGAAGCATTTGAGCCATGCATAGCAGCCGTTGGAAGCATGGCTGCAGTGGGTAGCAGTGGAAGCAGGCAGGACTGGCCTTGTCTCAGCACAATGAGAAGTTTATGAGAGCCTCTCTTAAGCTACAATCCATCAGGAAGTTCTCCTGTGCTCACCTCATTAAAATGAATGGCGCTACTATCCCATTCATTTTAATACAACTCACATAGTAAAACCTCTCATTGCGAAAAGAGTGCCTGAACAGCTTAGAAAGGTTACAGAAGTAGTAACTTCACAGGGGTTTTGTTTAACAGACCAGGGGGGGGCACTTTATTCTGGATAACGTTAAGGGCACATAAAAGCAGAGTACATGAAGTTTTAATTAAACTTCCATTTCTGAACATGAAAATCATTGATTGATATCTTAATGCGCAGAACATGCTTCAGAAAAGCTTTCATTTAAAAGGTGTCATGCTGCAGCAAGGAATTCTTAAAGCTTTTTGTTTCCTTTGGTATAAATGAGTGGTTTCTTTGCTCTTCTGATTTGTTAATCCCCCCTCAATCCAATTTAACTTTGGGATTTTACAGTAAAACACCTCTGTTCATGCCAGAAATACACACTGTTTGGTGAAACATTCTCAGGATATTTTAGAGCGGTACTCTACACCAGGATTTTGTGGGCTAGCCTATCTATAATATATGAAAACCTTAAATAGTTAAGAGCAAACGGAGTAACACTGGAAGAAGAATCTAGTCTCACCAGTCACGTAAAAGGAAATTTAGCAAGCAAACTAAATGTGCCACAGAAAATTAGATCGTAGCATACATAAAAAATGAAAAGGGTGCAGTAGCCAATAGCCAGTGACAGCATAAATGAATAAAATGTGTTATCAGATGAATAAATGCTCATAATCCCATTAAAATCTTAAAATCCTTAATGCAGGCCTACAGTGGGGGCTACGGGGGGAGTTTGTCCCTCTTCCCTTAGGGAACATCCCTGCCCAGACTATGTTTTGGTTAATCTGGTTAATTCCCCTATTTATATGCAATAAAATAGAACCTTCCCCCCAATTTGCTTTCCCTAGGTCTTCTTTGAGGTATGATGGCAACACTTTTTGCGTTTTCCCCAAAATGCCTTTTAAAAGCACCTTGCTCTCCTGAAATACGGAAAGGCAAACAGAAAGTCACATTAATGCCAACAGCTCTGAAAGGCAGTTTAGAAGTTGAGGCAATTAGTTGCTCCAAAGGAAGTGAAAGAGGCGTCATACCTTTGGAGTGGAGGTTTTATTGCCAGCAAGTAAAACTGCCAGGTAAGGTAAATGTCAACTTTAAAACACTACTCTTCCAATTTAATGTTGTATGTTTGCCTCTGTTGTTTCAGGGGGAAATGCTGATTCTTTTAGTTTTACCTAACCACCTCAGCTTGCTTCCTCCCTGTGACTTGCTGACATCACATGCCACCCTCAGCTGCTATATTGGGCAATAATGGAATTTATTACCTCAAAGATTACAGCCTTATTTTCTTCTGATCATTCTCTCTCTCTCTCTCTCTCTCTCTCTCTCTCTCTCTCTCTCTCTCTCTCTCTCTCTTTCTCTTTCTCTCTTTCTCTCTTTCTCTCTTTCCATGCCAAAACAAAGCTTCATTTCTGAACATCCTTTTCAGTTGTTGTTCAGGTAGGAGTTCAGCAATATTATTTACGCAAGTATTGCTTTGCACCTGTGAATGCTGGCCCATTCAGTTTCTGAATCAAGCCCCAAATCACAGTTGGGTACAGAAAAATACCTCCGAAAATGTATTTCAGAACACACCAGAAGCAAGTTTGTCACATCATTTGGTTTAATAAAGTGGTTTCTGCTGGGAATTTCATCTCCAGAAAAAATGGGTAGAAGCTAAGAATCACCTTGGTTGCCCTCATAGATGTTTAGAAAGAAACCAAGAAGAAATGGATTCTTTTTATCAGTAAATGGAAATAAAGGGGCTAGTATGTTTTGAAAATAAGAGTATTGTGGACAAGAATAAATCAGGACAGAGCATTCTAGGAGCTGACTCACTGAAGTTCTCGATGGATACTTAACCGATGTTTTCCACTGATAGCCACTGCTTGGTAGACAAAAATAGATTATTTTTTCAACATATGGATTCTGGTAATCAAATATAATTTTGAAAAGGCGGAAACTACTAGCAGAGATATAACTAAAGCTGCAATCCTAGGCATCCTTGCATGGGAGAAGAAATACATACAGTGGTACCTCAGGTTAAGAATTTAATTCATTCTGGAGGTCCGTTCTTAACCTGAAACTGTTCTTAACCTTAAGCACCATTTTAGCTAATGGGGCCTCCTGTTGCCACTGCGCTGCCGCTGCACAATTTCTCTTCTCATTCTGAAGCAAAGTTCTTAACCCGAGGTAATATTTCTGGGTTAGTGGAGTCTGTAACCTGAAGCGTCTATAACCCGATGTACCACTGTATTTTTCTGAATATATGCCAGATTTGAATGCAATGGCCTGCTTAAGGATGTAGGGCAATGCTCATGTGTGATTTGTGGGCAAATCACAAGTAAGCTAAACATCCCAGAAATAGTCATCTCTATAGACAGGAGTAGCCAATGTGGTGCCTTCCAGATATTGGGAGTATCAGCCTCAGCCACTTGAGTCGGGGATCATGCATAATGGCACTTGTAAACCAAAAGTATGTGGAGGGCACCATGTCATAAGGTTGGGGACGCGGGTGGTGCTGTGGTCTAAACCACAGAGACTAGGGCTTGCCGATCAGAAGGTCGGCGGTTTGAATCCCTGCGACAGGGTGAGATCCCATTGTTCGGTCCCAGCTCCTGCCCACCTAGCAGTTTGAAAGCACGTCAAAGTCCAAGTAGATAAATAGGTACCGGCGGGAAGGCAAATGGCGTTTCCGTGTGCTGCTCTGGTTTGGCAGAAGTGGCTTAGTCATGCTGGCCACATGACCCGGAAGCTGTACGCCGGCTTCCTTGGCCAATAAAGCGAGATGAGCGCCGCAACCCCAGAGTCTTCCACGACTGGACCTAATGGTCAGGGGTACCTTTACCTTTATGTCATAAGGTATGAAAACATGACAACTGGTGCTCTTAAAATACATTGCTTTAAAATAAAATAAAAATAACCGCTCACCTAGGGCTTTGGGTGGGTGACTTTTGCCACATGGTGTGGCCATGGTGTGTCCAAGGAGGCTGCCATCTTCTGGTGCAACTGGTGGGAAGGGTTGGTCACTAGGTGCCACCATACCTCCTGCCACAAGGCCAACCAGGGCAGGGGCTTGGAGCTGCGCCCAGCCCACCCTGGTCTATTTAAAAGGGTGGCCTGATTGTCACTGGATTTTCTACCTACCCAGTCCGTTAAGGCCTGCTCAATGAGTGAGCAGGCGAAGGGTATACAGACCTTGCCATGGTTTACTCGGTCACTGTATCTGGGGCCAGGGAGGAATTTTCTCCACCAATGTCAGGGAGAATTCTGAGGAACAATGGACAGAAGAGGAACACAGGGAGTTGATGCGGGAGGCAGAATAGGGGGCAGAGAGCAGTCAGGGAGAACAGGGGCTTAGAGATGCTGGAGAGCCCTGCAACCACCCAGAGGCTCGGGAAGGAAGCTCAGACTCAGGAAGGGAAGGGGCTTTCAAATCAGCACAGACAAGGAGGGAAGTGAAATGTAAGGATCAAATACTTCGTGCGCGATTCCCACGCCTACGTTGCTGGCGCGGGAATCATAGGAAGCCACTCCCCGAATATGACTCAACGGGTTCGGACGCGTAATTCTGAACTGTAGCTGTTCTTGTATATATGTAATCAAGACCATAAATATCACACTGATTGTGCTGCAGTGTTACTGCAAAGGGGAAACACTACCTTTACATCCAAACAGATTGACTGGGTTGCAGGTCTTCACCTGCTTCACAGCAACTGTCACAACTTTGGCCAATAAGGCATTGGGCTGGATCCTTAGTCGCAGGGATACCCCATTAGAGAGGGTTCTGGAGGGGCGATTCTGTCCAGGAGTTCACAGGGGAAACAATGGGCCAACATATCTTGCCCAATGGGGTTGTGGCACCCAATCTATGTCAGGGACAACTCCCCAATGCAAGGTTGACCCTACCAGGTTCCTACCAGGTAGCAGATGGATGCATGCCTGATGCCTTAGCCAAACCTACACTTTCATATAATCAATAGAGTTGTAGCCTAATTCAACCCAATACCAGTCTCCTGTGTCCATTGCTGTGGCCCTCCCTGCACCTGCAGTGGCCATTATGCACCTGTGCTGGCAATATTGTAATCTTCAGTAGATCCAAGAGTGAGCTAGAATCTTTCTCCCCATTACTGAGATCTTCTCTCGCCATACCATAAAATGAAATATTGCTTATTTATAGAACTTTAAAAGGGGAGCAGCAAAGAATATATCAAAGGAAGTAAATAAAACTCAGGAGCACAATCATAAAAATGCTCTTACTTTTATAATTATAGCATCGGCCCTTTCACTTTTCAGGACGCACTACAAACACAAATTACAGATAACTATTAAGGCTGGAGTCTGGATAACAGGTAAGGCCCATCCAAGGCTGGGAGAATGATGCCTTCCCCAACCCTGCTTGAGATACACTGCTGTATAATCTGGCTAATTCATATATTTATGAGCTGACAACAGCCTCAAGCCTAGCGTAAGGAATCCTGGCGGTATCATATCTCTTATAGCTGGTTGTGCTCTGGTGGGGGGAAAGGCAAAAGGTAAGGTTTGGATTGGAATTGCTAGAGAACAGGTGCCAAGCCTGTGGCATCGAGGCAGCTCTGAGAGAGGATATGTAGAAAACATTTGGGAGTGCTGTTATACTAGAACCAGCTTCACAGTGTCTTGAGGCTACTGGCACCAGACAGCTTTTGGGGTGAGCGAATGACTAGATAATAGAACCGCTTAGCAGCAAAAGTAGGGAGGACAATGAACAATCACAGTGGTATTTGCTCCTCTTTGGAGGGGGAGGTGAAGGGTCATGTGGACATAAGGAATGCTGGGATAAAATCTGAGAAAACTGGTAGATTACTAACATGGTTGTTGGAGCTTGAATGCATGATCAGGAAATATCCTCTCTATAAAAATTGTGCCTGAATTCTCATTCTGACTTAGCTTCCAGGAGACACTTTGTCCTATCTATTATAATAACTGTGACATTATTGCAAGGTCTCTCTCTGTGTGTTTGAATATTAATAACACAGCTTTTAATGGAGTAAAAGCCTGAATCATTTTTCTTCCCCTCTCACCAAAGTTAACTATTGATCAATGCAACCAATGGTAGTAGAAGTCTATGCAAGCCACAGAGGTAGATAAATTCAATCCTTTGCTGGTTGCCAGTCCTCTTATTCTCTTCTCTCACGGTCATAGGTGCTGAATAGGGTAAGGTAAAAAGGTAAACAAGGTAAAGGACCCCTGGATGGTTAAGTCCTGTCAAGGATGACTATGGGGTTGTGGCGTTCATCTTGCTTTCAGACCAAGAGAACCAGCGTTTGCCCACAGACTGCTTTCCGGGTCATGTGGCCAGCATGACTAAACCGCTTCTGGCTCAATGGGACACCGTGATGGAAACCAGAGTGCACAGAAACACTGTTTACCTTCCCGCCGCAGCGGTACCTATTTATCTACTTGCACTGGCATGCTTTTAAACTGCTAGGTTGGCGGGAGCAACAGGAACTCACTCCATCACAGGGATTCGAACTGCTGACCTTCTGATCGGCAAGCCCAAAAGGGAGGGCACAGCCCATCAATATTTCTCATGAAAGGGATGCCCCCCAAAAGTTCCACGGCAGGGACAGGCAAGATCTGCTCTACCGCCTGTTTAGGATGTGGGGTGTTTTTTTCTTTGTACAGTCGATTAGTTTCTGCACATGTCTGTGCATCCTCCATCCAGGCCAACAAGAAACGTGATTAAATTTTTTAAAAAAGTTCCAGTCAAGCAAAAAATATTCAGTAAAGGAAAGGGTGTGGGCTGAGGAGAGGGTGTTTGGCTTGAGACGGAGGGTGACGTTAGGAGGGTCCCATGGGCCAGAGCGTGAGGTTTGGAGACTTGCATTTGGCCACAGGGGTTTTAACTACTCTATTCCTGCTCTAGGCCATAGCAACAGCCTCTCCGCACTCCCCATAGTGTGGAAGCATTACAACAGTGTAAAAATAAGTTATACCTGGATAAATGCCATAAAACCTATTGTGAGCACAAACTCTTAGAAGGAGACATGCTTATTAGAACCTTAGCACCTTAGAACCTTAGCAAGTTATGCAAACACATTCTGTCTGATTTTTCTTACCTTTTCTAAACCAGTAAGAATATCACAATACCTCTTTTAGGTCACTGCAGCTTACTGAGAACTTTATTGCAACGCAGCCACAGACCAGAATACTTAGAATTCTTTTCCTTGAAGAGGCTACACCTAATTCAGAATCCATCAGTAAGTGCTGGCAGTCTAAATTGCTCTTTCCAATGTACATTATCTCAGGCTTATTGAGAGGCGCTTCAGCTAAGTCAAACTGCAATTGCTTTTTTGAAGACTCTAGTATTTGCATGCTACAAACTGTCACTACAAGTGGAGAATAAAAGGAGCTGGAAATCATATCAGTTTACAATCAGACTCATCCTCTATTCAACTGTGCAGAGGTTTCCCTTTCTTTCCTTCCGATATCCACTCACATTCAATGGGTGCAGGAGAAATGTCATATGACGGCTTTTCATTTCTCTCATTTGAGATTGGGTTAGCAACCCTAGATGTTTCCACCTAGATGTTGCTGGACTTCAGATCCCATCATCCCTGACCTTTGACCACTCTAGCTGGGGTTCATGGGAGTTGAAGTTAAACAGCACCTGTATGAAAACAGGTCCTTCTTCCCCAGTGTGATGTAAGGTAAAGGTAAAGGTAAAGGTAGAGTTGAGTAGTCGTGGGCCTCCTATCAGAAATAAAGAAGGATGGTACTGGATTGGACCAAAGGTTTACTGCACTGGAAAGCCCATCAGCAATATATGAAAACAACAGCTTTCCCATATATGTTTTCCAAGCATTGTCTGCAGCACCAGTCATTCTGAGGTAAGCTGCTTATGAACATGGAGGCTCTACCTTGATATCATGAATAATTGTTCCTGGCGAAACAGTATCTTCCGTGTTTGTGTGTACTCCATATCAAAGCCATCAAACACAGTGAGCACCACCCCATCTTGTAGCAAGATAGTTAACACCCTTGGGCATTTTAGGAAGAATATATCAATGCCCCTCTTTCAAATATAAAACGCTGTATGAAATTGGCTGAATGTTATATGGTACACTCTTATACTAGTTTTGGAGTGCACAAGGGTTGTTGTTGTTTTGGCCTACAATTCTCCTTTGTTAAATGAAGTTTTATGGTAGTTTTCACTTACTTGCGTCTTTACTGAAAAAAAGATAGTGAGGAAATGAATCGTTGAAGAAGTGAAAATTGTTATGTTTACAGAAACTTTTATGCATTGTTCTGTTCAGTAGCATATGAGGCAAATAGGAAGCACTACATAGAGTGCCTTACTGAAGAAGGTGCATGGCAGGAACACTGGATTGACTCCACCACTGTGCTTGCACTATGCTGAACTCCCAGACCCTTCACCCCTCTCCCTCTCCCTCTGGGTTACACACAATGACATCTGCATTGGGATGCCAGGTAAGTAGCCCCCACCCAACCTGCTCTGCCCTGCGACTGACAAGTTTGGACCACTGGAAAAAGATATCTGTCCTTCCACTTGCCGTCTCACAGGTAGAGAGAGAGAGAAGGAGAGAAAGAGGAGGAGGAGGCCTCGGAGGAAGAAAGAGGCAGAAGGGTGTCCGTGAGAGAAAGCGGGGGTTGGATCCATCCTTTTCAGCTCCAGCCTCATGCACTGTCAACATGCAGACCTTGATAGATTATCCCTAAGAGAATGAGCTCTTTGACATGGAACCGGAGTGAATTAATTGATTCTGGTTGGACAGTGTTCTTGAAGCTACTAACATGAGTTTGACCAAACTCCAGGAGGCAGTGGAAGACAGGAGTGCCTGGTGTGCTCTGGTCCATGGGGTCACGAAGAGTCGGACATGACTAATGGACTAAACAACAACAACAAAACCTAACTCATGAAACATCTGTTTGCTTCATTGTGATAGTCATTGTATTCTTTGACATGATCTAGCTGGATGCTCTTCCCATTGCATGTGCAAAGTAATATCCCCAGGATATAAAAGAAGAAGATAATTTCTCTTTATGCATTGTAATGGGGCTCCGTAATGGGGCTCCAATGTCCTTATGAGAAGCGAAGTCCATGGATCAAAGCATTTTGAAATATTACCCTAAATTCTGGTGGTTGCAAATTGGCAATGCCCGTGACTGTTATCATTGAAAACAGCAGCAAATGTCAGAGATGCCAAGAAATTTAATCATCACAATTCTTAAAAATAAGCTGATGTCTTTTTTATATACAAAATGGTGATGTATCCAGTGGATCAAGATTTCTTATTTTCTATCGCTCAGTGGCTGTTCTCATTTCCAACAGTGATACTTTGTTAACAGTGTTACCTATTACAATTCAGGGTCCATACAGTCTATTATTGACTGAGGGGTATTCTGAGATACCACTCAAGATTGGGTAGATTTGTTTGCCATAAAGGTACTGGTTTCTTCATTGAATTACAAGTATTTCTCTTTTCACTGTCAATTTTCTGAGTGTTCAGTGACAAACCATTGAATATTTTTACACTTCGCTGTTAAATGGGGGAAGGGGGCCTCTAATCCTTTTTTAGCTGTGTACTGTAGAGAAAATCCTGGCAGTTCAATAATCTAGTGAGCATGTAAAATGCAGTTTAATAGAATCCAGATCCCTGCCAAATGACTCCCTGTTGGGCATGATATATCCCAGTTTTTGGTGTATTGCTGTCGTAAGAACATGTCATTTCCAGGGATGAGCAGACCAATAGCTCATCTAGTATTAAAGCAGCCTATTACTGAATGTGATAGGTGCTTAATGCCTTAATGGAAGCTGACATAAAAATGTAACCTCTTGCTACAAAAACTCCACCTTCTTGAATGTAGCTATTCCTGTTAAAGCATAATAATTTGTTGCCCGTTAAAGTTATTCCATAATACAAAACTGAGTAATACAATACCTGGTGATTTATATATTACAGATTATTCTGTGGTGTGTGTTAAGCAACATAGTCCATGCATTGGTGACCTTGAGGCTAGATTACTGCAATGTGCTCTATGTGGGGCTGCCCTTGAGCCTGGTCTGGAAGTATCAGATGGTGCAGAATGCAGCAGCTAGATTGCAGATAGGATAGATGATTGAGAGTATGCAGCACCTCTGCTGAAACATCTACCACTGGCTGTTCATATCCAACCCACTCATGTTGTGGGTGGGTATAAAAAGCCCTTAAAACCTTTGTTGTGTCACTCAGATGGTGGTTCTCAAATTATTTTCTCTGGGCCCACTTTGCTCACTCTACATCAATATTTTTTTCTTCATAAGAAATACATTGGAAAGCAAAAAGAAACAACTCATAGCAGAGCTTGATGGATAACTGTCAGGCTACGGGGAATCGACTCCCCACTCCCCTGCAGTAAATAAGCAGATCAAACAAAAGGAAATTTTTACCATTTAGTTTATTTAATAAACACAGCGAGAGACAAAAGAAAGCATCTCCCTAGAATGGAGGTGCTCCCAATTAAGGCTTACCCCCTCCATCCCTATTAATCTATGTCAGTCCCAAGTTTTGTAATCTGAGCTTGTACCCTCTGCGCTTTCTGTTTTAACACTCTCTGAGCTCTCCTTGTCTTTGGGGGTGGGAGTTGAATGCTGTCCAGAGACTGTGAATCTTCTAGTGTTTCTTCTGCTACCTGTTCCCCATCCAGTACTTCCCAGCTTCTGCCTTCTGAACTATGCCCCTCTGCAAATCACTATTCCAAATCTATACTGTCTTCCCGCTGCCAACAACTTTCCCATGAGCCTTCAGACTATTGTCTGGACCATGTCCCAGATATTGTTGGACCCCCATCTCCTGTCAATCCCAGCATTCATAGACAATGGTCAAAAATGGAAATCCCTGCAACGATGCCATAATAAAAGTTCATACTACCTCAGAATGGGACTGATTTTTAAATTGACTCGCAAGGCTTTGGAATTTTGTTCCTCCCGCCCCTCCTTTCCGAAGTACATTGCACATTATTAAGTTGTAAGAAAGAACTTAGTTACAAAAATGGCTTAAATATCTTCCCTGTTTTGATCATTGTAATTTTAAAATGAAAAATTATAAGCTAGTATGATTTGTACTGTTTTAATTAACTACAAGGCAAGGTTATTGTAAAGGTTAATTAAAATCTGCTTCCTATGACTGTGGGGAAAACACGTTATGATAAGTACTTCAAGAGGTATTGTAGTTTTCTGGAGGTGCACTGAAGCATGGTAACTTCCATCGGTTTAACATGTACAAAAAAGGATTGTGTGGTGTTTTTTTTGTATGTGTGGTTTACTCCGAAAGCCTGATAATCAAAAATATAATCATATTGCTCAAACGAAAATATAAGACCAGGGGGAAATATGTGTGTGTGTACTCGCAGATTAACTAGCTATTTTTTGTTTTGTTTCTGAGCACTTTGTCACATCAAAATGCTGGTGCATGTTAAAAATATGTCAAGATTATTATTACTGAAGAGACAAGATCAAAATAAATCACTGTGTGCTCCTCTGGAACTCAGTTGAGGTGGTAATGTCAAGTTACGGGTTTTCCTCTTTGATTAAACTCATTCTCAGAGGTGATTTGTTCCACAAAGAAAACAATAATTAATCAGTTAATTACACTGCTGGCTTACCTTATGAACTTGGGAGCAAATGGAATTTAATTTCCAAAGAATATCAAGACTTTCTTTTCACCTTTCTTTCTTCATCTTCAAGTAGTGTCAGATTACCTGAGGGAAATAGCTCATATAAAATACAAGGTGGTGTGTTTTTTAAGGATTTCATACAGCAGTATAATGTTAGGCCAAACCATGCTTTCTGTGACATATCCAAATTGGGGATCTGTTGAATAGCCATGCATCAGCAGGACAGGGGTGGTTGGCAGCTGAGAAGATAAGAAGCTAATGGGAGCTGAATTGGCCTTTAAAATTCTTAATTGTGAAGGTATGGGAAGGAGATTCTACTCCCTCAAAATTAGACTGGCAAAATAAAATGTTGGAATATGCTTAACTAGCAAGACTCCAACACCATGCAGATCAAATATTTAATAGAGAGTGGAATATTTACAGAGAATACTTAAAGGAACATTGTAACAACCTAAATTCTTTGGTAGGCCTGGATTGATTTCTGCATGAAATAAGAAATTTCTACAGAATTAACATAGCAGAATAATTTAGGAGAGATAAAGTTAAGTGCGCAGCTGTAATGAAACCTAGGAATCACAATGGGGGATCAGAAGTCATGTTAGAATTAGTGATGGATGAACTCAATCTTCTTTTTTTTGTATACGGAGTGTTAATTTTGGGTTGCCTTTTGTTGATCGTTGTGTATTGTATTGTATTGTTTTGCTTCTAAAACCAATAAAGCATTTTTTAAAAGAGAAAGGGGAGGAATTGGCCTTGATTGTTCTGATGGATTACCTTTATCAGGTGATGGACAAGGAAAGTTCATTCTTGTTCCTCTTACTTGTATAGGTAAGTTTTTAATGTTTAATGTTTTATTATGTTTCTGTATATGCTGGAAGCTGCCCAGAGCGGCTGAGGCAACCCAGTCAGATGGGCAGGGTACAAATAAAAAAGTTGTACATAATTCCTCAATCTGGGAGGCGTTCCATGCAAAATAGAAAACTGAACTCCAAAACCTTGAATTCAACATTGTTGTTGTTTAGTCATTTAGTCGCGTCCGCCTCTTCGTGACCCCATGGACCAGAGCACGCCAGGCACTTCTGTCTTCCACTGCCACCCGCAGTTTGGTCAGACTCATGTTTGTAGCTTCGAAGACACTATCCAACCATCTCGTCCTCTGTCGTCCCCTTCTCCTTGTGCCCTCCATCTTTCCCAACATCAGGGTATTTTCCAGGGAGTCCTCTCTTCTCATGAGGTGGCCAAAGTATTGGAGCCTCAGCTTCACGATCTGTCCTTCCAGTGAGCACTCAGGGCTGATTTCCTTAAGAATGGATCGGTTTGTTCTCCTTGCAGTCCATGGGACTCTCAAGAGTCTCCTCCAGCACCATAATTCAAAAGCATCCATTCTTCGGCGATCTGCCTTCTTTATGGTCCAGCTCTCACTTCCATACATCACTACTGGGAAAACCATAGCTTTTACTATACGGACCTTGAATTCAACATTAGATACGTTGAATACCTCTGTAATGTATTATCTGCCCCGGCTTTATCCTCTGTATAATAGAGGTGGAGTATAAGTTCATTTTAAGCGACAAGAAATTTCTGTGTGATAATTGCTGCTTTCGACTGGTGGCATGAATGTGCGAAACAGTTATCTGATTTGTGCTGTTCTCTTACAGCCATTTCTCTCTCATATAGTGTCTGGCAAATGAAGGAAGGCAACCTGAGACATGATTAAAATAGTGTGATCCATGATAGCAGAGAGGTTTCACACATTGAGGCTGCAATCCTAAACACACTTACCTGGGAGTAAGGTTAATTGAACTCAATGGGACTTCTGCAGAGACGTCCATAGAATTGCCGCGCCAGACAGTCAATTGATCTTCACAGCTATCATGTGGGAAAGCAAAATGTGTTGCTACTTAATTTGATACAGTGAATCGAGTCTCCAACTCCTGATGTCAGGAATTGTTGCAGACAATATAATACCTCAGCAATATAATACCTGCTAGTAAATGGCTTTTGAAGATGGAATTTCTCCCAGAGCTTCCTGCTTCAAAATTAGTTGCACTCTTGTGGAGTACAAAACAGGCAACTACATTATTTTGCAAGTTCTGTTTTAGAGCACTTTGTTTTTGATGCAACTTTGTTATAAGGAAATAAGAACTGGGCGGAAAAGTGGCTCTTTTCCTGTTTATTTTCCCCATGGCCTAAAATTGAAATAAAAAAGGAAAAGGAAAAATAGGGGTGTGTCTGTGAAACTAAAATTTGTAGAACATTTTGTCTTTCAGATAATTGAATGAAATACTTCTCACTGTAGTTAGTATGGCTTCAAAATATCAAAGATCCATGATCAAGGTGTCTCCCCTGCCAGGTAAGTATAGGAACATGAAATGAGTCCTGCTGGACCACACCAAAGATGTTGTCCAGTATGCTAGCCTTACAGTGGCCAACTGGATGCCCATGGGAAGAGTACTGAAGGAATGGAGGCCCATCAGTGGCACTGTGCGAAGGCCCCCCTGAAGTCTGGTGTTGGCCTTCTAAGTGGCAGACACACTTTCCCTGGAACAAATACTGGAACAGATTCACCAAGCACACCAGAAGCGAGATGTAAGTCACTGCCTTTACTTAAGGCCAAGTGCATGATGTTCTTCCTTTTGAAGAAGTCATTACAAGTCCATCACTAGAATCCCAATTAACCCTGATGTACAGCTCTCATTTTTACCTTTGTAAAGATTATCTGAGATGTTAAAAGTTGGGGAGAGATGCTTTTATGAAATGAAATAAGCTCCATTTTTATAGGAGTATCAATCTATAGAAGTATAGAGGTGTCAGAGTTGTCTCCCCCCCCCCTCCTCACTTTCATATATACTGTAAAGTAGATTTTGATGTAACAGGGAATGTCTCCCTTTGTAGTTTTGTCTTATGGGTCCCTCACTCTTTTAAAATACAGCAAAGAAATCAGAGGTGTTTGAGGAGATCAAATGCACATATATTTCAGACGGAACTCAGTGTTAAAAGTTATATTTAACTGCATCAGGCACCAGTTGGGTTAGGCTGTGCACAGCTTTCTTTTTATTCCATACATATTACTAAAGTTCACTTGAGACTTGACAGCTGCATAAAATGAATATAAGTTGTGAGAAATATAGATTATTATGATGGTTAGGTACTTCCCATGCAAGTGAAGACAGGCTGCGGTGGAGTGCTAACAACAGAAATAATAAAATGCAAGGGGACGCAAGAAAATATAAGAAATTCTGACAAAAGGTTGAAGGGTTTCTTATAGGAGCATCCATATAATTTGACTCTCAGTTGTCTGATTCAATGAAGTCCTATTCGTGACTCGTGATGGGACGACGAGGAATGAGGAATGAGGCCAGGGAAAGGCTGACGCTGCAGCAAAAGGCTGCTGAACACGCCCCCACCGCGGCACCTGGTTGGGTAGCCACCGGGGGGGCGTGAGCGCCAGCCAGGTGAGCTGGAGGCAGGGGGCAACGCCCCCTGCTGGGCGGTGCTCGGGCTCCAGCCCACAACCTCTCCCCTCTCTTTCAGGGAGGAGAGTCTTTGTCTGATTCAATGAAGTCCTATTCATGTATTATTCACATGTAGGGCATAGTTGTGTTTAATCTGCAACAGGTCTGCAGTTGTCAGGCTGCTCAACATGTTTTAGCCTTGCTCCATATGGCCGTTTATTGCATACCATAAGGGGCGAGGCTGAAGGTTCCAGATTAAATGTGGCAATACTTACTTTTGAGTGAATAAGGCTATATTTGTCTGTATAATACATTCTCTAATACTCTCATCAATCTTATGATGTCATCAAGGTTTTTGTGATCATAGAGTTTGTACTGCAAGCCAGTGTACTCTGTAGTACCAAATGAGGCTGATGTGTCTGAATATGACCGTTCGATTATTGGAGTTTCCTACAAGCAAACAATCCTTCAAAAAAGCCCCTGTGCTCACTACGTTTTTGGTTATTATGGATTAATCCATAAGCCCCTGACCTCCCACAAAGACTTAAAGCTAACAAGTCAATAAACAACCCAGACCTGCACACAAAGTAAATTCCTAATATTCTCATCTACAAGTGAATGCAAGTCTAGAGTGGTATTGATTATGTAATTCATTCTGAAGTTTCTGCATGAGAGATCTCTAAAAGCACAGAGGCTACCATGAGCCATCTGATATTGCATCCACAATGCAACAATCCTGCCATCTGTTAAATTAAAGATTCCTTTAAAATGCCCATTAAGCAACTTAACACTAAAGCTATGATCCACAAATTCAACCGCACTCCTCCCTTATGCGATCACCTCAAGGAGTCTCTCCTGACATCCGACCCACTCTGCAATGCTGCAGAACGCAGACCTGGACATAAAGAACTTGGGAGTTTTTCTCAGAGCAGGCTGCAAATAGATTGTGGCAATTTCATTATAACACAAATTGAGCTTGTGTAATGCAACGTACTTCATGTTCAAGAACTCTCATCCAGTCTGGTGTAAAAATAAATAGTAGAGATGATCCACACCAGCCTTTGCAGACCTGGTGCTCTCTGTATGTTTTCCAATCATTCCCAATCACTTGTAAGTCGAGGCCCCGCCACCGCTAGGAGATAAAATAATACACATGGACACAAGTATTTAGGTTAATGGGCTAAAAAAGGCCACAACTTTATTGGTTACAGAATGTGAGTGATATTGGCATAGGCATTGGATTGGACAGACAGATTTTTCGCTCCATAGAGCACACCGGACTATAGGGCACACCTAGTTTTTAGGGGGGGAAATAAAGAAAAAAAATATAAACCCTACACAAATCTGGAGTGGAGTCCCTAAGGCTTCTTTCCAGCAACTCATGCAGCCAAGTTGGTGCCAAATGGTTTTCATTGCTTTCCATTGGAACACATTGGTGAGGCCAACAGGGGGGTCTTGTAGACTGGGCAGCCCAGGAACGCCATACACGCTTGTCCAGTCTTGCACCCTGAAGAGGTTACTTTGGTGCTGCTAGCACAGCAAAAACTATGTGGGAGGCAGCAGTTGTGAGTTACCAGTCTCTGCAGCCACAGCAGGCGCTGTGATTCCCCATGTGGTTTGACTTCAACACCGGAGGTGCACTGTATAGTCTCATGAGACAGATCAATGCCAACAAAATGTTCTAGAAGTGTTGCGGGGGGCAGTATATGAAACAACTGAAGGAAAACAACAATCACTACTGAAAGGGCACCGAAATAGTTCTGACTTAGACCTCCACATGTTATCCTGGATTCTAAGCACAGAGAGCTTTATTTTTTAAATTACTGTGATGGGATATTCACCCATGCAATCCTCCATTTGCATAAGTGGTACAATGCACATTATTTTCTCTGAAATTTAATCATTGCATTGAAAAGCAAATGGCCACCCATTTTTATAAGTATAAGCAATTACTGCACTTGGATGCTCAAACTAGGCACTTACTCTTCAAGACAGGGGTGGTTAACCTGTGGTCTCCAGATGCTGTTAGGCTACAGTGCCATCATCCTTGACCACTGGGTGCACTAAGGGGGACTGATGTGAGCTGAAGTCCATCCAACATCTGGAGGGCCACATTTCCCATCCCTGCTATAAGGGAATCCTCCAGTATCTCTTTTATTATTCTTTTGTACATTTAATTGTAGGTTCAGGGATTTCAAAGAGCAAGACAAATATAGAAAAGGGGGAAATTGCTTTTGACATCTTACAGTACTTAAATGGATGCATAAAAATAGTAATTATAATATTCCATCTTACAGCGCAGATTTCCCTATATGAGAAATCACTGTTTGCTATCCCAAATGGGAAATGGAATTAGTGTGGGAGATTAGTCTGTTCTTCTAAAACAGCACATATAATTTGTTTACCTCTTTCTTCCCAATTTTCAAGCAGTTTGTGACAATAAGATATGTCACTGGGAATTAAACAGGAGCCACAGGTTTGAGGAATCATAAATCACTATAACGTTGCTTTGCGAGGTTTTTTTGTTTGTTTTTTTAATTATTCCTGGCTTTTGATGGGCTTTCAAAGCACAGAAATGATGAAAGGACTTGTTCAGTGAAGAAACACCTGGTGTGATCTAAGTTGACAGGCAAGCTGAACAATAAAAAGCAATAATTTACATATGTCCAATTTAGACGAATGGGGTAAGACGATGGCTGCTTTGCAGGGCAGTTTGTTCTCTTTTGTGAGCTTTGGTTAGGAAATCTCTGATCCCCATGAAGATCAAGACCACACTTTTACATTTGGTTTTCCCTTTAGCTTAGGTTGTTTCCTTTCTGATGTTGTATATTGAATGGGTGGGATCCAAAGGATATGCAAGTTTAATGTTCTTGCTCCCCACCCACCCCAGCCCACCGCTTCCTAGGCTGTGTAATGGGAAAGGGAAATTGCAAAAAATTGAGCAGGGACCTTTGCACAAACAGAGTTGTGCTGTAGCTTACAATGTCATTGGTTATTCAAAGTCAGGAAATACCTGGTTAATGGTGATATCATTATTGGGTATGTCAAAGTAACAAAGTATGTTGTTTAAAAGAAAATTAACCAATAAACATGAACGGGGGAGGGCTTCATTATACAGGGCTGCCTTCAGATGTCTTCAAAAGGTTGTATAATTACTTATCTCCTGGGCTTGGGATCACATAACTCCATACCCTCCAGCATTTCCCTGATGAAAATAGGCCTGTCTTAAGCAGGGCTGTCTTAAATATATGCGGTGCCGAGGTGCAAAGATCCACCCAGCGCCCCCCCCCCCAGGTTGCCCAGTCCCAGGCATGCAGGAGGGCAGAGCTGGCTGGCTGCCTCATCAACTTGCTGGCTCACTCACCCACAAACTCAGGGCGCAGAACCACCCGCAGCAGAAGAGCCCACCACAGCGCTCTGACCAACAAGTGGGCTCTTCCCCGGATTGAACTCTCAGGCCCCAGACTCTCAGCCTGGCACCCCTGAGAGCCTAGCACCCGGGTGCCCCGCACCCCTAGCACCTATAGGTAAGATGGCCCTGGTCCTAGGGAAAAGCGGGACAGAAACTGGAACGGCTTCTGTAAATCCAAGACTGTCCCTGGAAAATAGGTATACTTGGAGGGTCTGTGGTGAGGGAGCTGGTGAGGGAAGTGTCATAGGAACATAGGAAGCTGCCTTATACTGAATCTGATCATTGACTCTGATCTTGCTCAATGTTTTCTGCATTGACTGCCAGAGGTTGTCCAGGGTTTCAGGCAGAGCAGAGACTGGATTTGGGACCTTCTGCATGCAAAGCACAGTGCCTATCATTAAGCTAGGGACCTGCATTGGAATTCACCAGTTAAAGCATTGGTGACAGGCTTCTAGAATATATCTTATGAAAAAAATAGATAAATAGTAAAATTTCAATAAAAGTAAGACTAGAGGGAAGAATTCAGATGGGTAGAAATCAAATCAAGAGGTCAGTGAAGTAAGCATATTTTGTTGGCTATATACTCCTGCCCACCTAGCAGTTCGAAAGCACGTCAAAGTGCAAGTAGATAAATAGGTACCGCTCCGGCGGGAAGGTAAACGGCGTTTCCGTGCGCTGCTCTGGTTCGCCAGAAGCGGCTTAGTCATGCTGGCCACGTGACCCGGAAGCTGTATGCCGGCTCCCTCAACCAATAAAGCGAGATGAGCACTGCAACCCCAGAGTCGGTCACGACTGGACCTAATGGTCAGGGGTCCCTTTACCTTTACTTTATTATTGCAAAGAAAGAATGAAACTGTAAGATCACTTCAAGACTAAGGGATTGAAAGCACCGTTTTCTTTTCAGAGAATTTCCCCCCATACATGCCTAGGGAAGGAAATAAAGTCACGAAAAGTGCCAACAGGAAATAAAAACTAAACAATCCCATAGCTGTCCTTCAATCAAACAATAAGGCCTATCAAAAGCGTTTCTTTGCCAAACAAAAGCCATCTGGGACAGTGAAGCACCTGGTGCTTATTCCAGCTGTTCTTAATGTGACAGATAAAGGGCGTTTTTACACTTCTCAACCTTAATTAACCCAAATTTCAAAGATGACAAACATGTCTAGAGAACAGAGGAGAGAATTGGGAGTCAGGTGACGCAGCCTCTCCTCATGAGTCTGCCACAAACAAAATGGAGTGTTTGTGTATCTGTACTCAACATAATTAAATTGGAGAACTTTTGCAGTGTTTGTGGATCAACTCACAGCTAGCCCCAGAGTACCCACATGGACTTTTGCCCAGGGCTTTTTTCAGCTGGAACTCATGAAAACTTAGTTCTGACACCTCTCAGGTGGGCTCCATTGTCAATATAAGAGAACAAGGGAGGTGTTCATGGTGAGTTCCAGCACCTCTTTTTTCTAGAAAAAAATAGCCTGCTTTTGCCCCTCATTCCTATTTCAGCTCTTTACCATCACAATTGATAATTGATTGGTTGTTTTGCTAGGGAACTACTGTGAAAAGCAGGAAATGAAATATGGGGAGCAAAAGCCCATTCAGCATATGGAGGAACACCTAAGCCAATAAGACCATCTGAGGTTGTTTTTTGCCACACTGCCTCATTTTTCCTGTGCTGAGTTTTTTCTTCTGGAAAGCCTTCTCCCGTTCTAATTTGTCATTTGACCTTGATAAGAATTCAGGGTTTTCTAAGGCTTGTTTCTCCTTTGAGGAGAGTGTTACCAAGCCCTCTGAAGCTCATTATTAGGCCTGAGCCTATTAAAACCTACTTATATGTCACTATATTCCAACAAAGAAGATTGAAATGGAGACTCCAATTTGAAGCTGCTCAGTTGAAATTCTTTAGTAAAACTGACAGTGTGAAATTTGATTTTAATGAATCCTATGTCTAGTGGTACCTTGGTTCTCGAACTTAATCTGTTCTGCGAGTCTGTTCGACTCCCGAAACCATTTGAAAACCAAGGAGTAGTTTCCAATTGGAAGTTTGGCTTCCAAAAAGAGTTCGCAAACCGGAACACTTACTTCCGGGTTTGTGGCATTCGGGAGCCAATTTGTTTGGCAACTAAGCCGTTTGATAACCAAGGTACAACTGTATAGGGGTGATGTTATATGTTTGTTTTGCTTGGAACAGACTCATTGTAGTTAAGTGTACTGTTTTTAACCCTTGATTGGGAGCCGCCCAGAGTGGCTGGGGAAACTCAGCCAGATGGGTGGGGTATAAATAAATTATTATTATTATTATTATTATTATTATTATTATTATGACATAACCAATTATGGTGCATTAATTTCAGTGGATCTGCTTTGTATTGTATCAGCTGAATACAATCCATGGCGCAAATACAGTTTGCATTATTGACCCCTACTCATTACTGACCATTTGTCAATGGTGGGTCACACAGTCTCACAATCATGTTAACTGGATCTTTTGTTGAATTATGTTGCCATCTTTCTTATTTTTTAGATGTGCTCTGTGCTGTACTCTGGCCCTCACACTACTATCTCATCTGTATTTGGCTTTAGCAATGTTAAAGCCTCTCCCTGAAATCCAGCTAGAGACATATGCACATATATCAGTTATATCCTCATTTTAAAAGACATAGATTTTGTGTATGCATACTCTGCTTTTAACCCTACACTGCCTTTGATGTTGGTCATCTATATACCAAATAAAGTGACTTGATAAACATATCAACTGGGTTATATGCTAGTGAGGACCTAACCAGAGGAAGATACACTCACACAACCAGATGCTGTGTTTCCAACTCTGTAAACCTCTATGCAGTTCACAAGAATTTCCAGGTATTACCAGGCATGTGTTCAGGAGTGGGACTAAGGGGCTTTATCAGGGATAGTCAACATGGCACCCACTTTAGAAAACTTGAATATCCTGGTTCGAATATATCAGATGAAAGTTGCCAATCAAACTCGATTATTTACAAATTTCCCCCCAAAAAATGTGCAGCTAGCAGACAATGCCTCCTGAATGATTTCTTTTCCTCATTTATAGTCTTCCCAATGCAGATTGCAAGACAGATGGCTTAAAGCAGGAGAGAGAGAGTGCACAATAAATTTCAAAACCTAACATTCAGCTTTTAAAATGAACTTTGGCTCCCCCAAATGCCACCTATTATTTTTAATGAAGCAATTCATAAAACTTATATTGACTTAAAATGGAGCAGATAGAAGGGAAGGAACAGGCAGGGGAGCCATTTTGTCTGATTCATTTAGCGCTGAATTGAGTACTTAGGATTGTTTGTCAAACAGTCGGCAATTCATTTACAATACCGATGGTCTCTTGTTTACCCAGGGTGGTTTATGGGATTCCTGATTCTCCTCTGGACAACTTTGTGAATTTTCACAATTTCTTCTCAAAAGGTGAAATAGAAGTTTAAAGTTCCACACAGAGAGAGAGAATGAGAGAGAGAGAGAGATCCCCAGAGATTGGAAACCAAGCCGTTCCAATTGACAGACAGCTTGCATTTCTGCATTTCAGATGCAATGAATGCACCGCCCGTCCAAGTTTTGCAAATCACACTCTTCAAAATAGAAGACACACTTAGAAATGTGACATTTCTTATTTGGTAAGCAGATTTTAAACCCTGAAGGCAAGCCAGCATATCAGTAGGGTTTTAAGTAGGGCTCCAGTTAGCCTATGAGGAGCATAGCTGTTGCACAGAGAGAAACAAGATGCTCCTTCACATGCAACCCTGATGGCTCCTCTTGGGAAAATAGTACTATAACACACTATTGTTGCTTGCCACCCCAGTGTGAGAGTCCAGGGCTTCCAGCTGTTTACCTAGGGTTCATGTTTCCTTTTGGAAATGAGGCACAGTGAAGACTTTGGTGTTTTTCTGCGGTATCATTTATTTACACATATATACAACCTGAGCCTGATGTTGACAGCATCAACACCCCCAAAGGGTCTTGTGTTTCCCATAGCCACAACCTTGGTTTCAAATAGAAGTCAAACACTGCTCTAACTATCTCTCCAGCTTGCTGCTTTACATCTGGGTCACAAACTCTCAGCTCTCAACTCTGGCATTTGCCCTTCTTACTACCTGTGAGTTAAGGGATTTGCCCATTTGCCATCTCCCACAGAGCCCCTTCGTTTGTTCTCCTTAATGGCTCATCACTCAGACTATCACCTCACCTGGAGGCTAGCCTGGCTATTGCAAGAATTAGAAGCCTAGATTAAGTTTTAACACCTGCTGGATCCAGGAATTAGGGGGATCTTGGCATATAGCCTACTTCCCCCAGAAGACTGTAACAATATTTCAATCTCACCCTTCTTCCCAAAGGAGCCTAGCACTGATCTCTGCTGCAAGTTGCAGTACAGCCTTGGGCAGTGATGGCGCTAGAGTGCTGCAGAGTTCAGGTCAGCAGGTGCTTCTGCTTGTGAACTGCCTGGGCCCCAAAGGCAGACTGTCTAGTCTGGCAACCTCAGTGTCTTACACAGGTCAAGAGCCCACTATGACACTGCCTAGAAAGCAGCAACAGGCCCCAACCAAAAAACAATGGCAGCTTAAATTGATGGAATATGTGCAACTTGCAGATCTAATTTATAGAATAAGAGAACAAGAAGAACATTTGTTTAAAGAAGATTGGAAAATGTTTATTGAATATATGGAGGGAAATTGTGTACACTTGAAAACATTGGCAGAATTAAGATAAATTCAACAGTGTAAATAAGTTTTGATAGAAGTTAATAATGGAATACTGAATGGTTTATTTTATATAAAATATGCAGGGATTTATGCCATGTAAAATAATCCATGGAAAGAGAAGAAAGGGAGTCACTGATATTCTAAGCTTGTTTAAATGAATATTCTAAATTGTGAAACAGAAAATTTAATAAAAATTATATATAAAAAAGGAAGGGGCAACAGGATTGAAACAACAAAAATGAAAGCCAAGTGCAATTGTTTACAAAATGCAATTCCCCACTCTCGCTGGAACCTATTTTCTCAAAATCCTTTTTCTCTCTGGTGAACTGACATGTTGTTTTCATACATCACAGAATCACCGCCAAATTATTTTGGCATAAATGAGCAACAGATATTTCACAGCACATGTCAAATTTTATACTTGTGCTGACTCAGGGCAGAACCCCTCCAAATTAATATGTTGCTTCTTCTTGACCGCACAGTTGCTTCTGTGACCTGCATATGCTGCCTGCGATTTGGCATCATTTATCTCACTGTAACCCATGTTGCTTTCTCAAGCGCATTGTTTTGTAAGGCGCCTGTGAATGGGATGTGTGCTATCATTTAATTTTCAGCCCTTACCTAACCCCCACCCCCAATAAAGGTTGGCTTGAACTGACACAATGAGAGTGAGCCCTTCCTCGCCTTGTCCCATGCACCTGCCCCAACTGCTCCAGATTTTGAGGTTATACACCGGGAGGATGTATTTACATGACAGAGGAGTGTAACTGGAAGTTCTGTTTCACAAGTGGACATTTGTTGCCCAACAGTAATGGAAGTGTTGGATACTTTTTTCTTCTTCTTTGCATTAATGCCACCACCATCATTACAAGCAACCACATGAACCTTCAAATAATAATAATAATAATAATAATAATAATAATAATAATAATAATATTTTTTATTTATATCCCACCCTCCCCAGCTGAAGCCGGGCTCAGGGCGGCCAACAACAATAAAATAATACAACATTCTAAAATCATTTAATAATAAATTTAATTCAAATCAAATTAATGGCAACCATTGGACTAGAGGTTCTGTGAGGATTGCCAAAGGAGGGAGTCAGGCTGTGCCCTGGCCAAAGGCTTGGTGGAACAGCTCTGTCTTACAGGCCCTGCGGAAAGACGTCAAGTCCCGCAGGGCCCTAGTCTCTTGTGACAGAGCGTTCCACCAGATCGGGGCCAGTACTGAAAAGGCCTGGCTCTGGTTGAGGCCAGCCTAACCTCTCTGTGGCCTGGGATCTCCAAGATATTTTTGTTTGAAGATTGTAAGTTCCTTCGTGGGACATACCAGGAGAGACGGTCCCATAGGTACGAGGGTCCTAGGCCGTATAGGGTATATTTGATATATTTCTGCTATTCATTGTGTATGCATGCAGCTGTTTGTAATGGTGGAAAGAGGCTGCTATTTATATTGAAAGCCACCCATTGTCAATCTGTGTATGTCTTCCAAAACTTGTCATCTCCCACCATTGGCCATGCTGGCTGAAGCTGATGAGAGTTGTATTGAAAATGCCTGGAGGACATCAGGTTGGAGCAGGCAGCTATATGCTATGAGTGCACATTGAGACTTGGTCTTACTAGCCCAAGAAGTCTGCTTTTCCTCAGGACGTCTGTGGCCCTTGGAAAATAATTATATATATCTATTTCATCCAAAATATCGACATACATTTTAAATCTGAAATGATAAACTCTTCTTTTTTTTTTCATGAAAGGCGGGCACATCCATCTCTAAACGAGGCATCAAATTAGAATTTAGTTGGCAGGTGCAAATTTTATTCATTGGAACTAGGCTGATCAATTGGGGGAAAAACAATTTGATGGAATATTTATAAAGCAATTAAGAAACCATTTAATAAAAAATATAGTTCTCAATTAAAGAAATATTACATTTAAAGCTCTTAATTATTTACCACATAGATGTAAAATATATGGGAGAGATCCAAGATCTAGGCCCTCCTTATTGACTCTTCTTGATGAATCTATTCAGTAGCTCATTATAATTTAATTCCGCAAATGCTTTGCTAGACTAGAATGCTAAAAGCAAATATAATCGGAAAATGTATTTTGCAATTCTTCTTGTTATTCACTGGGTCAGTGGTGAATGTCACTCAATGGGCCAAGGTGGGGAGCTGCCTTGATTTTATTCAACGTATTCCTTGCAAAAAAGAGCCTAAGCAAATCCCTCTGCTTGAATGCTTGCAAGCAGGATTTGAGATGAACACGACTCATCTGCTGGTGCTCACTTTGATCCTGTGAGCCACTACTGTCGCCTTCCACCCGTCTTATTTGCTCTTGAAACATGTATACCACTTCCCATTTATAAAATCTCAAAGTGGTTCACTATATATGTAAAAAATAACTAAACGTGCAAAAATATATATCCAACAGTGAAAACACCTGGATAATCATAAAACATGTGGTTCCTACAGCAAACAAAACCAACCCTCCTTTGAAATATCGGTAGTCAAGGAAAGTCAGACTAGACAGAAAATTCTTCAACTATCTGTGAAAGCCTCGTCTCATCAGTGTTCACCTGACCTCCATAGGGAGCTCAGCCTACAAAATGGGCACAAGACAGCCTGTACACTTACTGTGGGAGGGGGCCAGAGTGATGGAAGTAGGCCTTCAGTGGAGCATCTCTTCCCTGATAGAACTTCTTGTCCATGGGAAACTGACTCTCTGTGGATCATTTCCACTGAGAAGAAAAGGCAGCTCCATTTAAATCACCTCCCTTCCATTTTGGTATGGTTTAATGTGCTCTACTTATCCAGTTGGTGGCACATTCCAGAAGCAGTCTTTTACAGGTTCCACGTATCACCTGCAATAATTCAGGCTGTGCTTCATGGGATGATTTTTAACTGCCCAAACTGTTCCTCCAGCCTCTGCCTAAGCAGTAGGTGTGTGGTAACTAGTAGCCACCAGACATCAAAACCTATCATACTTATTTAAGCAAGCATTTTGTAACCATCAACTTCCACTGAGGAAACACCATTGGCTATTAACTCTCCAGAAGTCAAACTTAATCATTGTCCCATTATATCCAAAAGACTAGAAGTCTCCATGGAAAGAATGGGCTGATTTGTTGGAACATTTTTGTTCCATTTTTGCCCTCATTTTCTACATAGGATTTCTGGATCTCAGTTCTGTAATGATGGTTCAGAATGCCTCTGTCCTGATTTAGACTCAAAATCTCATAGTCCTATGTCTATTTGATTTCCTCAGTAACAGACCTGAGGCATTTTCCTTCCTCATTTCCCCCCTACCAATAGGGAACCCCAAGGTCCCATGTGTTGTTTTGGCCAGGTCCTCTTCACAGTATTTATTGTGGAATGTATTGATTGATGCGTGACCTTCTAATTGCTTTACGATCGCCAATTAGACATTTACAACGGGTCCGGCACACTTCTTCACAAGCTGCGCGAGTCTGCTCCCTTCAGGTCACGCGCCGCAGAGTAAACACAGCGGTAAAAACTGTCGCCTAGCTTCAGAGAAATTCAGAGAGCACTTAACCCCATTTACAGTTGTTTATTAGAGCATTTCATCAACAGAATCCATCACTGCTTGCTGCCATAGCAAAGCACGTCTTTCTCTCTCAGAGACACAGAGAGAACAATTGACTCCTCCCAGCTTCTAAAAGCTGACGTCGGAATGTGACGCACACTCAGAACAACTTAACCAGTTAAGTTCTGAACTCTCACACCCCCTCTTGCGTTGGATTCTGACTGCACCTGTGGAACATCCTCAGCAAAACTCTGTGAGATCAATCCCTTCCCCAATGCCTTGCGCCCTCTCTTGGCGTCCCTGTCAGGCAACTGTGGAACCACCTCACAACTCTCAGAATCGCACTGTGCGAAACTTACCCACGCACCTGTGGCCTGGTACCTCTCAGGTGGAATACCCTTGGTTGTGCGACTGGACCGCCTAGGCACAAACTCAGGAGTTTCCTCTGACTCACTTTGGTCAGCAGGTGTGTCCTCTGCATCACAGGATTCCCCCTCTGACTTAAAGCGTCTTCGGATCCTTTCCATTACACTCACAGGAGAACTAGGCTCACTCTTGGGCACTCTCTTAGCAACTTGTGGAGATGCTCCATCCTGCTCTTGACCCTGGTCAGTGACCTGGTCGTCATCAGCAGGCTCAGCCTCTCCTTCCTCCTCATCAGAACTGTCCTCTGGATCAGAGAGACATTCTGTGAGAAGATCACGCTGGACAACAATCTTTGGCTTCTCATCCTGCTCAAAGAATTCAGCGTGTTTACTGATCAGTACCTTACTCTGATCACCTGACGGGTAAGCAAATCTCCATGCACATGCTGCTGGTTCATACCCACAGAAGATCATTTTCTGGAACTTGGATCCATCTGGCCCTCGCAAAGCCTTGGGCACCGGCACTTTTGCAGGTGATCCAAACTTGCACAGAAAATGAACCTGGGGTTTTCTGCCATTCAACAAAGAAAACGGTGTGTCACCTACCAGTGAATTGTAGGTCCTATTCCAGGTGAAGCATACGCATCTGGTTGCCTCCAGCCAAAACTTAGGAGGTAACCCAGACTCTGTAAGCATTACCTGTGCTGCTTTGACCAGAGCCTCACTTCTAAGCTCTGCCACCCCCCTCTGCTGGGGATCTGTAACTGTGTGACGTATCCCTTTCTTGTGAAAGAACTTCTGCAGAGCAGAACCAGTGTACTTAGCATTTCTGTCACTGATGACTGCTCTCACCTGTTCTACCTCTTCAATCCAGCTCCTGATCAGCTGTGCTGCATCCTCCTTGGATTTGAGACCAAAACTCCAAGTGTTCTGCGAAAAACTGTCTTGAACCGTTAGCAGAAACCTGGCCCCTCCCAGACTCTTTTCCTCGACAGAACTGAACAAATCTATGTGTACCAGCTCAAAGGGTTTAGTGGTTACTCTTTCCACCTTTGGATAACTGCACCCTTTTACCTTTCCCTGTCTGCAAGTGTCACAATTAATGGCACTTCCACAATTTTTAATTCTACACCCCTTGGCAACCTCAGGCAGAGTCCGCAAGTCCTCTACCGACCCATGAATTGTTCTCTGATGCCATACGCATGCACATGTGGCATGAGCGGGAATTATAGTATGCTGATTGGGAACTGTAGCACGCAACGCTTGTGCTTTCTCAGCCTTCCCCTCACCCCCAAGAGACGTTTTAAGAATGAAAAGATCATTCTGCCCCTTCTTAACCTTGGCAAGTATCCTCTCCCCTTTGGAGATTGTGCAGACATCATTTTCAAAACAAACTTTGAACCCCTTATTTAACAAATAAGGCACAGACAAAAGACAGTGAGGCATCTCTGGGATGGTGCACACTTCGACCTGCTCCTGCAAAACAGAAAGGAACAATGTACCACAGTTAGTGACATTTTTTCTCTGTCCATCTGCAAATAAAACAGTTTGTCCTGTGGAAACTGCTTTGCAATTCCACAACTTGACTACAGGTGTCTCAGGAACCATGTTGCGGTTAGCTGCTGAGTCAATAACAAAGCTCAGCTCAGTGTTTCCCACACAGCTGTTCTCAAACAAAGCCATGCTTGCAGAAAGCTGATAAGTCTCTTCCTGTTGTTTACCACGTCCGCTGGACTCAGTCCCACGCCTGCCTGCCTGGCTAGGCTGGTTGCCATGGAAACCCTGCTGATTCCCATGAGAAGTGTCCTTGCCAACATCCTGCCGCGCCTGTGTGCTCCGGTGGGGGCAACTGCCACGCAGATGTTGAACTCCAGTGGAAAAACACTGCCCGGGGCTCCTCCCAGCTGGCCTGGCCTTCCTCCTTCTGGAACGGCGTCTCCCACCAGCTTGGCCCCCCCTTAAGCTGCTCTTCGCTTCAGCACAATTGGAAAGTTCTTTAAACTTGCCTTTGGAACTCTTCGCCCCCCCGATCTGCTTACCAGCGCTCCTTGAGGCTGATTGGGGAATAGGGGCTACTTGTCCAGCGTCACCGGGGCTCTGGCCTTCCGCTGAAGCTTCACACAAACCCTTCAGCACATCCCAGGCAGCCCACGCTGATTTCACACCCTCCAAGTGGGGTCTCAGCAATGCGTGTACGCATGCCTTGAGCATCTCCAGCTCTCTTTGCATTTTCAGCTGGCTATCTTCAGGCAACGCAGCTTCACAGCCTGCAACGTCTCCAGCCGCTTCACAGCTAAGGGGTGCTAGTGGCTCCCTCTGGCTTGCTCCCCAAACCCCATGGACCAGGAACCACCCCCTTATTCTTTGGCTCCAGGTTGCCCAACTTCTTAAAGTTAGGGCTTCCACCGGTACATTCTGGCTCTCTGCCATCTTCTCCCGTTCTCCCAAGGGGCCCAAGCTTACTTACAATCAGCTTCAGCTTCTCCGGCTCTTCCTTCTCCGTGGAGAAACGATTTTCCAGCTGCTTTTAGCTTCCAGCTCTCTCTGCAGCTCTGCTTTGTAGCACCAGGCAAACTTTCGCGTCTTTCAGCCAGCCGTTTGCCTCCGGCTTGCCCCTCCTCTGCCTCGGAACGCTCACTTCAAAGCATTCCTGGATCCTCCAGTGACAGTTTTACGAGCGTTGACTGACCCGCCATAACCTGTGGAATGTATTGATTGATGCGTGACCTTCTAATTGCTTTATGATCGCCAATTAGACATTTACAATGGGTCCGGCACACTTCTTCACAAGCTGCGCGAGTCTGCTCCCTTCAGGTCACGCGCCGCAGAGTAAACACAGCGGTAAAAACTGTCGCCTAGCTTCAGAGAAATTCAGAGAGCACTTAAGTCCATTTACAGTTGTTTATTAGAGCATTTCATCAACAGAATCCATCACTGCTTGCTGCCATAGCAAAGCACGTCTTTCTCTCTCAGAGACACAGAGAGAACAATTGACTCCTCCCAGCTTCTAAAAGCTGACGTCGGAATGTGACGCACACTCAGAACAACTTAACCAGTTAAGTTCTGAACTCTCACATTTATCTGGCCCTGTGTCATCCCAGACACAATGACAACTTTCCCTTCCTTCACAGAATCCAAATGTGAACAGCTTAGTTCCTTTAGCATCTGAATATTCTATTCCACCCACAATGCCATCTCAGCTAAAAGAGCCTTCATCAACACAAATATTATCCAGAAGAAAGGCTTGAAAGATCTGAAAACTTCCCCAGAATTATGAATGGGAATTCCTATTCTGCTTAAGCTACTGTTTTCCACATGTATGGGAATGAAGTAAATGAATTTTATATTGGTGCCCACAAGTCTGTTTCCATCGTGGCCCTGAAGTTACTTGTTCCAGAGATGTTACTTTCTCCAATCCAGTCATTATGACCAATGATCAGGGATGATGGGAGTTGAGGGGAAGTCAAATAACATCTGGAATGTGACACGTTCCTCATTCCTGTTGCAGTGACTAAAGATCACAGTTTATGTTAAACTTTTCCTTTCCTTTTTTAAGGTTATTCCTTTCAAATGAAATTGCCTGCAATCCCACACAAACAGAGGAATATTCCACAGAGCTAATAGGCTGATAGAAGTTAATCTTGAATATAAAGCTAAATTAAAAATAGATTTAAAAGCTTTTCCCCCCCTCTGAAGGCAACAGTTCCCCCGCCTCTTTCTTGGGCTTTGTACTTTTTGATAATTCTCTTAATGTCACAGATGCTAATCACACGTCTCCTTCCTTTGTGGATCCAAGACAGACACCATAAATCACAGAAGTTACATTAATGCAAAGACTGGGTCAAGTGGATATACTAAATCAGCTTCAAAAGACCTTTAGTCTTTCTGATTCTCCACATTTGTTCTATGGATTTCATTAGATTGATTGAGGCTTTAAGTGTAATCTTGTGCAAGCTAATTTTGGCTTTTGTTAGGCTGTCACTCGCGAGACTTTATAAGATCCACATTCCTCGAAATGTGAAAGTATTCAGGAGAACAATTAGCTGATATTTGAAGGCAGAAGGATATCACCCTTATTGTGCTCACGATTCTTTTCTGTTTGGGCTGGAGGAGGAACAGCTCTGAAATTCTCTGCTCCAAGTAGCCGTCGTCCCACCGTTATCAGATAAGACAACAGATGAGTGACTTTCCCCCGGCTCATGCCATGTGAGCTCAGAAATTAGCTTATTTTCTGGAGCTAGGGTAACTTTGTTTCGAATAAATTTTATCAGAGTATAAAGGAAAATACAGAAAATATTATCAAATATATTTTCCCCCAAATTAAAATATTAATCTAAATATCTTATCAAAGGGGGGAGGGAGAGGAAAAAGTGTAAAAAGGAAGGAAAAGAAAGGGAATCTGAGTTTGAAAATTGAGCCCCACACCTCAAAGTACTCTCCCATCCAAGCAGTGGCGTAGTACTCTCCCATCCAAGCAGGGGGGGGGGCGGCCGCACCGGGCACAACATCTGGGGGTTAGGGTTAGGGGGCGCAAATCCACGGGTTAGGGGGTTCAAATTGCTTGCCTTGCCCCGGGTGCTGACAACCCACACTACGCCACTGCATCCAAGCACCAAACCCTCAAGAGCCTTTCATCCTGGTGCACTGCAGTGCACTGGGGAGGAGAAGGAGGCATTTTTGCTACGGGGACGGCAAAACCTGCCAATGCAGAAAAATTCCTTTCCGGCCCTTCAACGGTGACCATAATGTAGCAACACCCACGTACCTGTGAAAAAGAGGTTAACCTGCAAAAGAAGGCTTAACTGAGGGAGGGCAGGGTGGGAGAAGCTCTGGAGCCGACAGAGAACTCCTAGGTAAGTTCGCCCACTATTGTGTGCGCTGGGCGATCGCTCCCCTTACCTGGCCAACTCTCTCCTGGCAACGCCTCCCCAGCTGGGATTGGGTAACTGGCAGAGGTAGGCTCCAGGTGTCCAGCCTGGGGTGTATGTGTGCGAATCCAGGCTGTGCTGCCAGGAGCCACATAGGATTGGGGGGCTGCATGCTACCATGCAAAAGGCCGTCGCCCCCCCCATTTGATGTGGGGAGCGGTCATTGTGGAAACCTTCTGAGAAAAGTGTATTTCTGAGGTTTGATGGCCCATAACACCACTTTTTTTTTAGTAATACCATAAAATTATACATCAATGGAAAGATAATTTAATGAAGAATGTAATGTAGCAAAGTTTGTTCAATTATCTATTTTCTATCTAAGGTTATAGCCAAATAACTAGAAAAAGGAAGCACAACTTGCTTAGGTTGATATTAGGTTGACATTCATTTCCTTCATTTGAATGTAGCCAATGAGCATGAGTGTTTAGAGAGCCAATCAGGTGTTATGAGCCGTCAGAACTCAGAAATACACTTTCCCCAAAAGGTTTCCGCAATTTTGGCCACTAGTGTATATGTGGCAAGGTAACATATCTAAGCCAATGGAATCTTTCATTGTGTGTTGGGAGGGGGGGGGGGATAATGGATGTGGTCAGGCAAAAGTTCAATATTTTTAAGTACTATTGATTTCTGTGTGGGAGAGTTGAGTGCTTGCATTACAATTTGGGCTTAGCTAATTCCCCTTTGTAAGGCAAACTCTTAACATTTTCAGATTATTTGCACAGGCTTAAAATTTAAAGAAAGGTTTCAATGTGCCCATACCCCCCCCAAAAAAATAGAACTAGGAGGTTTCTTCTACAGTGAGGTACAAGATAAGTAGAATAATAGAATCATAGAGTTGGAAGGAACCCTGAGGATCATCTGGTCCAACCCCTTGCATTACAGGTATATGCAGCTGTCCCGTACAGGGATCTAGCCTGCAACCTTGGCATTAGAAGCACCATGCTCTAACCAACTGAGCTAACATGTTAGGCTTTAATGGTTTAGATTCTTTAGCTGTGATTCCTGCACTGCAGGGAGTTAGACTAGAAGGAGCATTTCCGCCCCCATCATTCAGGGTCCAGCTCCAAGGGCCTTCTGGCGGTTCCCTCACTGTGAGAAGTGAGTTTACAGGGAACCAGGCAGACAGCCTTCTTGGTGGTGGCGCCCGCCCTGTGGAACGCCCTCCCATCAGATGTCAAGGAAATAAGCAGCTATCTGAGTTTTAGAAGACACCTGGAGGCAGCCCTATTTAGGGAAGTTTTTAATGTTTGATGTTTTATCATGTTTTTAATATTCTGTTGGGAGCCACCCAGAATGGCTGGGGAAACCCAGCCAGATGAGTGGGGTATAAATAATAATAATAATAATAATAATAATAATAATAATAATAATAATAATTGGTTTCCCCAGCCACTCTGGGTGGCTATTACCCTTGGGGTATCTTGAAACTCTACAATTCTATGAGTCTACCATTACTGAGTTAAAAGAGACATGGTTGAGTAACCTGTCTTGATCTAAACATATAGGGTTGCATCCAAAGTTAGAAGGAACTTCCACTAAGAAAACTTTGGATTCAATCATTTTTATTTTTACACAAGGAGATCATATTTTGTATTATACGGCACATGATTTGGTATGTTTGGATTTCATGAACAGCAGGCTAGAAATGTTTCAGATTAATTAATTGATTGAAATTTGTTGCAGTAATTTCTCCTTTTTTAAAGAAAAAGTATGTATAAAGGACGTGTTGGAACAAAATATGACAGAGCATGGAAGTAACTGAATTAGAATAACTTATCTATTTGTAGCTGAACAAATGCATACTTGATAGCTGAGCCCATATGCCCCTTCCTTTGTTTCTTGGCTCTGCTGTGGAGAAAAGCAACACTTGAAAATAAATGTGAGAAGACACTATAATAAAGTTACAATTGCTTGTGAATTATGATGGCTTTACAAAAATAATAAAATATTATTATTGAGTTCCTTTTCAGGCAGTCTGGCATTTTTCTACCATATTTGAAAGAGCAACAAATGTTATAATTAGGTATTGGCATTATCTAAATAACACTCCAGACCCTCCAAGTGTTCCTATTTTCCAGGGACGGTCCCGGATTTACAGAAGCCATCCTGGTTTCTGATTTGATCTCAGAATGTCCCGTTTTTTTATATTAGACCTGCGTAGAAGACAAAGGAAGTCAACAAAGAAAATGGAGTTAAATTTAGGTTAATACATTTTTTTTAGACATGTTCCTTTTGTTGTTGTTCTTTTTTCTATTTTTATTTTCACTTTTATATATTATTTTTATTTTGTTTGTAATATATTGTATGTCTATGTGTTGTTTTATGTTTGTTTATCAGCATATAAATAAACAATTAAAAAACCCCCAGAATGTCCTGCTTTTCCTTAGGATGTCTCTATTTTCATCAGAGAAAAGTCAGAGGGTATGGAGTTATGCAACCCCTAAGCCAAGTGATAAGTAACTTATACAACCTTTAAAAGAAAGACATCTGAAGGCAGCCCTATACAGGGAAGGGTTTTTTAAAGTTTAATGTTTTATTATATATTTTTATATGTTGTAAGCTGCCCAGAGTGGCTGGGGCAACTCAGTCAGATGGGCAGGGTACAAATAATAAAATTACTATTATTATGGAATAGGGCATCCCTGTTTTCCTCGGATAAGTGTTGGAGGGTACTGTTAACTTAAAGTTAAGGTTTAGTCCGCCAGCTTAGCTTTGTTTCTTTTAAGAAAGTTCTCTCCTCTGCACAAACACAAAGAGATTGAGAAAACAAGCAATGCCAAATTGGTCCCCCTCATGCTCAAATCAGAAGATTTGCAGTGATTTAGTTAAGTACTTTAGCCCAAGTTGTCAATGGAGTTCCTGCTGTTGTTGGAAAAGACATTGCTTCTCAGTAGCTGAATTATTATTATTTATTTACTTTAAACTAAAGCTGGGGTTAGGGACGCGCGTGGCGTTGTGGGTTAAACCACAGAGCCTAGGACTTGCCGATCAGAAGGTCGGCGGTTCGAATCCCAGTGACGGGTGAGCTCCCATTGCTCGGTCCCTGCTCCTGCCAACCTAGCAGTTCGAAAGCACATCAAAGTGCAAGTAGATAAATAGGTACCGCTCTGGCGGGAAGGTAAACAGCATTTCCCTGCACTGCTCTGGTTTGCCAGAAGCAGCTTAGTCATGCTGGCCACATGACCCGGAAGCTGTACGCCAACTCCCTCGGCCAATAAAGCAAGATGAGCGCCGCAACCCCAGTCGGCCATGACTGGACCTAATGGTCAGGGGTCCCTTTACCTTTACTAAAGCTGTTGTGGGGATGCTGTGTGCCCCCGCCAAGATGTTTCTGGGCTAGACCTCCCATCATCCCTAACTATTGACTATGCAAGCTGGGGATGATGGGAGTTGGAGTCCAATAGCTTCTAGAGGGCGGTAGGGTCCTACCCCTGTCCTAAAAAGCTGTGAGCTTTTAAAGAAAGTTTGTAAAGAAGTATTTCAAAAAAATGGAAACAACATTTCACACTTGGAATTTGAATCTTTTTGTTAGCTCGACCAATATTCTCATCAACTATTTGTTTAGGGACAAATGCAATTAAAATTTGGATTGTATCCATTTGTTTTTGACTCGCCTCCACATACTTTAGCTTTACACCTAAAATATTTATCCTGGATGAATGAAATCAAATAGGTAATATCCCCCAGGATCCCACTTCCAGACATTTTCTTTATCACTTTCTGTATACCAGTCAGCACTGGACTGTAGGCTGCCGAGACCTCATGAGGAAGGCTGTAAGGTATAGCTTTTACCTGTGGAAGCACTTTCCATTGCATTTAAATATGCTTACCATGTGCACTGGCCAATTTTGTAGAAATGAAAATAAATAAATAAATAAATAAATAAATAAATAAATAAATAAATAAATAATACATACATACATACATACTCATACCCTGCCCGTCTGGCCAGGCTTCCCCAGCCATTCTGGGCAGCTCCCAACAGAATATTAATAACACGATAAAACATCAAACATTAAAAACTTCCCTAAACAGAGCTGCTTTCAGATGTTTTCTAAAAGTCAGCTAGTTGTTTATTTCCTTGACATCTGATGGAATGGCGTTCCACAGGGCAGGCAGCATTACTGTGAAGGTCCTCTGCCCAGTTCTCTGTAACTTCACTTCTCACAATGACGGAACTGCCAGAAGGCCCTTGGTGCCTCCGGGCTGAATGATGGAGGTGGAGATGCTCCTTCAGGTATACTAGGCCGAGGCTATTTGGAGCTTTAAAGCTCAGCACCAACACTTTTGAATTGTGTTCAGAAACATACTGGGAGCCAATGAAGGTCTTTCAGGACCAGTGTTAATAATAATTGTACCCCACCCATCTGATTGGTTTCCCCAGCTGCTTTGGGTGGCTTTCAGCATATGCAGCAACAGAATAAAACATTTAAAAAATCACCTATACAGGACTGCCATCAAATGTATTCTAAAGGTTGTATAGCTACTTATCTACTTATTAAGAGGAATTGGCCTCTTAAGCCTGTGACAGCCAATGGGAAGCATCCTGAGAGGGATTAATGATAGGTAATGATCATCATCATCATTATTATTTATACCCCGCCCATCTGGCTGGGTTTCCCCAGACACTCTGGGCAGCTTCCAACAAAATATTAAAATACAATAGTCTGTTAAACATTAAAAACTTCCCTAAACAGGGCTGCCTTCAGATGTCTTCTAAATGTCAGGTAGTTGTTTATCGCTTTGACATTTGATGGGAGGGCATTCCACAGGGTGAGCACCACTACTGAGAAGGCCCTCTGCCTGGTTCTCTGAAACCTCATTTCTCGCAGTGAGGGAACCACCAGAAGGCCCTCAAAGTTAGATATCAGTCTTTGGGGTGGAAACAAGAGTTTTTATAAGGAAGGCAGCAGCTTGTCCACACAAGCCATTTCCTCCTGCCCTGCTGTTCCACATTTCAATACAAACTGCAAGCACATCTGATGACTTCTTTTAAATATGGCAGATTGCGCATGGAGCTTTTCTCCCATGTCTTTTATAAATCAACTCTGCGTATGCAAGAGTTGAAATGTGAGGCTTGTCACAACTAGGACCAGAGTTTGATGGAGTGCTGGGGCAGATCGTTACTTTCACCTTAGGCTTCTCTAAGTGGTTTCTTTTAAAGTCTGGCAACTGAAATTAATATGGCCAATTACTGTTAAGTAAAGAAAAATCCCACTCCATTGACTCCTAATTCATTCTGCAAGTTGTCTTATAGGATGGTAACATATATCAATGGCAATGCAAATGAGCTTTAAAAACAAAACCTGTCTCTTCATTGGTTACTTCTTGGGATAGTCCCTGTCAACATCATAAATGTTGCTGCTGTACTTTGTGAGCAGTCTGAGGATGTTGCAAAACTTCAGCTACATAAGGAATTCTGAAGAAGTTCCAGTCAGAAATCAAAGAGAAAGAAAACATGGTAGGGGCAGACTTAGAGACCATTTGCTCCCTATCAAACCAATACGCCACTAGGTATATTACAATGAACAAGCATCATCTGAAAAATGGAAGCTAGTTTGAGAGATTAGAGAAAATGTTGGCTTATAGAAAGTGGTTTTATTGAGTGTTATATTGGGGTGGATGAAGTCCTCAGTTGGGAACTCAGCTAAGCCTTCTTTCACTAACAGCCCCACTATTGTTGTTTATTGTTGTTTAGTCGTTTAGTCGTGTCCGACTCTTCGTGACCCCATGAACCAGAGCACGCCAGGCACCTCTGTCTTCCACTGCCCCCCTCAGTTTGGTCAAACTCATGCTGGTAGCTTTGAAAACACTGTCCAACCATCTCATCCTCTGTCATCCCCTTCTCCTTGTGCCCTCCATCTTTCCCAGCATTAGGGTCTTTTCCAGGGAGTCTTCTCTTCTCATGAGGTGGCCAAAGTATTGGAGCCTCAGCTTCACGATCTGTCCTTCCAGTGAGCACTCAGGGCTGATTTCTTTGAGAATGGATCGGTTTGATCTTCTTGCAGTCCATGGGACTCTCAAGAGTCTCCTCCAGCACCATAATTCAAAAGCATCAATTCTCTGTGACCAGCCTTCTTTATGGCCCAGTTCTCACTTCCATACATCACTACTGGAAAAACCATAGCTTTAACTATACAGACCTTATGCCTGATGTACCAATTGCTCAATGTCGTACAGCACAACTGTTAGAGATTTTTAATGTCATCTAATTCGATTTTGTGATTGCTCCATATAGCCAGTTCTTTCTGATGCCTTTTATTAGAAGATGACTGGTTAATGTCCAACACCACTTGCTGTCGTTTTCCCCTCTGACAAATTACTTAGCACAATAAGGGCAGAAGTACAAGCACTTTCAGATTCTCAATCAAAAGATCCTTTGACATCCTTTCAAATTTGTCAGAATAGCACATTCCCAGGACATTTTACTTTAAAGACAATGGTGACAAGGAAACACATTGTTTTTACTTATAAATGGTCAGTGTGAGTTTTGAAAAATACTCCATCCTTTCTTGATTCACTGTTAACTGGTCATTTGGTCTAATAAATGTTTGGAAGTTGTGCACAGAAAGAATAATAGGTAAACAGTCCACTGCTCATGAAATCAAATGGGGAACTGTTCACTGAATTCCAAAGGAACTTCTCAAAGAGAGCAGCTACTGTGTCAAGGTTGATGCCATTAGCCACCAGCAATAAATGTGCCCAACATGATTCATCAGACCATCAACCAGATAAATACGAAATAGGCTATCACTGCCACCATACTACTGTTAAATATTGGTGGCAATATATGGTAACTTAAAGCCAGATTTTTTCCAGGAAGTCAGTCCTCTGCAGCATTTGTTCACAAACGAGTTGGATGTCTGACACTAAGTATCTATGAACCTGGACTTATGAGACATTTCTTTCCAGAGTTTGTAAACACACAAACATGGGGGTAGCAGAAATGCTGTTTAGGAAGACATCACTTGGATTAGTTGACTGTTAATTGAGCAGTTTCATTTTAATAATAGTTTATGGAAAGTTTCCATATCAAAGCAAAGGAACAGTAAAGCTCAGATCATATACATTTGGTTACAGCAAACTAAGATCAAAACAAGAAGACAACGGAAGATCTTCCATAAATATACCATCCATTACACATGGAGAAATAAACACAAAGTGAAGCAATCAAGGAACCATTAAGGAAGTAATCAGCTAGTCAAACATAAAGAGAAGAGAAAAATAATAATAACTGAGGCTGGATTTAGACATATCAAAAAAACATTTCAGGAAAACGCATTGTAAACCTCATAATGGGAAGTCACGTTGCAGAAAGACGGAACTCCACAGTGCCATCTGATGTCACAGTGTTATAACACATTTAAAACGCTTTCTCTTTACTAATGTAGCTGAGTCCTCAGTCAAACTGTAATATTACTCCATAAAATCACATGAGTTGCTGTTCTTTGACTGAAACACACTTAATAAAACAAAACTATTTCACATAAAGCATTTCCCTCCCTCCTTGGATTTCATATATATATATATATATATATATGCAGGTTTTGGTGTCCTCGGGTGTCTTCCCGTGTAAAAGTTGGGGTGTCTAGGCGACGTTTCGACGAGGTCTCACTCGTCATCTTCAGGCTGGTGCTTTCGGCTTCTTGTTACTGGAACAGAGCAGGACCCACCTAAGTGGTACTCAGGATATCACTCAAGAAATCACTCAAGATATCCCTCAAGTAATTAAGGAACAAAAGAAGAAAAGGCACACTAGCCTGGGAACTTCCTCTCTGCCCAGAACATTGGAGGCTATACACCACACCCCCTCAACAGTATTTATAGGAACTCAAACACTGAGATCCTGCTCTGTTCCAGTAACAAGAAGCCGAAAGCACCAGCCTGAAGATGACGAGTGAGACCTCGTCGAAACGTCGCCTAGACACCCCAACTTTTACACGGGAAGACACCCGAGGACACCAAAACCTGCATTCCTGTACCCGTGAAAATCTACGAAAGCATATATATATATATATATATATATATGCAGGTTTTGGTGTCCTCGGGTGTCTTCCCGTGTAAAAGTTGGGGTGTCTAGGCGACGTTTCGACGAGGTCTCACTCGTCATCTTCAGGCTGGTGCTTTCGGCTTCTTGTTACTGGAACAAGAAGCCGAAAGCACCAGCCTGAAGATGACGAGTGAGACCTCATCGAAACGTCGCCTAGACACCCCAACTTTTACACGGGAAGACACCCGAGGACACCAAAACCTGCATTCCTGTACCCGTGAAAATCTACGAAAGCATATATATATATATATATATATATATATATATATATATATATATATATACACATAGATAACAAATACATACTTTGGTACCTTCTATATAAATCAAATAATGTTAGACTTCAAAACCTTACTTCTCAACATATATAAAAGAAAAAGAAAAAAGGAAACAACAACAACAAAAGACAAAACAAAGACAGTGACGAAAGCAAAAACAAATTCAATATGTATCTTTTGTTTGATACTATTTGATACTATTTTGGATTTTTCTTTCCTTCAGTTGTTAAGTTCTTTCCATAAGGGCCAACAATCAAATCTGAGAATACAGCAAATGAATTCAGACTCTTTAAACCTGATACATATGAGGGATGTTTTTTCTGATAGCAATGGTGTATGTTGAACTGGATTTGTTTGCTTTTTTGCTATGATAAAGTTTCTGTATCAGCCTTGAATTTTTGAAAGTTCAAATTTTGGGCATACTTGCCTGAAGTGAGGCAGCAGGGTGGGGGAGGGGAGAGAAGAAATGTTACATCAAACCCATACCCCATCTGGTTCTGCAAGAGGTGATGAAAGCAGGAAAACAATGCTTCCTGCTTAAAAAAATACTTTAAAAACTAGATGAGATGCTATAAACATGAAAAATTAAAAGGGGCTGTATCAAAGACTGAAGTGAAGGTGCCTCCAGGCAGCTTTTTCACTCAGTGAAAAGGGAATCATCAAAGCAAGGATGGGTCTGTCAAAGAGAGGTTTGGTTTTATTTAGAGGGAGGGAGAGGTGTCATTAGGGGCTAACTAAAGACATGATCACTCTAACCTCTGGAGTATAGTTGCACTTTGAAGGTGATTGCAAAAAATGAAAAAGCACTCAACAAACTGATTCAGACTTAGGTGAACCATTCATTATCCATTAATATGCTCTTCTTAGAGTTGGATATTGAAAGGGCTAATCTTCTCTAGTTTCGGGGGAAATATAAAAAAAGCTAGATTTCCAATTATCCAACACACCAAGTACTCTGGGTTAGGTGATGTAGTGTGAACTGATGGATATAGAATATTTTGAATATCTACACCTGAAATTAGTACCTCAATGGCCCCTGAACTGTTGATAAAAACCAGACCGTCATTCCTCAGTGATTAATACTTTAAAATATGCCCTCGTTTTCTTTTGAAGTTTTATTCCTCATCTTTCTATTGATAATATTGGGACACGGAAAAGTATTTCAAGAAGTAGCATCAAATATTTAGGAATCGGATGTGCAGAGAACTCAGAAAATCTTTAAGTTGGAACTGCACCTATACTTGCCTGTTTCAATTTTCAAGTTGATTTCGTTGGGAGAGAAATATTCACCCTCTTTTCAGGCACAAAAAGAGACAATTAACACTTTGCATGTTTAAACATTAAACTTTTAAAGATGAATTTGACAGAATTGTTGCACGGGCTTCAGTTGCTTGGGCAACATTTATGAGTCCCACCAATCAGCTGGTTTGCAAGGCGCTGTGTCACCTGATGCCATTGTGATGTCAAGTGATTGACAGGCACCAACCTCTCAGATTTGGCCATGGGTGGGGGGAGGTTAGGAGACATAGGCATATGGCCCACTTACCAAATCCAATAAATAATTAAGAGCTGGTCAGGTAGTGATTGCTCTTACAATTTAGAAATTCCTTTTCCTTCCATGCAGCCGAGGTCAACCAGTGTTGGACGATGCCCTCCTTCCTTTCGGCTCAAACTGTCAATCTCATGGAACTGACCAGCTCAGTGGCTATGAGGAGCCCACCCAGCACTTTCAGGAGGTGGCAGCAGTGGGACAAAATTGGGTGTGGTGGAGACTGTGGAGGAGGACTGGAAGAAATTTAAAGCATATCTTAAAAATTGCTACAAATTTGAGGAGTGTTAAAGTGTTAAGGGAGAGGAAGATGTATAATTACAGCTATATTTATCTTCTTTTTTCTTTTTTGATTTAAATGAAATTGAAATGAGAATAAGTTAAATTTTGATTGATTAAAAGGGTTGCTGAAAAACTGGAAAACTAGGATGCAAAAAGGGGAAGGTATGGGGAAGTCTGAGAAAAGAGGCTTATGAAAATGAGGTTAAGAAAGCAAAATTTATGTTTTGTCTGTGTCTGTTGTTGTGTGTTTTGTTTGGTGTGGTTTTGATGTAAAAATTGGAAAATCAATAAAAATTATTATATATAAAAAAAACAAAATTGGGTGTGGTGGGGCCCCTTTGGTTTGAAGTGGCTGCCACAAATTGGCCCCAGCCAAGCAGCAAGGCAGAGGAAGGTCACCAAGGCTGATGGACTGCTTCTGTCCCGTCGACTCTTACCTGTGTGAGGGCCTAAGTGGCCTCCAAAGGTGGTTGAATTCCACGCCCCTAAAAATTCTGTGCCCATGCCAAAAAAGCTGAAAAACATCTTCATGTATGTGAGAACGGCCGCGAGAGCTCTGGTAGCACAAGGATGGAAGACTGAAGAAACCCCAACTAAAGAATCATGGCAAGAAAAATGGATGGACTATGTAGAACTGGCAAAACTGACATATAAGCTATGGGACAAAGATAACTGTGACTTTAAAGATGAATGGGAACCCTTTACAAAGTATGTGAAGACGCAGCAAAGCGAACTGGACTCCTTGGCTGGTTTTGAATAAACATTCACAATCTTTTTATTGATAATAATCAGCTAAATAGTTTTATACAACTGTGTAACATGCAGAAACAGCATTTTTAGAGAAATCAAAGACTGGAACTGAGGGAAGTTGGGGGGTGGGGTGGGTGGGTTCTGTGGGGGGAGGGAGGAAAAATGGGGGGGAAATAAGGATGATATGTTTCTGGATAATATGTTTCGTTTTAATTTTGAATATAAAGTTATTTAAAAAATAATAATAATTCTGTGCCCGGGACGACCACCCCACCCACGCTATGCCTCTACTGACAGGAAATCAGATAAGCAGATCTGCTGCACCATGCTGTCCACTACTGCACCTGTAATTTCACATACACAATATTTTTAAAAGAAAACAAAATGAGGGGACAGTCTACCTGAAGCATTTGAGGGAAAGCAATACTGGTGGCTGAACCAATGTACAACATACGTATGGGCACATTGGTAGATGCAAACAAATAAAGAATCAAATGAGAAAAGCTGACAGATTGATAATAAATTGAGTTTAAAACCTCACTGCACTCAGTATAAGGAACAAGGAACTTTCCCTCCCATTTCTGCTTGTGCCTTAGAACACATTTGCCCTTTTCCCAAAACTACTTATAAATTCTTATGAGTTAGTAATAGGTATTTGTTTTTCTCTGGAAGGCAGTTTACTTTTCTATATACACAAGTTAAATAATCATAGTAATACTTCACAGGCATTGCAGAGTTTAATTAATTATTGTTTGTAGATGTGAAAGTGCTTATAATTAGCAATTATTCTTTCATGTGCTCCAATGAAATAGGCAAATTTCTGCAATTAAAGATCAAGATGGCTCCCTGCTTTCCACAATTTATGAGTTTTAATTAATTAGGAGAGTACACTTTATACAGAAGGTCAGATTCAGAGGAAAGCAACAGAATCTTCTGTGCATAGTAATGCTCCTTGTCTGTTATGTTAATGACAGAAAGAGCTGGTTGTTCAGCTCCAGGGCCATGAGCCATGTTGACCCCAGGCAGGAAGGCAGAAAATTCAGAATAGAACTCAAATCGTTCTGTTGCTGTTTAAGCATGGGACTCCAGGCAGGCAGAAAGGAGAAGGTAGAATGAATGAACTAATCACATTTACATTAAAGTGTGACACAAACAGTGAACCAGTATGGGGTGTTGGGCATGCACTGGGCATCTGGTTTCAAGTCTACAGATTCATTCTGTCTCACGTGACAGTGGTGAGGATCAGATGTGGAACCCATTTGTCACTTTATCACAAGCTTTACATTTTTTTTACACCTGTCAAACTTGCTAGAATGAATACAGAATTTTCTAATATATGTTGAGGGGTTATCAAGGGGTAGGCACATTATACCACATGTGGTGGCCTTGTCCAACATTACCCTCCTTTTGGATTAAAAATGGGTTCAAGAAAATTCTTCAATTGCACACCAAATATTTTCACCAAGTTCTTCCTTTGTCTTAGTCTCAACTTTCCTAAATGAGCAAAATTGGATATCAGATTAAAATGTATTCTCTTCCTTTTGGAATGTAATTCAACTTCTTTGTACAATCTCAGGTCCCAATATTATGAGAGAAGGGGCAGGGAACTTTTATGTTATGTTGAATTTTATTAATCTCCTTCATGCCCCTACCAAAAGCACCAAAGTTTGTAACTTTTTCTTAAAGAGGAGTTGTCCTACATCTGAAAAGAAGACTCAGAGACAGTACTTGAATTAAGGTTATAATTTGATGGGGAAGCATCTCTCCAGCTTCACTGGACATGTGTTCTAGCCTCAGACTGGGACTCTCCAGCAATGGTCAGACAATCAACACAGTAAGTATAACCTTGGGTATAAACCCAGCATGCACACCCAGGCCCTACTGTCAACTGCTCACCCCAAAGGTGCATACCAGACCTCCAAGACACAACCCAAGTCTCCCCAGACATAAGGCGCTAGCAGATCTCTGAAGAGTGTCTTCAGTTTGCAAACTAGTTCCTCACCTATTTCCTTACTGAGCCTTATTCAATGCCGCAAATTACAGTCCTTTTTTAAAAAGTCAGCTGTCGAATCCAATTTATTTATTTTGTTGTGTATGCCACCTGAATCCTTTTGAAGAAAGAAAGGGAGTGAGAAAGCAGTATATCTGAAAATGCAGAATATTTTTAGCACAATTCTTCCATGTTAGTAAAATCCTTACATCAATGTATGGAAGTAGCACTTTTTTGCAAATTTTTCAATTTCACAATGCAGTAATCAGTAATTAATAAGGAAAACTATATTGTGAAAGATTCTTATAAGAGTTGATTCAATGAAATATAATAAATTGATGTGAAACAGTTATTTGGTGGAATGCCCTCATTTACCGTATTTTATCGTTCCAGAATTGAATAAATACGGACCATATTCCATTTTTTCAGCCTACCCTTCATGATGGTCCTCCATGAATTGAGACAGCAGAGGAGACACTTGGATTAGGGACTGCATGAGAGCTCTGTTAGGATATTTCCATTCCTTCATAAAAAGGGAACAGGCTGTTGTGTGTCACAAGCCTGCGTACTTCCTGCTCACAGGGAGTTTCCATTTTGTATATAGCTTTTGCTCTGGCTGTTTCCTCGACATGAAGGCAAGCAGTCATGCTTTTCCTTTGTTCTGACCAACGTTGAATAAAGCTGTAAATACACTCTCCTGGGTGCATCTTCTATTGTGGAGTCTGGTGAAAAGGCGTGCATGAGTCTTGGAATGTGTCTGAGGCTCATGTCGCTAATTGACTGATGCTGTTCTACAGGAGATCGAGAGATTGTCTGGAGACGACGTGTAGGCTGCATGATGGCCTTTGTCTCCCTGGCAGTATCCCAACAAGCTCATCTTCATGGGCCCTTCAAACATGGGCAACCTGTCTGGTATAATTTGAAAGTGGAACAAATTCCCACACTGACAGTAAGTTATTTGATAAAATACCTCTCCAGATTAATTTTAATCCATAATGGTATAGTGTTAATTTGTCTACTGAAAGGGTGATTTAGAAGACCATTGGTCTCATGTCTTCCTTATGCGCTTCTGGTTGACCACTGTGAGAACCGAAGGGAAATACAGAGTATCAGAGAGGGATTTCTCTCAGCCCTACCTGGAAATGTTGAGGATTGAAACTGGAATGCTTTGCAGCTGATCTATCATTGAAGGTGCAGTTATATTTCATGGGATGTCAATTAATTTTCATAATACCATCCTGCAGCCCTTTGTGCATACCTTATTCTCTTAGAACTGAAAGCAGCAGCACAGTTAAAGCCATAACAAAGAAGGAAGGAAAGAAAGAAAGAAAGAAAGAAAGAAAGAAAGAAAGAAAGAAAGAGCAAAAATGGAAGGTTTTGAACCATCACGTGGGTCCCATCTAATTTCCTTTCTAATTTCAACACACGGACAAGTTCTGTCAGCCAGTTCCAAGTTACTTGATCATGGAGCTGACTAGCTGTTATGTTCTTCATCTGTCATAGTACATATCTCCTCACATCCAGGGAAATGTCATCAGCAATGAGAACTTTCCCCCCCTTTTCTTTTCTGGAACTCCAAAGCTGCCGGTGGCCATCTGCTTGGCCTTCTGTTATCCAAGTAGAACTCCCCTAGAAATATTTTCAAAGTTTATCTGTTAAGAAGTCTTTGCAGTTGATGGTATTACTTTAACCCTGTTGAATGGGGTGCTGGAAGGGAGATGATGGAGGCTTCATGGCTATACCGTGCATTACATTTCATTGGCAATCCGTTGTTGATGAACTATCAAAGTAGCATGGATACTAAGCAAAGGAAAAGGTCAAGCTTTTAAAAAGTTCCCGTGAAAGACATCTGCAGTGTGTCCCACCCTGGTTCCTCTGACACTGGGAGAGGAGTGCCAGGCTGGGCTGCAGTGTGTAGGGCCACCTGCTACATACCCCCAAAAAAAACTGTACCTGGGGCCACGGCCTCTCTGAAGCTACCTTAAACTGAATCAGTCCATTGCCCCATTTTGCTTACTGCTTAGTATCACCTCCACCATTTGGCAATGGCTCTCCTTCCCAGGAAAACACACTGAGGTAAGCACAGTCCCTGGATTTCCTGAGGTAGGAAGGGCCAGGTCTCTGGATGCATTGGGGTGATGGGGGCCAAAGAAACCATCCCACTTTTAAAGTCTAGCTTTCACAATGGTCTGTGCATCGAGAGAGAAGGGGAGACACTTGGACTCAGGATTGCATCAGGAACTGATATTCGTGAGCCATTCGAACATCAGTGGTCCCCAGATAGGCACCTATCTTTGCTGGGTGTTGATACAAACAAACAATCTTTATTACGGTCCAGAGACCAACAAAACATTACAAATCAATACAGAGTTCATACAGCCTACCTCCAGGTTAATCAAGCACTTTGTTTGGAATATTGGGCTCATTTGTTCTTGCAACCACCGATAAAAACTTTGCCACTGCCAAAGTTCTAGCTTTTGTCCGGTCTTCCAGTAGGAAACTGACATAGTGAGCCTCTGACTTTCCCGCGAAAGGCACCAGCAAGGGTGTTGATACAATGAGGTAGCCACAATCTTGCTATATACTGATGAATAATTTGATGTTCATACTGATGAATAATTTCAAGAGAGAGAGAGAGAAGGGGAACAAGAGTATATCTTTACCAGCTGTGAAGAAGTGGCAATTTTGCAGATGTGGTTTGCCAAGTCATAATTGGTTATGAATGCAAATGCTTTTAATAATTGCAAATAATCAGAAGGCTGATAAAATTCATTTTTACACAGAACAACAACAGTGAATCAGAATGTTGTTTGTACTAACAGATTTTATTTTTTTTAAGCCAGGACCAATGCAAACTTAATTAAGGGACTGTGTTATTATTCTGCAGTTGTTAATAATGTTGTGAATATACTATCCTTCCTCTTAAGGAGGACAGGGCAATGTACTATGTAAGAAAATACAATGCAACATTAATGATTAAAAGCAGCCAACTGTAACAACTAAAATGACAGAGTCACAATGCAACAGCAGCAGCAAAGCAGGACAGATCTTCAGATAACAACACAATATCAGAAGTAAAAGCTTGGATACTGCTCTCACTTGTTGCTCCTTCCTTCTGAAAAGCTATTGGCATTTCCCCCTTGTTGTTGTTGTTTAGTTGTTTAGTTGTTTAGTGGTGTCCGACTCTTCGTGACCCCATGGACCAGAGCACGCAAGGCACTTCTGTCCTCCACTGCCTCCCACAGTTTAGTCAAACTCATGCTGGTAGCTTCGAGAACACTATCCAACCATCCCGTCCTCTGTCGTCCCCTTCTCCTTGTGCCCTCCATCTTTCCCAACATCAGGGTCTTTTCCAGGGAGTCTTCTCTTCTCATGAGGTGGCCAAAGTACTAGAGCCTCAGCTTCAGGATCTGTCCTTCCAGTGAGCACTCAGGGCTGATTTCCTTCAGAATGGATGCGTTTGATCTTCTTGCAGTCCATGGGACTCTCAAGAGTCTCCTCCAACACTATAATTCAAAAGCATCAATTCTTTGGCGATCAGCCTTCTTTATGGTCCAGCTCTCTCTTCCGTACATCACTACTGGGAAAACCACAGCTTTAACTATACGGACCTTTGTTGGCAAGGTGATGTCTCTATTTTCCCCTTAACAGGGACTAAATGGTTACACCAGTAACCAAGTTATTCATAGTTAAGGCTAACCAAAATCAACGCTTAACCAAGATTGAGACCAAGATTTGGGCTACACTTAACATCACTTAGCTATGGTTATGATGTGTGAGTGTGAAGGGGTGCAGTCCCCCCTTGGTGAGGAAAAGAAATTGTGAGAGCGCTTAACTCTCTTGTTTGTAGCTGAAGACTGCAGATCATTTATTATTATTAATTATTATTCATCAGTTGCTTTATCTTGCCCAGGGAAACCCAAAGCGACTCACAACCAACCAAGAAATAGACAAAACCAAACCCAGGAGATAGAAATACATTAACTACAGCCCAGAGGTGAAACTGGAAGCACCAAAGCGACTCACAACCAACCAAGAAATAGACAAAACCAAACCCAGGAGATAGAAATACCACAACCACAGCTCAGAGGTGAAACTGGAAGCACCTGTAAAAGGATGGGAAGCTGAGCCTGGTAGATAACAAAGAGACCATAGCAAGGAACATGCTATGTTAGCCCTGTAAGGTAAAAGATAAAGGACTCCTGGATGGTTAAGTCCAGTCAAAGGCGACAATGGGGTTGTGGCACTCATCTCACTTACAGGCCAAGGGAGCCAGCATTTGTCCACAGACAGCTTTCCAGGGCATGTGACCAGCATGACTAAACTGCTTCTGGTGCATAGATGACTGTGATGAGTGCCAGAGCACACGGAAACGCCATTTACCTTCCCGCCGCAGTGATACCTGTTAATCTACTTGCACTGGAGTGCTTTCGAACTGCTAGGTTGGCCGAATCTGGGACAGAGGATTTGAACTGCCGCCCTTCCGATCGGTAAGCCCAAGAGGCAGAGTATCAAGACCTGGAACAGCAAACTGTGGAAGCTGTAGATAAGACTAAGAATAGCTGGACCACAGAACAGAGAATCAGAGCTGATGCTCTAGCACTGGCCTGAAGCCTACTGAGGGTTAAATTATTGTTTCAGGGGTGGGTGTTTTCCAGGACAGGGATGGAAAAGAAATTCCTTTGGCCTGCTGTTGCAGTGGACCAACCAGATCTTGAACCTGTAGTCAGGATACACACATTTTTTGTTGGCAAATGTGCTGGAAAACACTGGAGAGTGTGTATTTCATGTAAAACATGCACATAAATTTGCACAAAATGCGTACATCGGGACAGAATGGCACACAACAGAACAAAACAAGATGCAGAGTCTTCCAATCAGATGAAAGTATGAGATTCCCTCTGAGAGCAGGCCAGATAGATTTACTTAGGAGTAACCACATAGTATCACAGTTACCAAGTGCTAAGAAATTATGCAGATCATTCCAGAAGTCTATTCATAAGTCTATTTTATTTTGCCTTCACAAATAATGTGAATCAAAATTTGTATTCCCTTTGAATGTTGGCTCCAGTTCTGAGTTGTTTAATTAGACAATTTGACTTGCTTTTCTTTGGCTCATTTTAAAAATTCAATTCAGCCTCATTAATTTCATCTTCATTTACTCTGTTTAATTGAATAACAAATCTTTGCAAAAATGAAACTGACACCAACCAGTTTAAAAACCTGGAGGATTTTCACATGCTTCTTTCATATCATGTGACACAATGGCAACCAATCACAAGCTCCATCAATCTATATTCATTATCTCCATATTAATTAACAAACACCTCCAGAATTAATATTTTGTGATGCATTTATTTACAGCATTTGAAGATCCTGATTCACAAGTGATGTGGATTAGTTTTATAGAAGGATTGAACTGAAATCTGGCATTATTCCTATCAGAAAGCCAAAGCCCTATAAGAGAGTTAATTTTCCAATAGTAAATGAAGTTTATTTGGCACCCAACAACATTATTTTGTGATCTATTAATATTTTCTGTTTCTATATTATTTTTTCAGATGACCATGCAACACCTTCATTAGTTGGAATTACAAGGCCAGGCATTCAGTTACTTACCTTTGTTGTTCTTTAGTCGTTTAGTCGTGTCCGACTCTTCGTTACCCCATGGACCAGAGCACGCCAGGCACTCCTGTCTTCCACTGCCTCCCACAGTTTGGTCAAACTCATGTTCGCAGCTTCGAGAACACCGTCCAACCATCTCGTCCTCTGTCGTCCCCTTCTCCTTGTGCCCTCCATCTTTCGCGGGATCAGGGTCTTTTCCAGGGAGTCTTCTCTTCTCATGAGGTGGCCAAAGTATTGGAGCCTCAGCTTCATGATCTGTCCTTCCAGTGAGCACTCAGGGCTGATTTTCTTCAGAATGGAGAGGTCTGATCTTCTTGCAGTCTCCTGCAAGCACCATAATTCAAAAGCATCAATTCTTCGGCGATAAGCCTTCTTTATGGTCCAGCTCTCACTTCCATACATCACTACTGGGAAAATCATAGCTTTTACTATACGGACCTTTGTTGGCAAGGTGATGCCTCTACTTTTTAAGATGCTGTCTAGTAATTACCTTTAATCCCCCCCCAAAAGCATTCAGAAGTTACTGAAACCCCCCTTTAAAAGAACCATTTTATTCAATCCATATACCCCACAGTTGGCTGATGACTTCAATAGAACACTGATAATCTGACAAATTCTGGTTTAGTTTCAATTTCCAGTTGGGTGTTTGACTGGATGTTTCAGTCTTTAGGCTAATTGGTGTCTCATCCTGGGAATCTGAGCTGCAGGTCTCTCAAAGGAGGGGATAGAACCTGAGAACACAGCATCTTTGTCAAGTGGTGGTGGGCAGTAGCTGTGAAAGCTAAGCTCCAAAATGATGGACAAGTTGCAGAAAGAGCAGAAAGAGAAATGTTCCTGGACTGTGTTAAGGAAGACGGGACCCCATTGCTTGCTGTTAAGAACAATGTGTTACTTTGTATTTTTGTAACTATTTTAAGATAGGGACGCGGGTGGCACTGTGGGTTAAATCACAGAGCCTAGGACTTGCCGATCAGAAGGTCGGGGGTTCGAATCCCCGCAACGGGGTGAGCTCCCGTTGCTTGGTCCCTGCTCCTGCCAACCTAGCAGTTCGAAAGCATGTCAAAGTGCAAGTAGATAAATAGGTACCACTCCGGCGGGAAGGTAAACAGCGTTTCCGTGTGCTGCTCTGGTTCGCCAGAAGCAGCTTAGTCATTCTGGCCACATGAGCCAGAAGCTGTACGCCGGCTCCCTTGGCCAATAAAGCAAGACGAGTGCAGCAACCCCAGAGTCGGTCATGACTGGACCTAATGGTCAGGGGTCCCTTTACCTTTACCTTTATTTTAAGATAGTTACGATTTTAAGATTGTTTGCAAAAAGGCTTTGAAACTTTGTTCTTGTGGTGGAGAGCATTCATTTCTACTCTGCCCAAGGTCCAGATCAGGGATTCCACCTGAAGCAACTTACATTTCTTCCATGGCTAGTACTGAGAGCTATGGGCTTGGAGTATTGATCTTGACTAAGGATGGAAACATCTGTTAATTTCAGTTTTTGCAATTTATCATCCTCCCCCCCATTTTTAAGCAGTTGTCCACATTTTGCAGCAAATTGAGGATCTATCAGTCTTTGCTATGCTTATGGCTCGCATGAGACTCTCCAGAGCCTGTAGAGGGTGTCCCCTTTGGGCTCCCAGGAGGATCTCCTTCTGAGCCAGAGGCACGGAGGAGCTTTGCTGCAGTTGGTCAGCTCTGTCCCCCCACTTCTGGGGCCCACCTGAGAGGTGCTGGAATGTCGTTCTGGTGAGTTCTGGCTGAAAAAAGCCCTGCACAAGGGAGTTTTGGTACCGCTAGAGCATCTTAGAACAGAGAAGGTGGTGGCATTCCATGCTGCTACCAAGAAAAGCAAAACCCTTCTTCCAATGCAGATGATTTCACCATTGTACCAATTGCCTTTTTTTAAAGTGGTGAGGGTGATTTAAGCTAGCAGAAGGGGTCTCTGAGTATGGATGGGGTGGGTAGTTTTTCTAAGATTCTAAGTAATGGCTTGGAACAACCTTCCCCAACCTGGTGCCCTTCCGTTATTCTGGGTTACCGCTTCTGTCAGCAACAGCCAGCACTACTGTGCTAGTTGGGACTGGTGGAAATTGTCATTCAAAACACCCAGAGGGCACCAGGTTGGGGTTGTCTTGGGGGGGGCATCTGCCACCCCAGTGTTCTTCTTTCCTAGAAACAGAAATCAAGTAAGTCACCCTTTTCCAATGCCAGGGCGTCCTAACGGCTTAATCATAGGTCGGTGTATCTGCAGCAATTTCAGATGGTTGGCTGTTCCTTTATATATAGTCCTAGCAGGGTATTTCCAAAGGAGGTCACTCTGGTTTGGATTCAAAAGCCAACACCTGACATTTGCGAGGATATATTGGTAAATGCTAGAGGATTAATAGAGCATTCCTATATATGCCTGCCCAGAATGAAAACTCGCCATGTTCAATGGAGCTTGCTACCTAGTAAGTGTCAATGGGGCTGCAGGTTAAAACTCCCTTGTCAACCCGCAATCGAAACTGGTTGTAAGCAATTTTGGGCTTACCTGGTGACATTTCCTATAGAAGGTCATCTATTCATCAACAGCCTTAAGGGAATATGGACTGATAGCCCTCTTGAGATGTAGGTGGCATGTGATTTTAGTCTGTTAGACTCTGAGTGCATTTAGAGTTAAAACATATGTTGCAGTCATGATGAAGATACTCCCTATTGTGAGTGAGAGCCACTCACATTAAATTGTTGAAAGTATTTGCTGCATGACTCACCCTTATCATGCTGTTAATGTCTATGCCACCCCATCAGGAACCTGTCAGGAACAAGGAGTGGGAGTGTAGAGACTTAAAGCATGATAATTTTTTTGGCAGGGGAAGGGGGTTTGGAATCATGCAGCGAGTACTTTCAAATAATACACTTGGGTTACAGATCTCCCACCATGGAGGGGACTGTAACATATGTTCTGGTCCTTGCATACTTTCATGTCCCAGTGTTCTACAACAGGGTGCACTGTTTGGATGTGAGCATGATAGGGAAGCACAGATCACGTTGCAATGTTTCCACTCTTTTCAAAAAAGGGCCACGCCGAAGCAATTTCATTTGCTGTACAGACTGGCAGCCTTTTCACAGAAAGAACAAGGAGATGAAGCAAACCAGAAACCTGGAAATTTATCCAGGCAAACTCTAATGCTTTCCAATTAATTACTTTGAATAGGACAACACTAGTTTAGCATTTAAGCAGACTAGGTGAGCCATTTAGCCCTTGTTAAAAGTAATTGAATGCATTGCACTGATTCTCTTACTTTCCAAGTGTCCCAGTTAACGAAACATCCTTTTTTTAAAATCAGGATGCCAATTAATGACTGGATTGTGGTTGCATTAAAATGAATGGGAGTTTTGCCAAAGGTATTGCAGAAGGCCAGTACTATAATAAAAATATCAACCATATGCCCAAATGGCACCTTCCAAATGTGGCAGTGTTTGGATTGTTTAAAAAATAGGCATATTTGCATTGAGCATTTATATCTGATTAACTGTGGCAAGATTATTATTTTTTGTCCTCTCTCTTTTTTAACGTATAAAGCATATAGATTTTAGGGTTTTGAGGTTTTATAAGAATTACAGCTTTTAAGCCATCTAATTTAGGCAAATTTGTGAAGGATATAACTGTCAGTGACTACTGGTCATTATGGGTCTAGAAAACCTCTATGATCAAAGGCTGCTTCTCTCTGAGGTTGTAGCCCTGTCATCACTTACCTGGGAGTAAGCCTTATTGAATGCAATAGGACTTACTTCTGGGCAAACATGCCTAGGATGGTGGTGTAAATTCCTACTTCCCAGTGAACAATAGGAGGAGATGACTGTTTCTTTCATTTTCTACTTACATGTTTTCCAAGATGCATCTGGTTGACCATTATGAAAAAAAGGATGCTGGATTAGGGGTGGGGAACTGCAGTCCTTCAGATGTTCTTGAACTACAACTACAACAACAACATTGAGATCCAGCACCGAGGACCTTCTGGCGGTTCCCTCACTACGAGAAGCAAAGTTACAGGGAACCAGGCAGAGGGCCTTCTCGGTAGTGGCACCCGCCCTGTGGAACACCCTCCCATCAGATGTCAAATAAATAAACAACTATCTGATGTTTAGAAGACATCTGAAGGCAGCCCTGTTTAGGGAAGCTTGATTAATCACTGTATTTTAATATTTTTCTGGAAGCCACCCAGAGTGGCTTGGGAAACCCAGCCAGATGGGTGGGGTATAAATAATAAATTTATTAATTACTACTACTAGTAGTACTACTATCACCCGCACCTATTGGCCATGTTGGCTGGGGCAGATGAGAGTTGGAGCTACGGGTTCCCCATGCCTATGGTCTGATCCAAGAGGATTCTTCTTCTGTTCTTAAGAGCCATTACTTGTGACTCTGAGTGTTTCAGATGCCATGAAACCAATTCAAAACCAGATTGAAACATACATATGTGCAGGCACCACAAATCACTATGATTATATCACCGTGACTGGGGATGCTGCAGATATCTGTGAATTTTCATTCACAAAGTGAAAATTGTACATTTGCAACCACAGATGAGCATTCTGACCAACTATAAGGTTTGCAAGCAGACTGGCTGAATTGGTATATTAGTCATCCTGCAAGCTCATGTGCATTTTAGCAATAGTGTGTGTGTTTTGCAACAATGATTCAAACTGCCATCTAAAGGGGATCCGTGCAGTTAAGTCCAGTATCTGTACTTTATAATTGGGGATGATTCTCTACTTGTGCCACGTCATCACAAAATAGGTCTGATCCATCATATTTTTATTGGTAGAAAGCTGAAAAACATATACAAGAGATCTGGATATTACAAGAATAAGAAGCCTGCCATATTTTAGTCAAAATGCATGTACAAAAAAAACCCACTTGAATAATTGCAGAACATCTATCCACTGCTTGCCGTTTTAAAAATAATAGGGTTTCTTTTGTAAATTTTTCCAAAAAACATTAATGAACATTAGTTTTTAAAAATGCAAGAAGCACGGCAAGTAAAATTATATTTTGCTAGAATTTATTCCAATGAAAGTAAAAGGGGAAAAGCTAAGCAGTTGAAGTGAGCCAATAGATGGCAGGCAAACACTATATTTTTGATATGGAAGATAACCTTTTTAATTGTGTTTTAATTAGAATACATATATACTATAGGAAACTCCAGAGTGTATCAGATTATTTTTGAAAGATAACAAGAGTAATGCCAGGAGAAAATATGAATATATAAAAATGTGTTTATTAATGTCCAGGGTGGGTTATTGACAGTGAAAAATTGACAGGTTTTTTGGTACTTTATTCCTGGGTAGAAGCTTTGGAGTCTATCAGCAGTGCAGGTTTCGACTGGTAGCATCAAAATGATGCTCATCCTATTTAGACTGGACTTTACATCCTTAAAAATAACATATAGAGATTGGACAAAGGGTAGAAAATGGCACCTCTTGTAGAATATGCTTTCTGAAATGATTGCTTTGTGTTGGCTCTGTAGAGCAGATAGCATGTCAGCTGTTCCAGTAATAAGCCTGCCCAATTACTCCTTTGGCAGATACTCAAATTCTGCTCTATTGTCCTGAGACTGGCAGTATTTATTTCTTTGGTTGATGAATAGGGCTGTCACATTCTGAGTCAGTTGAAATTTCATGACCATCTTCAAAGGGGGCCTTCAACAGGATGCATTACAATAGTCCAGTTGGGAGTTTACTAAGGGATGTATAAGAGTGGGCAGATATTTGGTGCCCTGCTAGGAAGCTACCTTATATCAAGTCAGACCATTGGTCCATCTAGTTCAATATTGTCCACACTGACTAGCATCAGCTGTCCAGGGCTTCAGAAACACAGATTTCCCAGAGCTACTTAGAAGATGTTCTACCACTGAGCTATGCTGTTCCCCTATGTCTCATCTGGCAAGGAAGCCAAAGCTGATCAAAGCACTCCTGATCTAGCAAAAACACCAGATGGACCTCCAAAAGTAGCAACAGATCTAGAAACACTCATAAACTCTACATGTACCTTTTCTCTTCTGGAAAGTGCAATGCCATCTAGAACAACAGAAACACCAGTTGGTGTTGTCCACCATTAACATATTTGACTTACTTGTTATTCACCACCATCCAGTTCACATTAGATCAGGGTTTCCCAAACTTTGGTCTCTAGCTGTTTTTGGAGTACAATTCTGATCTTCCCTAACCACTCGTTCTGCTAGCTAGGGATGATGGGAGTTGTAGTCCAAAAAAAGCTGGAGACTCAAGTTTGAGAAACCCTGCACAAAATGATGGTTGTCTCAACAAAAAAGGCCAATTCAAGCTGTGTTGCCTTTACCCAGTTTCAAGTTAGGAAAAAGAAAATTGTGAGCAATCTAAATTCAAGATTCACTGTGTTTTGAATAGGTGGATATCCACTGCTGCACTACCTGAAGCTCCTCATCCTGGCTCATCCAGAGATATGCTGACATAAATCCAGGGAAATTCCTTGAAAAGTCCTGGGTAATTCCTAGGAAAGGGGCTTTCAGGGGGAGTAGTGAAGGTAGAATGGGGAGAGAGAGATTTGCCATTCAGTTTGGTCACGCAAATCCCCGTGACGGGGTGAGCTCCCGTTGCTTGGTCCCAGCTCCTGCCAACCTAGCAGTTTGAAAGCACACAGTGCAAGTAGATAAATAGGTACCACTCTGGTGGGAAAGTAAACGGCATTTCCATGCACTGCTCTGGTTTCGCCAGAAGCAGCTTAGTCATGCTGGCCACATGACCCAGAAAAACTGTCTGTGGAAGCGGACAAACGTCAGCTCCCTTGGCCTTTAAAGTGAGATGAGAGCTGCAACCCCAGAGTCGTTTGCGACTGGACTTAATTGTCATGGGTCACTTTACCTTTGCCTTTGGTCACCTCTCCTAGGAACCTGGTAAAAGTTACATTGGCAAAAAGGGTAATATAAGTCCTATTTTACAGGATTGGTTTCAGTCTGCCAGGCTCAGGTTGGCTCAGCTAGCAGTAGCCCTGCTGTTGAATGGAGTTTGGAAGAAGGATAAACTACACTGGCATAATTTACCCCAGAATAGATTACATTGGTTTCCTATACTTTCAATTGCTCTGGCTGTGACTCAGGCTTACAAGGTCTTGAGCCATTAGCATTGCAGTTGAGTGGGTGTTTGATATTTGTTGTGAATTTGTCGGCATCTTTATGTTGAGTGGGCTTCTTTGTTCTAGAGTTGCACTATTATTGTTATTTTTCTTTTATTTGTAAAATAATTTTTATTAAGTTTCTTTTCTCATACAAATAACCAATAACATTACTAAGCATACATTTTCCAATTTCCCCCCTCCCTGTTGACTTCCCTCAACTACCATTTCTGGTTTGTTACATCAAATGATGCACTATTATTCTTTTTTAAGGTAATTTGAACACTTCAAATTATTGAAAAGGGGAATTTGCCGTAACAGTTTATCTCAAGAATGATGAGCTTGTTTCAACATGCAATGAAAATATTACTTACCATACAAAGTTAGAAGTAAAATCAAGTTCAACAAAGCCAGGTTGTTTTGAAAATAGGAGACAACTCCATCAGCAACTAACTATACTCCTGGAAGACAAGAGATCTGTTTGATAAATAAAATAGGTGCAGAAATATGGGAAGTATCCATAGCACTGCATACATCAATATTAAAATTTTAAGCTCTACTCGGGGCAGATTCACATATTTTTCTTCCTTTCTTTCTCCAAACCTTTATTAGGCATTGCAGATTTATACCATCTTAAAACACCTATATACAATTTTTAAATATATATATACAAAGAAGCAGCCATAGAAGATATATAGTAACAGAAATTTTCCATTGGAGTGTCTTCCCGTTCACATATTTTTATATGAAACTTTTATATATATATATATATATATATGCAGGTTTTGGTGTCCTCGGGTGTCTTCCCGTGTAAAAGTTGGGGTGTCTAGGCGACGTTTCGACGAGGTCTCACTCGTCATCTCACTCGTCATTGATGACGAGTGAGACCTCGTCGAAACGTCGCCTAGACACCCCAACTTTTACACGGGAAGACACCCGAGGACACCAAAACCTGCATTCCTGTACCCGTGAAAATCTACGAAAGCATATATATATATATATATATATATATATATATATATATATATATATATGGATGGTGCTATATAAATGAATCAACATGAAAGAAACAAAAAGAAACATCCAATTTTCTGCATGTATCAGATATGTGACTTTTTTTACATTACTGATTTGAATTATGATTGTTTTTTTGACTGTGTTGCTGCATGTATCTTAAAGTTTGGTTATCTCCTCAAAAGAAGGGTCTGTTTTGTCACTCAGGTATTCAGGATTTGGCTCATCACTTCCCATAGAAATATATTTGATCTCCCCCTGTTTTGCCATCCTCCTCAATAGTCAGTAAACAACCTGTGCCCACTCAGCATGCTCAGTCCACATTGGTGTATTTTTGCGCCCCTGCCCCTAAAGTGTTTTTGTAGTTCTGTAAATCTACATGGCTAGTGCCATTTTGGTAACATAAGAATCCAAAATTCAGAGGATGGGTTCACTGAATATGCCTCATGACCCGGAAAGCTGGATGGACTTAAGCATCCAGAGGTCCTTTACCTTTACCTACGTATACACACACACCGCTTTTCCCATATAGGTCTCAAAGCAGTTTACAACAGTAAACTAAACAACATGCACCATTTAAAATATAAATTAAATCTCCAAAATTTTGAATGGCAAGAATTCAAAATCTCAAGAAACGAAACAAAAGGAAAACATCTGAGAAGCTTACAGGGTACAAAGGCATCCTGAAATAACAGTTTTGACCAAATGTCTGCAACTCATTAGAGATCTTAACAGAACCATAGAATTTCAGAGTTGGAAGGGACCCTAAGGATCATCTAGTCCAACCCCTGCAGTCCAGGAATATGCAGGTGTCCCATATGGAGATTGAACTTGCAACCTTGGCGTTATCAGCACCATGCTCTAACCAAGAGGCAGATCAAGATGCCTATCTTATGACAGAAGGAAGTTAGATAGAATTGGGCCCACAACCTTGAAGGCTCGACTCCCTGTTGAAATTAATTATGCTTCCAGCCCTTAGGTAAAGGAGTAAAGGGACCCCTGACCATTAGGTCCAGTCGTGACCAACTCTGGGGTTGCGGCGCTCATCTAGCTTTATTGGCTGAGGGAGCCGACGTCAGCTTCTGGGTCATGTGGCCAGCATGACTAAGCCGCTTCTGGCGAACCAGAGCAGCGCACGCAAATGCCGTTTACCTTCCTGCCAGAGCGGTACCTATTTATCTACTGGCTCTTTGACATGCTTTCGAACTGCTAGGTTGTCAGGAGCAGGGACCAAGCAACGGGAGCTCACTCTGTTGCGGGGATTCAAACCGCCGACCTTCTGATCGGCAAGTCCTAGGCTCTGTGGTTTAACCCACAGCACCACCCATGTCCCTTAGGGAACCACTAATAGTGCTTTCCCTGACTATCTCAGGGATCTCTTGAGACAGAGTTTTGAATAAAGCAAAAATTGGAAGCCTATGGTACCTCAGATGCTGTCATGTTGTTTCTATTTCAATCGATTCTGATAGTTAATGGAACAGGACACTTCAAAAAATGGCAAAAAAGATATATCTAAGTTTGTCTGGTAGGGGAAGAAACCTAGGATTAAATATAAATTGTTAACAGAGGCAAAAGAAAGAGGTGGATTTGCCTCACCAGACCTGAAATTATACTATGAAGTGTCCTGTATCTGTTGGCTTAGAGAATGGATTAGCTTAAATAATTCAGATATTTTAGATCTGTAAGGTTATGATGACATATTTGGGTGGCATGCATATCTTTGGTATGAGAAAATGAAGGTTCATAAAGGTTTTTTAATCATATTGTTAGGAAATCAATATACTCTATATGGGGAAAAGTATAAGAATTTATTGGAAAATAAGACCCCATGGTGGATATTACCACTAGAAGCACTCTCAGTTTAAAAAATAAATATGGAAAAAATGGGCAACATATATAGAGTTGCTGGTGGAGGAGGGAAATCAGTTGACACCGAAGAGCTATGATAATACAAGACATTTGTTAACTGATTGGCTCCAATATCATCAGCTAAATGACATTTTTAAAATGGATAAAGGAGTGGGATTTAGGAAAGAACTCTCAAGATTACAAAAAGACTTGTTGGAAAATAATGAAAAGGTTCTGTCAAAAATATATAAAATGTTGCTGGAATGGGAGACAAAAGATGAAGGAGTGAAATCTGTAATGATACATTGGACAAAAGATGTGGGTCATAATATGCAACTTGATTCATGGGGAAAGTTGTGGAATGTAGATTGAAGATTTACTGCTTGCTGTTTGTTAAAAGAAAAGTATATGAAAATGATGCACCAAAGGTACTTAACCCCTACAAGACTTGCAAAAATGTATCAGAAAATGTCTAATATGTGTTGGTAATGTAAGGATAATGAAGGTACATTTTATCATATATGGTTGACCTGTAAATTAGCAAAAGCCCTATGGGAAATGATTTATAATGTGTTTAAAAAATGTTTAAAATAACTTTTGTTAAAAAACCAGAGACATTTCTATTATGTATAATAGAAGAAATACTGAAGGAGAAAAAGGTCCTACTTATGTATGTGATGACAGCGGCAAGAATGTTGTATGCCCAGGGATGGAAGGAAGAAAGAACCCCATCGAAAGAAGAATGGATATTGAAGAATGGATATTGATATTGAAGAATGGATATTGATGGACTATGCCAAAATAGAGAAATTGACTGGGAAGATATAATTATTGGAAACCAGGGAGAGGGGTGGAGGGAAGTCTGAGGGTTAGAAAAAAACCCCATAAAAATATTGAGATAAATATTGAAATAATGCAAATAATAATGTATGTAAAAACTTTTAAAATAAAATTTATATATAAAAAGCAAAAAATGGAAGCCTATGGTACCTCAGATGCTGTCAGACATGATACCCAGCTGGCATGGCCAATAGTCAAAGATTGTGAGAGATGCAGTATTGGAATTTTTGCAAGTCCACAAGTTCCCAATCCCTGATGTAAATATCATCACACACTTCATATCAATCAAATACCTTTATTGGCATCACAGTATAAAACATTTCAAGTAACTGGAACAATTGGTGAGGTCTGCTGTGTAAATCTAAGATAATGTGGTCCATTGAATCAGGCACGTCTTGATTGCAGGCACACAAACAGGCTTGAAATGGAATGTACACACTTCATATTACATCCTATTGTAACATAATGCAACATCGATGTGCCAAAGCTGACATTATGTACAAGGTAATCTATATGGGATGTGGCACTTTTTTTAAAGAATTACAGGGTCTAGTAAAACAGAAATGCTATATTCTCAGCAAAACATTTCCACTTCCATCTTCTTCCGTTGTCATAACAATGACACTGTTTGCAAGGTGGCAGTTATAGAGCTTTGGGGATGGATGCTGAGAAAGCTGTTCTGAGTTTGCTAACAATGGGTAGCTTTCTCTGATTGCCAGGTGATGGTTAGGAGATGCTGGCAATCAGAGAAAGCTACCCATTGTTAGCAAACACAGAATGGCTTGCTAAAGCTATCAACAAGCCTCCTGTTACAGCATTTCGCCAGCTTCCCAATCTATTAGTGAGGGCTGCATTTAAGCCATCTATCAGCCATCCAGGATCTTATCCTTGTTATTCCAAGTGCTGTATCGCCTTTGTCAATCTTGTGGAGACGGCTACCTTCAAAAGCACCAGGTTGGGTAGTCCTTTCTTTCTCACTGTACTCAGAACAATGGTAGAATTTTGAGTAAAGCATGAGTGGAGGACACAGAAATTATTAGTTTTTTAAAACAAGCAAACCAGTTTTAACTGAGAAATAGCAGAGATGGGTATAACACATCCCAACTCCCTTCTCAAACTTTGTTTTAAACTGAAATTTCCTCCTCTCACTCTACTGAAACCTCTGTTATTGTTTAAAATCACCCATTTTCCCCTTTCGGTTTTCCTTCATCCCTGCTTTATTCAAACTTCTGCTGCTGTTCAAAAGTTCAATTTTCCTCCCAGTATCTCTCCCTTCTTGCTTTAGTCAGACTTCTGCTGTTGTTATGTAGCCTTATTGGAGTTCACCAGCTGGGTCTGCGTTGCTCCGGGACAGGAGGAAGGAAGTCAAATGACACCAAGGTTGATTCAAAGAAAGAGTTTATTCTGCTCTCTGGATAGCAGAAGGCACTTACGTGATCAAGTCCACAGCAAGTCCAAAGAAATCAGAGATTACATGCAGTATATATATCCTCCAGGCACCCTCTCCCTCTTTCCCATATAAATCCAACCACGTCAGCCTATGTACGCAGGTTGACATCACATATGTTCTTGCTCTGGTATTCTTAACCATAAAAGGGAATTCCTTCCTGTACTTCTGACCATAAAAGGATCTTCCTCTTCCTACTCTTATCTTGGAGGAAGAGGTAATCATCTCCGGGAACACACTTCTAGCATTGTTCCCAGACTTCGGTCTGTGCATCTTTTGTGGTCAGCACATAAGATAAGGCATGGACGTGTCTTCTCTGTTCTGCTGGTGCAGTCAGGGTCATCCCTGCCATCACAAACTGATAAAGGAGAGGGCTCTGAGCACAGCCGGGTTTTTGTTTATACATTGTCTCAGAGCTCAAATTAATGGATTTTAGCTAAGGAAAAATAGGGATTTTGGCAGTTTCAAACTGCCTTCACAGTCAGTTTTGGGTTTGGGAAACCCATCCCTTCAGTTAAAAACTGCTGTTTTCCTCTGTGTGTTTCTGCCCATCTTCTGCCTCTTTTGCTTCCCTCCCCAGTCCTCCAATGTGAGATGTACAATGATAGGCTTACATATACACTCATATATATTCACCGTTCCAGTAGAAGCTGTTCGTTGGTATTTGCATTAATTTAAAATGTGACATGTGCACATAGACTTGGCACCATTAATGTTCTATTCCAAATGAATAAGATTAATAAGGAAACAGAAATAAGATATATGAGCCATCTTGGTGCCCTGAAAGCGGGGACTCGTTCCATTATTTGTTTGGCATCTATTCAGTGCACAACTTTGTTCTGTATTTCTAATGGCCTGCATTAACTTGGCTTTAATCAGCATTAGTTTATACCATTAATCATCTGGTTTGCCTGATTTAATCCAAATTAATTAAATACTTTTCTCTGATGGAGAAGACACTAAGGATGCCAGCCTAAACACTTTCCTCTTATAAATCTTTCCTGTGTCCTTAAAGAAATTCATTTACGTTATTTATCAGCTAAACCTTTGTCACTCTGTACTGAGACCTGATTTTTCTAAAGATAACTTTATTCAATATGCATTCAGCTTGAACAACTTGGGTATTCCAAGAAGGAGTAATCTGAAATTGTTTTCATAGTGCCACATAATGGGTTAGCAGGAAAACAGCACCTCTCTCTCTCTCTCTCTCTCTCTCTCTCTCTCTCTCTCTCTCTCTCTCTCTCTCTCTCTCTCTCCTCTCTCTCATTTTACAACTAAAATCAATTGTGTCTGCTGTCTAGATCAGTACTTATTTGAAGGTTACTTTTTGTGTTTCATGAGCAGTGTCACAGAAGAGCATTCGGATGAAAGATTGCAAAATGTCTGGGGGGGAGCGGGTGCTGTAGATATTTGTTGTTCTGCACAACGTGCATAAAAAGAAAATACTATAGTAAGAACCTAGGGGAAATGCAGTGAAACATTATGATAGCATTCATCTTCTGTGCTAAGTCCCTGTGCGTGGTGTAGTGGTTAAGAGCGGTGGACTTGTAATCTGGTGAACCGGGTTCGCATCCCCGCTCCTCCACATGCAGCTGCTGGGTGACCTTGGGCTAGTCACACTTCTCTCTGAAGTCTCTCAGCCTCACTCACTTCACAGAGTGTTTGTTGTGGGGGAGGAAGGGAAAGGAGATTGTGAGCTGCTTTGAGACTCCATAGGGTAGTGATAAAGCAGGATATCAAATCCAAACTCTTCTTCTTAAGACCATTGGCCCATCTAATTCAGTATGGTCTAGTTTGACAGGCCACGGCTTCCCAGGATTTCAGACAGAAATTCTCTCGCAAACCTGCCTGGAGATGCTGGGGATTGATCCTGAGACATTCTGTATACAAAGCAGAGGCTCTCCTACTGAGTCATGTACATTTCCCACAAAATCAAGAGTTATGCTACAGAACGATCACTCCAAACCTGAACTCCACAGCAGGATTTGGCCTTCAAAATACCCTCAGTTGACACACAATTACCGATCTGGTTTACTAGACATTTTCAATTAAAATATCCCATCCATAGACACCTCTGTGATGATTTCTGAAGCCACTATGTATATCCATCTCCTCCCACTGATCAGAATTGGATAGGAAACCTTCCTTATAGTGGAGCCTTTGGAGAGTTGCTGAAGACTTTGAGTGTTGCTTTATCACAAACTAGGCAGCTGTAGGCATTTGTCTTTAATAAAAGAGCTAACACATCCTTTGGCTTCTTGTTTCTGTCTTCCAAATGTGACCTTTATAGGTCTCAGCTAATCCAAGTCACCCCTCATTGACTTCCAATCTCAGAATCATTGGATGATATGAGATTTCTATCCAGGTTTTGGGAGACTACCAGGTCATAGCATCCTGCATGGGCACGTGCTACAAAAGTATAGTGACCTATTAGGTCGGGTATAGCCAACCTTTTGAGGCCTTGGAGCACATATGCCTTGGAGCATGAAATGCCTTCATGCATTTAGGCTTGAAAAAAAGAAGCTCGTTCTATGTATTTCGACTCTAATGGGCGGTGGGAGTGATCTTCATGGAGAATGGGGTGGAGGAGGCAAAAGTTAACTTTCCCTCCCAGCTGTAATCTCCAGGATAACAATTACGCTTTTAAAAACCTTCTCTTGAAGCCAACAGAAAAGTTTTTCCCATGCATTTTCCACAACATCTGGAGGTCACCAGCTTGAGGAACAGTGGTGTAAGGAGTGCCTGCTGGAGCCAGGCCCTGTGACTGGAAGGGCTTCGCAGGACTGGGGCTTTCCTAAGTTTGTTCTGAAGAGGCAAGGCGCAGCCACACAGGTGAGGCCAATTGGTAACTCACAGCACCTGGTGGCAAGAGCCAGGAAGGGACGTAAGGTCAGCATTTCCCTTTGGCTCTTTGCCACAGCAACACACTTCCTGCCTTGCTGCGTTTGGCTTCTTTACGCCTTGCTTCTGGATCCTTGGACCCTTGGCTTCTTGACACCTTGCTTCTTGATCCTCAGACCCTTGGCTTCCTGACTCCCATTCCTGCTCCCACCCCACCGTCTTGCCTCTGGTCCCGACATCCTCAGCTGGGACTTCAACCGCCCGTAAACCTGACCATGACAAGTGGTCTAACTGAACTCACCAAGTGGTCGAGGGTTTGTGTGTCTCAAATCACTTCCATGCCACATGCAGGCTTCAAGAAAGCTTCCTGTGGGCTATGGTGCAAAGGCTTCCTTCAATTCTCCAGGATAGTAATTTGATTGAAGGTGGGAGGGGGGAACCACATTTTTTGCAGAAATGGAAAGGTTTTATTCCGAGCCTTACTGCAGTGGGCTGATGATTCAAGGTGTGTGTGTCCCAGCTGGGGAGAGAATGGTTAATTGGAAAGCTTCTCTCCCATCTAATTTCAGCTAGGGGAGGAGAGGGAGAATAGGATGGGCATCAAGTAAGGTCTTGCTACATTGGTCATCCCAATGTTAGACTTCTCCCTGATTTTGTGATTCCTCGGAGGAATCAATAATCAAGCAGTTGTGGGTTATTGATGTGCATGTCTGTGCATGTTCACTATGATAGTTCTCAGGCCCTGTAAGCCTGACATAGGTCATCTTCATCTCTTTGTCCTGATTTCTTCCTGATTCCCCTAACCTCGGTCCTCTCATAGAGCACGGTTTCCCGAGACTGGAACATCTCCAACCTTTAATTTCCCTCATTGCATCTGGACTGATTGATAACATTACAAGCTTGAAAGCTGATTTAAATATTATGGCCTTAAAGTGGAGGATGCTGAGAAACATATAAATGTGCTGGTGCTCCATATGGCAAGCATACAATTTAAAGGGCTCTCTAAATCCACACAGTGTCTGCCTGCAGCATGATGTGGACACCACCTTGAATATAAAGCAATGGCCTCCAGAATCAACTATGCATCAGTGCACAGGATACGTTCAAACACTGCACCTGTAAAAAGTGGGGCAGGCATAGGCAAATGCTTTTTTGTGCTTTCCAAACTGAGTATATTTCAGTTGCCCCTGAGATGGGAGAGGAGTGTGATTCAGGTTGTGTTTATAGGCAAACCTACCTTGGCTAGTCTTCCACAAAAGTTGGCCAAATATGGTAGTTGCAAATGACCACTTTTGACGCTAAATTCAAGTTTGTACTTTAGCAAAAGTAAAATTACTTTTTCCAGTGGTTGTGGTTTCCTCCATCAAACAGATTATCAGATACAGGAAGTGAATGCTCCATCTTAATATTTGATTGTCAATTCTAATTACTCCTGTCTCCTTCCTCTAAGTGCTTGAATCAGGTGTTCGCACAGTTAGACATTCATATGGAGTGCCTGTTTCATATGAGATGTCATGTGCATGATTGATGAGTCAGGATGGATGAATCTGTCAATTTTGGTTTCTCACAGTTACTCGTTTTAAATCTTAAGTCCATATCTCTGCATTTCTACATCAGTTAGTGATTTTCTTTTTTAAAAATGTATGAGACTTCACCAGCATTTTAGTGTGCATGTCTAATAATATGCACTTTGTGTGTGCCATTGTGCCTAGTATACATATTTCTGCAAGCAGCTTTCCCTAATTAAAAATAGTTTGAATAAGATTTTCACAAATATAGGCATTGTTATGCATACTTTCCATGTTATGTACATATTTCTGTACCTACTATGTAGTTGGCAAAATGCACCACAAAATTCAGGAAGGGTGAATTCCAAAGGGTACTGTATTTCAGTTTGTGTATTGTTTCAAAAGTGCAAATCAGATCGTTTCACATTAAAATGTGAACTGAAATCAACTTTCTTTCCCGCCCCTGATAATGACCGAGGGTGTGCTTGCATGGAGGGGCATGTACACACATGGTGAAGAGGAAATCTGTCTTAGCTGGCATATAAAACAGGTCTTTTAAGAAGGGGGGGGGATGCAATTTTGCAGATGATAAGAACAGAACCAAAGTCCCTCCCAAATGGCTCTGCTTCTTAAAGTGACACACAGACTGCAATTATCCTTTGTCTTTCTAGGGCTGCATTCATGTATCAACCAAAGGGCTCTGAAGCAAATAATAATTTCAGGGATTACAAAATCCGGCCTTGAACAATTCTGTATAATTACAATGTGGGCTGATTTTCTGATATATAAAGGTATCTTTAGTGGGGGGAGGGGGAAGAGCTACTATCTCATTTATTATTGGTGTCCTACCTTTTCACAGAATTCGCTGAGGCAGAGTGTGGGATGGGTTGCGGGGGGAATGGGGATGTGTGAGAACAATCATCATGTCTGAAAGGCATCTTCAGTTTTTGATTAAGTGGCAAAGCTATTTCGAAGAAATCTATATGAGGATTTGCCATTAGGCGTCTACCTAGATGCCATTTCAGCTTTTCTGTGAAGCTAGAAATCTGGAAGAGTTCATCACTCTCTCTCTAAATCAGAGGTTCCTCAAAGGGATAACAGAAATATAGACCTTCCCCCCTCCTTCCAAAATAAAACTGTGACAGTTCTTGCTATAGTCCTCTAAAGACATGGTGAGCTTTTATTACATTGCCAATAGGAGTTTCATTTCCACATAAATGCCAAAATAAGGATAGAAACGTTTTGTGCAAAGCTCCATCAATCAGTTCAAGGGTGGGGAGGATAAATCGTGTCTGGCCAGATGCTCTGCTCAAATCAAGATGAATTTCAGTAAAAGTAGGAGGCCTTTGGGGGTGATGGAAAAGGGAAATACCAAAAAGATAGTATCTTGGACTGCAAGAGGTATTGATATTTCCCCTCTTTTATTACTTAGTTGCACTTTAGAATTGTCCAGGCTGGAGGCTGATGGCACACTTTTAATGGTGTGTGTGTGTGTTTTAGCTCATTTTCTTAAGTAATGGCAAGATTCCCTTGGGTACATATATTTTTATTACTTGAGCCAAAATGTTCCACAAAGTCCAGGCTGCCCAAACATAGGACACAGCTGTATATAGTAGACCGCCAATGCCTAGTTTTTGTTGTCTGCCTGGGACTGCAATGTATGGGTGAATTGTAGGACTGTAGAGTTGGAAGGGATATTGAGAGTCATCTAGTCTTGAGAGCCAGTGTGGTGTAGTGGTTAAGAGCGGTAGTCTCGTAATCTGGGGAACCGGGTTCGCGTCCCCGCTCCTCCACATGCTGCTGCTGGGTGACCTTGGGCCAGTCACACTTCTTTGATGTCTCTCAGCCCCACTCACCTCACAGAGTGTTTGTTGTGGGGGAGGAAGGGAAAGGAAAATGTTAGCCGCTTTGAGACTCCTTAAAGGGAGTGAAAGGCGGGATATCAAATCCAAACTCCTCTTCTTCTTCTAGTCCAATCCCCTACAATGCAAGACTCTCAGCTAAAGCATCCATGACTATTGGCCATCCAACTTCTGCTTTGAAACCTCCAGTGAAGTTTCACTGGAGTCCACCACCTTGTGAGGGAATGTATTCCGCTGTCAAACAGCTCTTAGTGTCTGAAAGTTATTCCTGATGTTTAGTCAGAATCTCCTTTCTTATAACTTAAATCCATTGGTTTGGGTCCTAGCCTCCAGAGAGAATTATATTTGCTCCATCTTTCCTGTGACAGCCCTTTAGATATTTGAAAATAGCTATCACATCTCTCAGTCTCTTCTTATCCACACCCAACTACCCAATTCTTCATAAGGATTGTTTCCACACCTTTGATCACCTTTGCCACCCTCCTCTGCACACATTCTACCTTGTCAATATCCTTAAATTGTGGTGCCAAGAACTGAACACAGTACTCCAGCTGTGGTCTGACCAAGGCAGATCATTGCTGTAACTTCCCTTGATCGGAAAGTATACTTTTGATGCAGCCTCAAATACCATTCACCTTTTTTTGCTGCTGCATCACACTGTTAACTCGTGCTAAGCTTGTGGTCTAAAGAGACCCCTAGGTCCTTTTCACATGTGCTGTGGGTAATCCATTTCATTCACTAATATAAGCATTTTTATGTACACTTTATCTCAGCATAGGGATTTTTGTACATACTGCTTGGTTGGAGAACAACACTGCAAATATGGAGAAGTGCAAAAATGTGAAGAACACATTTCATTTTACATATTGTTTAAGAAAGTGTGAATCAGGTATGTTGTTGTTGTTGTTTAGTCGTTTAGTCGTGTCCGACTCTTTGTAACCTCATGGACCAGAGCACGCCAGGCACTCTTGTCTTTCACTGCCTCCCTTAGTTTGGTCAAACTCATGCTGGTAGTTTTGAGAACACCATCCAACCATCTCGTCCTCTGTCGTCCCCTTCTCCTTGTGCCCTCCATCTTTCCCAACATCAGGATCTTTTCCAGGGAGTCTTCTCTTCTCATGAGGTGGCCAAAGTATTGGAGCCTCAGCTTCACTATATGTCCTTCCAGTGAGCACCAGGGCTGATTTCCTTAAGAATGGATAGGTATATTCACCTTTAAATGAATTCAACTGAATTCACTATCTCCCTCATTCCAAGTCATGACTGCATTCCAACTTCCACTTAGTAGAAGAGGACAACCATTCTAACACATATGGAGGTACATAGGACACAGCTTAGTATTATATGAGCTTGTGCTTGCTCCCAACATGGGCTCCCCGGTCTTGCCCTTGCTCTGGTGTGAGGATTATAAGATCAGTATGGGGCACATAGATGAGTAATGTGGTTTCTGTAAAGGCTGAAATAATTTTCAGTGATGCGGGTGTCAAATAATATGGCTTGCAGTTATTTTTGTCGATGTTAATTGTAACTGATTTGATTTCAGCCTCTCTTGGTAATGAGGGCACAACACACAAATGAGCTGCAGTTCTAGCAATCAAGGATCATCTTTGATTTACATTTGTCTGGGATTTAGCAAAGCTTAAGTAGAGACAACTAGTGCAAAATGTCTTCAAGATGTCATGCTCTGAATCTGAAATCTGCTCCTTTGTAAATTAACTTCACTTCCTACTAAATCACCATGTGATTTTTATTTTTATTTTTCACAAATATTGAAAGCTTGTAAAATGAGGGGAATTTCATAATGTAACTAATGTGGCAATTCCACCAATATTGTTGTGTTTATTGCCTTCATTTTTATTTAGCTCAACTTTTGTTGGCATAATGGGAAGACAAAAGCATTCATAAGCAGACGCAATGGTGCAACAATTTTCTTTCCCCGTTCTGGAATCAATTTAGTCATGCAGTTTTGATCATAGTTCATTGGGACAATTTGCTAATGAAGTGGAGAACAGTCGGCTAATGAAGAAATCATGCACTTAGACTTACCATTTCCATAAACACATAATTATTGTGGCAAAAGGAGTGCTGGAAATATGGAGCATAATGTATTATCCTTTCTAAGCATTATGACATATGTTGGATGGTTTTGATTGGACTTTATTTTTCAGAATATTCCCCTCCCCCCTTCTCTTGTCAAGCCTACTGTTTCTGGGAGATGTGGGGTCGGCATGTGGGGGTGTCCCTGCTCCTGAATGGAGTAACTGTGCCCCTGAAGGATTAGGTGTGCAGCTTGGGAGTCATTTGGACTCCCAGCTGTCCATGGAGGCACAGATTAATTCTGTGTCCAAGGTGGCTGCATTGGTACACTGGCTGAGACGCTGCCTGCCTGCACACTGTCTCTCCAGAGTGGTATATGCGCTGCTTATCTCCTGTTTGGACTACTGCAACACACTCTATTTGGGGCTATCTTTGAAGGTGACTCAAAAACTACAGCTAATCCAGAATGTAGGAGCTAAACTGCTGACTGGGGGTGGCCACTAGGACCATATAACGCCAGTCCTGAAAGACCTACATTGGCTCCCAGTACGTTCCCAAGCACAATTCAAAGTGTTGGTGCTGTCTTTAAAGCCAAAAATGGTCTTGGCCCTGTATACCTGATGGAGCGTCTCCACCCCCACCATTCAGCCCGGACATGGAGATTTAGCTCCAAGAGCCTTCTGGCAGTTCCCTCAATGTGAAAAGTGAGGTTACAGGGAACCAGGTAGAGGGCCTTCTCAGTAGTGGCACCCAACCTGTGGAATGCCCTCCCATCAGATGTCAAGGAGATACAACCTTTAGAAGACATCTGAAGGCTGGTCTGTATAGGAAAGTTATAATAACTATAACAATTTATTTATACCCTGCCCATCTGGCTGGCTTTCCCCAGCCACTGTGGGAGGCTTCCTACAAAATATTAAAAACACGATAAAATGTTAAACATTAAAAACTTCCCTAAACTCGTCTGCCTTCTAAAAGTCAGATAGTTTATTTCCTTGACATCTGGTGGGAGGGTCTTTCACATGGGGGGCACCCTGTTTGGTGTTACTGTGTTTTCATTTGTTGGAAGCCATCCAGAGTGGCTGGGGCAGCCTAATAAGACAGGCAGGGTACTGGTACTACTACTACTACTAATAATAATAATAATTACTAAAACACCACTCTATAAGCCTTCTAGCTGGAATAGCCCACTAGCTACAATTGTGTAGAAGTTACTTAGTAAACAATCCTAACCACATCTACTCAGAATTAAGTCCTATTGAATTGAAAGGTTGAGTATTTTGTTTGGATATATAAGCTATCCAAATTAAGAGATAATTATGAAGTAAGAATGCTTTGCTGTCGTTTTAGCTCATCTATCAAATGCAGGTGTTGAATTCATTCAGAGTACAGTGCGGGAAGGTTCGTCATGTTGCCATAGTCCAATGTGCTATTTGACAGGCAGAACAGAAGATACTGCAGGAAGGAAAAGTAGTGTCATATATTCAGACTGAGTTCTTGGTAATCTGGAATGCATCTACTCAGTCATTAAAATTCCTTGATTTCTGCAGAGCCACAGTTGAATATTTCACAGCATGCAAATGTTATATTCAGTATTTTGTTAGAGACAAGAGGAATGGGACTTTGCTGGCAATTTTCTGTTTTCACTTACCTGGGGCTAAGCCAGGTAAGTGACTTACTTATGAGTAAAAATGTGAATGATTGAATGATTGACCATGTTTTGAAAATTTTTAATACTGAAATTGACTCTTATTTCTTTGAGTTTGTCAACTCCAATTACTATGAACACAGACTGGAGTAATACTAAAATAATAAAAATAATGAAATATTCACTTGTGAGGTGTCTAGATTTCCATTTGAATTTGTTCCCCTCCTCAGTTGCATGTACTAGAAAATATGTTCCTCCTTTAAATGAGACACTATTGGTATCCTAGTTCTAGGCATTAAGAAATTATTAAAATGTCTTTGTTAGTTTGTCTGTTTATTTGATTAGTTTTCTACCAAACGGTGCTCAAGGCAGCTTAACAAAAATAAAATTATTCAGTGCATACCACATGCCCTGAGAATTAGAATTCTCTCTCTTGCAAATGTGACCCTACAGGATGTTGCCTCATGGTGTGTCTTCTGTTCCAGTTTCTATCCAACTACTTTTCATCCCCCCCCCCCCGCTACTTGTGCAGGAGTTCCAATCATGCACAGCCACAATATGTGAGAATCCAATCTCAGGGATAGGGATAAAAGTGTGTTCCCACCTCAGTATGTACTGGATTATGCCCAACATTAGGGATGCAGATGGTGCTGTGGTCTAAACCACTGAGTCTCTTGGGCTCCCCATCAAATTCCCACAATGGGGTGAGCTCCTGTTGCTCTGCCCCAGCTTCTGCCAACCTAGAAGTTGAAAAGCACGCCAGTGCGAGTAGATAAATAGGTACCACTCCGGCGGGAAGGTAAATGGCATTTCCATGCACTCTGCTTTCCATCACGGTGTTCTGTTGCGCCAGAAGTGGTTTTGTCATGCTGGCCACATGACCTGGAAAGCTGCCTGTGGACAAATGCCTGCTCCCTTGGCCTGAAAGCGAGATGAGCGCCACAACCCATAGTTGCCTTTGATGGGACTTAACCGTCCAGGGGTCATTTACCTTTACCTTTTACCAGCGCTTTTTTTCTATAAAGAATGTTTAGGGGTACTCTCATTTTCCTACTCATATTGAAATACCACTACTCAGTACTCAATGAGGCCAAACTTAGATCCACAAAATGTTTAGGGGTATGCGTCTCCCCAGAAAAAAGCACTGTCTTTTCCCCCAGCATATCCCCAGCATTCAGTAGCATATGCCCAGGGCTTGTGTGTCTCAAAGTTCTGTGTCATTAAGTTCTTACAGAGTTCTTTCAGGGTTCCACCTCTTGCGGAGGGGGGGGGGTTCCCTTAAATATTTTTCATACCTGTGCATAATTACGGGTTACCCATTAGATGTGAATCAGTATGAGCAAAGAGAACTCCATAAGAAGTGAGTAAAGGAGAAAATTGTGAATTGTTCTGCAAGCTGTTTCAGCATCTGAATTGTTCCAGAGTTTCAAACATCTATTGGTAGACAATAGACCTAGTGGAGATTATTTCAACACAATATACTGTGGTTTGGTTGTTGCAAACTCCTATCTGTCTCTGTCCTTCAGTTGGGAAAAAAATACATGTCTATGTCTATGTCTATGTATGTCTATGTCTATGTCTATGTCTATGTCTATGTCTATGTCTATGTCTATCTCTATGTCTATGTCTATGTCTATGTCTATGTCTATGTCTATGTCTATGTCTCTGGCTTATACTCTGATTCTCAAAGCATCATGCCAGAGCAAGTAGTACAAGGGTCTGTGTATCCTGCTTGAATGAATTCCCTTAATTGTAGTCAGCAATGAAGAAGTATCCTGCATACATCCTGTTTGACAGTATCCCCTTAATGCCTGTAGATTACTGCTGTTACTAACAGGGGATGGCAAAATTAAATCGGAACAGTCTTTACTCTTGTTTTATACAGACTCGTGAGGATGGGACTACGGGGAGAGAAGGCAGATGGTAGAGGTCAACCAAGGTTGAAGAATGAAGGGAAATAGAGAAGAGGGAATTGCCAAAGACTCCAGAGTATAGGCAACTGAGAGAATGAAAGAGGAGTTAATGGAAGAACAAGATGGCAATGATTACAATCTGATTGCATGCAATTTAGGGTAATGCTAACAAATGTCCCCAAGTACAAGGGGAGAATTAAACATGGCATTAGATATGTTGCCACGGAAATTGGCAACTGCATCAAGTTCTCCTCCCCTCATCTCTCCAGAACATTTAGGCAGGCATGGCAGTGGCAAGCAAAAATGGAGAGGAAGTACAAGATGATAAGTAGAGTTGAGTAAGTCTACACAAACATTATGGAGAGAAACAGAAGTATACTCTTTCACCACTCATGGCCTTCTGAGCAGCCCTCATCCACCACCACCAACATTATGGAGAAGAACTGACTGCTCTTCAAAAGAACCAACAACGAGAATTGACCCTCAGGATGTTCTAAGAGTTCCAATTGAATTGTAGAGAAGAAATTGATGACCTTTTGAAATGGGTTAAACCATGGGTAGGCAAACTAAGGCCCGGGGGCCGGATCCAGCCCAATCACCTTCTAAATCCAGCCCGTGGGCAGTTCAGGAATCAGTGTTTTTACATAAGTAGAATGTGTGCTTTTATTTAAAATGCATCTCTGGGTTATTTGTGGGGCATAGGAATTCATTCATCCCCCCCCAAAAAAATATAGTCCATCCCCCCTACAAGGTCTGAGGGACAGTGGATCAGCCCCCTGCTGAAAAAGTTTGCTGATCCCTGGGTTAAACAATGAACTTGTGGAGATATGTAGGTTTGGGCATAAAAGGGGTCTATGATAATAGAATAATTAAAGAAAATAATATATTAATAATTATTTAGCAGGCAGATCCCTGAAGTGTAGGAAATGCTTATTGCTTAATAGAATTTGCATGTTGCTACTTTAGTATCCCCTTTACTAATTTACTAATTATACTTTACTAGTATCCCCTAGTCCCTTTAATAGGGACGCACGTGGCGCTGTGGGTTAAACCACAGAGCCTAGGACTTGCTCATCAGAAGGTCGGCAGTTCGAATCCCAGTGACGGGGTGAGCTCCCGTTGCTCGGTCCCAGCTCCTGCCAACCCAGCAGTTTGAAAGCACGTCAAAGTGCAAGTAGATAAATAGGTACTGCTCTGGGGGGAAGGTAAACAGCATTTCCGTGCTCTGCTCTGGTTCGCCAGAAGCAGCTTAGTCATGCTGGCCACATGACCCGGAAGCTGTACACTGGCTCCCTCGGCCAATAAAGCGAGATGAGTGCCGCAACCCCAGAGTCGGCCATGACTGGACCAACTGGACTGGACTGAACTGGGTCCCTTTACCTTTACCTTACTTTAGTATTGATTTTTTCCCTTTCTTTCGCTTTTAAATGCCATGTCAATTCCGACTGCCTTTGCAACCAATTACTTTGCCAAGGAAAAGGAAACAGAATTATGACCCAGCAGGATGCTAGATTTGTTCCAGGGAGCTCCAAATGTTGATCTGTTGATCTATACCTACAACATTTCTCAGGGGAAGTAGCAGCTGCCAGCCTCAGCCACTGTGAGCTCAACTCTGAGATAAGGGGAAGATTGTCAAATAAATTGAGAGAAGTATCACTGAACTAGCAATGGTAGGCCCTGGAACATTTTGGAAAATATTGTCCCTTCCAAAATCACTCTGTTTCCAGCGTATGTGCAAATATAAAGTCATCCCCTTACTTCAAATGGAAAATTCACATTTTAAGAACTTTCAGCTCAGATCTCTTATGGTGATCACCTTGTGTTCCTGGATGAACAAAAAGGCAGACCATTCATTTTATTTATAAATGAATGAATAAAATATACACTTACAATAAATCATGCTAAGAAATGGGGAAGTCCAGGAAGACTCAAACTAGGAACTTATTCACATTAACCCTTTCACAAATACCCATCCAAAAGCAAGCCAATAGGTGTCAGCAATATTACATTTATCACATCAAGAAATGTTCCACATATGCAGCTATCAAGATGGCTAACTTCCTTGCCTATGAATAATACTAATTTTATTAATAATTTTATTATTTGTACCCTGCCCATCTGACTGGGTTGCCAGTCAGAATCAGGAAAGTCTTGATTATTGTCTTTCTCTTGGTACTAGACAACGAAAGACAAATATCATCTTCCCTAATCTAGTGCTCCTTTCAAATGGTGGAGTTTGTTGGTTGGTTGGTTTTGTGTGTGTATCCCAGTCCATCCACTTTACATACACAGAGTTAAATGCTGATAGAGAGCCCCATTTGAGCAGGGAGCTTGCTCCCTTCATCCCAGAGTGGTTGGGGCAACCTAATCAGATGGATGGTATAATATTATTATTATTATTATTATTATTATTATTATTATTATTATTATTATTGGACTGCCTCCAGGTCCCAGCTCACAGAGGACCAACGCCCAGTTGATTTAATGTACAAAAGTCTTTATTGAAGCTTAGTTTCCATTTCAAACCCCAGAGCGTGCAATCCTACGTCTTGACTTCAGACCGGCGAAGTCCCCTCTGACTCACTACCCCTTCCGCACCAGTTTAAGATCCTAGCCCGGCTCCACCTCCTGCGCTGTTCCTTTCTTCGCTGGGTCCTTCTGCCCCCTGGGGTTTCCTCTTTCCTGGACTCTTCTGACGCTGACCCTCCTGAGTCTTGCCCTTCCTTCCGGCGGGCTTTAGGACCTGGCTCCTCATCCGGGCTACCTGCTGTGCCGCTCGCCTGTACATTTGAACTTGGCGTGTGCGCCCAGCCGGTAACCTTCCTCCTGACCGTTCCCCCGCTCTCCGATGTGGGCATGGTCAACCCTGACTCATCTCCTCTCGCTGGTGGCGAGAACACTGTTCCCGATTCCTGGGACTCCTCCCCCCTACTGTGCTCTGGTGGGGAAGCTGGTCCTGATTTCCAGCTGCTGCTCAATGAGTCCCCGCTGGCCCCTTGTTTCTGGGGCTTCCCCTTTGGCACCCCCCTCGCCCTTGCCACGGGTGCTCCCTTCTGCGAGTCTTCCGATTCGCTGGTGAGACTCGAGGAATCTCTCTGACCACTGTCACTGCCTACTCCCCCCTCGGATTCCTCCTCCTCGCTCTCCATTTGCTCCCCCTCCTGTGTCTCTGCTCCTGAACCCCTGACAATCATCCTCATCATCCTCATCATCATCAGAAAAGTGTTGATAGCTTAGGATGGCTGATCAAAACATTCCATTAATATAGCCTTTAGAAAGTCCAGCAGCACCATTCTCTTTCTGTGATTTGAAAGCTATTTTACATCACTATTAATAAATTGCTGATTTCATAAGACCAGGGCAGTCGTGCCAGGGGGGGACGGGACGGGACTGTAGAGACATAGTCATGTTGTACAGTGCATGACTAGAAGCTTGAGCGAGAGCGAGATCATCGGCAAGCTCAGAACAACTTTGAAAGGAGACAAAAACAAAAAACCCCATACCAAACCAGAACTAAACCGCATATTCAACTCCGTGCAGTACCCATGTGGTGTGCTCATGCCACTCACTCTAATAATGTGCCAAGAAAAGGCTCAGATGCACAAAAATGGAGGGGGGAAACTTTCCATATGACTTCTATTTAACTTTAGCAGAAAGTGAATCAAATCCAACTCTTAGATCCTCATGCATGAGGATTCTATTTAAATCACTGATATCCATTCATGTGTCTCTCGGGGCAGAATTTCCTGTAGTCGTGAGGATTCTGCAATATCCCAGAGGCTTTAAAATGCCTTATTTTGCTACCTGCATGCTGGGAGCTTTAAGTCACTTTCAATCTGATCACAGTGTTTCAACTGATATGGCTGTGATGCATAGATATTCCCATTAACTAGGTGAACTACAGCCTGGCTAGAAGCTACGCTGTCCCGGGCATTCACTTTCATTTATTCCTCTTAGGCAGCTTCCTTCATTTCATCTGGAGAAGCTACATTTGTAGGAACGGCAAATTTGGGTACTTTCACATTTCATGAGCCTGGCTCTGTGATTCTCGGTGTCAGCTTAATAAGGAATAAATTCAATAAACAAGGAGTTTTTTTTCAAAAAAGAAAGGAAAACTGAACTCAAAGCATGGGAACCCCCCCCCCCAAATTATAATTTGGCAAAATATTTAGACTTTATGATATGTATTTATTTGGACTTTACAATATGTATTGGTATAATTTGGAATAACTAATGTGATATGATTGGATTGTTAAATAGAAAACTTAATAAAAAATATTTTTTTAAGAAAGAAAGGAAGGAAGGAAGGAAGGAAGGAAGGAAGGAAGGAAGGAAGGAAGGAAGGAAGGAAGGAAGGAAAACATGAAGCAAAATAAGTGTGTGGTTAGATCCAACCTTGACATTTTTTTTGGGGGGGGGGATTCTGATAATATCCCCTGAGTTCGGCTTAGGGCAGGAGGAGATGGAGTTTACCACTAACATAAAGGTCTGACGATAAGGTGACAGACTCCTTCTGTATCATACAGAGCATCTTTCAACATAAAGCCCCAGGGCAGGTTTCAGCAATTTAAAAATCCCCTATTAAAAATAGTGTTGTTTTTTTTTTAAAAAAAATACATCATGATTAGGGCGATGTAATGGTTATATGGGGTTGCTCGTGCGTAAGTTGCCGCCACTCCTGGCTAGGTAGCCTGGTTAAATCTTTCCTGGCTGGACAGCCCTTCACTTCGTGGCTGTTCAGTCGCTAGCAGAATCCGTCAGTGGGCGTTTCTTGAACTTCTTCCAGCAAAGAAGTTCTTTGACGCCAAGTCTACGCCTACTTTCCCTGCGCGGAAGTCTTCTGCGCAGGGTGGGTTTGGGCAGCGGAGGACCTGTGCTCTCCCTGCTGGTCTCCAGCGAAGAGTCCTGCAGCCCCCTCGCCAATTCCCCCACCCACCCCCCTTTATTCCTGGTGTTACGCTGATTTCCTTCCCCAGCCGATGAGTTCCCTCTCTCCCTGCTGGGCCCTTCTCCGGCATCGCTTGGGAGCTCTGCCTCCACTTCTGGCTCCGATGTCAGTTCCCTGACAGGAGATGAAGACTCATTTTGCGGGAAGCCGTTAAATGTGGGGTTTTCAGTGCCTAAGATTGCATTGGGACTTTGGAGTGCCACTTTGGAGTTTGGCGCCACTTTGGAGTGAATCGGACAGTGTCAGATTTTTGGCACCACTTTGGAGTGGCGCCACTTTGGAGTGAATCGGACAGTGTCAGATTTTTGGCAAAACCGTAATCCCACGGGTTAGGGTGCTGAGGGCTCATTTTCTGAAGCGCCGTGGGGTTTTCACCACAAACATTGCAGGGGGGCTTCTGCTAGTATTTGGCATCACTGTAGAGTGAAAGGGATGATGTCAGATTTTCAGTGAAACTGTGACCCTGCAGTTTAGGGCACCAAGAGTTCATTTTCTTTGGCACCATGAAATGTGAGGTTTTGTTTTGTTTTGTTTTTTAAAAAATATTTTTACTAAAGTTTCAACAAATTTTTATCATAACAACACAAAACAACACAATAACAAACAAAACACAATATAAAACATACAAAAACAGAAAAAAGTATATAAGTTCAAATCTTAGTTTCTTGTAGCTTACTTTCCCGGCTTCCTCACACCTCCCCTTTCCGTATTCCAGTTTCTAATTTGTTTTCAGCAAATCCTTCCACTATTTTGATTAATTTTAATATTACTTATTTTCTTTAAAATTAACCATTCCGCTACTGACCACTTATCTTCTAATCCCCCATCATTTTAACATTGGTTAATACTGTATTGCTATATTTCTTTACTTATAGCTCATAAAACATCTTTACATATTCCTTTCATGAAATGTGAAGTTTTCACAGCCAAATGTTGCAGGGGGACTTTTGCTAGTGTTTGCTGCTGCTTTTTTTTTGGGGGGGGGGGAATATCACCACAACTGGGAACTACAATTAGGGGAAGATGTGGCTATCTTAACAGGCTCAGTTACACTCGTCCTTTTTACTAAAGCTCAGCCTACACCTACATCTAGATTGTGCCCCCTCAAAAATTCTGTGCCCTGGGCCATGGTCCTCCTAGCACCCCCATGCCATGCCCCTGCTGCAGAAACTCGGATTGTGGCCTCAATTAAGAACGTTATATGAACACAGAGAGACAAACCATTTTCAGAATTTTCTTTTTCAGCAAATTGTTCCCATGTAGGAGGATTTCAGATTTAGTTGAATCATTTTGTTACAGACATGGAAGGTATGCAGCATAATTACACACACACACACACACACACACACACACACACAAACACACTTTGAATAATTTTCAATACGATATAGCAAATTATTCCACCCAAGGAATCCTGGGAACTGTATTTTGCTAAGAGTGCTTGGAATTTTAGCTCTGTCAGAAGTAAACTGCAGTTCCCAGCCTAGGAGCCAGCTCCTAGGGGCTGGGGTCCCTTTGCCCCCGTTAAAATATTGAGGGGCCTGGTCCCCCCCGACTTTGCCATTCAAATGGTATGCCTACACTGCGTCTTGTGATCAATTATGCTTGGTTCATGGTTCCCTCCCAATATTGTATTCAAGCTGGCACACATGGTTCCCAGCATTCTCTGAAAGAAGTCATGTGCTTTAAATATGCTTTAAATTTCTGGTGCATACACAGCTGCTATCTGAATCCCTGAAAAAGAATTAAAATTACAGACCCTCCAAGTGTCCCTGTTTTCCAGGGACAGTTCCAATTTTACAGAAGCCATCCCAGTTTCTGATTTGATCCCACAATGTCCCACTTTTCCTGAGGACATCCCTATTTTCATTGGAGAAATGTTGGAGGGTATGGAGGCAGCCCTGTGTAGGGAAGTTTTATAAAAAATATTTAATGCTTTATTGTTTTTTTATGCAGTATATGTTGGAAGCCATCCAGAGTAGCTGAGGCAACCCAGTCAGATGGGTGGGGTAGTAAAATATTATGGAATAGGATGTCCTTAATTTTATCATAGAAATGTTGGAGGGTATGAAATTAGTCACTCCTGATGCTGATGTTTCAGTTATTATTCAGAGTCACTTGCATATTATTAACTGCCAAATTCCTTCCGCACAATTATCTGTGTAAGGTTGTTCTACCAGACTGTTGTGTCATAAATGGTAGCTAGGCTTCTTCTGAAGCAGAATCATGCTCAGGCTGCAGCAGAGAACGGAAACAGCAGAACACCAACCGACAACAAAAAGCCGAGCACAGCAGTGGGTTCTAAGTTGAGTGCCGTGTTCAGAGGGAAAGACAAAGTTGTTTGATCCTTCTGTTAAAGGGTGAAAATATAATGGTCTGACAGCACGGGAAAGGTGATAGCCAGGTTTTGCTAACATGCACTTGAACAGCAGGAGCAGCTTTTCCAAACCTTCCTTCTGTAAAGGGTCATTAAGAGAAAGCAGCTTTGATCAGTCACTCAGCAGAGAGAAGCTATTCTGAAATGTATTTTTTTTAATTTTGTGAAGAGGGGAGTTTGAGGCTTTGTATCCATCGAAGTGCCACATTTGATGCAACGTGCAATTGACCAAGGTGTTGAGAGTCGTTCGCTGTTTTTCTTCTCTGAGATGTACAAAAAATGCTTTGTTTTCAAGAGCTTTCCTGGATTTATGCTAGTTAAGCTCCTCAAGATGGGATGAAAGGGGGGAAAAATACCCTGTTCCAATAGATTTGCAAGGTGAGCCTGACCTAGTACTTTAGAGTGCAGCGTTCAGACAATGCGATTTCAATTTATTCTGCCTAGGGTCCCCTTTCTGGTAGTTTCAAAGAACACATTGATATTCTAGATAAAAAGTCATGGGAATTGCCAGTTTTTCTGCTGTTGTACACTGAATGAATCTCTGTTTTCACCACGAATCCCATGTGTGGGAAAGCTGTTGCCAGGAACTTAAAGCAGTAGTGTAAAATACAGTTCTTTGAGAACACATCCTCTGTATCTGCTTTTCAAAACTTTTTCTGGTGCAGCTAAGAAGCAGAGGATAAGCAAAATATATAATTCAACATGCAGTTCTCCTCTGTATGCCCCAACAGAACTTGTCCAGGGTAAATTTGGCTCACTGACATTAATTTTAAAGAAGACTGCTGACTTCTTGTTCTGGGAAGCACCATACCCAATAAAACCATTGACATGGTAGCTCACAGGGGTTTTTTTACTCTCCTTTTGCTTTCATCCCTTAGGTTTGATTTATTATTATTATTTTTATTATTTAATTTATATACCACTGACCATATTTAAAATATCTCTAAGCAGTGTACAAAGGGACGCGGGTGGCGCTGTGGGTTAAAGCACAGAGCCTAGGACTTGCTGATCAGAAGGTTGGCGGTTCGAATCCCCACGACGGGGTGAGCTCCCATTGCTCGGTCCCTGCTCCTGCCCACCTTGCAGTTTGAAAGCACGTCAAAGTGCAAGTAGATAAATAGGTACCACTCTGGCGGGAAGGTAAACGGCGTTTCCGTGCACTGCTCTGGTTCGCCAGAAGCAACTTAGTCATGTTGGCCACATGACCCGGAAGCTGTACGCTGGCTCCCTTGGTCAATAAAGCAAGATGAGCGCCACAACCCCAGAGTCAGCCACGACTGGACCTAATGGTCAGGGGTCCCTTTACCTTTACCTTAAGCAGTGTACAAAAAACTAAAGGCAGAGAATCAGAGCCATGCTGGATTTCTGCTGGAACCCAAGGCTTCAGCTGTGGGAAAAGTAAGACCCTCTCGAGGTGTTAATGCTGTGAACCTCTCCATCATAGGCTCAGGTTGTATATATGTATAAATGAGGCATATAATAATTCTCCACAGTACCTCACTCCAAAGGAAATACAAAGCCTGGGTGAGTTTCTGAGACCCCTGGAAACTCACAGCACTCAGAGATTGGCGTGGCATGCAACAGAAGCAACAAAAGACAACTGAAACAAAATGTTACAAAATATACTCAGTTACATATAAAAGTATTAATACAAGGCTATTAATATACTAAGGAAGTCAGACTATCCTCCACCAGGGCCAGGGCCTTCTCAGTGATGGCTCCGACCTGGTGGAATGCTCTGTCCTCCTTCTGTCGGGCCTGTAAGACAGAACTATTCCTCCTGGCCTTTAATTTGAATTCAGCCTGATCTTTTATTTCCCTTCTCTCCCCCCCCCCCTTTTTATGAAGATTATCCGCTCTGAGACCCCACAGCTAATTCTCCCCTGTCCTCCTCACTGGCCGAAGTAGGACCAATTCAGCCAGCTAGCCCTGGGGATTATCTAATGCTTATTAGATGGATTTCCCCCAAATTGATTTCTGAACTTTGAATTTTATTGCTATTCATGTTTTTATGCTGTATTTTATGCTGTTTCTACAATTAAATGTTTTAAATTTGTTGTTAGCCACCCTGAGTCTGGTTTTCTAAACTGGGAAGGGTGGGTATGAATGAAAATTATATTTATTATTATATATAAAATTAATATCAATTCCTTTTCCTTCTGACACACCCTCTGTCCAAGACCATTCTGAGGAGGGCTGCACTGAGGAGGAATGGTGGGAGCCTCCCCCTCCCCCTGCTCCTGCTCCTGCTCCGGATCCTGAATCTTCCCAGGAGCAGGAAGGCAGTATAGATTTGGAACAGTGGTTTGCAGAGGGGCATAGTTCAGAAGGCAGAAGCTGGGAAATACTGGATGGGGAACAGCTAGCAAAAGAAACACTGGAAGAGATAGGGTTAACAGACTCATAGTCATTGGACAGCATTCCTCCACTCAGCCCAAGGTAAAGAAGGGGGGGGGGAGAGTGTACAAATTCAGATTGCAAGATGTAGGAGTGACATAGATTAATAGGGATGGAAGGGCACCGCCATTTCTAGGAAATGTGTCATTTGTTTCTTTCTTTGATCTTCTTATCTACTGCCACGGGAAGAGGAAGCTGATTCCCCAAAGCCTGACACCCTCCCTCTCAGCTTCCAGCTTCTCACCAAACAAACTCACAGCTTACCCAGAAAAGTCTCACAATGAGAAGAATTCCTGGAATCAGAGGGCATCACCCTAGCACCTCTCTTTAGACTTGCTTTTTATAGTCATTCCTCTTCCTCAAATTGCTCTTCCTCAATTGCTGTGTCCCATCAACTGCACTCTCCACACCCAGTTCCAAGTGCATCAGGTTTGTTGAGTTTCCAAGGGCATCCAGAAGATGGGAAAAGGCCCTCCTCTACTTCCAACTCTTTCTTTACCCTCTGTCCTCTCCTCTTCCAGCTAATTTCCATAGAAGGATAGAGGGCAAAAAGATTGGAATGGCCATGGTTCAGTGACAGAGCATCTGTTTTGCATGAGAAAGGCACAAGGTTCAATCCTAGCATATCCAGAATAACACTTGGGGAGGGGGAACCCCACATCTGAACCCTGGACAGCAGCTGCCAGCCAGTATTTGCAATTCTAAGCTAGATGGTGGTTATATCATCATAATAGTAGTAGCAGTAAAAGTAGCAACATTAGTATAATTGCAGTAGTAGCAGTTATGGGGTGTTATGAGAGGGGTAGTACTTCAGGTGGGGTACACATCATGCTCTTTGGGGGGTAGTTTGTCACTTTTGGTCCTCACCCTGTGCTCAGCTCTCACAGGTGCCTCCCAGAAGCTATCAGCATGTGGCAGTGGCCCACAATGGGAAATGGCTTCAACTGGCTAGCTAAACAATGGGTTTCAAACCCTTGGTGAGCTAGGAACTTCCCTTGCATGGGGAAACAGGCTACAGACGATTGAGTGGACAAGACCAATAGTGGGCCCAATGGTCAAGAAGACAGTTTCCACACCTGCTGTAGAGGGAAGAGTGAGGGGAAGACGGGGCCCATCAATCTGGGAAGGTAGTCTATCTAGAAGAAGGAAAACTCTGAACCTAGACCTCTGCTGCCCTGCAGGATATCTTCAGAAGAAGAAAGGCAAACAGATGGATGCCTACAACTGCAAGTGTCCAGCTCAGACACTGAGGTCCAGCACCGGGGCCATCTGGTGGTTCCCTCACTGTGAGACGTGAAGCTACAGGGAACCAGGCTGAGTGACTTCTCAGTAGTGGCACCCACCCGGTGGCATGCCCTCCCATCAGATGACAAACACATAAACAACTATACGACTTTCAGAAGACATCTGAAGGCAGCCCTTTTAAGGGAAGTTTTCAGTGGTTGGTGATTTACTGTGTTTTGAACATTTCATTGGACGTGGCCCAGAGTGGCTGGGGCAATCCAGTCCGATGGGCAGAATAAGAATAAGACTCCAATACTTTGGCCACCTCATGAGAAGAGAAGACTCCCTGGAAAAGACCCTGATGTTAGGAAAGATGGAGGGCACAAGGAGAAGGGGACGACAGAGGACAAGATGGTTGGATAGTGTTCTCAAAGCTACCAGAATGAGTTTAACTAAACTGTGGGAGGCAGTGAAAGACAGGAGTGCCTGGCGTGCTCTGGTCCATGGGGTCACAAAGAGTCGGACACAACTAAAAGACTAAACAACAAAAACAACAACAACAAATGTTGCTTATGTGGGCAATTGAGGATTGCATTCTAAAGGTTTTCCTGTTCTAATCAGAGGTTCACCTTGCATGTTAAATCAACATGCTAGAGGGAGAGTGGGGAAAAGCACACTACCTATGCCCGCTATTGCCATCCCACTGCCCTCCACAAATTGCAGGGCTGTCATCTGCAGGAGGAAGCCTGCTCTGCTCATGTTGATTTCATGTGTGATGTACACCATGAATTGTGTGTGATTCTTTTAAACAATTCATGCTTTGTTACAGAACACTACATGCAGATAATCTGTGTTTAAGTAGGTGATGAGGTAATTGATTTGAATGGGGGGGGGGGAGACTTCATTAAGAGAGCTAGGGCTTTATTAGCACTTCATTCAGGGAGGGGGGAATCTTTATTTGAATTCATTTTCAAACAAAGAATAGATTGGGTAATATCTACAGCAACTCTTATCGGTCTTGCTTTAATGCAAGTTAAGCTCTTTGGCAAATGAAACCTTTCCAAGCAAATAGGGCAGAATAACTCTCAATCTTTCTCTCTGCTCAATTCTTCTGAGCCAATGGTTCGAGACAAATGTAGGCAAGGCACAAACTTTGCACGCCTGCTTTACATAATTGACACTCAGAAAGTTTTGTGTTGCCACTTTTGTACGTCGATGGACGGAAGCTTGGAGCAGAGCGGAGCAAATTATCATTTCTGACAGACAATGATTTCTGAGGTTTCTGTTTTCCCGTAATCAAGATGCTGCTGATAAAGAACATGAAAATTATCGTTCCAAACATCACAATGCAGAATTGAACAGTTGGTATTTTCTGGAGAGCATTTAAAAATGTTTCTGTTGCTTTGGCAGAGCATTCTAGCATGAAAGAGAATGAAAGATGGGGGAGGAGGGACTTGTCGGATTTGCACTAGTCCGAATGTGTGCAGAGTTGATGATAATTCTTTGTCAAAAGACTGTCTGTGATTTTGTACACCTGATGTGAAAACCACATCTTTGTCAATACAGGTAAGTGTACGGAATAGGCAGCACGTTTGAGAATATTACCATCAGATTGATGGCAAAAGCAGTGTATGGATGTGCAAAGTGACGTGCAGTGAAACTAATTCTGGAAAATGTGGATCTGATGCACAATGATTCACATTTCCCTTGAATTACTTAGAGAGAAATCTCTGCCTTTGATTTGGGACTATGATTAAGCCAATGGTGGATAATTATACATGAACTACACAACATAGTTCAGCTCTTCCTTGTTGAAACCATGTATCTGCTTTTGCAAACATGTGCCTTGAATACATGACAATATGTGTAGACATGGCATGGCAGGCGCAGGGAGACACATGGTCTGAAGATTCTTACTTATGTGGTTAAGTTTAAATGGCATAGCTGGACGATAGTTGAGGTGAAGTGATATGCCTCTGGGATTTCCTTTATAATGATCATTATTCCAACACTAAGGCTGAATTCAGGCCATGCTTTATTCCATTTTCCTGATATCTCCTTACCTGATATTTTCCACATTTTATGTGGTCCTTCGCACAACATAAAAGCCATTTCTGGAAATCTAGTGGAATTTTGTGGAAGTTTAGTGCTCATTTCTGTGTTAATAGCTTCCATAAAAAAGTCTGTTTGCAACCTCACCCACCAGGAAAATGATGGGACCTTGGTGTTGTAATTTCCCTACCAGCTTCATGGATAATGGCACGTGGTCAAATTTAGGGTGCTTTCCCAGCATCTTGTTCCTTCCCATTATTTTCATGGGTGAGTCATGGGGGAACAGAAGGACACATGAGCATAAAGGGTGGCAAACTGTCTGATACGGTGTGATGTTGTCAGGATGCTGTCAGCAGCTCCCGACTGGTTGCCCAGGAAAGTATAAAGACAAGGGAAGGTTTCTTACCATCCTTTTTTATTCAATATTTACAGAGAGAGTTTATAGAACCCAGCCTCTTGGATAATGGCATTGTCCCGAGTGAATCTCCACCCCCGTCTCTCCCACTTCCTCATTTGTCACTTCTACAGGTGCTGCTATGTGCCCTCTGTCTTTGATCTCTTTGCTTTCCTACTTTCAAGGATCACCGGGTTATGGGAGAGGGTGGGTCTGGAATGCTTTCTAAAGACACTGTGTCCGTCAGCTGTCACTCCACTTCTGCCTCCTTCTCCTCCTCTCCCATTATTTCCCAACTTTTCCTCTCATCTGCCTCTGAGCTGTGACCTCCCTCAAACCTTGTTGTAAATCTGGGGAGGTGGTCTCCACTATTCCTCCTCTGCCCAGTCCGTGACAGACGTTGTGTCACACCATACCCATAAGTGTGAATGAAATTCAGGGTGGTGTATGTTAGGATTTGCAGGATACTGGATAAGTCTGCAGGCTTCAACAGGATGATGCAATACTCTGCTGGGTCAGAGTGACTCAGCAGGAGTGTGATTAGTGTGATTGGCTATCACCTGTTTTAAAAGGAAAGCCTGTTTAACAGTAATTGTGGTTGTGGTGGTTGTGCTGTAGTGTGGTGGTGCTGTGGTGGAGAGTATTCGTTTGTAAGTACTCTGTATGGACTGTTCCTTTTGTAAATGCCTGTATATAACTCACATTAAAAAAGACTGCACTGGAAAAACCTGGAACTCTTAGCGTCTCTGCTGAAAGCGCCGTGTGGAATACGCGACAGTGTAGTGGTATATCAATCAAAATGCCACAGTTCAAAAACAAAGCAGATGATGCAGTGTAAAAGGCATGTTAGAACTGGGACAGAAGCCAGGAAAACTACCTATAATGTTCTTGATTTTAATCATGAGCAGAGCATCATTTTTAGGGGCAAGGGAGCAATATATATTTGCATACTGCAAGCTGAGTAATTTAATAAATTTGCACTGCAAGCCTAATACTTTTGGACTTTGGTGACGTTACCAGTGTGTATTATACTATATATGTAGTATAATATGTTTGTTGTTGTTGTTGTTTAGTCGTTTAGTTGTGTCCAACTCTTTGTGACCCCATGGACCAGAGCACGCCAGGCACTCCTGTCTTCCACTGCCTCCCGCAGTTTGGTCAGACTCATGTTTGTAGCTTCGAGAACACTGTCCAACCATCTCGTCCTCTGTTGTCCCCTTCTCCTTGTGCCCTCCATCTTTCCCAGCATCAGGGTCTTTTCCAGGGAGTCTTCTCTTCTCATGAGGTGGCCAAAGTACCAGAACCTCAGCTTCACAATCTGTCCTTCCAGTGAGCACTCAGGGCTGATTTCCTTCAGAATGGATAGGTTTGATCTTCTTGCAGTCCATGGGACTCTCAAGAGTCTCCTCCAGCACCATAATTCAAAAGCATCAATTCTTTGGTGATCAGCCTTCTTTATGGTCTAGCTCTCACTTCCATACATCACCACTGGGAACACCATGGCTTTAACTATCTGAGGTTGTTGATATTTCTTCCAGTGATCTTAATTCCGGCTTCGGATTCATCCAGCACAGCCTTTCGCATGAAGAATTCTGCATATAAGTTAAATAAGCAGGGGGACAATATACAGCCTTGCCGTACTCCTTTCCCAATTTTGAATCAATCAGTTGTTCCATATCCAGTTCTAACTGTAGCTTCTTGTCCCACATAGAGATTTCTCAGGTTTCTCATGTTTAGCAAGCGTATATTGTCAGTCCTCCTGGCAATGTCAGTCCTCCTGGCAAAAGCTCTACCACTTTCCTTGACTGCTTCTCTCTGCCTCGAAAGGAATTTGTGTGTTCCAAGTGTGTTCTGAAGGCAGATTCAGACAACTTCTGGCTTTCATGTATTATATACAGCCAATGTACTTCTTTATATGGTCCAGGTGGCTGCTCCCAGTCACCAGTCTAGCTGCCACATTCTGGATTAGTTGGGCCATAGCCCATCTCCAATTTCAGGGAACATCAGCTGTAGTTTGTCTGAGGCAGTGTAGTCCACTTTTATTTTGAGACGTGCGTAGATCCAGCCTGAGTGGTGCCATGCAAGGTGAGTTCCCTGAAAAATATTCGTTTCATTTGAATGATTTGCCAACCCCATTTCTATGAATTGGAAGAGCACATCCTCTGGGCAAGCTGAATAGTGCAAATATGCAAAAAAGGAAGCATGTGGAGACTTCAACTGTCCTACAAAGCGGTGTTAAGGGAAGACCTTGAGGGAAGAGAGAAGCTGACAGAAGGTAACAGCTTCGAGAACCACATTACCCTGGACACATTCAAATTGTCAGCACATCTGTTGTATGGAGTTGATTTGCTATGATAATGTTATGCTTTTAATCCCCTCTCTCTCTCTCTCTCTCTCTCTCTCTCTCTCTCTCTCTCTCTCTCTCTCTCTCTGTAAATATGCCCAGAAGCACTGCAATGGGAACACAGTTGCAAATGCATATATAAATAAATAAGAATAAAAGCACCCCCTTTTTGGTGTGTTTGTGTGTGGGGAGATGTCAGAGAAATCTAGATTTGTTTTTCTTCTGCACCACTCAGAGTACCTCCAATTCCTCCAGCAGCCAAAATCCCCAATGAAAAATATATCCTGGCTCTCCATGTTGACTTCTCAGGTACTAAATATATGGAGAACAGATTAACATTTCATCATTACTAAATCATTTATTCGCATATCCGAGTAAAAGAGATGAGCCTCAAACATATTAAGCACACAAACACATACCCAATCCAGATTTTTCACACTAAAATAGTTGCATTTTCTGAAGTGACAAAAGCTCTTATGTTCACTTCTGCAGCCGACGCAAGTTATGCTAATGTGCTTCAATTCAGGGTTACTTAAAAGCAAAGAGAGAGGGAGAGTTTGTCCTAGTTTATTTCACTTTGAACAACAATGGTACCTCGGATTAAGTACTTAATTCGTTCTGGAGGTCCGTTCTTAACCTGAAACTGTACTTAACCTGAAGCACCACTTTAGCTAATGGGGCCTCCTGCTGCCGCCGCGCCACCGGAGCATGATTTCTGTTCTCATACTGAAGCAAGGTTCTTAACCTGAGGTACTATTTCTGGGTTAGCAGAGTGTGTAACCTGAAGAGTATGTAACCTGAAGTGTATGTAACCCAAGGTACCACTGTATATGTGGTTACAGATAGGCATGGAGGCTTGTTTGGAACATGTCTGGAAGCTGCTGGTGTATCTAAAAGGTGGGGATTCTGCAGGTGCCACCCCTACTTCTAAACCACTACCATGACATTTTCACTTAGCCTTACTTACCCAAAGCTCACCTTACCTCCTCCATTGCATCTATGCCCATCATTATGTGTTGAGGAATTGATGAATCCCATCAGTAAAAAGACATACAGGTGGTACATGACACCAGTCAAGCTTGCAAAAATATATCATTTGCCCGATAATAAGTGTTGAAAATGTAAAGAAAATGAAGGTACATTCTTTCACCTTTGGTGGACGTGCCCAAGGATTAAGGCTTTCTGGGAAATGATATACAATGAAATGAAAAAGGTATTTAAATATACCTTCCTGAAGAAACCAGAGGCCTTTCTCCTGGGCATGGTCGGCTAATTGGTGCCAAAGAAGGATAGAATATTTTTTATGTATGCTACAACAGCAGCAAGAATACTCATCGCAAAGTATTGGAAGACACAAGATCTACCCACCGTGGAAGAATGGCAGATGAAGGTGATAGACTATATGCGACTGGCAGAATCCGAGACCAGGGAAGAGAGACGGCGGAAGAAGATTGGAAGAAATTTAAGGACTATCTTAGGAAACATTGCAAAATTAATGAATGTTAGAATGATGTTGGTTTAGAAATTAAGTGGTTTTCAGCTGTAATGATTAAGTAAAAAGAAAATAAAGGTTAAAAATTAAATGAAAACTGAGGGAGAGGATTTGCTGAATTAATAACTAGAAATTGGAATACAGAAAGGGGAGGTATGAGGAGATAGGGGAGGTAAGTTATAAGAAAATAAGGGAATGAAACTTTACTTGTTTTTAAATGGTTTTTAGTTTTGTATTTTGTTTTTTATATTTGTTATTTTTTGTGTTGGTGTTTTGTTTTTATTACTGTTTTTTTTGTATAATTTTTGAAACTTCAATAAATATCTTTTTTTTTTAAAAAAAAAAAAGATGAATCCCATCAGTTTTGCTTTCTCATTTTCCCCATCTTTAATTCAGTTCCTTCTATTTCCACAACAGTGTGTGGTGGTGACGATGATGATTTACAAGTCCTCATGAAAAAATTATATGAATCTCTGTGTGCATTTCATTTAATATATGGATTTTTGTACACAGTTTTGCCTGTTTGAATGTATATCTCCACATTATTTTCAGTGATGTAAGCATTTCTGTGTACACTTTCCCCTAGCCCTCACTTTTCATACCACTGTTTCCGCTGGATTTTTTGCTTCATAGAATTTGGAGAAGTGTGAATTGTGGTGGGTAGCTGTCTTTCTGTTTGCATAGAGGTTTAAGAAGTACAAATTAACTAATCACATTAAAATCTGAATGAACAAATCACCCCAGCCCTACCAATGAAAGCAAAAACAGCTATGTTGGCTAAATTAGGGTTGCCATATTTTGAAGAGCAAAAAGGAGGACACTATGAAGACTCTCATTTTAAATACTCCTACTATATGTCAGCTATAGAAGCTGTGATATATTACTGGGGGGAAGGCAGGAGAAGAGAAGAGGAAAGCAAATCTTCAACCACAAGTTAGATATATGTCTCATCCAGAAAGTATAGCCAGAGACATTTTGACAAATTTAAAAATTCCACCCAGACAGAAATTTTACCCCTGGAAAAGAGGACGTGTCCTGGAAAAAGTGGACACATGGCAACCCTAGGCAACCCATGTCATTTTGGTCATGTCCAACCCCACATACCCATACATTTAGTGAAATGTGTAAAAGGGGCTCCTACATACACACTGCTTCTTGTACACAGGGGTTGTATTCTGATCAGGAACTTGGAACAAATATGGTTCCTGATCTCACGATAGTCTTGATATGTCTTCAGATTCACATGTATAAGGGCCCCATTCATATACTCAACAAAATGTGAAGACTTCTACTGAAAGGAATGCCAGCATTGGCAGGATGGCTAGCAGGCATAGCTCTTGTCATTGCTCATGCATGCATCAGTCACTCAACTGGATAATTTTAAACCCTGAACTTAATGCTCTTATTTGGAGCAGGTGGGTTTTTCTCGACAGCTGTACAACTTTCTCCACTCATTCCAAAGTGTTCAGCTTTGCTACATTTAGAAGCTGACTGTGCCCCTAGATTTCTGCCCCAAAGTTCTGCCTTGATGACACCACTGTATTCACTGAGCAATACTTCTAAGAGGGCTACAGAGGGCAGCTTATGCTGGAGGAGGATGCTTTGGGCTCATATCATTGTGGTACACAGAGAGTTCTCCTGCAGCATGCCAATGAGCCCCAGGGCATATTTCAGAAAGGAGGTGCTCTGGAAAGGGAGTTCAGCAGCATAAAATGAGGACCAAGGAAATTACTCTGATACAAGAATCAGGTGGAAAGAGAACTGATTATTTAGTCGGGCGGAGGGGGGGAGTACCATATTTAATTTTTATACCTTAATTAAGGGCAGATTAGAATTCAACATGAAAAAATGCATTTGCATTCAAACTCAGAAGCACAGGTCAAATGCAAATTATCTGGCAATTCTGAGGAAGAATGTAGAAAAGTTCTTCTGTTTGGGTGCCTGGAGAATATTTATTGTTGCCCTTGTTAGGCATATTTTTAAACTAATGCATATAATCATGAAGAGAATGGAAATCTGCTTTGTTTAAAAATTTAGAATGCTATTTAATAAATACTGTTTAGAATCTCCCACTAATAAAAGAGGTCAAACACATTTAAAATTATACAAGCAGTGGGGACCACGAAGACAACCAGAGGCATTATGAATAAAGTATTTATTAGACACAAGAAAATGAAATAAAAATGCAAAATTAAGTTGACAATCCTATATTCGGTTACATGGATGTAAGCCCCACTGAGGGAATGGAAATTTCCAAGAGGAGACTATTAAATTTATTTTCCTCATAGTTTAGCTTGAAAGTATAATGTAATGTGAATCTGGCCATATTGTGACAACTTGGTTTTAACAAAGAAAAAAAGAAAATCTCGGAGCATTACCAAGTTAATCCAAGGAGCATGCGGCGATGGCTGATCCAGTAGAAACTGTGAAGCTGGACATTCAAATTGTTAGCAAATTGTTAAAAGAACAGGAAGCAAAGAGTAGGAATAAATGGAGATTCCTCTCAGTGAAGAGATGTTAGAAGCAGTCACTCAAGGATCTGTGTCAATGCTGGTGCTTTATGGAGTAAGGAATGAGATCCTGCCAACCTTGCAGTTTGAAATCACGAAAAAGTGCAAGTAGATAAATAGATACTGTTCCAGCGGGAAGGTAAACGGTGTTTCCGTGCACTGCTCTGGTTTGCCAGAAGTGGCTTAGTCATGCTGGCCACATGACCCGGAAGCTGTACGCTGGCTCCCTTGGCTAGTCAAGCGAGATGAGCGCCGCAACCCCAGAGTCGGCCATGACTGGACCTAATGGTCAGGGGTCCCTTTACCTTTACCTAAGGAATGAGAAGTGTGGTGGCCCACCCAGATTGCCAATGACACCAAATTCTTAAGTGTGGGTAAAACTGAAAAGGATTGCAAGGAGCTCAAAAATTGGCTGCTCCCAAAGTATCTCTCCAAACTGGGTATTGAGCATCAAAAAGGCAAATGCAGTTCATTGTTAGTTTATGTAAAGAGATGGGAGCAATAAATAAATAAATCAAAATCCTGACACACACCCCCAAATACACTAATCTGGGCTGAACTGACAAGGTGCGACCAGGAAAGATATATGGGGTTGTTGTGAAAATGTTGACCCAATCAGCAGCAGCCATAATGATTGCAGAAGTGCAGCCACAACCCTCTCAATCACCTTGCTGAAGCAAGGAGATGTCAGTGACCAGGCAGTAGCTATCTATTGGGATTCCCCCAGCCTCTGTGAGTTGCCACACTATTACCTCCTTCAGGGCAGCAGGCATTGCTCCCCTGCATTAAAACCCATTCATTCAATACCCTCTGGCCCTGGCTAGCTTTCGTCAGTCAAGAAGAACAAGAGTCTAGATGGCACATGGTTAACCTCATTTTTGCAGTTACAGATAGGTAGCCGTGTTGGTCTGCCATAGTCAAAACAAAAAAATTCCTTCCAGTAGCACCTTAAAGACCAACTAAGTTAGTTCTTGGTATGAGCTTTCGTGTGCATGCACACTTCTTCAGATACCTGGACTTCCATTTCATGCGGCTCAATGTGGTGCCTTCCATAGTTCCAGTTACAGATAGGTAGCCGTGTTGGTCTGCCATAGTCAAAACAAAAAATTCCTTCCAGTAGCACCTTAAAGACCAACTAAGTTAGTTCTTGGTATGAGCTTTCGTGTGCATGCACACTTCTTCAGATACTTCTTCAGGTATCTGAAGAAGTGTGCATGCACACGAAAGCTCATTCTTGCAAGTGCCTTGTTCATGGCACCAGGCTCCATCAATTGAAACTGATCCCACTGGACATAGTGTTGGACACCAATTGGATTCACATTCAAAGAAAGCAGCAGGAAGGCCTCCATGGAAAGAAGTCATTTTATTCTCAATGTGTTTTGCAAACAGAATTAGAGAAGGATGCATACTGTACTGAATGATCATATATAGTCTTTTAGCTTGCTCTGCTAAATAGATCTTTCTTTATAAATCTGAAGTGCTCACACAGTCACTTTCTCTGCAGTTTCTCGTACTCTCACCACAATGTGGCTTGATCTCCCAACCTCTGATAGTTAATTCAATTTATTCCACTGCCTGTGCTTGCTATACAATGCATCATGCTGGCCACAAATGCTCTTCTTCTGTGTTCCATCATGATCCAAACATGCACAGTGAGGCCATTTCACTTACCACCTCCTGCCCATAATTTCAACCTGCAGGGAACCCTTGGAAGGAACAGCAGTGAAGCTTTCTGCTGGAGCTTGGGCATAGGCAAGAGAAGGATGCTGAATGCATCTTGTGAAGCACAGAAGAGCATCTCCTTGTTTGGTCTGAAAGTTGGAGTTATGATGGGACATATCTAGGGAGTTATGGTAGCAGAGAACCCCTGACAGCAAGAGAGGAGAGAGTTATGCCAGCCTCTAATGCAATATGCATCCCTCAGTATACAGTATTGGACTACAACTTCCATCATCCCTGACCATTGGAAAGCGGGATGTTGATGATGAGAGTTGCAAGTCCAACTACTTTTTGAAGGCACCACATAGTTTACCCATACTGTAATGGAACTGCTATAAGTCTGCTTGGGGGCACAGGACAAACTAGGATGGCTTCACCAGCCTCCTGTTTCTGTATGTTTTTGAATCTGATGTTAGGACTTCCAGTCCTGTCCTCTCAATAAGATGCATTAGCATGAATCCTTTCTCCATCCATTACACGTAGCATATGCAGGTGATGCATATTTTGTAGAGACAGGAAATCTCTTCTACTAGACTTCATCACCATGTTCAAAGTAATGCATGAATTAGGGCCTTGTTAAAATAAATGATTATATTAATGAGAACTTTAACTAAGACAGGACTGGGAATCAAGTCAGCATCTACAGATCCTATTATGTAGTGGTTAGCAAATATGAACAACTCACTTTGGACGTTGATTAAATGAAGGTTTAATTTGCCTCATTCAAATTATGCTATAGTGTTATACCTCTCTGAGGAACTCATCATGCAGGTTACAATTCACTGGGGCTGTCTGGTCAAAGATAATTGGATGGGAATAGCTAAAGGAGAAGAAAGGGAAGCCTCTTGCAGATATTTTCCCCATGATATTCAATACATAAAATAAGGATTGCCCATAAATGAGGCTGGGTTATTCCACAGAAAATAGCAGAGATGGCAGAATATTCCTCCATTCAAACAGATGGTTGAATTGAAGTTGACAGCGAAGTATGCAGAAGGGGAAAAGTTTTATCTTTACATCATCCTAAACTTTCCCCACATATAGGATTGCCGTACGTCCAGAATTTCCTGGACAAATCCGGAATACTGCATTTGGAAGCATTGTCTGGATGGGAATCGGTGAAATGTCCAGGAAAATCCAGATGTATGGCAGCCAATGTCGACAGTGTCGCTTTTGCCAATTTCCGATAAAAATAGCCCCAAAATGGAATTTTTGCAATTTTGCAATATTTGCTCAACAAATTTGCAATTCCCCCAATAACTTTTTCCTTCATTGAGTTAATCCAATGGAGGCTTACATTTGGTGTGGAAAGTCCACACTGGCCACCCAGAAATATATATGGGGATCACTATGTTCCATGAAGTCTACTGTTTGTAAGAGCCAGCATTGCCTACAGAATTGATTCCTATACAGTGGTGCCTCAGGTTAAGTACTTAATTCATTCCGGAGGTCCATTCTTAACCTGCAACTGTTCTTAACCTGAAGCACCACTTTAGCTAATGGGGCCTCCTGCTGCTGTGCAGCCCGAGCACGTTTTCTGTTCTTATCCTGAAGCAAAGTTCTTAACCCGAGGTACTATTTCTGGGTTAGCGGAGTCTGTAACCTGAAGCGTATGTAACCTGAAGTGTATGTAACCCAAGGTACCACTGTATAGTGTTAAATTAATTACAGTCCTAAAGCCACTTCTGTTAATACTTTCATGAGCTACCTGAGAGAAATGTGTTTTACTTCATTTTCATTCCAGAATTTTTGTTATTTTGATATTTAGAAAGAAACCTAAATGTGAAAGCTTGATTTTCTTTGTTGAAACCAACACATTATTTGTAATATCACCAGATTAGTCTGGTGATATATAGCATTCATGAAAACAAGGACTTGAGTACACGTTGATACCCAATTCCCCCCAAGACAAAATTATGCTAGAAAATACACAGTAAATATCAACCAAACTGATCAAGGGGTCAGAGCAGATTCTGTAAGCAGAAAAGCCAAAGCAATTGGAGAGTTTTATTCTTTAGAGTAAGTGGGGGTATGCCTAAGAGAAGCATAATAAAAATTTATAAAATTATGAAGTGTCCCGAACCTCACTACTGGGTGAAGAACTCAAACTCCCAGTTCTGTTTGTGCCACAGGTTTTAATGCATAAATCAGATTGGTATATTGGCAAGGAACATGTTACAGGATGCAGCAGGTACATAAAATGTATTGTCACATGGTTAAGTGCAAGCTAAGATGTTGATGAATAAGCGACACTTGCTCTGTAGCTTCATTTTGCAAAGTAGACAAAGTAGGCACACTCTTAGCATGGCATGGCATGGCAAGTGGTCATGGTCCTGGGACTGGGAAAGCAAATGGGCATTCCTCTGAGTGGGCTGGGTCTGCAAGGTTTGTTCATACCAGTGCTAGTATCTCTGCATCCTTGGAGATGGAGGCAGAGTCAGCACTGGGTCATTTTCCAATTGACTTCCAGTCAGCGTCCTAGAAGGAAGAGGCTCCTCACTGACAGCAGGAGGCCTTAGGGGTGGTTCAATTTTACAGGAGCAGAACACTCCTTGATCAACCAGCTTGCTCTCTTCCCTAGATCTAGTTCTTCACTCCCTAAACTGCTGGTTCTTTGCCTGGGCTCAGATACTTCTTGGGGTCCAAATGCCACCTCTCCCAACCAACTAGGACCATCCCCATAGTTGTCCAGCTCCAACTGCTTGAGCTCCTCCTATTCCTCCTTAGGACCATCTCCCTCCATGATCTCTTCCATGGGACTCATGAGATGAAGAAAGCTGATAGAGAAACACATTTTTTCCTCTGTTAATAGTAGAATATCACCTATTCCAGGCACCCCCAAACTCAGCCCTCCAGCTGTTTTGGGACTACAATTCCCATCATCCCTGACCACTGGTCCTGTTAGCTAGGGATGATGGGAGTTGTAGTCCCAAAACAGCTGGAGGGCCGAGTTTGGGGGTGCCTGACCTATTCAAACTTATTGGTGGTACTAGATTGAGGGCAAATGGAGTACTTCATAGAATGCATAATTAAACCATGGAATTTGCTTCAAGGATATTGACTTTTAAAAGATTACACAAATTCTCAGGTAGGAACTTACAAGAGAGATTTAATATTTGAGGAATTCTCCTCTGGCTCAGTTTAAAATCTAAGTCGGGGAAGAATTCTTAGCTCTCATCCTGTCATAGCTGTCAACATTTCCCTTTTTTAAAGGGAAATTCCCTTATTCCGAATAGGATTCCTTGCAAGAAAAGGGAAAAGTTGACAGCTATGTATCCTGTCCATCCATGCCATTCCTCACTGTACCAGCAATTTCTTCCCTCGGCCCCCATCCTACAAAACCTATCCCACCCCTCCACTTAATTCTCACAAGAGCTGCTCCAGTTGTCAAGTTAGAAAAGACTAATATAAGGGTCTGAGTTGGATAGCAATCACTTTCTCTGCTTACTACGAGATGCTGCTATTACACTCCTAAATTTGATGCAGCTTTCCCAGGATGGTGTAACTCAAAGTTCATTTTCATATATCTAATTGTTTGCTGTGATGAACCATTTAATGTCAAATCATGCATTCCATTTCTGTTTTAAATAGTGCTTCTTTGGAAGTTCCAGTCCTTAGCTGTCTAATTACACATTTCCCATTTGTTTACTATGCCTTTTTAAACTTTAATTAATCACATTTCAAAACATCTTTATCAAAGCTGAAAGGGAAATGAGCAAAAACAAATCACTTTGCAGAACCATTATATAGTTACCTTTTTGCCATAATTCCCCTAGATTATGAAAATATAGTGTCTTGCCTCACTAAATTCATAACCTAAGATTATCTGCTTTTAGATTCTGTGCAATTGTGACAAAATCATATACGTTGCTAAACTGTTCATCTCATTCTGCTTAACTCTTGGAATTTTAGAGGAAGTTTTGAACAAGTATTTTTAAATACCTGCATTCTTCTCTTTCTTTTTGGCTTCTCCACAGTTTAATTGATATGGGGTTCACCAGATTCTCTCCCAGAACTTGTTTTCATTCCTACAGTCTAGCCATGGAGCATATAACCTAGCAATATTCCTTTTATTTTGCTTTTAGCATTTTCATTGTAAAATGCATATTGATGGGTGGTTCTCATATATAATGAATAAAGCAGACATAAAGAAATAACAAATAATTGAAACAGAAAGCTAGCCCCAAGTTCCTGCTTCCAGCTGACAAACAGGCAGATGGAAGTATCTCCTCTAGGTGAAAGGCAAGAAATGAGCTGACATAGCCCATGATCTATTAGATGCCAAGCCAGTCCCACTGCTGTCATGTTGATGGCATCACCCCTGAGATGATCCCAAGCTATATGTCCTCCCACCTTCCACCATCACCACCAGGCTTGGTGGGGCTGCAGATACAGCAGTAGCCCTACCACTACATGAAGCCCCCAAAGGCAGTGACCAGGGTTAGGATTGCACCCTAAATCATTTGGGAAGCCTGAGAGTGCAGAGAGTGAAGGAGCATCTCCACCCCCATCGTTCCACCCGGACACTGAGGTCCAGCACCGAGGGGCTTCTGGCGGTTCCCTCACTGTGAGAAGCCAAGTTATAGGGAACCAGGCAGAGGGCCTTCTCGGTAGTGGCGCCTTCCCTGTGGAACGCCCTCCCAGCAGATGTCAAAGAGAACAACTACCAGACTTTTAGAAGACATTTGAAGGAAGCCCTGTTTAGGGAAGCTTTTAATGTTTGATGTATTACAATATTTTAACATTTTTTTGGGAAGCCGCCCAGAGTGGCTGGCGAAGCCCAGCCAGATGGTGGGGTAATAATAATAATAATAATAATAATAATAATAATAATAATAATTAATGTTAACCTGGACAGAAGCAGTAGCCCACCAGGTGGGGCAGAGTGGCTATACTAGTGTCCTGGCGGGTGGGTTGCTGGGGGTTACTGGGAGGGAGAGGGGTGAGGCAGCAAGGAGGTCTGTGTAGCGCAAATGTACCAGCAGAGCCAATCTGGCACTCCATGTATCTGCATGGCTGCAATAGCCTCGGCTTTGTTTTTAAATTACCCTCTGCTAACAAACCAACCTAAAATCCCGCCGCCTAGATTCTCAGCCTCTGCAACCGTAACCTCCATCTGAACCGCTCCCCCCATTTCTGCTCCTACACTTACCAGCAGACCCAATTCAGAGGCATTACTTAGAGGGTTGCTAAGTTGAAAAATCATTCAAGGTTTCACAGGAAATATAGGAAGCACAGCACAGATGTCCATTCACAGGTTCAGTATATTTTATTCCCGGAACATTTTAAAGCATTTCACCATGTGGATGTATTTTGAGGAGGGGATTAAAGTTCAGAGGGGGAAACAAGCCTTCTTTCTTGAGAGTGCTTGCTGCTCCATTTGCTGCTCACGTGTGTGACATAAACTTCAAAGTGCTGCCTTAGCATAAAAGCTAGTGCCAAAACTCTTTGGTCTGCCTTGGCCTGGAAAGGGAAATTCCCATACAAGAACCGTCTTTTCTTTAAAACCAAGCACAGAAGGACCTAAACCTCATGGTATGGGGAAGTGAATATTCATTGGCTCTTGGTGATTAATGTCTCCAGCAGCAGTCAGCTGGCTGGTGCAGGCTTCCTAATGTTGAGTATTTCTGCTGGTTCCTGAGACGAGGAGATATGAGGTGAGTGGGTGGGGGGAAAGCTCAGCACAGTGGGGCAGAGCTGTGAGGGGGACATTTAGGACCACAGTTTTGGTGAAAGGTTTTTTTTTCTATATACAACCCCCCCCCACTTGTCATGCACCACAGTCCTGTCACAGCGACCCCTCTCGCTCTCCAGGCTTCAGCGAAAGCAACGCGAAGCCTCCAGAGCATGGAGGGAGCACTCCATCCGCGCTTTGGAGGCTTCGTGTTGCTATCGCTGAGGCCAAGGAGCCTGCATTCGCTCCATAGGACACACACACATTTCCCCTTAATTTTTGGAGGGGAAAAAGTGCATCCTATAAAGCGAAAAATACGGTATGTCAAGGATTGAACCTGGTACCTTCTGATTGCAAAGCAAACACTGTCACTGAGCTACAGCCTTCCCCCTGCTGGCTATCATTTCATGTATGAGGCAATACCAAGGGTGAAAAGCATGAATGTACTGTGTTGTAGTTTATCTCTATGTTCCTAGCAGATCCCTGTGGGGACAGCTTCTCTTTGTGCCTTCTTTTTACTCAGGATCACATGCTATAATACTTGCTGTCTTTTGTTCAGTATATAAACTCTGGTGCAGTTTTCGTTACTCATAAAGTTGTATGTAATCTTGCTCTTTCAAAAGTCAACTCTGTTGTTTACAAAAAGTTTATTTTGACCTGGATAACAGTTACACCATGAATAATAAAGGTAAAGGTACCCTTGCCCGTTCGGGCCAGTCTTGCCAGATTCTAGGGTTGTGCGCTCATCTCACTCTATAGGCCGGGAGCCAGCGCTGTCTGCAGACACTTCCGGGTCACGTGGCTAACGTGACAAGCTGCATCTGGCGAGCCAGCGCAGCACACGGAACGCCGTTTACCTTCCCGCTGGTAAGCGGTCCCTATTTATCTACTTGCACCCGGAGGTGCTTTCGAACTGCTAGGTTGGCAGGCGCTGGGACCGAACGACGGGAGTGCATCCCGTCGCGGGGATTCGAACCTCCGACCATTTGATCGGCAAGTCCTAGGCACTGAGGTTTTACCCACAGCGCCACCCGCGTCCCATAAGCATAACCATGAATAATACAATGGCCAAAAAGACTGACTATTGAAAGGTTGATGTTTGCAGCCTTAGCTATTTTATTGGCTGACTAAAGTGTAATTAGTATGTCAACCAGACCTTCCCTTGCTAGCGTAATTAATCCAATTCCAAGAGTGCTGCGCAGCAGATAGGGAAGGATGGTGAATGAAAAGAAAAGTAAGGAACAGGCAGGAGAAAAAACCCTATTGCTTCCTCGTGCATTTGAGCAATCTAAAAAGGCAACAATTATATTACTATGCCACAGTCATGTGATTTCCAGCTTACTGCTGATTCGCTCCAGGTGTTTTGGCCATACTTCTTTGCTATGAGCAGCCTGTTCTCTGGTTAGTTAGTAACCACAATTCTAGACTTAATGAGACGCTTGACATTTCTGGCTGGTGACCATGGCTCCTTTGCTCTGTCTCCTTGATTCCTCTGGCAGCTTGCCATGGCTACAAGCTTGTCCAAGTTTGACTTTCGATGACCTTTTCATTTGAAAGCAGGTTTGCAAGTAAGAGGAGAAGAAAAACTTCTAGGCTGTCACTGTGTATCACCAGTTTTAAAAAGTGTGTCGCTCACTTATATAAGAAAACTTTAGCTTTTATTCTCTGTTACGTTTGGTTTTTCTGGCAGTTGTGGATTTTTAGGAAACACAATGGGAGTTAGAACAAATTACACACCTTGGTATGGATGGTTCCATGAACGATCTAGTTCACCTGTTTTGTGAAAGGGTTGTTTGCCAAAGACTTTTTGAGATCAAATCCAATCTCCCATCTTAATTAATTCAATTTTTAAAATACCCTTCTCAAACAAATAATCATGTATTCTTAATACTCTGCTTAAAACTAAAAATATCAGCATATATAATACGCTTGGAAGGTCAAATTCCATTTAATCCTGTAAGGAAATATGTCACCGCACGCTGATGCTTAGCAATGTTGTACAAGTTCAAAGAGATTTTGCAGATATTAGTAATAACGTTGACTTTTAAGACATTGACATTGCATTTAATAACTGAGGTCTTATAAATACATTTGAAGACCTAATTATAAAAAGTGAGAAATTCATTTAATAGTAATGATTTGCAGATCTGAAGAACTGAAAGTTACAAGAAATATGATCTAGTCCAACCCCTCCTCCTGAGAAATAGCCATGCAATCCCTTTTAGTCTTACCTGTGTCCTGTATTTTAAAAAAGAAGCACAGAAGTGGCACAGGAACTCACCTATAATTATTCCCTTCCTATGATGGAGGAGTGGCTGTAACATGAGGCAAGCCATATGGATGCCATCACATATAGAAAACTGGTTTTTCCCTTTTGAAAAACAAGAACAAAATGGCAGGGGATTGCTATGAATATGATGCACATGAAAACCTGCCTCATGCCGTAACATGATGTAGGTGTTGGAAGAAGGTGCATACATCCATCTGCAGACCACAGATAAGAACTTTGAAAAGGAAATGCGAACCGGTCTATACCCCACACAATATATCCATAACCTTGAACAGTACAAGCAGATTAGTATACGTGAAAGATTTATATGTGTGAATTCCATTATGAACTGAACTTATCTGCACCTCCTGGAATAAAGTGTGGATCAGAACATAATCCTTCACCAGATTCCTGAATGTTCTGACACAGTTCCTTGGCTCAAAAACTGCTGCATATACATTTCAAGATGCATATCTGGGAGAGAAGGTTTATAGAAATGTGTATTTTGAGACCAAAATGGTTTGAAATATTTAAATGAAAATTGTCATGAGTAGATATGGTGGCCCATTCTAGCCAGTGGGTGCAGCTAATTTGACGATAAATAGTAAATATTGAACTATTTGATTGCAGGTAACAGTAGTGAATTATACTATAGAACTGTGTATACAGTGGAATCTTGGTTCTCGAACTTAATCCATTCCAGAAGTCCGTTCAACTCTCAAAACCATTCAAAAGCCAAGTCATGGCTTCCAATTGGCTACAAGAGCTTCCTGAACTCAAGCAGAAGCCACATTGGACGTTCGGCTTCCAAAAAATGTTCAAAAACCGGAACACTTACTTTCAGGTTTTTGGAGTTTGGGAGCCAATTTGTTCATCAACTAAGGTGTTCAAGAAGCAAGGTATATACTTCATACCAATATGTTTTTAACAGTGCAGTGAAAAATGTTGATTAATATAGGATGGCTGTATGAATTGTAAGGTAAAGGTACCCATGCCCGTACAGGCCAGTCGTTACCGACTCTAGGGTTGCGTGCTCATCTCGCCAGTGGCGTAGCGTGGGTTGTCAGCACCCGGGGCAAGGCAAGTAATTTGTGCCCCCTAACCCGTGGATTTGCGCCCCCTAACCCTAACTCCCAGATGTTGCGCCCGGTGCGGCCGGCCCCCCCTGCAACCCCCACGCTACGCCACTGCATCTCGCTCTAGAGGCCATGAGCCGGCGCCGTCCGAAAACACTTCTGGGTCACGTGGCCAGCGTGACGAAGCTGTAGCTGGCGAGCCAGCACCAGCGCAGCATACGGAAACGCCATTTACCTTCCCGCTATAAAGCGGTACCTATTTATCTACTTGCACTTAAGAGTGCTTTCGAACTGCTAGGTGGGCAGGAGCTGGGACCGAACGATGGGAGCTCACCCCGCCGCGGGGATTCGAACCGCTGACCATACGATCGGCAAGTCCTAGGCACTGAGGTTTTACCCACAGTGCCACCCGCGTCCCTCAGTATGAATTGTACCTTGCTTCAAAATCTCAATTTTCTTCCTGGACTGTTGTGCCCCCAAATTTGCATGTTCACGTTTATATTTATTTACTGCATTTATACCACACCGTTCCTCCAAGAAACTAATGACTCCTCCCTTCTCATTCTATCTTCACAAAAAATACCCTGTCAGGTAGGTTAACCTGAGAGACAATGACTCATCTATGGCCACCCAGGGAGCTTCATAGCTGGGTTTGAACCTTGGTCTCCCACATCCAAGTTTGACACTCCAACCACTACCACCACACTGCTGTGGTTTTCAACCTATGTGTTTTGTTTGTTTGTTCCATTATCTAATGAACTGCCCAGGACAGGTCTGACAATCTGTTACTGCTAAAATCCAGAAGAAATGAGTCAACCTGTTTGATATATGAAAGGTGGCAGGTGCATGCATTGCTATCAAAGAAAACATTATGATGATGTTTTACCCCTGTAAAACTGGCTAAAATTTATAAACTAACATCGGATCTGTGTTGGAGATGTGAGGTATCAGAGAGGAATACAAAAAAGGGTGGTATGAGGAGGTCCGAGAAACAAGTAAATGAAAGTTAAGGAGATGGAAAGAAGGGTTGTTTTTAACAATTTTTGTTGGGTATTTTTTCTTTTTTCTCTTTTTTATTTTTTGTAATGTAAAATCTTTAATAAAAATTATTATATATAAAAAAAAGAGATGTGAGGTATCAGAGGGATCCTTATATCACGTCTGGTGGGGATGTGATAATTTTTTTTTAAAAAATTGAGGAAATATACATGAGGAACTAAAAATAAATGTTTAAAACAACAATTGGTAAGATGCCGGAATCATTCCTTTTAGGAATTATAACAAATGACATCCCCAAAGACGTGAAGAGAATCTTTTTATATGCAACAGCCGCCGCAAGGTTACTGATTGCAAAAAATTGGAAATCAGAAGTACCAACAGTGAAAGACTGGAAACATAATGTTTTTGAAATGATTGTATTAGCAAAAATGACGGCAAAGCGTGTTCTCAATAAAGAGAGAGCACGTGTTGCGGATGGGGCCTGACAAAACATCCTCAGTGGCAGCTAGGCTGTGGCAAGGGAATTGATTTGATTGGAAATGGTTGTTACTGGGGAAAAAGGGATGTTGCCAATTAAGGGGTGGAGTCAAAGGTTATTTATACTGGGTCCACAGCCTGTTCCTTTCTCTTTCGCTGTGGACACCGGATCAGCACCGGAGTGAATACAGCGAGAGTCTGGTTGTATAATCCTATCCCCCTTTTCCTTCCTCTTTTCCCCTTCTTCCTTAATTTATTCACCCTTATTCTTCTTTTAAGTTATCTTTTTGCCCGTTAACTACCCTTTAGTGGTCACGGCACCTTCGCCTGGCTGCCCTTAGGGGCTCCTGGCCCTGGGTGGCTTACGGCCCGGTTCTCGGCCGAGCTACTGTCCCAGGCCGGGGGATTAACCCCTTGGCTGCCTCCCGGTATGCGGGCAGCCGAGCCCGAGCCTTGCGGCCTGGTTTGGCTGGCTGGGGGTCCCCCCCCCCTATCTCACCTAGGGCCTCCGGAGGCATAGGAGGGCCCTGATCCTTGGGCGCTGGGCGTGTTGCGGCCCGGTGGGACTTTCAGGGCCTGCGTTGTGCCGGGGGGTCGCTTGCTCCGCCGGGGGCCTCCGGGTGATAGGGAGCGCCCCGCGGCCTGCTTCGCCCGGCGAGGGGCCGTGCTTTACCTTCCTCCGTCTCCCCGCACTTTATCGGGCCTCCGGAGGTGCCAGGGAAGGCCTTAATCCTTCGGACGCGGCGCGCGAACGGGTCTGGAGGATCCCGGGGGTCGCACCGCGCCGTGAATCGCGGCCCTCCGCGCGAGGGCCTGCGGGAGCTGGGGATCACCCCGTGGCCTGGTCGGCCTGCTTGGGGCCTGATTCCCCCCCTTCCTTTTGTTTCCCTGCGCCGGGCCTGTGGCGGCGCCGGGGGAGGCCGGCGGGGCGGCTTACCTCGTCCCGGGTGGTCTCTCCGGCTGCCTTCGCGGATCGCCTGGCCGGTAGCTGGGGGGCTAGGTGCGCGGCGCCACAGCGTTCTGCGGCAGGCCCCTCCAGGCCGGTGGTGGGCCTTTGGAGGGCTCTGGTCGTGCGGGCGGCCGGGGATCCTCCATTCCGAGGCATTTTGGCGGGAGCGCCATTTTGCCTCTTCTTGTTTGGCCTGATTGGAGCCATCTGGTGGCCTGGCTCGGTAACTGCAGGCTTCCTCAGGAATTGAGTGGTGGCCTCTAGTGGCCATACTGTGTAAAGGCACTGTGTGAAGGTAGAAGAGGTACAGTTACCCTGGGTGGCGGCCTCTAGTGGCTCTTTGTTTATTGCAGCTGGACATTTATTGTTTATTTATTGAAATACAATAAATAAATATCCTTTTTACTGTTAGTTCTTCTTGCTTAATTTTATTTCTGGTTTGATTGATTTGCTTAATTTCTCATTTTCAATAATATTTTATTTTGTTCATTATTATTAATTTACTGTAATTTTAATTTTCCAATTTTAATTTAATTTCTGATTTTATCACAATAGTAGGAATGGCTCCAAAGAAGGCCCCAAGACGGTCGGGTCCCGCTCCTTCTGCTAAGCGGCCTATACGAGGACCGTCTCAGGCCTTGCGTTCTCCTGAACCTAGCCAGCCTGTGAGACGCCTGCAGTCCATGGTGTCTAGTTTGGCCGGTGACCCAGTGGCTCTGGCTAGGGTGGAAGCGGAGCTGGATGTTTTGCTGCACCGCCGCTCAACCCCGTCGACTTCTGCTGCTAAGACGCCTCTTCCGGTGGCCGCATCGTCTCCTCCGTCGTCTTCTAGCGAAGAGGAGAGAGATCCATTGTCAGCCGGCGTTTTCTTACCTGACCCGCTGCCATCCCGATCCTCAGTTTTACCTGTGTCACAGGTTGCCGTCCCTAGGGGTCGGGGTCGCAACAGAGTGGGGGCCAGGAAGAGGGCATCAACTAGGGACCATGTTGTGCAGGGTTCACCTGCGCAAACTTCGGCTGCGGGGAGTGCGATTCCGGGTCAGTCACAGATTGTCTCTTTTCAGTCAGTTTCAGGCAATGTGCAGCGAGGCGAAGTTTCGGATTCTTCGGTTGAGGACAGCCTCCCTCTTCCTCCAAGGGCTTCTTCCGGTGGGCACCGCCGCCACAAAAGGAGTTCCAGAAGGCGCTCTAAGCGGAGACGGAAGGACACTTCGTCGTCTTCTTCAGGTACTTCTTCGCAGAGCTCCAGCAGTGACGAGGAAGCTTCCTTGAAGCTTTATTGGGGTTTTGGTGAGACATCTGGGCTTCCTAAGTGGGTTTGGGAGCGTAGGGCGAACTCCCACCGTGCCAAGTATGGGGCGGTGCAAGACTGTCAGGAGGGGGTCTTGGTGCCTGACGTTAAAGTCTCCACCAATTCGGCCAGGGACCTTATTCCCGGTGCCCATTTGTCTGCCAAATTGCGGTCTAGGATTTTGAATGGGCGTTATGTTGACATTTTTAGCCTAGCCCCTCCACCCGACGGTCAAGAGCCTTTAGAAAAGGGCCATGCTCCTTCAAAAAATAGGCCAATTATAGCTAAAGCGGATAGGTCTTTTGAACGCTGGATGGATAGTTTTCAAGTTTTCGCTGGCGTGGTTTCCGCAGCCTATCCTAGGAGGTCTTTACATTTATGGGTCTACTTGTCCATAGTCCGATCGGCCTTCACAATGGCTGGTGAGGCCGCTGCGTTGGCTTATGATCAGAATTTTAGGCGCAGGGCGGCCAAGATCCCCACAGCCCGTTGGGATCGAAAGGACTTGGATGTCTGGACCACCTATGTCGCACCACGCATTGAAAAGAAGGCCCCTGACCAGCAGAAGTTTAGGGCTCTTCCTCAGAAGGCAGGTCGCCGGCAGTATTGTTGGGATTTCAATAAGGGTGCTTGCCAGCGGCAACCCTGCAGGTATTCACACCTGTGTGAGAAGTGCTCAGGGAGCCACTCGGCATCTGTGTGTACGGGGGCGCGGCGGCCCTTTCGCAAGGGGGGGGCTCGCAGCAGCCCCCGAAGGCCGCCCCCCAGGTGCCGGCCGCCGGAGCCGGAAAATAGTTCCCTGTCCTCCCTAGCCTACACCCCGGTGAAGCTTCAGCCGCTGTTGTCCTTGTTGGATTTATATCCTGACAAGGAAGCGGCGTCATATTTGCGTGATGGGTTTTCCTTGGGTTTTAGGATTCCAGTTGCGTCAAATCCTATAGCGGGGAGGCTAGTTAACCAAAAATCTGTTAAGGATATGCCTGAGGTGGCGCGCAAGAAAATCAATAAGGAACTGGCTTTGCATCGTATGGCCGGCCCCTTTTTGGCCCCCCCTTTTCCTAATTTGCACGTGTCACCCTTGGGTATAGTGCCTAAGAAGGCCCCGGGGGAATTTCGCCTAATTCATAATCTCTCTCATCCTAGAGGCACGTCAGTAAATGACGTGATTCCTCCGGAGCTTTGTTCGGTGCGCTATGCTTCTCTTGATCACGCGATCAAGATGATACGGAAGTTTGGGCCTGGTGCCCTTCTAGCGAAATGCGACATTGAGTCGGCATTTCGGCTACTTCCGATCCACCCTGATGACTTCTGGTTGCTGGGCTTTCAGTTTGAGGGAGGATTTTATTTTGACAAGGCTATGCCCATGGGCTGCTCTGTGGCCTGTGCAGCTTTTGAATGTTTTAGTTCATTTCTGGAGTGGGCCCTGCGTAGGAAAACTGGTCTGGGTGGGGTCACTCATTATCTCGATGATTTTTTGGTCGCCTCAGCAAGTGATACGGGGGACTGCGTTGTGATGTTGCAGGCCTTCGCTTCCTTAACGGAAGAGCTGGGCGTTCCTTTGGCAGCTGGGAAGACTGAGGGTCCCTCCACGCAGCTTACTTATTTGGGTATCTTGTTGGATACCGTGGCCCAGACTTCCAGTTTGCCGGCTGATAAGATAATCACTTTGAAACGTGTCATTGAGGAATTGTTTCCCTTGAAGAAGGTCACATTGCGACAGCTGCAGTCGCTGTTAGGTCATTTGAATTTTGCTTGCAGGGTGGTCGCCCCTGGGCGACCATTCTGCTCCCGCCTGGCCAAACTTACGGCAGGCTTGCATGCCCCTCAGCATAGGGTGCGCCTGTCTAGTCAGGTGCGTGCTGACCTTAGTATTTGGATGGAATTCCTAGAGGAATTCAACGGGGTGTCCTTGTGGCAGGATACTTTGAACCTCCACAATGACTTCCAGGTGCACTCAGACGCAGCGGGGTCCCTTGGCTTTGGTCTGTTCTGGGACGGTAGGTGGTGTGCTGAGCGCTGGCCTATGGCTTGGCGTGGGGAACCCATAATTCGGGACTTAACCTTTCTTGAGTTTTTTCCTATTGTAGTGGCCGTGCACTTGTGGGTTGAGCATTTCAAGGACCATCGAGTGTGTTTTTGGTCCGATAACCAGGCGGTGGTGAAGATACTAGCCAAGCAGTCTTCACGTTCCCCTAGGGTATCGGCCCTCTTAAGGGTTTTTGTTTTACATTGTTTGCGTTTTAATATTGTATTCTCTGCTCGTTTTGTTCCGGGCATATCTAATGAGATTGCTGATGCTCTGTCCCGTTTTCAGATGGAGCGATTCAGGTCCCTGGCGCCATTGGCTCGAGACCGTCCGGATATTTTCCCGGATCATCTCTGGAACCTTGGCAGCATTTAGTTTTACAGGGAGTAGCTGCATCTGTTGCCCCCTCTACCCTGAGGTCCTATAGAAAGGCTTGGGCGGATTTTTTATTATTTAATGGACAGGCAGTTACTGGGGAGGTTACGACCCCCCATTCTACCTCTCAGGTTCTTGAGTATTTGGCTCATCTGTTCCAGATGCGCCGGGCGGCCAGGACGCTGCGTCTTCATTCGGCAGCGATTTCCTTTTTTAGCAGGGCGTACTTTAACAGGGATCCTTGTGGGAAGTTTGTGGTACGCAGAGCTTTGGAGGGTTGGGGGCGACTAGCTCCTGCTAGGCCGGTTCTTAGGCGCCCTATTTCCTTTGAGTTGCTGGCACAGATGCGCAATAAACTGCGTGGCATCTGTTGGTCCTCATTCGAGGCTCGCTTATTTTCTGCAGCCTTCTCACTAGCCTTCTTTGGGGCCCTGAGAGTGGGAGAGGTGGTCCTCGAGCCCAAGCGGGATGGGAGTTCCAGGGGCTTGTTGTTGCAGGACGTGAGCGTGTCTCCGTCGGTTCTGCATGTTAATATTAGGAATTCAAAAACGGATCAGTTGGGTAGGGGAGCCGTGCTTAGGCTCCCGGCGACTGGGGATGGTGGACCTTGCCCGGTAAGGGATCTTAGGAAGTATCTTGCCTTGCGCCCTGCGGGCGAAGGGCCCCTGTTTATTCATGAGAATGGGCGCCCGTTGGGGCGGCATCAATTCACTAAGGTGTTGCGGAAAGCAGTCGCTGCATGTGGCCTTGAGGCATCAGAGTTTGCTCCTCACTCCTTCCGGATTGGTGCGGCAACGACGGCTGCCCATTGGGGTTTGTCTGAAAAAAGGATAAAGGACATGGGGCGGTGGAGGTCGGATGCGTTCAAGACTTATGTGCGCAAATAATGTGCTTGGTATTTATATTTCTGTTTTAACCCTAGGTCTGGTCACTATCCGTATCTGGATAGTAGGGCACAGTATCGTGCATTGGGCTGCTGACAGAGCTCGTCAGTCGGGATTGGGAGCCGGCCTGGGCCTTCCACAGCGAGTGCTAGTGTCCTGGATTTCCAGACGGGGGATGCGTTGGAGGGAATTCTTACCACTCATGCATAGGCGCATCCTACGGTTTGGCCCTCCTTCAGCGATTGTGGTACAGCTGGGGGAAAATGATCTGGTTTCCACTCCCTGCTTTGTTTTACGTATGGCTATGTTACAGGACCTTAGGGATCTGGCGGCTATGGTGCCTAATACTAAATTGATTTGGTCAGCTGCTTCAACGCCGCATTTGGCGGGGTAGTCCCAGCCCGGCGACCGCCGAACGAGCTAGGAAGCGGATTAATTCCGCGGTGGGCAGTTTGGTGGTGGGCTTGGGAGGATGGGTCATTCCTCACCCTCGTATTTCCTACACGGACGCAGCACTGTACAGGGATGATGGTGTTCACCTTTCCACATTGGGGAATGAGGTATGGTTGGAGGCTGTGGTCTTCAGGTTGAGGGTGTGGTTTGGTCTGTGAGTGGTTGGCGGCGAGCGTAAGGGCTCGGGTGGCGGTTAGGCATTGGTTAAATTGGTTGGTGGAGGGGTATGGATTGGCTGTGCCTACCCCTCCAATGCTGCTGCGGCATGGGAATTCCGTTAAAGGAATTCTGGGGCTTACCATCCCCTTGTCCAAACCCCTGGAATCGGGTGCGGGCCGTGTAAGACCCCAAGGCGCAGGCAGGGAGGAACTGAAGGGTCTGTAACGCAGCTCCAGTTGCCCTGCTTGTTCCTCCACACTGACTTACGCTGGAATCCGGGAGTCAGTGCTATCCCCCAAGGCGGGGGGGATAGCTAGTCATAACCAATGCCTACGCAACCACTCTCAAAATTGTATGATAATAAAAGTTGTGGCCAAAATTATGCCAAAAACCTTAAACAAAAATTATGTGTGATGTGTGAGTTATTGGGTTAGGGATGGTTTTGGGGGACCTCAGCACGCAAAGCGTGTTCTCAATAAAGAGAGAGCACGTGTTGCGGATGGGGCCTGACAAAACATCCTCAGTGGCAGCTAGGCTGTGGCAAGGGAATTGATTTGATTGGAAATGGTTGTTACTGGGGAAAAAGGGATGTTGCCAATTAAGGGGTGGAGTCAAAGGTTATTTATACTGGGTCCACAGCCTGTTCCTTTCTCTTTCGCTGTGGACACCGGATCACCCGCCCGCCCTCCCTTTTTTATGGGCTTCTGCTTGACCTTGCTATTGCCTGTCATGGGGTCGTCCGCCTTGGTGCGGGGGCCTAGTAGGAATTTACCAATTGGCTGATTAGTGTGTGCCTTTTGGGTTTTGCCTACTACGTAGCAAATCGTCACAACTTGTAAGGTTGGCGGTTAGGCATTGGTTAAATTGGTTGGTGGAGGGGTATGGATTGGCTGTGCCTACCCCTCCAATGCTGCTGCGGCATGGGAATTCCGTTAAAGGAATTCTGGGGCTTACCATCCCCTTGTCCAAACCCCTGGAATCGGGTGCGGGCCGTGTAAGACCCCAAGGCGCAGGCAGGGAGGAACTGAAGGGTCTGTAACGCAGCTCCAGTTGCCCTGCTTGTTCCTCCACACTGACTTACGCTGGAATCCGGGAGTCAGTGCTATCCCCCAAGGCGGGGGGGATAGCTAGTCATAACCAATGCCTACGCAACCACTCTCAAAATTGTATGATAATAAAAGTTGTGGCCAAAATTATGCCAAAAACCTTAAACAAAAATTATGTGTGATGTGTGAGTTATTGGGTTAGGGATGGTTTTGGGGGACCTCAGCACGCAACAATTAGAATGCTATCTAATCAAAATCTCAAAGAGGAATGGAAAAGATGCTCCAACAAGAATTTATTGACATTTATAGACTGATTTCACAAAGTTAAGTTAAGTTAAGCATATATATATATAAATTGAATGTTTAATTATTAAGATACAAAAATACAATCTCAATAATAAAGTTACAAAATAATAACAAGGGAGTCACGCATGGGTGGAGGGAAGACACAGGGCAAGAAATAAGAAATGGATAAATGTTGGTACATAATGAAATGTGAAAATGTGAATTTACAAATATAATGTATATGTATCATTATGTAAAGATTTCATATATGTATTGCAACATTAATAATAAATGAATGAATAAGGAAGGAAGGAAGGAAGGAAGGAAGGAAGGAAGGAAGGAAGGTGGCAGGAATTGATTGGAATGGATGAAACTAGGATGTAGAAAATGAAACATTTCTGCCTCTTCATTTTTCTAAGATGTCTCCAATTAGAAAATTTAAGAGATAATAAGCACGAGATTCATCCCTCTGCTACTCTGATTAAGCACCATGCTAGGTTATCCCTTCATATAGTGATTTCTAGGCCGGTTCTTGCAATTTAAGATAAGGACAGAAGATAAGGGCAGGGAAAATTGCAGTCTTACAATTAGTTATGCAGTCATTGATTTCACTGAGATTCAAACATGGTTGCCTAGAGTCTGGGATCTCGAGAGAAGAAACACAGTCACTTTGTTTTACTAGCACAATTTTTAGACATACAGCTGTGACGTGGATTTAAGGTACAATTGTCTCATAAATTCTAAAGAACATCATGCATCATTTTGCTAGATCTGACTATCAATCAAAGGTAACTGGTGAGGGTGCTCAGCAAGATGTTTCCATTGATGGGACAATGAATCAAAGCTGTCACCCATCATGGTGAACAATCTGAACTTTTGATCTTGTCTGATCATTATCTGTCTCCTGGAGCAATGAAGTTATTGAGTTAAACGTATAACGTATGACTTGCGGACCAGAATTTTCTGTTTAAGTTAAACAAGGGTGGATGTTGACCAGAGTGGCTAGGGAAACCCAGCAAGATGGACAGGGTGGTATAAACAATTATTATTATTATTATTATTATTATTATTATTATTATTATTATTATTATTTGGGTAGTAGTACTCCATTTATGGGGATGCGAGTGGTGCTGTGGTCCAAACCACTGAGCCTTTGGGGCTTGCCGATCAGAAGGTTGGTGGTTCGAATCCCCACAATGGACTGAGCACCTGTTGCTCTGTCCCAACTCCTGCCAGCCTAGTAGTTTGAAAGCACACCAGTGCAAGTAGATAAATAGGTACCGCTGCAGCGGGAAGGCAAACTGTGTTTCCTTGCACTCTGGCTTCCGTCATGGTGTTCCAAGGCACCAGAAGTGGTTTAGCCATGCTGGCCACATGACCCAGAAAGCTGTCTGTGGACAAACACCGGCTCCCTCAGCCTGAAAGTGAGATGAGTGCCGCAACCCCATAGTTGCCTTTGACTGGACTTAACCATCCAGGGGGCCTTTACCTTTTTACCTTTACTCCATTTATGCTTCCTTCTGCAGTACTTGAGTAGTAATAGAGAACTGCACCAATCTTTAGCTTTTCTTTTCTTTTTATTTTTTTTAAAAGATATTTATTAAAGTTTTACAAAGAGAAAAAAGTTACAGAATAAAAAAGAAGAAAAAAGAAAAGTACAAAAAGTACAAAAATACATAGAAAAAAAATGCAAAATACAGAAAAAATAAATAGAAAGCAGTTAAAGACAAATCAATCTTTTCATATCTTAAATTTCATTTACTTACTTCCCTGACCTCCTCACACCTCCCTTTTTTTGTATTCCAGTTCAGATGGTTAATTCAGCAAATCCTTACCCTCTTTGTTTTTATCTTAATTCTATATCTTAACATATTATAACTTTATATTTTCATCCATTATCAATCCATTTTTACATATTCTTTTTAGCCTTGTTGCTAAGACCGCTTCATTTCAATCTGACATCATTTTAACATTCATTAATTTTACAATGTTTCTGCAAATAGTCTTTGAATTTCTTCCAGTCTTCTTCCACCAACTCTTCTCCCTGGTCCCGTTTAGCTTTTCTTTTAAATTATCTTCTTCCATCCAGATATATCTATCTGCTTCTGATCCATGTGCCAATATTTGTTTAATCCCATGATTAACATGCCTGGTGCAAACATGGCTAATCTCTTCCACTTCTCCCAATTGTAAAGCATTCTTTATTTCCTTCTCAACATAAGAATTAAATGTTGCATTTCCTCTTTGCTTACAACAGGTTTCTGTGATACTCTCTTCTCGATGCCACAATCTGTGTATTAAGCAACAGAATCTCTCTCTCTCTCTCTCTCTCTCTCTCTAATTTTAAGTAAAGCATATCATTATTTTTTGTAGTTAATGGTCTCCTAGCAACAGAGCTGTGCCCAATTGACTCCTGTCATTTCAGTGTAACTGCAATGAAACTACCTTCAATAGCTATAATTACTGCTCTGCTGTAGTTTCCAAAAATGAATTCTTTTCATTATGTAAATTCTGAATACATTTTCTCACGTTATCGCTATAAATTCAATGCCATCAATTATAGACCTGTGGACTATTCAATATTTAGAAGGGTAACATAAGAGAAGGTGTAGAATCAAAGCAACATTTTTGTAAACTGTTCTGGGAATATAAAGGATGCAGTAAATAAAAATACTTGTAAATGATGAATCCTCCTCCTCCTCCTCCTCTTCCTCTTCTTCCTTCTCCTCCTCCAGATTATAGGCATTTAAGCTATTCCTTATGTCTGATTTAATAAATTTGCATCCCACCCTTCATTGGCAGCAGAAGGCAGCTAGAAAGAATAATAAAATACTTTGAAAACTCATGGTACTATTAATTATATAATTATTGCACATTTATTCATTAAATTCACAAATATATACAGTGGTACCTCGGGTTACAGATGCTTCAGGTTACAGACTCCACTAACCCAGAAATAGTACCTCAGGTTAAGAACTTTGCTTCAGGATGAGAATAGAAATCATGTTCCGGCGGCATGGCAGCAGCAGGAGGCCCCATTAGCTAAAGTGGTACCTCAGGTTAAGAACAGTATCAGGTTAAGAACGGACCTCCAGAACAAATTAAGTTCTTAACCCGAGGTACCACTGTATATAATCCCCAATAAAAACTAGTGGTAAAATAACAATCAAATAAAAACAAAGTAAACCATTTCTCTGAAACAAATCTGGACACTGATGAGGAATCAATAAACAGAAAGTCAAGGGCTCTTAACATTGGTCTTCACCATTCAGCAGAAAGCTAATAAACAGTGATATGAGTATCCTTCAGGAATGTGAATAACAAGCTAGGGTGACTCTGGTCCCAGATGCATGGCTAGCAGGGATAGAACAGACAAGATGTTTATCCTAGTAAGTGGGCAGTTTTCTATGGAAGAAGGTGGTCTTTCAGATATTCTGGCCCCAAGTTGTAAAGGACTTTAAAGATCATGACCAACATATTGCATTGGGCCCAGAATCAAGTCAGAAGCCAGCATAGGTGCTACAGTAAGAAAGTTGCGTGTTATCCATCGGCACTCTAGTGCACTTGTAATTGCAAAGATCAAAAATCTTGCAGTTGGATAGACATGGTGTACTATAGCCAAATCTAAATATTCCAAGATTGGGTGTCTTTGACATGCTAGGCTAAGCTATGCAAAAGCAGTCCTAGTGACAGCCATTACCTGTACATATAAAGTTAAGACTGGGTCTAGTGGATGCCCCCTAAACTATAAACCTATGACTTCAGTGGGAGTAGAGATGGAAGAGAAATTTGACTTGGTCTCATTCACATTTTCTGAAGCAATACGTGGACCAAAAATATAGCTAGCCTTCAAAAGTTGCCCTTGCCTAAAAATGTGAATTTTTATAATGCTCCAACATCTCAGATTTATAGGAGCCCATCCTCTGTTAATATAGTTTGTATAGCTGCTCTAACACGCTTAAATAATAAAAAAAACTTGACCTCCAACTTGCTTCCATGTCTCATCTTTTGCAAAGGTCTAGGCCAGGGCTGGCCAGCTCCCAAGAGACTGCAATCTACTCACAGAATTAAAAACTGGCAGTGATTTACCCCCTTGAGCTTTTTGTTGTTAAGCTTATTTTAGGAAGGGAAGCCCTGGTATTTTGGTAGATCAGCTGTGATCTACCTGTTGGATATCCCTGGTCTAGGCCAAGGTTTCCCAAACTTAGATCTCCAGCTGTTTTTGGACTCCAACTATCATTCAGGGATAATGGGAATTGTGGTCCAACAATGGCTGGAGACCCAAGTTTGGGAAACCCTGGTCAAACGCAATGACTATGCCTCTTCTTTACTTGTCTTAAGACAAAATGAAAGTTAGTCAACAACCCCATATTGTTCAGGGGCTCAGTTTTCACTTGTTTTGGCTCCTAATTGTGCATAAAAGCCAATGGACGATGCAAATGAAAAGGATATTATTTAAGATGAACTGGTGTTTAAAAAGACAGAGATGGATAATTTGTTACACTGGCTCACTGCCTGCTTAGAAGTGGTTCAAGTAAAGAAAGAGTTTTTTATTTATATCATGGCATTCATCAGAGGATTGAGAGTCTTGTCATTTAATTTATTCAATTACCCTGGAGCTGAAATTCTCTTGTTCCAGTTAATTAATAAAATGCCACATCCAAGATTTGAATCAGCATCTTTCGTTGCATGGGAGGAATGTATGGTATGTTGTAAGGAGAACAGAAATAACTGCGCCTAAAAGATTACGTCTCTTGTGGGAGATCTTTCAATTAGCAGGAAGGCACAGATGAGGAAATGTGCCAAAGTCAGAAAACAGTGAAGCAACTGCAACTACCACAAGTTCTGAAAAGCAAAATAGAAGGAGAAAATATTGCTGGGGTGATCCTGTTTCTTGGGTGCTGTTGTAACAGAAGTTGGAAGTTGTGATTGACAAGCCAATATTATACAAGAGGATTAAAACAAAAACAGAAAAACAACAGAGCCTGTAATAGGATGAAGGCTGCTATATCAGCTAACTAGTAGACCTGAAGCTCTGTAGTACAGCGTATGCTTTGCATGTAGAAGGTTCTATGTTCAATCCCTAGCACCTTCAGATAGGGCTGGGAAATAATACTGCCCAAAACCATGGAAGGCCACTGCAAAGTCAGTGTAAACAATACTGAGTTAGATGGTTTGAATCAATATAAGATATTTTCCTGTGTCCAGAAGCATCACTTCTGCTCAGAAAGTTTGGTCCCATCCCAGAGTTCTCATTGAATAGAGGGGAGAAAGATGGGATGCTACTAGGGCATGGCTAATGGGGCGATTTGGTGGCTTCAAGAGCAATGCCTAACATTTGACTCCAGATTTAATCCAGGGGAAAAATCTGTTTTGCAGGTATCAGCCATTGCAATAGGGGAGAGTCCTCCTTTCCATTGGACCTGAGCTATTGCCCTTTTTACTGTATTGGATCCAGAGAAGAATGAGCAGGATACTGCTCGTGGAACAGGGTTTTTTTGGCTTCTTATCCAACTACACTCTAGAGATAGATAGAGCACTAGAGTACTGCAGCAGGACATGAAAATGGGAAATTCATCCAGGCTGCCATGCCAAGTTGAGGTGCTTTCCCACTCATATGAGACATCTGTCGATCCAAGCCATGGGGCATTCATTCTGTTAGGCTTTACTAAGAATACACCGCTTAACATTAAAGAACCTGACTAAGTTAGGTCCATTAATTTCAATAGGCGTACTCTGAGGGGGAGGGAATTGAATACCACCCATTATATTTGTTTACAAAGATGTAAACCACTTCAGCCATGTGTGACAGAAAGTAAAATAAAGTCAATGACATGTTTCTCCAGTGAAGAATTTAAATTTAAAATGAGTGATTTTATTCTCAAACAACTGGTAGCTGAAACAAGCATTCGGTGCCTGTTGGCATGTCCAGAGACAATTGTTTAATTTGTGTTTCTTTGTGAGCAAGAGGGTTTAATTCTTCTCAACAGCATATGGAGAAATGTTCAATGGAACCTCTGTGGTTGAGCTTCCTGGCATAACACCTTGCCATCAGCATTGCCAGAGAGACAGAAAAGACAATCATCTCCAATTGCACATAAATGGCCGCAAAGAGAATGAACTCCCAGCCAACCCGAATCTTTCCAAGCTCTTTAGATGGGCAATCCTCTACACAATGCACACTGCATAGGAGGACAAAAGGGAAAGAGGTGCAAGAGAGAGGCGTGAAATCGAATGAGCAAGCTAGAAAAGGTTCGAGGTCTTTATCTGATAACAAAAGGCATTCAAAATGTTATGATCACCCACACTGGCCAAAAGGAGCTATTCTTTCCCACCTGTCATCTGCCTCCTTATTTTCAACAGCCCACTGTCTTTCAAAGGCATCCATCGCAACAGCACATTCTACTTTGCTCTGCATGATTTCATTATTTTGCTATGGGGAAAAAAATATTTTGATCTATCATTAACAGTACCATAAATAATGTTATCTGTGCCTCCCAAACTCCATCCCTTTGTAATTAACACATGTGGGGCAATTCTATAGCAAGATTCACTGGGAAGATACAGTGGCTCCCTGGCTCAACTGGCTGAGTCTAGGCTCAATCATGGTCAGCTGGAGTTAAGTCTTCAACATCGGCTGAGCTTGAAGATACGGCAATGTAACTGCCTTATTGTGGTTCAGCTGGGACTCGGTCAAAGTTGACTGAGCCAAGGCCATTGAGACCCACCCCCAAGGGGCATTGTGGAGGCAGAACCAGAGAGGGGAGCTTTAGACTGGATGCAAAGTCCATTCAGGTGGATCACATGACCTGACAACATGACACACAACAGTGTTTAAAGGTTTGTTTTCCCTCTGCCTTGCATAGGCCACCTCAGCTAACAGTGAATGGGTTTTGGATCTGGTGTAACTTCACACCAGTTTGAATTACACCGACTTGCTTTACACCAGTTTCCTGTGTGTAGGATTGCTCCCATAATTGACAATTTAGAAACATACAAGGTCAATAGAACACTACTCAGAAAACCACAGCCAGCTGTTAATTTAGTATATATACACAATTTGTTGCTGCTAAATGGCAATCAAATCATTCAATTTATAACAAATTGGTTAAATTAGTGTCATCTGTGACTTCATTGGATTTATATTAGAGATGAGTGTGGCTTCTTCTTTTTTCTGAGCCCAGAGATATATTGATTAAACAATGTCAATAATGGATTAGGAAGTCAGGTCATATCATCATTATTATGGTATAAAAACCAAACAAATACTCATATGGAAAATAAAAAGCTACCTTATTCTTTCAGACCAGAAAGGGGCTTTAATGTCAATTGGATTTGCCATCTGGGAATTAAATGAAAAATAAATAAAAGGATAATGTTTTAAATTAAGTGCTTCCAAATAAGGATTTAATTTAGATTTAATAAGGGACTGAAAGCTGGAGACAAAAGAATAAATGCATAAAATTGAAGATCTAATCAACTTGATTTCATTTTAATATTGTGGAATCAACAGAAAAGAAAAAGAAGAAAACCCAGCTGCTCACATCTTAATCTCTTTTCTATGTATTCCAAGAGGAAGCGTATCCAAATATTTTAAAATAACTATTGTCCCACTCATTCATCCACAACCAAACACAGAAAGAGAAATTGTCTAGTAAATAATGGAGATGATTATAGAACTAATAAGATGTAAATAAATGTTCTCTGCCTGACCTCCTTAAGATTGGGTAGGAGGAGAGTGACAGGTAAAAGTCTAAAGGGCATATCTCATTAGGTATTCAAATATTCACAGAATGATCCTCTGTCTTTTTTTCTTTCTTTAATTAATTTCAGGGCACCTACCAGAAGGGTAATTTGTGAGACTCATGAAAGAAATGTTCATTTATTAAAAGTGTTTTCTGCAAGCACCATGCCATGCTTTGGGGCGTTTGTTTCATTCTGAACCAGCTTTTCCTGACCTGCTTCCTTCCAGATGTGGTTGATCAGCGGTGATGTGTGAGTGCCTGGAGGCGACTGGAGGATGGATGGTGGCTAACAGATTGAGGTTGAATCCTGACAAGACAGAAGTACTGTTTTGGGGAGACAGGGGGCAGGCAGGTGTGGGGCACTCCCTGGTCCTGAATAGGGTAACTGTGCCCCTGAAGGACCAGTTGCGCAGCCTGGGAGTCACTTTGAACTTGCAGCTGTCCATGGAGGAGCAGGCTAATTCTGTGTCCAGGGCGGCTGTCTACCAGCTCCACCTGGTACGCAGGCTGAGACCCTACCTGCCCGCAGACTGTCTCACCAGAGTGGTGCATGCTCTAGTTATCTCCCATTTGGACTACTGCAATGCGCTCTACGTGGGGCTACCTTTGAAGGTGACCCGGAAGCTGCAATTAATCCAGAATGCGGCAGCTAGACTGGTGACTGGGAGTGGCCGCTAGGACCACATAACACGGGTCCTGAGAGATCTGCATTGGCTCCCAGTACGTTTCCGAACACAATTCAAAGTGTTGGTGCTGACCTTTAAAGCCCTCAATGGCCTCGGTCCTGTATACCTCTGAAGGAGCATCTCCACCCCCATCATTCAGCCAGGACACTGAGATCCAGCACTGAGGGTTCCCTCATTGTGAGAAGTGAGGTTACAAGGAACCAGACAGGGCCTTCTTGGTAGTGGTGCCCAAGGTGAACGTCCTCCCATCAGGCGTCAAGGAAATAAGCAGCTATCATATTTTTAAAAGACATCTGAAGGCAGCCCTGTTTAGGGAAGTTTTTAATATTTAATTGTTTTTAACACTCGATTGGGAGCTGCCCAGAGTGGCGGGGGGGGGGGGGCTCAGAGCGGGGTATAAATAAATTATTATTATTATTATTATTATTATTATTATTATTATTATTATTATTATTGTAATGGTGGAAGTTGTAGTTGAAAACACCTGAAGGGTATCAAGTCAGGGAACACTGTTCAGGAAGCTTGTTTTCCTTTGTTCCTTTGTTCCTGTTTTCCTTTGTGCATTGCAAAATTCAGTGAAGTGTGAATTTCAAAGGACGGCTGTTTTTCAGTTCCCATATAATTTCAGAAAGTGTGAATTTGGTAAATTTCACTTTAAATGTGAACTGAATCAAATTTCCCCCCTTCCTAATTTTAAAGTGACGTAAAACATGGACTGGACTCAAACATTACACACTCCAAATTCACCTTGCCCTCTAATTCAGTATTTGCTTGGGAAGAAACACGTCTGATGCAGCTGACTAGATAACCCAAAGTAACAACAACAACAACAACCTGCACATCTGACTGGGTTTCCCCAGCCACTCTGGCTGGCTTATGATATATATATATATATACATGGCAAAATATCAAGCATTACAAACTTCCTGATACAGGGCTGCCTTCAGATGTCTTCTAAAAGTCGTGTAGTTCTTTAGCTCTTTGACTTCTGAAGGGAGGGTGTTCCATAGGGAGGGTGTGTGACTACTGAGAAGGCCCTCTGCTCACCTCGCTCTACTGTAGTGTCAAGAGGTTTCACTGCCCCTTAGTGCTATTTGCCTTCCTCTTTTTAACCCACATTCTTGGACATCTCCTCACACTGCCTCACCCTGTAATTTACTTTGATATGCTGTGGAAAGCCCTCATGATCCCCCCCCCCCCAGCAATCTCCATGGTTTTTAACTTGTGGGTTTATAAATGTTGGGTGCTTTGCTGGGAGCACACAGCACAGGCAGTTAGTGACTGTGCTTTGTGCCAGCCCCTCCTCCAATCTGGGGAATTGTCGTCGTTCTTTCAGCTAGCCCTAGGGTCTGTGGCTGCTGTTGCTGAATGCCACGCTGGCTCAGAGTAAGACCTTCCTTCCTATAGTTAAAGCTATGGTTTTCCCAGTAGTGATGTATGGAAGTGAGAGCTGGACCATAAAGAAGGCTGATTGCCAAAGAAAGACTCTCCTCCTTGGAAGAGAGGAGAGTGGTTGTGGGCGGGAGCCCGAGCACCGCCCCTAGCAGGGGGCGTTAGCCCCCTGCCTCCACCTCTCCTGGCTGGTGCCCACGCCCCTCGGCAGGCAACCAACCAGGTGCCTCCGAGGGGGCGTGCTCAGCAGCCTTTTGCTGCAGCGCCAGCCTCTCCCCAGCCTCATTCTTCGCTGTCGTCTCGTCGCAAGTCACCCACCCTCCTCTCTCTTTGAGTTAGGGCTTAGGTCATTGGCCTTGCTATGGACCTTAGGTTGGTCACCCTGGTTGTCCAGGGGGCCTGGTAGGAGTTTTTTCCATTTGGCATTAGGCCTTTTGGTTTTTTCGCCTACCTCGTAGCAATCGTCACAACTTTTGTGGTATTGGTGGGTAGGTTAGGCATTGGAATAATGTGTTGTGGTGTGTCGAAGGGCTAGGTGTGGCCATGATGTTGGGAAAGATTGGGGGCACAAGGAGAAGGGGACGACAGAGGATGAGATGGTTGGACAGTGTTCTCGAAGCTACCAGCATGAGTTTGACCAAGCTGTGTGAGGCAGTGGAAGACAGGAGTGCCTGGTGTGCTCTAGTCCATGGGGTCATGAAGAGTTGGACATGACTAAACCACTAAACAACAACAACAAAGACCTTCCTCATCCATGTTCTGATTGTGGATAAGGAGACCAATCTGGTCTGTATCATTGAGACCTGGGTTGGTGAGTTGGTCTCAACCAGCTGTGCCAGCTGGATACTCAGTGCAGAACTAGGATAGACTTTAGAGTTGGGAAGGAGGACTTGCTGTGGTCTATAAAGGTTCTCTCCCTACCCCCAATCTTCTTTGTCCAGTTGAGGGGAGGATCTAAAGTGGGCAATCAAAGATTATGGATTCTTCTGGTTTGCTGCCTGCCTCACTGCTGAGAAATCTTCCTGCCTGAGCTGCCAGAGCTGGTCTCAAAGGTGATGTTGAGGGCTCCCCGACTGATGGTTCTGGAGGACTTCAACATTCATACTGAGGAGATTGTTCTGGGGTGTCAGGGCTGGTTCAAATGCACTCAAATATCTCCCCCTATGATCCTATCCAAACCTTGCAATCATCACCAGATGATTCGTGTGCCTCCTCCATGAGAGGTCCACAGGGTGGCAACATAAGAACAGACCTTTTCTGCAGTGGCTCCCTGTTTGTGGAATGTTCTCCCCAGGGAGGCTGGCATTGTGCTTTCATTATGCACGTTTAGGTGCCAGGCGAAAACATTATTCTTCAACAAAGCCTTTGACTAATATCGTGCATTCTTTTAAATGCAGTATGAGGGTATTTGTTGTTGATGTTTGGTTCTTAGTCTGGTTTCTATTATGTATTTTTTTATCTTGTACTTTTAACCTGTCAACCACTCTGATATCTTTGGATGAAAGGTTGTGTACAAATTAAATGAATAAATGGCAGCTTTAGGAAATCACTAACCACATCAACCTGTTTTGCCACAGCCAATAGAATTCAACAGCAGCAGTTTGAAGTTGGAAGTGATTCTGTGCATGATCTGGCCATTGACTTTATCACATCCCGCCATGTAAATGGTTTTCAGACTCTAACCATAAGTTGCATGCAACCTACTCCCACTCATTTCATTTCCTAACTTGTTCCCAGGATTTCAGCCTCAGGCTACAATCATAAGCACGCTTCATTGGAAGTACAGGCCATTGAAATCAATTAGGCACACTGTCAAGTAAATGTGTTTTGGACTCGGGTGTTAGGCTGTAATTTTCACACCATTCACTCAAAGGTTGTTTCGTTGGCTTTGATGAGAGAATGTTGAAATAAATCATGTGAGCAATATACATGGACATTGGTGAGTAGTAAACATGTATGTGTTTTCAGGGTCATGTGTTGGCCATGATCTTCCTAATTTATACCTTAATTATTATTGGCATATCACAATGATTTTTTTTTCCTTTAAAAAAAAGGAGGGGGAAAGAAAAAAATTTACAACTGCAATTCTATACTATCTTACTTGAGACTAAGTGTCAGTGAACTTCCTCTACCTTTCAATAGATACTGTGTTTCACTGCACAGTATTCTGTCACTCTTTAGAATTACAGTGGTACCTCGGGTTACAGACGCTTCAAGTTACATACGCTTCAGGTTACAGACTCCGCTAACCCAGAAATAGAACCTTGGGTTAAGAACTTTGCTTCAGGATGAGAACAGAAATCGTGTAGCAGCGGTGTGGCAGCAGTGGGAGGCCCCATTAGCTAAAGTGGTACCCCAGGTTGAGAACAGTTTCAGGTTAGGAACAGACCTTCAGAACGAATTAAGTTCTTAACCCGAGGTACCACTGTCCTCAGAAACAGAATTCAGAATAATACTATGCAGAGTGGAGCAACAAACTTGATTTTCAGTGGCTGTGATCAACAGTGGCTTTAAAGCCACATTATCTTATAAAAATAGGTTGGGGGCAGGAGGTGAATAGTTTTAGAATCAGTTAGCTCTCTTGTGTGTTGAAAAGTTATTTAATTTGCAGTCAGCACAAGGATTTTTCCCTTTTTACTGTAAACACAGAATGTGGCACTGTCTAGAACCCCACCCCTCCCAAACCCTCTAAGTTGCTTTAATTTTGACAGGAGAAGTGAAGCATATGCTGAAATTTCTCCCATTGAAATAATGAGACTTCAAAATGCAACAGTTGGATTCATTTGTGTTCATAGCCATAGCCATTGTTTGTTTATTTGTTGTTTCCTATGCCTGCTTGGCCTCCTTATGCTTCCTCCAAGCTTCCACAGTCTACTAAAACGGTATTCAAAAGATAGCATGCTGTCAATTATTATTATTTTAAGTCACAGATTGCACACATTCTAAATCTGAAAGCACTGATTAATAGATTTTGTTTTTAATCAAAAGACAATTGGACATGCAGATTCGAGAGCTGAGAGCTGACTTACGATCACTGCTGAAGGCTGCAATTTCCATTCCTGTTACTATGGAAACAGATTTTGAATTTTCCCCAAAAATATGATAAAGAGCATAAAGGTCACCAGTGTTTCAGCTGAGGTATTATGAGGAATGCCATTATCTGGCTATCTATATTATCTCAGTGCCAACTGACCACTTTTTCTCTCCATGCATTTCTTTCTCTGTACCCAGGCAGGGGATCACGTCGCAGACATGCCAGCATGCATCAGGACGTGTGCGGGGATACAACTAACAGTGACCAGCTAATAATAGCAACTGGGGGGGGGGGGAGCACTGCCACCATTGCAAAAACTGCTGCAGGACCTTGCCTGCTTTTATTATTTGTATAATATCATTCATTTACAGAGCGCCATTGGTGCAAGCAGCACCTTACAGAGTTCTACAGGTAAAAAAAGACCAGTCCTGGAGGCACTGAGAAAACAGACTAAAAGAGGTGGTAGAATGGCAGAATATAAATGAAGGGGAAATGCAGATATACACAGTGCATCTTTGGAAGCCTGTGGGAGCAGGAACTTGGAGGGTAACTTGGAAGGGCGATTCTACAGAGAGGGGAAAGGGTTCGGCACTCTCTGCCAACACTTATCTGCCCACAATTGCATGTTTGTCAGAGAAAAATAGACATCAGGGATAAGTTGCATGCACTTGCATCGGCCGCCAAAGAATGCTTTAACTGGCAGATGGGTACTTTTCTACGTAACAGTGAAAAGTAGATTATATAGATGGGCAAGAGCAATTTATGAGCCCGTGTCCCGTGTTTCCTGATATGATCGTACAACGATGGATGGTACCCATGTAATCTACGGCTCTCCATCCCATAATACAGCTACTCCCAATTGCACTAATTAATCTTTGCTTGGAACACGCCGTGACTGAAACCTTGACTGACATTTTGATTTGGATTCCTAATGGGCTACACAATTTCCTGCCATCCTAGACAAATGGTGACACTAGACTCAAGTGCAATAAAGAGATATCGGTGCACATGGAAGGGCGGGGGAGCGACAGAGTAGGCCAGGATATTTCTAAATGTGTTGCAAATTCGTCTTCTTCTTTCATCTGCTTTGCCATTCTTGCCCCCTCTTCCCCCTTTGAGATCTGTTCTCCATATGTGCTGTTTCGTATTTCTGAATTATACTAACAGCTGAATTCCCTCAGAGTCCCCAGTAGGATATTCTTCCTTAAAATAGAAATGCGCTGTGTGGCATTGTACTTATTTTAAAATATGCATTGACTTCTAACAGGAGTCTGCTTTGAAATGTGTGAGCATACTGAATAGCATTTCAAGCAGATCACTGGAGACTCAAGCGACAATGCAAGCAATTGTCCACACTGGTAGGAGCTCTCCAGAGTTTCAGAAAGGGGACATTGCCTGCCTAGCCTGAAGATGTTGGGGACTGATGATGGGATTTCAACATGCAAACTTTATGTACGGCCACCAAGCTATGGCCTCATTCTCCACACAGCAGTGGCCATGGGAAAGCTCTGCATGGGGCAACATTAGCAGAAAAGGATTGGGCCTGTGACTCACACCTCTTCCCGTTCTGTCATTGCACCCTTCACAAACAACTAGCAGGAAGTCTTGCAGTCTTGATGACTTCCAACCATCTTCTACAGATACATAGGCACCCCCCGCCGGACAGATATTAAACACGATAAATTGCTGTAATTGTGGTGGTCATATATAGTTCATGTCTGGTGGTGACAAAAAGTGGAAGCTATGCTATTTTCATAAAGACTTAGATTATTGGTAGCAGCTACTTGATGCTTCGGCGGCCACTTCCGTCAGAAGCCAGCATATGCATATCACCCAAGGCATAAGTATCTCCTCTCTGCTTCCCAGCAGTCCTGGGCACAACTGGAACAAAGCAGTACTGATCACGCCTTCTCCTCCCCACTACTTGGAAGTTGTCACTGTTAAATCACAGGATTTACCACAAGGTACAACCACAGTACGCGGGTGGCGCTGTGGGTTAAACCACAGAGCCTAGGACTTGCTGATCAGAAAGTCGGCAGTTCAAATCCCCGCGATGGGGTGAGCTCCCTTTGCTCAGTCCCTGCTCCTGCCAACCTAGCAGTTCGAAAGCACACCAGTGCAAGTAGATAAATAGGTACCGCTGCAGGGAAGGTAAACGGTGTTTCTGTGTGCACTGGTTCACCAGAAGCGGCTTAGTCATGCTGGCCACATGACCCGGAAGCTGTCCGGCTCCCTCGGCCTATAGAGCAAGATGAGCAACCCCAGAGTCAGTCACAACTGGACCTAATGGTCAGGGATCCCTTTACCTTTCTTTACAACCACAGTACAATTAGCATTCATCCACATTGTTTGCAATAAGTTTCTTAAAAGGCATAAAAGCCTGAGGAATATATTTAGAGCTTTTTTTTCAGCCAGAAATTAGTTCCGGCACCTCTCAGGTAGGTGACATGGCCATTATAAGAGAACAAGGGAAGTGTTCATTGTGAGTTTTAGCGCCTTTTTTAAATGAAAAATAGCACTATCAATATCAATTATTATTATTTATTGAATTTATATACCGCCCTATACCCTAAGATCTCAGGGCAGTTCACAGAACAAAATCAAGATATAAAACCACAAAATACATAAAAAATAAAAACAACAACCCAACATCCTCCCCCCCCCCAAAAAAAAACATTTTAAAAGGGTGTGGGATGTAAATCAGATCAACCAAAGGCCTGGTTAAAAAGGAACATTTTTGCCTGGCACCTAAAGGTATATAATGAAGGTGCCAGGTGAACTTCCCTGAGGAGAGCATTCCACAGACGGGGAGCCACCGCAGAGAAGGCCCGTTCTCATGTTGCCACTCTCTGGACTTCTTGAGGAGGAGACACACAAAGAAGGGCCTCAGAAGATGATCTCAGGGTCATTTATCACACACACCTATTATCTATCTATCTACCATCAAGCAAACAAATACCTTACCTACCTACTTGTCTAAGGCAGGGGTGGGGAACATGATGCGCTCCTCCAGACAATGTTGAACTACAGCTCCCATCATCCCTACAGTGTAGGGTTGATGGAAGCTGAAGGGACATGGTTTCTCCTTCTCTGGTCTAGGATTTCAAGCCACACAGATCTCAGAAGGAGGTCTGGGAAGTACAAAGCAAGGGTTTGCATCAATATTTCCAATGCATTCACTAGTGAAATACATCTCTTATATGCATCTTTTATATAAACAATGTAAGATACTGAACACCTTTTTGTGCCCAATTTATGTGCGCAAAATTCCACTGCAAAATCCAGAGGAGTGTTTAAACTCACTGGGAATTGTGTTCTGAACCACAAGCAAGTTCAGAAGTGCTGGAGCAGACGGGTTCACTCTGTAAAACACACCAAGTAAACTCTTTTCTCTAATTGTGTCGTGTAACAGATTTGTTGATTTTACACCATCATTTCTCTCATAGCTGCTTTAATCAGAGGAAGAAATTGCTACATCTTTGTCAGCAGGTCAGGTTTCCTAGGTTTTTTTAACTGTCTGTATAGTTATTTGTAGCAATGTTTCCATAGAATTAAAATAGGTGTTCTTATGGAATCCTGCTTATCCAAATCATACCCTGAATTTTGAGGTTTCTATTTGCAGGTTTATCTGAGTGCTAAAATCTTTCAAAATTGCAGTGGGGTGGGGAATACAGACGACAGCATTTAAAAATTAAAAGATATACTCTGGGCACTTTCTTCTTTCAATATCAGTTTAGTACATTTCAGATTTATTGTATGTAACTATAGGTCATAGCAATCTGAAATAGGAACGATAGATATATAATGAATGGAATGAGAAATAAAACAAACATAATAAAGCAGAAATCAATTTTTTAAAGGCTCAGTTAAATTCTGGCAGTCAACCCAATGAATAAAATAATTACAAAGTCCAGTTCCAGATTTAGTAAATTTAGCTACATGCCTGCATTTAAATTTGCACTATAGCAGTTTCCACTTTTCATTTTTATAGGCAACTATGAACCACTAACCCACAAATAAAACCTACAAAAATAAAATAAAAAGACATAATTGAGCTTCTGCAGTAAAGTCTTTGACATTGGAGTTAAAAAGTTGGCTCAGGTCTGGACAAGAGCAATTGAGAATGCAGCAGGTCTTCTCTCTCTCTCTCTCTCTCTCTCTCTCTCTCTCTCTCTCTCTCTGTTATTGAGCTTTATCCATACAAAGAAAAAAACATACATAATTGCACACCATCATTGGTAAGGTAAAAAAAATCATAATGAGGAATAAAAACATATTCCAAGGCAATTTAACATAACATCACCAAAGAAAGAAAAGGAAATAGGGCCTAAATACTTTCACATTTTCAGCAAAGGTAAGTAATACATGTGACTGAAAAAACAGAAAAGAAATAAAATAAATATAAATCTATATTTGGACACACTGACCAATTGGTACCATTTTTTAAACAGATGAGCAATGTATTGTCCTCCAATAGTGGGGGGGATCATCAGCCTTGTCTAATGGCCAGATTTGGTGGCATGGTATCTTTGTTCATCTGCCTCATGCGTTGAATTATTTAAAAGACAAAGAAAATCCGCTGCTCTCCATTAATAAATCAAGCCAAGGGAGTATGGGATCTAGAAGTTCCTCTGCCTCCTGATTCAATTTGGGAAGCAGAGAAGATTACAAACTTTATGCTCACTGGAAGAAAGTAATGTTCCTGAACATTCTCAGGATCATCATTCTTAATTAAGAAGGGGCTAGAAAGGCATCTCCTGTCTCTAGCTAAGCATCCCAGCCACCGGTAAGAGAGAGAGAGAGAGAGAGAGAGAGAGAGAGAGAGAGAGAGAGAGAGAGAGAGAGAGAGAGAGAGAGAGAGAGAGATTTTCCTTTGTTTGGGAGGGGAGTGAAGAAGCTGGCATGCTTTGTCTTTCAGCTTGCTTCAAGAAAACTTGAAAACATCCTGAAAAAAGCAACCTTTGCATGCATGTGTGTGTGATTGTGTGCGTGCAGACTGCCTGGAGGAATCTCATCCATATTCAGTAAACAACTTCCCCATTTTTAATCCCCAACCTTTCCTACGAATAAAATATGTTAATACACAGCCCTCCCTACAGATGGTCTTGTAAGATCTCTCCATGAAATTCTGTGTAAGATCTCTCCATGCACTCCTGTGGCCCTTCAAGGGCCTTCGTTCTCAACGGAACAAGTTGGAACATTTTCCCCCTTGATGCTACTTGCCTTGAGCCTACCTGAGGAGCCTTGCTTGTGGTTCATATTTCCATTAGCCTGACTCTCTACTGAGATAGCCTTCCCTTGCTCGATGCGGCAAGACTAATCATTCACAATTTTTCTCAGAAGCATGGGTGTAGCCAGGGGTGGGCAGGGGGGCAACTGCCCCCCTAAATCAAGTAAATAAATAAAAATACTTAACTAAAAGTAGAAATAATCAGAATGTTGGAAATGTTTTGACAGATTTATCTGAGCCCTTGGGGTCAAAAGAAAGTAAATTAAAGCAACTGTTGTCATGACATTTCATTCTGAATATGCTAGACAAAGCCAGACCGAGGATGATCACAGGTGGGTATCTTGCCCACGTGAGATAAATCATGGCTACATCCATGCTCAGAAGCTCTTTAAAAGCATGTTATAAAATCAAAAGTTGTTTCAAAGTATAAACTTCCATCTTGGACCAATGCCGGATTAAACCCTGTGGAGCCCCTAGACAGTCAAAATCGAGGGGCGTGCATCACAAATGATCTCTTAATATATTTTTGATTTTGTTGTTTAGTCGTTTAGTTGTGTCCGACTCTTCGTGACCCCATGGACCAGAGCACGCCAGGGACTTCTGTCTTCCACTCCCTCCCACAGTTTGGTCAAACTCATGCTGGTAGCTTCGAGAACTCTATCCAACCATCTCATCCTCTGTTGTCCCCTTCTCTATGTGCCCTCCATCTTTCCCAACATCAGGGTGTTTTCCAGGGAGTCTTCTCTTCTCATGAGGTGGTCAAGGTATTGGAGTCTCAGCTTCAGGATCTGTCCTTCCAGTGAGCACTCAGGGCTGGTTTCCTTAAGAATGGATAGGTTTGATCTTCTTGCAGTCCATGGGACTCTCAAGAGTCTCCTCCAGCACCATAATTCAAAAGCATCCATTCTTCAGCGATCAGCCTTCTTTATGGTCCAGCTCTCACTTCCATACATCACTACTGGGAAAACCATAGCTTTAACTATATGGACCTTGTTGGCAAGGTGATGTCTCTGCTTTTTAAGATGCTGTCTTTTTTATTTTACCAACCAACAATTTTAATAAACCAAATTCAATGTCAAATCAATATTATTTTGATCTGCTACCGTTGGGCCCCTAAAAAGCATGGGGCCCAGAAGCCAGTGCCTATTTGGTAATCCGGCACTCTTATGTGAGCTTGCTCAGAAGTAAATTCCATGGTGTAACTCATTCTCATTGAAGTGCTCATAGGATTCTGAAGCCAGAATCAAACATAATTGCTAGGGTTAACCACTTGTGCTCTTTATTAAAAGGACAATGCTCTCATGACTGCAGAATGCACATTATAAGCACAGATAACAGAAAATGAATTACTAAACTGGCCAATGACTTTGAGGAGGGGAAAAGGAATTGCATTACATAATTTGCCCATGACTCATGAGTGTGAGTCAGCTGCATTGCTCATTAATATACATTAACTAATATTGCTGTGTGAGGTTGTTGCGCCGTAATATAAGACTACTGTGGCCCGTTTGTGAGCATGATTAAGGCAGTGCGCTGAGCAAAGAATTTGCATAATACAAGTGTAAGCATATGGTGTCCCAGAGAAAGGAAAAGTTAATCACTTCTCCTAAATGAGAAAGCAAGTTTGTGTTTATTAGTCAAAGATTATGAAAAATGTGGCTTCTGTTTTGCTGTGTCGGTTTCAGTTTCTGTCAGAAGACATATGCTTCTGTTTGCGAGAGCAAGCATACCAGCACAGTATATTCCTTGCGCCTCCTGCTTCTCTCTTTAGTGATTTTGTATTGAGGATTGAGATTCAGTTGTTTTTTTACAGCAATTCTGAAAAATCTGACAGAGATTTGTATCATTTCTTTTGGCAAGTTTTTCTCTTGTTTACTCTTGTATTTCTTTGTCTCAAACAGAACAACAGTAATGCCTTTGCATGTAATTGAAGGAGACTACTAAAAGCAGAGTGTTCTCCCTTTTTGCATTAGGATGGGAATCAATAGCTATTAGCTGTTCGTTCATTTGTCTTCCTTTCTGATGGCATCTTTCTCCTCTTCATTTCTCATTTATGTACTCACATCATATGCAGAAATACTGTCTCCAAATGATTGCAAATATGCCTTCTAAGCTGTCCCTCTTTATTGCACTTAAAACAAGCTTGCTCTGATTTTAGCTCAACATATCCATGCTCTGATTTTAGCTCAACATATACAGTCCAACTGCAGCATAACTCTAGAATAAGAATGGGCAAATCTGTCAATTTCAGTTTTCCTCAATTTCTCTTTTCCTCAGTATTCTCTTTCCCCCTCTCTTCAGTTCTCCACATTTTCATATTCGCTTGCATTATATAAAAAAAGTCCTCACAATAATTCATCAGCATTTGAGTGTGAGCTTCTCCTAATGTAGATGTTTTTTGCAAAACACATTTCTCTGAAGTTATGCACTTCTGAGTGATTTTCACTAAGATATGCATTTTTGATGCCTACCTTATGCTAGTATTTGCATTTTGTACACATTACATGGCTGAAAAACAGCACGGCAAATTCCATAGAAGTGTGAATTTCGAAGGATGGCTGTGTTTCAGTCCACATGTTATTTCAAAAGTGGGAATTATGCAGGTTCACCTTTAAATGTGAACCGAATCAGATTTCTCTCTAATCTCTCTAATGACTGCCCATAAAATGAGCAAAGGGGAAACTATATATTCAATATATATTGTATCTTTCTTGCTTTTTTTACTTTGCCTCATAGAACCTTGTGAGACATTGAGAACTGAGTCCTCTCCCTTGACATAGCTGTTCTTTACATCTTCTTGTCATACTAGAGTGTGACAAAGTGATGTTAGCCAAGAACTAGTGTATTTAAGCCATGGGTTGGCAAACTAAGGCCCGGGAGCCAGATCCAGCCCAATTGCCTTCTGGATCCGGCTCACGCGGATCTGATTCTGACCGTTTGGGCTGCGCCATTCCCCCCCCCTCTCCCTCACACACACCACGGCAGTGCCTCCTCCTTCCCTTCTCCTGGCTTCTCTCCGCCCTATCGGAGGAAGGGGGCTGGGCTTTGATTGGTGCCAGCAGCAGCAGTGTGAATGCTCAAGTGGCCTCCATTTAAAGCAGCCCCTCTCCAGAGCCCTTTCGTGTGCCACTCATTGTCCCTCCGCCACTGCTGTCTTCCAGCTGTCCACAAGGTCTGAGGGACAGTGGACCGGCCCTCTGCTGAAATTTTTTGCCGACCCCTTATTTAAGTTAAGAAAAAAGTTTGCTGGGTTTGCTATTTGGGTGTTCAGTGCACTCTCATGTAAATGATCATGCAAAGTGGAGAGGGGTGTGATCTTCTGAGCTCTGTTCCCTCAAGAGCATCATCTTTATTCTGTTTCCTGGCATTCGTGAACAGGAAACAGGATAAAGATGATGCTCTTGAGGGATGAAGCAGGAACCTCCTCTGTGTGTAGGGGCCTCCTGAAGTAGCTCAGGAGGCCATAGATGGATTGTTCCCATTTGGGCTGATGAAGAAAAAGACAGTGAGGCCAGCAGTAGACAGAACTAATGTCAAGCAGAGTCAACTGATTCTAGTTTTGTTGCCATTCTCTTCCTTGCTGAGTTCTACAACCAGGGTCACCCCAGTCTGGTTGTAAGAAGGCAGGCAAGAAGGGAAGGTTGGCTGAAGGCAGACAGAGGTTGGTAGGGCAGAAACTTTAGAAACTTATGGAGGGCTGTAAATGGGAGGAAAGTGATGTTCCAGAGTCTGTAAGATTTGGCAGAGTTCCCCCTCTCCCCCAGCATGATTGTTTATATGTAAGTACAGGGCTTTTCCCTGCTGAAACTCACCAGAACTCTGGCACCTTTCAGGTGGGTGCCATTGTCATTATAAGAGAAGAAGAGAAGACAAAGAAGAGTTTGGATTTGATATCCTGCCTTTCACTCCCTTTAAGGAGTCTCAAAGCGGCTAACATTCTCCTTTCTCTTCCTCCCCCACAACAAACACTCTGTGAGGTGAGTGAGGCTGAGAGACTTCAGAGAAGTGTGCCTGGCCCAAGGTCACCCAGCAGCTGCATGTGGAGGAGCGGAGACGCGAACCCGGTTCCCCAGATTATGAATCTACCGCTCTTAACCACTACACCACACTGGCTCTCACAAGAACAAGAGAGGCGTTCATTGTGAGTTCCGGCACATCTTTTTCTAGAAAAATAGCAATGGGTACATTGGCCACCCATATAGGGCTATTGTGAAAATTAGGAAGATGACCCTGTATTGCCTTGTGTGGAAGAGGCACAATGTACATCTATTTATCCAGTGCTTTTTTCTGGGGGGGACGCAGGGGTACGCATACCCTGAAACATTTTGTGAATCTTTGTTCTTTTGCCCATTTACTCTATTTATTTTTCCCAATTTGAACCATAAAATGGTGGTTTTCTGGAGTTAAAATGAGAGTACCCCTAAACATTTTTTTAAGAAAAAAAGCACTGAATTTATCAGTTGCAGAAACAATCAGAGCAACTTCTATGGGTAACGTGACAGTGTGTGAAACTGAAACTTTGTTCTTAAGTGTAGCTTTTGACTCTCCCCAACACCACCGGTATGAATTGCAGCTGCTATATATTTAGTTTACTATCTGCAGGTTGATCATAAAGCATAAGGATCTCTTCATGGGAGCCTGATAAGTTATAATTGATTTGAAGGAAAGTTCCCTATTCTAGAGAGCCCCTCTCATTCTAGAGCCTCACTGTCTCCCGGAGTATAATGGATGCTCCTATTTCCTCACTTCACACTTTCGTTGAACATAATGGATGTCCCTTATTTCAGACACTACTAGTCCAAAGTGCCCTTATTTTTCATATTTTGCTCTGGTAGTGGCAACTGTGGAAAGCACGTACAGCCATGAACTGAGCACAATGGTACCATTTAGCATCTTTCAATTCTGCTGTTAGTTGTATGAGGACAAGTCAACCATATTTTCCCTGCTTTATTCCTTGACCTATTCTTTCCACACAATGCAGTAGACTGCATGGAACTTTCGGTGATAATTACATACCTAAAGTTAAGATATTTTTTAAAAGCCACAAAATTCAGCTAACTTATTAACTCTCTGGGACGTTGGAAACTTATATTTTCCTTACAATTTCTTTTCTTTCCATTTTTTTTAATGGTCAGTATTATAAAATCTGAGGATTGCTTTGGATTCAGAAGTATTAATACTACTGCAAGATTAAGAATACTGAATCATTGTATTCCAGTGCGGCATGGTGGCTAGAATGCTGGGCTGACAAAGCAATCCAAACTATAAGAACTTGATGGAATTTATGCTGGGGTCTAAATTATGCAGGTTTAAAATTACCCCATTTCACACTTCTTTCAGGAATGCAGCTACTGTTGGCTGATCTAAATTTGAGCCTGGCACAGGGAAAGCAAGCCTTTAAAATTAGAGTTTGACTTATTATACTACTATCTTCCTCTTCCTCTTCTTCTTCTTCTTCTTCTTCTTCTTCTTCTTCTTCTTCTTCTTCTTCTTCTTTGTAACTTCTGCTGCTTTGATAGGCCATCTGACTAAGCTAAATGGAGTTTGAAATATGGGTAGGTCTCTTCCTGTTTTGTCACACACACACACACCATTCCGACAGAATGCCCTATTTGGGGAGTTACTCTCATTTTGCCTCAGTCAGCTTCAGATAAGCCCTGGTTAAGGTGGGATGAAGAACTTACACTGGAATATATCCAGACAAGTCAGGATGAAAGGCTTGAGCCAGCTCAGCCAGTGATCATCTACCTATTTCAAACTCTACTCATCCCAGCGGATCTAGGTTGTGGATTGCTCCTTTAGAAATTTTGGTTTGGGGCAGTGGTTCCCAACCTTTTTTTTGGCCATGCCCCACCTAAGCATCTCTAAAATCCTGATGCCCCCCCCCGTGTGACATATGATTCTTATTATTCAAAAAGTGAACTCCTGTTCACTTGGAGGAAGCCTAAAAGGCCTAAAAGGACCAAGCCTAAAACTTGGTCTAACTCATTCTCAAATTCCCCCCTGTGGGGTGTGTGCCCCACATTGGGAACCACGGGTTTAGAGCCTTGCTTAGTTGCAAAGCCAGTGATTATCTCCCAACCTATCCCACCAATTCATGCAATATTACATGGTGATGTACAGTATATTCAATAAAAGGTAAAACACCTTAAAATATTACAGAATGATTAAAATGACATGTCTGCTCAGTTTTTGCTGGGAGAGTGTTTCACAAGGTGGGACCAGGGACTCAAAATGGCTGACTTCATTTCCTCTTCTCCTTGTTCTACTACAATGCATAGGTGTGAAAATTGGGTAAGAACACTTGGTTGCACAAGCATATGGGCACACATGCTTTGGCGTATATACAGAAGAGGATATGATTGTGCACATGCCCAAGGTTTTATCTAACATTCCCCTTTCAGCATCTCAGAACATGAACTACCTTGTATTGGTGAGAAGAAGCATAAACAACACTTGATGGTGTCCCGTTATGATGTATATTTTATGCAGACAACACAATATCCTTATACAATTTACAGTACAATGTTCATGGGACGCGGGTGGCACTGTGGTCTAAACCACTGAGCCTCTTGGGCTTGCCATTCAGAAGGTTGATGGTTTGAATCCCCATGATGGGGTGAGCTCCCATTGCTCTGCCCGAGCATGCCAGTGCAAGTAGATAAAAAGGTACCACTACAGTTGAAAGGTAAACGACGTTTCCATGCACTCTGCTTTCCATCACAATGTTCTGTTGCACCAGAAGTGGTTTAGTCATGCTGCCCACATGACTTGGAAAGCTGTCTATGGACAAATGCCAGCTCCCTCCGTCTGAAAGCAAAATGAGAGCTGCAATCCCATAGTCACCTTTGACTGGACTTAACCATCCAGGGGTCCTTGACCTACAGTGTTCTACTTGAGAACTTAATACACTCAATAGAAAGGGGAAAAAACCCTCTATGAGCATTTAAAACCCACTAAACATTTTAAAACCTGATTTTTTTGCATGGGAGAGTTGTCCAAGATGATGCTGATAGCGTTTCTATATGATTCTGTGCAATGACTCAAAGATCTTAATTATTGCTTCTATTTTTCTCCTGTAGAATTCCCTTGGTGGAGAGAAGATGAAGAGAAGATTCATCAGGAGACATTCATAAAAGCAAAGCTCATAGTGTCTGCCAATGACCTTTTGCTGAACCCAAAAAACAACAAAAGATTAAGCAACAAGTTAGGAGCACTCATTATATCAAAATAACAAATACAAACAAGAAGTATACTGCCAAATAAGCAGTTTCAGAAATGTAAATGAGCTTGGCTTTACTTATAATAAAACTTTAAAAAAAAAATGTTTGATGGAAATATTGTGAATGTATAATGATGTTAGGCGGCAGCAAAGCTATATCTCTAACCTAGATAATGGACTGAATGTCTCTCATGAGATATTTTACTCATTTTATCAAAACTCATTTTGCTTCTCTCAAAATTTGTCAGTTGTTTCATCATCTCACAAGGTACCTTCACTTTAAATTTTCCTTTTAGAAATGTGACTGTCAACTCTTGATTGACAGATTCCTACAATTGGGAATATGTTTGCACTCAAGGTCTAATTCATTGAAGCCCACAGCATCTCTTCCTTTGCTAGTTTATGGCCGTATCTCAATGGTCCACCTACCCAAACTATGGTTTGGTCCATTTATCTAAAGTGACATACAGACGCACCTGAGTTGTTCTGACATACTTGTTCTGACATTCTTTAGAAGATATTCTGACACCCTTTGGACATAGCTTTTGATCCGATAATCTGTGTCTCCATAATTTGGTGTGAATTAAGGTATACCTAATCAACACTACCAAATTTTGATTTTGCAGTTGTTGCTTTTAAGAAGGAGAGAGGAGAGCTCTATGCACACACTGCTTATGTGTGAGGAATAAGCATGGGCAAACCACATTAAGTAAAATTGGTTTAATTCACACAAATTTAGAAAATGCTTAAGTGTATTAATGAAGGTATAACATGGAAAATGGCTAAATGTGTATTGCTAACGTTGGGGTTTTCCCCACAGATTTGTAAAGTGGTTTCTGAGCTCCTTAGTGGGTTGATAATTAACTAATGGCTGTTTTCTGTTAATTCTAAACTAAATGCAACCTTTGATCAGGTGACAAAGGTATTGAGCTGCAAATCACCATATTGAAAGGGTGGTGGCTTTAGTCATTCCCTGAACGGCCACAGAGAACAAAAATATGTGATAATGGCTCTCCAAAAAGCTGGATCCCCTTAGACAGGCTAAGACAGGCTGCAGTGGGGGAGAGAGACAGTGTTTCAATCTTTGGATTTATTTATTTTTTGGAATTTTTATTTCTAAGACGATGCTAAGCATGTTCTAGACATTGAACAGGATCTTATGGGTATTTAATGATGTCTGGATGTATCTTTGATGTTTTAATTTTGTTTGGAAGAAAGTTTTGCAAGCAAATTTTGAATATTTTAATTTTGAATATTTTAATGAATATTTTAATATTTGGAATGGCAACGCTTCATTCCAAAACGAACAATTTTTATGCTTCCAGTCACTTCAAACTGTGCAATATTAATATCTGAAGTAAACAAATGTGGGGCCTCACTCTTAGCCCCACACCACATATTAAGTCATCTTTCTTTAACAATGAACCATTGTGTGTGGTTGTGGGAGCCAGTGTGGTGTAGTGGTTAAGAGCGGTGGACTCGTAATCTGGTGAACCAGGTTCACTCCCCTGCTCCTCCACATGCAGCTGCTGGGTGACCTTGGGCTAGTCACATTTCTCTGAAGTCTCTCAGCCTCACTCACCTCACAGAGTGTTGGTTGTGGGGGAGGAAGGGAAAGGAGATTGTTAGCTGCTTTGAGACTACTTAAGGGGAGTGAAAGGCGGGATATCAAGTCCAAACTCCTCCTCCTCCTCCTCTCTCTATAGAAATCTGACCATAGTTATGTGCAAGACTTTTTGTGTTGGGCTGCTTATACAGACAACTGCACAGAGTGACATATGTTAAAGAAAGAAGAAACCTACACATGAGTAACATGTAGATTATCTGCTAGAATGTACAAGGTAACAGGAAATATACTTACTACTGAGTAAAAATGCATAGCATTGGAGTACTAAGTCCCACTGTGCTCAATGGGGCTTGTTCCCTAGGAAGTGTGTATAGTATTTCAGTCGAAAAGTAGTTCCTATGGTGCAGATTGGGCTTTGAGGTGAGCCTGAAAATCTGGAGATGCAGGATTCCTATGGGCTACCAGATGCTAGTAAACAATGCCAGAGAAGTGCCATCACATTCATGCTCTGCTTATGAGCTTCCAAAGGCCTCTGACTGGCTGCTATTTGAGCTTGGAAGCAAAGCTTGCTACATGGCTTTTGAATGCTCCAGCAACACAACTTTCACACTTTCATATTCTTAGAGCATTATTTTTGTTCTGCTGCAAATGCGGCAAATGATCTTTTCCTTTAAATTGACGGCCTTTGATGGTTAAAGATGATGCTTTCCTCCCCCGCACTTGTTCTCCTTTTCTCCTGCTCTTTGTTCTTCCTTTTATGTCCATCCATGACAATGTTTTAAATGTCTCGATGCTTTTAAATAATGACTGTAAGGTCTGCACATGTGGGCACACTGCTGTTACACAAAAGGAAAGGGGAGAAAATCCTTTATGTATGTTATTTGCTTTGAATGTCAGTCTAAACGTATTTATTATACTGTGGGGCAGGGATAGAAATATTTCTCTTTTGTTGGATTGCCATATATGAGACAGAAAGGGAGACTGATTATTATTTATAAGAATGCTTTTGGAAGAAACCCTCAATAGAAATTGTTAATTTCTTTATTTAGCAAGATGTATTTATTGCTTAATCAGTAATCATAATTATTATAATCTCTTAGCAGTTTATATAACATTGATGTAAATATTCATTAAATATAGCAATAAAACAGTCTTTTAAAAAGTGAACATAATATAACTATCAAAATGTAGACTGAAATCAACAGATTTTGAAAACAAATGTACACAATAAATTACATGTCTGGGTAGGCATTCCTAATTATTTAACATCTTTCTTTACTTTCAGTTTTTGGATAACTTAATTCCTTTCAGCCCTCATCAAGTTTCAGCCCTCATCAACATCTTGAATCTTGATCGACCCATCCCAAATAAGTAATCTTTCAGGGTGAAATCCAGCAGCAAGATCCACCAGGATGAACAGCTTAGGCTGCAGTGGATCTCTGGTTTAGCTGGCTGATTCCTGCCTTTTTTTGAGACTTACACTGCCCTTAGCTCAGCCAGCTTCCTGTCTGAGGCTAGCTGAGCTTTGAATTAGGCAGATGAACCAGCAACCTGCTGTATTAGGGTAAGATTATCATCCCAATGGATTCCTCAGGATTGCCACTTAAATACTCAGCCAGGAGTAGCTCCACAGTTGAACACAGTTGATCTGGTGTAACTTTCCACTGGATTTATTCAGACTGCTTTGCTTTACACCAGTTTTTGTGTGCACATGATTGCTCCTGGTACCATGTGTAATTGTGCTGCTGTAAAAATGTGCAGGACGTGGGTGGTGCTGTGGTCTAAACCACCAAGCCTCTTGAGCTTGCTAATTACAAGGGGTGAGCTAATTACAAGGGGTGAGTTCCTACCACTTTGTCCCAGCTCCTGCCAACCTAGAAGTTCAAAAGTGTACCAGTGCATGTAAACAAATAGGTACTGCTGTAGCAGGAAGGTAAACGGTGTTTCCATGTGCTCTGGTTTTCCATCATGGTGTCCCATTGGGTCAGAAGTGGTTTAGTCATGCTGGCTGCATCACTCAGAAAGCTGCCTGTGGACAAACGCCAGCTGGTTTGGCTTGAAAGCGGAGATGAGTGCCGCACCCCATAGTCAAATTCAACTGGACTTAACCATTCGGGGCGGTTTTTTGCCTTGCCTTTACCTTTTTACATAGAGACCACTTGCTTTACCCCCCCCCCCAAATCCCCAACCATCGCATCTCTATGTATAGATAAGTCTAAGTTTGGATGAGTTGTAAGAAAATATTCCAGGAACATTAAAAAATGAAATACCTAGGGCAATTTATCACAGAGCGTATAGGACTAGATCTACCCTGCAGTTTCCTTGAGGTAAATTTCACATGAAACACTCCCTGGGTTCACTCATAGTTCAGTATCTCCTTATACCAGGCAAGGAACACTTTCAGGATTGCTTTGTCCCAGGGAATAGCCTAAGTGTTATTTAAATGCCTCAAGGCAGACTTGGAGTTACAATGAGACAGCCGCGGGTTAACTTGGGCTGCGTATATGACTAAGTAATAAATGTTTTTAAGTCATTACTAGTGATGACTGGTGTGCACGTGGACTGTCATAGGCATGAATACCACAATAAAATGGCTGCTACATATATAAACACATGGTGTGTGTAAGAGGAAATATACTTTTCAGGTGTTCAAAGTGCTTGAAGGGGTCATGTGCTTCACTCCCAGCATCCAAGGGCATCACAGGATTCCTTCATGCATGGAATGGGAAGATTTGAGGCGGAATTCTAACCATGTCCAGTCGAATCTGCTTGGAATCCTTCCCACAATCAATAAACTTGCAGCATCTCCCTGCAGACACTCACACTCAGCTGTGAAGGCAGGGAGTGGATGGGTCAGGCCAGCATCCCATGCACACATAGAAGGGCCCCCTATATGGTTTGAGCCCTCATGCCTGAAGAAAGCTGTAAGTTTTAGTAATGCAGCGGGTCATGTGGCCAGCATGACAAAACATTCTGGCACAAGACAACACTGTGACGGAAACCAGAGAGCACACAAACACCGTTTACCTTCCTGCCGCAGCGATACCTATTTATCTACTTGCACTGGCGTGCTTTAGAACTGCTAGGCTGGCAGAAGCTGGGACAGAGCAACGGGAGCTCACCCTGTTGCAGGGATTCGAACCGCTGACCTTCCGATTAGCAAGCCCAAGAGGCTCAGTGGTTTAGACCACAGCGCCACCCACATCCCTTTTGCTTATAGGTCTGTTTGGATCATTTCATATTTTGTAAGGTGATGAGCCTGGTCTGGCAGCACAAGATATTGTATAGATATTTTTGATGTTTTAATTCTGTTTTGAAGACGGTTCTGCTAGTAAAAGTTTAAATAATATTTCCGATGGTCTGGACAGTGTTTCCTTTCCAAAGGAGGCAGCTATTATGCTTCTAGTCACTTCAAACCACACAATATTTAATATCTGCAAAAGTGCAGTGTGGGAGGAAACAGGGGGGCAGTGTCCCACTCTTGGCTGACCTCAGAAAGTGTGGTTGGTCCAGAACAAGGGGAAATGGAGGGGCACCTATCACAAGAAAACAAATGAGAAACAAAATGATACTTTAAATATATATGAAATATATAAAAAAGCCCAATGTCTGTTGGTGAAGATCTGCTTATGGGGAACTGACTGAACAATTGCCTCATATGGCTTCAGATTGCATCATGGCTGCAAGGAGTTCTGACTGCAGAAGAGAAAATGAAAACTTGTTATCATTCCAGCCACAGCAGTTTTGAGGATAAGCACGGCGCTAAATGGGAGAGATGCCCACAAGATAAATTAGGATGCAAATATCATACGTTACTACACCATTAATTTAACAAGAAATGTGCCCAGAACATAAATTAAGAGCGTTAATGCTTTTTTTTTAATGGTCTGCACTCAGAGAGAAAAGTTTTGATGCATTTCATTGTCCGTTACCAGCCAAAGCAGATCTGAAATATCAATAGTTTGTTATTCTGATATAGATCTTACCACTGTAGTTGTTTCTAAAATAGTGCTGCCTATCAGAAATGCACAATGAGTCAGAAAGCCTAATGGCGTCAGATATTTGCTGAGTACTCCTACTGCAAACTAGCTAACTTCACAGTACTTAATTATATTCAAATGATATATTGTCACTTACTAATGCTCTTGAACAACAGTGCTCCCTGCAAGTCAATGTACTGTGTGCTGCAAAGGAAAAGGTTTGGAAGTCCAACAGCAGTGATTTATATTGTGAAGAGTTTGGGTTTTTTTTAACAGGGGCACATGGGTCAGACCACTGATTGCCCTGGCAGATGCATTCTGAGTCCCAGAACAGTGAGAAATGACCATACAGGACACTGGGTGTTAGAATGAAGTCAGGCCAAATATAGCAGGATACAAGTTGGCATGGCAGCAGGGCTAGGTTCAGTCCCCCGAAATCTCATCCTGTTGGTGGAATGAGATACACTGGGGTTGAACCATGACAAGCCCATTGCATGGGAGTTGTCCAGTGCTGAACCCTGTTGTGCTGCAAGCCAGGCTGGCAAGGTTTAACTGGGTGACTGCAATGAAATGCATCCTTTTTTTATGTTATTTTGACTGATATATGCATTTATGTTGGGAAACTGTGTACGTGCAGCTACTCACACAGAGTCAATTAAGGTTTGGCAGCCAGCCAGAAGGCAATCTGAAGGAGTAAGTCTGCCTAGTGATAACAGAGACATGGAGACTGCTCCCTGATTGGTCAAGCTCTCTCAAAGGAGTGATAATTAATGGCCTACTAACTGGAATGTGTTAGTTCAAGAGTTCAGAGGTTCAGAGTTCTGTGTGTCAGTGTAGGAGTTGAGAGTCCTATCAGAGAGAGCTAGCATAAGATCAGTGTTCTGTTCCTGTAAATAGTCCATTGTATATAATAAACACCTAACTACACATTCCTGGTTCCCGCTTCGTCTATCCTGTTTGCAGCCAAATCGCCAATTGCTTCTGTGGATTCTGTGTGTACTCTGCTAGGTCTGGCTAAGGTCCTGCAACAAGTCAGACTGTTGCAAAATACCAAATAGGTTTTGCCAATAATTTATATGTAGACTTTGCCCTGGTATCTGCAATCCTGTAAACATTACTTGGCTTGAGGGAGAAGATTGGTTCAAGATGGTGATGGAGTAATATCTCCAGGCAGAGTCTCCTCCGTAATTAGTGTTCCCCCTTCTTTCTTTTATTTACTTGGCTTGAGAACTGCATTGCAATGTTCAGAGAAGTGTGAATGTCAAAGAATGGCTGGGTTTTGGTTCACATCTTGTTTCACAAAGTGCAAATTAGGTACGTCCAGCTTTAAATGCAAACTGATTCAAGTTTATCCCCCATCCCTAACTGAGAAATGGCTTTTTAAAAATAAATAAATTCTGAATAACAAATTTAGTTATTTGACACAAAGTTTTTATACAATTATATGCAGCATATCAGTAGAGGATGAGCTCACCCTTTCCTCAATGGAACCCAAGCCCAAAGTTGTGATGATTAAACAAGGCTTGAAATAAAGTAAGGCCTCAGTGGAGGTGTGCTTCCATTTAACACGACATATCTTTTTCTCGAGTTAGTCATGTTGTGGTCTGCTTAAACATAGTTCCTTTGGACACCTTGGTCTTCCTTTTCTCTATGAATACGTCATGGTGAAAAGACAGAGGTAGAAAACCCATGGATACCAAAACTGGAGAAATGTCACAGGCAGCTCTTGTTGACATCATGGTCAAACAAAACCATGCACTCCCTTACATCTAGAGTCTTGAATCCAGATTTGAGCATATTTTTCCTCTCCCTGTGGGGGAAAAAAGGCCTGCATTGGGGTATTGGTACTGGTTGAGTTCACATACTCACAATGGTTCAGGACATACTCTTAGCTTTCCATCCTTCTCCTTTGACCATTAAGATACTTGTTGCTACCATCAAAGTTGCAGCTAGTGGGTGAGCTGCATCCCTTTGTCCCATCAAAGGATTTGTGCATCTAGCTGCACACCATCATCTTGACTGTTGAAAGCATATGCGCTGCTCCCATGTTATGGTTTCTCCCCTAAGACAACTGGTTAATGCTGCTGTGTCACACACTATTAACCAAGCAAGGGTTGAGTTGTGAATCTGTTTGCAAGGGATGATAAAATTCCTTCCTGGGCTAGGTCCTATGGGGTGGGGGTGGGGAGAGAGAGCACAAATGTGTTTGGAGGAGACATTTAATCACTGCAAGCTCAGGCTTAAGAACACTTTTTGTACAGCAAAGGACTGATGAGGCATGGCAACAAATGTCATTGGTATTATATTGCCAGGATATTAATTTGGAAAGAACCAGGGGCAGAGTCAATTCAATTGAACTTTGGTCATGTTGGTTGGAGAGTCAATGTCTATGGTATAATGTCTCATTTCATGTAGCCATGGCTGAATTTGCTGCACTGTTAAACAACTGTCTGGCCCCAAGTCTTTTGGCTCAGTTTTTATTCTAATAGTTATGTTAAAATTATAAGTTTTATTTTGCTCCAGTTGTTATGAAGATACACGACTTATTCCGTTTAGAAATTTTGGGGTGGTGGAAACTAAAATTAATGTAAATATTATTTACATTATTTAGTATTTGTTACTAAAGTAACAAATTTGTTCCTAAGTAACTCATTCTGTTGAGTACTCATTTTGTTGCTTGAACAACAAAACTTTTCCCCACTTCTCTCCCTGTTCTGTTTTGTTTCTCTTAACTCTCCAGAGTTGAGGTGACTGTGGAGTGAACAATGGAGGGAATATGAGGGGGGAGGAAATTTCATTGAGCAAGCATAAATCCTTGTGTTGGTGAAATGTGTTAGTTGGACAAACAGAATGATGCTAGCATGGGCTGGAGCAATGCCACAGGCTCCTCCCACATGGCCAAGAGTTCTTCATGTTGTCTGAGTGGCAGAGGAGTAAGTCACCCTAAAGTTGTGCCCACATTAAAAGGCAATTGAAGATTATAGGGTTTAGGTTTTGAGGAAACCTACTTTTCCAGCAGAAAAATCACATTTCTGAGTGGGAAAGACAGTGTAGTGCCTAAGCTAGTCACTAAACACAATGCACTGACTTCAGTAATAAGGCAGCTTCCTATATATCTCCTACATCTCTGATTCTTACAAACTCTGTATGTTGAAGGTGCTAACATTGTGAACGATTTCACTGCAAGATGAGACCTGAGAAATTTCCACGGTCCTCCTGCATCAATATGTGCTAGGAACTCATGGTATCACTCGACAAGCAGACTGAACTTATATACCAGGCGAAAGAAAGGAAGGAAGCAAACCCTCTTGTGCCTAGCAAGCAGGAATGGCAGGACCATGTGTCCTGGTTTGTCCACCAACCTGTTGCAGGTTCATAACTCACAGAAGATGCTATCATTGACTGTGAGCTGACAACACTCAAAATTGATGTTGCCGAGCTACAGGAGACCTCACTTCAAATGGCTGCCTCCAAGAGATTAACTACGCCTTTATCTGACAAGGCGTGCAGCCAGAAGAAGGTACCTCACATAGGTTTCATGTGTCACATTCAAGCACTGCAATTAACTATGTATGCTGATGTAAGCAACTTCCCAATTAACCTCTTCCTCCATGCTTGTATTTCCATTATGAAAATCTGCCTAAGACTTGCCTGCTTGATTTACATCTTTCCACAGTGCCTGCAAGACCGAGTTGTTCCACCAGGCCTTTGGTCAGGGCTCAGCCTGACTCCCCTTCTCTTTTTGTATATGAACTAGTATGAAAGAGGTCTCCCAGCATTCTCACAGGCCCATAAAAACAACATAAACAGTTGGCCTGATGAACATTTACTGTTCCCAACCCTAATCCTGAGGAAAGCCATCTAAATTAGATTTTAATTTGACCCTGACTTGTTTTTAGGAGGTAATTTAATTATTGATTGATTTTATACTAATGTTATATATTTGATGTTAGACACCCTGAGCCCGGTTTTGGCTGGGGAGGGTGGGATAAAAGTTATTATTATTATTATTATTATTATTATTATTATTCACAATGACTTCTGTCTCTTGAAGCTGGCGTTTGCCTCCACAGATATACAAGGTTCCTTGCTGCAGACATTCATTTAAATCATATGAGGAGTCATGCAGCCCCAGAGGTAGGGCTAAACACACATCCCAACAGTCCAACTGTCTCACAGAGAAATCCCAACAGTCTCACAGTGAAGTTTCAAATCATGTTGAACAGAACATACTTAGAAAGCTTTTGCAGACTTTTGCGCCATGTTTGCAAATGCCTAAAAAGGAGTCTATGTGCTTGAGGACGTTGAGGGTAAGTCTTGAGGCACACCCCTGACTTGGACCCCTGATTTTAACCCTCAAGTGTACAAATCAAATACCTTAAGGTAGCTACAATAATGCATATTTCAATAGATATGAATGAATGTGATTTCCACCCTAGAATAATTCAAGCTCTTTTCTGTCATGTATATGTGAACTCATGTACACTCATGATCACATACTGTGATCTCATTGGCAAAACACAAGTGCAATTTAACACCTGCATGTTGCCTTCCCTTCTTTATAATGTTTGATGGTTTGAAGAAAACCGTGGCTTTTTATGTCCTGAATGGAAGCATCCTGTACAATTTGATCTGAACTCAAATGCGTGGCTAAAAGCCAAAGTGACACATGGGACCCTAGACAGAATGTGGAACATGAAAAGGACATTTAAAATGTTATTAGCTTCTGAAAACAGCTTCAGAGAAGTAAAATAACATGTGTCTGAAGTTTGCAACCTCTAATGTGTTTGCTTATTGAGTGCTTAAGATATTCATTGTCATATTGCTCTAAGTTCTTTGAAGTGAAATAGTTCTCTGGAGTCTGAATAATCTCAACAAATCACTATGCATAATTCAGAGGTATCTTTTCATGCTTATCTCATCTCAAATTAAATAAAGCAAAGAGATTTTCCTGTGGCAGATTTGCTATTTCCCTCTATCCATACATTTCAGCAAAACAGTTAAAAATTGACAGGTCATTACTTGGTTGTACTTGCTTTCGGGAAAGATTTTCTTTACATTTGTAAGTTAATGTCTTGTCTCCACCACAGTGTTAGGCAGGCTGCAGTGTCGCTTGTGACAATTTTATCAGTATTAATGTCATAAAGCACAAAGCAAAGGCTTTATTCTTTTCACAAAGGTAATGGAAATAGTACCCTACAGAACACAGGGGATTTCAAAAGCCAGGAAGTTGGCAGAGTTTGTTCTCTGGCTCTCCTGCTCCATGGGATTTAAACTACGTAACAGTGTGGATGATTGTAATCTAGATTTATATTATATATGGAACTCAAATATTTATTCCCCTGCCACAATTCAAAGGTGTAGTGAGTGATAGCCCCTTAAAATACATACAGCACAATTCTACACATGCATGTTGTTCTACCTTGGTAAGAGTAGGATTGTAGCCTAAATTTATCTGTTCATTTACGTGGTGGTATATCTGAGTGAGCGATGCGGGTGGCGCTGTGGTCTAAACCACAGAGCCTAGGGCCTGCTGATCAGTAGGTCGGCGGCTCGAATCCCCGCGACGGGATGAGCTCCCATTGCTCCGTCGCAGCTCCTGCCAACCTAGCAGTTCGAAAGCATGTCAAAGTGCAAGTAGATAAATAGGTACCACTCTGGCGGGAAGGTAAACGGCGTTTCTGTGCGCTGCTCTGGTTCTCCAGAAGCGACTTAGTCATGCTGGTCACATGACCTGGAAGCTGTCTGCGGACAAACGCTAGGCAGTGGTGGCATCCATAAGTAAAGAAATATCATTGTAAACTTCACACCTTACTCTGTCTTCTTGTATCAGAGGGCATGTAACATCTCCCTTTGCTTATTGTCAGGACCTTTCATTATGTCAATACATGGATGTTTCCTATTCCTTCTGTTACTCTGTCCTTTATTCCTCCTCTGCAGTTTTCCTTTTGTGCTGCTCTCTGAAACATTGGGGGTGGGGTAATACATTTTCAAATAGCTGTGTGCCAAGAATGAACTTAATCATGGAAACAGTTTCCATACAATATTCAGCAAGTCAGCTATCTGATGTTTCCAGAAGTTACACAAAATGATTTATGGTGAAACTATTCTAAAATATTCACATGATTTCAAGCCATTTATTGGATGACCCTGAACAGCTTCTTCATAAAGAAGGCTATAATTGAATAAACAACGTACAGGGTGGGTGGTGAGAGAACAGCTAGGTCAGCAGAAATGTTGTTCCCATTCATAAGGCATGGTAATGGGAATGCACATTCCAAATATTCAAGTATCTAGTAATTTTTCTTCCATGACAAACTGAAATAACATTGTTTTGTTTTTACTTTAATTTGCTCCTCGCTTTTTCCTTTTGCGCCTGCTTGGGACAATGGAGCACAATGGGGAAAAGGAAGAGACTTTTTTTGTATCCTAAGATATATAGTGGAAAAAGAGGAGGGGGATGACTTTTGGGTCATGATATCAAATAAACTTCTAAGGAAGTGAACATTAGCACAATGCAGGAAAAACTTTTATTACAACTGTCCATGGATGCATGTGAAAACGTAAGTATATTAAAACAAACCAACAACAAATCAAACAGGTTGCCACTGAAAGTATAATGATTTGAGATTAAAACTACAGTCCCAAATCACTGATTAGATTTAGCCTCACTGAATATAGTGGGTTTATATGACTATACTCTAAATTCCTTGAAACTAATGAACTTAAGCTAAATGCATACCCCTAAACATTTTGTGAAACTAAGTTTGGCCTCATTGAGGGGCAGTATTTCAATATGAGTAGGAAAATGAGATTACCCCTAAATATATATATTTAGAGAAAAAAGCACTGTATATGCCTTTCTATTGCAACAGGCCTTTGGAAACTGACTGTTTTTGAGGAAAGGACTGGTGCCATGATGTTCTTGTTATTGTCTGTGTTTCAAACTGAATTTTTATACTATTTTAATTCTATTAGTGCTTAATTACATTTTAGTTATCATCTCTTCTATGTTTTCAGCTTCTTCTATTTTATCTTTGTAAACAACCTTGAGTCCCAAACTGGGGAAAATGTGGAATATTATTATTATTATTATTATTATTTGGTACACAAAAATAAAAGCAAAGCAATAATGCATTTTAAAATTGGAAAGCGCCTTTGTTGCCTTTGTAGGGAATGAGTATATAAAGGCAATGAATAACTAATAATATAACATTATGTTAACTTCAGAGCAACACAAAACAACTGGGAGTTGAATACTTAAAATCATAGTAGTCACGAGCCATCAAATGTCGAGACAAACAAGAAGCAAGCCCCTAACCTGGAACAGAGTCAGTGCATGATTTATTTCCTGGGGGAGGGCTATTCTATTCCAGAGATGGGTGTCGCCCATCTCTTCTTGGTTGTTGCCAGATGGATATCTGCAAGTTGCAGAAGTGGATCTCTGATTACCACAGTTTCCAGGCAGCTTGATATGGGAAAAAGAATTATCTCTGGCATCTTGGTCCCAAGTTGTTTACAGACTTGCAGGTTACTACCAAGGTTTTGGAGTGAATTGGCAGGCATTGCAATTCTTTCAACAGAGGTGTTACATGATATGATCTCTGTTGATTACACATCCTTGTTGCTATATTCTGCATTCCTGCAGCTTCTGGACCATTCATGAGGGCATCTCCACATAGAGTGCATTGCATTAACTGAGATTTGAGGTCGCCAATACATGGATTGTTTAGTTTGTGTGCAACCAATTGGGGCTTACTGCTGAATATATGTGCATAGGAGTGCTCCGCACAACTACTGAACTCAGCGGATTGCATTTTAAGGCAAGCCAGAGATTGCCTGCCTAGAAGGCAGTTTCTTCTAGCAAGGGAGAACCACATATTCAGCACAGCATTCATGCCTGCAAGGAATCAGTGTACGGAAGTTGAGTCCACTGAGTCTTATGCAGCAAAAGTTGATTCGGATTAATGCTCTAATCTTCAGCATACTTGATGAAGTTGGTTGGCCTTAATTCTGAGTCAGTGTGGAATGGATGGGATTGTAAGATCCATTGAAAGCATTCAAAGTGGATATGCAGCACAATATTTGCAAAAGGGCCCCAACTCTCGAAGGGAGAACCTCTCCTGCCCCTCCCTTCCACGAGGCCCCACAGGAGCCAAGATGAGGGCAGAAATGCGATTCCATTTACTGTTTTGTGGGTCACATGCCTCGGGGCAAATTTTACCCTGTATGGGTTAAGCTGAAAATTAGGCTTACCTGAGAATCTGGTTCAATGAACTCAATGAGATTTACTTCTGATTATGTCTGCATAGGGTTGACCTGTTAGGCACATACTTTAAGAATGACAACATGTGTCTTATAAATTAAAATCTGATCAAAAATATAAGGGGGTGACTAGCAAATCAGTAAACAGATCCTCATCATTATTGTCCTGCATTTGAAGAAGGATGTGGTCAAAAGAAAAGGACATAATAACTGCTCCCTGAGAGTGCTTTAAAAAGAAAGAAAGAAAAGAAAATCTCTTTGGTAGGAGGGAAAGGGAAATGCAGAGCAAAAGCACTGTATAATAGAGTTAGCTTGTTGTGTTACTTTAATCAAGTATTCATTGGTAATGTACTCTATGTCCCACTTTCTCCTTATACACTTAACACAAACAGACTTGAGCACAATGATAACTTTTTAATTATTTGTCACTTCGAATCTATATGAGTTAGAGGTTCATTAAGTTGGAAAGGAGAACAGTAGCCTGAGGGCCCTGGTGAGGTGAGGTGACTGAAACACAGAAAACCCATACCGTAGCGAAGTATTTGTATGTGCAATTTACAAAATAGAATTCCTTTAGAGAAAACTGGAGAAGCAGATAGATAAATGGACAGCACATTCTGGGGCATCAGGTTCTGACCTGCATGAGAAAAAAACACGGAAGAACCTGATGTAATACTCCTTAGAGAGGAGTAATAATAATGATAGTAGAATGATGGGAAACTAGGCCCCATACCTGGTAGGGAAGGCTTTCAAATGGCTTCTTTCACAGTAAAGGTAAAGGTAAAGGTACCCCTGACCATTAGGTCCAGTCGCAGATGACTCTGGGGTTGTGCACTCATCTCGCTCTATAGGCCGAGGGAGCTGGCGTTTGTCCGCAGACAGCTTTTGGGTCACATGGCCAGCATGATTAAGCTGCTTCTGGTGAACCAGAGCAGCGCACGGAAACACTGTTTATCTTCCCGCTGGAGCGGTACCTATTTATCTGCTTGAACTTGACGTGCTTTTCGACTGCTATGTGGGAAGGAGCTGGGACTGAACAACGGGCGAGCTCACCGTGTCACGCGGATTCGAACCGCTGACCTTCTGATTGTCAAGCCCTAGGCCCATATTTCTTTTGATCCTCATCCTTGCACAAAACCAGAAAACTGCATAAGCAAATTTACAATTGTCTGACGGTGTGTTTTTGCAAAATTTTAAGATGGGGAATCTTGGCAGGGGGGATAAGGTTCACACACAGCTATTAATATTATGCAGATTGAAGTGACTGGAAGCATAAGAACTGACTCCTTTTGAACAAAATCATTGTCCTGACCCATAAAAATATTCTTCAAAGTTTTACTTGCAGAACTCTTCAAAAAAAGCATCAAAGATACCACCAAAATAGCTGTACAATGTCTTGTGCTGTCCAGCACAGGCTCAGTATCTTAGAAAATATGAAATGATCCCAACAGACCTAGAAGCAAAGGTATCTCTCTCTTTAACAGCATCCATTTCCCTGGAGCTGTTTTCCTTGAGAACTTCATTTACTTTCCTTGTGGCATTCAGAGAAAGACTTAACAGCCACCACCCTTTCAAGATGGCAAATTTGCAACTCAATATCTTTGTCACCTGATCTAAGGTTACAACAGTTTAGAATAACAGAAAACAATGAACATGAGATCATTAACCCATTTAGGAGCTTAGAGTCCCTTAGAAAAACTGCTGTGGAAAAACCCCAATGTTAGCAGTACATATTTAGCCATTTTTCATTTCTAAACCTTTGTTGGATTAACAGGTAAATAGTGCTCAAATGTGGACAAGCCATTTTCCTCTCAAATTACAATTCCTATCTTAACAGCAAAAGCACATATTCCCTTTTGTAGAGAAGGGTCTGACCCAGCAATGCACTTTTCCAAAAGTTGCATTCTCTGCTCTAACCCTGCAAATCTCAGAAGATCTAGACAATAGGTACAAAGATACAGAGCTCTGTTCCAGTAACAAGAAGCCGAAAGCACCAGCCTGAAGATGACGAGTGAGACCTCGTCGAAACGTCGCCTAGACACCCCAACTTTTACACGGGAAGACACCCGAGGACACCAAAACCTGCATATATATATATATATATATATATATATATATATATATATATCCAGTTTGCAGTCTGGCAGCAAGCTTATTCCTAGTTTTGAAGTTTGTGAGCTCTTGGAATATATCAAGCTGGATATATTGTGTTCCAAAACGACTGCTGGTAATAAATTATGTAAATTAAGTAGATTTGCCTACATTTACTTCCCTTTGCATAATTCATTTTGCTTCCATTATGTTCCTATGTGCATGCAATGAATGCTGAGCTACACCTCTATATTTGTGACCTAATAATGTCTATGTCCATCAACACTTATTCTGAGATGAAACAGGTGAATCAAGAGCTAAATACCATCTAGGCATATCATTATTTTCTTCCTTTAAAAAAGTGTGTTTTTTGTATACCGGTATGTTGATGGATGGATGGTTAGTTGAAAGAAGAAAAGGAAAGAAAAAATCAAAGGGCATCGCTGTATGGTGTTATATATGGATAAATCATTCTGACTTGTGAAATTTATGGATGGGGAAAATAGGGGATAAACTACAGCCAAACAGCAAGCTTTTTCAATTTTGTTGTTGTTCTTCCATCGTATTACTTTCTTCATTGCTTATTATTCACTTTTTGCATATGCAGCTGGCTCACACTGCAGGCCCAGGAAATTTTGGGTCTTTGTTCATGTGCACACACACACACACACACACCTGCCACTCTGAAAGTTCACAGGGCACCGTAGTGCGATATTCACTATTCTGAAGCAGGCATTCCAGTTCCATTTTAATATTCCTAAGGGAAGCATAAAAACCACAAAATAATGTAGATTAGCCCGACTTTGTACAAATTTCACAGGGAAGGTATGAACTCTGAATGTCAAGTTAAAAGTGATTTTTTGCAAATATTATCTTAAAAAAAGGGAAAAAATATCCATAGGAGCGGGAGAGAGCATCCCAATTCTAATGAAGCACATGGCTCATGAATAAAAAGAATGTGCGCTCTCGGATTCTTTTAAAAGAGAAATAGGAAAGTGTATTCCAGAAGAGAGAAGCAGTCTTCCATATTGTGGAAGGCTGCAGAAGAAGAGGGAGAGAAAACTTCCCCTAGAAAATGGATAAGTGATGAATGCAGCCTATTGGCAAGGTTCATTGTACAAGCAGAGAAAGGGATAAATTAAGAAGTTACACGTGTGACACACCATCTGTGTCTGTTTTTGTTATTTTTGCCACGTGCATCTGTTTCTATTCAGCTATAGGGCAGCACTTTATCATCATTTGCAGGCCCTGAATATCACGGGAGGGGGGGGGAGTTCAGTTTTGTTGGCAAAAGTCTCATCCACCCCTAAATGTGCGATTAAACCAGGAGTGTTCATTATGAACCAGCCAGCAAGCAGAATGCGAGGGAGGGGATGTTCTGAAAGTAGGCATTAAATGTCAAGCCCTTCAGATGACGAAGTCTGGAAATGTTGCTGCAGGGACAGAAGGCCTAGATTTCAGCATGTCCCTATGACTTGTTTGAAATGTAAGGCTGAAATAGTCCTCTTTCTGCTGTGAAGGCAGCTGGAACTGAGCAGGGAGGAGTGAGCCGTCTCAAAATACTCTTGTTCATGGGTAGGCAAACTAAGGCCTGGGGGCCAGATCCGGCCCAATCGCCTCCTCATTCCAGCCCGTGGACGGTCTGGGAATCAGGGTGTTTTTACATGAGTAGAATGTGTCCTTTTATTTAAAATGCGTCTCCGGGTTATTTGTGGGACATTGGAATTCCTTCATTTTTTTTCTTTTTCAAAATAATCCGGCCCTCCACAAGGTCTGAGGGACAGTGGACCGGCCACCTGCTGCAAAAGGCTGCTGACCCCTGCTCCAGTTAGTCCAAAGGTCCATGCTCCTGAAATTTGAACCCCTTAGTTTATACTGTTCCCAGCCTTGCTTAATGTTCAACTATTTTGAACTATGTTCAAAATAATCCAAGCGTATTTGGATTATTTTCGCCTTGGTAAAGATTTTAAAATGTCAGAATGAGTTGTTTTTAAATGATTTTTAACGAGCTACCTAGCTAACATTCAAATGGGATTATCCTAATGTATTAAGACAGAATGATGTGCTTCCCATTCCAAATATGGTGCTCCATATTTAATGCACAGTGCAATGTACTGCATGTTCCAATACTAGGCACACTGTCTAAGCTTGGTAGTCAATGCTGCTACTGAGTGTTCTCTGAAAGCAACTCATTTCTTTGGTTTGATTTTACAGATCTATAATTATTTATCACTTTGCCAACAAAGGTCCGTATAGTAAAAGCTATGGTTTTCCCAGTAGTGATGTATGGAAGTGAGAACTGGACCGTAAAGAAGGCTGATCACCAAATAATTGATGCTTTTGAATTATGGTGCTGGGGGAGACTCTTGAGAGTCCCATGGACTGCAAGAAGATCAAATCTCTTCATTCCTAAGGAAATCAGCCCTGAGTGCTCACTGGAAGGACAGATCATGAAGCTGAGGCTCCAAGACTTTGGCCACCTCATGAGAAGAGAAGACTCCCTGGAAAAGACCCTGATGTTGGGAAAGATTGAGGGCACAAGGAGAAGGGGACGACAGAGGACAAGATGGTTGGATAGTGTTCCCGAAGCTACCAGCATGAGTTTGACCAAACTGCGGGAGGCAGTGGAAGACAGAAGTGCCTGGCGTGCTCTGGTCCATGGGGTCACGAAGAGTCGGACACGACTAAACGACTAAACAACAACAACAACAATTATTTATCTACATCAACTGGGATATACTAACTAGCTGTGTTTCAGGCATAACCGTTGGCCATTGAGCGAAATAAGATAAGAGAGTCAGATTGAACATCTGCTTTTGAAAACTGAATTTAGCATATATTTTGGGGGATACAAGTGGTTAGTCTTTCCTAGGGCACAAAATAGCCTGGCATTGCCACAGCAAGCAGAACGAACTCCTCCTGTATTTGCTGGTTCCTTTTCCTCTTGGGTGGACAGTCTGCTGCTCTGGCAGCTACACTAAAATCTTGGGTTTCCCAAATTATTTTCTCTGAGCGGCACTATACCAGGGAAGATAGCAAACAGATAGGTTTTTAATTAAATAGGAAGTGTCTCTTCTATTGTGAGAACCTAGGAAGAAAAGGGAAGAAAAGGAAGACCCAAAACTGATTTTAAAATAAACCAGGAATGCGAACATTCCTTCTCCATTGTCTGGAGAAGGGACTTCCTAGGTGATTTTGAATTTTTCTTTGGTTTTCTCTCTGCCACTTACCAATCACAGGTCCAACTTCACCCATCAGTTAAAAATACTGAAAGTTGAGAGCAGGTTTGTATTTCACTAAGCAATTGCTTTGACTGGTACCTGTACATTTTGCTTTCTAATTTTTGTTCCAAAAGGGGTAGAGACTTAGTTTAATTTTTTGAATGAAAACTCAGAGTCTGGGTCCTCTGCTGGCTCTGGGCCTGTATAGATGTGATATCTGTAACCCCGACCCAAACTGGTTCTGGCTTCACTGTCATCCCCCAAATCAGCTCTCTGTCGTATTGCTTTGTCAATATATTTTAGGTTTTTCTCCACTATATAGTGGGAGTCTTAATAGGAAATAATGCAGTATAGTATTTTGCCTTGCCACATTTAGTTGAGAGATTGTTGAGCTGAAAATATTTCACTGTGTTTAATTGCTCCACTATCTTTTTCTGCTACTCACATTTCGATGTGTTGCTAATTTTGTTGAGTGGTTTTTTTAAAAAACACACACACACTTAAACACACTTGTCTATGAAATCATTTTCCTGTGTCAACGGTAAATAACATCTGCATGTTTCTGTAGCATGTGCTACTGAGATACATTTATAGCCACTCCCGGAGACAAAATTACATCAGAACCTTTATTGCCAAGAGTTGTCAAATGTTTCTAATGATCTTCCCTCCCTCCTCAACTCTCTCCCAAACCCCCAAACAAGCACAAAGCATGAGGCAGCCAATCAAGCACTTTAAAAACCAGCATTAACAATTTATGATATATAATTTGAATTTTAGCCCAAGGCATCTGTGCCCAGCTTGTTGTTTGTACCAAGCATGCATTCCAAGGGGGCACTTTTCAGTCATAAGTAGTGTGGATGCTGCAATGATTCTCTATAAACGACTGCAAAGGGAGGCATAAGACCACCAAAGTCTTTGAAACCCATCTGCCCTCTCCTGTCTCAGATGTAATCATTGTGACTCCAGTGACTCTATTCACCTTCAGGCATGCAGAGAAATGTTAATATATCGAGTTGCTGCCATTATTATTATTATTATTATTATTATTATTATTATTATTACTATTTTATTTGTGGTAGTAGAAGAAGACCTGCAGTACTACTAGTAGGAGAATGTCAAACACATTTAGACTGTGATCCTTTGCACCAGTGTTTCCCCAACTTGGGTCTACAACTATTTCTGAACTACAATTCCATCAACCCTGACCACTGGCCCTGATAGCTAAGGATGATGGGCATTGTAGTCCAGAAACAGCTGGTGACCCAAGTTGGGGAAACACTGCTTTACATACTTACTTGGAGTGAACTTCATTGAACACAGTGGAAGACAAAAGTGAAAATAAACATAGGATTCCAATTTCACAATGTAGGTGGTCATTTTCAAGGCATTCCTTCATATTATCAACAGTTTTATCGACTTCAATGCATTATCAATGACTCTTTTTAATTAGACTAATGTCCAGATCCTAAACATTTTCTGCTTGGTGAAGGAAGGTGCTTGTAGAATGTGATCTGCCCCCTTAATCCATATAAGATGTGTATTACTTTTTCAATTTTATTTTATGTATTGGATTTATATGCCACCCTTCCTCCAAAAGGAGTTTAGAGTGGCAAACAAAAAGCAATAAAATGACAGATTTTATAAAGCCTCTCCTCCTTCCGGAGGGGAGGGATTGTGAGTGGGAGACGATTCCTGTGTCATGCAGGGGGCATTTTGCCCCCTGCCCTCTCATCATCACTGGCGCGTCACGCCTCCCAGTTGGGCACCCAATCAGGTGCCACCACGGGGGGCGTGGTTTAGCCGCTCAAATGCGGCCGCACCAGCTCTCCCCGCCATTGCGCTTCAGATTTTCCATGAGTCATTCTGTAATCAATAAAGTTGTGGCCTTTTCTTGCCCATTAACCTGATATACTGTGTCCACGTGTCTTCATTCTCCAAGCGGGGATCAGGTCCTCGAATCACAAGCATTTAAAAAAACAATTCCAATAGAGATGCAGACTGGGAAAGACCTCAACTTAAAAGGTTTGTAGGAAGAAGGTATTCAGTAGGTTCTGAAAAGACAACAGAATGCCACCTTTCTAATTAATATTTAAAAGGAAGCAATTTTTCTATTTCTTCCTATATACAGCATGAAGGAAGTTTGAAAAGGCTCTACAGTACTGTGTTAGCATTTATTTGTTAACTTCTGTGTTATGCCCATCTTTGCCATTTCTCCTTTTAAAAACTGTTTCCTAAAAAAAGAAGCTCAGTTGCGTCTTTATTCAGGCCTCTACTCTTGTTTAAAAATTCCATTTTCTTTCTCAGTGTTCTCCCATCCCTGCTTTACTCTAACCCTTGTCATTGTTTAAAACTATAATTTTCATCTCAGTGCCTTTCCATTTCTACTGTATTCAAACTCTTGTCATTGTTTGAGTACAGTGAGAAGGAAGAAACACTGAAAGGCAGGTGTTTTATACCTCTCTCTCTCTCTCTCTCTCTCTCTCTCTCTCTCTCTCTCTCTCTCTCTCTCTCCCTCTCCCATTCTTCAGCTGCCTTATGTGTGAAAGAGAAGGATGTGGATCCCCAAATATTCCACAATGTATTTCACTGCTGATCCCATGGATATCTTCATCATGAAGTTCCAGATACAATTTAGTAAATCCGAAGAGAGATTTTATTAACACACTAACACCCTCAACAAGTCTCTTCATTATGGGGTTTTTAGGATATCAAAGGATTCCTATCTGACTTCCCATGTTCTCCTCTCTGCTGTTCTTGATATTGGATGGGACACACAGCTTCTGCTTCTGTGCCGATTGCCCATTGCCATCAGTTCATGACCAATTCCTAGTCCTCCTTCCTCTCAACCCTACCATGGGTGGCACTGGGCTCATCATTCTTAAAGCCAACACTCCAGATAACTAGCAAATGAATTAATACATTTGAAACTGTGGCATACCACCTTGCATAGCTGCCAACTTTTCCCTTTTTCAAAGGGAAATTCCCTTATTCCGAATATGATTCCTCGCAAGAAAAGGGAAAAGTTGACAGCTATGCCACCTTGCAATTTCAAAAGTTGTTATCCTTATATTATTCATTATATCTACTCAGTTTTAGGCCAACATTGGAGACCAGCAAAGTTACCCAGGCCTGCTTAATTCCACCCATTAATACCCAGTTCAGTTTCTAGCCATGATGAATCTCCTATAGTGTCAGGCTTTGGAGAATCGGCTTCCTCCCCAAGGAATTCTTACCAGTTAGTTTCCATAATAAACACAGTGAAGGACAAAAGAAAGCGTCCACCCAGAATGGCGGTGCTCCCAATTAAGCTTACACCCCCTCCATCCCTATTAAGCTGCATCACTCCTACCTCTTGTAATCTGAGTTTTTGCCCTCTGTGCTTTCTGTTCTGAAACTTTCTGAGCTCTTCTTGACCTTGGGCTGAGTGGAGGAATGCTGTCCAGAGATTGTGAATCTGTTAACCCTCTCTCTTCCAGTGTTTCTTCTCCTAGCTGTTCTTCTAGTATTTCCCAGCTTCTACCTTCTGAACTATGCCCCTCCTCAAACCACTGTTCCAAATCTATACTGTCTTTCTGCTCTTGGGAAAATTCAGGATCAAGAGGGGGTGGCTCCCACCATTCCTCCTCAGTGCAGCCCTCCTCGGCACGGTCCCTGACATCTAGGAACATTCTTTTGTTGAGATAATTGGTACATAGAAAAGGTGCTTTTAGGTGAAGCCAAAGTTATTGCCATTCTATTTGCCCTTATTCTTGAGAATTTGGACATGGATCAAGGAGGCTCAAGGAGAAGGAACTCTGAAAACTTATGTGGAAAAGTTAGCAGCACTCCAAGAGAATCAAACACATGCTTGTTACTTGGACTTAACACGTGAATCACTATAACTCCTAGACAACCCAGGAAATAGCTGGTACTTTCTTGATAAAGTTGACTCCTTCATGATTAATAGTTTGGATTCTGATGTAATGCTATTACAAAATATGAAATGGTGGGCTCCTGGACTGTAACTGGCTTCACAGGGATCCTGCCACACAACAAGTAAATAACAATAATTCTCCTTTCATGGTCATATGCTACACATCTGCCAAATGCCCTACAAGAGATGCCAAGGGTAATTCATTGTGAAAAGACAGGCTGTTTTGTTAGTTTATCGCAGTTTTTGCTCCCAGCTTCGCTGACCTTGACGCTAGTGTTCCGAGAGGAGATAATTACAATTTATCTCTCCCACTTCAAGAAAGAAGCTTTGCTATGTTGACATTTGTACACCTGGAGGACAGCCACACTCCAATGAACTGATAATAGATATCAACTCAGCTGTATCTTTCCAATGTTTTAAGGCTGCAGAGGTGAAAATCCTATATGAGGTTGGGACAAGTGTGAGGGACATGACAGGACTTGGGTTGTAATAGTAGAATATGAAGGGTTCGTGAAGGACAGGATGTTTAATCACAGGCCACCTCCCATTTGTTCTCCTCAAGCCAACACTGAAATAGACTTTGAGCATTTCAATCAATCTTCCATAGACAGTTACAAAATGCTGACCAAATTGGAGAGTCTCAAAAGTCATTTTCCAAGGTCTATAACAGACATATAACAAATACGCTTATGCATCATCTACCCACATTTCTACAGATACACTGTATACAAGAAGTTCACAGGTGAGTGAGGTAGAGGTTAATCACATATTCCTGCAAGTGCCATTGATCTCAATGGAATTTTTCTGAAGAATTATAGCTGGACGATAAAAGGCACTGGAAGTAATGGGTCTTTGTTGAGCCATTTACCTTACTGGAAACAGTTCTAAGAGCGTAAATAGCATATAATCAAGTATACTGAGCAACAGAAGTCCAATATTCAAATATTGTTCTAAGGATATCGACAATATATCGCATGTCAAGCATTCTGGGAAGGAAACTATTATTATTATTATTATTATTATTATTATTATTATTATTATTATTTACAACCACATTTTATCTGGGGAAAACAGAGTTTTATAGAGGATGGATTGTACGCTCTACGTGGGGCTGCCCTTGAGATTGACCCAGAAATTCCAGCGGGTGCAGAATGCCGCAGCGAGACTCCTTACGGGGTCCTCGCTATGAGATCACATTCACCTGGTACTATACTAGCTGCACTGGCTCCCGGTGGAGTATAGGATCAGGTTTAAGGTGCTGGTTTTAACCTTCAAAGCCCTATACGGCCTAGGACCCTCGTACCTACGGGTCCGCCTCTCCTGGTATGTCCCACAGGGGAACTTATGGTCTTCAAACAAAAACATCTTGAAGGTCCCAGGCCACAGAGAGGTTAGGCTGGCCTCAACCAGAGCCAGGGCTGTAGCTCTGATCTGGTGCAACGCTCTGTCACAAGAGACCAGGGCCCTGCGGGACTTGACATCTTTCCGCAGGGCCTGAAAGACAAAGCTGTTCCACCAGGCCTTTGGCCAGGGCACAGCCTGACTCCCTCCTTTGGCAATCCTCACAGAACTTCTAACCCAATGGTTGCCATTAATTTGATTGAAATAAATTTTATAATGAAATGATTTTAGAATGTTTTATCGTTTTACTGTTGTTAGCCGCTCTGAGCACGGCTTCGGCTGGGGAGGGTGGGATATAAATACAAATTATTATTATTATTATTATTATTATTATTATTATTATTATTATGACAGGGCTTACATTTGTGCAATTGGACATCCTCTTCCCATCCCCTGCACAGCCCTCATGAGCCCCCAAACTGCTCTGGAAGAGAATTTGGGGGCATACAGGGGCTGTAGGAGGTGAGAAGAAAAAAAAGATTTAATTACAGTATATGAGTGCAAATTGTTTCCAATGACACTGTTAGATGTTAGCCATGGGAATTCTTAATAATTATTATTAAATAATAAACGTTGTTATGAAAAATATTCATTTTTATTTAGCTATTTAACAAAATTTATATACCACTTGAATGTAAATTGTTGTTATTAATAGTTGATTTATGAGTTGCTTTCTACAACAAAGCCTCTAAGCAACTTATAAAAGATGAAGAGTCAAAGAAACAATAGATCACAATAAAACCATTATAATAACCCATAAACAGACCTAGCAAAAACTTCAGTAGCAGAAAACATTTAATCAATAAGCAGCAGAACATATATCATCTGTCAAATGCCTAGGAGTAGGTGTCTACCTCTTAGCAAAAAGATGTGAACCTCACTTGGGAGATCATTGTAGTGGGGAGCCACAATTGAAACAATCTTCTCCTTTTTTGCCACCCTCTTGTCTTTTCTCAGAGGAGGCATCCAGGTGAGGGCCTCAGATGAAGGTCAAAGGGTCCAGGTAGGTTCACATTGGGAGAGGTGCCCTGAAAGATATTGAGAAGACCTGGCTAATACAGTGCTTTGTAGGTCAAAACCAGAGCTTTGAAATGAGCATGGAAATGTACAGGCTGCCAGTGCAGCTATGCCAGGGTTGGTGTTGTATAATCATCCCACCTCAAGCCTGTCAGCATCATAGTTATACTTTAATGAGGAAACTAGAGGGCAGATTACTGCAACCAATCCCTGCCCAGATGGAGTTGCAGTTGGGCCACCAGCCTAAACAGATGGAAGGTCTGCCAAGACTACCTGTGCCTCAAGTGACGATAACATTGGAATTGTCATGAGAATGTCATCAAAATGGGTCTTAGAGAAGAAATGCCACTGAGTTCATTGGTGCTGGCTTCTAAATAAATGTGTTTAAGACTGAGGCATAAAGAAACTTCTGCCCATTGTTGTCTAAAACAAGAAATTATTTTTTTAAGAGAGGGGTGGGAGAGTCAAAGCGACTTACAATAAACAATACATCGTGATTCATGGATACATAGAGTTGGAAGGGACCCTGAGGATCATCTAGTCCAGGCATGGCGAAACTTGGCCCTCCAGCTGTTTGGGCACTACAACTCCCATCATCCCTAGCTAGCAGGACCAGTGGTCAGGGATGATGGGAACTGTAGTCCCAAAACAGCTGGAGGGCCAAGTTTGACCATGCCTGATCTAGTCCAATCTGAATATTCAGCTCTCCCATACGAGAATTGAACCTTGGCATAATCAGTGCTATTTTTCAAGAAAAAGAGGTGCTGGAGCTCACCATGAACTTATTCTTTTACATGAACTCTGGTGAGCTCCAGCGGGTGGTGGTGGGAGCCCTGGGTATTGCTACTAAGTTGGAATACTTGGGAAATTGTTCATATATTCCTTCAGCTAATATTAATTGTATCTTCTTGATGCTTACATGCTTTCGGTGATTCTGTTGGCATTTTCAATTGCTGCTGGAATTTAAATTCCTGCCTTGACAAGTGCATCTGTATCTCATGGCTTATCGAGAGCACAAATGCAGTGTGAAATTCCATCACTATTTTCCAGTGCTTCAGGACTGCTGTAGCAGATGGACATCCTGATTACAACAAGTGCTGCCATTGAATTCCATCTGAAGCAAAATTGAGGGTGACATCTGCATTCTGATATTGCTGATGCTGTAAGGAGGCTTATCAAAATCTGTACTGTTCTGAATCTGCTACTTGTTCACCCACAAAGTACCTTCTTGAGTCTACCATCCATATGTTTGTGATATAAGGCACAAGAACTACTAAGTTTTTTAAATAAAAAATTGTCCAGTAGCACCTTAGAGACCGACTAAGTTGGTCACCAGACCCTTATGACTTCTGTTTCAGTGTATCTGAAGAAGTGTGCACACACACCAAAGCTTATACCCAGAACAAACTTAGTTGGTCTATTGGGAGCTACTGGACAATTTCTTTTATTTATTTTGACTGCTTCAGACCAACACGGCTACCTACCTGAATCTACTAAGTTTTTTTTATTATTGATAATGGATTATATCATCTCACGACTACAAAACTCTTCATGCAGTACAAAACCAACATAAATATGATTAGACAACCTTAAAATTATGATAATCAGTTAGTTTTGGAAAATGGCTTTCATATGAAATTTTTTCCTGAGGAATCCTGGAACTCATATGTCCAATACTCTCAGATGTTCTCCATATCTGTGATTTTATGCTTGCAATACAAAAATCCACATACAGTGGTGCCTCGCAAGACGAAATTAATCCGTTCTGTGAGGCTCTTCGTTTAGCGGTTTTTTCGTCTTGCGAAGCAAGCCCATTGACAGCTTAGCAGATTAACACTATTAGCGGTTTAGCGGCTTTTAGAGATCAGCTGTTAAGCGGCTTATCAGCGGATCAGCTGATAAGCGGCTTAGCGGCTTAGGAAAAGGGGGGAGGGGAAAAAACCCGCAGGAACTCGCAAGACATTTTTGTCTTGCAAAGCAAGCCCATAAGGAAATTCGTTTTGCGAAGCGCCTCCAAAACGGAAAACCCTTTCGTCTAGCGGGTTTTCCGTCTTGCGAGGCGTTCGTCTTGCGGGGCACCACTGTATTTGCTGCACATACAGGCAAAACAGAAAATATAACTGAAAATATTATCAGAGGATTTGCACAAAATAAAAAAATAAATCCCCACTGGATGCATAGCTGAATGTGCAATTAAGAAACTGCCAACATAGAGCACACAAAAATGTTTGTGCAACATTTTTTGTTAAGCTTCTTGGAATGAAGAATGTGATGCACAATTAAGTCAGTCTGAGGTAATAATATGCAGTGATGCACAACAAGGGTCTAGATCTGTCCTGCAACCCGCCCCCCCCCCCGAAAAACCTGAACATGAATGTCGGTGTTTAGAATGGATCTCCACATCCCTAAACTCCTAAGTGGTGAATGGAATATACTCTTTACACTTTTGTCATTTTCCTGGTGTAATCAACAGTAGGTCAAAGCATTGTTTAGATTATTAAAATTAAACTACCTAGCTGTGCTTATGGCTAATAGATATTCGCCATGTCAGGGTACAAAGTGAGTGTATGGAAGTTGTTAGTGATGAATGAGTCATAAAAAAGGGAGGGAGGAAAGCAAGGAAAAGAACAGCATTTATGTATGTTCTCTTGAAACAAGTTTGTAAAAACAAGCATAATTGTAATTTTCAGTCCATCTGCATTCAAAGTCATTATGAATGCTTGAGGAATTCGGTCTTTGTATATTTTGATATTATCTGACCTAATCTGCGTCTCCCAGGCTAATGTGCATACTGGAACTTATTGGAACTAACACATGTTTACTTAACATTGAGTTCATTTGGGCGTACACTGAAGTGAATTGACGATAGGATTACAGCTTCCGTTATCCAAATATTATTATTTTTTTGCAGTTTCCGAATGCATTACCATAATTCTCGGATCAAAGATTATATCAAAATACATTTTAAAACGTGTATTTAGAAATGTACGCTTTCAGATGAAAACGCGTTCAAACATGAAGTTTTATCAGATTTTGAAGCATGTTAACATACATCAAATACAGTCTTGGAGAGGTAAGGTATGAAAAATTTATCCTCTGTTCATTATTTCCTATTTATAAAACAAACTATATTATATGTATTTTTTTAATGTTTAGAATTTATAAGCAGTATGAAGAAGCAATTACCATATTTTTCGCTCTATAAGATGCATCAGACCATAAGACGCACCTAGGAAAACAAGAAAAAATAATAATCTGAATCTCAGAAGCCAGAACAGCAAGAGGGATCGCTCTGCAGTGAAAGCAGCGATCCCTCTTGCTGTTCTGGCTTCTGGGATAGCTGCACAGCCTGCATTCACTCCATAAGACGCACCCACATTTCCCCTTACTTTTTAGGAGGGAAAAGGTGACTCTTACAGAGCAAAAAATACGGTAATTGGTAGGATGATTTGTATAAAGAAATAACAAAGCATTAAAATAAATGGAAAATGAAGATAAATATAGGGATGGGACAGAATGAATGCAGGGGAAAGTGACCTGGTCCCCATAATAGACTGATTGATCCATCTCTAATTTCCATACACATCTGTATCCATGTGAAAAGTGTTGAAATATTATGGAGATAAGTATTGCTGCTGCCTTAGCATTTGCTGGCATGTGGAGCAGGCATTGAATGGCAGGGCACCAGAGCGTATGTAGCTCATCTTTTAAAAACCTTTGCAAGGGTTGTAGTGCAGCAATTCAGTTAATATAAAAAGGTAAAGGGTAAAGGGACCCCTGACCATTAGGTCCAGTCGTGGCCGACTCTGGGGTTGCGGCACTCATCTTGCTTTATGGGCCGAGGGAGCCGGCGTACAGCTTCCGGGTCATGTGGCCAGCATGACTAAGCCGCTTCTGGTGAACCAGAGCAGTGCATGGAAATGCCATTTACCTTCTCGCTGGAGCAGTGCCTATTTATCTACTTGCCCTTTGATGTGCTTTCGAACTGCTAGGTTGGCAGGAGCAGGGACCGAGCAATGGGAGCTCACCCCATCATGGGGATTCGAACCGCTGACCTTCTGAACGGCAAGTAAGTTAAACTGCAAACCACGCCCCCTCCAAGCCGCCCAGTTGGGCACTTACCTGTGGGCGTGGTGCACCAGCCAGGTGAGTGGGGCAGGGGGCGTAACACCCTCTGCGTGATGCAGAAATCGCGTCCCACCCACAACACCTCCCCTCTTGGATGAGGAGAGGCTTTACTACTGTGGCTATTAGATATGGAAAGATCTGACAGGTCTCCCAGTTTCTCATTTCAGTTCTCCACATTTTGAAAATCCGCCAGCATTTTAGTTCAGAATTTCCTAATAAACATGCAAAAGAACTGTCCCTAGCATAATGTATTTTCATGTCCTATTTAGCTGATATATTCATTTTATGCACATTTCCCCCTAATTTATGCATTTTTGAAAGCATTGTTTGGGTTGTTTGGATGGTATATAGCAAAATTCAAATATATGTGAATTTAAGACAGCTGTGTTTTGGTTTGCATATTTTTTTCAGAAAGTACACTTTTTTTTTTTAATTTGACCCCATGAAAGGTTGTTTTGGTAGTGGCTCCCTCTTAAAAGATACTTCCCCTGTTGCTGAGTGTTTTGTCTTTCCAGTACCAGGTAAAGAGATCATTTTTATAACTTGACAAGACCTTTTAATCTCATCCTATTATAAATTTGTTAAAAACATTTATGATCCTTTTTATACAGTACTGTTCTTTAAATCATTCATTTAGAACAGTTGTATTTTTATTGCTTTACATTATGCATTGCAAGTTGCCATGACAGGTTTATTTAAAGCTAAAGGATGAGATATTACGTATTTTTAAAAACAGAATAAATAGTGTTAATGGTGTGTTAAAATTGCAATGGCCATATGGGAAGACCAATGCTTGTGATAAAGGATCACAATGCTGGCTATATGGACAGAATGGCATTAGCCTTCACTGCACAACTTATGTGATTCAGAAACTGTTGCTTGTTGATATAAAAATATACCATGCATGTGGCAGTCCCAACTATTCTTAAAACAAACCAGAACACGCAGACAAAAGCATAAAGGCAATGTTGCTATAGGACACCATTCTACCTCCATTTTGAATCCTCACGCTATCACTTTGGCTCAGAATAATATCAATTTGACTTGAAAAGTTAGTTGGAAGGGTAAGCAGAGTTTCAGTTCCCATAAACAACCTGTGCATTGGCATTTCAATATGCCCACTTAGAGGCCAACACCCTCTCTTTTGTTAAACAGGATGCTTATCACATCCTTACCTCTATTCACCTTCAAGCAGCAACCCAGTCTTTTGAAATAAGTATAATTTCAGGAAAACACCTTGCTAGGATGAACTCAACATAGTTGACGCCTGAGATTCTGCAAGATCCTGTGAGCTGTCCAATTGCTCAGATAAACACAACCAGACTGCACCTTTGGAATTACCAGTTTTAGGTACCCACAGACATTTTTCCAATGATATTTGCCTAGGAAAGCCTTGCTGTTGCCAGACCAGGCCTGATTTTTATGCCTCCATTTTTTGTTTAAAGGTAAAGGGACCCCTGACCATTAGGTACAGTCGTGACCAACTCTGGGGTTGTTGTGCTCATCTCGCTTTATTGGCCGAGGGAGCCAGCGTACAGCTTCCGGGTCATGTGGCCAGCATGACTAAGCCACTTCGGGCGAACCAGAGCAGCACACAGAAACACTGTTTACCTTCCCGCAGGCGGGGTGCCTATTTATCTACTTGCACTTTGACATGCTTTCGAACTGCTAGGTTGGCAGGAGCAGGGGACCGAGCAGCGGGAGCTCACCCCATTGCGGGGATTCGAACCTCCGACCTTCTGATCGGCAAGTCCTAGGCTCTCTGGTTTAACCCACAGCACCACCCGCATTTACTCTGATGCTAAAGATATTTGCTTCCCCTCTCTGTGGTATTGGGGAGTTAGTGAGCAAGGAAAAATTGCTCCCTCTATATTTTTATCTTCCCTTCTCTTTCTCTTGACATTTATCTAGACCCCGCTGCTTCACTTACTCCACCCTTGCCCCCAAATGCTGAAGCATCTTTGTGCAGCCTCCTTAGTTTGCTACAACCCACCTTAGTGCTACAACTGGAGATTTTTCAACATACACAGCTGGGATTGAAAGAGCCGCGTTAGGCATGCCCAAAGGCTTTTTACCACCACTAGGGTTTTAAGACTTGGGTCCCAACTAGGCTTCCATGGGCAGGAGCATCCCCTGTGAACAAAATTCTGTTTACTGGACACTCCCAAGAGCAGAAGGGGTGAGGCACATTTCAGCAATCCCTTATTTCCCCTGCAGTCCTTTTGTGCCCCCTGAAAGTCTGCCCTTAAGGGCTGAGGGACCCTCTGCAGCAACATGAGAGGGGGCACAGGGAACTCAATGGCTTCCCCACCCCTGCTGGATCTCTGTCCCATATGAAGGGGCCCTTCCATTTACAGATGCCTTGTTAGGATCTAGCCCTTACCTTTTCCTTTTGTTCTTTCATTACTATCTCATGTGCTTTCGAAATTCTCTTCGGTTTCCTTGTAGGATTTGCAAAGGGTGTCCCCTCTCCCATATTTTATTTCTAGTACAACACGTGCATTAAGACTCGGGCCCTTTTAAATGTCGGTTTGGTCACTACTTTCAAGCATTTTATTTTGCCAATGGAGTGAGTGCCCCCAATAATTGTCATTAATGGGCTAAATAGTATGTGTTATGCAATCCATGCTTTCCACTTCTGATATTACTCTACACAAGATAATGGGGCCACATGCAGAATAAGGTGCTATTCAGCCTGGTAATGATATTAACGATGTCACCTTGATGCAATATTTATGCTGTGCCTTCCTCCCATTACAATAACCCTAATATTCACAAAGTTCTTTAAAAGTTATTTTTAAAAATAATATTCAGATTGGTTTAGCCATTAATAAACGCATAAATTGGCCCATGGACAGCCGTTTCCCACTTCTTTCATTCACGGATTCTTCTCTCTCTCTTTCTCTTGAGTTCTTTAAAGCAATTGTTTTCAATATGAGATTTAAATGCGAGCAAAACTCTCTCCCACTTAAATCAGTGTGCGTATCTTTGGCTGGAGTATGACCATTTTTAATTGAAATGTGCTTTGCAAAACCAAAAGAGGAAAACAACAGCATAATAATACTTGTATACATGGCTAGACAATAGATTACAATTTTCCTGCTACTGTCAACCCCTTTTCTAGTTTACTTAAGCAAGGAGTAAGATTTGTTACTAATAGTACAAGAACCTCTCTTTTTGTTTTAGAGTGTATCGTTTCGTAAAGAAATGTTTTTATATATGCAATTGCTTGAATTGGGTTGATGCATGCAATTGTTTTATATGTGCCATTATTATTATTATTATTATTATTATTATTATTATTATTATTATTACTATTATTTTAAAAGGATGTCACTCCACAAAGGGAAATGCAAATCAGTTTAGAGGTACCTCTTCAGGAGAATTAACTTAAGAATTCCAAAAGTAGCCAACAGAGTTTCTGTGAAATTAGCAGAGCGGGTGATTGGAACGATGGCAGAAGGAATCACACATTCCTACTATGAAATGATAGGGAACCTGTGATTCTCCAGTCCATACCAATTTTTGGAATGACATTTTTGGGGGCCACAAATTGTCCAAGCTTGCCTAGGATAACCTTAAAGATATTTGTGCCACATAGAAGAGGGACACATGATTTCATGTAGAGTCACCTTTACTTTGATCAGGACAGCATTTTTATCCCTCTGAATTATTACCCGAAGAAGAAGAAAAAAAGCCTTTTGGAATGTCTTGCTTCTGTTGTGCTGCAGAATAAAATAAAATTAATGTAAATGCACCAACGGTGCCATTCATTTTGGTCAATAAGCAATTTCAGTTGCCTTCATACTAGTGCAACTTTCCCCCCTCTGGGCAGTTGATATTTTCCTATTAAATAATCATTCATAAGAAATTTAACTAGGCTGCAAATGTCACCTGTGAGGTGTATATATATCAAATTAGTCAATATCAGCTGCTGCAATGTTGGAGGAAAACTTTTTATTCCAATGTTATTATTCTAATACTCAGTGCTGTCAAGCTGCTTGAGGGCTGAGGGGAAAGTCATTTCTATTCAGCACTAATACTCAGAAGGAAAGACGGCTGAGGAAGGGTTGGGACATGTTTTCTAGTTTCTTCTATTTCTCATAAATCGTGAGGACCAATGCTCATGATATGTTTAAATATTCAGATCATACTGCGGCAAACTAACTCTCACTTAGTTTTTGGGCCCAAGCAAAGGGACTGGTTTAAGAAGGTATCTAACTAATGCACGCTTGGGCGACAGAAGTTTCCCTCCTTCCCTCCATACCCTCCCCATACCCTCTGGAGTTTGGGGAAATCCTTAGAGCAGATTTAGTGGGAATGCAGAGGAGAGGAAGCGAGAAGTCTCATTGTGCTAAAGGAACTGTGATTTATGCTATTTTGCATGACTCCATTGTTAGCAGGCCCCTGTTCCCCTCACAGACCTATAAGTCCCAGAATTCCCTGTGGAGAGAGTTTGACTGTTGATCCAATCTGGGAATTGTAGCTCTCTGAGGTGACCTGGGGTCTCCTCACAAATCTCAGCACAGCCAGTTTAACTCCCTCAGCTCAACCAGAGATACACCAGCATATCCTTGCATCCTCAGCTAGGTCATGTAACCAGGCAAGCAGCTGGGCATAGAGGATCTTAGGCCAGGATAAGCCCCCCAAAAGGGGTATTATGGGGGTGCAAGACTATCTTAGGTGCAAAAGATCCAGGGTGCCCCAGACTTCAAAACATTTTAAAGGTCCTCAGTATCGTTGAGATGCTCTCAAAAACCTCAATAATTGAGGATATTGTTTGCTGTGCCCTCGGGAGAACTTCTTCATTGATTCTTGAAAGAGTCTGCCCATAACACCCCATGATGGTCTTTTGGATGTTAAACTGAGTGAGGAAAAGACATAAAAAAGATGTTTAAGCATCTGCTAGAGTTACTAAGAACCTTGTCCAAATTCTGTAGCATGACTTAATTAGTAAAAGTGAGTTATTATGGGAACATATTGTCTCATTCTCAGACCTTCTCCAGTCAGTAAACTGCCTTTTTTTTTTTGCCAGCATCTGGTGCCATTGACAGCAACAAAACTCTTCTTGGTGGGCACCAGCTGGCAGCTGTATTCTCCCCCCAGGTGCCTCCAAGTCTATGGAATGATGCTACATCATGACATGACCCAAAGGGGGACAAGGAACAGCAGCTGCTGAAAAGAGTTCTATTCCTACCACCAACACGGGTATCAGCAAGCCATGCAGTGTAGCATCAAGGAAAAATAAGGATAAACTTATTGCTGAGCCCTGAGTAGGATTACTGTGTAATGCCTGGCCATGTCATCATGGTTCTTCTCATGGGCTTGTTCACTTTGGTTAAGGCTAGCTTTATTAATATGGTTGCCAGCAGTGCTTTTTTTGTTAAAAGAATGTTTAGGGGTACTCTCATTTTGACTCAAGAAAATCACCATTTTATTATTCAAATCGGGAAAAATAAATACAGGAAATGGACAAAAGTACAAAGAGTCACAAAATGTTTAGGGGGATGCGTACCCCTGCGTAACCCCCCACGCCCAAAAAAGCACCGGTTGCCACACTGTCATTGACACTGGAAGGATGTCAATGATGCTCACATATTGTTTCGGAGGCACCTGTGTAAGTTTAAAAATGAGTTAGAATGCAAATGAAATATGTAAACAATTGCTTGGCATGTGAAAGGGAGCCCCCAAACTGCTCCAAAATGGTTGCTTGCTAGCCCAGTATTCCTGAAGGAGCGTCTCCACTCCCATCATTCAGCCCAGACGCTGAGGTCCATCTCTGAGAGCCTTCCGGCAGTTCCCTCACTGCGAGAAGTGAGGTTACAGGGAACCAGGCAGAGAGCCTTCTCAGTAGTGGCACCCGCCCTGTGGAATGCCCTCCCACCAGATGTCAAAGAGATAAACAACTACCTGACTTATAGAAGACATCTGAAGGCAGACCTGTTTAGGGAAGTTTGTAATGTTTGATGTTTTATTGTGTTTTTAATATTCTGTTGGGAGCTGCCCAGAGTGGCTGGGGAGGCAGGTCCAGATGGGTGGGGTATATCATCATCATCATCATCATCATCATCATCATCATCATCATCACTTCAGTCCCTCACCACACACACCTCTATTATTATTATTATTATTATTATTATTATTATTATTATTATTGCCATGTGGCCTCTTCTTCCAAGACACACCCTCTTTTTCAGGGGTAAAATTTGGAACAAATTGCATTTATTAGCTTTGAATGCCCATTAAAAGCGTCCTCTTTTTTGCTCTTCAAAATATGGCAACCCGAGCTAATATAGCCAATATAAAAGAAGTCCAAGGGTCAGGGCCGCCAACTCCAGGGGGCTTGGGGGGCCCAGGCACCCATATAATTTTTGCCATCGTCATGAAAATCAGGGACAGAAACATATAGCGATACAAGGGCAGGGAGATAAAGGCCATGGAAGGTTTTGATGGAACGGACAAGTGTTCAGGAATAAGCAGCTGGCCCTTCATATCTGCACATTTGCTGCTAGAAATAGAAGTGTTGCTGTAGGAAACATGATTGCCACGTAAAGTGTGAAGTGACTCCAATTAAAAATAAATTGGTTAAAATTCTGGATCAAATGGGATTATGCTGCAATACTCACCCAGCTCCCAATACTTGATTATTTAGAATTCCAAACCCCTTCCTATAAATGCTACCAGGTGATTTGACAGCTTGGAGGAAATATAAATCATTGTGGACATTACAGAAGGAGACAAAAATTCTTGTTGCCGAAGATAAATCACCCATTTTGATTTCCTTGTCCTTGAGACATGTAATTTATGTTGCCTCCTTTCCTGAGATGTAAATATTGTGGTCAAAGCTTCTTTTCAGTATTCAGTGCAATCTAAACATTATAATTGCAAAGGACTTTAAAATGGTTTAAACTTGTAGAGTCATTTTCTTATTAAATTCAAGGTCATGCTATTGTTGGGCCTGTCTTTTTAGTTGATGGCAGATTCCATCAATTTTTGCCCCTGTACAATGATTGATCTATATCCTGCATGCACTATCTTGATTGTCAGGCATGTAGGTTTATGAAGACTGACCTGCTGTCACCCATAAGACATCATCTGTCTAAATACTTGGAATATAAAATATCATTTTTACCTCTGCTAAATGAAAACATCCCTCAGTGTTTGCATCACAAACAATGTAAAAGTTTATTTAATTATCTTCTTAGATGCAACCAAAATAGGGATGTTGTTGTTGTTGTTTAGTCGTTTAGTCGTGTCTGTTTCTTCGTGACCCCATGGATGCAATCATGTAAGAAAGGTAAGCAAATCCATTGTTTTCTGTGTGTCAAATAACCTGCTGGTCCTTGAAAAAGCAATAATGTGAGGGGGGTTGATATTCCAGCAGTAATTGTTCGCTAGAAATGAAGGGCACAAAACTGCTAAAATAAGCACATAGGGGGTCCCATTGATTTCAATGTGAGAGATTTAAACTTGTGTCTTTCCTTTTATCCTTTATCTTTACACCTATGGGAAATATCAATCGTTACACTTCTCTTGGGGAAAACATAGTTAGGGGCGCTATTACTGGGGGAAAAAAAGAGGATTAAGAATTGCATGAAACTGGCATATGCTCATTTGTATTTGCGTGTTGAGTCCCACAATGCCACCCCCCAAAAATTCACACTTCACACATCAATTTTTGTTTAAGGTTTTTGGTATAATTTTGGCCACAACTTTATTCAAAATACAAAAAATGTGAGTGGTTGCTTAGGCATTGGTTATGACTATCTGTCCTTGCCCTCAAGGACAGAGCTGGCCTTCCGGACACCAACGGAAGCCAGCGTGGGAAACAAGTATTGGGTGAGAAAATGAAGCTGGGCAACAGTCCCTCACTTCTCACCCTCATGTTCCTGTGGGGCTTGCACGGCCCAAGTCCGACTCCGGGGACAAGGACGAAAAGAATGGCAAGCCCCTGGATTCCTTTAATGGAATTCCCTTTCCGCATCATTTGGAGGGATAGGCACTTACCCCTCCAAGCACCAATTTAACCAATGCCTAACCGCCAACCTTACAAGTTGTGATGATTTGCTACGCAGTAGGCAAAAACCAAATGGCACCAGCCAATCAGCCAGATGGCAAAATTCCTACCAGGCCCCCGCTCCAAGGCGAACGACCCCATGACAGGCATAGCAAGGTCAAGCGATCAAGAAAACCACCCTATTAAAGGGAGGGAGGGCGGGTGATCCGGTGCAAAACGGCCAAGAGGACGTCCTACGTCTGGCCCCTGTATTTAAAGACTCTGACCCCTCCTCCAAATTGGCAACAATCAAAACTCCCCAGCAACCCAATTTTAACCACTTAAAGGCTTGGGTTCCTTACCAAATTTGCCTAGTCACTGCAGGGTGGCTTGTTCCCCCAACCGCAACACGTGCTCTCTGTTAGGGAGAACACGCTGTATAGACGCTAATATAGAAAAAAATAGTGTAAGCTAAATAGAAATACAGTGCATCTCACCATAATGGGGGGAGACCGTGGCCAGGTGTTCTGTGTGTCTGCCCAGTCAATTGTCTAGATGCTGTTGACTGGCAATTTCAAGACCCTTGCTCTCACTTTCTATGCTTCTTTATCTTTAAACCAGATGTGGTCAGGACAGTTCTTCAAATAGAATATGCAGTCAAATAGAGGACTCTCCTCTTTTAAGTAGGACATATGCTCACCTTATGATAGAGTGGTAAAAGAGGCTCACTTGTCAAAGAGTAGGTAGAACAACTTTCTTTTCTCCCCCCCCCCTTTTTTCTTTATTATTTTCAATTTTATACATTTCAATAATTTTTACAATCATTTTGACATTTTGAAACTCCACTTCCTTCCCCCTCTTTCTGCTGTTCCTTAAATTTATTTTTTTATATTTTCTGCACATTCCAAATTAACTCATTTATTCATCTACTTTAAATATATACTCTTAAAAAACTGCAGGTTATTACAATAATCTTGCCGATGGGTAGAACAACTTTTGGCAGTAGGGGCGCCAAGGAGATGGGCAAAGTCTCTCTCTGCTTCTGTAGAGACAGGTTGAAAGAAACCTCCCATTAAAGAGAGAGGTAGACAGAGATCTGTTGATATACGGTCTGTCTGTCTCTCTGAACAAACAAACACACTGTCAATCACAGCAGGCATTTTGCTAATACCCAGCAACTAGGATAATAAATTATACTTTACTGATAATGCAAAAGTGTGTCCTGCAGGATAAACCCCCCCAAATCTACTAAATCCTAAAGAGCACTCTGAGTAACAGAGAGAGGCCTTGTTTAATGCAAAGTTTTACTTTTAAAGTGGTTTTGCATGATCCAACCGAGACAACTTAAAAGGGTAATTCAGCAGAATATGCACGCCATGGGAGTGTAGAACAATCCAGACAGATAGTTCCTAGTGCTTGTAATATGTGTGGGATGAGACAGGTGGGGATATATAGAAATGAAATTTTAGCATCATCAAAACGTGTTAAAACAGAGTTAATACAGAAAACCAATAAACCCCATGAGAAAAGACCTTACAGTCTTAAGACACGAATTATATGCATCCCCTGAGTAATAAATTTGCAGCATTCAAATATGAAGGGATCCGTTTGGCTCTTGTAAATGATTCTGTAAACTTTTGAGATTGTATATTGATACTTCTTATCACCCTCTTCATGGACCGCTGCCTTGTTGTGGTGAAGGGGGCTGAATAACTCCAAGACGCTATGAGCTATGCCGTGCAGGGCCACCCAAGACGGACAGGTCACAGTGGTCTGTTTGACTAACTCTGTTTGACTAAACGTGATCCACCTGGAGAAGGAACTGGCAAACCACTCCAGTATTTTGCCAAGAAAACTCCATGGACATAAAAAAGGAGAAGCTTTGAGAAGAAAGTTAGAGTTTCCAAGGCATGTTCTGGTTCATGGGGTCAAGGAGAGTCAAACACGACTAAGACGACTAAACAACAAACAACAACTTCTTATCACTATTTGATTCTAGCAGGGAGTGCTTGGTGCTTCTCAGAATATCAGATTTTGTTTTGTAGGGGGAGTTGCATTTTTAAAACGTGTGGCGTAATTTGTCTGTTTAACACCAGATGAAGTCATCTCAAAATGGCATTTTGGTCTGCCATCTTGATTCAGAATGGTGCCCAGGGCCAAACGCTTATGCCAGTTTTGGTGACAATATCTCAAGAGGGTGATGTTTTGATCTGCCATCTTGATTCAAAATGGTAGTTTGGTCAGAATTGTGTATACACTTCCAGAATTAACGCTAAATACATTACTTCTGGTAATTGAGCCAGCATAGCTGCTTCTGAAAATTTGTGTCCCAGGCTGTTTAGATTCCTCTACCCAGGGCTGGATTTAGGTTTGATGAGGCCCTAAGCTACTGAAGGTAATGGGGGCCTTTATACGTCCAGTTGTCCTTTGTCAACAACAAATTATTGCTGGTTTTTGTGTTGAATATATGCTATATAGTAATTTATGGGCCTAATAGGTATCTAAAGCCATTTGCACGTAACAAAATATGTATTTTATCAAAGTAATTGTTGAACTGAAATACAATTAAGAAGTATATTAATAGTGAAATACAATTAAGAAGAAGTATATTAATAGTGAAATAATTATTAAGCTCTAACTTAAAATGATTTTTATTCATAAAAAACTTAATAATGCAAACACTTTTTTCCTTTAATTTTTTTGGGGGGCCCCCAAGAGAGTGGGGCCCTAAGCTATACTGTTTAGCTTATATGTAAATCTGGCACTGCCTCTACCCATGTATTATGTGAAAACAAAGGGGCACATTGGTTGCCAGATGTGATTCCCTCCCCGCACTCCCCAGCTTTCCTACTGCACTGTAGCACCCTTAAGAGATTGCAGCTCTCATAATTCTTTGGAAGAAGCCATGACTATTTAAAATGGCATAGTCCTTTAAATGTATGGTGTGAATGTCGCCTAATTCGTGCCTTCATATTTCACTTGTCCACAATGCCAACTGAAGCATAGCACTACATCCAACTACATGGAAAAGACAGGCCTGCTTTTGCATGGTGTGTATAACATATAGCCAAAGTCTCATTTAAATATATAGATATAAATGTACCTTCATGAATACGATTTTTGAGATTTACTGAGTCACTGTAGATTAAATCAAAATACACCTTCTTGGGACTTAGAAGTGTCAAACAAGCAAACAAACCTTTAAACGTTGAAGGTGATACTGATTGGCAGAGAAATTAAATTCTTCCCTCCATCATTTATATAAGCAAAGAATCTGCTCTCAGGTGGCCACTGCAGATCATACCTAATTGGCATAACTTGCTATGGTGCACATATTAGCACTTGGCAAGCTGATAAACTGTATTGTCCTGCCAAATTATGAGAATTTTACCTCTTTGACTTATTTAGGTAAGCAGTAAATATCAGCAGATACCTGCTACCACAACAAAAACAGTATCTCTGCTCATGAGGGTATTTCTCTACTGTTAGAGAAGAAGTTTGCTGATGTTCAGGAATCCATGTACAGGAAAGGGTATGATGTAGAAACCATTTGATGGGGGCCGTTTACTAGCCAATGGAATAGTGAATATTCTGGAGATACATTCAGTTCAGTTATCAGCTGAAGTTGAATCTACCCAATTCATACTTTGTAAAACAATACATGAACTGAAATCTAGCTGTCCTTTTTGAAATTCATACACCTCCAAATTTTGCAAGGCCAAGATGTGTGTACAAAATCCATATACTGGGGTAAACTGTGCAAAACAAAATCCATCTATTAGCGAAAGATTATATCAAAATGCATTTTATTTTGTATTGTAAACTGTCCTGTCATCTTTGGATGAATGGTGGTATAGAAATTTAATAACCAACAACAACAAAAAATTATAATAGAGGAAGTTTTTATATTAGACACAATGACATACACAAATGTGTATTAGGGAAAATTTGCACAAAAATTTTGATGAATTTCAATGAGGACTTTAAAAAATCACAAACTAATGTGGAAATGTAAAGAACTGAACTTAAGATAGGGAAAAATTAGAACTCAAAGAACCCAAAATTGACAGATTCACCCATCCCTACTTTGGACTGCAATTCAGTGCTTTAGGAAATAGTCCACCTTAGTCCAAAAGACTTTTTTTCCCTAAAGGGAAGTTGTTTCAACTTTTAAAAAAATCAGTGCATTTTTTTAAAAAAGGTAATAGGAAGAACTTTTCTGGAAAACCAAGTCAGCAACCATGCTAACTTCAAGCACCCAGGAGCCAGACTCTTTGACTTCTAGTACTTTAGTTCTGTAATAAGGCAACTTCATCTATAGGCAGAGGAGGCCAGATAAAAAGAAAAGCACATGGACCGTTAACTTGCAAGAAAATAGTGGGCTCAATATTGCACCCTCCAAAAATGACAATGAACAGTGCCCTGAGAAAAAGGCTGAAAAACGGCAGACTCCTTCGCAAGGGCAGAAAACTCCAAAGAAATCAGAGGACTAGTTTCAGCACAGGTTTCTGTGATTAGTGTTTTCACAGAGGGACAGGCTAACAAATGTAGATTAGTAACTTTCTTTGTAACTGCTTCATTGATTTTAGTCAAACATGAAGGCATTGCTCACTTCTAACAAATGTATCAAACCCAATTCAGCCGTGAGCGACCTTAATATCATTACATCTTTATTAAATTCAACTAGCATAGAACTTTAGGATGCCAAAACAAAGTTTTACAGGGGAAGAAATTACACAGTACCCTGGCTGATTGTGTATGGCAATTACTCCGTTCCTTATACAAAATTCAATTAGAAAGGCTTCTTAATCAAGATAATTCAGTTAATTAAAATTGATAAAGTTAAGGTAAATTAAAAATGTTGCAGAGTTTAAGAAAGTAGTCAGGGACAATTAGTTGGGCAAACGTGGGTATTTTCTCCAGGGACTGTTTTCTTTCCCCCTTCCAAGCCCCTTGTGTAGCCAAGCATTAAGTCTATGATGTGTGGGACAGGAAAGTCAATTCCTTCACCTTATAAAGTTGTTTTCTCATCTTTTCTTGTACAGGTCTGGCTGCTTGGGCCCTATTACTCTATCATACTTCCTCTTGCAGACTTCAGAGCAGATGGCTTTGTTGGGAATAGGTTGAAACAGAGATCCTGGAAAACCTAGGTTGGAGTATGATGTACCACTTCATACACCAAGACAGACAGACGCCAACAACTGGTCTTACCAGTTTTGTGTTAATTTAGAAATATTATATGCTCTTAATCCTATTCATACCACTGGAGCAAAAGCCTGGTGCTATACCTAAAACATGGAGGCAAAGCCAGTTGGCTGGCTCTGTCTTCAGGCTTAGATAACCTCAATTCCCTCCCTTGTTTCCCATTATGACTGGTAGTTAGCTCCATATCTGCAACATTCTTTCAGGCTCCAAACCTTCCCCACTAACAGATGGAGCAGTGCTAGGTTTGGAATAAATGGCATTTGGCTTTCAAGTTGTTTGGAAGACTGCCTAGAAGTCATTCTCTTCCCACATCCATAGCCCCGGGAGAGCATTCAGCTGTGACTAAGAGAAGTGGAATATACTGCTATGAATTTTCAGGGGGCAAGGATCCCCTAAAATTTCTGGGTGCCAGATTCCCTCTATAATTTCTGAAAATAGCAAATATGGGGTTTGAAGTCAAGCCAGCTTCCTCAGGAGCTTGGCTGAGAGAGGTGTCATCCAAAAACAAAGACAAGTGATAGCAGAGTCATTACCCTGGGGAAAATGTCAGACAAGGAGCGGGGTGGGGTTCCTTCCCCAACTGTATGATAGTTAGCAGAAGACAAGAGCAGGTTGCCAGGGCAATAGAGGTGTATGATGTCACCACAGGAAAAAGCGGGTGTCCTTTTACAACAGAGGTTTTGTAAGTAGTAGTTTCTGGGAAGAAGGAGCAGGAATCCTTTAGTCTATCTTCCTAAATGTATGGGGGAGTGAAGCAGTGCCCCACTCCCCCCTTGTGATGGTGATCCCAGGGTTCCCCGTTAAAGGGGTTTTGAGGGGAGGCATTGGCCATACGCCAAGAGGTTGTCATTGCTCTCCCCTGCGACGGCTGCGAAACGGGGGGCGGGCTCTCTGCTTGAACAGACGTTCTCCAGAGCCAGCCCAATCTTCGCACATTCTGGATAACCCTGATGTCTTCCAGATCCCTTGCTGGGGACTGGGAAGGATAAACACCCAATGCCTGAGCCAAGTTCTCCCTACATCTAAAACTTAATAAAATTGTGGCTGATTTTAATCCCATAACACATTGTCTTGAGTCATTATTCTGCTTGGGGGTCGCCTGGGATTGGGGGAACTCCGCCTGTCCACGCAAAACCAATTGTTTTAAAGATGCTGGTCGTTTGGCCCTTTGTGTATGAAATACGCTGTTTCAAAAAATGTAAGGGGAGGGCAACCTCAGCTGTGTACCCATCTCTCTTGTACACGTGCACTCAGCTGCTTTGGGCTGCGGCCAAAAACCTGGAAATGTAGTTACTGAGAAAAGCAATATAGTTTCAGATTCAGCATCCAGCAGATAAAATGTATAGTCCATGGAGTGAGTTTCCATCAAACATAAGATTGATTAACCCATCAACAGTTTCAATTGAAGTCAGTCAATTCCAGGAATGCAAGATGCAGCAGTATCTCCCACCAGAACAAGGCAAGATCTCAGATAATATCCACTTACTCATTTTGTCTCATTTCTATTCCAATGCAAACATTATATAAAATACAAAAGCTCCTCTCTCAACATTTGATATTTTATATGTTTGCACAAAACACCTGCTGGGATTTGAATATTTGCAGTATGAATGTGTCTCATTTTGCTGTCCCCAAAACTTTAGAATAAATTCGCACACCATAATTCACTGTACTGCTTTTGCATATACAAATAACAGCATATGGAAACATTATAAGAGATTCATCAAACTCTTGGAAAGCCACCATACAGAGCTGATGGTCTACATTTCCCTTGACAGCTCATCAGTTATGTAAGCCTGGTGTATTTTATCAGCTCAGGGACATAGAAAAATGTCTCACCTGGAATTTCAGCAAAACGGGATCAGTTTGGATTTATTCATAAAAGCTTTACAAAAAGCCAAATTGACCTTTTTTGGGCTCCCAGTGTCACTTCTAAAGGAATTAAACTTAATGGAAGTACTGCTGTTTAATGCAGTTCAAACAGTGGCTATTCCCCCCAAAATAACAAATGCAGTGGACAGAGTGATAATTTTATGGGTGCTCCAGTGAAACTTGGGTCAAAACCCCTTCTCAGTCTTGACTTGATTGATTGATTGATTGATTGACTGATTTAATCTTCCCTGCCTTTGGGGCCTAAAATTGCTTCCAAACTGAAACACTGATATACAATTTAAAAAAACCACAATGCCCCCCCCAAAAAAACACACCATAAAAATCAATTAGAACAACAGCAGGAGAGAACAAACTTGTTCAGCTTCAGAAAACATCAGCACTTTTAAAACACAGGCAGATTTAAAGTATGCTAAAACAGAATTGACACTGCTCCACACAATTTCAAAAAAGAGAAGGGGCCAACTGAGGTTCTGGGGGTGGGATTCTACAATTAGGACACTACAACTGAAAAGACTTTGCTCTGCATCAAATCTAGCTCAAGAAGGGTACAGGACATTGAGCAAAACCTCAGATGGCAAGTCGAGCAGGTGAACAGATTCATATGTAAGTATTCCTTCAGATCACTGGTCCCTGGCTGTTCAGAGCTTTGTAGATAATTTGACTAAAATGATCCCAGAAGTGATCATCCTGTGCGTTGCATTCTCCACAAAATTTAGCTCTCCATAAAATAGATCACACTGAAGTGATCTACCGGTCAGTGAACCTTGGCAGTCATCTTTTCAACCTAACCTATTTTTTAAAAATAAAATAAAATAAAACATTATGATCCCATGGATGGCTCTGAGCTTTCCAGATGACTGGTGGGATATGAGTGTGACTAATAGTTCTTGTGATTTTTTTTTTAAACCTTCAAAGTTCAATTTTGCAAAGCTACACTAGTTCCCTGCTTCTCTCCCCTTTTCCTTCTCATGCAATTCCACACACAATTATGCCCCTACAAATTCCACCGACTTGAATGGGTTTTAACACGTACTTACAGAACTGCGCTTAATTGCACTTTAGCTCAACCACATCTCCTTTGAACTCAGCTCCTCATGCTTAGCTACTTGTGATGTACTGATTTTCGATCTCCTTTCACACAGAATAATTAAGCTCCAGGTACCGTGAAATATAACAGATATTGACTGATGAGAACCAACAGTGCTGTAATGTATTCTGGCATCCATCTGCGGCCTGTTTCAATTTATGTCCTGCTGACATGCAAGTGGTGTCCAGATACCTGATTTACTAATTCTACTGCATTTCCCAAGATACAAATGGAGATTAGGATCCATCCCTTCATGACCTTTCAGCACCCGCACTTGTTACTGAGGAAGGGTAGCCACTTTTCATTTGTTACGTTACACAGAAGTGCCTCCATTAATTTTACCTCCATTACAAAGTGACAGCGGGAGTCTGGCAAAGGTCAATTTTTTCCCCCTTCTTGCGCTGAGATACAGCTTGCTGTGAGATGAAATATAGGGTGACCGTGATTCAAAAGGGGTAAAGCTTTTGTCCCTTGAACAAGTGTGAATGGGATTCAACAAGTATCGTTTGCTCTGGCATTGCATTGCTTTTGTAAGAGATATTCCACTGAGCCTTGGGCTTGCTGATCGGAAGGCTGGCGGTTCGAATCCCCGCGACAGGGTGAGCTCCCGTTGTTCGGTCCCAGCTCCTGCTAACTTAGCAGTTCAAAAGCACATCAAAGTTCAAGTAGATAAATAGGTACCACTCTGGTGGGAAGGTAAACAGCATTTTCATGTGCTGCTCTGGTTTCGCTAGGAGTGGCTTAGTCATGCTAGCCACGTGAGTCAGAAAAACTGTCTGCGGACAAACGTCGGCTCCCTTGGCCAGTAAAGTAAGATGAGCGCCTAGGGGCAAGTGCCAGTTGTGGGCAGCAATGGGTGGAGCAACTAAAAACATTCAGCCAAAAGACCTGGATGGTGCCTAGAAGTCTGGGCACCTTTGTGGGCTGTCGGGCAAGAGAGGCTTCCAATAGTGGACTTCCTTCTCTGTCTTCATATTTTGTAGGCCCTTCGGATGTTCCAGTGCCATTATCTCAGATTATGAGCCATGCTGAATGGGGATTTGGGGAATTAAATACCAGCAACTCTGTAGAGAGTGGATTCTCCACCTCTTCTATAGGGGGTCAAGGGATGTATGGTGATGAATTTCAATTAGGATTTGATACATCCCCCCCTTCAAAACTACTTTTAAATGACATTTTAACGCTTTGTTGTTATTTTAAGCTTTTAAAATAGTTGCTATCTATACTTATATATAGATTCAGTTCTCTTCTGCTAATAATGTTTACCTGCTGTTGCTGTCATAGATACATGATGACAGCAGCATTTGTTGTTGTTTAGTCGTTTAGTTGTGTCCGACTCTTCGTGACCCTATGGACCAGAGCACGCCAGGCACTCCTGTCTTCCACTGCCTCCCGCAGTTTGGTCAAACTCATGCTGGTAGCTTCAAGAACACTATCCAACCATCTCATCCTCTGTGCCCTCCATCTTTCCCAACATCAGGGTATTTTCCAGGGAGTCTTCTCTTCTCATGAGGTGGCCAAGTATTGGAGCCTCAGCTTCACGATCTGTCCTTCCAGTGAGCACTCAGGGCTGATTTCCCTCAGAATGGATAGGTTTGATCTTCTTGCAGTCCATGGGACTCTCAAGAGTCTCCTCCAGCACCTTAATTCAAATGCCCGCAGCATAGTCAGGGCCAAAAAACATAACACAGGAGATTGGTATTGGGTTGATGATTACGGCAGAGTTGACCCAGAGCTAGGGATTTCCCCCTGACATGGACGAGGTGCATCAACAATGCTTGGGTCGCTGTTTGAAAAAGGTACTATCGCCTATTGGCCCCCATGTGGACTCCCAGACAGAGACACCCTTTCTGGACCCCTTTCTCTGCAGGAAAAATTCCTCCCTGGCCCTGAACATGGTGACCCAATAAACCACAGCAAGGTCTTCATGCTAGCCTGCCTACTCACCTTTGGGCAAGCCTGCCATGCCCTGCCCCATCCCATTCCATCCTGCTCTGCACCGCCCCGCCCCCTGCCCTGCTCCACCCCTTCCCCACCACAATCTGATTGGCTCATGTGCCAGGCCACTCACCTGTTGAACAGCATGGCTGGAAGGGTGCCAGACGTACCCCTAAGGACATGCAGAAAGATGGTGGTCCTGTGACCAGGTCACAGGCACGCCGTATTCCAAACCCCACTCCCTTAAATCCCCAGGTAAGTGCGAACTGTCATGATATTTTTAGATCTTGATTTTATGGATTCCAAAATGGAATGATATTTCATATTATAATATGCTTTGGGACACTTTGGGAGAGTTAACCCTGAAAGACGACCTACCAATACCAAAATACACACATGTACAAATAGACTTGTGCCTCATAAGAATGTTCTCCTTGCGAACAAGTCTAGGGCCTATGTAGCAAAGCATTTCCACATGGCATGGTCCATTTTCCTTTATGAATTTATTTTTTGTGTCTATTTTCTTTGAATAGTTGCACTTCAGAATAGATTACTTCCAAGTAGAACTACATATTGCTTTTTTAAAAAAAATGTGTGTGGGTTTGGTTTTTTTTAAAAAAATCCCTATAATTTCAGTCTAATTGCTTATACTCCTTTCAAAAATGATCCCCACCCCTCACCCTCCGACAGTCTACATAAATTGCAGCTCTTGGCAGATTTGCTTTGGGGGAAAGAAATGTTTTTCTTTTTATATAACTGCTACAACGCAATAGCAATTCAATGACTGTATCGTGAAAAGATGCAATATCTGCTGTACGGTGGAAAGTTTATGTGAGATGATTTTATTTACACTTCTGCTGGTGGTGGCAGGATTTATATATTTATTTATTATTTTGATCTCCAGCTTGCCCTTCATCAAACTAATAAAACCAGTAATAATATAATTTGCCACTGAAGCCCCGTGTAATTAAGGCTGTAATCCCAACCCTTCTGAATTTATTTCTGAGTAGATATTATTAGGATTGCATTGTTTGGGCTCTGGATTAAGAGAACTGTGCCACCCTCTCCAGGCCCCCAGGGCTTCATGGAGACAACCACCACATCTACAACCCTGCAACGTACAGCAGACAAGGAGTGAGGTGGTTTGCAGCGTTGACATCCAGCAGTTCTTGGGGAATCTAAGTTCTGTCCAGTCTCTGTTTCAGAAAAAGCCCTGTTCTGCTGGCAGCACACATGCCTGGCTGGTGGAAGAAGGAGCCTGGATGCAAAGCAGGGTTTGGATTGTTATTTTAGTCTCACCAAGCAAAGAATATTGCAAGATTAAGCAAGAAAGCCTGTTTTAATTCTCAAGTGATATGTAAATACTCTAAAATACAACATAGGTAAATCAATGGGCTCAAAGATTGGCATGAAGAAGCTTTTCTTAGGTTGTTAATTTATGGAATGTGGTCTTCTGTGGGAATATTTAATATTCAGATAAGCAACTTCCAAAGATGGTCTTAAATGCACTTAACTGATCACTTCCATTTTTTTTTATATTTTCTCCATCCCCCCTGCCAGTGAAGTCTGATGCTTTAAAGCTGCTAAAAATAATTGCCCTTCAGGGTCTTTTTGAAGAGGAGAGTCATTCGAAAGGCTTTGCACATATGCTGGCAATCATTACAAGACCAGATGGATAGGTGTAGTAGGTGTAAACCAGCTACTCATAACTCGTGGGGAAAATAGCCCCCATATTAGTAAAAAATGAGTCCATTTCACATTCGTGCCTGGAATGGCTATGTAATGGCAGGCAGCAACAGATGGAAAGGACTTTCCTTTTCTACGCTCAGTTTAATGGAGGTGTGTTTTCAATACTTCCTTTTCCTTTTTTTGCTGTTGCTGCTTTGAATTAATGGACGCGAGGGTTAAATGTCATAAGGAAGAGGCCAAAGGACAGGCAAACAGGCCTCAAGCATAGGGATGAGAGAGAGAAACAGCTACCACAATTAATAAAATTATATATGCTAATAGTGATCTCTGTTCTCTAAATGGTGCCAGCTCTTTCATAGTCAAAATGCTGTCACCTACACACAGAAACATCAGCCACAACATATCCTCCAACATTCCTCAGATGAAAATAGGAACCTTCTATTCTACATCAGTATTACTGCTTGAGCATTTCATAGAATCACAGTTGGAAGGGACCCCAAGGGTCATCGTCCAACCCCCTGCAATTCAGGAATCTCAGCTAAAGCATTCATGACAGGTGGCCATCCAAACTCTGCTTAAAAACCCACAAGGAAGGAGAGTCCACCACCTCTCATGGGAGACTGTTCCGCTGCTGAACAGCTCTTACTGTCAGAAAGTTTTTTCCGAATCCGGAGTCGGAATCTCCCTTCTTGTAACTTGAAGCCATTGGTTCAAGTCCAACCCTCCAGAGCAGGAGAAAACAAGCATGCTCTCCTCCTCCATGTAGCAGCCCTTAAGATATTTGAAGATGGCTATCATATCTCCTCTCAGTCTCTTCTTTTCCAGGCTAAACATACCCAGCTCCTTCAAGCACTAGTCATAATGCTTAGTTTCCACACCCTTGATCTTCTTGGTTGTCCTCCTCTGCACACCTTCCAGTTTGTCAACATCCATCTTAAACTGTGGTGCCCAGAATTGGGCACAGTATTCCAAGTGTGGTCTGACTATGGCAGAATAGAGATGGACTGTGACTTCCCTAGATCCGGACACTATACTTCTGTTGATGCAGCCAGCTTTTTTTATTTTGATTTTTTGCTTCTGCATTGTACTATTGACTCATGTTAAGCTTGTGGTCCACCAAGACCCCTAGATTCTTTTCACATGTACTGCAAGCAATCCAGGTGCCCCCCATCCTATATTTGTGCATCTGGTTCTTCCTGCCTAAGTGCTGAACCTTACATTTGTCCCCGTTGAAATTCATTTTGTTAGCTTGTGCCCAGTTCTCCAATCTGTTAAGGTCATTTTGAATTCTGATTTTGTTTTCTGAAGCATTAGCTACCCCTCCCAGTTTGGTGTCATCTGCAAATCTGATGAGCATCTCTTCAATTCTTTCATCCAAGTCATTTATAAAGACGCTGAACAACAATGGGCCAAAAACAAAACCCTGCGGCACCCCACTTGTCACTTTTTTCCAGGATGATGAGGAACCATTAATGAGTACTCTTAGGGTTCGGTCAGTCAACCAGCTACAAATCCACCTAACAGTCACCTTCTTCAACCCACATTTTACCAGCTTCCTTGTGAGAATATGAAAACCCTTACTGAAATAAAGTTACACTATGTCCACAGCATTTCACTGATCCACCAAGTTTATAATTCCATCAGAAAAAGAAATCAGATTGATCTGGCATGACTTATTTTTGAGAAACCCATGCTGGGTCTTAGTAATCACAGCATCCTTTTCTAAATGCTCACAGACCAACTGTTGAATTATCTGTTCTAGGACCTTCCATGGTATCAATGTCAAACTCACTGGTCAATAGTTACCTGGGTTTTCCTTTTTTCCTTTTTGAAGATTGAGACAAAATTTGCCTACCTCCAGTCTGTAGGGACATCATCTGTTCTCCAAGAATTCTCCAAGATATTATCAAATTACTTCTGCAAGCTCATTTAGTACCTTGGATGCAGCTCATCAGGCCCTGGAGATTTGAATTCATTTAAAGTAACTAGGTGTTCCCTTACTACCTCTTTTCCTATCTTGGGTTGCAGCTCCCTTCTTATATCATTCATTCTGTTATCACCAGGTTGGGCATCACTTTCCTTTTAGGTGAAGACAGGGGCAAAGTAGGTGTTGAGTAGTTCCGCCTTTTCTCTGTCACCCAATAGCGTTTATCCATGTCCCCCCTGGAGAGGACCTACCACTTGCTTGTTCCTCCTCTTCCTTCAGACATTTCCTCCTGGTCATGTACAAAAGTTATTATAGGAAACACACAAAACTGCTGTATTTTAAGCACAGAACTCTTTGAATTTATATATTGCATTTATGGAAGCCTGAGGGGGGGGGGAATAAAGCCCCAAATCAATAAATATGTGTGGGTGTGGAGGCTATGTGATGCCTTCCTGCATTTATGAGCATTTTGGAAGCATGATAACTTTGAACACCTGTTATTGCTGTAGTTGAGCTGGTCTAGGAGCTCCAGTGCCAAGAGAAGAGGGAGGGAGGTTTCAATGTCTTATCTAGAACATTATGCTAGCTCTGAGACACTTGGCTGCTCCTTACCAAAAAAGAAAAAAAGTGGACAGCAAGAGGGCAGCAAAGGATTAGAATTATAATTAAGTTGATTGTTAGAAATAGCTGTAGTCAATTAATCATCTGGCTTCTAAATAGTTACTCAATGAAATGTAAAAAAGCACATCTTATCCAAAAATGTATATTATTGCTCAAATTATCACAAAGCTGGTGACAGAAGAAACAGAACTTCGCTAGAGGCTGCCTCACCAAATAATTCTAGTTTGCTACTTTCCCTTCATTGTACAGCTGATCTTGCTCCAATTGTACAACCCGACCGCTGGTTAAATTGCAAGAAGCGAGAGGGCTAAAACAACCACCGCAACAGCAACAGTGCATTGGAGAACTTATACAAAGACAATTCCCCTCAAAAACATCTGCAGCAGCTCTGCAGCAAAGCCAGAAAAAGGCGGCATCTCCATGGTCCCAGACTGGGAAATGGTTTCTCCTCTGTAAATGACAAAAAGCTCTGCACCCGAACCCCACACCATAGCTAGAGATGAGGCCCCCACAGTTTTCCCCATGCATACCTTCCACTTATCTATCATCTGCCCACCTCTGTTGGACATTTATGGCAGGTGTGAAGCAGGTGGATGTTGAGACTAGGGAGGAATCAGTGTTACCTTTCTCAGGGAATTTAAATGTAGATTGCTGGTCTCAGGATTGAAACCTAGCCACTGTAGTTGGGAGGTTAGTGTGAGAACCTTCTTTCCTCTGAACATTACAGCACGGAATCTAGTTTCCACCTTCCCCAACCTGGTGCTCTACAGATGTTTTGAACTGAAGCTCCAATGAACCTTGGCCAACCAAGTCACCAGGCTGGGGAAGACTGACCTAGGTTTGAAACAGTCGAGTGGAATGTGTGGTCCAGCCAGAGCTGCAGATGAATTCATAGAGAGGGAGCTTTTGAAGCAAGCCTCACTGAAATCAGAGGAATTTCCCCCTTGCCTGGAAGCTATGTTAATGGTGGGTTGCATAAGTTCCGTTGCTAATAAGAGAGCTCTCAGAATGGCTGCTAAGGCAAATTGTGGAAAGCTATAAACCGTTAGTTCACCGCATATCACATTCGAGGAGTGTCAACATCTGTGAAGATCAAAAAGAATCAATGATCCATTGTTGTACTGCTGCCAGAGACAAGAACTCTTACATCTATATTCACAAAAAAATAAAATAAAATGAATGAACAAGGGCAGTGTCGATCTAACCCTCAGTAATGGGGATATCCGTTACGGATGACAAAAGGAAAAAATGCATCGCCTAAAGGAATAGAACAAAGAATCTAAAACCTAGAATAATGCCCACCGTTGTTTATCAGAGACATTATATCAACTGTAGAAAAATAGGATATTTGGTCAGTTGAAAAGCAATTTATGAAATATGTGCATAATTTGTTCAGGTACTAATAAAATTGCCAAATATAGGAATTAGGAGGGATAATTACTATTATTATTTTTGGGTACAGGCTACATGAAGATAATTGAAAAACTATGTTCTAATATGAAACCGATTCCTCGTATATATGGGGACTACAGGAAAAGAAGGAAGAACACCTACCTCTATGGCGCTACAGAAATTCTGCAGGGGATTATTATAATTTGTGCTTATAAAACATAACACTATAAAGCATTTTGAAATTTGTACACTTTGTGCACGCCACTGCAACACACCTGTACATTTTCTTTTTCCTGTTTCTTTACATATTTAGCATTCCATTTAGAAGCCTACACATAATGGCCAAAAGTAATCGAGACCAGGAATTAGACAGGACTGGTGCCAAAGAAGGTTTTAGTCAAGCTTCACACTTGTCCTTTATGAACATGAAGGCTGGCTTATACTAGTGCTGTGCCAAATGCTGATATCACCACCTAAAAAGGGAGCTTCTTGTCTTTATCTCTTTCTCAGAGTATGAGAACTTCAGGGAGAACTGTTGAATGACCATCCCTGTACTGGGAAAATATCAAATATAATAGAATAATTACAGGTTTTTCTCTGGACTGAAAGCATGCCCTATAGAGAAATGCTGATAAATCCCTATTGACTAGGGCAGGACAGAAAGTTCCCATTGACTGAATAAGAACAGTAGGTTTGATTGTACCCCTGTGTAATGGTTCTAGGTGTTGCTCGTGCATAAATCGGCGCCACACCTGGCTGGGTTGCCTGAGTGAACCCTTTCTGTCCGGACAGCCACTCACCCATGGCTGTCTCAATCACTGGCAGAATCCGTCAGTGGGCGTTTCTTGAACTTCTTCCAGCAAAGAAGCTCTTTGACGCCTAGTCTCCGCCTACTCTCCCTGCGCGGAAGCCTTCTGCACAGGGAGGGTGTGGGCAGCGGAGGACCCGTGCTCTCCCCTCTGGTCTCCGGCGAGGAGTCATGGAGCCACCTCGCTGATTCCCCCATCTGCCCCCCTTCTCCACTGGTGCTACGCTGATTTCCCTCCCCAGAAGATGGGCTGCTTCTCTCCCTCCCGGGACGCTCTCCGGAATCCCTCTGGAGCCCTCCCTCTCCCTCTGGCTCCGATGGCAGTTCCCTGACACCCTGGGAAGGGAAAATGTTAAATGTGCTTAAATGATTACTGATTCTGCATAAAGTCTCTCTCTTTCTCCCTCTCTCTCCATATAGACACACACACACACAGCGCCAGGCCTGGTACAACCAAACACCATGGTCAGGCAAATGTTGGGACCACACTACAGGCGATGGTTGGAGGGGGTTCACCACTATCTAAGTCCTTTGCTCTTGTTTCCCCCTTCAAGGCAATAGCCATGCCTTTTGCTCATAAAATGTAAAAACAGGAATATCCAATCAATTGCATTTCAGGAAAAATGTAGCCATTGAGGGAACTATCCTGCCAAGGGACCCACAAGCTGTTGAGCTCTGCCTGCTCCAAGTGTAATGTAATGAATATTTTTTTAATGTAATGATGTGTATACCAATGTGAACCATTCCTAAGTATCAGTTATGTATTTTAAAAAATGCATTGAAATGAAATCTCTGATGCTTTCAAAGCAAAGCTCTTGTGCTATCTGTAGAATGTTGACAGCGGGCCAGTCGTCTTACTTTCAATCCCAAATCTTTCTCTCTGTGGCATCTTTATAATGAGCAAATATTGTTTTTAGTCTGTGTAAGTCTCATTTCTTGGCAGAGAGATAGTGAAACAAAATGCTACTACTTGGGAATAAAGTTCATTAGCACTGATGGAATGCTTCCCATTGGCTATAATGGGAATTAAATTGGGCTTCAAAAGAGCAAATTACAGAGAGATGCAGCAGGATTACAGTGCAAAAATTTTACAAAGAGGGAAAGAAGCTATTGAGGTTTCTGCACAGGTCATTAAGGAATCTCAAGAGTTCTCTCCCCTGTTGGGGTGGGGGAAAAGTGCTTGAAATAATATCATTCCAATGGGATAGGGACCTAGAAGCGCATCTCAGCCTGTGTTCTGTGTTGCGATCTGAGCTGATCATGTAAAAGTCCTTTCAGTTTTCTCTCTGTACACTGGGAAAAAAATCCTTCCTATTCTGCCTCACAATGGGAGAGCTTTTGTACGCTCTGCATTTTACAAAATTCAGTATATTTTGATGCCCATTTGAAATCTCAAATCCTTTTGAAAATATCGCTTTGATTTTGAGCACTGAACATCTGACAATGCGATGCTCATTTTTATATTAATCCCCTAGTATATCTTTGTTGTGAACTGGAGACACAGAGTTGCTAGAAAATGAGAGGTTATCCAATGAGACCGACACAGCAAAGATGTACTTATTCTGGTTGTCAGTAATTGGGGGGGGGGGGTGAGATGAATTGCTGAACAGAGTCAATTTTGTGCAGAATTACCTGGCTGAAAAATCACAGTAGGAGCATTATTATTTGCAACTGACCATACAGCCAACACCGTTTCCCATAGCACATTAGCTTAGTCTGTGCACAATTGACCTCTCAAAATTCTTCATCTACAAGAGCTTTGCATGTTGGGATTCTAACTCCATGAGATGGTTCTAGGAGCTTACAAAAAGGTTTTTAATGCAACAGCCCTCATTGACTTCATCAACTAGTATTCTGATATATTCTGCACTAGGAAAGAGGCTTCATGTAGCTAAAATGGTTAATAATTGTTAACAAGCCGTAAATTTATCTAATCCTTAAAAGAAAAGTCATAGGGATGATCAGTGCATCTGGTGGTAAGGAATTCTGTCAGTTAATTATAAACTAATTGAAGAAGTCCTTCCCTTTCTCTTTTTTATCTGCCAGTCAATGTCTTTGGGTGACCCCAGATTGGAGTTTTATTTCCTTAGGGCTTTGTACTGCTTATGAATATCACTGAATATGACATGCAGACAGATTTCTTCCTCCCAAATATGAAATATATATATAATTGAGAAAGGTGTGAGGAGGGGGAAATTAAAAAAATTCTGAATAGTCTCTGGCATGCCTTATTTGCAGACAGATTACTGAGCAAAAGCTTATTTTCTGACTGAACTACCTAAAAGTTCTGGAACTTTGTGGGAAAGAAAACTTTTGGAAAGTCATCCAGGAATTGGCTGGATATATAGGATAAACTCTGAAGATGATAATCTTTTAATTTACAAACTGCACAAAGATAGAGGCAATGCTAGTATTGCCGGAAAAAAACTTGCTAATGCCAAAACCCAGGAGCTACAAGTGACTTTGAGGAAAGACTGAGAACTGTGACTGATTGACATGTGCATTTATAAATCCCAACTTGTGCCTCGAGTGCTATAGATCCTCTGAATTGCTCATTCCAGAGATTTTGTTTGTTCGCATGTATGTATGTTTTGCCTCCTCTTTTAGAATAAAATAGCTTTTAAAATTCAGCACCACAGCCAGAGTGAACTTTATGGCATAATTTTGTCATGAAGAATTTCCCCTCCAATTACTCTTCTTTCGGCTCTTTCCCACTTCCTAAAAAGCATTCTTATCATTCCTGCAGTCTATTATTGCCACTTAGTCAAAATGTGTTTTAACAGCAAAATAAACCACTGAGCTAACGGCCCTTCCAGATTATGATTAAAGGCATGTAACTAGACACAACCCAATTAGATAAGAGGAATCCTTTTGTGTGTGCGCGCACAGAGTTTAACTTCATACCATATTATACTCCTAATTATTTTCCGCAGTGCGCATGATATATTTGAGTCAGTGCTGGGGGTCATTTTTCACGATGGTTCATAAAGAATTCTGTATGCCAGACAGTAAGTGCTAACAAGCACGCTACAAGCCTCTTGAACTACAGTCATCTATTGCTTTCTGTAACATGGAGGATGTTGTGTATTTTGTGTATAAGGGAACATTGGGAAATTAAAAGAAAACAAAAGCAGTGCTATTTTTCTGGGGATGAAAGGTGCCTAAACTTACCATGAACTCACTTATGATGGCAAAGGTGCCCACCTGAGAGGTGACAAAACAGAGTTCTGGTGAGTTTCAGTTGCAAAAACCCTGAACAAAAGTATTGGTTCCTAATCCAATATTATTAACCTGCCAGGAACTAGGCAGAACGCCTTTTTGGTAGTGGCACCCGCCCTGTGGAATGCCCTCTCATCAGATGTCAAGGAAATAAACAACTATTTGACTTTTAGAAGACATCTGAAGGCAACCCTGTTTAGGGAAGTTTGTAATGTTTGATGTTTTACCGTGTTTTTAATATTCTATTGGGAGTCACCCAGAGTGGCTGGGGAAACCCAGCCAGATAGGCGGGGTATAAATAAATTATCATCATCATCATTATCATCATCATTACTTTAGTTCCCCACCACACACACCTTAAGAGTTTGCTGGACCCCTTAAAATTATCCTGTGGGTTTGATGTCCTATTGCTTATATATAATAGTCATGCTATCTTTAAGTATCAGGCAGCATTAGCTGGTTTCTTAAGTGAGGAATACTTTGATTCTGTGTGCCAACAACAAAAGTAGGTAAAGCAATTGTATTCTCTCTCTCTCTCTCTCTCTCTCTCTCTCTCTCTCTCTCTCTCTCTCTCAGAAATGAAAGCATATGAGATTGGGAACAAAATAGCAAATCTATCAACAGCTCCAAATGGCGTCATTTCTGGAAATGATATGAACCTGCCGGTTTAGGGACAAAGCAATCCATCTTTCTTTGGACTGCCCAGTAACTCCACACAAATAACTGTGGCTGGTAGCAAAAGACCCTGCCACAGTTGCCTTGCCACCCCTCCTTCTATAAGCATAGCAATGAGAGAGAAGGGGCGATAATAGCATGATTTCATTTGATTAAACTGACATTTGAAAACAAACTGCACATAGACTTCACACTTTGGAATAGAAAGCACGAGGCAGTGTTTTCTCATGAACAGATGGGGTGCAAATCAATGTTTTCCTACACATTGGCAACCATACTTTGCTGTGGGCTGCTGTGTGAACTATGCCCCCTCCCAATTTAGTTTGCTATACACCAGTGTCCAATTGCATACCTCAAACCTATCCATTCTTAAGGAAATCAGCCCTGAGTGCTCACTGGAAGGACAGATCGTGAAGCTGAGGCTCCAATACTTTGGCCACCTCATGACAAGAGAAGACTCCCTGGAAAAGTCTCTGATATTGGAAAAGATTGAGGGCACAAGGAGAAGGGGATGATGGAGGATGAGATGGTTGGATAGTGTTCTTGAAGCTACCAGCATGAGTTTGACCAAACTGCGGGAGGCAGTGGAAGACAGGAGTGCCTGGCGTGCTCTGGCCCATGGGGTCACAAAGAGTCAGACACGACTAAACGACTAAACAACAACAATGACTAGAGGTAAAACATTATCATGAGAAGAAGAAATGCAACAGGACATCAAGAACAAATCTCAGAATGTATATAATTTGTAAATGAATTTTTACATATAGGATGAATTGGCATATCAAGTTACAGTAGAATATTAGTGTGGAGGAAAACAAGAAAACCACAAAAAAATAATATAACTGTAGCATGTAACAATATTATCTTATTTGATTTGAGATTTCTGATGGGTTTAGTGGGGCCCCTAGAGTCTGTGGGTCCTTGTGCACTACATACATGCTTACCCTATATAACCATCATTCTTCCTGTCACCTTTGGTGGTCCTCCCTGCCTACTATCCATTTATGCACAATGGCTATCAACCAACTCATGTAGGGAACCCATGAGCCAAATTTGTTGGCAATATATTTACAATATATTTCTTCAATGATAGGCATTTTCCTAGCATAATATATCCTCCTATCAAGTTTTCCTTGGATGAAAGTTTCATAAATATAGATGGCTATTGAGTATTCTTCTACAGGTAAATTTTGAACTGGATTGCTTCTCTCATGGTTCAAACAAGTCCTGTTGGGCAAGAACTTGGGATATTGTGGAGGTAGCCATGGGATAAGGAAGATCAGGCTCTGTAATGGGGAGGGAGAAGCTTCGACACTACAGATATTGGACTATACATCCCATCATTCTTGACCACTTGGCATACTAGCTGAGGCTGATGCAAATTGGAGGTCATCAACACTGGGTGCTATAAGTTCCTCACCCCTGGTCTATAACCATTTAAAAAACCTCCTAATCACAAAAGCGAGTAAGAATTCTAAGCAACATTAGAACAAATGCGTACCATTTTGAGAAACAAATAATCCCTTTGGGGGCAAGGCATAACTAGCAGGAAGAAAATAGATTTTTAATTATTAATTTATGGTCTTATTGCAATCTTAGGTTGCTACTGAATTACTAGAATCTAGACAAAGGGGCTCGTGAAAATTCGTAACCTATGTTTAGGCAAGTAGTGATTTATAAAGCAATAACACCCCAATGTGCTTGAAAACTTCTTTTTTTAAGCCAACGTTTCCCAGAGTCCAGGAGTACTGGCATAATAGTTGCAGCCTCCAGAAGCGTCAGAGGGCACCCTACTCAGAATGCATTTAGTATAGGCCTTAAGGTAATGAAGTCATGAATGAGGGTTGACAGCTCTAAATCTGAAGGAATTGTTTTTAGTCTTCCCATCAGGTAGAGTCGGACCATTTTTAGCAGGACCAAGTCTGTAAAACTGAATTACTTAAACAATTAATTATGTGTTACCTCGATTCCTCACAGCTTTCTCAGTCTGCCAACTGACACTTCAATCTTGTCTCAATCCAGCCTCGAGAATTTCACTGTCATCCACTTGTCGAAATAAGCATTGAACCTGACTTTTTGCGAGAAACAGAACCAACCTCAAACACGTGGTCTTGCCCAGCAACCTTTTATGCATGCAAAACAAGCAGTGGGAAAGGCTGGAAGCCTGTAGAGATGAGAGTTCAATGGAGAATTCAAAAAGAGACAATGGGTAACCTGTAGCCTTTGGGACTTCCCTGCCAAGAATGGAGAATACTGTAATAACAAACTGCAGAGGAGAATTATTGCCATGCAATGTGTCCTAAACACCATGTCTCACAAAGCTTTCCGCTATGGATCAGATATCACACCAGTGACCATATTTTGTTTGAATGCTATTAAAGGTATTGGCAAGATGTTTCTGGAAGCTGAATGCATAATTATTTTTTGTTTAGGGGGCAAAGTCTGCATAATTATTCATTAAAAGCTTATATGTGTGTTTTTGGCAACAGATATGTGTTGGAAAGTGAAGTGAATTGCACTGTTTGGATGCTTTTATAATCAGATCCATATCTGTTAAGTTGTGGGTGAACATATCAGACGACACAGCGATTCTTCAAACAGCTGTTGTTTATTCAGAGGCCAGAACAGAACTGAACTGAAGGGTTCAGCCAGCCTGCTTATATAGAGCACCAAGACAATGAAACTGTAACAACTTTCTGTAACTATCCAATCACTGAACGTCACTTTCAATCCCTTATTTGCATATGTGGACCTGAACTATCTACAGTATCCCCCTGCTGGCCCAGGGTGAGAACTTCAGTATATAACAATATCCACTCTTTTCTGATCCCAATTTAGGGAAGCTTTTCACCCTTGTGGCTTCTAAGGCACCACAGCATAGCAATCCATAGATTACTAAGGTATTCTAAGGCAGTGGTTTTCAGCCAGTGTCCCATAGCACCATGGGGTGTCTTGAATATCAGACCTTTCTCCACAACATCTCCTGCTACCCTGTTTGCAACTCCAGCTTTCACTCACACCATATGTTAAGATCTTATATGCAGCATGGATTAAATTGCATTTCCCCATCATAATGGTATTTGCCATCTCTTGGCTTCCTCAAACTAGGTGTCTCTCCCTCTGGAGTCACTTGTGGCCAAATGGCATATTTTTGCTTGAATGCATATCAACAGGTTGGAGAAAGCACCTTCTTGCTTGTCTAGTGTTTCCTTCCTGGACAGCGATTTTAAAATTATTCTGTGCTGCCAAAAACTGCAGGCCCCATCTAAACAGGAAAAGTAAAAGTCACATATTTTCCTGGTGGTTCTTCCTTCTTCCTTCAGTTGATTACAGCCTCTAATTAATCAATTGAATAGGTAAACAACTGAGAAGTTCAAATAATTTAAGCAGTTGCCACTTCAGGATAAATAAGTCCTGATTTTCTGTAGAATAGTACACATATTTAAACCTGATCCTCAGTGGACTATAATGAGTTCTTAAAATCTATTGCTTTTAACCAGAATTGTCCTAATGCCTATGCTTTAGGTGTTTACTTTTTGTGTTGCTTTTTACCTTAGGCCCTGATTTATTAAGAAGGAGAAAGAATAGTTTCTAGTCCCTTGAACTTTTAGACATGTCAAGATAGTTACTCTAAGATATCGCCAGTGAGGCTATATATTGTTTTCAATTTGCAATTTCTGCTATCATTTAGTTCCCTGCAAGGAGCAGAAGGTTTGGGAATTGATTCAGCTCCAATGTAGCATCAGAGTAATAAACATTCGGAAAGCATTTCCATTTGTTTTAAAAGCACATTTTGCTGTAACTTTCCTTAAAGTAATGGAAAGATAAACAAAGACACATTTGCTTTGTTGGGGATTGCTTTTCCAGAAGTGAATTCTTATGCACAATGTTGCTCTTAAACTTTTTTCTGTTTAAAATACACATTTTTTTAAAAAAATAATAATTATAGAGCAGCAATGCTCTATTAAAAAGGTTCAAACCGGTTTTGAAAAAATAGTACCATTCTGTATTTTTAAAGCATTATAATATTCTACAATAGAATTCTTATCCCATTTATCACAATATTTTCTCCCACATAACAGAATCATTTTTTAGGTTATTTTAATGCAAATATCTAACCTCTGCTTATTTTCTCTATGTTTACGGCATATTTATTCACCACAAACCAACAAAAATGAGCCCCAGTAAACAGGCATTGTAAAATTAGTTTGGGTGCATATTTCAATTAAAGGTGGCTATACCACCCTCACCAACCTTGTAACTATAAATATTAGCTAATCCCTTACCCAACAGTGCTCATCCCCCATTAACCCCACCAGCATCTTCACCAGAGGCTTTCACCACCCCTTCCCCTCCCCAATAAAATATGCCAAGCAAACTGAACATTGGAAAACAGTATACAAATCGGGTCCTCCCTTAAAGAGGGCACGTGTTGCGGTGAGACCTGGCAACCAAACCCTGTGTTGTGGGTGGGTACGTCTGGATAGCCATAACATCTAATTGGTAGGTCCCTTGATGCAGGGTTCAATCAGGCCAATGGGACGCAGGCTAAACAAATCAAGGGAACTATATATACCTATGCACGTGACCCAGAGCTTCCTCTTTCAGCTCGTGCATTCAGAACACCCACCCACCTCTCCCTATTTTTAGGACTTGTGCGCTTGACCTTGCTATGCTGTTGTGCGTTGTCTGTCATTGGGACAGGGGCACGGCAGGAATTTTCCCTACTTGGCTGATTGGCTGGTGCCATTTGGGTTTCGCCTGCAAATCGTCACAACTTGTAAGGTTGCGGATAGGCACTGGTTCAGGTGATAGGGATGGGAGAATGGTCTCGCCATCCCTATTTGAAGGGTATTCCATTAAAGAAATCCAGGGACTCAATGGTTTGGTCAACCTTGTGAGGGGGTTGTGCCCGTGCCTGAGTCCAGGGGGGCATTTGGGTGGTGGAGATAGCCTGTTCCTGGCTTTTTGCTAATCCAGGTGTTCACCCTAGGCTGGCCTATGCTGGTGCCCTGGGTCAGCGCTACCTGCAACAGTGCAGGGAGCTAGTCAAACCAGAGCCTATGCAACCGTTCACTTGCTGTAATCAATAAAGTTGTGGCCTAAATTCTGCCAAAAACCAAACCAAAATTTGAGTCTTGTCTGAATTTATTTAAGGGGGAGGTTTAAAGGTCTGAACACACAAATGCTTAATATCTAAGAAGCAAAGAAGTATGTCATACAAGCAGTTTGCCCAGATGGTAAAAAGGTAAAGGTACCCCTGCCCGTACGGGCCAGTCTTGCCAGACTCTGGGGTTGTGCGCCCATCTCACTCTAGAGGCCAGGGGCCAGCGCTGTCCGAAGACACTTCCGGGTCACGTGGCCAGTGTGACATCGCTGCTCTGGCGAGCCAGAGCTGCACACGGAAACGCTGTTTACCTTCCCGCTAGAAAGCGGTCCCTATTTATCTACTTGCACCCGAGGGTGCTTTCGAACTGCTAGGTTGGCAGGCGCTGGGACCGAGCAATGGGAGCGCACCCCGCCGCGGGGATTCGAACCGCCGACCTTTCGATCGGCAAGCCCTAGGCGCTGAGGCTTTTACCCACAGCGCCACCCGCGTCCCTCTTGCCCAGATGGTACTTAGAATCAAAAGGCTGGTCGCTGCCCTGATTGGCTAACATTTTAAATATAGACATGTGAAAGGAGATGAGACATTCCTGGAATATGCAGTAGAAGCTTATTCATTTTACTTCAGAAGTAAAGCTGTGTACACATTGTTGGGCACTCTCTTAGGTGGTGTCTGAAGTTGAGCACACATGGTGTTAGCCACAGTTCACCTGTATCTTGTAGTTTCTTGAGAAAACTCTTAGCTTCCATCTAATCTGAAAATGAAGGAAGAAAGCCTAAGCAGGATATACCATGTACCCCAAGATGTACCCCAAGCCTGAGTAGAAAGCCTGCCTGAGTAGAAAGCCTGCAGTTGAGCCTGCAAACTCACAATGGGTGAACTATTCAACTATTCAGAGAAAGGTTGCCATGACCCAGCTGGACACTGTAAGAGTTGGCAGCCTTAGGGAATAAGGAAGTATTATTATCTAAGGCACAGTTGAAACTTGTTTGAAGATCATACGCTGCAGGGAGGAACTGGTGGGGCAGAATTCATGTGATCTTATGTTTGCGTGCAAAAAAGTATATCTTGCTTTCATCAGGACAGTTGTTGTGATGACCATTCTGCTTGCCAAATAGCCTATCTTGCTTTGAAGTGCTCTTATCAGGGCAGCTGAATGTCATGGCTCACTTGCAAAAATAGTAGATCCTGTCTGTATCATGTCAATTTCTTGGCTTGCAATATGTCCTGTTTCATACGTCATGTAAACTTGCCTACTGAATACTATATTAGCCTGCTCTGAAATGAGTTCAGGGCTTCAGTCTTTTGGGACTGTGGCCTAGCTGTGCAGCTACAATAAAGACGTTTCCTCAAACAACCCGGGTCTGTCAATTGACTGAGAAAACTTGCAACAAAAACACAAGCCGCTGTTAACACAAGATATGTACATTTCAGACAGCAGCTGTGCATCCACACATGACAGCTTAATCCAGGCTTCCTCAAACTCAGCCCTCCAGATCTTTTTGGCCTACAACTCCCATGATCCCTAGCTAGTAGGACCAGTGTTCAGGGATGATGAGAACTGTAGAATCAAAACATCTGGAGGGCCGAGGCTGAGGAAGCCTAGCTTAATCGAACAGGAGTTTGCAGGCATACAGGCATGGGGGAACAAATCAGGTTGTATGCATTGGGTAAAGATACCCCTGCTCCCTTTCTGGTGTGTACAACAAGTGCAATGACTTGAAATGCAATGGGGGAGGGAGAGAGAGAACCTCATTGCAATCCTAGCTATGTCTACTCAGATGTAACGTGAGTTCAGTAGGGCTTATTCCCATGCAAGTGTTTATAAGATTGGTGCCTTAGTCATCTTCAGCTGTTAGTTTAGCCTTCACCTATCCTTATCCTCTAAGGATATTTTATTCGCATTTTATGAACATTTATGTTCCTTTGCCATTTTTTACTCTCTAAAGCAAAAAGCAGCATTTGTAGAATCATCATTTCTTCTGTTTCCCTCGTCCTCTCTTTGAACATATAAACTGTATTATAATAAATATAAATTGCCTGCAATCATCCAATCCTAGAAGGAAAAATCTGTTTCTCTTTGCCAAGCATAGATTACTAGAGAAAGGTTGTGGTGTGAAGCTGATTCTATTTTCATAACCGAGATGGCTCCCCCATGCTGCAATAGAAATTTCTTAAATATATACAACCAAGAGTCAATTCAAACTTTACTTTGTTCTTGCTGAGGTTGCTTTGGGCAAAAATACATACTGTTGGGTTTAACATATATGGCAGTCTTCTCCAACATCGAACCATCCAGATGTTTCAGACTCCAAACCCTGCCAGCCCCAGCTGTCATAGCCAATTGTTAGGGTTGATGGGAGTTGCAATTTGACAGATGAAGGGCATCACTTTTGAGAAGGCTGCTGTATAGAATGTCTCCTCTCCTCTTCATGCCATTACCAGCGGTTCCCAGGAAATACAAGGAGCTCAGTAGAAATGTTAGTCCCATCTACACAGCAAGAAGTGATGCTGCACCACATCAAGCCAGAGGCTGGGATGGAGGTGAAATAAAATTTAGTTTACATATACAGATGAATCTATCAAATCTGCACTTCATGAAACAACATGAGTACTGAAACTCAGCCATCTTTTGAAATTCGCACATATCTGAATTTTGCATTTTGCATTTTGCATTTTTATATAAAAAGCATATATTAGGGGGAAGTGTGCATTAAACTCAATAGTGTAAGTAATATACAAAAATGTATTATATTTTTATAAATTTCTTGCAAAATTGTACACATTCATCAAAACATCTTACAAATACAGCGGTACCTCAGTTTATGAACTTAATCCATTCCAGAAGTCTGTTCTTAAACCGAAACCATTCTTAGACCAAGGCGCCTGTGCCCTTCTACTGTTCAGACTCTGTTCTTAGACCAAGGTAAAGTTAGCAAACTGGGACACTGCTTCCGGTTTTGCAGAGTTCATAAACCGAATAGTTCATAAACAGGGCTGTTCTTAAACTGAGGTACCACTGTATGTTTATTTAAAAAAAAAAACTTTTTAAAAAGTTCCTCAAATTGCTGAATAAATGTGGAGAACTGAATATAAGATTGGAAAAATGAAAAGCTGAGAGAAGTAAAATGGTCAGATTCTTCTATCCCTAGCTAGTGACTGGGGTGGAGCTACACATTTGAATGCTCTGCTATGTTTTTGTTTTGTTTTGTTTTTTTAAAACATCCCAACATATAGTAAGCTATAATGACAGTGACAACAGTTCAACCTGAGACTGCTCCTGGCCTCTCCTTAACATGCAACCTTAATCCAGATTCCAGACCATTATGCTCCTAATGGCATAAAGGGGAGGCATCACCTCCGAAGTATTCCCATGGGGAGATTAGTTCTCACATTTCCTAGCATTCCCAGTTGTACAGTGGGCATTCAGCAATGCCCAGTTCCACTTTCCCATTTCACTGCCACAAACTGGGCGTTTCTGGCCACAAAGCGACAGGTGGCATTAGGAAGACAAAGGATGGCAAAGATATGGTCTCTTTGTTGACCATTGCTCATGTTGGCTAGGACCGATGGGAGTTGGAGTCCAACATCTCAGGATAGCTTGATCAATAGAGCAGGAGACTCTGAATCTCAGGGTTTTGGGTTTGAGCGCCACACTGGGCAAAAGATTCCTGTATTGCAGGGGGTTGAACTAGATAATTCTTGTGATCCCTCCCAACTCTCCAATTCTATGATTCTATGAATGTATGAAGGCCTACAGATTCCCCTGCTTTCTGGAATACCCAATTTGTTGTATTAAAGCTGTCTAAAGATTCCAGTCCTTGATATATGGTGATGATACTGCCATTCCCAATGCCTCAGGAACTCTAAGGACTCAGTCCAAATCCATGACTAGTGTCATATCAAGCGTGAAAGAGATCAACAAAGAACGACCCTCTACATTCAGGTGAAAATGTTGATTTGGGTTGGAGTTTGCTAGCAACCCTGATTCCTTCCCACATAAATTACTCACACGAGGAGCTGGAACAGTTGGGACTCAGTTTGTATTAACAGAAATGTAGCATCTGTACATGAAGAAAGCACTCTTCCCAACACCTTTATATAAGCTGTGTTTGTCATGCTGCAAGCATGCAGGTTATTACTAAACTTAATCATCCTGAAAGCATTTCTTTCCGAAAAGGATTCCTCAGCCAACATTTATTTGTAATGCATAAAAATAGAAATAACCTCTGCTGCTGCAAGAATCTTGGTTGAATCCTCATAACAAAAATGCACAGGGCCCACTTAAATATAGTAAGAATCAATATTGCTTGACATGAGATACGAAGGTTGCAAAAAGGAAATAATCATCCAAATTCCCTCTCCACGCATAGATAAAACTGAGAGGGAGACAAGTTTCTTCCCTATTTTGTTTTATTATTAATAATTAGGGTTCTTTTCAAATAAGCCATATTCAGAGGAGACCCACTGAAATCCACAAACTATGAAGAAATTCTTAACATGTGAAATGGGCAGCATTTTTTATTTGTTCAAAAGTAGACACAAGCATTTATTTGAAATATGAAAGTATCTTTTTTCCAAAGATGTTTGTCACTGCCAGAAACAGCATAGAATCATAGAATGGTAGTGTTGGAAGGGACCGCAAGAGTAATCTAGTCCAACCACCTGCAATGCAGATTTTTTTTTGATTTTTTTTGCTCAATGTAGGGCTCAAACTCACAACGCCAAAATTAAGAGTCTCATGCTCTACGAACTGAACTAGAGGCATTTTCGTTTTTAAGATAATAAACCCTGGAATGATTTGTACTGGAAAAGTGTGTAGATTTTAAGTATTGTCCCTGAATTTCACTTACAATAACGGGGGGGGGGGGGACGACAACCCCACAGAATAATCTAAAATTGCAGAATGGCTTGAAATATCAAATAAAAAAAATAATCACTATAAGGTTATGTCCCTTTCTTAATGTGCTATATCTGTAGGTATGCTTGGAGTTTGTTTGTTTCCCCCTTTTTCTTTTATCCCCACCGTTGTAGTTGCTGTTGTTTGCAAATGCATTAACTTAAGAGCCATCATAACTGGGGCAGAAGGGAATGAGGAGTGGTGTATCTGCAGCCCTGATAGCTTGTGATGACCAGGGCAGAAGAGAGGGCCTTTTTTACCTTAGCAGTTCCCACCCTCTTTAACCCACCATTCTACAGAAGGAAAGTGGCTGCCAGAACTGAAGTAAATGAACATTTGGCCACTCTTATTGTTCTGGTTATGCATAACTTTCAAGCTTTAGAAACTGTCCTAATTGTAGTATATATCTCAAGGTGATTTGGGGTAATACCCACCACCTGAAAAGTCGTGTCCTCCATCATGGAGGGCATGTGTTGTGGTGAGATCACCAGAAACTGCCTCCTTGCCTCCTGGGACCGTATGAATTGCCTCAACACCCCATTGGTTGCCTCTCTGTTGCTGGGGCAGAAATTTGGCTGGTTGGGATGACTATTAGCTGCCAAGGGGCTATTTAAGCTGCTACACATCGCTGGAGAGTTTCTCTTTCTTGCAACGTGCAGCGGATCTCCTGCCCTCCTCTCCCTATATTTAGGGTTGTTCTTTTAGCCTTGCCATGTCTGTCTAGGGGTCGTCTGTTTTGGAGCAGGGGTCCAGTAGGAATTTTGCCATTTGGCAGATTGGCTGGTGCCACTTAGTTTTTGCCTACCGTGTAGCAAATCATCACAACTTTGTAAGGTTGGCAGTTAGGCATTGGTTCAATGTGGTGTGGAAGAGAAGTGGTTGGCTGTGCCTGCCCCTCCATTGCTGCTGCTAGGGAATTCCGTTAACGGAATCCAGGGGCCCGCCTTGCTTTTGTCCAAACCCTGTCAAGGGGCTAGGGCCACGCCAGAGCCCCTGGAGCATCTGGGGTGAGCTGTGAGGTTGAAGCCAGCTTCTCGCTCCCCCAAGATGCTTTCCCTTACTGAGATATGATGGAGCCCAGTGTATCAGTCCTGTTCCTGCCCTCTTGCAGGGCCAGGTAGTCTGGAACCAATGCCTAAGCAACCACTCATATGCTGTAATCAATAAAGTTGTAGCCAAATTTATGCCAAAAACCTTAAACAAAATCTGTGTCTGTTGTGTTTTTATTTTGAGGGTGGTTTGGGGGGGGGTCTTCACATGCAAAAACACAAAACTATGAAGAAGCAAGGAGTGCTTCACCTTTCTTTCATTTGCTAAAGCCCATGCAGAGTTAAATTCTTAACTAGGCACACTCCCCAAAGACATGAGGACTTATAAAATAAATGTAGAATGATTAGCTCATTCCCTTAGATCAGGCATAGGCAACCTCGGCCCTCCAGATGTTTTGGGACTACAATTCCCATCATCCCTGACCACTGGTCCTGTTAGCTAGGGATCATGGGAGTTGTAGTCCCAAAACATCTGGAGGGCCAAGGTTGCCTATGTCTGTCTTGGATAAAAACTCGTAGTGATTGATAAGAGAACAAAAATGACGAATGCTTCTTTGCTAGACACTTCCAGTTGGAAGAATCACTAATTACACAGTCTGACTTGATCATTTAACCTCCTCTCCCTACTCCAGCTGTTAGAGAGCTAGGATTTGCCCCAAGGTTGTTTCAATGCTTTCCCGTAGACAATAGTTCATTAGCAGAGAGGAGTTTAAAAAGCCTTCAGATTTTACAGCTGTAGACAGCAACAGCAACGGATCCATTATATGCATGAGAATTTCTAAGGAACTGTAATAATAGCAACAACAATAACATGCTGGGAGTTTCCGTCATTCCTGCAGTAGAAAGCATGATGATTCCATTAAGTAACACATGGCACCATTTTTGAACCAGTTAAGACATCCCCTTCTGTGAAACATTTTCAAGTCAGCTTTTATAACATTATTTTGATTTTCTCATTGGCGACAGTGAACCTCTCTTGCTCCCTTTGAGGACTCACTTCATATCAGTTTCTACCCATTCTTAGGGAGACATAATGAGGAACACAAATATTCCCTTGTCATTGGCTCATTCACAAAATACATTTTAAACTACCAAAACAAAGCCAGCCAAGGGCAACTAAATTTAGCCTGTCAATGAAAGCAACACTATTTGCACTACATTTTTGAATGTGGGGATCTTATAGTGGAATATTGAAATGCACCATTGAATGTTCTGTTTTCTTAGTCTTCAATTAGTTGTGTAGACAAGGGGACCTGCCACAAAGAGTCTCAATGTTCCATCCCTCCCTAACAGAAGAGATTAGGGTACTGGTCAGGTTAAACAGGAAAGCCTCCCCCACCCATTTTTTCATTAGTCTTTTCCAGCTGACACAACTACTAAGCATGCTTAGTTGGGGGCTTCTTAAAGTTGGTTTGTTTTTAATTGCATTTTTAGAAGCTTTAGAGATTTTTTTTCCCCCAGGGAGGCTGAAATTATGTAGGTCATTTCTCAGTGACCTAATTTTTCATCTAGTCCTATTGGCACTTCACATTTAGAGGGAGTGACAACTGGAACCCAACTCACCATATTGCTTGGACTGATGAAAATTATGCAATGCCCCCCAAAGCTCCTTGGTTCTTCTTATTTCCCTTCCCATGCTCATTGCTCCATTTTGGGACTCACTTCTTTACTCCCCCAACTCCCATTTTGCACATCTGCCCCCCTTCTCATTACTCTGTTGGTTATCTTGCCATTCCCCCTCCCTACCTATGCTTCTCCATGTCTCATTTGCTCATTTACCACTCCAAATGACAGTTCTGAAATACCAGTAACTTCAACTTAAGGAAAATTTAAATGGAAATACCAAATAGCAAAGATTTGGTAGTTACAAAGGCCTGGCTGCTCTGAAATCCCAATGTGAATAAATACAGTGAAACATCTTCTAACACAAATAGTAGATTTTGTAGCATGTTTCTATATCTTCTCTTTTAATTTATTCCATCATTGGGTTTCGTGCATTTCCTTGGGCAAACTCCATGAAGTCTGAGTACAGAGACTTATAATTTGATAGTCTCTGTCCGCATGATGTGTTTTCCAAAGCTCTGGTGTGCAGAGTGTGATCAGTCAACATGTTTTCTGGAGCATCTCTATGGCAAATGTTATCTTTGCTCCATCCTCAAGTTGCTACTGAATAATTTACATCCAGCTGAGAGTGAGAAAGAGAGAGAGAGAGAAGACAATTGCAAATTTAGGCTATGAAATCATTAAACTTGGGCAGAACCCAACAGTCATTTTTACTCCTTATGCAACTGAAGCCTAATGAACTAAATGGAAATTTGAAGTACAGAGTCTTGCTTTATGGAATATTGAATTGAATAAGGGGAGACCTCTCAGGATCACTCACAAGTGCAGAGTTTATGTTCTGCTGACTATAGTAGGTTGTCATATTTTAAAAGCACAAACTTAGTGATAAGTTTTTATGCTGACATGCTAACTTTTATTATTTGTATTCCTGCTCGGCAGTCTCTGAGATCTTCAGGCGTTTCAGTCGAATGTGTTTTAGCAAGCATTGGTCTACTGCCCTGCAGGCAATTAATTAGCAATCAGATAGAAGCCTCCCAGCCTGGTAAGTATATTGCTACATAGTTAGTTTATTGATTCTTATACCATATTAGATTTTATAGCTCACCTTACAAAACTCCAGTGAGACGACATAGTGGCACAACATTAATCACTGACAAGTCTTGCAACTTCTCGATAAAGAAAGATTTCTTTAGTGATGAACATTGGTTGTTGGGCGACTACCTTCTGCCTATCTCAAAAAAGGAGGGATGGAAGAAAGACAAAGAGCACCTCTCTGAAGTCTTTAAAAAATATTTATTGTAAAAAAAAAAATACACTGCAGATGGATTTCAAAACCATTCTCTACAATTGCGATTCTGCTCAATCTGCCGCTTCTGAAGTATTATGGGTCATGTCTGTGGGTTGTATGTAACTGAAAAGATGAGCCCCAACCCCTTATTTTCAAGAATAATAATTCCACCTACTGTGAAGTTATTGGTGTAAATGTAAAGTTAAATGCAATGAATTACTGTGCTGCTTGCAAAAACTTTCCCTGTCCATTGAGGAAAGTGCTGTAATTCAATATGCCACAACATCAGGTGGAGAGTTCTTCAGATAGGAACACCATGTTTTTGGAAGCATAAAAATGATTGGCATTTGGCCAGTGAAAACAAGTAAAAAATATTGTAAAGCAATAATTGGTCGAGAATGGGACATTGCTCACTCTCCCTTATAACACTGAGGCAGAACCTAGGATAAGCAAATGAAAATGAATAGTGGTAGATCCACAACAGACATAAGAAAGTATGCCTTCACAGAATGCCTAATTAGGTGGTGGAATTCATTGAATTATGAGGTCATGCGGTGCATAATTTAAGTAGCAATCCTATGGCAAGATCTGTCTTAGGATGTAACAGGTGTCTGATGCAGTTATCTGATTCCTGGCTCAACTGCGGTCAGCTGATCCACCATATATATGCTGGAAAAATTTGCTCAGCTGAAGATGGCTGAGTCAGTGCCAGTGTAAGTCCCCAAAAGGGGGCATTCTGGGGGCATGGCAAGGGCCAGGGTCAGGGGGTCATGTGACCTAAAACCTTGGTGAAACTACTATTTTAAAAGCTTGTTTTCCCTCTGCCAGGCTTAGTTTTCCCGCTGCCCTACTGCTGAATGGGGTTTGAATCTGGTGTAAATTTATGTTGCCTCAATTTACACTGGCTTGCTTTATCCCAGTTTTGTGCAAAGGATTGCTCCTTATGTTATTGAACCCATTGCCATAGGATGTGATTAGAATAACTGGCCTACATAGCTTTAAAAAAAGATGACACACAGCCATAAAAAATTATTAACAATAAAGCAAAATGGAACCATCAAATTTACTGGTTTCAGGTGTCAGTGTGGTGTAGTGGTTAAGAGCAGTAGACTCGTAATCTGGTGAACCAGGTTCGCATCTCCGCTCCTCCACATGCAGCTGCTGGGTGACCTTGGGCTGGTCACACTTCTCTGAAGTCTCTCAGCCTCACTCACCTCACAGAGTGTTTGTTGTGGGGGAGGAAGGGAAAGGAGATTGTTAGCCGCTTTGAGACTCCTTCAGGAGGGATATCAAATCCAAACTCTTTTTCTCAGAGGCCAAAATTTCTACAAAGGGCATTCTGAGTTCCATTACAAGTTCTGGGAAAGAAAACATTCATTTTCATTTCATGTACATCCTTTTCTGCTTTTCAAAGTTTCAAATCTATTATAGTTATTCACATTTTTTTAAATATAGTCCTAGCTCTTCCTTACAAACAACAATAACAAACCTATCTGGCCTTGTGCCATTAAATCCTTAACAAACAAACATTGCTACTTGTTTGTTAAAATTTGCCCCTAATGTTCTGGTGGAAGAAGCATTTTACTGCCATCAGACTATTTCACATTTCATTAAACGTGATTTTTTTTTTTAAGTGAGTAGTCCAATCAAGAATGTAACTAAAATGTTGAAGAAGCAGGTGACATCCTGTAAAATGTTAGACAATCATTCCACATTGCCATCTGTATGCATTTAATCAGCATTCCTAAGAGGTTTTTAGAATGCAAATCTGTTGCAAATGTATCACAGCAGTGATGACTTTATAGAGCATAGCAACTCCCAAGGAGCATAACTGACATCAGTGGAGCCCATTGCTCTTAGAGAGGCACCAAAAAACTAAACAAAAAAAAGTTTATTGCAGATGCCTAGCAGGGAACCACATGTAGGTATTTACAGGTTCTGGAACATGAGGTTTATTGCATACCCTGTTAACTTGGTTCCCTCATTACTTGAATGCTGCTTAAAGCAAAGAGATCTACCCTTGATTTATTGCCTTGTTTGTCTTTGGTCTACTTACACTTGAGCCTAACCAAGCACAGGAAGTGGTGGAGTTAATATAAGGGCTGTTTGAGACCCTCCAAGTGTCCCTATTTTCTAGGGACAGTTCCAGATTTACCGGAGCCATCTCATTTTCTGATTTGATCCTGAATGTTCCGTTTTTCCTTAGGATGTCCCTATTGTCTTTGGAGAAATGTCGGAGGGTATGGAATTATGTGACCCCCCCCCCCCCGGCCAAGGAGATAAGCAACCACACAACATTTAGAAGATAATTGAAGGCAGCCCTGTGCAGGGAAGTTCCTTTCAATGTTCAGTGTTTTATTATGTTTTTATATATGTTGAAAGCTAGCCCTATTTCATCAGATAAATGTTAAGGAGTATGCTTTTAGGTGTTCCACGGCTAACAACAGTTTTATTTCATGCCAGAGGATCCATTTGACGAAAAAGGAAATACGAAGTGCCTCTGGCCATGTCTGGAATTATTTTCCATGCTAGACAAAAAAGTGAGGACAATCAACATATATAATGGAGAGGAGAATCATGCTCACTCGATTACGCTAATCCAGTTTTTGTTTTGTTTTTCAAAAAAACCCTTTGCCTCAAGTGTTCCCTTCGGTCTGGAATGGGTAACCTGCAGCTCTCTGGATATTTTTGGGCTGTAACTCTCATCAGTTCTGTCTATTGGGATAGTTGCCATCTCCCTGGGGCCCTGGGTGCCCGAACACCCACAAAATTCCTCATGAAGGGGCCGGGCACCCACAAATTTCAGTGCCAGGGCACCCATGGCCCCAGACACCCATGGTCACAAGGCCAAGTTGGCACTCCTGCCATTGGCTATGTTGTTTCGGGGCTAATGAAATCCTTAACATCTGAAGGGTTTCTTACACCCTGCTTTAGTTTCTTCCTGAATCCCCCATCCTAAGAGGAACTCTTTAAATCCACTTCAAATGAAATTGGATGGCAAATTAGTTCATGAAGAGAAAATGACATAGAAAGAGCTTAAGGGGCACATTTGACCTGTTGTTAATTGTGTAAGCAGGAATAGCACAGGTCTGCAATCAAATCAAAACATGGTGCTGGTGAAGTTAATCCTTTATTCAAGAAACCCAAACAGTGCAGGTCCAATGATCCCAGCAGCTCTTCCCAGTAGGTTTTTCCAAAAAGGCAGTTGGGAGGACTGAAGGGTCTTGCCACCACTTAAAGGCTCCTCATCTCAGGGGTGTTTTCCAAGCAGTCACAAACTGCGCCTGCGCACAACCAGCCACCGTTCTCCACTGTTCACTTCTCTGCATGTTCTAGGAGACCAGTGGGGAGGGAAGCTGGTCGCAGCAGGTGGGAGAGACTCCCTGGCTTCTTCAGCAATCTGCCTCTCTGTCTCCTGGCCCCACTCTCCTTCAGCCTCTGCTTCTGCCTCTGAGTCTGAGCTGCCCTCTGCCACAACCTCTTCTTGCTCACCAAAGCCTGTTACCTCCTCTGCTTCTGACACCGCCTCCTCTCAGTCTGCTTTCTTCTCCCTTTGACCACTCATTATCATCCCACCACCAATCCCCTGGCTCTGAGCCTTCTTCCCCATGGAGATTCCCAAGCTGGTGCCTCTCACCACCTCTCTGCACCCAACTAATCCACAACACAGTCTGAAGCTCAGGGGCGCTGACTTGCCCCCCACATGAGGGGGTCCAACATGTGCCGGGCGGAGGCATGTGTGCAGGAGGGTGATCTTCACCCTTGTTCATCCCAGCTCCCACCCAGCTCCTGGGCTTCCAGGCTGAGAGGAGGTGTGGGCACAGTAGGGCAATCTTCATCCTCACTCGTCCTAGCTCTCTTGGACTCTCTTGGTCACCTGGCTCTTGGACTCTCAGGCTGCTGAGTGGAAGCTCGGGCACAGAGGGCGATCTTTGGCCTCACTCGTCCCAGCCCCCACCCAGCCCCTGGGCTCCCAGGCAGAAGCTGGGGCATACAGAGGTCACCCAGCAGCAGCGAGGAATGTTGCCCCCCTCAGTATTGGGGGACTCAGCACCCTGCCCACAAATATTGAGGGGGCCGAAGACCCTTCCATCCCCTATAGTTGGCATCCCTGCTGGAGCTGGAACTATGGTTGGGCCTGGATGAAATAATGGCAGCTGGACTGGGTCAAGATCCAGTGGGTTCTGGTCCAGTTCAGCTCCTCACTATTTTTGGGTTTTCCATGGGCTACGGCCAATAGGATTGCACCAACAACATTTCTGCCTGCCTGTTTGATGGGGAAAACAGGGACCGGTAGAGCGATGCTGGCACGGCTGGATGGAGGATCAACTCTGCTCAATCCACATCCATCCCATCCTAATGCAAAGAGGGTTTGTGTTGCAGCCTTAATTTTTATTCCCCAAATTGTATAGTCTTCACCTGGAATAATAAAAGTTAAGCACTTTACGTTCTACCAAACTGTGCAATCAAACTGCATACTCATTTTCTCTTTACAAGAGCTCACCAATTTGTATCACAAAACCATCCTCACAAAATACACTCCAAAGCTTCACAACTAGCTGGCGTAATGTAAAAAGCTCAGTTTGTAATTGTTCAAGGCCCATAATGTGACTTTAATAGAATCTGTGGAACTAGGATTCATGTAATGGCCTGAAAATAAGCCTTCTTCTATATTAAATAATGCTTGCTCATACTACATGGAATGGACACATAAACATTTATAGATTGGAATAACTATACAGTAAGAATGTCATTTCTCCCTCCAAAAGCCATTATGGAAATACTTAGTTGATGGTAGTGTATATATATATGCATAAAGTATTTTTAAACAGCTAACTGTGACCTGTCAGCATTGCTTTTCTTCAAACTTTATTTCAACTTACATATACTTGCTGTGAAATTTAAGTCTCACTTTGTTACTTATTGTATGGTTTTAATCTTCATTAATTCATGTAAGCTTTGAGTGTTTGGAGTTATTCAATTACACAGAGAAAATCCTTGGTTAATAAAACTTTAATACAATTTAAGCTTCCCAAGACCATTAAATCACAAATGCATAATGCTATCAAATGTACATGTCACTGGAAGAGATTCAGAATTTAATCTTTTGGCATTCTGCAATTATAATGAATGCAAATCTCTATAGGAATAAAAGATAATTCACAATCAGGTGCAGCACATTATCAGTCGGAATGACCGAAGTTTATCTAGACATACCACCTTCAGTGAGACAGCAAAACTCTTATGGAATTTTTAAATGGCAATGACATCACTTGCAATTGTTGGCAGAGAGCTTCCTTTTGCACAATGAAGTAGACATCAATCAAAAGGACTCTCATAGGGTGGTATTCATCTCAGTAGCTGCCCTAGCTCAAGGATTATAAGTAGTGTTATGGGACTTTCCCACTCTCCTCCCTCACATGCATCCTGAACCATCCCCAAATCTGCTTTGGGAGTTTGGGGAAATTACCAGAACAGATTTAGTAGAGGTTCAGGAAGAAGAGAAGTAGAGAACATTCTGTTGCACAAGGACAAATCATTGTGCTAACAAAGCAATTTGCTTAGCACTACAGTGAATATAACCCTATTTTATTATGCCATACTTTGTAGTCTTAATTCCCTACAGTCAGTTCAGGGTGTTGCTGTTTCCTGCTATAGTGTACAGTGGTACCTCAGGTTACATACACTTCAGGTTACATATGCTCCAGGTTACAGACTCTGCTAACCCAGAAATAGTGCTTCAGGTTAAGAACTTTGCTTCAGGAAGAGAACAGAAATTGGGCTCCGGCAGCGCGGCAGCAGCTGGGGGCCCCATTAGCTAAAGTGGTGTTTCAGGTTAAGAACAGTTTCAGGTTAAGTACAGACCTCCAGAATGAATTAAGTACTTAACCTGAGGTACCACTGTATATAAATTCCCATCTTCAGTGGTGTGGATGTGAACTTGCACTGCCCACATGCACAAGAGTAAGGTATCGAGTGATTTGGGAAAATCTCAAGATTTGCAGAAGTTGGGCAGGCGCAGGTTTGAGGGGAAATACCCTATTAGGGATGGTGGTTTTAAAAAGTCTTCCTCAAAACAGTCCAGTGAGGACTGAGCATGCTCAGTGGGCATGGAGTGCTGACTGTGGAGGGCAAGACTGGCAGAGGTTCTCTTACATTCTCAGAAGAGGTTAGGATCATTGAAACCAATGGATTTAAGCAAAACGAACTCACTGTTGGGTTGTAGCCACTGGGTACAGAGGCCTTAAGAGACCAAACGGAAAGCAGCATATCAATACAAAGCTTTTCCTGTATACCTTTTGAATTCCTCAAACTAGCCCACAGGAAGGAAGGAAGGAAGGAAGGAAGGAAGGAAGGAAGGAAGGAAGGAAGGAAGGAAGGAGCAGGTCAACTACAATGTATTTTGAAGTATGATAGCGACATCATTGCATACCCTCCAACATTTCTCTGATTAAAATATGGACATCCTATTTCATAATAATAGTATTAATGATTTTATTATTTATACCCTGTCATCTGACTGCCCCAGTCACTCTGGGCAGAGAGATATAGATATATAGATATAGATATATAGATGATATAGATATAGATATATAGATATAGATTATATAGATATAGATATAGATTATATAGATATAGATATAGATGATATAGATATAGATTATATAGATATAGATACACACACACAAACACTAACATTAAAAGAAACTTCCCTCTAAAGGGCTACCTTCAAATGTCTTCTAAAGGTTGTATAGTTACTTATCTCCTTGGCTTGTGGGTCACATAACCATACCCTCTGATGAAAATAGGGATGTCCTACCACACCGTCAAACATTTCTCTGATGAAAATAGGGACATCCTAAGGAAAAGTGGGATATTCTGGGATCAAATCAGAAACCAGGATGGCTTCTATAAATCCGAGACTGTCCCTGGAAAATGTGGACACTTGGAGGGTCCATTATTTTGCCCACACACCCATAAGGAAGACTCGAGAGTCATAGTGAATCAGAATTCCAGGTAGTATGGAGTTGATGAAAGAAGGGGAGCACCAAAGGCCAATCAAAGACATCCCTATCAAAATAAAAATAAAATCCTACTCAGTTCACCAAAGGGCAACTAGCATGGTCTACATTGCCAAGGGTGGGAGGGCAGATGCTGTAAGAAAGAGTGAGAAAGCTGCTCCTCTATAATTGGGCCAAAGGTCCTACAAGGTCCCACTCCACTTCCTCCTTTTGAGTGGAAGACTCTTAAGACTTCTTCTCAAGGGTGGAACACTTTTGTCCCTGCTTCAGAGCAGGACCAGCATTGGTTTTTGTGTCTGCTGAAGCCTTCTGGCTCAGAGCTTAGCTATAACAACCTTCCCCAACTTCCTGGATATTTTAGATTACAAGTGGCCTCAGCGCCATTCAGCTTGGTTAAAGGTAAGAGATGATGGTAGCTGGAATCCAAAACCTCTGGAGCCCACCTGGTTGGGGAGGGCTGGGTGTGAATCTGCCCTTCTGGCTAAAAGACTACATTGATAAGGCCTCTATTTACCGTATTTTTTGCTCTATAAGACTCACCTTTTCCCTCCTAAAAAGTAAGGGGAAATGTGTGCGCGTCTTATGGAGCGAATGCAGGCTGCGCAGCTATCCCAGATGCCAGAACAGCAAGAGGGACTGCTGCTTTCACTGCGCAGCGATCCCTCTTGCTGTTCTGGCTTCTGAGATTCAGAATATTTTTTTCTTGTTTTCCTCCTCCAAAAACTAGGTGCGTCTTGTGGTCTGGTGCGTCTTATAGAGAGAAAAATATGGTACTTATTATTCTACTGATACAACCTTGCCTAGAGCCCTCTCTGCTATGAGTTGCACCTGTGTATCGTGAGAGAAATACATTTAAAATATGTATTTTAAAATCGTGTGTGTGTGTGTGTGTGAGAGAGAGAGAGAGAGAGAGGTTTAGGACTCTGGTTAGAGACAGTTGTGCTATATTTTAATACTCACTACAAAATTGTAATTTATAAATCTTTTGGCTCAACAGCCAATTATAAAAATGTTTGTAGACATACATTTCCCCCAACTGTCATTTATTAAATATTGCTTACTATCATTCCAAAACGGCATTTTAAAGTCTCTCTTTCTCTCTCTTTTATCCCCTGCAAGAACAAATGAACAAACCCTATAGGAACATATGAACAGCCAGATGGAGAATCATTTCTCTCTAGAAAAGTGACACCAGTTCCTGTGGAAGGCCAGATGCAGAACACTCCAAATAGCTTCACAGGCTATTTGTGGTATGCAGATGACAGTTTTGAAAACATAAGATTAAAGTACACATCAAATGCCAGGCTTCTTTGTTAATAGGGGAATCAAAAAGATGTGTCGTGTATCCTAAGTACTGCTACCTTAATTTTATTTTTTTTAAAAAACTCATCAAGTTCATGTGGTTTCAAACAGTCTTAGAAGTATGAATGAATACCATGATGCATTGCTTTACAAAAACAACTCTTCTCAAATGCAACAATTGGTGCTCTTGGAGTTACTTTGTAAACTTCTGCAGAAATGAGACTGAGAAGACTTTCTTGGGAGGGAGAAAACACACACACACACACACACACACACACACACACACACACAGTGTAATGTTGGGACATCCATTCATAAAATCCCAATTTAACAGTGGAACACTATCAGTGCAATCCAATTTATCTCTGTTCAGAAGTAAATCCTACTGAGCTCATTGGGGCTTACTCCCAGGTACGTAAATGGGTACCGGATTGCAGCCTACATAAATACAGTCCTATGTTCTGGCTACTATTTCCCCAAAATCAATTGACCCCAAGTTATTTTGAGCTGTATCATGATGCTGCTGATAGCAGAAGAGATCACTGGGTTCCACCTTAACATACTGGGACTACTGGGACATAGAAGATTAGCTCATCGGAAAACAACTGTAACAAGACTCATAGTGTTTCAGCCAGAGAATGTTTCATTTTTATCTTATCATTCACAACTTTGACAGCCTCAGGCTAGGAAGTGGTTCAAAAAATGCAAAATCAATCAATCAAACAAACAATCAATCAATCAATCAATCAATCTCCTGGGAACCCAAGGTTGAAGAACACTGATAGGTTTGCTGGCTTTGGGTTAGGTGAGAGTTCTTAAAACCATCTCTGCCATTTATTTCAGTTAAGACGAGCTCTTTCTGCCATGGATAGCAAGGAATTATCTCCTTACCCTTTGTGGCAATGGAATGATCATAGAAAATTTCGCTAATTAATAGGAGCAGCTCAGGTTAATTAAGTAGACATTTCCCCAAATTGAGGGACCTACTTAACCTGCTTCACGGCTACTTCAGTTGTTATAAATATCCCCCTCCCTGAAGCATCACCCCCATTGTAAATTTGACCAAATTATCAGGTACAAGTACAAATATTTCTGACTCTTAAAACCCTGGGAACCTCAGACATCTTTTTAAATATAGACCCAATGTATTAGCAGACTCTCATTCATTTGCTTGATTTTTTATTTTATTTTTAGATTTTATTATCCCCTTCAACACAAATTGAGTTCAATTTGATACTGAGAAAACAATTACATTGGAAAAGGTTAACGATACAACAGCTTGAAAAAATAGCCATTAATAGTAAATTTGGCTATATTAATTGTTCTTTTAAATAGCATACACGGATCGGCATTTCTGTGCAGTGCCCCTGAGCACCTCATTTCCAATTATGCTAATGGCTCTGCATTATCTCCCTTGTCCTCCATTGTAACTGAAGTCTTGAGAGTAAATATTTATTCAACCCGAGTGTTGCTTTTTGTGCTAAGGGTCTGTTTGTTGTTATTGTTCATTTTGGAAGAACTGGAATGTTGACCAGTATCAAAAGCTATCAAAAAGAAAGGATCAAAAGTATAAATGTATAACAGCTATGAGTTTGGAAGTCACATGTGAGAAGAAGAAGAAGAAGAAGAAGAAGAAGAAGAAGAAGAAGAAGAAGAAGAAGAAGAAGAAGAAGAAGAAGCAGCAGCAGCAGCACTATTTTTCTAGGAAAAAAAGTGCCATAGCAGAACTCTAGCAAGCTCCGACAGAAAAAAAAGCCCTGGTGGTGATGATGATGGTGATGATACAGAACAATGCAAAACAACAACAACAACAATAACATCCTTATGCTGGTCTTGGTCATGTGTCCATCGGCCTCACTCCCACCTGCTGCCAAACATGTGAGCAGGAGTGAGACCCATTGGTAGGATCCCCAGTAAGGTAAAGAAAAGGTAAAGGACCCCTGGATGGTTAAGTCCAGTCAAAGGTGACTATGGAGTTGCGGTGCTCATCTTGCTTTCAGGCTGAGGGAGTCAGAGTTTGTCCACAGACAGCTTTCCGGGTGATGTGGCCAGCAGGACTAAACCACTTCTGCCACATGGAACACTGTGACTAGTGCCAGAGTACACGGAAATGCTGTTTTTACCTTCCCACCACAGCGGTACTTACTTATCTACTTGCACTGGCATGCATTTGAACTGCTAGGTTGGCAGGAGATGGGACAGAGCAATGGGAGCTCACCCCATCATAGGGATTCGAACTGCCCACCTTCTGATCGGCAAGCCCAAGAGGCTCAGTGGTTTAGACCACAGCATCACCCACACCCCCAGCAGCAGCAGAAGCCCATACAAGACCTCAAAACAAGGCGTTCTGATGATGAGGAATGGGTGGAGCTGAGCTAGCCCAGAATCTGTTGGATGTATTGGACCCTAGGCTTGTCTTAGTACTGGAATGCAACAGCACTTGGCCCACTGTCCAGACCCTACAATTCCACATGCCCAGAGGTGTAGAGGCCAGGGCATGGTGGCCCCAGGAGCAAAATTATTATTTTTTTTAAATAATATTTATTAGGCATTTCCAATTATAACAATATAAAAAAACAAAACATCCCAATTTAAAATCTTATTTTCCATAACATCTTTCCAAGACTTCCCCTCCCCTCCCCCTCTTGTATTCCAATTCTTACAAATAAGTTCAGCAATTTCTTATCCCAAATTTTAAACTTATTGTCATTAACCCAATTTATAAATATTTGCCCACCTCCTAAAATCGACTTAATCCCTTCCACACGTTCTCCCCTTTAATATACATGATAGATTAAAATGTAATAAGATAAAATATAGTTTAACACCCTTTGGATTCCAAATTTCCCTCCCCCTTTCCCCGGTTGCGTCCCCAATATTTCTCAAATCTGATGTCTTCCTGGAGCTCCCACATTTATTTAAACCATAGTCCTTTACCAGTCATCTTTAATTTTATATATCCAATCTTGGAAGGAGTCTATCTCAAAAAGGCCCATTTTTTCCATCCAGACTTTTATATACTTGGGAGTAAAAACTCCAATTTTACTTCTTTATACTTTTTCAAGTCTGGATGTCCCAAATGTTCCCGCTTCCAACTTTGTCCAGTTGTCGATTGTTCTTGTTGTTCTTGTTGATCTCTCTCCTCTTTCCCCCCCCTTTTCTTTTCCTGTTTTCCTGCACAGATGTTCCAATTCCAAAAGTCTCTAAATTCCTCTGCAAAGGCTCTGTTGTTCAGGAACCAAACATGATGCCAAGTCCCTTCCATTCTTCAATAGATAAGTCTATTGTCTGCTTTACATGTATAAGCCTCTGTAGCCAAAATAGTGTTCCATTTCTGCAGTTTCCCAGGAGATAAAGAGTTCTGTTCAAATTCAATGCTGACAACTTGTAATATCCCTCAGCTCCTCTAGGTGAATTGCAATAACTCAGTTCCCTTCCAGATCACGACCACCAGTCATAGTAACTTAATATTCCTTGTTTTAAACATTTTAAATCCAAATTATAACAAATGTAACCGGCAAAGTCCTCGCAACAAAGTTCTTTTTGTTCTTCTGCTTTGACAGCTCTTTGACAGCTGCCAAAACCTCTCCTTGTCTTCTCCGGGTGCTCTAACAAAAACGCTCCCAGGTTCCGTGGGGGGGTTGCTTTTTAATTCAATTCCACTATTCTCCTCCAGCTCAGTCTTATAATTTTCCATCGCGAAATTTAGTAACTTTATCAAAATAGGGTTGCGCTCGATCTTAGATGTTAAGTCCTTTACTTTAGCTCCTCTACAACAGGGGGGGGGGGCTGACGTCCTTTTTACGCCCTCCCCGCTCGTTCCAAATTTTTTATAAATTTATCGCCCTTTTTAGTCCAAGTTCCAATTACTCACGGGTTATACTTTGAATCCGAATTTCCAATAGAAGAAGTCAGCGCTCTCCGTCGAATGGCATGCGGCTTCGCTCGGCAGGGGAAGCGGAGTACTCAAAGCACCACCCCCCCGCCACCCGTTCCGTAGCCTTTAAAAAGGCTCCTTCGCGGGTCGAGGGGGGGCTTAAAAGGTGCCAGCCGAGTCACCATGTCCATGGGTTTCAGCGCCCATGGTTTTTGAGGGTCCCCACGTCGCCGGCGCGGGAGGACCCAACCCCTGCCGAGCAGGCTCCCTTCGGAGCTCGGAGGGAGTCCGCCATTCGGCGATGGCGCCAACCCGGAAGTCCTCCCCAGGAGCAAAATTATGACAGGGGTGCAACAAGATGTCCCCCCTAAAAAAAGGCTTACTGCTGAACTTCTGCCACCTTCTGGAGCCATGAGGAACTAGGCTACACCTGGGCTGTGCCTTCTGGGTGGTGTCTCCTTCTCCTTGGTCAGTGGTGGAGCTACCTGCTCCAGCACCAGGAGTGGCATACATCTGGGGGTGTAGCTGGCACACGTCCCAGGGAGCGGGGTGTGCTCACCATGGGGGGCTGCATGTCATGGGGATGCACGGCAAGTGGCGCGTGTCCCGGGGTGTGTGCGGCGAGCGTCCCGGTGGTGCATGGTGTGCATGAGTGTCAAGCATCCCAGGGGGGCGGCCATGTTGTCACTCCCCCCGGAAGGTACCTGGGGTGGGCCGCCTCCTGTCGGCATCTCCGTTACAACTGAGCTGATAAAGCTCATCTTCCAGAATTGTCCTCCGACGATAATTAATGACCTGAGCCTTTGATGAGGCCTCAGGCACATTCCCATTCAGCAGAGAATCAAAGCAGCACACGGAAGTGGTGAGATTTATGGCTACATGGCTAAAGAGTTTTATTTCTCGCTATGCAGACAGCAAAGAAAAATACATCCTCTCTCTGTGAAAGCAGAGAGCAACTGAAACAAAGGAACAAAGGAACAGGAAACCAGTATGTCACATCCGTCTCCCGTGAGACTTCCAACAGTATGGAATGTGTGGAATGTAAACAGAGTCTTGTGACTCTAAAGCAGCTTCACAGTGGCAAACAGAAATTAACACCTCCCACCCCCCACCTTCATCTGCCAGTGTCCTTGGTTACCCACTTGTGCTTCATCCCTGGGCTGGCTGAGAGGTGAGGGCTCGCCTGGCCTGTGGGGTGGCAATGATGAAGGCGTCAGGGACTGAGGAGAACTGGGCAGCAGTGGGAGCAGTGTCCAAGGCCTAGTCCAGGAAGGAGGAGTCAGCTCCTGTGGAGAGGGAGCTGGAGAATACAGTGTGAAGAATGCAGATCACATTTGGTTGACTGGTTTCCATTTCTGACCACAGGAGAACACATGAACTGCAGTCATTTCTGCTTCCTTTTCCATTTTCTTTGGAGTCCTCTGACATCCTGGACCATAGCAAGGAAAGAATTGTATGAACCTAACATTTACATACCAGCATATATGTGTTCTGGCTCGTATATTTGTCAAAGGCAAGGAGTACATGGATTTCATCTGGAAATCAAATCAGCTCTATTTGTTTGTCGGAATGCTGTTTTGATCATTGACACTGGGTCAGCCGCAATGTAATTCACAAGGATGTAATCCACTAGGCACTTTAGAGAGAACAAAGCTGAGAGACTAACACTCTAAATCAACGTAGATGGTATTTCTATTACTATGTGCTTTCGCCCTTTTTTGTTAAGTAGCTGAGTGAGTCAATGTTTAATCTTGCCTTCTGCATGCCACAACAGAATTTTCTTTCTTACTCAATTGCCTGAATTGCTGGAATGGAAATTAAAATAAAATGTACAAGCCGACACAGAAGAAACACACACAAAAAGGACAACTTCTTTGCCATGTTCCTGAATTTGGCCAATGCAACCTGACAATGTCAAAGCTGAAAGAATATTTAATCAATGTGAGTATTTAAGGGGAGAGAGAGAGAGAGCTTGAGCTGCCAATTTCAACTAATCACAGATGTATTATGTTGAAATCCACAGTAGAGAAATTACCTGTGCAAAGCAACTTCTGAAGTGACTGACAAGGAAGGAGAACGCTGCAAGCGCAGAGTGCCACTTAGGCTATTAATAGGAATGACATGGACAAAGGGAAAAAGATAACAATAGATGCTGACATTGCATAACATGAGCCATGAATCAATTTGCCCTTACACTCGCATCTTTGAAAGGACACCCATCTGATCCTATGATTAACTATGCCACAATCTGCATGTGAAACAAAACGGGGGACATTTCAATTTCATCTCTTTTGGAACTTCTAATAAGAGGCATAACAAATAATCAAGTGTAATCTCCTTCATGTTGTGCCCAGTGTGTCCATTTAGGTAGTTCTGCTTTCTTTGCTTTTTTCTTTTTAAATAAACAAACAAAATGTCATAAATTAGGAGGCCATTTTAGATAGTGTACCACATCTGTATCCATTCCTTTCAGCGATGCATATCCATTGTTACCCTCGCAACTACATTGGAGAGGGTCAAATTTACCTCATGAGAGCTGAGAATTTTCTTATTGAATAAGAAAAGGTTTCACTTTCCCCAAGGCTTCGTAAGTATACCTGCTTTTTATGCATGCAGAACCATGAACGAGACAGATGTTGTACAAAGAAAGGAAAGGATGGAGGCGATATTAATTAGTGCTCCTGTTAGCAGACTCTCCATCTCTCTTACCCCTGCCTTTTCCTTCCTCTACTTTTTAAAAAATGTTTTGCTGCATTAGCAGCGGCAGAACTGCCAGTCTCTACCCTCCTCGGATAAAAAGTGGGTGGCGCTGTGGGTTAGACCACAGAGACTAGGGCTTGCCGATAAGAAGGTCGGCGGTTCAAATCCCCATGACGGGGTGAGCTCCCATTGCTTGGTCTCTGCTCTTGCCAACCTAGCAGTTTGAAAGCATGAAGTGCAAGTAGATAAATAGGTACCGCTCCGGCGGGAAGGTAAACAGTGTTTCCGTGCACTGCTCTGGTTCACCAGAAGCGGCTTAGTCATGCTGGCCACATGACCCAGAAGCTGTACGCCGGCTCCCTCGGCCAATAAAGCGAGATGAGCGCCACAACTCTGGAGTCGTCCACGACTAGACCTAACAGTTTGGGGTCCCTTTACCTTTTTACCCTCCTCGGAGGAGCATTGCATTGTACCAGAGTGAGACCTTGTGGGCAAGGCAGCCCATGAGAATGCTTGTGCTGTTGCCATTTTGCAGTAGCAGTTAGAAGTTATGTTTCTCCCTCACCAATAATTTTATAATAATAATAATAATAATAATTTATTATTTATACCCCGCCCATCTGGCTGAGTTTCCCCAGCCACTCTGGGCGGCTCCCAATCAGTATTAAAAACAATACAGCATTACATATTAAAAACATCCCTAAACAGGGCTGCCTTAAGATGTCTTCTGAACGTCAGGTAATTCTTTATCTCTTTGACATCTGATGGGAGGGCGTTCCACAGGGCGGGCGCCACTACCGAGAAGGCCCTCTGTCTGGTTCCCTGTAACCTCACTTCTCGCAATGAGGGAACCGCCAGAAGGCCCTCGGCGCTGGATCTCAGTGTCCGGGCTGAACGATGGGGGTGGAGACGCTCCTTCAGGTATACAGGACCGAGGCCGTTTAGGGCTTTAAAGGTCAGCACCAACACTTTGAATTGTGCTCGGAAACGTACTGGGAGCCAATGCAGATCTCTCAGAACCGGTGTTATGTGGTCCCGGCGGCCACTCCCAGTTACCAGTCTAGCTGCCGCATTCTGGATTAATTGCAGTTTCCGGGTCACCTTCAAAGGTAGCCCCACGTAGAGTGCATTGCAGTAGTCCAAGCGGGAGATAACTAGAGCATGCACCACTCTGGCGAGACAGTCTGCGGGGAGGTAGGGTCTAAGCCTGCGTACCAGGTGGAGCTGGTAGACAGCTGCCCTGGACACAGAGTTAATCTGCGCCTCCATGGACAGCTGTGAGTCCAAAATGACTCCCAGGCTGCGCACCTGGTCCTTCAGGGGCACAGTTACCCCATTCAGGACCAGGGAATCCTCCACACCTGCCCGCCTCCAGTCCCCCAAAAACAGTACTTCTGTCTTGTCAGGATTCAACCTCAATCTGTTAGCCGCCATCCAACCTCCAACCGCCTCCAGGCACTCACACAGGACCTTCACCGCCTTCACTGGTTCTGATTTAAAGGAGAGGTAGAGCTGGGTGTCATCTGCATACTGATGAACACCCAGTCCAAACCCCCTGATGATCTCTCCCAGCGGCTTCATATAGATATTAAAAAGCATGGGGGAGAGGACAGAACCCTGAGGCACCCCACAAGTGAGAGCCCAGGGGTCTGAACACTCACCCCCCACCACCACCTTCTGGACACAGCCCAGGAGGAAGGAGCGGAACCACTGTATAACAGTGCCCCCAGCTCCCAGCCCCTCTAGACGGTCCAGAAGGATGTTATGGTCGATGGTGTCAAAGGCCGCTGAGAGATCCAGCAGAACTAGGAAACAGCTCTCACCTTTGTCCCTAGCCCGCCGGAGATCATCAACCAGCACGACCAAGGCAGTTTCAGTCCCATGGTGAGGCCTGAATCCCGATTGGAAGGGATCCAAATGGTCCGTTTCCTCCAGGCGTGCTTGGAGTTGTTCAGCAACCACCCGCTCAATCACCTTGCCCAAGAACGGCAGATTTGAGACTGGGCGATAGTTGGCCAAATTGGCCGGGTCTAAAGATGTTTTTTTAAGAAGCGGTTTAATGACCGCCTCTTTCAGCGGGTCTGGGAAGGCTCCCTCACAGAGGGAAGCATTCACCACCCCGCAGAGCCCATCGCCCAGCCCTTCCCGGCTCGCTTTTATCAGCCAGGATGGGCAAGGATCAAGGAGACAGGTGGTCGGTTTCACTCGTCCAAGCAGCCTGTCCACATCCTCGGAGGTAACAGATTGGAATTGATCCCATGTAACAGGACCAGACAGAACTCTAGCACTCTCCCATGTAAATACAAGAATGACATATAACTACAGTGACCCATCCAGTGCTACATTCTCATTAAGCTTCATATGTAGTACACAGTACACAAGCAATATGTTTATTTATGCGTTGTCAGTTCAAGTATCCTCTCCACAGAGATTCTTGTGGTGTTGTTGGAATAAAAGTATTTTCTGTCTCATTTATAAAGGAAAAGATTGGAAGCCAAGTCTCGCCAAAAGTGTCTGCTTTTGAAGTGCCTTTAATTACCTTTCTGTGGTGAGTAAGGTATTTCAGATATTATTTACACAGATGTCAATAGGGATTTCTATACGTTGTTTCCAGTCCTGGGCTATTGTTAATTGAGCTGCTGAGAATAGCGGGGGGATCTAAGTCTCTGCATTTAAGGTTATTGTTTCAATTTGAGTCTGATGATCACAAGGCAAGAGCTGAATTGGATGGAAGAGATTGCTGCATAATTTTGGAAATAGTGTGAAACACCATTAAAGGAGTATACCATTGTGCAACTCCACCATACATAAAAAAACTATAAGCCTATCTGCCCGTAACCTTCCCAGCATAGGAAACTATGTTTCAAAATGGTTAAAAAATTAAAGTTGGTTTTAAGGGATGATGTGAATCGTAGTCCTAAAACAGCTGGAGACCCAAGTTTGCGAAACATGGGCTTAGAACAAGGTGAGGAGAACCCTATGCTCTCCAGATGTTGCAGAGCTAGAGCTCCCATCATCTCTGGCCATTGGTCATATTTGTTGGGGTTGATGGGAGTTGGAGTTCATCAACATCTGGAGGGTCAAGGTTTTCCCACACCTGGTTTAGGTGGGGCGGGGCTATCACATGACATGCACAGCTCTGTCCTGGAGTGCCTCAAGACTTGCTCACTTCCTCTAGCAACTGCCAACTCAGCTGCCATCCTTTCCCTAATGTTAAGACTCTGTGCATTAAATGAGAGTGCAGCCAGGATGTGTCCCCAGAACATTCCCAGACTTCCCATGACTTCCACAGCAAACAAGTCAATGTAAAAAAAGATAATCTGAAAGCAGACCATTTAAAGGCAGTATTTTATGCTACTAAAACAGTCATGGAGTACAAATTATACCTGAATTTGCTTTTTATTTTACTCTTCAACATCAAAGGAGATGTTGCTATCGTCTCTGAGATGACATAGTCTAACCTGACAGCAAAATTGTTCTTTTAGTAGCGAAATAACTAATGTGAAAGGAAAGTGAAAAGCATTCTTTTTGAAAAGCAGAAACTTTTAAGTATCTGATGTTCTTTTGTTAACAACTGACCACTTGAAACCACCTTATTTCCAGAATAGAGATATGCCGTTTGACTAAATCATCTGTACATCATCTCAAAATTATGTTTCAATAATCTGCCAATTCACCCTATCTAGTTTGGCTCCAACACTTCCTCAGGGAAAAGTTGGGAGATAAAATTAAAAAGCAGTGTTCGGTGTCTTATGGGATTCAGATTTTAAATTATTAGATAACAAAAAGAAATTACTTTTGAAAGAGCAATTTTTGTGGGTTGCTCGGATCTTGACAGCAGAACATTTTTTTAAAACACACACACACACACACACTTGGGATTTACCACAATAAATTCCCTTCGAACCTCAGAGGCATATCACAAATATAGCTTTAATTATGTCCACTGTCTGATAGAGTCTTGATAAGGTTTGTTGCAGTATCAAAAAGAGAAAGAGGAAAGAACAGTTCCTTACACAACATAGGGAGAACAGTAGATATTGAAATTTACAACCTATAGGGGAGTCTAGCATATGTCTGATTTATTTCTACTGCTTTTATCCATCAGTGATACATGGTTCATGGGGGAAATTTCATCCTACTCATTTGATATCTGATTTCATTGAAACACCAAAGTATTGTGTATAATAACAGCAGAATAGATAACTTCTGTTGCTTGGTAACATCACATAAAAGCTAAGTTGATGGCATAAAAAGTCAGAACACTGTTGACTGATAATAATGTATTTCCAAATATATTTGGAGTGTATGTGTTTTTCTCTGTATAGAAAACATATGTTCTTATTATGCTGCTTCAGAAAGCACTTTAACTCCAGCATTCGACAGAATATCACTGAAAAGCATAGAGGTTGCAGGTAGAGTCTAAATATATATGCAAACATCATTGTTCACTTGCTTCTTCTTCTCCCACCACCAACCCCCGCCATAAAACACATCGCTGTCAGGAAAACTGTATTGTAACATTAATTCCCAATCTACCTTTTGTCCCTTGTAAAAAAAAGAAAGTATAGCTCTCCTGGACATCAACCAACTTAACCAACCCTCTAGCCTTGCTCTGCCATTTCTGGTCCAGTTATAAGATTTTACTTCTTACTAGACTTTGAAGCAAATGACACATTGTGCCCATTTCTTATTTATTTATGAAAGTATTTATATGCCACCCTCTCACAAAATATCAGGTGAGTGTAGAACTACACACACACACACACACACACACACAGTGGTATCTCGGGTTACAGACGCTTCAGGTTACAGACACTTCAGGTTACAGACTCCGCTAACCCAGATATAGTACCTTGGGTTAAGAACTTTGCTTCAGGAGGAGAACAGAAATCGCATGATGGTGGCACGGTGGCAGCAGGAGGCCCCATTAGCTAAAGTGGTGCTTCACGTTAAGAATAGTTTCAGGTTAAGAACAGACCACTGTATAGTAAAGGGGAAAAGGACCCCTGGATGGCTAAGTCCAGTCAAAGACAACTATGGAGTTGCGGCGCTCATCTCACTTTCAGGTCGAGGGAGCCAGCGTTTGTCCACAGACAGCTTTCCGGGTCATGCGGCCAGCAGGAATAAACCACTTCTGGCGCAACGGGACACCATGACGGAAACCAGAGCACGAGGAAATGCCATTTGCCTTCCCACTGCAGCAGTACCTAATTATCTACTTGCACTTGTGTGCTAGGTTGGCAGGAGCTGGGACAGAGCAACGGGAGCTCACCCCGTCACGGGGATTTGAACTGCCGACCTTCTGAAGGCAAACCCAAGAGGCTTAGTGGTTTAGACCACAGCACCACCCAAATCCGGCCCTGTGTGCACATTACATATTGCCACCTGGAAAAATCCCACCTATTATATGTTATGTTATGTTATGATGTTTATGATATGATATGATGTGATATGATAATGTTGCATTACTCATAGAAATGACTCGAGGTGACTTACAGACACAGTAAAAATACTAAAGCCAATTATAAGAATCACAATAAATGAAAAACTAAACACACACACTCCCCCATATATCTTTGTATAAATAATAGACAAGTCTTCATAGATCCAGTCCCCTTAAAAGAGGCCACAGATACAGCCATATGAAATGCCCTCCCATCAGATGTCAAACAGATAAACAACTATTTGAACTCCAAAAGACATCTGAGGGCATCAAGGAAGTTTTAAATGGCTGTTACTTTGTTGTGTTTTTAATATTTTGGTGGGAGCCACCCAAAGGGGTTGGGGCAACCCAGCCAGATGGGTGGCATATATGTAATGAAGGATTATCACTTCTGTTTGAGGTCCAGCCTAGCATCTAGATAAACTTCTCTAAATATAAGAGTCCAGATTCGTGGTTAGGTGAGCAAGATGACACCACTTCACTCTGCCATCTAGTAGTTTCCAGAGCATTTTATTATTTAGTCAGTCCAAATTTTGGAATTTGAAAGCTTCCAGCAGCAGCAGCAGCCTATGAAAGAGCATAGAAAGGGTATTATAATTCACTGGCATTAATTGTCTGGAGAAGAGGTTTAAAAAACATAACCCCTTCCCCTAAGGGATAAATAGTTATTACAACGTGAAAGAACAGGACCCTAAATTATGGCCATGCAGTCACAAAAGTAACATTGAATTGCAATTTCCCTTATAAATCTCTAGTTTTCCAGGTTTATAACCTGATAATAAAATTTTGCTTGGGGCTAAACCATGTTGCACAAGCTCCGCAATTACAGGTGAAAAGGAACAAGGCTGTAATTTTTTTAAAAGTTTGGTTTAGTTTAAGAAAAAATGGGTATTTAAAAATTCCATGAGTGTGTGTGAAATATATATCTATATGCGCACATTGCATACATAAATGAGATGGGTAAATGCTACACACCCTTTAATACACCCTTGATTTTTTTTAAAAAAGACAGTTTACTTAGTGAGAGGCCTTTAATGATGGTCAAAAAATTATATTGTGAAGATTCAATGGCACTATTTGGATTCTGTACAATATGGGGTTGAGGCATGCACTCACCTAGGTGAAAAAACCACTTTGAATGGCAGGAGAATTAGAGCTGTACATTTGTGCTATCTTCCCTGCCCTTTTGGCAGGGAGGTCTCTTCACACTGGACCATAAAGAAGGCTGATCACTGAAGAATTGATGCTTTTGAATTATGGAGCTGGAGGAGACTCTTGCGAGTCCCATGGACTGCAAGAAGATCAAACCTATCCATTCTGAAGGAAATCAGCCCTGAGTGCTCACTGGAAGGACAGATCCTGAAGCTGAGACTCCAATGTTTTGGCCACCTCACGAGAAGAGAAGACTCCCTGGAAAAGACCCTGATGCTGAGAAAGATGGAGGGCACAAGGAGAAGGGGACAACAGAGGATGAGATGGTTGGACAGTATTCTCGAAGCTACCAACAAGAGTTTGACCAAACTGCAGGAGGCAGTGGAAGACAGGAGTGCCTGGCATGCTCTGGTCCATGGGGTCACAAAGAATCGGACACGACTAAACAACAACAATATTTGCTGAGATAACCACAGAGAAATGATGCACAGGTTGGCTACTTGTTCTATCTTCCTTCTTTTATCCTAGCCTTTGGGCACCTTGGCTGGTACCCAAAACCTCAGTCCTGCCTATAGTGGTACACTGGAACAGGTACCCAGAAGACCACAGGCTGCAATAGTGGAGAGCAATGGGTTCCCTACTAGGGTGAGTGCCATCAGCATATGCTCAGCCATGCTGACCCTTGGTGCTAGCTGTGATCCAGCTGTCCTCTGGGAACCTGCTGAACAAGTGCCTATCTGCTTCCAATATGTTGTCTTGAATTATTTGAAATAAAGGCACGATTACAAAGGCAGCACAAGTCTCCAATGCTCTCTCATCCAAAGGAAACTAGCACAATGCCATACATAGCAATTGCGCTGCACTGCCCCGAGAATGTCTCATGACCTAGGGAAGTGGGGTGCATGTAAAATAGGTCTTGGGAAACAGATCATGTCGTCATGAGCTGGTGTGATTGAGCCAAGAGGGAGCAAATAAAGGCAGTCACGTAATCAATCAGAACATCCTATCGCAGAATGCTGGAAATCACAGCAGTGATTTGCAGGGAGAAATAAAGTAACAGTGAAAGTCAGAGCCTTAATTGATCAGCCACTAAAGGAGAATCACCTGCAGAGCACGCAGTCAGGAGGTGCTGATAAAGTCTATCACCAGGACAAACTGTTGACAGTCCATGGCTGAGAATTAGGAGACTTTAGCTGTCCAGAAACCCAGCAATGAGAGAGGAAAAAGTTGAAGGAACAGTTCTGGGAATAAAGGCAAAGAGACCCCTGACCATTAGGTCCAGTCGTGACCGACTCTGGGGTTGCGGCGCTCATCTCGCTTTATTGGCCGAGGGAGCCGGCGTACAGCTTCTGCGTCATGTGGCCAGCATGACTAAGCCGCTTCTGGCAAACCAGAGCAGCGCACGGAAATGCCGTTTACCTTCCCACCGGAGCGGTACCTATTAATCTACTTGCACTTTGTGCTTTCGAACTGCTAGGTTGGCAGGAGCAGGGACCGAGCAACGGGAGCTCACTCCGTCACAGGGATTTGGACTGTCGACCTAGTTCCGGGAATAGGAAGGAACAAATTTTCCTGGGGGGAAGTGGTGGGACAAGAGGAAGTGTCTGCCTTCCACTGGATTGCATTAAAGGTGGGTCTCAGGTCTGAAACAGTTGAAATCTGCTGCCTTAGAAGGTTGAACTGGTGAGAAATGACAATTCAGCCAATGTGCATTAAATTAACCTAGTACTTTGAGAAGAAACATTTCAGTGAACACCAACTATTGTTCCCTGCATTAATTTATGGACTGCTTCACTAATTTAACCCTAGCAAACAAGGATTGCTTGGGGTGTGGCTAACAGCTTGGGGAAGAAGGATGAATGGGAAACCTAGCTTTGTCTGGTTGCCTAGGCAATACAGTGTGACTGTGTTCCCTGTAGCTGCTCCTGTCTGCAGGAGACCAAGAGACAAGTTTGCAAATTGCAACGCACTCCAAGGCAGCCAGGTTGGCAAACAAATGACTGCAGAGATTCAGAATTGCCATGTTTACTTGGAAGCAATACAAGTGCATTTGCTCCTAAGTAAACACAGTTTGTATTGTGGCTCATGATGCATTTTATTGCATTTATATGAGAAACAGACGTGTTCAAAGGTTTAGGCCAGTCAACTAGTTGAACACACCTGGGAGTAAATGTTTCCATGCACTTTGCTGCAGGATGACATTTTAATAAATAAAATTATTAAAGGCAGAGTAAGTCAAATTCCCAATCCACTAGAGGAGGCTTGGCTAGACAGAGAGAATTGGATGAGGCAGAGATATCTCTGTTTAGCCCTGTCTGGCACTGCTGACCTCTGCCAGCGGGAGATTCCTGCCGGCAAGAAATACATCAATGCTCCTACCCAAATGGTGGTAGGCAGCAGAATACCCTAAAATGGGGAGTTTGGGGGAATGGGGCACAGGCAGGGTTGGGAAATTTTCCTGCCCGCTCCCTAACTTCTGCCCTCTACCCATCAAGCCTTCCCACCAATGGCAAGGCCTTTGGATTGCACTCTACAACATGGGCAGTTTTGAGATTGTTGAGTTTGAGGGACTTCTGGTCTCTCTTTCCTTTTTTGTATTGAAGATCAAAGTCACTCTGGTCAGGCTCAAAATCTCTGCACATCTGCAGGGTGCTTTTTGCTCAAAAACTCAAAGTGGCCAACAGGTTGATGATATGGCATGGACCTGGCCTCCCTTTGTCACTACGTGTGTGTTGTTCCCATTGTTCTAGGTGCATTCTGTGCATTCTGTGACAGGGAATTTCATTAGCGCGAGCCGTTTCTGAGCTCTGGGTGCAGTACTGTG